>NC_133324.1:783364586-785764586 GCF_042186555.1 Aquarana catesbeiana | reverse complement strand
TCCCGCTTGGGTACCACATGCTTGACCAGACATATGTTGACCTGCCATGCAGTTCGTTGGCAAGCGTATCTAAAAGACCCACACCAAAGAACAAAGAGGATCTCTCCTTGCTCCTCATCAGCTGAGATTTCCAACCCCACTAGACCTTCAGTCCTCTCTGAGACCTGCAGTGAGAGGAATGAAGGTGTAGAATTAGGTGTGTCACAGCCAAGTACTTGTGGGCAATCTGCTTTTGGTACACCGACGTCAGATTGTACCAGGCAAATTTCCCTGCCCCAGCTGCTGCACCGCCGAAAGAAGTTTGCTCCCAGCCATCCACATGCCCAGCGGTTGAATGCTAGCTTGGCAAAATTGCTAGCACTTCAACTGCTGCCTTTTCAGTTGGTAGACTCTGCCCCCTTCCGTGAGTTTGTGGAATGTGCGGTTCCTCAGTGGCAGGTACCCAAACGCCACTTTTTCTCACGGAAGGCGATTCCGGCTCTCTACCGGCATGTGGAAGGCAATGTCCATGCCTCGCTGGACAGGGCGGTCAGCGGTAAGGTGCATATTACCGCTGACTCATGGTCCAGCAGGCATGGACAGGGACGTTACCTAAGTTTCACGGCGCATTGGGTGACTCTGCTGGCAGCTGGGAAGGATGCAGGACAAGGTGCAGTAGTGTTGGAGGTTGTTCCGCCACCACGCCTCCAAAATGCTGATTGTGACACACCTCTCTCCTCCACCCCCTCCTCTTCTTCTTCCTCCATGGCCTCTTCCTCGGAACCAGCGGTGCTCCGTAGGCGTTCAAGGGGCTACGCAAGTACGCAGGCCAAAAGATGCCATGCGGTGCTTGAGCTGGTGTGCTTGGGGGACAGGAGCCACACTGGGGCAGAGGTTCTGTCAGCTCTGCAGGGGCAGGTTCAGAGGTGGTTGACGCCACGCCAACTTAAGGCAGGAATGGTGGTTTGCGACAATGGCACCAACCTCCTCTCTGCCCTCCGACAGGGACAAATGACCCATGTGCCCTGTTTGGCTCACGTCCTTAACTTGGTGGTGCAGCGGTTCTTGGGCAGGTACCCGGGCTTACAGGATGTCCTGAGGCAGGCCAGGAAAGTCTGTGTGCATTTCCGCCGGTCATATAATGCCAGTGCTCGGCTGACGGACCTCCAAAAGGAGTTTAACCTGCCCAAGAACCGCCTAATCTGTGACATGCCCACCAGGTGGAACTCAACGTTGGCCATGCTGCAGCGGCTGCACACGCAGCAGAGGGCCATCAATGAGTACCTGTGCGACTATGGCACCAGGACAGGGTCAGGGGAGCTTGGTTTTTTTTCCCCACGCCAGTGGGCCATGATCAGGGATGCATGCACTGTCCTGTCACCATTCGAGGAGGCCACAAGGATGGTGAGCAGTGACAGTGCATGCATCAGTGACACTGTCCCCCTTGTCCACCTGTTGGAGCACACGCTGCGTGGAATAATGGACAGGGCACTTGAGGCAGAACAGAGGCAAGAAGAGGAGGACTTCCTTAGCTCTCAAGGCCCCCTTTATCCAGACAGTGTTCCTGCGTGCCCGCCGATCACACAGGAAGAGGACGAGGAGGAAGAGGAGGAGGAGGAAGATTGTGTCAGTATGGAGGTGGAGCCTGGCACTCAGCATCAGCAGCAGTCTTTAAGGGATCAGTCCCAAGAAACACATGGACTTGTACGTGGCTGGGAGGAGGTGGCTGCGGACCATGTCGTTCTTAGTGACCCAGAGGACTCCGGACCAAATGCCTCAGCAAACCTACGCTGCATGGCCTCCCTGATCCTGCAAAGCCTGCGTAAGGATCCTCGTATTCGTGGTATCAAGGAGAAGGACCAATACTGGCTGGCAACCCTCCTTGATCCACGTTACAAGGGTAAGGTTGCGGACCTTATCTTGCCATCGCAGAGGGAGCAGAGGATGAAACATCTTCGGGAGGCCTTGCAGAAAGGTCTGTGCAACGCGTTCCCAGAGACTGGGAGGTTACAAACTCCTGTTTCTGGACAACGTGTTGCTGAGGCTTCGGTCAGTCAAAGAAGGAGCGGTGGAGAAGGTGGCCGTCTGACCGATGCGTTCAGACAATTTTTTGGTCCGCAGCCCCAAGGTATGATCGGTTCCAGCAACCATCGCCAGCGTCTGTTTTACATGGTGCAGGAATACCTAGGGGCAAGATCAGACTTGGACACCTTTCCCACCGAAAATCCTCTGGGTTACTGGGTCTTGAGGATGGATCACTGGCCAGAGCTTGCACAGTATGCAATTGAGCTACTGGCCTGTCCTGCATCCAGCGTTCTTTCGGAACGCACATTCAGTGCTGCTGGAGGCGTGGTAACCGATCACAGGGTGCGTCTGTCCACCGACTCGGTCGATCGGCTGACCTTCATAAAAATGAATGAGTCTTGGATCACCACCAGCTACCAAGCACCTGATGCTGATGTAACCGAATAATTTTTTTTGAAATCTCAGATCCCTTCAAAGACTGCCTATGCTGATGCTGAGTGACTATCCCTGAGTAATTATCCTCTTCCTCCTCAATCATCACGCTGATAGCTTGTAAGAACATTTTTGGTTCTGGGCGCCACCACCAGTGCCTAAGGCACAATTTTTCAGCCCCTGTTTAACAGGGGCGTGTAATTACAATTTTTGATGTAATACTTTGCAGCAGGGCTCGTTCCTGCATTCCAACTAGAGTGTCTGTGAGGGGTTGCAGTGTTGTGGCACCAGCACCAGTGCCTAGGGCCCAATTTTTCTGCCCCTGTCTAACAGGGGCGTGTAATTACAATTTTTGATGCAATACTTTGCAGCAGGGCTCGTTCCTGCGTTCCAACTAGAGTGTCTGTGAGGGGTTGCAGTGTTGTGGCACCAGCACCAGTGCCTAAGGCCCAATTTTTCTGCCCCTGTCTAACAGGGGCGTGTAATTACAATTTTTGATGCAATACTTTGCAGCAGGGCTCGTTCCTGCGTTCCAACTAGAGTGTCTGTGAGGGGTTGCAGTGTTGTGGCACCAGCACCAGTGCCTAAGGCCCAATTTTTCTGCCCCTGTCTAACAGGGGCGTGTAATTACAATTTTTGATGCAATACTTTGCAGCAGGGCTCGTTCCTGCGTTCCAATTAGAGTGTCTGTGAGGGGTTGCAGTGTTGTGGCACCAGCACCAGTGCCTAAGGCCCAATTTTTCTGCCCCTGTCTAACAGGGGCGTGTAATTACAATTTTTGATGCAATACTTTGCAGCAGGGCTCGTTCCTGCGTTCCAACTAAAGTGTCTGTGAGGGGTTGCAGTGTTGTGGCACCAGCACCAGTGCCTAAGGCCCAATTTTTCTGCCCCTGTCTAACAGGGGCGTGTAATTACAATTTTTGAAGCAATAATTTGCAGCAGGGCTCGTTCCTGCGTTCCAACTAGAGTGTCTGTGAGGGGTTGCAGTGTTGTGGCACCAGCACCAGTGCCTAAGGCCTAATTTTTCAGCTCCTGTTCAACAGGGGCATGTAATTACAATTCTTGATCTAATATTTCACAGCAGGGCCCTGTGAGGGCTTACAGTGTTGTGGCCACAGCAACACCTAAGGCCCAAATTTCTGCTGAGTATATAGGGCAGGACCCTACTTTCAAACATCTAACTTACAAACGACTCCTACTTGCAAACGGAAGGAGACAACAGGAAGTGAGATGAAATCTACCCCTAGGAAGGGAAATTCTCTCCTGTAAGAGTTAATATGGGAAAACAATTTCTCCTTTCCACTGATGCTTTCCAATCCTTGTTCCACAAAAAAACCCAAATTTTCAAAAAACATTTTTCATTGGGACAAAAAAGTGAGGTGAAATCTTCTGAAGAGGAGGAAAGACAGCAAAACAAATGTCACAGGGGTGATAACCCTTCCCTATGTTTTCCAAAAAGCTTAGAAAAGATTTTTTGGCTGGAGCTAAACACGTTAAAAATGTTCAAAATTACAAACAGATTCTACTTAACAACAAACCTACAGTCCCTGTCTTGTTTGCACCGCCTGTATACTGCTGTTCAGAGTATATAGGGCCTGGTGGCCCCACACCTTTCCTTATTTTAATTTGGGTGCGGGGTTCCCCTTAATATCCATACAAGACCCAAAGGGCCTGGTAATGGACTGGGGGGTACCCATGCCGTTTGTCTCACTGATTTTCATCCATATTGCCATGACCCGACATGACATTAAACCCGCAAGCAGTTTTAAATGAGATTTTTTCCTTTAAAAATGACATTTGGTGCAGGGACTGTTCTAAACATGGGAAACATGCATCACTTTACAGGCATACTATAGACACCCCCCAGGTACGATATTTAAAGGAATATTTCACTTTTTTTTTTTTTACTTTAAGCATCATTAAAATCACTGCTCCCGAAAAAACGGCCGTTTTTAAAAGTTTTTTTTGCATTGATACATGTCCCCTGGGGTAGGACCCGGGTCCCCAAACCCTTTTTAGGACAATACCATGCAAATTAGCCTTTAAAATGAGCACTTTTGATTTCGAACGTTCGAGTCCCATAGACGTCAATGGGGTTCTAACGTTCGTGCGAACTTTCGGTCCGTTCGCGGGTTCTGGTGCGAACCGAACCGGGGGGTGTTCGGCTCATCCCTACTGAACTGTATTAAAAACTGTACACACTGTATTAGACACTGTGTACACTGCCTGCATTGTATTAGAAACTGTACAACGGCTGCACTGTATTATAGTATATACTGTGTACACCATCTGAAGTGTTTTAGAAATTGTACACCCTATATTATATACTGTGTACACCGCCTGGAGTGTATTAGAAACGATACACCACTGAATGCACTAAATATAGGCTACACTAAATGCAGAGTATATATATATATATATATATATATATATATATATATATATATATATATATATACACATATATATATATATATATATATATATATATATATATATATATATATATATATACACATATATACATATATATATATATATATATATATATATATATATATATATATATATATATATATATATATATATATTAGACTGTATGCTGTATATATATATTTTGATACACCGCCTGAAGTGTATTATATACTATACACTTCAGAGCTTGATGTCAAAATTGACGCGCTGAATACTCAGCTGGTAAAATTTAAAACACATACTCTATATCAGAGATATGCAATTAGCGGAGCTCCAGCTGTTGCAGAACTACAATTTCCATGAGGCATAGGAAGACTCTGACAGCCACAAACATGACACCCAGAGGCAGAGGCATGATGGGACTTGTAGTTTTGCAATAGCTGGAGGTCCGCTAATTGCATATCCCTGCTCTATATGATCAACTAGAGAAACAACTTAAGAACATTTTGAAAAATACAATAAGGAAATACTAATCAAGAAAGACTAAAAACTATTTAAGTAAACAAAAAGCATTTCAGGAAGAATGTGCATATAGATGGACTGATGACCAAAAACTATTTAACAAAAACAATGCTCACGTCACTGCACCTCACCGTGTCAACACTAAATCTAACATGTTGAAGTCCTCCTCAATGTCGTCTACCATCCCTCAATCTGTGTTGACACAATTGAATGGACGAAGACGACAGACGACGTCATGGTAACATTTCCAATGATGATGTTTCAGATATGGAGGGCTCACCATCCTCACACACTAGAGATCATTCCAATAATTCACAGAAATACCAATCACCTCATGCTAACACTAGAGCATCACAGCAATCTAGCACTCCTACACCCAGTTCACAAACAGGCACATCCCGCCAGGGTAATTTTTTAGACCCTATGCGGGAACAAACCAAAAAGCACCAGTAAAGTATCAACAATCACACTCACAAACTCAACAAAAGTCATCTACCCAAGAACCATTGAATATTACTAATCTGTCGAGCCACTTTCTACTAGAAGATGAGATTAGAATCCTTGAAAGGGGACTCACTTTTGCCCAGTCGCACAAATTGATAAGTTTGAAGTTATAAAAGATGTACATTTATTTGTGCGTAATCTTCTATTAAAAAGCCTGTATACTAAAAAGGAAAACACTGTAGGCCCCAACTTTACAAATAAAGAGTTTGTGTAAAGTTTGTGTAAAGAGAGAAAACAACCCAGAAGATTTGATTGATTCTCTTGATCTTGATGACATTTTAGCTGAAGTTGACGGCATGATTTCTGCACCTTTACCACCTAAATCAAACAAGGGTGTGTTTTAAAAAAGAAATCTTGCCTTGATCCAGCACCCAGTTCTAATCCCAATGCCGCAGCATTTTTAAAGCTGGTTTCCAAAGACATACAAAATCTTAAATATTCCCCTCCTGGACAGGGGAACCATACAAACAGGGAATACCAGGCACTACGTTCACTAATACAGAACCAATCTATCACAATTAAACCAGCCGACAAAGGCAGTAACATTGTGATACAGAATAACACAGATTATGTTGACATGTGCAACAACATATTGGACAATCCTGGGTGATATAGGCGTATACCGAGATCTCCGATTGACAGCTATGTGAAAGAACTCTACATACTTGTCAATCAGGCCTATTACCACAACATCATTGACAAAAATACTTGGGAGTACGTTAGAACTGGCTTCTCCCATGAGGGTAGACCTATTGTGTCTGGTAGGGGAAACCTGAGGGACAGTCTCAGTAAATTTATTGACAGACAGCTCCAGCCTATGATGAAAGCACTTCCATCATAGACCAAGGATACTATTCATCTTTTGCAGATCTTGGATGGCCTCCATGTCGGCAGCGACACTATTTTGGTCGTGATCGACGTGGAGGCCCTGTATATAAATAATATATATAATATATTCATATTTATTCATATGTATTCATATATATATATATATATATATATATATATATATATATATATATATATATATATATATATATATATATATATATATATATATATATATAAATGAATACATGTTACATTAAGATATTAATTATGTACAAATTTACAAATTTATTAGATAATTAGATACAAATTTATTTACAAATGTAAGATACTAAATAAGATTAATATATATTAAAGAAAGACATTAATTATTCATAAATTTAAGACAGCATTTGCAAAATTCTTACTAAAATGCTTTTATGGCATGTGGCACCAGGCACTATATGCTGCTGTTACATAGATGCCAATAATATTTATGCTGCCCATACATAAGTTAATATTATGATAAGCATTTTTGAAGTTTCTTATTAATTTTTATAAGTCATTACTTACATAAATTTGTTCTCTCAAACTGCCAGATCAACATTCTTTTCAATAATTTAGACATGGTCCAATTTCCCTACCGGCTTAACCTGACTGGACCTGACATCCACAGGAAATCAGCCCCAAGTTGTCCTATAATGGGTGAATGGCTGTGCAGTGGTGTGATTTAGTGGTTCACTTTCTTTTATTAGTCCAGGTGAGCATGTGCAATATTTTTTGTATACAAATGTTATCTATTTGAATAATCTGTTGGTGTTTCTAAATTGAT
This sequence comes from Aquarana catesbeiana, assembly GCF_042186555.1. Classification (NCBI taxonomy): domain Eukaryota; kingdom Metazoa; phylum Chordata; class Amphibia; order Anura; family Ranidae; genus Aquarana; species Aquarana catesbeiana. Next base: position 785,757,070 of record NC_133324.1, on the reverse strand, counting down.
GATAGGATATGTATCACTATGCTAATGGTATGTTTCATATTTTTTATAACCTAGATGAAATCAGTAATGCATGTAGTGCCCTGATGAAGCGATAAGCGAAACATGTCGGCTGTTTCTGCATACCTATGGAAATTGATTTCACACACCAAGTTGTAATCTAAGGTTACAATATGTATTTTGATTATATATTGACTGTATCGTCTTTTATCTGCCCGTTTCAATAAAATCTATATTTTTTATACTAACCGTTGTCAGTGTTGCTCACCTTTAAATAGATACATTATCTCCCCTCAAAATCCCATTATTCTCGTGAGAGAGCTATGTCTCCCTCATTACAATCTTCTACTCACTGAAAGTGATATCCTGTGACTGACTGTTGCCAAAAATTGACATGCCCCTGCTCTCATTCGCGATTTTCATGCTGCTTTTCCTACTAAATCCAGCTAGGCCCCCAGAGGGGTCAATTTAGAGGGGGGCCTTGTCATGTGTCTGGGTGGTTTTGAACCCGGACCCTTCTGGTTCTGGTCCTGCAACTCTATTCACTCGGAAACAGGAAGATCTGAGTCTTTGCAGCATATACTCTGCTTTATGCTTCTGCACCTTGGACTCTTCCAGCCTTTAAATAGCAGGGCTTCCTGTGTTGTGTATCTGTTTGTATGGATTTGTTCCCTGGGTGTGTGTCTCCCTCTGAGAACTCCTGAACTACCAGTTTTGGACATCTGCATTATTTCCTGAGTATGCTGCCCCCTGACGATTCTGCATTCCACTGCCAGTCTGTGAATGACTTCTATCCCTCACATTTTTGTAAATATTTTATTCTATATTTTCATGTGACAACACTGAAGAAAAGACACTTTGCTACAATGTAAAGTAGTAAATGTACAGCTTGTATAACAGTGTAAATTTGCTGTCCCCTCAAAATAACTCAACACACAGTCATTAATGTCTAAACCGCTGGCAACAAAAGTGAGTACACCCCTAAGTGAAAAAGTCCAAATGGGCACCAATTAGCTATTTTCCCTCCCTGGTGTCATGTGACTTGTTAGTGTTACAAGGTCTCAGGTGTGAATGGGAAGCAGGTGTATTAAATTTGGTGATATCGTTCTAACTCTCTCATACTGGTCACTGGAAGTTCAACATGGCACTTCATGGCAAAGAACTCTCTGAGGAGTTGAAAAAAAAGAATTGTTGCTCTACATAAAGATGGCCTAGGCTATAAGAAGATTGCCAAGACCCTGAAACTGAGCTGCAGCACGGTGGCCAAAACCATACAGAAGTTTAACAGGACATGTTCCACTCAGAACAGGCCTCGCCATGTTCGACCAAAGAAGTTAAGTGCACATGCTCAGCGTCATATCCAGAGATTGTCCTTGGCAAATAGGCATATGAGTGCTGCCATCATTACTGCAGAGGTTGACGGGGTGGGGGGTCAGCCTGTTAGTGCTCAGACCATACGCCGGACACTAAATCAAATTGGTCTGCATGGCTGTCATCCCAGAAGGCAGCTTCTTCTAAAGATGATGCACAAGAAAGCCTGCAAATAGTTTGCTGAAGACAAGCAGACTAAGGACATGGATTACTGGAAACCATGTCCTGTGGTCTATTGAGACCAAGATGTATTAGTTCAGATGGTGTCAAGCGTGTGTGGCGGCAACCAGGTGAGGAGTAAAACGACAAATGTGTCTTACCTACAGTCAAGCATGGTGGTGGGAGTGTCATGGCCTGGGGCTGCATGAGTACTGCATGAGTACTGCCAGCACTGGGGAGCTACAGTTCATTGAGGGAACCATGAATGCCAACATGTACTGTGACATACTGAAGCAGAACATGATCCCCTCCCTTCGGAGACTGGGCCGCAGGGCAGTATTCCAACATGATAATGATCCCATACACACTCCAAGATGACCACTGCCTTGCTAATGAAGCTGAGGGTAAAGGTGATGGACTGGCCAAGCATGTCTCCAGACCTAAACTCTATTGAGTATCTGTGGGGCATCCTTAAGTGTTAACCTTGTCTCTAAAGCTCTTAATGCAAGCTATAAATGAACCTGCCTCTTAAAGGGTGCTACTGTTGTAGAGTAAGACTCTGAGCAGACCTGTCTATGGTGGCAGTGTGTGTGGCAGACGCTTATTCTAAAATTATAATTGGTATTGCTAAAATTATGAGTCTCCCCCTGCTCGGTCTTTTAAAATGGGGATGGTGGCAGTTAAAGTGGAAGTAAACCCCCCTATCATTTTCAGCCAAGGAAGCTGCCATCTTGGCCTCTGTTTAATCTACAACTGGTATGATGCTGCACATGTGATCCGTTATGACACCAGCCATTGGATGGTTTGACAGTTTGGTTGACAGCACAACCAATGGGAGTGTTACATTTCCAGCACGTGCCGGAAAGGTAACTGTTTTATGGATGGGTTTACTTCCACTTTAAAGGGTTAATCGTGTAATTAGCCCAGTGACAATCACTCTCAGGCAGCTCGCACCTAGATTGTGGTCCCGCAAGCTGGAAAATCTTTAAGCTGGGTGCAGCTGAGAGTGGCATTGTTACATAAGTGACAGCGTGGTGTGAGGTTGGCCGGTCCTTTGTCACAAGTTAGCGAGGAGGGCAGGGATCTGACACCCACGTTTGTCACATATTATACCCCACATTATATCACTATCCAAAATTTGCCACCTCAATCTCTGCAACATCTCCAAGATACGCCCCTTCCTAACCAATGTCACCACAAAGCTTCTAATCCACTCCCTGGTCATCTCCCACCTCGACTACTGCAACTCCCTCCTCATTGGCTTACCTCTAAATAGACTATCCCCACTTCAGTCCATTATGAATGCTGCTGCCAGGCTCATCCACCTCACAAACCACTCAGCGTCTGCTATACCCCTCTGCCGATCCCTCCATTGGCTGCCACTCGGTCACCAAATTAAATTCAAGATACTAACTATAACTTACAAAGCCATCCACAATCTGGCCCCCAGCTACATCTCTAACCTAGTCTCAAAATGCCAACATAATTGTTCTCTTCGCTCCTCCAAAGACCTCCTGCTCTCAAACTCCCTTGTCACCTCATCCCATGCTCGCCTTCAGGACTTCTCCAGAGCCTCTCCCATCCTCTGGATTGTCTACCCCAATCCGTCCGATTTTCTCCTACTTTATCCACTTTCAGACGATCCCTGAAAACTCATCTCTTCAGAGAAGCCTATCTGGTGCCCACCTAACAACTGTACATTTATCTTCTCAATCAGCACAACATTTTCACTTAGGGATGTACTCACTTTTGTTGTCAGCGGTTAGTGGTTAGTTAGCGGTTGAGTTATTTTGAGGGGACAGCAAATTTACACTGTTATACAAGCTGTACACTCACTACTTTACATTGTAGCAAAGTGTAATTTCTTCAGTGTTGTCACTTGAAAAGATATAATAAAATATTCACAAAAATGTGAGGGGTGTACTCACTTTTGTGAGATACTGTGTATATATATATATATATATATATATATATATATATATATATATATATATACAGATGTGAAAAACTATCAATCCTGATGTACTGAATGTACTGATGTACTGAACACCAGGACAGTACAGATATCCCCCAAATGACCTTGGGAAAAGTGGAAAGTAGACAGTCCAAGGTATTTAGTAAGAGGCATGGCAAGTTTTTTGAAATTGTAGTTTTTTTGTCACAATTTTTTTTGGAAAATTAAAGTGATTATAAAGTCTAGTTTTTTTTTTTTACAAAAATAACAAACATGTTATACTTACCTGCTCTCTGCAGGACAGCCCAGATCCTCATCTTCTCTGGTCCCTCTTCGGCTCTCCTGGCCCCTCCCTCCTGTTGAGTGCCCCCACAGCAAGCAGCTTGCTATGGGGGCACCTGAGCTGAGCCACAGCTCCATGTATCCATTCAGACACGGAGCTGCGGTTCGGCCCTGTCCCCTCTCTCTTCTCATTGGCTAACTGACTTTGACAGCAGCGGGAGTCAATAGAGGGGCTGCTGTGTCTCAGCTGATCAGAAGTGAGGATGGCTGAAGCACTTGTGGACATCACTGGATCGAGATGGGGATCATATAAGTATTAGGGGGCTGAGGGGAAAGATAGTGACAGAGCACAGCCCGTGGGGCGCGTGCGAGGCATGTTCCAGGAGGATGTCATATGAGGTCCACACGGAACAACAAATGTCCCACACAGCTGTCATATTACAATAGGCTGGGTGGGATGTGGTTAAGCTTAATGATTTATTAAGGCAATGACACTGTTAAGCTATAACATTCAACAACATGTAAAAATGATCATACATTTTACAGTTCTTACTAGGTCTGCATGTTGACCTCTTCATTTATTGTCTTTATTTATATAATAACAACATATTGATTGATTGACATTTGATAATGGCTTAAAGTCATAGTAAACACCACTTATTACTTGTACCTACAGGTAAACCTATAATAAAGCTTAGCTGTGTATACAATGAATATCTTCTAAATGTGCACTGCAGGACAGCCCAGGACAGCTCTGCAGGACAGCCCAGATCCTCATCTTCTCTGGTCCCTCTTCGGCTCTCCTGGCCCCTCCCTCCTGTTGAGTACCCCCACAGCAAGCAGCTTGCTATGGGGGCACCTGAGCTGAGCCACAGCTTCATGTATCCATTCAGACACGGAGCTGCGGTTCGGCCCTGTCCCCTCTCTCTCCTCATTGGCTAACTGACTTTGACAGCAGCGGGAGTCAATGGAGGGGCTGCTGTGTCTCAGCTAATCAGAAGTGAGGATGGCTGAAGCACTTGTGGACATCGCTGGATCGAGATGGGGATCATATAAGTATTAGGGGGCTGAGGGGAAAGATAGTGACAGAGCACAGCCCGTGGGGCACGTGCGAGGCGTGTTCCAGGAGGATGTCATATGAGGTCCACACGGAACAACAAATGTCCCACACAGCTGTCATATTCCAATAGGCTGGGTGGGATGTGGTTAAGCTTAATGATTATTAAGGCAATGACACTGTTAAGCTATAACATCCAACAACATGTAAAAATGATCATACATTTTACAGTTCTTACTAGGTCTGCATGTTGACCTCTTCATTTATTGTCTTTATTTATATAATAACAACATATTGATTGATTGACATTTGATAATGGCTTAAAGTCATAGTAAACACCACTTATTACTTGTACTTACAGGTAAACCTATAATAAAGCTTAGCTGTGTGTACAATGAATATCTTCTAAATGTGCACTGTTTTCATGAATGAGGCTTTAAAGATATTGTTAAAATTTTGTGTATGCAGTCCATAGAATATTGTCTCTTTTGCAGTGTGAAAAAATGTACACTTTATATTGTCTATGCAGTCTGGACAATATTTTTGTATTAATATTGGATTTTTAGGATAAAAAGCTGCATGGTCTACATCATTTTCAAAATGCAGCCTGCTGTAACAGTTTCAATGCTGACTTTGGAGTCTGTACAATACTCCAACTGTTGTCTCTGAAATAACAATGCTCTTTTTTTCATGATAACTCTGCCTGGTCTTTGCTTCTGAAATTGTGAAATTGTGGCCTAGTAAAATGGCTGCCATAGTTTGCTTTGAGTCTGTATAATACTTCTGGCAATTGTCTCTCAAATAATACATTCTCATATTTATTTCACAATATAACCTATCTTGTCTCTCATGCTTTAAGTGCAGCCTAGTAAAACAATATATTACAACTGTAGCTAATGACTCTAATGCCAATATAGAATATAGTTGTCAGGGAAGAGGTGTATCAGTTCTTGAAATTAACTGACAAACACATTATTTGATATTTTGACATCATTTTTATGAATTCTGCACACAATACTCTATGACCCTAATACAAATGTCTTTAAACTGTGGCTTTTTTCCAGAACTATTGGCAGCTGTTGGTTTTACTTGAGGAGACACTGGGATTTTTTAAAGAGAAAGTCTATGTCTTTGCATTGTAGAGCTGGGTGGGATGATCGCAATAAATCTACATTGCTTAGTCGGCTAAACAGATTCTGCTTACTAAACAACCCGCTAAGGAGGATCTGTGACTAGTGAAAATAATTCTTAAGTGTCTTTCTGTGCATCTGCTGACATATGTTCTATATTGGAAATGTTACAGGGGTACAGGGTCAGTGTCAGCAACTTCTGCAATCCTTAATACTGAATATTGGATTTGAGTCTCCACGTGCACACAGATAATTTGCCTCAAGAACCTCTCTATTGAGCCACTATGGCTATTGTTACACATACATAGTTGTGCTCATAAGTTTACATTCCCTGGAAAAATGTACAATTTCTTGGCCATTTTTCAGAGAATATGAATGATAACACAAAAACTTTTCTTATGGTTAGTGTTTGGCTGAAGCCATTTATTATCAATCAACTGTGTTTACTCTTTTTAAATCATAATGGCAACAGAAACTACCCAAATTACCCCTATCAAAAGTTTACAAACCCCAGTTCTTAATACCATGTATTGCCCCCATTAACATCAATGACAGCTTGAAGCCTTTTGTGGTATTTGTGGATGAGGCTCTTTATCTTCTCAGATGGTAAAGCTACCCATTCCACTTGGCAAAAAGCCTCCAGTTCCTGTAAATTCGTGGGCTGTCTTGCATGAACTGCACATTTGAGATCTCTCCAGAGTGGCTCAATGATATTGAGGTCAGGAGACTGAGATGCCCACTCCAGAACCTTCACTTTATTCTTCTGCTGTAGCCAATGACAGGTCGATTTGGCCTTGTGTTTTGGATCATTGTCATGTTGGAATGTTCAAGTACGTCCCATGCGCAGCTTCCTGGCTGATGAATGCAAATGTTCCTCCAGTATATTTTTATAACATACTGCATTCATGTTGCCAACAATTTTGATCAAATTTCCTGTGCCTTCGTAGCTCACAGATCCCCAAAACATCAGCGATTCACCTCTGTACCTTTCATCATAGGCCTTGTTGACTCCTCTCCAAATGTAGCATTTATGGTTTGTGGCCAAAAAGCTAAAATTTGGTCTCATCAATCCAAATGTCTCTGTGCCAGAAGGTTTGAGGCTTGTCTCTGTGCTGTTTGGCATATTGTAAGTGGGATACTTTGTGGCATTTGTGTAGTAATGGCATTCTTCTGGCGACTCGACCATGCAGCCCATCTTTCATCAAGTGCCTCCTTGTTTTCAGAGAGTCCTGTATTTCACCTAGTTATTTGTGGGTTTGTCTTTGCATCCCAAACAATTTCCCTGGCAGTTGTGGCTGACATTTTAGTTGACCATGACCACCTGACCGTGGTTTGGTTTCAACAGAACCCCTCATTTTGCACTTCTTGATTAGAGTTTGAACACTGCTGATTGGCATTCTCAATTCCTTGGGATATCTTTTTATATCCCTTTCCTGTTTTATACAGTTCAACTACCTTTTCACGCAGATCCTTTGACAATTCTTTTGCTTTCCCCATGACTCAGAATCCAGAAATGTCAATGCAGCATTGACCTTTTATATACACACACTAATTACAAGCAAACAGATCACAGACGAGGATGGTTACCTTTAATAGCCATCGCTTCTCGGCCTTTTGGCTAAGATCAAGTGTAATAGCCATTCAAACCCCTTTGTGTCAATTTGTGTGGATATCCTCAGGCCAAAATCACCAGAGTATGTAAACTTTTTGATCAGGGTCATTTGGGTAGTTTCTGTTTCCATTATGATTATGAGCACAACTGTACATATACTGTATATTGTATGTTTATCTTATTTTATATATAATATATATTATACAATAAACATGCCAATAAAATAGTTCTTTAGGTTGTGTTTTGATCTGTCATATTGCCACTTTAAACAGCTTAGTAAGAATTTAATTCTACCAATTCAAACTCTTTAAATAATGTCACAGAAATAAACACATGTATGGGACAAACAATTAAAATATATTTCTGTGTCTAAATTATGCTAAAAAATTGCATAATTACCATTTTACACGAAAGTTATGTAATACTTACTTAATATTCACTTCAAGAACTCTAACATGACTGTACAGGGCATACAGTTTTATTTAAATGAAAATAAGAAAGTCAATATGTCTTCACTTCTTACTCTCAGCACACATGCTGACAAGGCACCTGAACCATCTACTGTGTGTGATATTGCTTAACATAGTATGTGGGTCTGCCATTTGCTAGAGCCTCACAAAATTAAATGGTGCCACTGTTGTCTTCAAGACACATGCTGTGTGTTTGATGATGTACATAGTGTTAGTGCAACTGTTTTTGAAACTATTCATACTAGGAAACATTAAAATTACATTTTCCATTGTTGCTGTACCAAGAGAAAATAGTGCTGCAACAGCAACAGATCAGAATGAATGTTCTTCAAGAATCTTTCTTTTCAATGCAGTTGCGAAGAGAATTAAAATTACATTAAGTAACTTTTTTTCATTAATTTCAAACATTAATACAAAATATAGTCTATTAAAGATATCTTCAGATATCTTCAGTGCTGCACAAAGAAAATTGTTATTTACGCTGGTGCCTCAAAGATGCTCTAAACTAAACATTTTTTTTGACTGTGCAAACTTTATGTATAAAAAAGTTCATTCGAGTTTAATTATTTATTTATTTATCTGTCCATAGTTCTCTTGAATCATCAACTTATCCAGTATCAAAGTATACACCTTTCAATCAAACAGAATTACATTATACACATGTCCAATATTCTTTCAAGGAAATACAGCAAAGTAAGTTCAGTAGGTGCATTGCACTAAAGTATCCAATTTTTGTAAAAACAAATGTATCGTAATAAATTCTTAACATGAATATAAATTAAAAAGTAAAGCTTTCTTATAGGAAACATCTTAAAATGTAAATGTCTTAAAGCAGTAATCTGGAAAATGTACTTTTAGTTTTTTTTTTTTTATTTCAATGTTTTTATTAAAGATTTTGCATAGTACAAACAATAATACATTGGGCACAATATCACTACAAAAAGAAACAAAAACAGGATGCGTTGTAAATCTTGGAATACAAATAAAAAGCAGAAGAGGTACAATCAAGTCGTAACTTATAAAGCTCGATCTTAACAGATAACTTTAAGAGGTCTTTCAGCTGAGATGGTGCGTTATATTCTGGGGAAGGACTCTGTACTGGTGTGCACTGCGCATTGCTCAATGAGATCGGGTATCTAGCCGCTGCACCCAAACACCCCTGTCGGGATCTAACTGTGTCTGGGTGGAGGCTTTCACTGTCCGACTGTTAGATGCTATTGTACCAATCTCACGGTAGTGTGGTGCATTTTACAGAGTGGTTCAGCTACTTTGGTCCTGGCCAGGCACTACCTCTGAGCGTGGTGTAGTGATTATACACAAAAATTCCATCCGTGAGGCCAGTATTTGGGTATGGGGGGGATAGATTACGGGGAAAGGGCTTATGTAGGGAGGGGGTAAATCTGTAGAGAGTTAGTCGGCTCAAGCGTTAGGTAGCTGGTTCTGCCCCTCAGGTCAGGCTATAGGGATGCAGATAGGAGGCTATGGTAGTCTGCTGATTCCTTAAAATGTAGCCAACATGCCCATGTTGTGTGATACTTGGAGGGGGTATCTCTTGCCTGGTGTATGAGATCCTCCATCTCAGCTATCTTACCCACTCTACGTAGCCATTCGGGTATGCTGGGGGGAGAAGTAGTCCTCCAGTGGGTGGGTATGCAAAGTTTTGCCGTGTTAATCATATGTAGGGTTAGGGACTTTTTGTACGCTCCTTGGGGAATGGAGGTGTGATGGAGTAAGTATTGAGCCGGGGCAAAGTCTGGGGTGTAGGTAGTGATTTGTGAAATGAGAGGGTGTATCGCTTTCCAATAAGGTTGGATGAGGGGGCATTCTCACCATATGTGTAACAGTGAACCGTGGGCATTATTGCACCTCCAGCATAGTGGTGGGACGTTGGGATGGAATCCGTGGATTTTATCGGGGGTTCTATACCACCTTGAGAAAAGTTTGTAACCGTTTTCCTGTGTGGAAACGTTCAAGGAGCCTTTATGTATGTGGGTGAGGATGTGGTCCCAGTCTTCTTGAGTGAGGTCAATCTTTAGTTCATTTTCCCATTTCTGGCTGGCAGTGTCATCTTTGGTAGAGATTGTAGCATATAATAAGGTATAAATATCTGATATGATATGCCTTTGAGGGTCAGATCTGGTGCATAAAGCTTCAAAGGGCGTTAACTCTCTGTCCCATTGGGTAGGTTGGGTAGAATCAATCAAAAAGTGTCTGATCTGGAGGAAGTTAAAGAAAGGAATATCGGTGTCTGGAAGTTTGGAGGGGAGAGATCGAAAAGGGATCATCTTCCCTTTATCGAAAAATGATCCTGCTCTGACTGAGTGCTTTACGGGGTCGTCGGTAATACGAAGGACTGAGATACCCGGAGGAAAGTCCGGGTTTCGATCTAAAGGGGTCAGTGGACCGGGTGAGGAGGCAATTTTCATCTTGTTGCAGACATTACCGAAAATCTGTAAAGTTGGGCCGATTAGGGGGTGTGATCTACTTTCCTTCGGGGTCCTGAGGGCACTTATCCATGGGGAATGATGGATTGGAAATGAGGAGAACGCCTCCTCAAGGCCAATCCAGGCCTTAAGTTTAGTGTGCAGGTGCCAGTCCACAATTCTGGCCAGATGGCAAGCCCAGTAGTATTTTTGTATATCTGGGAGACCAATTCCTCCCTTCAGTCTGGGTGTCACAAGCTTCTCCCAGCGTATACGCGGGTGTTTGTCAGCCCATAGAAATTTCAAGCACAATTTTTTGTAGGTGGTGAAGAAAGAAGGCGGGAGCTTGATCGGTATCGTTTGCAACAGGTATAGAAGTCTGGGGAGTATGTTCATTTTCAGGATGGCTGCCCTCCCGAACCAGGAAAAAGTGCCCTTACTCCAGGTTTGGAAATCAGTTTGTATAGTCTTAAGAATGGGTAAGAAATTTCTAGAGTAAAGGTCTTCAAGTTTAGCCGGCAACTGAATACCTAAGTAGGTGATGGCCTGCGATTCCCACCCAAAAGGAAAGTTGGCCTGGCATTGTGACATTAAAGAGTTGGCTAAGGAAACATTAAGGGCCTTAGATTTTGTAAAGTTAATTTGGAGGTTAGAGAGGGATTTGAAGAGGGAGAAGTCTTTGAGGAGATTGGGAATTGAGATTATGGGGTCCGTGAGAAACAGAAGGATGTCATCGGCGTATGCGGCCAGTTTATAATGATTATCTTTGATGGTAACTCCATTGATAGATGGATTAGTCCTAAGCCTGTGAAGCATAGGTTCCAGAGTGAGAATGAACATAATGGGCGATAGGGGACACCCCTGTCGAGTTCCGTTCGACAGGGAGAAGGCGTCCGACAGGTGACCATTGACCCTAATTCTCGCCGTTGGGGATGAGTAAAGAGCCAGTATATATTGGAGCATATGGTCTCGAAAACCCAATTTGCGTAGTACTTCTGTCATGTAGTCCCAGGCCACTCTGTCAAATGCCTTCTCCGTGTCGAGGGAAAGAAAAAAGCCCGGAGTGTTAGATGATGACAACCAGTGATGTACACTGATGGCCTTCAGGGTGTTATCGCGGGCCTCGCGGCCAGGGATGAAGCCTACCTGATCCAAAGAAACTAATGTGGGGAGTAGAGGAAGTATGCGGTTCGCGAGTATTTTCGCATAAATCTTCACGTCGACGTTTATGAGTGAGATAGGTCTGTAGTTTGACACCACAGTCGTGTCTTTACCCTGTTTGGGTATCATAGTAATATGGGCCTCCAGGATGTCTGGATTATTAGTGGGGGAGGTAGGCAGTGTGTTAAAAGTGGTCAGAAAGTGTGGGATGAGTGTTTCCTTGTGAAGGTTTTGTAATAGCTAATAGATAAGCCGTCCGGGCCTGGGCTTTTACCTGGTTTCATTTGGTTAAGAGCTGTAATTATCTCTTCCCACGTAAGTGGATTGTCTAGATTAGCTGCCTCATCGTCTGAGATGGGTTGTGGGCCATAGTGGGTTAAGAAGTCCTTTATCAATTTTTCCCTGTCCTGAGTGAGGTCTGTCGTCAGAGGAGTAGGTAGATTATAGAGATTGGAGTAGAACTGTTTAAATTGATTAGCTATGTCAGAAGAGGCTTCAAATTTGCGTCCTGAAGGATCCACAATAGCATGGATGGTCGAGGCCGCCTTTTTATTTTGCAAGGCCCTTACAAGAAATTTGCCAGATTTGTTACCGAATTCGTACTAGAGTCGTTGTGTAAGGGCATATTTGCGTCTAGTTGATTTCCCGAGTTCCCCGAGAAGGTCTTCTCTGGCTATCAATAATTCCTTAAAAGTTTTTTCAGCTAGAGATCGTTTGTGCTTCTTTTCCAGAGAATGGATACGCTCCGATAGTTCAGCAATTCGTGCTTGTCTGGTTTTCCGCCTTGTTGCGGCAATGGATTTAAGTTCACCTCGGATGACACATTTGTGTGCCGCCCAAAGGGACATCGGGTGAATATCGGAGGGGGCATTCTCTCGAAAATAGTGTTGTAGGCATGTGTTTATTCTCTCTACGTGCTCTGGGTCATTGAGGAGGGAGTTGTCCAAACGCCAGACCATTGACCTCGAGGGAGTTATGGAGAAAGTGATGGTGATGGAGATGGGGTGATGATCTGACAGGATCATGGGGTCTATGGTAGCGGTTACTAAGGAGTCCAAGTCTGATTGAGTCAAAAAGAAGTAATCTATCCTCGTATATTTATGATGTGTGCGGAATAAAAGGTGAAATCCTTGGTATTGGGGTATAGTGTGCGCCACGTATCATGCAGGGTTAAGTTAGCTAGCTGTATTTTGATTGTGCGCAAAGCTCTATATGTTATGGCGGAGGATCCAGAAGAGTCCAGCGAAGGGGTGAGGGCCAAGTTAAAGTCACCTCCAACAATCAGCATTCCCCTGTAAAATGATGTGAGACTTTGTAAGGTATTGCGGAAAAAGGGTACTTGCTGTCTGTTGGGGGCGTAAAGGTTGGCCAGCGTGATAGGTTTGTTATGTAATTTGCCCCTGAGGAATATATAGCGAGCATTGGTGTCAAGCATGTCCTGGACTTGAAAGGGACAGTTTTTAGAGATTAAAATGGACACCCCTTTAGATTTGGAGTCAGCGTTAGTCGCATGATAGACAGTGGGATAAAAGGAGTTGTAAAGTTTGGGGATGTTGTCAGATCTGAAGTGTGTTTCCTGAAGAAACACCACATCAGCCTTTACCTTTTTTAGAAGGAGAAGCAGCTGAGATCTTTTTTCAGGGGTGTTGAGTCCCCTAATGTTTAGAGAGTATAGCCTGACCTGAGGGGGGAGCCCCTCCGCCGGGCGGAGCCATAAAATAGTGCGGGATTTCCTTGTCTGTCTGAACGAAGGGTGCCGGGGTAGCAAGAGGGTCTGGGAGAGGGAGGAAGATAAAGGGTGGGAGTGCGGAATAGGGGGAGGGGTAGGAGGATCGTACTCCTAATTAGTAAGCCAAGAAGGTGAAGGACCAGCCCTTTCTTCTAAGAGAAAGATGTCGGTGAGGTACAGAGGGGGGTTAGAGAGTGCCAACCCTAGGGAGGCCTACTCCAATCTACACTACTGTATGGGGGTTGAGAGAGACCAATCAGGGAAGATCGAGATGTGTGTCAGGATGACATGTCACTATCTCCTCCAGCGACGGGTATATGGAGGTGTATTTGGGAAGCGTTCGGATGGAAAAGATATGATGCCGCCAGTGGTCTAGGTGTGTAGGATGTGGGGTCCAAGTATTCTAACCGCGCTATATTAATAGTCAGACGGAGTGTTCATTATGGAGGGGGAAAGCGAAATTTGTGTCAGCCTGCATTCTAGACATAACAAGACAGTTGAGGAGATGTCGTCTAAGGGTATGGGGATACCTGTAAGACATGTCTCAATATAACAATAACTGTAACTGATAACTGTTGGGGTACAGTGGAAACAGATAAACACACGGTAAACCCAATTCAAAACCGCAACATGTATTAGCGTCAGCCAGGGAGTCAGTAGGGATTACATAGGATTAAGCCCATTAACTGTGTAATCTACAAGGAGGTTCGGCTAAGCCTTGGCTATCTTGGGACGGTAACCTAGCCACGAGGTTTTCAGTGCACAAGCAGGGCTGACCGTTCGCTACTTGGGAGCTATAGGGGAGCTCCTTAGGGTGTTCAGGTTCTTTTCAGTATAGGTAGTGTCAAGGGTGGGAACCCTAGATATCATCCTGAGGTGAGGAAAGGAAATCCACCCGCAGTATGCTATGTGACACTGAAAAGCCCGTGGCCTGTACTAAGTGCAGATGAAGAGTAAGGGTAGAGGTCTGTGGAAAGAGCTTCGAAGGTATACCTATACAGGCCTGCTGGAATCCTTAAGTTGGATAGAGACGTCCGCACTGGGGCAGACATATTGGTAGTGGATGTTCCGGGACTGTAAAGAGCCCGTTGTGGGGCCACTTGCTGTGCATTTAAAGTTATAGGGGACCTCACAATGTACAAGGTTTCCTTATTGCAAGTACATGATGAGGTTATCGAGAGAGGAAACCAGCAGACCTGTGGTAGCTCATTTACTATTCCTGCAATGTGTACATGTATCTAATAAGCCCCTTGGGGGGGGAGGTCAAACATCACACCCTACTCTTCTGTGCCGACAGTCACATAGTTCGTTTGAGATAGAGGCAAAAGTCAAGCAACATCCCAACTATATTAAACCTGTAAACCTGAAAACGGTAAGTAAAAGCCTGAACTCAGTTGCCGATTTTGCCTCAGGAGGTGAACGTGTCCTTAGTCTATGAAGGTTAGCTGGTGTTTTTATAAAGGATAGTCCATCTCCACGAAACCTCAGAACCACAGGAGCAATTATGTGTATCCACTACTGTAAAAGGCTGTGAGAAATAGAGCTCCTGCGGTATTGTGCAGTAATCCAAGGGTAAAGATAAGTGAATGAAAGAGAGGGCAACTTTCTTGCAGAGGCAGAATAAAAACCATGTAAGTTCATTATGAGACGTCAGCGGGGGAAAAAAGAAAAAGAAAAAAGAAAAGGGAGACAGTGGTAGAAACTTATCTGTAGCTGTGGCGATTCATCGATCAGTGCCCCTGAGATTGCCTGCGATTCGGTCCGAAATCGTGTCTGGCCCTTCTCGAACGCGGGGAGTCGATCGGGCTGACAGCATCGTGGAGGCTTCTGGTGGACACATGAGGTCTAGAGCCTGAGGTGGATCTGCGTCTGCGGTACCGGGTGTTTTGGGCTTCCATCGGTTCCTCACGTCGCTAGTCTCTGCTGGCCGGTGGACTATGGCGAAATTTGGCGTACCAATTCGGAACTTCCGTCAGGGGGATATCCAGGGTTTCACAAAAGGAAGGTAGTTCTTCTGGAACTCTTAGTATTGCCGTGCGGCCTTGATTAGTGGCAGAGAGGGCAAAGGGGTATTTCCATCTATAGTGGATGCCCTTGGCAAGCAGAGTATCCAGCAACGTCTTCAAATCTCTTCTATGCTGCAGCGTGATACCTGAGAGGTCTTGGTATATGTGAATGTCTGCACCCCCATGTGAGAGTTGGATCCTGTTCCTTGTCTTGCGAAGTATGTCTTCCTTCAGCTTATAGTCAACCAGGCAGCATACCACATCTCTGGGGGGGTCAGTTTCTCTCCCCTTGGGCCTTAAAGCGCGATGGATACGCTTCATTTCCACTACTGTCTGCGCTGGTCTGTCTAAGAGATTGTTAAACAGGCCAGTAATGGTGGCCGTAAGCTGTTCAGTCTCTACCGATTATGGCAGTCCCCTGACATACAAATTATGGCATCTGCCTCTGTTATCCAGGTCTTCCACGTGACGCTGGAGGTCTCTGAGTTGCAGGGTATGTGTATCTACCTTCTGGGTCACTCGGCGGAGGACCGTTCCGTGCTGGGCTGAGACCTTTTCTACTTCTTGCACCCTGTCAGAAATGGCGCAAATATCCAGGCGCAAGTCCGCTATGGCTGCTGACAGGGTGTCTTTAATGTCTGCTGCCACTGCTCTCAGATCATAAAGGCTGGGGTGATGTTGTTGGAGAGCGGCATGGTCCCCTGGCTCAGATGTGGAGAGGGTAGACGGTGCGCTCAGCAGTGGTGGCGCTGTGTTCTCCTGAGGGCTCTGGCGGGAAGCCGCCATTGTTACTCCTCTGGGTCCTGAATAGCTCGGGGAGAGTCTGGCTAAGAGCGCCCGAGTGTCTCCGTGGAGAGTGGGATGCGGATGAATTCCGGGACGCTGTCCCCATGTTAGACAGCTGGCAGAGCGGTGCAGGGCTTCCGTCAGAGCAAGGAGGATAGATAGCTGCAGGAGCTCGTCTCTCAAGCGTCCATCTTCTCCCGAGGTCAGGCCACGCCCCCACTTTTAGTTTTTTAATTCCTCCTGAAAAATAGCAGTGCATTTACTGTACCTAGGCACTCCTGTGCATTGAGCCACAATCGTTCATCTTGCTGAAGAGAAAGCTGTATATGAAGACCTGCAGCAAAAGTCTCTCCCTGCTTTTATTTCACCCATATGGTAGATCTTTGCTTCCTTAATCTCTTCTGCTGCTGCTTCAAAATTCCTGCACCAGTCATCAGATCACCAATCATTTGGGGAGGGCAGCTCTAACAAAGCAAAGCCCTACTCCTCTACCAAGATGGACACCTTCAGACTGCATGGAATAAGGCCATGTAAGTCCCAAGACAGTCGGCTCTAATGTATTATTTAAAAAAAAAAAAAGAATTATTGATGTTAAATATCAGCTGATGTTAGCATTTAATTAGCACTGCACATATGCCTTTTTGATTTAATAAAGAGGAAAAAAAAAACTTGTGTACTCGTGATGTATAATGCCCCAGTTTTGTGTGTCCACTGCTCCTGGAATAGTGTCAACTTTCTGTGGGTCCTCTGTGGATGGAATTAGACTCCTCTCTGAGGGTAGTATTGCACCCCTTTCTGCAGGTGGAATAGTACCCCTTCCTGTGGGTGTTCTGTAGATGGAATTAGGCCCCTTTCAGAGGGTCTTCTGTGGATTGAATTAGGCTCTCGGTAGTTGGAATGCTCCTTTCTGAGGGTTAGAATAGACCCTCTTTCTGGCACCAGACTGGTTACCGCCACCAGATGGGTGGTGTTAAATAGCGCACCTTTTTTAGTTCCTATTTCGTTTGTGAATTGGACTTAACAGATTATCGCACGATTTTGTGTGATATTTACCAACAATTTTTTTTTGTGATGTTTACCGCAAAATCCTTTTTTATTTTTAATGAATTGGACTTTATTTACTGCATGCAATAATTTTTGCAAATGAGTAACACTATTCCCTAACGCATGCGTTAAAGCTTAGTGAATTGACCCCAATAACACAATAATACTGATGTGCTGGAGAGTAGGGAGATGCTGACATGCTGGAGAGCGGGAGATATTGCAGGTAGATATGTGCATGACGAAAACATTTGTTTTGTTTAGTTTAGTTTAGATTTGTTAATCTATTTATTTTGTTTCCTTAAATTTGATTGATTGGTTGGATTTGTTTCCGGAATTCATATTCGCAATCGGTATTCGGAATTCCTATTCGGTATTTGTTTCCTTTATTATTTAAATTTTTTTCGATTTTCCCGAATTTTTTTGACTTAAAACGATCAAACCAAAAATTTTTTAATCGGCCGGATCGAAAAATTTCATATTTTTTAATTTGAATGCGGTTTCCTACATGAATGACATTTACAATTGAGGCAAAAAAGTTCTATATTTCTTTCATCAGACCAGAGATTATTCTTGTTCTTTACCGTCTAAGAGCCCTTCAGGTGTTTTTTTTTTTTAAATCCAGGAAGACTTTAATGTTTTTAGTAATAAGGAGAGCTTCCATTATCAACTAGCCACTCTAGTAAAGGCCACATCAGTGGAGGCCTGCAATGATGGTTGTCGTTCTGAAAAATTGTCCCATCTCCACACAGGATCTCTGGAGCTCAGTCAGAGTGACCAAACATTTGATTGTTATTTGTGCACATTGATCTCGTTTGTAATATTAATACGCTTATTCAAAATATGTGAAGTGTTCTAATTAATAAGTGTAATATCTTACTTTCAACAACAAGTTTTAGCCAGCTGAGAAAAAATAATGTCAAGTACAAATGATTTCAAATATATATATTTTTACTGGTTTCTTTTTATCAATTTTACACACGCAAAGTGAACAAACAAAAATCTTCACCAAAAGATTAAAACCAATCGTTAAATCACCTTTGGCTTAAAAAACAGAAAAAACAGCATTATTTCGAATTGGTACACTAATAAGATACACAGGGGGTCATTTATTATAGCACCACACGCTAATTAGTGCTAATTAGCACTATTCACGGTAATTAGCACTAAAACGGCATTCACTATAGCGATGGTGCAAAAATACTCTCAAAACCAAATTTACTATAGCTCCCAGAAAACAAATAGCACCCAAACCCTTATTCTTGTTGGACCACAAATATTGCACATGGAAATAATGTTTAGAGCATGATATAATTGCCTAAATGGTACTGAAATATGCGGTATATTGTTTCAAGATAATCTGCTTTTAAACTGTGCGAAAGGGTGATTTCTACACTGAAACATCTTTAACCACTTAACAACCGGCCCATAGCCGAATGACGGCTGCAGGGCGGTTGCTTAACTCTGGGAGGACGTCATATGACGTCCTCTCAGAATTCCCCTCTCGCGCACCCCCTGGGGCGCGCACCCGAACACATCCGTGACCGCCGGGTCCTCAGGACCCGGCGCATCACGGATCCCGGTAAATGGCCGCTGATCGCGGCCATTTACCATGTGATCGCGCCGTCAAATGACGGCGCGATCACATGTAAACAGACCGGCGGCGTCTGATGACGCCGGTTCCTCTCCTCCCCTCCTGTGTACCGATCGGTACACTGTGGAGGAGAGGGAGATGGATGGATGGCTGCAGCGCTGTGGGCTGGTTGTGTAGTGCCCACAGCACTGCACAGAGACATCCAGCCATCCATCCATCCATGCTCAGCCATCCCCACTACTCTGCAATACTCTGCTATGCCCCACCTTACTCTGCAATACCCCAATATTACTCTGCAATACCCCCACATTACTCTGCAATACCCCCACATTGCTCTGCAATACCCCCACATTACTCTGCAATACCCCCACATTGCTCTGCAATACCCCCACATTACTCTGCAATACCCCCACATTACTCTGCAATACCCCACAATACTCTGCAATACCCCACAGTACTCTGCAATACCCCGCAATACTCTGCAATACTCTGCAATACCCCGCAATACTCTGCAATACCCCGCAATACTCTGCAATACCCCGCAGTACTCTGCAATACCCCGCAATACCCTGCCATACTCTGCAATACCCCACAATACTCTGCAATACCCCACAATACTCTGCAATACCCCGCAGTACTCTGCAATACCCCGCAGTACACTGCAATACCCCGCAATACTCTGCAATACCCCGCAATACTCTGCAATACCCCGCAGTACACTGCAATACCCCGCAATACTCCGCAATACCCAGCAATACTCTGCAATACCCCGCATAACTCTGCAATACCCTGCAGTACTCTGCAATACCCCGTTGTACTCTGCAATACCCCCCATACTCTGCAATACCCCCCATACTCTGCAATACCCCCCATACTCTGCAATACCCCGCCATACTCTGCAATACCCCGCCATACTCTGCAATACCCCGCCATACTCTGCAATACCCCGCCATACCCAGCCATACCCTGCCATGCTGAGCCACGCTCGGCTGTACTCGGCCTCTGTATGTGGCCAGGCTGTGGAAGTCTCACACATGTGGTATCGCCGTACTCAGGAGGAGCAGGAGAATCTATTTTGGGGTGTCATTTTTGCTTTGTGTACATGCTATGTGGTAGAAATATTGTATAAATGGACAACTTTGTGTTAAAAAAAAAAAAATACGTTTTAACCACTTCCCGCCCGCCGACTGTCATACAACGTCCTTGACTTTGTGCGGGGATATCTGAATAAAGCCTGCAGCTACAGGCATCATTCAGATATCAGCTTTTTCAGCCGGCGATTCCCTACACCATAAGAATGATCATAGCGGCTGTTCCACTGCTTGATCGTTCTTACGGGAGGCGAGAGGGGATGTCCCCCCTCCCGCCGCACTCCGCTGCTTCTACCGACTCACCGCTACGATCGAAGCCAGGATCGTTTTTTTTTTTTTTTTTTTATTTCAGGCTTCCAAGCCTAGAGGTGAGATGTGGGGTCTTATTGACCCCATATCTCATTGTAAAGAGGACCTGTCATGCCATATTCCAATTACAAGGGATGTTTACATTCCTTGTAATAGGAATAAAAGTGGTAAAAATTTTTTTTTTTGTAAAAAAGCATCAAACAAAAATAAATAAAGTAAAATGAACAATAAAAAAAAAAAAAAAAAATTTTAAAGCACCCCTGTCCCTGTGTGCTTGCATGCAGAAGCGAACGCATATATAAGTCCCGCCCACATATGAAAACGGTGTTCAAACCACACATGTGAGGTATCACTGCGATCGGTAGAGCGAGCGCAAAAATTTTGGCCCTAGACCTCCTCTGTAACTCAAAACATGTAACCAGTAAAAAATTTTAAAGCGTCGCCTATGGGGATTTTTGAGTAGCAAAGTTTGGCGCCATTCCACAAGCGCGTGCAATTTTGAAAGGTGACATGTTGGGTATCTATTTACTCGGCGTAACTTCATCTTTCACATTATGCAAAAACATTGGGCTAAATTTACTGTTTTGGTTTTTGTAAAGCACAAAACAGTTTTTTTTTCAAAAAAAAAGCGTTAAAAAAATTGCTGCGCAAATACCGTGTGAGATAAAAAGTTGCAACGACCGCCATTGTATTCTCTAAGGTCTTTGCTAAAAAAAACATATATATAATGTTTTGGGGTTCTATGTAATTTTCTAGCTAATAAATGATGATTTTTACATGTAGGAGAGAAATGTCAGAATTGGCCTGGGCACTCCAGAATGCCTGAAGGTGCTCCCCTGCATGTTGGGCCTCTGTATGTGGCCACGCTGTGTAAAAGTCTCACACATGTGGTATCGTCGTACTCGGGAGTAATAGCAGAATGTGTTTTGGGGTGTAATTTGTGGTATGCATTTGTGGAGTGTAAGAAATAACCTGCTA
Organism: Aquarana catesbeiana; assembly: GCF_042186555.1. Lineage (NCBI taxonomy): Eukaryota > Metazoa > Chordata > Amphibia > Anura > Ranidae > Aquarana > Aquarana catesbeiana. Next base: position 785,735,920 of record NC_133324.1, on the reverse strand, counting down.
ATATGACAATTTTGTGAAAAAAAAAAAGTAAAAAAAAAAAAACTTGATTTGCAAAGAATTGTGGGAAAAAATGACAACTTCAAAAAACTCACCATGCATCTTTCTAAATACCTTGGAATGTCTTCTTTCCAAAAAGGGGTCATTTGGGGGGTATTTGTACTTTTCTGGCATGTTAGGGTCTCAAGAAATTAGATAGGCCGTCAGTACTTCAGGTGTGATCAATTTTCAGATATTGGCACCATAGCTTGTGGACGCTATAACTTTTACAAAGACCAAATAATATACACCGATTTGGGTTATTTTTACCAAAGATATGTAGCGGTATAAATTTTGGCCAAAATATATGAAGAAAAATTACTAATTTGCAAAATTTTATAACAGAAATGAAGAAAAATTTATTTTTTTACAGAATTTTCGGTCTTTTTTCTTTTATAGCGCAAAAAATAAAGAACCCAGTGGTGATTAAATACCACCAAAATAAAGCTCTATTTGTGTGAAAAAAAGGACAAAAATTTCATATGGGTACAGTGTTGCATGACTGAGTAATTTTCATTCAAAATGTGAGAGCACCAAAAGCTGAAAATTGGTCTGGTTAGGAAGGGGGTTTAAGTGCCCAGTGGTCAAGTGGTTAAAAGTCTGAGAAGAGATATATTCCCCGTCTCTTTACAACTAGGTGCCAACACAACTGAGCATGCTCAGACCTGCAAACTACTGTCATTTTACCTCCCATGGCTTTTTTACCAAGAGTTATAGTAAATACCAAAATGAGTGCTGGGCTAAAGAGCGTTTTTTGAGTGGAAACGAGAGTTATGTAGCCCAATGCAAGTTTCAGCCATTGAATCTAATGGTACAATTGTAACTTCCCCAAATAAATCCTTTTCATGTTGAGATAAAATGTATCTTTCTCTCAAAGAAATTGTCCTTGCAAAAATGTTGCTTCTTTTTTATCTATTTTGTTTTTAAGAATGCTAGAATGTGTAATGTTTTAATGTTTTGGTAAAATATATTTTTCTCTGTCACTTTCTCTTTACAAACCACCAGGGCTTTTTTTCTCAAACAATAGGTGCTGGAATATAACCACAGCCCCACAAAACCCCTCCCCCTACACACACCCTCCAAATCACATCAAATAGTGGGTGTGTTCAGTCAAATTTCAGGAAAACAGTAGGAGGGTCTTAAAGGGGCATTAAATACCATGATTGCATTACATACAGAGTGCAGAGCTGTCACTTGTAAACACAGAAACCAGACTTCTGTGTTTAAAAGTGCTTGTGGTGAGCAGGCACCAAACGGTCTGAGCCAGAGTTAGTGGAACTGAGTTCCACCAAGTTACCCCTGAAAAAAAGCCCTGCAAACCACACACAATATCATTGCTGATGCAAATTTAAAATGAGTCACAATTTTGTGTGTTTTTTATTATTTACAAATGATCATGATTTGAGCCCAAAAAATGTGATATGTGTACCAACATCAGAAATCAAAATGGCATTACCAAAATTCAGAGGGTAACATTACTATGTTACACTCACACACAGAGAACCACCAAATATCACAGAATAAATCAAAAAGAATAACTCCTGACTAATGTAATTCCACCATCTATTTGTCCAAATAAATGCAGTATTTATGTGTAGGAGGGCTCCACATGTGGCAGTACAGTGGCTTAGAGGTTAGCATTTCTGCCTGCCAGCACTGAATTTCTGGATTTAAAAACCCAAACATGCCACTTCATGTAGAGAAGTTCTGTTCTTCCTATGTTGTTAAACATAACTCCTGACTCAGGTCCTTGTCCAAATGTAGTATTCACATGTAGGATGGTTCCCCCACCATTGCAAATTGTGTCATATGTTTTCCATGGGCAAGGACTATAATCAGCCTTAACATTTCCCCACCAGCACTAATTGCAGCCTCTTAGAAAGCCAAAACCCACAAAATTACAGCAGTTTATCTCTCAGCATGCTGACAGTAATCAGCCATACTCAACCTTCAAAACAGATGGCATATGCCAGAAACAGGTTGTTCATTGGCTCTCTGGCCTTCCATAGTATGTGCATTGCATCTGCATTGATTAACTTCTTATGCCCCTGGGACTTAGGACAGTTTTACACCACAGAGATGCAGCCTAAAAACATAGAACAACATGGTGGCTCACAGCCTAGCCTTGCAGCACTGAGTTTCTTGGTTTGATTCCCAATCCTGCTATCTGGCTAGAGGTTTATATGTTGTGGTGTTAAAGTCTCTTTTTCACCAGTGCTACCATTTTTGATGTGTTACACATAATGGAACCCCAAGAAATCACATTATAAATTAAGCAAGTGTGGGTTAGTGCGTGCAATAACGTGCTTTGCATTTGCATGTCCAGTTTCTGAGAGTTAAAGTCCTAATTGGCTTTAATTGGACGCTATTTTAATGGACTGCAGGATCGCATATTGGCACTATAGTAAATGACCCCCACAGTCTTTGATTTCAGCAATATGTTTACAGTTCTAATCCCCTTTCGATTCAAATGGAGTTTGATTTGAAATTTGATTTGAATTGCGGAAGTTCAGACAAATTTAATTTCATTAATTGAAGAATTCGGTAAAATTTGTTTGTACTGTAATTTTGAGATTTGGATACATCCAAAACTCTGAATAATGAAAAATTTGTCAAAATTTTTATTCGGAACAAAACGAACCACACATGTCTAATTGTAGGTGCCAATAGACAAATAAAGGTGCAAAAACTGGATCCATATATCCCACAATTGTAATATTAAAATTATAATTACATATAACATATAAAACAGTATAAAAAGACAGTCTAAAAGTCCATAAATTAATGGGGAGTAGAAAAAAGTCTAACACTCAGGGCTGCCGTCATATAGGAACAGAAACCAGGCTCCAGCAACACTGAAAGAAACCAGGAGAGATATGCCTGTGGGTGTAGATTTGTGACAACTTTTAATCGCACTTCAATAAATGGCAACTCACATTTAGGAAGTAATATATAGGCACAACAAGAATGGTCCCAGCAGGGGAGGGGGGCATCGACAGATGATTCAGTCCTTTTACTCCATCATGGAAGAGCGCTGTTTACTGTAACATCGCTGTTGGGAAGCCGGCTTCGGTGGAGGATTTCTCAGAGCAAGAGATAATGGTATCAACCAGTGCATTTCTGAGCAACAAATATAACTAAAGGTAAACCTGGGTGGTTAAATTCTAGAATAAAAAGACATATTAACTACTTCAGCCCCCCGGAAGATTTGGCTGTTCAATGACCAGGCCATTTTTTGCAATATGGCACTGTGTCCCTTTAACTGACAATTGCGCGGTCATGCGACTTGTACCCAAACAAAATTGACGTCCTCTTTTTCCCACAAATAGAGCTTTCTTTTGGTGGAATTTGATCATCTCTGTGTTGTTTTTTTGCACTATAAACAAAAAAAAAGAGCAACAATTTTGAAAAAAAACACATCATTTTGTACTTTTTTCTATAATAAATATCCCCATTTTTTAAAAAAAAAGCTAATTGTTTCCTCAGCTTAGGCCGATATGTATTCTTCTACATATTTTTAGTAATAATAACCGCAATAAGCATATATTGATTGGTTTGCACAAAAGTTATAGCATCCACAAAATAAGGGAAAGATGTATGGCATTTTTATTACTTTTTTTTACTAGTAATGGTGGTGATCAATGAATTTTATCGGGACTGTGACATTATGGTGGACAGATCGGACACTTTTGGCACATTTTTGGGACCACTGGCATTTATACAGCGATCAGTGCTATAAAAATGCACTGATTACTGTGGAAATGTCACTGGCAGGGAAAGGGTTAAAAGTAGGGGGCGATCAAGGGGTAAGTTGTGTGTCCTAGGGAGTGATTTTAACTGTGGGGGGATGGGACTACCTGAGGAGAGCGATTCCTTGTTCATACTTAGTATGAACAACAGATCGCTCTCCTCACCCCTAACAGCATGGAGATCTGTCTGTTTACATTGACAGACCTCTGTTCTGTCTCTGTGTGGAGCGATTGTGGGTGCCTGGCGGTCATCGTGATACACTATATTGTCAAAAGTATTGGGATGCCTGCCTTTACACGCACATGAACTTTAATGGCATCCCAGTCTCTTAGTCTGTAGGGTTCAATATTGAGTTGGCCCACCCTTCACAGCTGTAACAGCTTCAACTCTTATGGGAAGGCTGTCCACAAGGTTTAGGAAGGTGTCTATGGGAATGTTTGATTATTCTTCCAGAAGCGCATTTGTGAGGCCAGGCACTGATGAAGGCCTGGCTTGCAGTCTCCACTCTAATTCATCCCAAAGGTGTTCTATCAGGTTGAGGTCAGGACTCTTGCTCATCCATGTCTTTATGGACCTTGCTTTGTGCACTGGTCCAAATCATTTGATGGAGGGGGGATTATGGTGGGGGGTTGTTTTTAGGGGTTTGGCTTGGCCTCTTAGCTCCAGGGAAGGGAACTCTCAAGGCGTCAGCATGCCAAGACATTTTGGACAATTTCATGCTCCCAACTTTGTGGGAATAGTTTGGGGATGGCCCCTTCTTGTTTCAGAAAGGAAATAGTGAAAAGAGGGCGCACCAGCCTTGTGCATTATCCTTTAGTAAATGTATTTGTAAAAATAGATTAAAAACTACTCACACATAGGGATGGGCCGAACACCCCCCTGTTCGGTTCGTACCAGAACATGCGAACAGACTAATTTAAAGGCTTATATGCATGGTATTGTCTTAAAAAGTGTTTGGGGACCTGGGTCCTGCCCCAGGGGACATTTATCAATGCAAAATAAGTTTTATAAACGGCCATTTTTTCAGGAGCAGTGATTTTAATAATGCTTAAAGTAAAACAATAAAAGTGTGATATTCCTTTAAAATTTCATACCTGGGGGGTGTCTATAGTATGCCTGTAAAGTGGCGCATATTTCCCATGTTTAGAACAGTCTGATAGCAAAACGACATTTCTAAAGGAAAAAAGTAATTTAAAACTACTCGCGGCTATAATGAATTATCGGTCCAGCAATACACATACAAGTTAATTGATAAAAATGGCATTGGATTCCCTCACAGGGGGACCCCGAACCAACATTAAAAAAAAATGCGTGGGGGTCCCCTAAATTTCATACCAGGCCCTTCAGATTAAGGGTAACCCCACGCCAACATTTTAAACATTGTTGAGGGCATGTGACCTGGTACGGTTCAGGTCGAGAGTGCCCCCCCTCTTTTCCTGCAGTCTGCCAGGTTGCATGCTCAGATAAGGGTCTGGTATGGATTTTTGGGGGGACCCCACGCCATTTTTTTTTAATTTTGGCGCTGGGTTCCCCTTAATTTCCATTTCAGACCTGAAGGGCCTGGTATGGAATTTAGGGGGAACCCCATGTATTTTTTTTTTTAATTTTGGTTCGAAGTTCCCCTGTGGGGGAATCCCATGCCATTTTAATCAATGAACTTGTATGTGTGTTGCCGGACCGACAATTCATTATAGCCGCGAGTAGTTTTAAATGACTTTTTTCCTTTAGAAATGTCATTTTGCTGTCAGACTGTTGTAAAAACGGGAAACATGCGCCACTTTACAGGCATACTATAGACACCCCCCAGGTATGAAATTTAAAGGAATATTACACTTTTATTGTTTCACTTTAAGCATTATTAAAATCACTGCTCCCAAAAAAATGTCAGTTTTTAAACCTTTTTTTTGCATTGATACATGTCCCCTGGGGCAGGACCCAGGTCCCCAAACACTTTTTATGACAATGACTTGCATATTAACCTTTAAAATTAGCACTTTTGATTTCTCCCATAGACTTTTAAAGGGTGTTCCGCGGCTTTCGAATTTGCCATGAACACCCCAAATTGTTCGCTATTCAGCAAACGGGTGAACAGCCAATGTTCAACCCGAACATAAAGCCCATCCCTACTCACAAACATGTGAAGATAATTTGTTTTGTAAAAGCCTCCAAATGGTGGCAGTCAATCTAGGTATGACAGTCTCCAGATGGTGAACGAGAGGACTTCAGGACCACTGCTGGCTTACATGTTTCAAAGGAATACCTTCTTCCTCAGAGCCTGACTGTGCATGACTTGCAGCCTTAATGCAGTCCAGACTACTCCCCGGCCTGTCCTAGTTTTTAATATGTGAGCTCCCACCCTGTGTCAATTTTTATCTTGCCCTGTTTCTCCTCTCTCCCTCTCCCTCTCCCTTTTCTTTCCTGTTCTCTCCCCCCTGCCTTCTTCCTCCTCTCTTTCCCTTTCCAGCCCCCCCACCCCGCCCCACTTTTCCATTCTCCCCTTGTCCATTGTCTTGTTGTTCCCTCTCTTGAGGTATTGAGGAGTTCTGCTATATGTTCTCCTTTAAAGGTTGGATGATCACACTTGTTTCTCCTGCATTGCAACTGTGTATTGTATCCTTACGTATTCCTGGATGATGCCTATGTTGTCTCCACATTTTATTGCCTCTGTAGCTATTGTATTTTCTCAATACTGGACTACTTAAATACTACATACCTTGTTCATGTACCTGGACAATTTTAAATAAAATTCTTTAAAAAAAAAATACAAAAAATAACAGACAATGCTTCACATCTTATGGTTACACAAAAATATTTATGCAGGTGATGCAAGTTTTAATGATCATCGTGTGTTTGATATGGATTTCAAGTAACAACATGATCATAATTTGTGCATGTAAAATGTATACATATTGATGCTGTTGTTTTATATCAAATGTGTTTTCAATTCTCTCAGGGAAACACTAACAGTTTGAGCTCAGCATGAAAACCATCAAACACTTGAGCTGAAATTTAGATTGGGTAATTTTGTCTGCTGAAGTAGAAAAGGACATGTGGGATGGCAAGGAACAGAATGCTTAATAGAAAAAACAGATGTTTTAATAACTTACTGGATGGTAGTGACTCAAATATCTGCATACTAACATTTATTTAACTCTATAAGAATGTCTAGTAATGTTTTTTGAATATCAAAAACTACAGTTATTCGTTGTATTGATGTTCATTTAATACTATTAAATATTTTGCATACAACTTCATTTCAAATTAAGCACCATGCATTATATTTGTGTTTGTTTTTAAAGGAAAATATGAATCATCTGTAGATTTAAATATATCCCTTTGCTGATCTCCTACCAAGGCTGGTCCAATGCCTGTGCTGAGAAAGGAGGTGGAATGGGTACAGAGATAGCAACAAAACAAAGTAAAATATGACTGTTTCTGCAAGCACAACAAATGTGTTCCCTGTTATGCCTATTACCACAGAAAGGACCCACTTTTGAGCTCCTGGGTACTCTGGTGACTAATAATTTGCTCAATAAATGATCTTATCAGAATCCACTGATGTGCCTTGTTTTGTCTACATTTTCTTAAGTTTTTAAATTCAAAAAGTGTGTATCATCTTGTCCAAAGATGCCAGTTAGGTGAATTTGGTATACTGGCTTCTATTTCTTTTTTTTTTTTTATAGTTTTCCACTTAATACAACACAGAGCACAGGTAGTACAAAAAATATAAAGGTGTAAATTCAAAATGTATATATTAGTAAAGCTATCCTCATAAAGCACAAATATGCAAATGTCCAACAGCTCACGGTTTATCTACATCTAGACCTAGATAGTTGCATCGGATGCATTAAATTGAGAGAGGGAAATCAATGATAAGAGAGAGTATCTATATTTGAGAGTGTTAATCACAGATTAGCCATGGCAAGAAGATAGTAAAAGAAAATAAAACTGGAATATAGGTTGGGATATAAACAAGATTAACAGTAAAATAGACTTTGGTCTGATTTCTACTTGAGAGGGGAGAAATAGAGAATGATGAGAATTATTCATAGCAGAGGATGAGCTATCAATTCACATTAAACCATTCTTTCCAAATTTTCCATTGCATATCAAACTTTTTACTGGTACCACGTCTACTAGCTAGTAAGGATTCAAAAACATAATGGGAGTGAGTAGTTTTGAAGACTTTGGAAGTATTAGGTGCTTTATCAGATTTACAGTGTTTTGCTATCAATGTTATAGCAACCAGGAGAATATGTGAAATCACAACTCGAAAGTCAGGGGGAAATTCTTGATGCCTATATTTAATATTGCTAAACTTGGATTGGGGGGTGTCGAGATTCCTGTGCTATTCGAGATGGATCAGAATATGTTATGCCAGAAGCTAGTTAGGTGTTTACAGGTCCAGAACATATGAAGAAGGTTGGAAAAATGTATAATCTAAATATATAAACTCGCGCTGATGGTGTGAAAAAAATTGAATTTTTTTTAAATGGGTGTTAAAAAAATGGGTGATAAAAAAATGGGTGGTAAAAAAAATAGGTGGTAAAAAATGATTGAATGAAGCTGCTATACACAAAGTGCTACACACTTGAACATAGTGGTAAAATATATAAATACAGCACTCACAAACAAAAACCCATAATAAGTGATAACAAAAAACATAAAGTCCATACAAAACTATGAAGGTGCTTCACAAATAGTGTGTAAAAATGCAGGGAATGCTTCAGATATGGTGTGCGGAAAGTGCAGAGAAAATGTTGCAGAAAAATTTTCAGGTGTACCAAGACACCCCCACATTTGTTCCCACTCACCAAATCACAATGACACCCAGCTTTTCAGTCTGGGAGTCAGTAAAAGCTTGTAACAATATCCAAAGAATGTTGTACAATGGCAGGTTCACTGATGAGATGATAAACGATCCTTCAATGTTAATACTCAGCCATACGAAAAACACGTACCCAAAAGGGAAGAAAAAGGGGGGGCCAATAGTGAAGTATGCTAGAATTGAAAATTTATTGCGCATTAAAGGTTATACTTACAAAAGTAAGTTAAAAACAGGCATTGAAACAATCAGAGGATGCAGCAAACACCATTAACAGCATTCCCACAAGACCGGAAATGACGTCAGAACCAGAAGTGTGTCACGTCAATGTGTCCAGTGGGGGCACATGTGGGGGTGTCTTGCTACACCTGAAAATTTTTCTGCAACATTTTCTCTGCACTTTCCGCACACCAGATGTGAAGCTTTTCCTTCATTTTTACACACTATTTGTGAAGCACCTTCATAGTTTTGTCTGGGATTTATGTTTTTTTGTTAACACTTATTATTGGTTTTTGTTTGTGAGCGCTGCATTTATATATTTTACCAATATGAAGAAGGTTGCCTACCGTACCACAATTCTTCCAACATAGTTAGATTGGCAAAATTTGGACACCCTGTACGGTGCAAGGTACCACCTTAGGGCTATTTTTTGTGAAAGTCTCCAATAACTTACATATTTAGAGGCCTTGTAGACTGTTTTGCGTGCGTATCGCTATTGGGAAGTTCTGATTTGTTTACCTAAATCAGATTCCCCTTTTTGGTAGGGTTGACATTTGGTGAAGGTGAGTTTTTGCTGAAAGAAATTGTAAAAGAAGGATATACCCTTAGGAGGCACGGGGGTTTTAGTATAGAATCTCCATATTGCGTCTGGGAGATATATATGGTGTGTTTTAATGGATTTCAGAAGGTGGGAAATTTGGTTGTATTTATAGCAGTCTATGAGCATTATGTTGAATTGGTTTTGAAGAGTATTGAATGATTTAAGGGTGTTTTTGTTTTATAAATCGGTAATCCATTTTATGCCTTTAGTCTGCCAGTCTGTGCTTGTGAAGTTCGGAATTGCCTTTACAAGGATAGTAATGGGTACAGGGATGTCTGATTCAGTAGAAGTTAGAGGTGACAGTTTGAGCAGGTCTCTTCAAGCCAGAAGAGAGGCTTGTATAGTAGGTGGAAGGTGTTGTATAGGAAATAGATTCCATACGTCTAGGATCAAGAGAGAGCGTAAATCCTTAGTAGGGCTTAAAGTCTGCTCAATACTGCTCCAAAGGATATCGGGGGAGGGCGTGAACCAGCTTTTAAGTTCGGTTAGCATAGAAGCCCAAAAATAATACTGAATATATATTAACCCCATGTCACCCGCAAGTCTGGGTTTGGTTAATAGAGCCTTGGAGCATCATTGGTCGTTTTGAGCACCAAATACATTTTTGATGAAGAGTGATTAAAGATCTAAGGTGGTTACTGCGAAGTGGGATGGGGAGTGTTCAGAAAATGTATAAAATTTGAGGGCCACAGAGTCTCTAATAGCGTTGAGTACACCATTTTGTTTGGTAGGTGCTAAAGCTATAAAGATATGTGGAAATTGTTTGTGTTGGAAATGTTTCCGTCTTGAGTGATAGTTAGTTTTGTTGGGTAGCCCCAGCTATAAATACTGTTGTGGTTGCGTAGTGCCTTTGTTATGGGCAAAAGTGATTTGAATTTTTGCATTGTGTATTGCGAGAGGTCTGCATATAGCTGGATATTTGAAATTTTTTGTGTGGGTTTTTAAAGCCCGTATACCACCACTATACCACCATATCAGACAATAAATCTGCCATACCTAATATGAGTTGAGATGTAAAATATATTCACAATCCAACATGAAACATTGTCTTTGTGCAGGAGATTACTGTAATAAAGACTGGTCACTGCTGCTCTTTCTCCATGAGCAGAGTGATCTGTCTTGTATTTGTCCCCTCCTGTATTTTTCTTTAGGCCGCCTTTAGTGAGTGGGCTTGTTGGGCCCCTCCCAAAGTTCCCACAGCTCTGCTTCCTGCACAGGCATGATATAATTGTTACAATGTAAGATCTGGGTTTGAAAAGGCATTTGTTGTACTCAAAGAGGACATATATTCTTTGTGGCTGTTGATAAATATATTTAGAATAACTAGATCACACCACATGCAGTCCAGTGCATTTTTGTCTGCATTAAAAACGCATGGAAAGTACAGTAGGCTATATGTTTTCCAATGGCATAGTTCACACCAGTGTAGTCAGTTCCAGGGCTTTCCAGTTCCAGAAAAAAAATAGAACATGCTGCATTTGTCCTGCACTGGAATGTACTGAAACGCAGTAAAACATATCGAAAAGGCACTGAAATGCACTGGAATGCATCAAAAACTCATAAAAAATGCACTGGAGCCTAGTATAGTGGGAAAAAACAGGAAAAAAGAAGAAATAAGCACCTGGAATGCATCCAGAACCACATCAAAAATGCACTGAAATGCATCAAAAACGCGTTAAAAATGCGCATGCAGAAATGCATCCGATGGAGTGTGTTTTTGTTGTGTAAACCAGCCCAAAAGTTTCTGTGCCCAAAGCTCTGTTTTCAATATTAATTCAAAGTAAAATATATAGGTTTGACATTTGAGTGGACACATGGGATGGCTTAGATTTAAAGCGGAGTTCCACTCAAAAATAGAACTTCCGTTTTAAGGGAAGGTGACCCCCTGACATGCCACATTTGGCATGTAATTTTTTGGGGAGGTAGCGGATACCCTCTTTTTAGAGTAATCTTCCATAATTATATCTTCCATTGCTGTAATTTGTTGGGGTACCACCAAGTATAAAAACACAATCTAGAAAGAACCCTGTCAGTAAAGTATTTTGCAGCATCCTTTTTCCGCACAATAAAATAGCCAGTGGCAAGAATGCAGGTAATGCCAGCAGGATCAGAGAAGACAATCATAAAATGATGCAGTTCCCAAACTAAAACTGCCCATACATGGATCAATATTTGGCCTGCTCAGCAGTAGGGATGAGCCGAACACCCCCCTGTTCGGTTTGCACCAGAACATGCAAACAGGCAAAAAATTTGTTCGAACACGCGAACACCGTTAAAGTCTATGGGACACGAACATGAATAATCAAAAGTGCTAATTTTAAAGGCTTATATGCAAGTTATTGTCATAAAAAGTGTTTGGGGACCTGGGTCCTGCCCCAGGGGACATGGATCAATGCAAAAAAAGTTTTAAAAATGGCCGTTTTTTTGGGAGTAGTGATTAATAATGCTTAAAGTGAAACAATAAAAGTGTAATATTCCTTTAAATGTCATACCTGGGGGGTGTCTATAGTATGCCTGTAAAGGGGCGCATGTTTCCCCGTGTTTAGAACAGTCTGACAGCAAAATGACATTTCAAAGGAAAAAAAGTAATTTAAAACTACTTGCGGCTATTAATGAATTGCCGGTCCAACAATACACATAAAAGTTCATTGATAAAAATGGCATGGAATTCCCCACAGGGGAACCCCGAACCAAAATTTAAAAAAAAATGGCGTGGGGGTCCCCCTAAATTCCATATCAGGCCCTTCAGGTCTGGTATGGATTTTAAGGGGAATCCTGTGCCAAAATTAAAAAAAAAATGGTGTGGGGTCCCCCTAAAAATCCATACCAGACCCTTATCCGAGCACGCAACCTGGAAGGCTGCAGGAAAAGAGGGGGGATAAGAGAGCGCCCTCCCTCCTGAACCGTACAAGGCCATATGCCCTCAACATTGGGAGGGTGCTTTGGGGTAGCCCCCCAAAGCACCTTGTCCCCATGTTGATGGGGACAAGGGCCTCATCCCCACAACCCTTGCAGGTGGTTGTGAGGGTCTGCGGGTGGGGGGCTTATCAGATTCTGGAAGCCCCCTTTAACATGGGGACCCCCAGATCCCGCCCCCCTTGTGTGAAATGGTAAGGGGGTACTTTTGTACCCCTACCTTTTCACAAAAAAAGTGTCAAAAAATGTTAAAAATGACAAGAAACAGTTTTTGACAATTCCTTTATTTAAATGCTTCTTCTTTCTTCTATCTTCTATCTTCCTTCGGTTTCTTCCTCCATCTTATTCTTCTTCTGGTTCTTCTGGTTCTTCCTCCGGTGTTCTCGTCCGGCATCTTCCTCCGCGGCGTTTTCTTCCCTTCTTCTTCTCGGGCCGCTCCACATCCATGATGAGAGGCTCCCGCTGTGTGATGCTTCTCGTCTTCTGATGGTTCCACCCGGTGACCCCACCCCCCTCTGACGCACGAGGACTTGACAGGGACTTCCCTGTGGCATTCCCCGTGACATCAGAGGGGGCGGGGTCACCCATTACAGTTCAGGAGGGGGGCGCTCTCTCGTCCCCCCTCTTTTCCTGCTGCCTGCCAGGTTGCGTGCTCGGATAAGGGTCTGGTATGGATTGTTGGGGGGACCCCACGCCGTTTTTTTTATATTGGCGTGGGGTTCCCCTTAAAATCCATACCAGACCTGAAGGGTCTGGTATAGATTTTGAGGGAGACCCCCACGCCATTTTTTTTTCAAATTTTGGCCGGGGTTCCCCTTAATATCTATACCAGACCTGAAGGGCCTGGTATGGAATTTAGGGGGAACCCCATGCCATTTTTTTTTAAATTTTGGTTTGGGGTTCCCCTGTGGGGAATTCCCATGCTGTTTTTATCAATGAACTTTGATGTGTATTGTCGGACCGGCAATTCATTAATAGCCACGAGTAGTTTTAAATGACTTTTTTCCTTTGAAATGTAATTTTGCTGTCAGACTGTTCTAAACACGGGAAACATGCGCCCCTTTACAGGCATACTATAGACACCCCCCAGGTACTTAATTTAAAGGAATATTACACTTTTATTGTTTCACTTTAAGCATTATTAAAATCACTGCTCCCGAAAAAACGTCCGTTTTTAAAACTTTTTTTTGCATTGATCCATGTCCCCTGGGGCAGGACCCAGGTCCCCAAACACTTTTTATGACAATACCATGCGTATAAGCCTTAAAAATTAGCACTTTTGACCACCCCATTTTTGAACACCCCAAATTGTTCGCTGTTCGGCGAACTAGCGAACAGCCGATGTTCGAGTCAAACATGAGTTCGACTCGAACTCGGAGCTCATCCCTACTCAGCAGGGACCAGCCTAATTTTGACCCACATATGGACAGGCAGATATACAAGTCGATCAATAGATCAGCCCCTCAGGTTTTTCCTGAACGATCAGTGTCATAGGTTACATCACCAGTCTTGTCCCCGAATATCACCCAAACCGTCCTCTCCACTCCTCTCAAGACCTCCTGTTCTCAATCTCCCTTGTCTCCTCCTCCCATGCTCATTTCCAGGACTTCTATAGAGCCTCTCTCATCCTCTGGAATACTCTACCTCAGTCTTTCTGGATATCTCCTACTCTGGCAGCCTTTAGGCGATCCCCGAAAACTCTTCTCTTCATGGAAGCCTATTATGCCTCCAACAAATCTTTTATCACCTCCATCAGCTCATCCCCCACAGGTACAACCTTCTGTACCACTGACCCACCCTATTAGACTGTTAGCTTTTATGAGCAGGGCCCTCATTATCCTCTTGTATTTTATTGTATTGTATTTTATTGTATTGTTATGCCCTGTACACACGAGCGGACTTTTCGACCGGACTGATCCGGCAGCCAATCCGACTGCGTGTGGGCTTCACGGACCTTCAGCGGACTGTTTCTGTTGAAAATCTGACAGACTTTAGATTTGGAACATGTTTCAAATCTTTACGTCGGAACTCCGCCGGACCCAGTTCCTATCGACAAATCTGCTCGTCTGTATGCTAGTCCGACAGACGAAAACTGACGCTAGGGCAACTATTGGCTACTGGCTATGAACTTCCTTATTTTAGTCCGGTCGTACGTCATCACGTACGAATCCTTCGAACTTTGGTGTGATCGTGTGTAGGCAAGTCTGTTTGTTCGAAAGTCCGTCGGAAGTCCGTCAAAAGTCCGTAGAAAGTCCGCCGGAAAGACTGGCGGACCTTTGTTGCCAAAAAGTCTGCCCGTGTGTACAGGGCATAACTGTACTGTCTCCCTTTTATATTGTAAAATACTGTGTAACCTGTTGGCGCTATATAACTCTTGTATAATATAATAATACTAACACTGATCATTGCAATCTGATGGCAAGGAAGGCTCTCCCCTCTGTCAGAATACAATACCACAGCGGGACGGATTCTCCCATCCACCTTGAAAATGAAAATGAATCATATGTGGCCAGCCTAACAGAAAGCACCAGCTGACCAGTTGATCCCTATTTTTATTATCAGCTGATTAATGTCTTTGTGTCAGGCATAGACATGCACAGTCTATCGCATTAGGGTGTGCACCCCAAACCTTAAACACACATACACACACATTATATTGTCAAAAGTATTGTGACACCTGCATTTACACGCACATGAACTTTAATGGTATCCCAGTCTTATGCCCCGTACACATGGGAAAATGTGCGATTGTAGCGTGTTGTCGGACATTCCGACCGTGTGTGGGCTCCATCGGACATTTTCCATCGGATTTTCCGACACACAAAGTTTGAGAGCAGGCTATAAAATTTTCCGATAACAAAATCCGATCGCGTCAATTCCGACCGTGTGTGGCCAGTTCCAACGCACAAAGTGCCACGCATGCTCAGAAGAAATTCCGAGACGGAACAGCTCGGTCTGGTAAAATGAGCGTTCGGAATGGATACAGTACTTTCGTCACACTGCAATGTTTTAAATAGTTTAATACAGCGCACTCTGTTCATCTTTATAATATGAGAAGAATGAAGTAGTTTTGTTGCTCATATTCACACAGACTTCTCACAAACTTCTTTCTTTATTCTTTTTCGGGATTCCCTCAATATATTTTGATTTGTCACATCTGACCAAATTTCTTTTTGGTTGTTTTTGAATTAAATTTTTTTTTTTCAAGGCTGTTTTTGTCTTTTTTTTGGGTTTGTATTTTTTTCAAGGCTGTGTTTTTATTGTTTTTTTTGTGTTTTACTCCATAATATTTTTGTTTGTGTTTTGTGTGTCAAGTTACCACAACACCATTATTATCTTGTATTATTTAATCTCAAGGAGATTGTTTGGTGTTGGTGTCTCTTGTTAATTTCACATTGTATTTTTGAAATGTACCTGCCTCCTCACAAACAAACTGTCCTTTTGAAGGAAAACATACATAGGCGACTATAATTGAACCAAAAATTCCTTTATTAAGGGCTCAGAACCAAACAAAGAGGGAGGCAATGCTGGATAAACATCATAAATTGGTGAAGCCTTTGACCCCCAGGGCACACATCAATTATTTTCCAGCAAAATTGGTAGCCTGAGGAGTCCATATCTAAGAGAGTGCAGTCTGATCCAGAAGTCCCAGAGATCCGGAGAGCAGCAGATGACATCTGTGTCCCCAGGCTGAGGTCATACAAGAGCCTGCATATTTTGTCAGACCAGACTGAACCCAGGCCATCACTCTCTGGTCTTCCTTAGACACTTCTTTCCACGCTGTGGCTCTGGTGTTGGAGATGTGGCAGGAGGAGGAGTAGGACCTGGAGGAGGAGGAGGAGGAGGAGTAGGACCTGGAGGACGAGGAGGAGGAGGAGGAGTAGGACCTGGAGGAGGAGGAGGAGGAGGACCATGTGTGAGGTCACAAATGTGGGTTGCACATGTTATTTGGCCCCTCAACCCCTTATTGAGAGCTTCCAAAATTAGGAACTCACACAGGAGTCATTGGCCCTCCTCCATCTGCATCATTTTGCAGGCAGTTATGCCAGCAAAGTCCTACTCCACAGTGTTGGGGGTTCTCAGTGCCTCTGTAGCCTTCCAAAAAAGGCCTAAGGCAGCCTCCTCCAGGTTACTCTTCTTCCTGGCACTTTGAAGGTGTAGGGGAGGGACCTGGGTATTGGGCAGTCTGCTTGGCCTGGCCACCTCCTGGCTGAGACTTCCCTGTGTATGAAAAAGGGACATGGTTTTAGTTTTTGCTTCATCAATCACAATCATAAATTAGTACTCCTAATTAACATCTAGTTAACATCATTTATTGGACAACCAGAAATATTTAGAGGAATGCTATACCTGGCTCAAGCTGGGCTCCTCCACATGTTGCTGCCTGGAAGGCCCAGGTTGGGCGTCAGAAGCCTCAGCTGGGGGGGGGGAGGAAGCGTGGAAGGAAGAGTGGAGAGTGCTGGCCTGGGTTCAGTCTGACCTGCCAGAAAATGCAGCCTGTGATAGTACCACAGTCTGGGGACATAAATATCATCTGCAGCTCCTGATCTCTGGGAATCCTGGACCTTCTTGTGCTCCCTTAGATATGTGCTCCTCAGGCCACCAATTAGAACCTTCAAATAGGTCATGTCTGCTGTGGGGATCACCGTCTTCACAAATTCCAACAAATTATCCAGCGCTGCCTTCCTCTTTGTTTGGTTCTTATATTCAGGGTGGTTTATCTGCCATAGACAAGGCAGCTCCCTGAACATATCAATGAAGATTGGCATAAAGTCCTTATCTTTCAAGATATCCATTTTCACTGCAAGACACAACACAAGACAAACCCTAATGTCAGCCTAAAGTCTTCTAAACTTGTGCAAATACAGGCCTCAATCTAGAAGCGGTATAGGCCCAATGTTAAATCTTACCTTCGCTATCATGATCGGCGCCTTCGTTACTCCTTCCTCTGCTCACAGATCGTACGTACTACGCACGCGTGTTACGCTTTATAGACACTGCGCATGCGTGAAACTCCGCTCGCCCCTGACGTTCTTTCTAGTCTATTCCCAGCCCCTTCTCGTTCGTCGCAGTGGGGGAAGAGCACATGGCGGAAACACAGCAGGTGTCAGATAATTACACCAACGAGGAGGAGGAAAGCTCGGAGGCAGAAACATCCCGATCCAGAAGGAGATGATTTAAGGCCTCAAATATGTCCTTTGGGGAGATGTTGGAGATGGTTGACATAATGAAGAGGGCCGACTATGATGGAAAGTATGGACCTTACACCAACCCCAAAGTCAGAAAGGCCAAGATCATGGCGAAAGTGGTCAAGAGTCTGCACCGGAATTTCAGGGTACGACGATCGAAAGATCAGCTCAGGAAGCGGTGGTCGGACCTCAAATCAAGGGAGCACGAGCAGTACAGAAGGATCCGGAGAGTGCTGCAAAAAAGTAAGTAGTTGTGCTGTGTTCCTATTCTTTTTATGTTTATTACATTTGTGCTACTCCATGTGCTTTTCTTAACTGTTGTCCAGTTTAAAATGGCAACTTTCGTGTTCATGGGCACATTATTCGTTCGTATCAAACATTGTTCGTTCGGCCTAGAAAACACCATGGTTTTGGCCATATGCATTTGGCCACATTTTTTAGGGCCTACTTATGTGAAACTAATTTGGTTGGGTAGATGAGTTTGTAACTAGAATGAAATGCAAACTAGATTCTACGTAAGGAGAGGACACTCAGCAGCTGTTTTCACATCTGGACGCTGGAGCACTAGTGTGGGACACAAGAACACCCTTTTTATTAGGGAGCCCACACAGGTACTCCAGTGTATACTATAGGGGTGTCTCCATCTGTGAAGCTTGTACAAGACAGGTAAAGTATTCAAGCTTGACAAAGGACAAGAAAAATGCTACATCTTGGAACTCTGGCCACAAAAAAATTGTACCCCATTTCCAAACAATGTTTCATATTTATAGTTCTGCCATCAAATATCTGTGTGCTAAATATACCATTTTTTTTACATAGGGGAGAAAAGACTCGGAGGTCACCCCTCATCCGAGGAGACCAGAGACCCCCCACCTCTGGAAGAAGGGGAAATCCACCCAAGACAAACAGAGCAGGAGGAGGAAGATGTGGTGGAAATTGGCACCACAAAAGGTGAGTGTCTGCGACCACAGGCTCTGGTAAGAGATGGATGCTGGCATATTTATAATACATGTTTTTTTTGGGTTTCTATCTTTTTAGGTGATCGTGATGTTGTGGATCCAGATCCTTTCACCTCTGAAAGTGCACAGATCCTGATTGGGGAGATCATGGGGTGTAATAGGGACTTGGAAAACATCAAGAAAAACATCAATGATGTTCTTCAAAAAAAATAAGAACATCATTGATGTTTTGGGGAGAGTTTAAAACCCCTCCAAATCCCTTTGTTTTTTGGTGTGCTACAATTTTTTAACATTTTTTGTCAAATTGTAGAAAAGCCAAATTTTGAAGAGGCACACAGTGTGTCAACATGTGCTATCTGCCATCACGGGAGATCAATGGATGTGTTTTGGGGGTGCAACCCCTTCCTCAATAATAAACTAGCTGAGAGGAAGGGGTTGCACCCCCAAAACACATCCCTTGGTCCCCCATGATGGCACCTAGCACATGTTGACATTCGGCTATTTGTGTGCATCTTCAAAATTTGGCTTTTCCGGGGGTGACTTCCCCCCATCTGAACGCAATATCAAACACAGTTTCTAAATACTCATGTCTGATATTGCCTTCAAGTTCTACCAAATGTGAACTTTGTAAGGTCAAGATTTGTGTCTTTCTTGTTGGTTTTAAACATGCCTGTTTTATCTGAAATGGACATTTCTGCTTTTTCTACTGTGACCCCAAAAATTGTTATACAACAAATATGTTGGTTTGTTTTAAAAACATTTTCTAAATGCACATGTGATTGTGCAGTTATTAAAAAGATTGTTAATCAAGAATGTGTGGATTATTGGCACAACGCTACAACACTTTTGTGGTGCTCTAATTGCTGTTTTCTGTGACAATGGGTGTTATTTTCTAAGGGCAAATCCACTTTGCACTACAAGTGCAGTTTCAACTGCACTTGTAGTGCAAAGTGTCTTTGCCTTTAGTAAATAACACCCAACAGTGCTTTGTAAGGTTACACAATCACGCCATTTTCAGGGCTCACCACATTTCTGTCAGGGTCAGCTAAAACAAACACAAGCAGTAAATGTCACCAAAGATTTGCTTATTTTTTTTTATTAGAAAAAGGTTTTTACACATTGTCTGGCATATTTATAGCCCCCCTACCCACAAAGAATTCAAGGTATCTTAGCCGGACATCATGGGCACTCAGGGGGGAAGCCAGGACGGCCACTTTCAAGCACCATCAGGGTTGGTTCATTTTGAATTCTGGCCTCAGGCCCAACTGAGCCAGCATAGTTGGCAGAATGTTGCCGTAAAAAGTTGTGTAGAACACAGCACGCCAGGACAATGTGATTCAGTTTGTACTCCTCCATATGTATGGGTGTAAGAAATAGGCGGAACCGGCTGGCCATGATTCCAAACGTGTTCTCCACCACTCTTCTGGCTCTGGCCAGCCAGTAATTAAAAACCCTCTGGTCCAGGGTGAGGGTCCACATCGGGAATGGCCAAATAAGATGGTCCCCTAGCGCAAAAGCTTCATCCGCAAGGAAGACAAATGGGAGTCCTTCCACATTGTCTTCTGGAGGTGGCAAGTCCAAGCTGCCATTCTGGAGATGCCTGTAGAACTCCGTCTGGGTGATGACTCCACCATCGGACATCCGGCCATTCTTCCCCACGTCCACATACAGAAATTCATAAGTAGCCAACACCACCGCCAACATCACAATTCTACTGAACCCCTTATAATTATAATAGTACGACCCCAAGTTGGGTGGTGGGATGATGTGGACGTGTTTCCCATCAATTGCCCCTCCGCAGTTAGGAAAGTCCCACCACTGGGCAAAGTGGGAGGCCATAGTCTGCCATTCCTGTGACATGGAAGGAAACTGTGGAGAAAAACAAAAAAAAATAGTCTTTTTGCACATAAACATGGAAAGCAGATTAGACACAAACATTCTTGGCCAACATCAAGATACCATTTATTTATGGGAATTTTTAAAGAGCAAAGTATAAGCTACACCTATCAGATCCCCCCTTTCATGGGCCATTTCTAATATTATAGGGGGGGAACTCTTGGACAGGTAACCCTCTCCACTTCATTGAGAGATGAATGCCTAAATAATGGGTATTACTTGGAACAGCCCCTCCTTAGTTACACTATTGACAGCCCACTGGACAGGTAAGAAGTGTCATAATACAGAGATACAGTACCTGACCACGAGATTGTGTTTCCAGCGCGATACCATCGCGCTGGTTCTCGGCGACAGGGTACTGTGCATGTCGCGCTGGCTCGCTCATCGGGAAAGGAAAACTTATTTTCCTTTTGTGATGAGTGACAAGCAGTGCTGACAGCTGTCTGGTATGAATCCTGAGGGGGGGAACGCCGCACCAAATTTTAAATAAAAAAAGGCGTGGGTTCCCCCCAGGGGCATACCAGGCCCTTAGGTCTGGTATGGATTGTAAGGGGAACCCCCCACGCCGAAAAATCAGCATTGGGTCCCCCCAAAATCCATACCAGACCCTTATCCGAGCATGCAGCCTGGCCGGCCAGGAAAGGGGGTGGGGACGAGCGAGCACCCCCCCTCCTGAGCCGTACCAGGCTGCATGCCCTCAACATGGGGGGGTGAGTGCCTTGGGGGAGGGGGCACCCTGTGGCCCTCCCACCCCAAAGCACCTTGTCCCCATGTTGATAAGGACAAGGGCCTCTTCCCGACAACCCTGGCCGTTGGTTGTCGGGGTCTGGGGGCGGGGGGCTTATCGGAATCCGGGAGCCCCCCTTTAATAAGGGGGCCCCAAGATCCCGGCCTCCCACCCTATGTGAATGAGTATGGGATACATGGTACCCCTACCCATTCACCTAGGGAAAAAAGTGTCAATAAAAAAAAACACAGTACACAGATTTTAAGAAAAACACAATGCTCTCTCCGGCTGGAATGCTGTGTGTGAGCTGCGGAGCCATTTATATAGGCGGTGACCCCGCCCCCTTGTGACGTCACGGTCCCAGCATGTGCAGGGACTCTGGGGTCACGCCCCCTTATGACGCCAGAGTCCTTGCGCATGCTGGGACCGTGACGTCACAAGGGGGCAGGGTCACCGTCTATATAAATGGCTCCGCAGCTCGCACACAGCATTCCAGCCAGAGAGAGCATCGTGTCAACATCGGAAGAAGAGAAGAAGAGAAGAAGCGGCGAGACAGCGGCAGCAGACCGGGCCCCTCGCTGGCAAAAGAGCTGGAAGAAGACAGCGGAGGGGCCCGGGAGAAGACAGCGGCGACAAGACAGCGGCAGCAGACCGGGCCCCTCGCTGGCAAAAGAGCTGGAAGAAGACAGCGGAGGGGCCTGGGAGAAGAAGCGACGAGACAGCGGTGACGAGACAGCGGCGACAAGACAGCGGCAGCAGACCAGGCCCCTCGCTGGCAAAAGAGCTGGAAGAAGATAGCGGAGGGGCCCGGGAGAAGAGGCCGGACACCGGGAGAAGTCGGAAGGAGACCCCCCGAAGTCGGAAGAAGACCCCGGAGCTGCCTAATAAATTATTCTTAAAATCTGTGCACTGTGTTTTTTTTTCCCCTAGGTGAATGGGTAGGGGTACCATGTACCCCATACTCATTAACATAGGGTGGATGGCTGGGATCTTGGAGCCCCCTTATTAAAGGGGGACTCCCGGATTCCGATAAGCCCCCCGCCCGCAGACCCCGGCAACCAACGGCCAGGGTTGTCGGGAAAACACCATTGACTCTGGTTGAATTCACCCAAGGGGTCTTTCTTGGACTGTTTTCAGATCATTACTTCACATTTTTATTTTCTGTTACTATATATGGACACTTATTTTTATTCGCAAATATTACATATGGACACTCATGTTTGATTCATACATACATGTGTTGACCCATGTACTTTTCATAATTTAATTTTTAATATTTTACAACATTTTTGTATTTATATATGTACTTCCTCACGGAAGTCTTTGAGATTGCTTCACGTGTTTCACTTATATTTAGCGCGGTTATTTCTTTTTTATTTGTCTGGAAGAGGCCCTTGTCCTCATCAACATGGGGACAAGGTGCTTTGGGGTGGAGGGGCCGCAGGGCGCCCCCCTCCCCCAAGGCACTCCCCCCCATGTTGAGGGCATGCGGCCTGGTACGGCTCAGGAGGGGGGGTGCTCGCTCGTCCTCACCCCCTTTCCTGGCCGGCCGGGCTGCGTGCTCGGATAAGGGTCTGGTATGGATTTTGGGGGGACCCCCACGCCGATTTTTCTGCCTGGTATGCCCCTGGGGTGAACCCACGCTGGTTTTTTATTTAAAATTTGGTGCGGCGTCCCCCCTCAGGATTCATACCAGACAGCTGTCAGCACTGCCTGTCACTCATCGCGAAAGGAAAAAAGTTTTCCTTTCCCGATGAGTGAGCCATCTCGGCGATGGCTCCCGCGACGGGGCTCGCAGGTGTCAAATCTCGCCGAGAAATGCGGCGAGATTGACACAATATCGCAGTCACCTACTGTATAAATACACACTGTACACATTTTAGCACATTTGGATATTCTGCTATTACCTATCAAGATAATAATAGGATACCAAAACTTTAAACAGTATCATTTGAAAGTATACAGGCAGGCCCTTGCACTACATGCTTTGGGGAATTCATCCATAAATCTGAGCACAGAAGAGATGGGTATAGTGTGTATGGGTTTGGCAAAGTCAGCAGATAGATGTATGAGGATAGATAGAGAATTGGTATCACCTGACTTAGCAGTTGGGGGGAGGGTTCAAAATTATTTGGGGACCCCCCAAAAAAAGCCTCTGGCACTCTGCCTGAATTTGAAGCACCAATCACATTTCAAAACATTTTAGGGGTGTTTGGGGTAAAGCACTACTATGGAGCTGATAAAATACATTGTTAAGTGACTACATGAGGTGAATATAGGGCAGGAGACCATGCTGGGGAGGTAAGTGAAGGCAAATATGTATGAAGGACAACAAAAATAATTAAGTAAAAAAACCAGCATGCATGAGGACAAAGGGGACATTCACAGCATATTACAATCATGGTAATTAGGGAATGAGGAAAGAAATACAATACATTAGCAAACATTATATACAATAAAATGTGATATTAAAGGATAAAAATCTTACCTTAATATAGTCCTTCTGTATGATGGCAGAACAGGTCTCTGGGATAATGATCCCCAGAGCCTGGGAGGAGATGCCTGTCGAGAACTTCAAGTCCTGCAGGCTTCTCCCTGTCGCCAAGTACCGCAGGGTGGCGACTAGCCTCTGCTCCGGAGTGATGGCTTGCCTCATGCAGGTATCCTGCCTGCTGATATAAGGGGTCAGCAAAGCCAACAAATGGTGAAATACGGGGTCCGTCATCCAGAGAAAGTTCCTGAAATCATCAGGATTATTCTCACGGATCTCACGGAGCAAAGGCATATGACAAAACTGGTCACGCTGAAGCAACCAATTCTTGGTCCATGAACTCCTCCCCACCCTGTTCATGGACTGGACTTGTGTCAAGGTCAGGACCCCAACACCAAGCCCCCACACAGCACGAACTCTACGAGGAGTACGTATACGCAACATGGCTAGAAAACGGTCGGCTGCTCATAACGAAGTAACAGAACCCACTGAAGAACAGCAAGGCCTGTGAAGAGCGACCTGAAAAAACAGTAACGAACGAACAAGAACACAATGACAAAGTCACGCGTAGCTTGCTTGCACGCACTGAGGAGCAGATACAAACCCACAAGCACAAACTGAACAGCAGAAAACTATCTGAAAACCACGAGTCTGAAAAAGCGTGAATCGTCTCTCACCAAACTTTTACTAACACGAGATTAGCAAAAGGAGCCCAATGGTTGGTTCTGAAATGGCCTTTTCTAGTCTCATCGTACGTGGTGTACGTCACCGCGTTCTTAGGGAGCGGAAATTCCGACAACTTTGTGTGACCGTGTGTACGCAAAACAAGTTTGAGCCAACATCCGTCGGAAAAAATCCATGGATTTTGTTGTCGGAATGTCCGATCAATGTCCAATCGTGTTTACGAGGCATTAGTATGTATGGTTCAATATTAAGTTGACCCACCCTTTACAGCTTCAACTCTTCTGGGAAGGCTGTTTACAGGGTTTAGGAGTGTGTCTATGGGAATGTTTGACTATTCTTCCCGAAGCGCATTTGTGATGTTGGGCAATAATGTTGGACGAGAAGGCCTGGAGCACAGTCTCCACTAATTCATCCCAAAGATGTTCTATCAGGTTGAGGTCAGGACTCCATGTCTTTATGGACCTTGCTTTGTGCACTGGTCCCAACTTTGTGGGAACAGTTTGGGAATGGCCCCTTCCTGTTCCAACATGACTGCGCACCAGTGCACTAAGCAAGGTCCATAAAGACATGGACTTAGCAGGGGTGGTGGAAAATGAACTTCAAGTGCAATAATTCACATTATAATAGTAACTAAAACATATAAAATTAAGTGTAACAATCTAAAAAAAAAATAATTCCAAAGTGCTATAAAGTTGTTGCATTTGAAGTTAGTTTGTATTGCAATTATCTGTAGACGGGTTTCCACCATCCCTGCATTTGTAATGTCTTGTTTTCAGTTCGATGTGTATTATATGTGATGTTACATATCACAGAGACCGGTATTGTAGTAATTTTTACAGATTTTTCCACATTAAACCTCATTTGCCATGTAGTTGCCCACCCCATTAATTTGTTCAGATCTTCTTGCAAGGTTTCCACACCCTGCGGAGAAGTTATTGCCCTGCTTAGCTTAGTATCGTCCGCAAATACAGAAATTGAACTGTTTATCATACCCTCCAGGTCGTTTATGAATAAATTAAATAGAATTGGTCTCAGGACAGAACCCTGGGGGACCCCACATTCTACCACTGCCCATTACGAGTGCTCCCCATTTATCACTACCCTCTGAACTCGCCCCTGTAGCCAGTTTCCAATCCATGTATTTACCCTATGGTCCATGCCAACTGACCTTACTTTGTACAGTAAATGTTTATGGGGCACTGTATCAAATGCTTTTGCAAAATCCGGATACACCATGTCTACGGGCCTTCCTTTATCTAGATGGCAGCTCACCTCCTCATAGAAGGTTAATAGATTGGTTTGCAGGAAGAAAACAAAAACAGCACATTGCTGCTGTCAGAAGAGAGCCTTGTGTTTGTTTACCTACACAGGGCTCTCTTCGGTAATGTCCGCAGCCAATCGTCGGGTGCCGGTGACCAATCAACAGCCAGCACCTGCTGATTGGTTCATGCTGCAGCCAATTGCAGCACAGCTGGGTGGGGATTATGTACTAAGTATGTGATCCTGCACAAGAGAGCCGCTTTGTCAGCGTATATGTACAGTATACGATCGGCATGCAGTTAACCTTAACTTAGCATTATGCTCCCTGAAAAGACTGTTAAGGTAAAACATGTGTTGAAGCGGAGCTACACGTAAAGTCATCCGGCAGGCAGAGTTGGGTTCGCACCAGGCTGAGCAGTGGAGCCCAAACTAACTGTGAATGAGCAACTAATCTTGTGAGCAATATTACTTTCATGTATGTCAGCGGAAAGTTTTGTTGGATTTTACCACTATTCTAGCATCTATGTGAGAAATAAAATTGCATTAAAAAACGCTGCGCTATCAAACGTATAAGCAAAAAGCCTCTGAACTGGTAAAAATATATCCTCTACACCGTGGTAATAATAATGTATAAAATATATAATGAAAAATATATAAAATGACACATGCTTAATAGCCAAATAATAGTGACAATGTGCATTCATATAATGATACATTTTTTTTAAAGCAAATAAGTCCCTGGAAATGTAAATAGATCCAAATACTGGAATTATAAAAGTTATACTACACTATGAGATCCTTTTTTCATTGATTTACTGAGGCACATTGGCGATTGATCCAGGATCTTGGATGCACTGTTGAACCCTGTAGTGGTTCCAAAGCGTGTATTGACCAAGCTTAACAGCAAGGTCACACACCTTAAGGTGAGCCTTCATTACATGGGGGGAGCACCTGAGTGAGAACACAGCATCTGATCGCATCACTTTCACAGCATACTGAATCGCATGGAGTGTGGAGCACCTGTAAATTGGATCAATTAGAACTTTGCACAGTGCACTTAAGCACTTTTATAATTCCAGTATTTGGATCTATTTAAATTTCCAGGGACTTATTTGCTTTAAAACAATTTTTTATCACTATATGAATGTACATTGTCACTTTATTATTTGGCTATTAAGCACGTGTCATTTTATATATTTTTCATTATATATTTTATACATTATTATTACCACAGTGTAGAGGATATATTTTTACCAGTTCAGAGGCTTTTTGCTTATACGTTTGATAGCGCAGCGTTTTTAATGCGATTTTAATTCTCACATAGATGCCAGAATAGCGGTAAAATCCAACAAAACTTTCTGCTGACATACATGAAAGTAATATTGCTCACAAGATCAGTCGCTCATTCACAGTTAGTTTGGGCTCCACCGCTCAGCCTGGTGCGAACCCAACTCTGCCTGCCGGATGACTTTACGTGTAGCTCTGCTCCAACACATGTTTTACCTTAACAGTCTTATCAGGGAGTAGAATGCTAAGTTAAGGTTAACTGCATGCCGATCGTACACTGTACATATACGCAGACAAAGAGGCTCTCCTGTGCAGGATCACATACTTAGTACATAATCCCCACCCAGCTGTGCTGCAATTGGCTGCAGTATGAACTAATCAGCAGGTGCTGGCTGTTGATTGGTCACCGGCCCCCGACGATTGGCTCCGGACATTACCGAAGAGAGCCCTGTGTAGGTAAACAAACACAGGGCTCTCTTCTGACAGCAGCAATGTGCTGTTTTTTTTTCTTCCTGCAAAGCAGGACGTAAAAAACAGCACATTGCTTAGCAAAAGCAGCACACGCAGTACACAGTAACGCATGTTGGCCACACATGTAACCCCTTGATTGCCCTAGTTGCTAACCCCTTCCATGCCAGTGTTATTAGTACAGTGACAGTGCATATTTTTAGCACTGATCACTGTATTAGTGTCACTGGTTCCCAAAAAAGTGTCAAAAGTGTCAGTTGTGTTCGATATGTCTGCCACAATATCCCAGTCCCACTATACGTCACTGATTACCGCCATTACTAGTAAAAAATAAAAATAAATAACAATTCCATAAATATATCCCATAGTTTTTGGACGCTATAGCCAATCAATATACTCTTATTGGGATTTTTTTACCCAAAATATATAACAGAATACATTTTGGCCTAAACTGATGAAGAAATTCAATTTTTTAAATTTTTTATATTGGATGTGTTTTATAGCAGAAATTAAAAAAATATTGTTTTATTTTTCAAAATTGTCAGTCTTTTTTTTTATTTACGCCTGCCGCGAGCTCCGTGACCGTGCCCGCGGGACCTGCAGACTCAATGTCCGCCGGGTGCCCACGATCATGTCATGGAGCTAAAGAACGAGGAAATGCCAGTGTAAACACAGCATCTCCCCGTTCTGCCTAGTGACAGGACACTGATAGTCTGCTCCCTCTCATCGGGAGCAGCGATCAGTGTCATGTCATTGCTAGCCCATCCCCCAGCCAGTTAGAATCACTTCCTAGGACACACTTAACCCCTTCCCCGCCCCCTAGTGGTTAACCCCTTCACTGCCAGTGACATTTTTACAGTAATCAATGCAATTTTATAGCATTGATCGCTGTATTAATGCCAATGGTCCCAAAAATGTGTCAAAATTGTCCGATGTGTCCACCATAATGTTGCAGTCATGATAAAAATTGCTGATTGCTGCCACTACTATTAAAAAAAAATATATATTAATAGAAATGCCATAAAACTATCCCCTATTTTGTAGACGCTATAACTTGCGCAAACCAATCAATAAACGCTTATTGCAATTTTTTTACCAAAAATATGTAGAATACGTATCGGCCTAAACTGAGGAAAAAAATAGGTTTTTTATATATTTTTTGGGAAATTTATTATAGCAAAAAGTAAAAAATAATACTTTTTTTTCAAAATTGTTGCTCTTTTTTTTCGTTTATAGCGCAAAAAATAAAAACTGCAGAGGTGATCAAATACCATCAAAAGAAAGCTCTATTTGTGGGAAAAAAAGGACGTCAATTTTGTTTGAGAGCCATGTCGCACGACCGTGAAACTAACTGTAAATGAGTAATTGATCTTAATGCTAGGAGACAGCATGAGGCATTGTGAGTTTTATTGCATTAATGTATGTTTTTAATTAATAAACGGTATTAGACTATGACATTTTTGTTGAATTTTATCCCTATGCCGGCATTCATGTGATAAATTAAAGAAGGAGAGTTATGGTGATTGGAGGACTGTTCTGGCTGATGAGTAAAGAAGAACAATAGTGGTGGAACCTCTCAGGAGAGATAAGCAGTGCAGACACTGAAGAGCAAGAGGATTGAGGCGGTGCTCTTGAATAAGCCAGGTGCAGGCGAGGGGGAACCCTCCCGTTATCCTAAGCATGTTTTGACCATAAATAGCAGTGGATCTATATAACTGGTGAGTGGTTTGTAAATGTGGAGGTTGCATATGGTGAAAGAAGGCTTAAAGTGAACAGTACAACAGTTGTTGTGAAGCACATAAGGCACTAAGGCACCTTTTCTTGCATAAGGAAATTTATTTTGGACTTTTACACATTTTTTGAACTTTTCATGCTGGTTTGA
This sequence comes from Aquarana catesbeiana, assembly GCF_042186555.1. Classification (NCBI taxonomy): domain Eukaryota; kingdom Metazoa; phylum Chordata; class Amphibia; order Anura; family Ranidae; genus Aquarana; species Aquarana catesbeiana. The sequence continues at coordinate 785,706,730 of NC_133324.1, read as the reverse complement.
TGTTTCATATAAAGTAATATGGTTTTATGTATAAACTAATGCCGCGTACACACGGTCGTATTTTCCGACAGGAAATGTTCGATGGGAGCTTGTTGTCGGAAATTCCGACCATGTATAGGATCCATCGGACATTTTCCGTCAGAATTTCCGATAAAGGAAATTTGAGATCTGGATCTCAAATTTTCCGACAACAAAATCCGTTGTCGTAAATTCCGATCGTGTGTACACAATTCCGAGGCACAAAGTTCCACGCATGCTCGGAATCAAGCAGAAGAGCCGCACTGGCTATTGAACTTCATTTTTCTCGGCTCGTCATACGTGTTGTACGTGTTCTTGACATTCAGAATTTCCGACAAGATTTGTGTGACCGTGTGTATGCAAGACAAGTTTGAGCCAACGTCCATTGGAAAAAAACATGGATTTTGTTGTTGGAATGTGCGATCGTGTGTATGCGGCATAAGGGTATTTTTGCATATAGTATTGAGCACATAATTAGCACTGTATATATAATTGTTTATTTTTATTTTCCCTTCACTTTGCTGGTATTTTTTGCAGTTTGACTGAGCGCTGTATTTATATAACTTATATCTATTTTGATCCAGTGCAGCAGTTGCATAAAAAGTAGGGATATCACACACTGGGATTACACAGAAACGCAGCACACAGTGTGAACTTGAATGGGCTGCAAATCACACCGGAATGCAGAAAAAGTCGTGCAAACTTTGAAAATCCCGCCACACCAAACCGCATGAAACTGTGGTACCATGTGCTTTGGTGCCTGTAAACACACTGTTCTTGCCATATGCATTTTGGGTGCTATTATGCATGCAGATCACAAAGTCAGTGTGGTCACCTGTGATGCTTTAAACGCAGAATGCAGAAAAAATGATCCGTACTCCGGTTGCTCTTAAAATTTCTTCATTTTATTGAATAGCCACAGTGAACAAACGCAGATTAAGTCAGTTGACGTGTTTCAGACTATAGCACATGGAATGCTTCTTTCCTACACCCGAGTCTGGTGTGAACCACCATTAGAAAGATATAATAAAACAAATGTCAATGTAAAAATATGATCTTATCCAGGTAGGGACTAACTAAAGCAGAGTTCACAGCGCAGAGTTCACAGGTTAGGCATACATAGTGCAGAGTTTACAGGTTAGAAGTATACAGGGCAAAGTTAAAAGGTTAGGAATATGCAACGCAGAGTTCACAGGTTATGTCACGTACCTGAGGGGAGACTGAATTGACGAGGTCGGCCTCTCTTGTATCTCCAGCCCGGGTCCTGCTGAGAGTGGAACAGAAGGAGCCAAAGGCCGGGTGGAACACCGGTGCCTGCAGATGAAGACCCGGAGACCTGTTGCAAGAAGTCGCAGCTAGTCTCAGGGCTGTAGTTGCAGCAGCGCTGAGCAAAGCAGGAGGCAGGAGCGAGGTCATAGGAGAAGCCGGGTTCATTAACAGACAGGCAGCACAGTAACAGGACATCAGGCAAAGGCAAGGTCAGATGAGGAGATGGGATCAGGAGCCAGGAATCAAGTAAACATAGTCCAGGAGCAGGATCAGAGGAGAGCCGGGATCAAAGCCAGAGATCAGACAAACAGGATCCAGAAGCAGGGTCAAACAGGAGCCAAGATCAGCAATGGGTATTCAGACAGGAATCACAGGATCAGGGTAACAGGAGCACAGCTGAAAGACCAGTCAGCGCAGAAAAGCCACCAATTGCAGAAATCTAGACCACGGAGGGGGTGTGTGGGAGAGCATAATGGAATAAGCATTTGGCAGCTAGCAAAATGTAAGAATAAGCATTTGGCAGCTAGCAAACCAGCTATGTTTTTTTGGGAACGCCTGGAATAGGGAGGCCCAGGAGATAATTTAAAGGATCTAGCGGGAGATACACATTCACCACCTTCTGTATGTTCACATCATACCAAAAGGGTTGAATCAGAGAGCATTGCCAAAAAATGTGAAATAAAGAACCTATGTCAATTCCGCAATGCCAACAGTGCGGTGAGACTTAGGAGTCGTATTTGTGAATTACATCAGGAGTCTTATACCATCATATACCATCTTATACCATCATCTACATCATCTTATATCATCTCTACTGAACTGACTTTGCTGACTTTGCTGTTACATATTTTTGGTAATTGTCTCCTATCCATCTGTACATCTCTACTGAACTGACTTTGCTGACTTTGCTGTTACATATTTTTGGTAATTGTCTCCTATCCATCTGTACATCTCTACTGAACTAACTTTGCTGACGTTGCTGTTACATATTTTTGGTAATTGTCTCCCATCCATCTGTACATCTCTACTGAACTGACTTTGTTGACTTTGCTGTTACATATTTTTGGTAATTGTCTCCTATCCATATTTACTGCTAGCTCTATAACAAACACACTGCAATAGCAATATTACTGGTGACTGATTCTCAACTCCATGTGGCTTGAGTGATCAAGAGAGGTAATTAGCTTTACGACCCTAGCCTGTGTCTGTAGCTGGTCTGGCACTGGCCATCTCCTCCCCATATTCAGGTGTCTCACATCGGACCCAATAAAGACCAACTGAGAAATGCATCCCAGCTTAGTCTCCCTATAAATTTATGGCAGCTTATGGGGTGGCGCAGACAGGGGCAAGTCGCAGACATCATGGCTCTGTCCTGAGTGGCTCTGTCACAAGTGATGCGCAGTTTCACCGACGCAGTTTAACAAAAGCAGGATAACTAAAGCTGCATGAACAACAACAAGAACTCTGCTCCACTCTGCAAGACGACAAGCAAACCAGCTTTGACATTTATTTTATATTAGGTTTCCCACTCTCTATCCACTAACATGCTCCTTATTCTCTTCCTTCTCACATTGGTGTCTTCTATCCTCAAATTATCTTTACTCTACCCTTCCTCTCTTCCCTGCAGCATGCACATATCACCCTCACTCCTACCCTCTCCCTACTATGGCACCCATCATCTCCTGCATTTGCTGCACCCACATGCTGACATAAACACCAGGGCCACTAGACACATGCGCTCATGCACATCCCACTCCCACCTTGCCTTCCTCGCCCTCCTCCTTCTCCTAGTCTCAGGTGACATTTCTCCTAATCCTGGTCCGCCATTTTCCAAATGCAAGCCACATATCCAATACCCCTCCCCTACTGGCAACCACCGCAATCCACTCAGTTTAATTTCTATCCACCTGCTTCCTCAAAGCACCCCACCAATCTCATACGCCCTTTGGAACGCCCGAACCATCTGTAACAAGCTAACATCTGTACATGACCTCTTCATCTCTCATGGCTTGAACATACTCGCCATAACAGAAACCTGGCTTCAAAATTTTGACTCAGCTTCTCCTGCTGCCCTCTCCCATGGTGGTCTCCATTGGACTCACTCCCCCAGACCCAAAAGACAGAAAGGAGGTGGAGTTGGCTTCTATCGCCACTAAGCACCTTCCAAGTCCTTCCTGTTCCTTCCTCTCTATCCCTCTCTTCTTTCGAGATGCACTGTATTTGTCTGTTTTCTCCCATTTCTCTGAGGATTGCAGCAATTTATAGGCCTCCAGGACCGGTATCGCGCTTTCTTGATGACTTTGCTGCCTGGCTACCCTACTTTCTCTCCTCTGAACAGTGGCGGCTGGTGAAGTTTTAGGATGGGGGCACCAGACCCCGCCCTTCCTTTTTGACCCCTCCCACTTGGTGAAAATGGGCGTGGTTTCAGCGAAATAGTGGGCGTGGCTCTAAGGTGGTGTGGTTAGCGTCTGAGATGAACGAGGGATGGAGGGAGAGGGAGAGAGGGACAGCAGGCCTAGATCCTACACAACAATAGAAATGTGCATTCTACAAAGTTTAACAATCAGCAGATAAAGATACTCCAAACACCTGGTGTTAGCGCTTCAATCATCCCGGCACCATGGTTGTTATGGTGTCAGGATGATTGAAGCGCATTATTACTATTATTACATTGTAATATAAAATGAAATCATTCAACTCACCATAATGCAGAATCAGTGGGAGCCCCGAGTGTGTCACTAGCCACGTCGCCTGCCACCAGATGCCATCAGGTGTCCCCAGCAGTCCGTCCTTACATACAGTCTGTGTCACATCAAATGCAGCCTCTGTCACGTAAAATGCAGCCTCTGTCCCCCCAAATGCAGCCTCTGTCTTCCCAAATGCAGCCTCTGTCCCCCCCCAAATGCAGCCTCTGTCCCCCCCAATGCAGCCTCTCCCCCCCAAATTCAGCCTCTGACCCCCCCAAATGCAGCATGCCTGTGTCCCATTACATGCAGCATGCCTGTGTCCCATTAAATGCAGCCTCTGTTCCCATTAAATGCAGCCTCTGTTCTCCAAAATGCAGCCTCTGTCCCCCCCAAATGCAGCATGCCTGTGTCCCATTAAATGCAGCCTCTGTTCCCCCAAATGCAGCCTCTGTCCCCCCAAATGCAGCCTCTGTACCCCCCCAAATGCAGCATGCCTGTGTCCCCCCCAAATGAAGCCTATGTCCCCCCCAAATGCAGCCTCTGTCCCCCCCAAATGCAGCCTCTGTCCCCCCAAATGCAGCATGCCTGCATCCCATTAAATGCAGCCTCTGTTCCCACAAATGCAGCCTCTGTCCCCCCCAAATGCAGCCTCTGTCCCCCCCAAATACAACCTCTGTCCCCCCCAAATGCAGCCTCTGCCCCCCAAAAATGCAGCCTCTGTCCCTCCCAAATGCAGCCTCTGTCCCCCCCCCAAATACAGCCTCTGCCCCCCCAAAATGCAGCCTCTGCCCCCCCAAATAAAGCCTCTGTCCCCCCCAAATACAGCCTCTGTCCCCCCCCAAATACAGCCTCTGTCCCCTTACATCAGAGTTGCCATCAGTGTTCCCCCACAGCAGGTGTCCCCCATCAGAGCCCCCAACAGCAGGTGTCCCCCATCAGAGCCCCCAACAGCAGGTGTCCCCTTTAGAGCCCCCCACAGCAGGTGTCCCCCACAGCAGGGTGTCTCCATCAGAGTCCCCCCACAGCAGGTGTCCCCATCAGAGTCCCCCCACAGCAGGTGTCCCCATCAAAGTCCCCCCACAGCAGGTGTCCCCCATCAGAGTCCCACACCAGAGCCCCCCACAGTAGGTATCCCCTATCAAAGCCCCCCACAGCAGGTGTCCCCCATCAGAGCCCCCCACAGCAGGTGTCCCCCATCAGAGTCCCCCCACAGCAGGTGTCCCCCATTAGAGCCCGCCACAGCAGGTGTCCCCCACAGCAGCTGTCCCCATCAGAGCCCCCCCACAGCAGGTGTCCCCATCAGAGTCCCCCCAAAACAGGAGTCGCCCATCAGAGCCCCCCACAGCAGGTGTCCCCCATCAGAGCCCCCCCACAGCAGGTGTCCCCATCAGAGCCCCCCAACAGCAGGTGTCCCCATTAGAGCCCCCCACAGCAGGTGTCCCTATCAGAGCCCCCCCACAGCAGGTGTCCCCATCAGAGCCCCCCACAGAAGGTGTCCTCCATCAGAGCCCCCCCACAGCAGGTGTCCCCATCAGAGCCCCCTCACAGCAGGTGTCCCCCATCAGAGCCCCCCCACAGCAGGTGTCCCCCATCAGAGCCCCCCCACAGCAGGTGTCCCCCATCAGAGCCCCCCCACAGCAGGTGTCCCCATCAGAGCCCCCTCACAGCAGGTGTCCCCTAAAGCAGTTGTCTCCATCAGAGTCCCCCCACAGCAGGTGTCCCCATCAGAGTCCCCCCACAGCAGGTGTCCCCATCAGAGTCCCCCCACAGCAGGTGTCCCCCATCAGAACCCCCCACAGCAGGTTTCCCCATCCGAGTCCCCAATCAGAGCCCCCCACCAGAGCCCCCCACAGCAGGTGTCCCCTATCAAAGCTTCCCACAGCAGGTGTGCCCCATCAGAGTCCCCCCACAGCAGGTGTCCCCCATCAGAACCCCCCACAGCATGTGTCCCCCATCAGAGCCCCCCCACAGCAGGTGTCCCCATCAGAGCTCCCCCACAGCAGGTGTCCCCATCAGAGTCCCCTATCAGAGCCCCCCACCAGAGCCCCCCCACAGCAGGTGTCCCCTATCAAAGCCCCCCCACAGCAGGTGTCCCCCATCAGAGCCCCCCACAGCAGGTGTCCCCCAAAGCAGGTGTCTCAATCAGAGTCCCCCCACAGAAGGTGTCCCCATCAGAGTCCCCCCAAAACAGGAGTTGCCCATCAGAGCCCCCCACAGCAGGTGTCCCCCATCAGAGCCCCCCACAGCAGGTGTCCCCATCAGAGTCCCCCCAAAACAGGAGTCGCCCTTCAGAGCCCCCACAGCAGGTGTCCCCCATCAGAGCCCCCCCACAGCAGGTGTCCCTATCAGAGCCCCCCACAGCAGGTGTCCCCATCAGAGTCCCCCCACAGCAGGTGTCCCCATCAGAGTCCCAGCGGTACTTACCTTGGGTCTCCTGCGGTGTCCTCCTCCTCACACATGCAGCAGCATTCTTCCTGTTTCCTCTCTCGGGCGCAATGAGAGAGAGAGGCAGGAAGTGACATCTGACTCAGGGCAGATGTCAATCAAATCTGAAGTGCCGTGTAGCTTCCGCCCGGCGCCTGTAGTATCTATTCAGAAAACGCCACAAGGCGGGCTAAACGCCCGCAAATGCAGCGCCACGTCTGCAATCTCGTGATTGCATAGACATGGCGCTTCCTATACGTGCACTGTGTCTGGCATCGCACTGTGTCCGGCGTCCGAACACAGTGCACTTAAGGACTTTTTTTTTCCTTTTTATTTTTTTTTAAAGGGTCGGTAATAATTTTTTTTTTTTTTTTACTTTTTTTTTTTTTTGCTGCCTGGAGGGGGGGGGGTGCGGCGCCCGGGCGCCCCCTATGGACGGGCCGCCACTGCCTCTGAAATACCCACCATTATTCTTGGTGACTTTAACATTCCTGTCAATGTTAACAGCCCAACTACAGCTAAACTTCTCGACTTAACCTCATCTTTTGACCTAACCCAATGGACACATACTTCCACTCACTCCAATGGTAATACCCTTGACCTTGTATTCTCCCATCTCTGCAACCCTGGCAACCTCACCAACACCCCCTTTCCTCTATCTGATCACAACCTCATTACTTTCACTGTATCCTTGCCTCCAACCACCCATCCCTCCAAGCAGCAAACAATTACTTGTAGAAACCTTCGTCACTTTAACCCTTCTCTTCTCTATTCTGCTACTGACCACCTATATGACATAATCTCTCCACCTGACCTGGCCACCTCTGTCTACAACAGTTCACTCTCATCATCACTAGATGCACTTGCTCCTCTAACCACACGCAGCATCAGGCCCCGACCGTTACAACCCTGGCAAACTGACAACACTAGAAATCTCAAGAGACATCGCCGTGCTCTTGAACAACTGTGGCGTAAAACCAAATGCCTGCAAGACTTCACCCTATATAAATCTGCCCTTCTAAAATACAATTCATGCCTCCATGCTGCCAAACAAGCCTACTTTGTCTCTCTTATTAATTCCTTGTTATCCAGTCCCCGTCGGCTCTTCTCAACCTTTAACTCTCTGCTTCGTCCACCACCCCCTCTACCCACTAACTCACTCACTGCCCAAGAGATTGCCAATCACTTCAAAGACAAGATCGATGCAATTCTTGAGGACATCTCCACTGTGTGTACGTCTTCCCCACCCAACATACCTTGCCTAGCAGCACATTCAACACTCTCCTCTTTTGAATTGGCTACTACTGAAGAGGTTACAAAAATTTTCTTGGATGTCCACCTAACCAATTGTCCCTTGGATCCTGTTCCCTCACAACTACTACGATCATCCTCTTCTTCTATCCTATGCTCCCTCACCCACATCTTCAATCTCTCCCTCTCTAGTGGCATCTTCCCCTCCCCTCTAAAACATGCGCAGATCACTCCCATTCTTAAAAAGCCCTCACTGGACCCTACCGACCTGAACAAATTAAGACCCATCTCATTGCTCCCATTCACCTCTAAACTTCTAGAACGCTTAGTCTACAACTGTCTTAGCTCCTACCTCAATGAAAATAACCTTCTTGACCCCTTAAGTCTGGCTTTCGCTCGCAGCACTCCACGGAAACTGCCTTACTAAAACTCACTAACGATTTACTAACTGCTAAAACCAAAAGCCAGTACTCCATACTCCTACTACTTGACGTCTCTGCGGCCTTCGATACTGTTGACCACCCGCTCCTTCTCAATAAACTACATTCCCTTGGCCTCCGAGATTCTGCTCTATCCTGGTTCTCTGCCTATTTATCACAGCGCTCCTTCAGTGTCACCTACAACTCTGTCTCCTCCTCTTCATTTCCCCTTTCTGTGGGACCCCTTCTCTTCTCTATCTACACCTCCTCCCTTGGTCACTTAATAACTGCCCACGGCTTCCAATACCACTTATACGCTGATGACACCCAAATCTATCTGTCTACTCCTCACCTCACTCCTTCAGTCTCCTCTCGCATTACTAACATACTAACTGACATATCAGCATGGATGTCGCACCACTTCCTTAAACTAAATCTCTCTAAAACTGAGCTATTAATATTCCCCCCACCCGTGCCCCCTTAAATGACTTTTTCATCAAAATCAACAATGCAACCATCAGTCCCTCCCCTCACGCCAGGGTACTAGGTGTAATCCTAGATTCTGACTTGTCATTTCAGCCTCAAATCCAATCATTGTCAAAAGTTTGTAGAATTCACCTCTAAAATTCGCCCCTTTTTAACAAATGAAACCACCAAGCTCCTCATTCACTCCCTTGTTATCTCTCGCCTTGACTATTGCAACTCCCTTCTCATTGGCTTACCTCTCCATAGGCTATCCCTTCTTCAGTCTATCATGAATGCTGCTGCCAGACTTATCCACCTTACCAACCACTCAGTGTCTGCCAACCCTCTACTCCAATCCCTACACTGGCTCCCAATCACCCAGCGAATTAAATTCAAAATACTAACCACAACATACAAAGCCATTCACAACTCTGCCCCAAGCTACATCACTAATCTTGTCTCCAAATATCACCCAAATCGACCTCTCCGCTCTTCTCAAGACCTCCTGCTTTCAAGCTCTCTCATCTCCTCCTCCCATGCTTGTCTTCAGGATTTCTCCAGAGCCTCTCCTATCCTCTGGAACTCGCTACCTCCATCTATCCGGCTATCCCCTACTCTTGCTACCTTCAGGTGATCCCTGAAAACTCATCTCTTCAGGAAAGCCTATTGCGTCTCCAACTAATCTCCTACCACTTCCACCAGCTCATTCCCCACTGTTACAACCTTTTGTACCACCTGCCCCACCCTATTAGATTGTAAGCTCTTCTGAGCAGAGCCCTCTTAATTCTCTTGTATTTTATTGTATTATAACTGTATTGTCTCCCTTTTATATTGTAAAGCGCTGAGTAAACTGTTGGCGCTATATAAATCCTGTATTATAATAATAATAATACCAGAACATAAGAATCTTGATGGATGTCTCCCTTTGAGTGACACATTTGGAGGACTTGAAAACAGAAGACCAAATCTTGTCCCATAACTGTACAGTGATAGGTCGGGCCAATAGATGGGACCACCTTTTCATATAGTGATGCGTGGTCTCCTCTAGAGGATTTGACTCATGGAGGATGCGATAGATACAGGATATTAAGTGTCATTGGTGAGGGCCCTGAGCGCATAGATATTCAAAGGCAGTAGGTTTATCAAGGGTCAAGGTTGAGGATTTAGAGTGAAAAAAGTGTCTAACATGTAGATAAAAATGTAAAAAGTGGGAGGGTATATCAAATTTCTCACATAAAGTATTGAAGGTGTATAATCTCCGTGTGATGGGATGGACCAAATTCGTAGCTGAAAAAGAGGTGCGTGTAACCATGGGAAGACCCTACCTAGGGACATACTGTCTAGTATGAATGGATTAAAGAGCATATTCACTAGAGGATAGCAAGGTGAGGTGAGAGAATAGTCCTTGAAACATTTACGCCGGATGTCTAGGGTAAAGGTCATTGGAGCAGTGCACTGGCATTTATAAATGGGATCCAGGGAGGGAGGGCATCCCACACCAAGGAGCATGGGTGGACCGGGTATAGCACTCCTTTCTCAATGTCACTCCACTGATTCGGTGTGTGCAGAGAGGAAAAAGAGGTAATGGCCCTTAAGTGCGTAGCGAAGTAATATTTAGCAATGTCGGGGGCTCCCAAACCCCCCCCTGGATCTTAGGGAGAAAACCACCGAGCTTGCAATGCAATGAGCCCTACCATCACATATGAATTTTAGGAAGCTCCTGTGAAGTGCTTTTAGTTGAGAGGAAGACAGGGCAACCGGTAGTGTTTCAAAGTGGTAGTGCAATCTGGGTAAAATAGACATTTTAAGGGCGTTGAGCCTACCTAACAGGGGCAGAGGATACTTTGTCCAGGTCGACAGGGATTTGTTGATATCTAGAATCAGAGGGGGAAAGTTAGCAGAATAGAGGGATGAATAAGAGGGGGTAAGAAGAACACCCAGAGAGAGAGGAATTGCACCATTTATAGGAGCATGAGTCTTTGAGCTGGGACAGTTGAGATGGTGTTATGTATATGGGGGGGCTTCAGTTTTGGAAGTATTAACTTTATAACCAGAGATGACACTAAAGGAAGCCAATAGTTTATGTAGCGAGGGGAGAGAGAGAGATCAACGGATTGGTAATGGTAAGCAGGATGTCATCTGCAAAAAGAGACAATTTATATTCCCCCTGTCTCATCACTACACCCTGAATGTCCGGATGAGTGCACATGGACTTAACTAGGGGTCCTAAACATAAGATAAAAAGTAGTGGTGATAGGGGGCACCCCTGCCAAGTTCCTTTTGTCATGGGAAAGCCGGGCAATAGGAAGGACGACATCCGCACTTGGGCCATGACAGTTGAATAAAGAGCCCCTAAAGCTTTTAAAAAAGGACCATCAAAGCCATACATTTTTAAGGTGGCAAACATATAAGGCCAGCTCAGCCTGTCAAAGGCTTTCTGCGCGTCTAAACTTAAAATCAGTGCCGAGCGAGACGACCTGTCCAGGAGATCTATAAGATCTATCGTACGTCGGGTGTTGTCCCCCGCATGTCTACCAGGGACAAAGCCCACTTGATCTCTATGTATCAGTTTGGGGATAATCCTGGATAATCTGGATGCAAGTATTTTGGTAAATATTTTATAGTCCGAATTTAGAAGGGCTATGGGTCTATAGTTATCTAGAGTGGAGGGGTCCTTACCAGGCTTTGGAATGACTGAGATGTAAGAGTGAGAAAAGTGTGGATGTGGGGATGTGCCTTTAAGTAGAGAGTCATACAGAGTTAACATATGTGGGGATAGGATGTCAAAGAAGGTTTTGTAGTAAGAGTATGGTAAGCCATCAGGGCCGGGTGATTTATGCAGTGGAAGAGTCTTAATTATGGACAGGAGTTCCTCAGCTGTTATGGCCGCAGTCAAGCAATCTAGATCTGCTACAGATAATTTCAGAAGCTTTATGTTGGAGAAGAAAGATTCAAATTTTTCCTGGGTGAAATTTAAGTGATTCTCCGGGGTCAGACAGTTATAGAGTTTACAGTAAAATTTGCCAAATATTTTGGACATCTCATGAGGGCAGTGTGCTCTAGAACCATCTGCCTGTCAGGGAACGAACTGAATGGACGTGGGCATAGCTTATTGACTAGCATTCTAAGGGGTTTATTAGAATAGTCATAAAATGTCTGTTTCATCCAGAGTAGAGATCTGTCAGTCTTGTCAAGCTGTGTTGATTTCATTTGTTCTCTGAGGGAGGTTTCATAGTTTACATAGTTTCACCACCGTAGGAGCACACAACAGCTTCTGCTCCGCAACTATCAGAGTGGATGTCAGGGACTGTATAAACCCATCTCTATCTCACCTCAATCGAGAACTTTCAGCTATGCATGCACCACAAAATACAGCCTTGTGTGCCTCCCACAGTGTAGAAACCCTCGACACTGACCCAATGTTCTGTTGAAAATAGTCTAACAAACTTTTTGCTAAAATAGATTGGGATACCTCGGACTGTACAAGATGATCATTAAGACGCCAATGACAGGATTTTGTGTAGGCCTGAGAAAGCATAAGATCCAGGATGATGGGTGCATGATCTGACCATGTAATGGGGGATATATCAGACTCGACCATGTAAGGAAGGAGAGGGGCTGAGATGAAGAAGTGGTCGAGGCGTGAGTACATTTTATGAGCTGGGGAGTAGAACATGAACTGTTTAGCAGAGGGATGTTTAATCCTCCATGAGTCAAATAGTCGGCGGGCCCTAATACATTTACGGAAAGCATTAGCTTGGGACGAGATTCTTTTGGATGGTACAGTACTGAGGAGGTTCTGTCTATCTCTAGAGGGTGACATGACCAGATTGAGATGCCCCTCGATGATCATAAAGGGTTGTGTGCAGTATTGAGGGGTATCAAAATGTTTGTCTAGGAAGTCAATCTGGCCTGTATTAGGAGCATAGAGATTGACAAGAGTAAAGGAAGTGGACACATATTCACAGTTTAAAATAAGAAATCTTCCATGGGGATCAGCATGATTTTTTTACCTTCACAGGGCACGACTTCCTAATCAGAATTGCCACTCCTGCCTTGCCCGTGGAGTCAGAGGCAAGGAAGGAAGTGGGGAAAAACTTAGAGGTGAAGTTAAATGAACCTCCTGGATCATTATCACGTCTGCGCCTGAGGCTCTGAAATCCTTCAGGGCCATCCAGTGTTTACTGATAGAACCTAGGCCTTTCACATTATATGACATGATCCTCAGGGCCATGTTTGTATTCTGTTCAGATAGGCTTGTGTAATGATAGTATAGGAGAAGAGCAATACAATATTGACAACAAAGGAATAGATATAAATCTGATTGTGAGTGTTACCATTAGCAGTAACTCCTCGGCATGTGAATGTTAACAGATGTACACTGTAATTAAACCTCTGTGAAGCAAGGAAACAAAAACAGTGTGATTGCAACCTATAAATCTGATCTATAAACATGGACATAAGAAAGAAAAAAAAAACAACAAACAAAACAGAAAAAGGAAACAAAATACTTAAATTTTCGAAAGCCTGAGATGTTACTGCATCTCAGGAAGCCCTGGACATAATCCAAGGCCTGGTAGGGGCATGTATGGACTTCCATCAGGAAACTCAGGGTAGGAAAAATTGGAAGGGCCAGCTGCTCACCTTATGAGCTTGGTAATATGTAAAATAAAACTGACAATATGAAACCTGTTTACAATAAAAAGGAAAAGTCAGCTGAAAAACTGGAGCAGGCGTTATCTAAGGTGTAAAAATCCTGAAGGTACCTCATGGGATGGTAAAAAAAATTCTAAGAACAGGGAACAGGGTAGATAGAAAACTTTATGAACCAGAGCAGCAAACTTTGTTTCATCTGTAGGCTTGAATGGAGGAGAAGATTCGGATGCCGCACACCGGATGTAGTCAAAAAATTTTCACTTTATTGAAAAAATGGGATCATCAAAATAACAAGACTGTCATGCAGAAAGTACAGATAAGCTGACGCGTTTCGCACTCAGGACTGAGTGCTTACTCATAGCTCATAGCTATGAGTAAGCACTCAGTAAGCACTCAGTCCTCAGTCCTCAGTAAGCACTCAGTCCTGAGTGCGAAACGCGTCAGCTTATCTGTACTTTCTGCATGACAGTCTTGTTATTTTGATGATCCCATTTTTTCAATAAAGTGAAAATTTTTTGACTACATCCGGTGTGCGGCATCCGAATCTTCTCCTCCATTCAAGCCTGCTTTGCCTAGCATTCAGCCAGCACCTGGAGCTCTTCTGCTCTGAAACTTCTACTTACACCTGGGTCAGTGTCAGCCTGAGCGGTGGAAATATTTTCTTTGTTTGTTTCATCTGTAACATGAAGAAACGGGAAGCAAGGAGTAATGAAAAAAAAGGATCCAAAAAAAAGATGTACAGAAGATTCAAGGTGGTTGTTTAGAGGAGCAGGGACGTTGAGGTGCAGATAGTTGCTTCTTAGATTTGCCCCAAACAGGTGTCCAGATGCGACTAGGAGTATTTGGTGGTAGAAGAACCTGCACGACAGGAGGAATCAAATCTTCTTCCGGAATAGGAGGCAGGCCGAGGTTTTTCAGGAAGGCCTCGCCTTTCTGTAAGTCACGCAGAGTGTACTGGGTACTGTCCTTAGACACAGTAAGGCGAAAGGGGAAACCCCAGTAGTATGGAATCTTGTGATGTTGTAGATGGGAGGTAATTGGAGGCAAGTTCCTTCGTTTAGCAAGAGTGATGGGAGAGAGGTCGCTAAAAATCTGCAGTTTAACACCCTTGTACATAATTTGGGATTTATTACCTGTGGCCAAGGTCAGCACCTCTTTGCTTTAAAAAAAGTGAAACTTCACTATAACATCCCTGGGCTTAGCTCCAGCAGGAGGCTTTGGGCCCAAGGACCGGTGTGCCCTGTCCAGGCGCCAGTCTATGTCCACCACTGTGGGGGCCAGAGTGTTTAACCACTTGACCACTGGGCACTTAAACCCCCTTCCTAACCAGACCAATTTTCAGCTTTCGGTGCTCTCACACTTTGAATGACAATTACTCAGTCATACAACACTTTACCCCTATGAAATTTTTGTCCTTTTTTTCACACAAATAGAGCCTTCTTTTGGTGGTATTTAATCACTGTTGGGTTTTTTATTTTTTGCGCTATAAAAGAAAAAAAGACTGAAAATTTGGTAAAAAAATGAATTTTTCTTTGTTTCTGTTATAAAATTTAGCAAATTAGTAATTTTTCTTCGTAAATTTTGGCCAAAATTTATACTGCTACATATCTTTGGTAAAAATAAGTACAACTTGGTGTATATTATTTGGTCTTTGTGAATGTTAGAGAGTCCAAAAGCTATGGTGCCAATATCTGAAAATTGATCACACCTGAAGTACTGACGGCCTATCTAATTTCTTGAGACCCTAACATGCCAGAAAAGTACAAATACCTCCCAAATGACCCCTACTTGGAAAGAAGACATTCCAAGGTATTTAGAAAGATGCATGATGAGTTTTTTTGAAATTGTCATCTTTTCCCACAATTCTTTGCAAAATCAAGATTTTTTTTTGA
The DNA here is from genome assembly GCF_042186555.1 of Aquarana catesbeiana. Taxonomy (NCBI): domain Eukaryota; kingdom Metazoa; phylum Chordata; class Amphibia; order Anura; family Ranidae; genus Aquarana; species Aquarana catesbeiana. Next base: position 785,691,649 of record NC_133324.1, on the reverse strand, counting down.
TTTTTTTTTTTCACAAAATTGTCATATTAGAAGGTTATTTCTCACACACCGCATATGCATACCACAAATTACACCCCAAAAAACATTCTGCTATTACTCCCGAGTACGGCAATACCACATGTGTGAGACTTTTACACAGCGTGGCCACATACAGAGGCCCAACATGCACGGAGCACCTCCAGGCGTTCTGGAGCACCCAGGCCAATTCTTATATTTCTCTCCTACATGTAAAAATAATTTATTTGCTAGAAAATTACATAGAACCCCAAAACATTATATATATATTTTTTTAAGCAAAGACCCTAGAGAATACAATGGCGGTTGTTGCAACTTTTTATCTCGCACGGTATTTGCACAGAAATTTTTAGAACGCGTTTTTTTGGGAAAAAAAACAGTTTTGTGCTTTAAAAAAAAACAAAACAGTAAAGTTAGCCCAATGTTTTTGCATAATGTGAAAGATGAAGTTACGCCGAGTAAATAGATACCTAACATGTCACCCTTCAAAATTGCACACTCTCGTGGAATGGTGCCAAACGTCACTACTTAAAAGTCTCCATAGGTGATGCTTTAAAATTTTTTACCGGTTACATGTTTTGAGTTACAGAGGAGGTCTAGGGCCAAAATTATTGCTCTCGCTCTACCGATCGCAGCGATACCTCACATGTGTGGGTTGAACACCGTTTTCATATGTGGGCGGGACTTACGTATGTGTTCACTTCTGCATGCGAGCACACAGACATGGGCGCTTTAAAAAATTTTTTTTTTTTTTATTGTTTATTTTACTTTATTTATTTTAGTTTGACACTTTTTCCCCCCCAAAAAAATTTTTGATCACTTTTATTTCTATTACAAGGAATGTAAACATCCCATGTAATAGGAATATGGCATGACAGGTCCTCTTTACAGTGAGATATGGGGTCAATAAGACCTCACATCTCACCTCTAGGCTGTGCCTGAAATAAAAAAAAAAAAAACGATCTTGGCTCCGATCGTAGCGGTGAGTCGGTAGAAGCACCGGAGGGTGGCGGGAAGGGGGGGGCATCCCCTCTCGCCTCCCATAAGAACGATCAAGCAGTGGAACAGCCGCTATGATCATTCTTATGGTGTAGGGAATTGCCGGCTGAAAAAGCTGATATCTGAATGATGCCTGTAGCTGCAGGCATCATTCAGATATCCCCGCTCAAAGTCAAGGACGTCATATGACTGTGGGCGGGAACTGGTTAAAAATTGCGGAGTATTGCGGGGTATTGCAGAGTATTGCGGAGTAGTGCAGGGTATATTGCGGGGTATATTGCAGAGTATTGCGGGGTATATTGCAGAGTATTGCTGGGTATATTGCAGAGTAGTGCCGGGTATATTGCAGAGTATTGCGGAGTAGTGCAGGGTATATTGCAGAGTATTGCGAAGTAGTGCAGGGTATATTGCAGGGTATATTGCTGGGTATATTGCAGAGTAGTGCCGGGTATATTGCAGAGTAGTGCCGGGTATATTGCAGAGTATTGCTGTGTATATTGCAGAGTAGTGCAGGGTATATTGCTGGGTATATTGCAGAGTAGTACCGGGTATATTGCAGAGTAGTGCCGGGTATATTGCAGAGTATTGCGGGGTATATTGCAGAGTATTGCGGGGTATTATGCAGAGTATTGCGGGGTATTATGCAGAGTATTGCGGGGTATTATGCAGAGTATTGTAGGGTATTATGCAGAGTATTGCGGGGTATTATGCAAAGTATTGCAGGGTATTATGCAGAGTATTGTGGGGTATTATGCAGAGTATTGCGGGGTATTATGCAGAGTATTGCGGGGTATTATGCAGAGTATTGTAGGGTATTATGCAGAGTATTGCGCGGTATTATGCAGAGTATTGCGGGGTATTATGCAGAGTATTGCGGGGTATTATGCAAAGTATTGCGGGGTATTATGCAGAGTATTGTAGGGTATTATGCAGGGATGTAAAGGGATGGTGAACCCGCGCAGTGGACATAAAGACTTAATTGGTAAAGTTTGGAACTGCTGCCTCCCAACAGGCAGTCACCCTAAAATGGGGACAGCTGAGATATATTAGAAATGATAGAAGGGTTTGGCGCTGTTCCTATTTAGTTTCCTACCTCCATATAGGTTACTAGATTAAAATAAATTCTTAGGTGCACCGTGCATATATCAAATATTAAATACAAATTAACAATATGAATTCCCAAGTATACCGTGCATGTGTCAATTAAATATTCTGTTGCAATATTGTGCAATCATAGGTGATACATAGACATAACTTAAATGCTTACATAGTAATATTGCTAGGGAGGGAAGAAAGGGGGGGGGAGGGGGGGGGGGAAGGGAGAAGGGAGTGAGATAGGGAGGTGGGGAGGGGTGTAGGAAATCTGTTCCTAAGGAAAATTACAATAACAAAATAAAGTGCAAATGTGCTGGTGCAATCCAAAAGGCAACAGTGACAAGATAAAAGTGCAAACGTGCTTCAAAATTCTTTAGTAAGTCTCTTGTGTCATATTCTTGTGCTGTGGTGATAATCCTTCACTTATAATATCTCTTTGCTCTAAAAGTGCAGCCACTCACCAGATCACTTCACCCCTGCGGGGGTAGTAGGCAGTTACAGTTTTATCGCCACTGTACAGCGATCGCTGGCGGGCTCAGGATCGTGGTATATCATATATAAAAAGAGAGGGAGTGCCCATAGCGTAAAATTGCTTTAAAAAAGTTTTATTACACAAAATGAAAGGGTACTCACACTTTTACGGTAAAAATCAAGCGAAATGGTAAAAACGTCAAAACCGTCATTAATATCCTTCAGCGCTGGTACAGGAGGTGATGTTTGGGAAGCACAGATTAGGCCACGCCCTACGCGTTTTCGTCGTTAGGACGCTCCCGTAGACGTCCGTAGACGGAGCGATCACATGGTAAACGGCCGCGATCAGCGACCGTTTACCGTGATCCGTGATGCGCCGGGTCCTCCGGACCCAGCGGTCACGGAAGTTCTCGGGTGCACGCCCCAGGTGGCGCGCGAGAGCAGTATTCTGGGAGGACGTCCATGGACGTCCACCCAGAACTAGCCGACCGCGCTGTTGCCGTCTTTCGGCTATGGCCCGGTCGGCAAGTGGTTAAAAGACCCAAAAGATAGGCACGTAGGTCAGGGTCTCCTACCGTCTCCAGAATTCCCCTGAAGTGCAGGTTCTGTCTCCTCTCTCTGTTCTCCAAGTGCTCTTGTTGCACTTGTAACTGAGAGACTGAGAGACACAGGGTGTGATTTTCCTCTTCTATAGCCTGTACATAGCTTATCATCTCATCAAATTTGTTTTCGAGGGTATCAGTACATTCCCCAATTTGGTTTATTTCCCCTCTCAGTTCATTTGCCAATTTGCTTACCTCTGCTGAGACGTTAAACGTGATTTGTTGAAGCAAAAGCTGTAGTTTAGCGTCCAGGATATCAGGGGTGAAAGTCTCATGTGGGGATCATGGATTGAGAACTTGACTCTGGGTATTAACTAGTTGAGGGTTCTCTGTATCTTCCATATCTAGAGATGGAACCATTGTGGCGAATGGTTTCGCGGAGGAGTTCAAGGTTGTGGAATGTGGCCTAGTAACAAAGCGCTCCATATTTAATCCTTCGTGTGGCCCAAACTGCGGTTTATAATAACGCTGGTCAACTTTGCCCATGAGGTGCTTGGGAAATGTAATGGTCAGGCAAGCTTACCTCCGGGGCTATACGTAGCTAATATAACATTTCAGAGGTCTCAGAGAACAGACAGGGGCCCAGGAATCACTTAGGCAGTGATTTTCATAGCAAGGGAAAGTACTCTGTTCAACATGGTGGGGCCGTAGGTCAGTAGCCCTGTGGACCCCTATAGTATTTGTGAGGGGGTGATTATTAGGGCAGGTGGTCCTCAAAGCTCCGTGGGAGGATGGCCAACTGAGTATCAGGAGAGAAATTTGCTTAAGAGCCTCTGGAGTACCAAGATGGCCGCCGCCCTCCAGGTGTAGGCCAAAGCTGCGGACTTTCCTAAGGAGCGGCCGCCAAATGAGTGAGATCCGCTCCGTTGAGGCCCAAAACCCCCAGCCGAGGACAGGTAATGTCACACAGGAGGGCGGGCACCTCAGGGGGTCATCCACGGGGGGATGTTACTTACTGTGAACCAGGAGGATGGCCGGCCGGCCACGGAGCAGGAGAGGTCGGTAATGGGAGGTTTCTCACACTTTCTTCCAGCTATCTTCCGGCTTTCTTCTGGCTATAATTCTGCCAAATGTCCTTCGGAGGCGTGTTAGCCTACAGTCGAGGTCGGGGCATTTGTTCTCTCCTCAGATTGTGGTCATAGGAGGTAAGAAACGCTGGGCGGTCTGTAGGCCCCAAGATAGTGGAGCCGCCGCGTTGTGTAGTCGGCCACCGATCGGGGCTCAGCTAGCCACATGGCACAATAGCCCCTGGGACCAAGGTAGGAGAGGTCCAGGCACCAGGGGAGGCAATCTAGGGTTTCCTCAGGGCAAGGGTGAGCGGTGGATGGTGGTGAATTAGCGCTGGGTATGGAGAGCTCAGTATCTGCACGTCTTCCCAGATTCACATCCAGGACACACCCCCCGGCTTCCCATTCTTGGATCCAGGCCGGTAGGTAATGTGGAAGCAGAATCTGGAGCAGGCCCCTGGCCTGGTGGGGTCTTAACCTTTTGGCTGTTCTCAGGTATTCAAGATTCTTGTGATCGGTAAATACAAGAATAGGGTGTGCAGCCCCCTTAAGCAGGTAACTCCACTCTTTAAGGGCTGACTTAATGGTGAGTAATTCCCGATCACCGACATCGTAATTCCTTTCAGGGGCCATTAGCTTCCTGGAGAAGAAGGCAACAGGGTGAAGCAAAGATTTTGTCCCTTGTCGCTGAGACAGTATGGTTCCTACAGCAATTTCCGAGGCGTCAACCTCAAGGACATAGGGAAGAGCAGGATCTGGGTGCTTCAGAATGGGAGCAGTGTTGAACAGGCCCTTCAGTCTCTCGAATGCTGTTTGAGCTTCAGAGGTCCATGAGAAGGTCAGGTGTTGTTTGGTTAATTGGGTGATGGGTGAAATAATACTGGAAAAATCTTTAATGAATTTCCTGTAGAAATTGGTGAACCCCACAAATCGCTGCACAGACTTCTTATCAGTGGGGGCAGGCCAATCAAGTACTGCTGACACCTTCTGTGGATCCATGGAAATCCCATCTGCAGAAATAATGAGGCCCAAGAACTGGATGGTGCTTTTCTCGAACTCACATTTTTCGGCCTTGGCATAAAGGTGATGTTTCCTCAGTCATTTAATACCTTCTTTAGATGGGCCTGATGGGATTCTAGAGAAGTAGAAAAGATCAGGATGTCATCCAAATAAACAATAGTAAACAGATCAAGAAAGTCCCGAAACACATTGTTTACAAAATGCTGGAAGGTGGCTGGCGCATTACAAAGTCCAAAGGGCATCACCAGGTGCTCAAAGTGCCCAAAATGAGACCTGAATGCCATCTTCCACTCATCACCTTCCCTTATTCTGATCAAGTTGTAGGCTCCACTTAGGTCTTACTTTGAAAATACACGGGCCTCTCAAAGTCTCTGGAACAACTCAGGGATAAGGGGCAAGGGATACCGGTTCTTAATGGTCACCTTATTTAAGTCCCGATAGTCAATACACGACCAGAGAGAGTGGTCCTTCTTCTCAACGAAGAATATTCCCGCACCAGCGGAGGAAGAGGATGGCTGAATAAACCCCTTGTCGAGGTTTTCGTTAATATATTTCTGCAGTTCCTCTAGTTCAAACTCCGAGAGTGGGTAAATCCTGCCAAAGGGAATTTCAGCACCAGGTAAGAGTTCGATGGGACAATCGTAAGGTCTGTGGGGTGGAAGAGTGTCAGAATTCTTTTTATTAAAAATGTCCAGGAACTCATGATAAACAGAAGGCACAACTTTCATTGTTTCAGAATCCATATCAATGCAGAGAACAGAAGCTTCAGGACTGGGTATAGGAGGAAGGCAAAATTCTCTGCAGTAGTTGGAAGAAAAAGACATCTCTCCTGTGGACCAGTTGATGAGGGGATTGTGTGCCTTTAACCAGGGCTGACCAAGGATGACGGGAAATAGAGGAGAAGAAATGACGTCCAACCGTAAGAGTTCCCGATGTCCACAAGCTGAGATGCACAGGATGGGTTCAATCTCTGAGGTGACAGGTCCTGATTTGATGTTAGAACCATCTGCCAAATGAAGCATGAAGCTGGTTCTTTTGGCACACAGGGGAAGGTTATGCAGGGTTGCGAAGGAAGAGTCCACAAAACAACTACAGGCCGCAGAGTCCACAATAGCAGAAACAGAGAGAGTTCTTCCATCTAACTGAAAAGAGACTGGCAGCAGGATGTGGTTCTGGCTGGAGTTTAATGCGGCAACTGCAGGAGGAGGAGGAGCTCTCCTACGATGTCTCCGGAAACAAGTCTGTGAGAAATTACCCTCGTCGCCACAGTAGAGACAAAGTTTATTATAGCGACGTTGGGCCCGTTCTTGTTTAGTCAGAGGAGGACTTGGAAAACTGGCACGAGAAACCTCTTAGACATCAGAAAAATCTTTAGGCAAGGCAGAAGCAGGTGGAAGGTCCATGGAGCAAACAGGCATAAGGTGAATATTCCCAGCCTTTTCGAACTGCCTTTCCTGCAGGCGGCGGTCAATTTGAATATAAAGAGAGATTAAGTCATTCAGAGACGTGGGGGTTTCCATCCTGGCAAGCTCATCCTTGATGGAGTCGGACAGTCCCTGGCAAAATTGGAAATGTAGGGCTGAGTTATTCCATTCCGTATCCGCACTCCACAGGCGAAAGTTAGAGACCTAGTCCTCCACAGGCCTGGGGCCCTGTTGCAGGTGGCTTAATGATGTTTCAGCAATCTGATGATAAAAAGGGTCAGCGTATAAATGGGCCATGGCAGCAAAGAAGGAGTTGACTGAAGCCAGGACAGGGTCATGCTGTTCCCGAAGCTGAAAGGCCCAGGCCTGGGGTTCCTCTAGCAGAAAGGAAATGAGAAACCCCACCTTCACTTCTTCAGTAGGAAATGTGCGAGGAAGCAAGGAGAAGTACAGTTCACAGGAAATATTAAGTCCTGACCTTCCTACGGTTTCCAGAAAAGTGTTCGGGCAATGGTACCCTGTGCTCAGGTAAATAAGGTTGGGCTGCTTGGGTGTAGGTTAAGCTGGATGCACTCAGTAGTTGATCATGAATGCGGGCTAAGTCCATATGCAACCCTTGCATAACATGGGAGAGTGTGGTAACAGTCCGACAAAGGGTTGAGAGCAGAGAGACCTCCCTTTCAGACTCCATCCCTGGCTTACTGGTACTGTCACGTACCTGAGGGGAGACTGAATTGACGAGGTCGGCCTCTCTTGTATCTCCAGCCTGGGTCCCGCTGAGAGTGGAACAGAAGGAGCCAAGGACCAGGTGGAACACGAGTGCCTGCAGATGAAGACCCGGAAACCTGTTGCAGGAAGTCGCAGCTAGTCACAGGGCTGTAGTTGCAGCAGTGCTGAGCCAAGCAGGAGGCAGGAGCGAGGTCATAGGAGAAGCCGGGTTCATTAACAGACAGGCAGCACAGTAACAGGACATCAGGCAAAGGCAAGGTCAGATGAGGAGCCCGGATCAGGAGCCAGGAATCAAGTAAACATAGTCCAGGAGCAGGGTCAGAGGAGAGCCAGGATCAAAGCCAGAGATCAGACAAACGGGATCCAGAAGCAGGGTCAAACAGAAGCCAAGGTCAGCAACGGGTGTTCAGGCAGGAATCACAGGTTCAGGGTAACAGGAGCGCAGCTGAAAGACCAGTCAGCACAGAACAGTGGTTGGAGAACTCCTTAAATAGGCCGTCTGGTGCCAATTGGCACCAGGAGCGCGCCCCTGCGGGCGCACACCGACCGCTGCACACGTACATGCGCATAATCGTGCACGGGTGTTCGTAGTCTCCCGTGCGCGCGCGCGCGCGTGCCAGACAATTACCACTGGTTTCCTAGTAGTACATAGCACAGAGTGCCTGTGTAGGTAGATCCCGACATGTCTGGCTAAGAAGCAGGAAATCCAAAAAAAATGTAAAAATGTAAAGAACCCCCTTTAAGGATAATCACTACCTATGGGGCCCAATGGGAACAAGTGAGAAGTGTACTCCAAAAACATTGGGGAATTTTAACCAAATCACCTGCACTAGCTGATATTGTGGGTTCTCATCCCCAATTTGTTGCTAGAAGGGCCCGTAATCTTTAGGATACCCTAGTCCACTCTGAATATACTAGGGTAAGGGCAACACACTGGCTAACTGATCTGCCACCTCTCAAGGGCATGTATGCATGCAGACATTGCCAAATGTGTAGATTTGTTGAAAAGACTGCAATTTTCACTGATGCAAATTGGAATGTGGTGTTCCAAATTAAAAATGTCATCAATTGTGCGACCTCCAGAGTGATTTATATGCTGGAGTGTCCATGTAAAAAGTACTATATAAGGAAAACCAAGAGACAACTTTGAATTTGCACTGCTGATCACCTAAGAAGTATCAATAATTCAAAAAATGAGGAGAATAAGAAAAAAAGAGAGGATGTGTACACTTTGCAGATTTCCATGGAGGCAGCATGGCTGGAATCAGTATCAAAGGGATTTATACCCTGAATGTGCCATCAAGTAGAGGTGATTTTGATACCATCCTGCTGCAAAAAGAAAAAAATGTGGATCTTTAGACTCAAAACACTTGCGCCTCTGGGCTTGAACACTGAATGCAGTTTTCAGCCCTTTCTTGAGTGCTAATTGGTCTATAATCCACTATACCTATTAGAGGCATAAAACCTGTGCTGGAGGACATAAATCTGTCATCTTTCACTGTTGACAGGGCTATCTATATCTAGTATTCAGTTTTCTGACTGTCATATTATTGCTTCTACTTTGTCAACATTTGCTCTGTAATCCCTCTGTGCCTTGATCCCCTTTAGTACTGCCAAATATATCTGCTTGTTTTGATATTCTTCTATTAGAGCCTGTTTGGCCAGTAGCAGAATGCATGTGTGGTGTTGGATTGGGAGGTTGACATCTAGTGGCTGTTTAGGGAATTGCAGCTATCAATTAACTGTTCTGTGAGAAAACTGCATAAATAGACAACTGCTATTGAACACTCCCATCCTTGATAAAACCCACGTGACTGGGTGAAACATGTCGGCAATGACACCACGGCACCACAGCAGTGACGTTTTGTACGTCACGGATGATGCACCGCTTCATGTCAGTAGAAGCGCACTACACACCATGAGGACAGTGGGAGCCATCTTTATGTGAGGCATCAGGACGGCATGCCTAGGTGGCTTTTTCAATGCTACAGCGCTATTAGTGGCCTCATACTGTAATGCTCTCTGGATTTCCGTGCGGCAATTGAGGATTTTGGATGACTGGATCTGTACAGTGCAAGATTCCCCTATAGACGGACTCTCACGAAGACATCTGGGACACCTGTCAGACATCAAAAACTCTTGCCTATAAGGTCGGGTGAGCAGACCATTGGTCCTTTGTATGTCTAAACTGCACAAGTACTTTCTGTCCTGACCTCCAGATAACTTTCACCCACTGTCCTATTTAAGTAATTCACCTATTGGGTTATCCCTGTTAATGCCACCTGATCTGAAGCTGAAGATCTGAATCATTGACTGCCAGTGGCTATATGCCGCCCTTTATAGTGTATATCACCAGCAGGATATTAGTCAAAATCAGTTAACCCAGCAGTACCGGCCTCATAGGGCTATTTCCCAAGTGTGTGGTTTTTTCAACTTCACACCCCTCTGTCCTCCAGATGGGGGCTTGATGGTCAATAGTGGTGAAATATATACATTTTCTGAATGTGTTTGTCACCAGAATTAATGTGCCTATTTAACCGCCTTTTTTGGTACCCTATGTTTAGATTAATTTGGGTGTATACGGTGTGTGCTTGATGTATGACGTGATGCAGCTGCTTTTAAATAGACAACGGTGTCTCATTTTAATATTAGTCTAGGTGTTGATGGTGGGTACCTAGTTTTTGTATTTGTTATTACTATCTGTGCAATAAAAATTCCTTTGAATAAGCAGCTGGATCCGCCCGTGACTTCCTTTTCAAGGGGTTCTCTTTCCCCCTGCATTTCTATTTTGCTAGATCCTGACATTTCCCCGGTGCCCAGCTGCCAGTATCCCCCTTTCATCTGCTCCTGCTGTAATAAAATGTATCTTTTTTTTGTTCAAGTACTGTTTTGCCATTCCCTAAGCATCAGTACCTTACTTGCCCATTCTGGGATACTGCTTTCCCACTCCTCACATCTAGCCTGAGCGCCTGTAAAGTATGTGATGTAGAAAATGGTCTGGGGTGTATGTGAGGGATGTATCGCAGAAGTCAGCATAGCTAGTGTGCATAGCTGCTTCTGTGTACAGCTGCGCTTGGGGAGAAGTTGTTTTGACAGCAGTTTGGCACTTTATTAAGTCCTAGCAAAAGACAATTTTCCCATATAGGGGTAAATCTAGTGAGGCCCTCTATCTATCTTTATAATAAACATTCAGTAACATCACAAACTACATAAACTATGCAGCTATACATGAATTAAGCTTTTAAGTATGGGTTAATACAGTATATTAATTTTTTTAACCACTTCAGCCCCGGAAGATTTCACCCCTTTCCTGACCAGAGCACTTTTTGCCATACGGCACTGCGATGCTTTAACTGAGAATTGCGCGGTTGTGCGACATTGCACCTAAACTTCTTTTTTCCCCACAAATAGAGCTTTCTTTTGGTTGTATTTGGTCACCTCTGCGGTTTTTATTTTTTGCACTATAAACAAAAAAAGAGCAACAATTTTGAAAAAAAAAAGCAATAATTTTTACTTTTTGCTATTTTCTTCCTCAGTTTAAGCCTATATGTATTCTTCTACATATTGTTGGTAAAATAAATCACAATAAGCGTATATTGGTTTGTTTGCACAAAAGTTATAGCGTCTACAAAATAGGGGATAGTTTTATGGCATTTTTATTATTATTTTTTTTTATTAGTAATGGCGGCGATCTGAGATTTTTATCATGACTGCAACATTAGGGCGGACACATCGGACACTTTTGACACTATTTTGGGACCATTGTCATTTATACAGCGATCAGTGCTATAAAAGTGCACTGATTACTGTGTAAATGACACTGGCAGGGAAGGGGTAAACACTAGGGGGCGATCAAGGGGTTAAGTGTGTCCTAGGGAGTGATTCTAACTGTGGGGGGCTACTACTCACATGACAGTGATCACTGCTCTTAATGACAGGGAGCAGTGATCTCTGTCATGTCACTAGACATCGAGTCCGCGGGACCCATGGTCACAGAGCATGCAGCGGGTGCGTCTGGCCACAATGCCTCTTCAAGGGGACATACCTGTACGCCCATTTGCCCAGCCGTGCCAATTTGCCGACATATTTCGTTGTGCGCTGGCCAGCAAAGGGTTAAATACAACATAACCTAGTTCAAGCTATAACTAATATATTGAATAACTTTAAAGGGTTTGTAAACCTTCATTTTTTTAAATAAAAAACCCTGGTCCCTTTTCTTTTGGGGTCCCCCGCCAGCACTCCAGGCCCCTCCTCTTCATTGGGTGCCCCCATGGAAAGCCGCTTTCCCTGTTTCAATGGCTGCGCACCATTGACACAGACAGGGGCACTCGGCGCTGCCCCCTGTTCCCATGTCACAGGACTTGAGTGACAGCAGCGGGAGCCAATTAGGGGAGAGACAGCATTAAGGTGAAAAACCTTAAGGCTTTACAAGCACTTTAAACCTACTCCATGTTCATGATACTCATAAATATAAGCATTTGTATCTCTTTCAGGTAAGATTTACGTGCTAAAACATTTGACCTAAAAGGCAGCATTTTTTTTTAGTCAATCAATGTCTATTTTTATTGTATTAAAAAGCAGTGCTAAATAAAATCTCTGACATCTTTAATTCCATTAAAAGTTCAGCATATATAATACTCTCCACTTATGTGTGAATAAAATAACTGGATACCAAAACCTATGATTAGTAATTAATGTGATTGCGTTAGTCTCTAAGGCATATATAGCAAGTTTTTATTTCTGTGATATTTCTTCACTTTTAGTGTTGGTTATACTATCACTGTCAATAAATGTAAATTCTCTTTCTTAACTACCATTCAGATGCTTCAAAAGCTCTTTGAATTTGCATTTGACACAAGGGAAGATGCAACTTAAAACATTTTCTCAGCTTGGTCCATTAATTTCTGCACAATATGTACCTACTGCTGAGCATATGACAGTTCTGAACTTTGGTGTTTTCACATGATCTACCCCCTAGGGAAAAGCCAACACCACTTTGACTTACTCAGCTGGAACCTCACCTTGTGCAGTTTAATCAGTTACTGAAGCATTGAGGGAGAGATGTTTTGCAATATTAGTCAAATGACCCTTTTATTTCTATAAAGGGAGTCATATTTTACTTTGAAACAGTAGAGAGAATATTGCTATAACTAATTACATTGAGCTGTTGACCACTAATGAGTAATTAAAAACTGTCATATACATCCATGGGCAATAAACAAATGTATAATAACTTCCTTATATCTTACATATTTTTGTTCAGATAAATAAATGCACCATTTTTTATGCCTACATGGTCACATATGGTAATTAATATCCAATCACATATGGTAATTAATAGCCAAGTACACAATTAATGCATATCTAAACCAAAAAACAAATTTTTTTTTTTTTTTGTTTTCAGTTTTTACCCGCTGATCCTGTTAGTAACACACTTCACTTATATTATTTTGTGATGTGTGGAGATGTTTATATTATTGTTAAAAATCAAAACTAAATGGAAAAGTATAAAAAAAAAAAATCTATCAATATTTTACTGACCTTAAGTGAACAACATGTGTGGCCTGTAAGGGTGGGCTTTTGTTTTTCCTTCATACAAGTCTACGGAAATGCAATAATAACTTGAATCAGGTTCAATGCAGGTGAACACATTCATGCCTGGTAACTGTAATGTCTCTCATTATGTTGTGAAGTGCTGCACAAACTGTTGACACTCTATACACTTATTATCCATAATATTAATAATAATAATAATAATAATAATAATAATAATAATAATAATATAATATTAATATTATTAATATTATTAAGCAAGTGTTATTCTACATTACCTACCAGATAAGGCACAATTTAAACTAGAACTAAATTTGGAACACTGATGGCTGAAAAACAATGTGTTTGCTAAAAAGTATGAACAAATACATATACATAGACCTGTAGAGACAAATGTTATGTTTGTGCTGCATAAGCCACCTTGTTCAGCTTGGACTACATTACCAAAAAATATATTTAACCACTTGCTTACTGGGCACTTAAACCCCCCTCCTGTCCAGACCAATTTTCAGCTTTCAGCGCTGATGCACTTTGAATGACAATTGCGCGGTCATGCTACACTGTACTCAAATGAATTTGTTATAATTCTTTTCCCACAAATAGAGCTATCTTTTGGTGGTATTTAACCACCTCTGTGGTTTTTATTTTTTGTTAAAAAAATTTAATAAGACTGAATTAAAAAAAAAAAAAAAATTATATTTTGTTATAAAATTTTGCAAACAGGTAATTTTTCTCCTTCATTGATGTACGCTGATGAGGTGGCACTGATGGGCACTGATAGGTGGCAGTGATGGGCACTGATGAGTGGCAGTGATGCGCACTGATGGGTGGCAATAATGGGCACTGATCGGTTACACTGATAGGCAGCACTGCTAGGTGGCACTGATTGGCACCACTGGTGCGCATTGATAGGTGGCACTCATGGGCATAGATAGGTGGCACTGGTGGGCACTGTGGGCACTGGCAGGTGGCAATAGCAGGTGGCACTGGCAGGGGGTACTGGTGAGCACAGATGAGGCATAACTGCCTCTTCCTCTTCTGGACCGATGTCCCTTGCAGATAAGCTGGTGATTGGCTTTTTTTTCTCTTCACGCTGTCAGCATGAGGAGAAAAAAAAATTACCAAGCTTTTGTTTACATCATGTGATCAGCTGTCATTGGCTGACAGCTGATCACGTGTAAGGGGCCGGGATTGACCCCTTACTCGGATCTGTGATCACCCGAGTCTCAGTGACTCGGTGATCACAGTGTGCGCCCTGCAGGGGGCGCGTGCAAAGGGGAGGATGTCATATGATGGCTTCCCGGAAATTCAGGTCCGCGCTGTGGCCATCATTTGGCTATAGAGCAGATGGCAAGAGGTTAAATAAGCTATACTTATATTTTGGAGAATACGGACACATTTCAAAGATATTATAGGTAATAGTGATAGTGATAGTGAACTGGGAGGAAATATTGGCATCGATGAACAAAAAACAGAAATGGGAATTCTTCAAAACGATGCAAACTCACTGCAAAATATATTCCCATGGGCATCAAGTTTAAAAGGCTAAAAAAAAACGGGCTCACGGCCAAAGTTTCAAAAGCTATAAATAATAAGAAAAGAGCAAGGAATATAACAGAACATGCAAAAACTAAATTACGACCGCAGAAATTCAAAACAAACTAAAACATTTCAAAAGATAGTAGAACAAACCCTAAAAAAATTATTCAAGAGTCACTGTATAAAACTACATATACCTTGGTTCCACACTGTCCTAGCCTGGCTTTATTCCTTGGAGATCCCAGTTTCCCAGCAGCTTTCAAAACTCCCACCAACTTTTCCCACTGGACACAGAAGAGCTTTACCTCCCTCGAGGCCTTAACACAAGAACCCCCCTTTAGCTCATTCACCTTCCTACAGGAGAGACATGAACTTCCAAGGGCGGAATTTTATAAATATCTTCAGATTAGACATTTCTATGCCACCCATCTCCAGAAAGAGAGGTCTCCTACCACAAATACTTTTGAACACCTATGCAGGTTCTCTTCCAGAGATAAGGGCACTATATCGACTTTGTATCAATATCTAAACGAACAGGATCTTCCCTCCAAATCACAAGCAATGATTAGTTGGGAAACTGAAGCTAGTCTAGAGATAGCCCCAGAAAGTTGGATAGATATGGTTTCCGACATGAGAAAATTAACAAAATCAATGGCGGTTAGAAAATCGGTATTGAAACTTCAAAAGAGAAAAGAAAGAGAATGAGAGAATGAGAATGAAAAGAGAAAAAGAAAAGCTAATAGCAAAAGGCAAAGGACAAAGTTAAACTGATCTAGAAATAGGCCTAATGTATAGAAGTCTGAATCCAATATCATAGAATAAAAAATGATGACATTTTCTCAGCTGAATCAAAATATCATATTAAGATGGTTGTCGTTTTAAAGTTTGGTCCACTTATAAGTGAAAAAATCAAAAAGTTAATACTTAAAAAGTAAATAAATATTAACAATAAATATATCATTAATACTAAAAAATCAATATATGTAAATATATGTAAATATATGAATACATTAACCATTGTCTCCCTATTTTGCCTACTATCTGAGCGTGGTGAAAGGTGCAGCCTCCATCTGAGTGGGGGACATCAGATAGTATATAACTGACTAAATGGTCAAGAGAAGAAGCAAATATATAAAATATTAACAGAATAATACCTATAAATAATTAATAAATAAATAAATAAATAAATAAATAAATAAATAAATAAAAAATAAAAATAGAAATACAAGACTTGTTGGTGAATGTGATATAGAGCAGTCATAACTTAGGAATTGTCAATAAATGCATTTATCTCGATATCTATATTCAGTCCTAAAGGTCTAAGAGTGCGAATTTTATAGATCCACTCCATTTCTAACTTAGAAATGGTATGCCTCCTAGATCCTCCTCTCCAAGGTAGTTTAAGTCTATCTATACCCCTAGGGTCTTGTTTGTGTACTTCAAGGAAGTGTTTGGAGACCGGATGGCCTTTAAAGCCTCTCCTTTTTTTTCGATGTGCTCATTGAGTCTCACCTGCAGCGGTCGTACGGTACGGCCCACATAATGAAGCCCGCACGGGCAGGTGAGAAGATACACAGTGTTAGTTGTGGAGCAAGTGATGAGGGATTTATTGGAGAAAACCTGGGAGGTGCTATTGGAGTGGAACTGACTGACCTTCCTTTCTGTGATAGCATTAACAGAACAAACTGCGCAATTCCTACACCTATAATACCCTACCAGATTTTGAAAAAACATAGGTTTTTTTTAATAGAAGGGTCACAAACACTAGGAACCACACATGATTTTATTGAAGGGGCACCTCTGAAAACAATCTGAGGTTTATCAAGAAGTACTGGTCCCAATAGGGGATAATTTTTGACAATATGCCAGTGTTTGTATAACATTTTTTTAATCGAGAAATGTTGATCAGAGTATCCAGTTATGAAAGGACAGACCACATTCCTATCGTTATTATTGCTTTCCCTGGTGCTATCCGTAATGAGCAGGTCTCGATCGAGCTGATCGACTTGATCAAATTTCTCTTTCAAAAAATGGGCCTCATATCCTTTCTCCAGAAACCTGTCGGTGAGAATCTTGGATTGGGCCTTAAAGTCAGTAGTTGGTGAATGTGATATAGAGCAGTCATAACTTAGGAATTGTCAATAAATGCATTTATCTCGATATCTACATTCAGTCCTAAAGGTCTAAGAGTGTGAATTTTATAGATCCACTCCATTTCTAACTTAGAAATGGTACACCTCCTAGATCCTCCTCTCCAAGGTAGTTTAAGTCTATCTATACCCACAAAAGAGGTACCCCTAGGGTCTTGTTTGTGTACTTCAAGGAAGTGTTTGGAGACCGGATGGCTTTTAAAGCCTCTCCTTATATTTCCGATGTGCTCATTGAGTCTCACCTGCAGTGGTCGTACAGTACGGCCCACATAATGAAGCCCGCATGGGCAGGTGAGAAGATACACAATGTTAGTCGTAGAGCAAGTGATGAAGGATTTAATGGAGAAATCCCGGGAGGTACCATTGGAGTGGAACTGACTGACCTTCCTTTCTGTGATAGCATTAACAGAACAAACTGCGCAATTCCTACACCTATAATACCCTACCAGATTTTGAAAAAACATAGGTTTTTTTAATAGGAGGGTCACAAACACTAGGAACCACACATGATTTTATTGAAGGGGCACCTCTGAAAACAATCTGAGGTTTATCAAGAAGTACTGGTCCCAATAGGGGATCATTTTTGACAATATGCCAGTGTTTGTATAACATTTTTTTAATCGAGAAATGTTGATCAGAGTATCCAGTTATGAAAGGACAGACCACATTCCTATCGTTATTATTGCTTTCCCTGGTGCTATCCATAAGGAGCAGGTCTCGATCGAGCTGATCGACTTGATCAAATTTCTCTTTCAAAAAATGGGCCTCATATCCTTTCTCCAGAAACCTGTCGGTGAGAATCTTGGATTGGGCCTTAAAGTCAGTAGTTGTGGAGCAAT
Source organism: Aquarana catesbeiana (assembly GCF_042186555.1). Classification (NCBI taxonomy): domain Eukaryota; kingdom Metazoa; phylum Chordata; class Amphibia; order Anura; family Ranidae; genus Aquarana; species Aquarana catesbeiana. The sequence goes on along the minus strand of NC_133324.1, from coordinate 785,674,206 downwards.
TCCGCTTTATTCTAATATACTGACTCTTGGGGACAGAGTCTAACCATGCTTTATGGTGACAGCTGTCACAAGGAATGAATGAATTCTGGTCTGTGACCCTAAAATGAGTAGAGGTGAGTAAAACATTCCCTTCACTTCGAATCTCAAGGTCCAGAAAATTGATCATTTGTTGACTGGCCTCATATTTTAATATGATCCATCTCTCATTCCTATTTAGACCTTCCATAAATAAACAAAGGGATTCATGGGTGCCATTCCAAAGGAGGAGGACGTTGTCTATATATCTGGCCCACAAGACCAATTCAGGTCTTTGCTGGGCATAGACGATGTCCTCCTCCCATTTGCCCATGAACAAATTTGCCAAGCTGGGGGCAAATTTTGCCCCCATGGCGACGCCCTTAGTTTGAAGAAAAAACTGATTATTGTGCCAGAAAAAATTATGTGTAGTGGCATATTCCAGAAGATCAATAATAAAATGCTTGTTTTCTCCGTAGTGAAAGATCTCTATTAAGAAAATGTTTAACTAAATGAATACCCCAATTATGGGGGATTATGGTATGTAGGGATGTGACATCGGCAGTGACTAGCCAATGTCCCTCCCTATATCCACAATTCTTTAGCGAATGCTTCCCTGTCCAATCCACCTGGAGGCCTACCCGCCTCCATAAAAGTGTTTAGGGATGTTCTCCTTAGAGATCTTGATCTCTTGAAAATACAAAACATTAAAATGACAAGGGAATTACAGCTTGGCCTAGATTCGTTGTGCAAACGAAAAGACCTTGTGATCAGGCCAGCTGACAAAGGGGGCTGGATAGTAGTCCTGGATAAAACTGATTATCTTCAGGAACTGGAGAACCTAGTGAGTGATAGAGACACTTATAAACCCCTGAGATCAGACCCAAGAGTAAAATTCAAAAAGGAACTGGAAAAAATTGTAGACCGTGGTTTTGAGTTGGGCATTATCAACAAAAAGGAGAAATCCTTTTTGATTCCAGTGGCTTCGAGGATTCCTGTCATGTACTACCTGCCCAAGATTCATAAGAATCCGATTCATCCCCCAGGCCTCCCAATTATTAGTGGAATAGATTTCATTACGTCTAGGGCAGGTGAGTACATTGACAGTTTCCTCCAACCACTGGTCCAACTCTTGCCAAAAATTGTGGATATAGGGAGGGCCATTGGCTAGTCACTGCCGATGTCACATCTCTATATACCATAATCCCCCATAATTGGGGGATTGATTCAGTTAAACATTTTCTTAATAGAGCTCTTTCACTACCGAGAAAACAGAAGCGTTTTATTATTGATCTTCTGGAATATGCCACTACACAAAATTTTTTCTGGTACAATAATCAGTTTTTTCTTCAAACTAAGGGCGTCGCCATGGGGGCAAAATTTGCCCCCAGCTTGGCAAATTTGTTCATGGACAAATGGGAGGAGGACGCCGTCTATGCCCAGCAAAGACCTGAATTGGTCTTGTGGGCCAGATATATAGACAACATCCTCCTCCTTTGGAATGACACCCATTAATCCCTTTGTTTATTTATGGAAGGTCTAAATAGGAATGAGAGAGGGATCATATTAAAATATGAGGCCAGTCAACAAATGATCAATTTTCTGGACCTTGAGATTCGAAGTGAAGGGAATGTTTTACTCACCTCTACTCATTTTAAGGTCACAGACCGGAATTCATTGATTCCTCGTGACAGCTGTCGCCATAAAGCATGGTTAGACCCTGTCCCCAAGAGTCAGTATATTAGAATAAAGTGGAATTGCTCCACAACTACTGACTTTAGGGCCCAATCCAAGACAGGTTTCTGGAGAAAGGATATGAGGCCCATTTTTTGTTTGTAACCCTCCTATTAAAAAAACCTATGTTTTTTCAAAATCTGGTAGGGTATTATAGGTGTAGGAATTGTGCAGTTTGTTCTGTTAGTGCTATCACAGAAAGGAAGGTCAGTCAGTTCCACTCCAATAGCAACTCCCAGGATTTCTCCATTAAATCCCTCATCACTTGCTCCACGACTAACACTGTGTATCTTCTCACCTGCCCGTGCGGGCTTCATTATGTGGGCCGTACCGTACGACCGCTGCAGGTGAGACTCAATGAGCACATCGAAAAAAAAGGAGAGACTTTAAAGGCCATCCGGTCTCCAAACACTTCCTTGAAGTACACAAACAAGACCCTAGGGGTACCTCTTTTGTGGGTATAGATAGACTTAAACTACCTTGGAGAGGAGGATCTAGGTGGCGTACCGTTTCTAAGTTAGAAATGGAGTGGATCTATAAAATTCGCACTCTTAGACCTTTAGGACTGAATGTAGATATCGAGACAATTGACAATTCCTAAGTTATGACTGCTCTATATCACATTCACTAACAAGTCTTGTATTTCTATTTTTATTTTTTATGTTTTATTTATTTATTTATTTATTTATAGGTATTATTCTGTTAATATTTTATATATTTGCTTCTTCCCTTGACCATTTAGTCAATTATATACTATCTGATGTCCCCCACTCAGATGGAGGCTCCACCTTTCACCACGCTCAGATAGTAGGCAAAATAGGGAGACAATGGTTAATTTATTCATATATTTACATATATTTACATATATTGATTTTTTAGTATTAATGATATATTTATTGTTACTATTTATTTACTTTTTAAGTATTAACTTTTTGATTTTTTCACTTATAAGTGGACCAAACTTTGACACTACAACCTTCTTAATATGATATTTTGATTCAGCTGAGCAAATGTCATCATTTTTTATTCTATGATATTGGATTCAGACTTCTATACATTAGGCCTATTTCTAGATCAGTTTAACTTTGTCCCTTGCCTTTTGCTATTAGCTTTTCTTTTTCTCTTTATTGAGATCCTAGTACGGAGCGTCCATCGTGTGGTGAATACCAGATGGAGGCTTGGTTTTCCTTCCTTACTTCCTTATTGTTGATAAGCGCTGAATGACACCCAGACGAAAACGAGGTCTGGTTTTTGTCCAACGCTATATAGGTGATGGCTTAGTGTGTCGCCAGTGCCCCTTTGAAGACGTCATTTATGACGAAACATGTAGGGCGTGGCTACGCGCTGTACGCCATCACGCCGTTCGCCCCATGTTTGCACGGGTGTTCGCTTTTTTATATGCTGGCTTTTAAAACTTTTTTAATATTGTATGGCGGAGTTTGTTTCTTTTGCCTTGATTTACCAATAAATATTTTTAAATTTACTACACCATTGGAGCCCTTTTTTTGCTTCTCTTTTCACCTATAACCTTCGGGTCGAGTGGGTGTCTCCCTCCAGGCAGACGGGTTGGATTAGCCTCTTATTGGAATGCTCCGTTCATCAGCCGAGTCGGACTCCACCATTCAGCTGTCCCCGCAGCTTATCATTAGCAGCTTGTCACTTATAAGTAACATATGAATTTCTGATTGCAAGCGCACTTAATTTATTTATTACTGCTATTACATACATATATATATATAACCATTTTCCGAAATTCAAATTTCGCATAGAATGAATTATAATAGAATAGAAAATAATAGAAAAGAATAGACTAGAAAAACAATAGAATAGAATAAAATATGATATATATTATATTTTATTCTATTCTAGTGTTTTTTCTTTTTTTCTATTTTATTCTTTTCTACTCTAATTCAAATTCATTCTATACAAAATTAGAATTTCAGAATTTTTGAAATTTCCAAAATTTGAATAGAAAAGATTAGAATACAATAGAAAATAATAGAAAAGAATAGCATAGAAAAACAATAGAATGGAATAGAAAAATTATAATATATATATAATATAATATATATTATATTTTATTATATTATGTTCTAATGTTTTTATTGTTTTCTATTATTTTCTATTCTAGTCTAATATTTGCTATTCTAATTTAATTTTACTCTAAACAAAATTTGAATTTCGGAAGATGTTATATATATATATATATATATATATATATATATATATATATTTTTATTTTTTTTTCTATGCTGTTCTATTGTTTTTCTATGCTATTTGTTCTATTATTTTCTATTCTAATCTTTTCTATTCAAATTTGAAATAATTCTATACAAAATTCAAATTTCGGAAGCCATCTTCCAAAATTCGAATTTCATATAGAATGAATTTGAATAGAAAAGATTAAAATAGAATAGAAAATAATAGAAAAACAATAGAACAGAATAGTAAAAAAATATAATATATATATTTATAACCATCTTCTGAAAATGGAATTTTGTATAGAACGAATCTGAAGAGAAAAGATTAGAATAGAATAGAAAATAATAGAAAAACAATAGAACAGAATAGAAAAAAATATAATATATATATTTATAACCATCTTCTGAAAATGGAATTTTGTATAGAATGAATTTGAATAGAAAAGATTAGAAAAGAATGGAAAATAATAGAAAAGAATAGCATAGAAAAACATTAGAGCAGAACGGAAAAAAATATTATATATATATATATATATATATATATAAAACATCTTCCAAATTCAAATTTCGTATACAATGAATTAGAATTTGAATAGAAAAGATTAGAGTAGAAAAGAATAGACTAGAAAAACAATACAACAGAATAGAATATAAAAGAATAAAATATAACATCTTCCAAAATTCGAATTTCAAATTCATTCTATACCAAATTTGAATTTTGGAAGATGGTTATATATATATATATCTATATATATAGATATATCTATCTATAGATATATCTATAGATATATAGATATATCTATAGATAGATATATCTATATATATCTATATATGTATCTATATATATATATCTATATATAGATAAATATATCTATATATATATATATATATATATATATATATATATATATATATATATATATATATATATATATATATATATAGATACATATATATTATATTGTTTTCTGTTCTGTTTTATTGTTTTCTTATGCTATTCTTTTCTGTTCTATTCTAATCTTTTCTATTCGAATCCGATTTCATTCTATATGAAATTCAAATTTCATATAGATAGATAGATAGATAGATAGATAGATAGATAGATAGATAGATAGATAGATAGATAGATTATATATTTTTCTATTCTGTTCTAATTCTGTTCTATTTTTTTTTTCTAGTCAAACCTTTTCTATTCAAATTCAAATTTATATACAAAATTCGAACTTCAGAAGCCATCTTCCGAAATTAGAATTTTGTATAGAATGAATCTGAATTTGAATAGAAAAGATTAGAATAGAATAGAAAATAATAGAATAGAATAAACAAGAAAAACAATAGAACAGAATTAAAAAAAAATTTATATATAATTTTTTTTTTAGTCTGTTCTATTGTTTTTCTATGCTATTCTTTTCTATTAATTTCTTTTCCATTCTATTGTAATCTTTTTTACTCAAATTCATTCTATATGAAATTCGAATTTCGGAAGATGGCTTCAGAAGTTCGAATTTCATATAGAATGAATCTGAATTTGAATAGAAAAGATTTGAATAGAAAAGAATAGAAAAGAATAGACTAGAAAAACAATAGAACGAAATAGAATAAAATATAATATATATTATATTTTATTCTATTCTGTTCTATTGTTTTTCTAGTTTATTATTTTCTATTATTTTGTATTCTATTCTAATCTTTTCTATTCTAATTCGATTTCATTGTATATGAAATTCGAATTTTGGAAAATGGTTATATATAGTTTACTTTTTCAAATTCGGTCAAATTTTTTCGAATGCGGTATTTTTTTTTCGAATTTGATCACATTTTTCAAATTTGATCGCCTTTTTCGAATTCGATCAAAATTTTTTCAAATTCGAAACTAATCTACTTTAGTCTTTTCTATTCAAATTCAATTTCATTCTATAAGAAATTCGAATTTCGTATAGAATGAATTCACATTCTAATAGAAAAGATTAGAATAGAATAGAAAAGAAGAGAAAAGAAAAACAATAGAACAGAATAGAATAAAATATAATATATATTATATTTTATTTTATTCTGTTCTATTGTTTTTCTTTTCTTTTCTATTTTAGTTTCCATTGTTTTGAATTATATTCCAATCTAGTCTCAAATTCAAATTTATACTATTCGGAATTCGAATTTTGGAAGACGGTCATGTTCTATTTTATTATATTCTTTTAAATTATATTCTATTCTTTACTATTCTTTTATTTTTATCCTATTGCTTTATTGTTTTATATTCTATTTCATTGTATTTTTTAGAAAATCGAATTCTATTTTTTGGATTTTTTTTTTTAATTCAATTCAAATTTGTTTTCTAATTCGATCTGATTCGAATTTTGTTTGTTTTTCAATTTGAATCGTTATATCGGATTTGTTTAAATTCATTACTTTTGTAATTCAGAAATTCAGATGTATATGAATTTCCGAATAATGAAAAATTTGTCCAAATTTCGATTCGGAACGAAACGAAATGCACATGTCTAGTGCACATCTGGTGGTCTGAAGGTGTGCAGATTGTGGCTCTTCTGTGGAAGCCAATCGCAGAACTGCTTCGTCCGGAACTCCAGTTGGCATCGCACCTCTTTATTGCAACTAAAATGACCATAGCAAGGGCTTAGAAGACACTGACTCTCACTTTTGAAGCTGTTAAAAATTGCGTAAATGACTTGATGGTAAATGAAAAATTGACAGCCGTATTATCAGATCCGGGAGTGGCTCATAACCACCCTTCTAGATTCAACCCGATGATCCTTTCACTCTAGTATGTCTCTGCCCCCCCACCCCGCGGACCCCCCACCCTCCTCACCCCCTTTACTCACTTTATTTTTCTGTTCTACACCCCTATTCTACCACGTTTTCTCTCCTCTTCCTTTCCTCCTCCCCCCACTCCTCTTTGTACTTCTCAGATCCACCAGGCTCAGTCCTGGATGTGATGGTTACATTGTAAAAAGCATTGATTTCTTCTTTGTTTTTTGTTTTTTGACATATAAATATATTATCCTTTAAGAAAATATAGATTCTGTATCTTCCTCCTGATAATCGCTTCACTTATGATTCTGTAAGACTGTTATTACTTAAATCAGGTGCAGCGTTTTGTCAAATCCCAAGGTCCCATGAGATAACAATAACCCAGTGCTGGTTATACATATTCTCCCTATGCCTTCAGGGGCCTGAACAATTCACTTGGATTATCCCTTTTTGATGTTTTCTGTATTCTTTTTCTTGTTCCATGCTATGACTATCAATGTTACTGTATTGTTATGTTGTACTGAACTTTAACAAAATCCTTTGTACAAGAAGTTAATATCTGACAACCTTTGAATAGTTTTGAGGAGAGGGACATCTGTTGGCTGAGAGTTGTTAAAACTTAAATTGCAGAATGTTTTATTTTGCTGTGGAAGGAGCAGTTCTGCTGTCATATAGTTACATTTTATTGGGAGGATAATTCGTGTATCATAATTAAGAAATCCTGTTTCACAAGTGTTTTCAGTTTCCTACTGTGCATCAACATACTAAGGATCTACTCACACCAGCAGGTGCTTGGTATGGCTCTCATAATGCATATGTTGGTGTGAGCTGTGCACATGTACATGTGCTGCAGTGCATTGTTAAAAGACATTGCAGTGCTTATGTTTTTCTCTTTTTTTTAAATTACAATAATTAAACTCTGTATACAGTAGTGCATTGTGATGTGTTGGCACTCATAGTAACTTGCTGCATCATTTTATCGCAATGTAAACTACCATGACACACATGCAGCACTGTGGATTAGGGATTAGAACAAAGTATAGGTGTGTGCAGCCAACCTACAGATTTTAAGTGTAAGTTGCTTCTTTACAGATTTACACACCTTTTTCCACAGTTTTGCAAAAAGGCACAATTTCAAATGTAAAAATATTTGTTATTTATTAACTCAATACAGTTTTATATATTTTTTCGAAATATTTATTTTGTGTGGAACAAAAGTAAATGGGAAGATACACCAGCAACATCCATCAGACATTACAAAGCATAACCGACAAAAAACTATTTCAAAATAAATAACAACCCATAAGATATTACCCAAAATAATGTTGCAAACTATTTGGAGGACTGGTGCAGTTTTATATTTAGTAGGAAGTAAGTTTAGTTGTTTTTATGCCTGCCAATAATGATTTTAGTGCATTTTAAGCTTAGGGTCCCATTCACACTTATTATGAGATACATCTTGAAGAAAATTCTCACAAGGGAGAGTGAAGCCATAGGCCTTTGAAAGAAAATGAGCAAGGCTGTTCTTTCAGAGTACTTAGAGGCTTTTTTTAACTAGTTCCTACAGATAAGCCTATAATAAGGATTACCTGTAGGTGCAGTGAATATTTCCTAAATTTTGCATCCCTTCAGAGATCTGTGCAGTGGCCATGACTCCTGTGCACATGTACAGGAGTGAAATCATTGCAGTTTAGCCTGTCAGATGGTTGGAGAACGCAAACCCAGAAAGAAAACCAGGTGAAGATGGAAGCCCTGTCAGTACTGATAGCACACTGCTGGAGGGCTTCATTCTCAAATAAGCATTTCATAATGTGCTAGTATGCGAGGCATAGTAGTACATTATGCCATTGTCTTGCAGGTTTTTTCTCTTTCTTTAAAGATTGTGGTTTATCTGGGGAATCCCACAACCCCAGCCCAGGGAAGGGACCCTTGTCCCCATCAACATGGAGACAAGGGACTTTGGGCCACCTGCTCCAAAGCACCCCCCATGTTTAAGGCATGTGGCCTGGTATGGTTCAGGAGGAGGGAGCTCTCGCTTGCCCCCCCTCTTTCCTGACCTGCTGGGCTGCATGCTTGGATAAGGGTCTGGTATGGAATTTGGGGGGCCCCCACGCTGATTGTTTTTAAATTGCTTTTAAAATTGTTTTTAAATGGCATAGGGTCCCCTTAAAATCCATACCAGACCCGAAGGGCCTGGTATGGATTGGAGGGGACCCCCACGCTGTTTTTGTTTAACATTTTTGTATTGCCGGCAATGGTATTGTATTCAAGAATTATATGGAAATATTGCCCTGGATCATATATAATCAAAATAAGCAGCTGCTTAAGCAATTGTGACACCAACAGCAAAAGTATAATAATATAAGGAAGCAGTGATTCAAGTTTGAGCCAACATTTGAAAATATAAAGTAAAAATCAAACTTATTTTGTGGCAAAGTGACATCAAACGGGCGGCACAGTGGTGTAGTGGATAGCACTCTCGCCTAGCAGTAAGAAGGGTCGCTGGTTTGAATCCCGACCATGACACTACCTGCCTGGAGTTTGCATGTTCTCCCTGTGTCTGCGTGGGTTTCCTCCGGGTACTCCGGTTTCCTCCCACACTCCAAAGACATGCTGGTAGGTTAATTGGATCCTGTCTAAATTGGCCCTAGTATGTATGAATGTGAGTTAGGGACCTTAGATTGTAAGTTCCTTGAGGGTGTAGGGACTGATGTGAATGTATAATGTATATGTAAAGCGCTGCATAAATTGATGGCGCTATATAAAGTACCTGAAATAAATAAATAAAAGAATAAATAAATTTGTGAAAATATAGTCCATAAGAGGTCATCAACAAGGGCATTTCAGAAAACTAAGTCCAAAGAGAGTTGATCAATTCGTAATCCAGTTACCATATAAGTGTCCCCATGTTCCCAATATTCAGTGCTTCCACCATCAGATAAATGAGCCTCTTACTGAATTCAGTGGACCATCATATAGATGGTCAAATGCACTTATTGAATCCCTTTGATCAAGGTGATTCCAAACGCCAGGCACGTATCCAGTCAGGGTCTCTCCATCTGTATCCCAATATATTAATGATTGTGCTCAAATCTGTTCACAATGTTCTCGCTTTACTAGTGTAAAATTTAGAAAAACATTGAGATAATATAAAAGGATCTAATAGGTAAAAAGTAGACAAAATGTAGGATAAATACAGGCTTGTCTTAATTGTGCACCTAATGGGTCATCTCATTCTCCATGCATCAGCTTGTGGCAGATGGATTGTCCGGTCTTGCAGGGGGGGGCTGAGGATGCTGGAATGTGTCTCAGGGTTTCCTCCCACAGAGTTGAAGTGCATCTGGAATTACATCACATCCTTGCGAGTGCATTCTGGATACCTATTACATTAGATGAATACTAGACAGTACCCCCTCTCCACAGGAGACACTCCATTCTCCTTACCAAAAAATGAGATACATGAGAAACAGATACTACACTTGAACTTAGCCCAAAGGCTCAATTCCAAACCCCATAGACATTTACAAGGGGGACATCTTGAAAATCAATTCTGGTAATTTTTAAGGCTAATATGCAAAGTCATGGGGAGCTGAACAGTGCTACGAGGACAACAAATGAGCCAAACTCCAGATCCCGAACCAAAAGCACATTGTGATCAATCGAAGTAGAATCTGTCAAAAAACATTAAAAAGCAAACATAATCCTCCAAGAGTCTGCTATGTATTTGGATCTTTAGAGGCTTCTGCGTGCTGTTCTTTTTTTTTTAAAAAAGCTGGCAATGAAATGTCATCTGTTGGCAACTTAAACTGCACTTTTTCCTTTGTAAATGTTACTTTGGCTGTAGCTCATTCTACTCAGGAATGAACAAAATGCACCCCCCCCCAATACATATCAGACCATTTGAGTCTGGTTTGGATTTTAGAGGGATGCTTCATGCAAATAAGGTGTGAGGTCCTTCATACATTTCAGGACACCTGAAGGGTCTGGTATGGATTTTAAATGGGGATCTCCACCCTATTGGGGACATGTGGCAGTATTTTTTTTTTAAATAATTTACAGAGAGGAGAGCATCCACTTTTAAATGCAAATGTGAGGGTGACACAGGAAAACCTTTAAACTGTATGTGGTGTTTTGAAACATAAGGATTGCCATGGACAGGAACAGAGACACTGTAATCTGGAATCACATATTTTAAATGTGTTATTGATTTTTTTTTTTAATTGTACATTATTGTTTGTCTTAAATGCAGCAGCAGCACCCCATTCCTTTAGTAAGTGTTAGCTGCAGCATCTGTTTTTCTTTATCCTGCGGTAATAGGCTTACAATGAACAGTAGACATGGAGCCAAAACAGATCTAAAAGGTGTATAAAAATGTACTCTTAAAAAAATAATGCTAAGCCCCCAACTTCATACCCATTTACCAATGGCACAGCAGTTTTATATTATAGTGTTTGATCTTTTTTTTAATAGAAATACATTGCATTGTTTCAAGCTTAATACAAGGTAAAAAAAAAGTTTTGTCAAAAACATTTCAAAACAACAGCCCTACGTTTTCTGAACCCCATAGATCAATTGTCACTGAAAAAAGGGAGGAACAGATGTTCTTTCTTCTCTGTCTGCAGCTTGCCCAGATATGAATGGTGGTCATGTGCTTCCTGGGGAAACAGAAAAGCCCAAGAACAGTGGCAGTTGGCAGAGGGGGCGGTGGGGAGGGAGGACATTCCATGCCCTGGAAAAGGGATTGGGCAGCTGTAGAGCCATTGGCCCCATCATCCATGTGACTGGGATGCCTAAAGCAGAGAGGGAGGAAGAGAAGGGGATCCATCCACCATGCTCTACCAAGGAATGGCAAGCCCCTACTCATCTTGCAATGTTAAACACCAAAAAAAAAAAGATATGTATGGCTGGATGTATGGCTGGATAGCATATCAAGACAACAGCCAGCAGAACAACAAATTGCCACCCACAATCATCATAGGGCCAAAAAATAGGGAAATCAAATGGATACATTTTAGAAAAGTTCCAATCAAAACAAACAACCACAGTGGGGAGGAGGGAACATGGGCAGAGCCCACACACCCAAACACTTAGTTGAACTCCCCAGGACCACAAACCAGAAGGCGCACTCCTTCCCTGTCCATGCAGCAGCGCCACCTTATAAATAAACCAGATAGTAAAGACAGTGAAAATAAATATAAATTACTACCAAAAACAGATATTGAAGTGACCTATGGTCACAATAGATGACAGGCTTCCTTTGTGGACTAGGTGTTAGGTTTAAAAATATATCACTAATAAGAAAACTGACAATTCACTTTTTAACCACTTGAACCAGGCATTTTCTGGTATTTTTTGTTTAAAAGTTGAAATCAGTATTTTTTGCTAGAAAATTGCTTAGAACCCAAAACATTATATACTTTCTGTTTAGCAGAAACCCTAGAGAATAAAATGTTGTTTGTTTCAATGTTTTATGTCACACAGTATTTGCGCAGCAATCTTTCAAACACAATTTTTGGGGAAAAAATATGCTTTAATTAACTAATGCAAAAAAAACACCTTAGATAACCCAATTTTTTTGTCAAGTGGTTAAAGACCAGTGGGTCTAAATTTAACTGAGTATTGATTGTGTAGCTGGATTTTAAAAGCCTGCTCTTGTTTTTTATTTTCTTTTGACTAACCTGGCTACCCTTTAGCTACTTGTGTATGGCTTGTACAATACCTTGTCATTATAAAATGTACTCCTCTTAGTGATGGAGTAGAAGAGTCTGGTACATTTCAGCACTACCTTAATGATTTAAAAGTATACCAAATATTTTATGAGCATCCTCAGAAGATATACAACAGAAACAAAACTATTTCATTAGGATATGGAATTTCATTTTTTTTTATATAATTCCATTTTTATTACAAAAAAAATTAAGTATTAAATATCGATAGGTTGTTAGATGCAAATCCACAAGTTAGGATTGCAGGCCTGAATTGGCTGACTTGAAAACCAAATGGGTTAACTAATTTTAGTAGCCTTGCTCTTCAAGAAAACAATATGATTTTTTTATAACAATTATCCATTTGATCACTATTTGAGCAAAAGCTATAGTTCTTTAGGTAGGGTATATGTTCTCACATGGAAAGTATTGCAGGTTTTTACACTCACATACTTTAAACCTCTCTACCTTCCATTAAAGTTGTCTTGAAGTAAATAAGATTCCTGTCACCTTCCTGGAGAAGGAAAAAAAGTGTTACCCAAGCGGCATACTCCCTTCATGACCCTGTCCAAACCAGCAGAACTCTTAGAGGAACTAGATAAAAAAACGAAACGCAATTATATATTGTCCCAAAAAAAAATTCCATGAACATGGAAATAAATCCGGAAAGTTTCTGGCAAGAGCCCCCTGATCGAAAAGAGTGTCTATGACAGTTCACTCTCTCAGTGACTCAGCGGGATGTAAAGTAGTGTCCAACAATGAGATAGCGGATCAATTTGTTAAATATTATACTCACCTTTATAACCTAAACTCTGTTGACCCACTGACAGAAGATACTACTAGAACACAAATGATCAAGGAAATCCTCACAAAATATAGCCCCAAACCCCTGTCCAATTTGGAAGCAAAAACACTGGATCACCCTCTCTCTTCTGAGGAGGTAGACACAGTACTCAAACAGTTGAAAGCCGGAAAGAGTCCTGGCCCAGACAGCTTGACGTCTGGATAATATAATACGATTAAGCCACACTTTTTGAGAGTATTTAACTCTCTCTCGTCAGACAGTCCTCCACCCAGAGACCTCCTAACAGCACACATAACTGTGATCTCTAAACTTAACAAAGACCCTTCATTAGTCACTAATTATCGACCAATTTCCCTACTGACCTTAAAATCTTCGCCAAAATCTTGGCTAACTGGCTCCTACCCTTGTTGCCTAAACTTATTTCGCTGGACCAAGTGGGCTTTATACTGGGCAGAGAGGTGAGAGACAACACCATAAAAGCCATTAATATACATAACTGATTGACATCAACACACCATCGCAGATTTATTTGTTTATTTGTTATCCATCTTGCCTACACCAGTACCAGGTACTCGTACCTCTCATTCACCTTAGTTCACACTGTCACACCCCCCTCTGTTTCCCCTCCCCTTCCCTTTCCTCCCCCCTTTTCCCTTTACCCCCCTCTCCTTCCCCCCTTTCCCCTCCCTTCCCCCCATCCCTCTTCTTCCCTCCCCCCTCGCCTCCCCCCCCCCCCTCCAATTCTCCCTGCTCCTCCCCTTCCATCCCTCCCCTCCCCCCTCCCTTCCCCTTTTTTCCCCCCCGCCTTCCCAATCCCCCCCTACCTTCCTCCTCCCCCTTTCCCCCCCCCTTGTGTCCCCAGCCCCATCCTATTCCCTCTTCCCCCTTCCCTTGTTCCCATCCTTTAACCTTTCATCCCTGCACTTTCACACCACCCAACACTATTGCCTTCTATGTTTCAGCAATATTCTTCAACCCAATTGGTCACCATACACAATCCTTTTTACTCCTTGCACACTGTAGTTTCACTTTATGCTACCTTTCACATTTTTCACCAGTCACCCACTTTATCACCTTTAACCTTCCATTATTACCTCCACATCTTATGCTTCACTTCCGGTGTGTGGTTATCCAGGTCACTTATTACCCTACAATAATTATCCTATGCTAATTACCCCCGTCATTTTGTTAGTTCCCCCAGGTCGCCGTGGGAGATCTCCCTCGGGTGGTGGGGCCACGCGCCTGGGGCCTGTTGGGACCTGGGTAAGCAGACTCGCCTTTATTCCCCCCTCCAATTTGTATTACTTGGTGTAAATGTTGATGCTGGAATATAACTTCACTCACTATGTATTTTGGTAAATTCCATTGTATTTTTTCTATTTGTCAGGTTCAGACTGTTTAGTCAGAATATAATCATCTCTAGATTCCCTCCTGATGAAGCGGTTTATGTCCGCGAAACTAGTCGAGGAACATGATATCTGAGATTTTGTGTTGTACTGTATACCAATGATCCCACTGGTGATATACTTGTACTTTTATTATGTCTTATTCTATTACCTTTGTTTTGTCTTCTGCATCAATAAAAACTATCATATTTTTATTTTTATCGTTATATGCTTCATATTATTACCCACTATTATCGTACCGGAATAGTCCAATATGCTCCTGTTTTTGGTCGCCTGACTGGGGATCTGGCTTCCAACCCTTTTGATTATAGATTTATTTGTCACTAGATGCGGAGAAGGCATTCGATAGAGTGGCCTGAGACTATATGTTGGAAGCCCTCAAAACAATTGGTATACATGAACGCATGTTACAATTTATTTTGGCCTTTTACTCATCCCCAACTTCCAAGGTCCATGTCAATGGCCACCTATCGAATGCCTTCTCGATAACAAATGGTACACGCCAGATTGTCCTCTTTCTCCAGTAATATTCGTCCTCACCCTAGAACCGCTACTTCAATGTCTTAGATCTAACCAAGATATCAAAGATGTCTCAATCTCTAAGACTACATATAAGCTAGCCACTTTCGCAGACGACATTCTCTTATTTCTGACAGAGCCACATATTACGCTACCCAACTTATTCAAAGACTTCGCCACGTTTAACACCTTGACTAACCTACAAATAAACTTCTCAAAATCAGAAGCATTGAATATCTCCCTACAGAAGGAAACACTCGTGCAATGTCAAACAAACTTCCCATTCCGATGGAGTCGCGATTCAATCACTTATCTTGGAATCCAATTGCCCTCTAAATTATCCAACTTGTACACCAAAAATTACCTCCTTCAAACCATTCTTTACCATCCTTCAAACCATTCTTGACCATCCTTCAAACCATTCAGAATGATTTGAAGTCATGGTCGGCGAGCCTTTTCTCGTGGTTTGGTAGAGCATCCATAGTCAAAATGAACATCCTCCCAAGAATATTATACGTAATGCAAACAGTTCCTATAAAAAACTCCCAAGGCCTTCTATGCTTCATACTGCAGAGCCTGTACAGAATTTGTGTGGGGTAAATCATGCCCTAGACTAAGTTATGAGAGGCTAACTCTACCCAAGTTAAAAGGTGGCATAGGCTTTCCAGACATTGCTAAATATCATTGGGCCTGCCAGGTAACAAGAATAATAGACTGGACCGTTCACACCGTAACAACCCAGGATTCTCTCCAGGTCTTTTAGATTCCTTCCTCTCAGAAATTTGGCTTCACACCGATGTGAGAGCTGAACACTTTTTCTCCAGAAACACTTTCCTAACCCTACCCACATTATCCGCACAGATGCCAGGATATTCCTTCGCATTTTGGACGTATGTTCAACTACGACACTTTCTGAATAACCCCCAAGCACGATCCAAATATTCTAGACAACACACACCTTTCAAAGTTCTTTGTACCAGAAAATAACCACAGAAACACTTGATCTCAGACATGTATTCCATACTGTTCTCTGACCACAGCACAAAATCCAACATAGCAAGCCTTAGATGGGAAAGGGAATTCTCCCTCAACCTCTCAGATGAGGAGTGGGAAAATATATACCGTATTTATCGGCGTATAACACGCGCCGGCGTATAACACGCACCCCAAGTTTAGGAGGGAATTTTAAGGAAAAAAACTTTTAGGAGGGAAGTTTAAGGAAAAAAAACTTACATTTAAATGCCCATCAATGCAGCCTCATCAGTGTTCATCTGCAGCCTTTCCCCAGTGTCCAGTGCAGCCTTGTCAGTGCAGCTTTGCCCCAGTGCAGCCTTGTCAGTGCAGCTTTGCCCCAGTGCAGCCTTGTCAGTGCAGCTTTGCCCCAGTGCAGCCTTGTCCCCAGTGCAGCCTTGGCCCCAGTGCAGCCTTGCCCCAGTGCAGCCTTGTCCCCAGTGCAGCCTTGTCCCCAGTGCAGCTTTGCCCCAGTGCAGCCTTGTCAGTGCAGCTTTGCCCCAGTGCAGCCTTGTCCCCAGTGCAGCTTTGCCCCAGTGCAGCTTTGCCCCAGTGCAGCCTTGTCCCCAGTGCAGCTTTGCCCCAGTGCAGCCTTGTCCCCAGTGCAGCTTTGCCCCAGTGCAGCCTTGTCCCCAGTGCAGCTTTGCCCCAGTGCAGCCTTGTCCCCAGTGCAGCTTTGCCCCAGTGCAGCCTTGTCCCCAGTGCAGCTTTGCCCCAGTGCAGCCTTGTCCCCAGTGCAGCTTTGCCCCAGTGCAGCTTTGCCCCAGTGCAGCCTTGTCCCCAGTGCAGCTTTGCCCCAGTGCAGCCTTGTCCCCAGTGCAGCCTTGTCAGTGCAGCTTTGCCCCAGTGCAGCCTTGTCCCCAGTGCAGCTTTGCCCCAGTGCAGCCTTGTCCCCAGTGCAGCTTTGCCCCAGTGCAGCTTTGCCCCAGTGCAGCCTTGTCCCCAGTGCAGCCTTGTCCCCAGTGCAGCTTTGCCCCAGTTCAGCTTTGCCCCAGTTCAGCTTTGCCCCAGTTCAGCTTTGCCCCAGTGCAGCCTTGTCCCCAGTGGTCCGTGCAGCCTTGTCGCCGCCGACATACAAACGTTTAGTTTGTATTTTTAAACATGGCGCCGCGGAGTTCGGAGGGACTCGGGGGTGCTCGTTCAGCTGAACGAGCGCCGCCGAGGACATAGTGACTGGGCGGAGCCGAGATACACATATCCGAGGGTTCTCGGCTATTCTCGGCGCCGTTCACAGTCACGCCCAGTCCCTATGATTGACATAACACAGGTCCAATGGCGGGACTGGGTGTGACTGTGAACGGCGCCGAGAAAAGCCGAGAACCCTCGGCTATGTGTATCTCGGCTCCGCCCAGTCACTGTGTCCTCGGCGGCGCTCGTTCAGCTGAACGAGCGCCCCCGAGTCCCTCCGAACTCCGCGGCGCCATCTTTAAAAATACAAGCTATGTGAATGTCGGCGGCGATCGCGGCGATCGCTCCGACACATCACAAAATAGCGGGGATCGGCGTATAACACGCACCCACGATTTTCCCCTTATTTTAAGGGGAAAAAAGTGCGTGTTATACGCCGATAAATACGGTACTCTTATATCCGTAAAGGATCAATCAACGTTTCTGCACAGGAAAATGGCTTTAAGGTCTTTTTTAGCTGGTACAAGACGCCCCTTAGATTACACAAAATTTCTCCCACCATATCACTCCAACTGTTAGAGATGTTCTGATGAAGAAGGATCACTCCTTCACTTATACTGGTCGTGTCCCTTACTCCAAAACTTTTGGAAAGACGTCCATCACCTCACTACTCAAATTACCACCTATCTGATAGACTTTTCCCCAGCCCAAATGCTTTTAAATTATTCCTCCAGCCCCCAAAAAATTATTATCGCTCCCCATCTTTATACCTCTTGAACACTGTAAAAAATGTGTATTCCAGTCCAATGGAAATCGGCCAATCTCCAAACCATTGTTAATTGGATCAGACGCATAAATAAAATTGCAGAAATGGAATTTAGAAAGCTTGGTCTTGCTGGCATCACTTCCAAACAACTGGTGAATATTCCCAATTACTTTCTCAGTGATGAGGATACATATTGTCAAGTCGGAGGAGGAGGAGGGGCCCATTCTTTTCCCCTCTCATATTTACCTCTTCATCTTCCAGTTCCTACCCCCCCTTATCTATTTACTATATTACAGCTCTAAACATCGCCTCTCTCAACAGACAGATATTTCACTATCTCCCTTCTCTACGCTTACTACCTTTCCTCACTAATTATTTCCATTATTTTATTCCTCTCCCACAAGGAGTCTCTTCTTCTGATACCCCCCCACCTCTCCATTCACATAACAGAATCTCTCCACCACCTTACTTGAGCAATTTGACCACTGACTAAGCCTGCTAGAACTGCCTTTTCTGTGTGGGTTGCTAGTGGTCTGGTGACCGCAACCTTACAAGGAAATAACAGATCTGGAGACACTAGGCTGCTAACCACTGAAAACACTGTGTAACCAATAATTGACATTAGAAAATCAGCCCATGACAACACCCCACATAGTATGCTCGCACATGATTACTCCTAACCCCAACATTCTACATGACCTATACCCTCCGCCTTCACCAATAGAACAGTTGTTTTACACAAGACATAGAGGTTCAAAGATATTCTAACTAGTAGGCTTCCTGAGGTACAACCATGGGAAATGACAGCATGCTGTCTAAATACAGTTTCTAAGACATCCATGTAACTACCCTATTTCCTTTGGGCATAGTCGCCCATACTGTTTAACGGTTTTTGCTACACCCTGTTCATGTATATTGTATACTTACTAGTGTTAATTCTGATATATTGTACTAATACATTGTACTGAAGTTTATACATCATACAACCTTTTCGCTTTATGTATCCCATCTTTTGTATACATTAAAAAATTGATTTGGAAAAAGAAAAAGTGTTGATGGGCATTTCATTTTCTGTAGCCAGATGTGGTACAAAAAAAGGAAAAATAGTCATGAATGAACATTACACTAGGCATAGTGATGTAAAGAATTTAATATTTATGAAGAAAAAAAAAATTTCAGTTGCTTTCATTCTTTTTCCCTTTTTCAAGTGACATCAAGCAGCAAACCTGAAGTCAAAATACTGTAAGAACTGTCACATACAGGCTTTCAGCTCAGAGCCAAAAAACAAAAAAATGTTGGTATCCATAAGAGTACATGCTACTGGCAGGTGCTAAAAAAAAAAATCCAATTTTAAAGTAACTCTGACATACCAAATATGTTCTTATGTCTCACCTCGGCTCATTTGTTGAGTTCTCTGTTTTGCAGTTTCTAGGAATTCTTAGCTACTGCAGGTTCCCAATCTAATTTCTGGATTTTTTTCTTTGCAGTGTGGAGATTACAACAGAAGAAGGTGAAATAGCCATACAGTAGCAGTATTAGTGAAAAACTAAACATGTGCCAGGAACTAAGGAAGGCAACCTGTGGATTTGTGCTCTAAATGATTATTATTGAGAAAAATACTGTATTCTGATAATGGTATGAGGTTAATGCACTGAATGATAGGGCATAGTATATATATTTCTATATTTAAATATAATTCTGCTAGGGTCTTTTTTATTTTGAGGCCAGCAGCATGAACTTCTGACTGACACAGACAAAGCTGCCCTTTGCTTGTAGTACATACAGCATACTCGTGAAGTATAGTTTCATGCAGTGAATCACCACATTCTTAAGTCCACCAAAGAACTACATCTTCAGTCCTTTTGCCAAATTGGATAATAAAATTGAGTAATGCCCTGTATGCATAATGTCAGGCATGCCAAAATTAAGAGGCAGAGGCTCTGTTTTCACAGTTAGTAGAAGTGGGAAGGTTCTGTATCTAAAGGATGAATTTGTGGTAAAGCTACACCTTTAAGAGGCTGAACATGTATGACTGTTATTTCTGAAACTGCGCATGCCATACAGCCAAAGCACATGGAGAAGGTTGTTGCATGGCTTATCAAACCTTCCTCATCTTTCTCCTCCCAGGCACAGAGTAGCCAGTTTCTGCTACAGCTACAAATGCACCCTCATCTTCCTCCTTCTCTACTGCTAATCCTGCCATAGCCCTTAAAACTGGCATGGGGAGGTGGCTGAAATATTTCAGCACAGTAGTTACGTGCTTTAGGAAGTTGCACAAGAATTCATGTTGTCATGTAAGGAAGAGATCAACAGGGGTATAGAAGCAGGATACATAAGTCAGGGAGACACAACTGGCTGTGATGTTTCTATAGGTAAAACTTGCTGCCGAGTGGGCTCTAGAAATGAGGGGGTGTTGACGAGGAGGTGATAGACCATACCTGGATGTCAGAAATTATAGAAGAAGAAAGTTAAAAAGAGACAGAACAGCAGCAAGTGATAATTTCATCTAGGGATAGCTTACAGAGGACAAGAGAAGCCAGCTGTTCAGTTTTACTGGATCCAGACTGCTCCACAGGTAAATGCAACTGCTATCCCCAGAGTTAATTTATCTGGGCTTTTTTCCCCACAGATCTGCTAACAACAGCACTGTTGTGTTTCGCAGCTTCTGTCTATAGCATATCAGTCATGGCAAAATTACGAGCCATTTTGGTATCACATGCATGACACATAAATCACACTAAAAAGCTTGGTGGGATCAGAATCTGTTACATTGGGTGGTAACATATAGGTTCACACTTCTTCTCATCATTCCTCACTTTTACCTCTCTCCTTAGGTCAAAAAGATTCTTTATCTGCTCCTTTTAGCTCGGGTCCTGGAAGAAGATGGATAAACATACCAAGAAGTTTATCATGGTGGATAAATGGGAACCATTTTGGTACTTCCATAAGGAAGACTGTCAAGAAAATTTAAATCAGCCAACATGCCAAGTGCATATGCTCTTTCTGTGGCAAGAGCAAAATTAAGAGGAAGGCTGTTGGAATTTGGCACTGTGGTTCTTGCATGTACATTGCACATTGACCTAAAACATTGAATCTGCTTTCATAGTGAAATTCACCATCAAAAACCTGAGGGAACTGAAATTGTGAAATTCTTTTCCTTGCCTGTTTTTTCCAAACTCCTTTTAAAGTGGAACTCCAGCCATATTGCTCCAGCTTCTTCCAGCTCTCCTGACCTGCCAACCACCACTTCCTGCAACCTCTCCTGACCTGGCTCTGTCACCATTACCAGCTTTCCACAAACTCTGCTGGGACTCTGGTACTGTAAAGGTTCCACACACAATGTTTCTACAGCTGGACCTCAGCTACAAAGTTTATGTCTACTGCATGGTAAATCATGCTCTGTGTCTACTAATGTGTGTTCTATTCCAGTGCTCCAGCACTCAGAAATATTTTTGACTATTGTATTTTTGAAATAATATAATGTTTATTCTCAGGTTAAAAAGTGCCTCATCTCTTCCTATTGCTGTACATTGTGACCTAATAAAATTATTTACATATATGTACAATATTACTGGCTATTGTCTCCAAAATATTACACACCTTTTTTAATTTAATGACAAAACCTGCCTCCTCTCTTTCTCGTTCTCTTATGTCACAGCCTAAAAAAGTTGTTTACACACTGCACAGTTGCTCATGTACTCTCCAGTGAATGTACAATATGTGTGATTATTGTCTCTGAAATAATATGCTCTAATTGCTCTAATTTGTATTTCCTGATAAAAACTGCCTTGTCTCTCTTCTTATGCCATGTACACATGACCTGTTTTGCCATCGCAATAAACTCTGAAGGTTTTTACGACGGAGTTCCGACAGAATTACGCTCAACTGTCTTGCATACACACGGTCACACCAAATTCTGACCGTCCAGAACATATACGACGGGACTAGAAAATGGAATAGCCAGTAGCCAATAGCTTCCGTCTCGTACTTGCTTCAGAGCAAGCGTCATTTTTGGTGCGTCAGAACAGCATACAAATGAGCGTTTTTTCCGATAGTAATTTGTTCCATCGGAAAAATATAGAACATGTTCTCTAAGTCCGTCTGATTTTTCGACAGAAAAAGTCAGATGGGGCATACACATGGTCGGAATATATACAATGAAAAGCTCTCATCGAACTCTTTATGTCGGAAATTCCGCTCATGTGTTCGCGGCATAACTCTTTGTAATTAAGCTGCTTATGTACTCTACACCCACTGTACTATATGTATATTTATTGTCCCTGAAGTAATGCACTCAGGATCAAGTTTGTATATTTTTGGGAAATGGAGCCAGGGTTTTACTTTTGTGCACTCTATTTTGACATGTTATTAAGCTGTATGTTATCTCTAAATGTATTATTCCATATATGCATATGTAATTCTATGTAGGTTTATTTGTGTTGTTTATGTTTGCTAGTTTCCTTATCAATACCTTGTAATCCAGTCCCTCTTTTTGCTGTAACTTTGTAGTCGGTAAAAGCCACAGCCTGCCCAGTACTGTTGTGCTTTGTATCAGCAAATCAGGATGCATGTCTTTATGTGCACTTACCTCTCAGCCCTGCCTCTCTGTCCACCTCTTAGCCCACCTCTCCCCTTGAAATAAAGCTTGTTCACCTTTAGGTGGGGAGTGTCAAGGGATGTCAATCATTCTTTTATTCCCACCAACAGCCGGAGGATGTTTCTGACAGTCTCCATGGAGCTAAAGAGCTGCTGTAATGGGTGACAGAGCAAGCTGCCCACAGCACCAAGAGCAGGGGGAGAGAATTTGTCATATAATGGCCACATAACTTCTGATAAAATAAAGCATAGTATTTGTTGGAAGAACAACAGCATGATTGCATATAAACTGACAATACTGTATGCATTATACGTATCTATGTAGCAGGTGGCGCTGTAGTATTATAGTGTATAGTTCATGTATTCTATGATATGATGTAATGGGAGGAAGTACTGTTTTTCCTCTGTGTGCATTCGTTTATGTTCTCTTCTTCCATGATAAAGACTTGCCTTGATATATTTCATTAAAGTAAAGGTATACTCTGCATACAACAAGCTTCAAGCACATGATTCAATAACCTGCTAATAGGTTTTGCGCCCATGCACAGCCAGCAAACCCAGCAGCACCCCAGCAGCACCCAGGCACTGGAAAAATAACTCTGCAAGTCTGTGAGTACTGAATGCAAGCAGCTGAAAGATGGCAATAGAAGTATCCAGGGCTGCTTCATGCAAAACCACTGCACAGAGCAGGTATGTATGACATGTTTGTTATTTTTTTTTTTAAATGCCTTTAATATCATGTTAAGGTAGCTTAACAAGATGGTGAGTAGGGATGAGCTTTGAGTTCGAGTCAAACTCATGTTCAACTCGAACATTGGCTGTTCACAAGTTCGCCGAACAGCGAACAATTTGGGGTGTTTGCGGCAAATTCAAATGCCGCGTAACACCTTTTAAAAGTCTATGGGAGAAATCAAAAGTGCTAATTTTAAAGGCTTATATTCATGGTATTGTCATAAAAAGTGTTGGGGACCTGGGTCCTGCCCCAGGGGACATGGATCAATGCAAAAAAAAAGTTTTAAAAACGGCCGTTTTTTCGGGAGCAGTGATTTTAATAATGCTTAAAGTGAAACAATAAAAGTGTAATATCCCTTTAAATTTCGTACCTGGGGGGTGTCTATAGTATGCCTGTAAAGGGGCGCATGTTTCCCGTGTTTAGAACAGTCTGACAGCAAAATGACATTTCGAAGGAAAACAAGTCATTTAAAACTACTCGGGTCTGGTATGGATTTTAAGGGGAACCCCGTGCCAAAATAAAAAAAAAACCGTGTGGGGTCCCTCCAAAAATCCATACCAGACCCTTATCCGAGCACGCAACCTGGCAGGCTGCAGGAAAAGAGGGGGACCCCTCCTGAACCGTACCAGGCCACATGCCCTCAACAACATGTTGATGAGGCCAGGGTTGTGGGGGTCTGAGGGCGGGGGGCTTATCGGAATCTGGAAGCCCCCTTTAACAAGGGGACCCCCAGATCCCGGCCCTCCCCCTGTGTGAAATGGTAAGGGGGTACAAAAGTACAAAAGTACCCCTACCATTTCACTAAAAAAACTGTCAAAAATGTTAAAAATGACAAGAGACAGTTTTTGACAATTCCTTTATTTAAATGCTTCTTCTTTCTTCTTTCTTCTATCTTCCTTCGGTTTCTTCCTCCATCTTCTTCTTCTTCTGGTTCTTCTGGTTCTTCCTCCGGTGTTCTCGTCCAGCATATCCTCCGCGGCGTTTTCTTCCCTTCTTCTCCTCGGGCCGCTCCGCATCCATGATGGCATAGAGGGAGGCTCCTGCTCTTCTCTTCATCTTCTTCTCTTCATCTTTTTGTCTTTATCTTCTTTTCAGGCCACTCTGCATCCAAGATGGCATGGAGGGCTCCCACTGTGTGACGCTTCTCCTCTTCTGACGGTTCTTAAATAACGGGGGGCAGGGGCCACCCGATGACCCCGCCCCCTCTGACGCACAGTGACTTGATGGGACTTCCCTGTTGCATTCCCCGTGATGCCACAGGGAAATCCCGTCAAGTCACCGTGCGTCAGAGGGGGCGGGGTCACCGGGTGGCCCTGTCCTCCGTTATTTAAGAACCATCAGAAGAGGAGAAGAGGAGAAGCGTCACACAGCGGGAGCCTCCCTCCATGCCATCACGGATGCGGAGCGGCCCAAAAAGAAGATGAAGAGAAGACGATGAAGAGAAGAGCGGGAGCCTCCCTCCATGCCATCATGGATGCGGAGCGGCCTGAGGAGAAGAAGGAAAGAAGACGCCGACGCCGCAGAGGAGATGCCGAACGAGAACACCGGAGGAAGAACCAGAAGAACCAGAAGAACCAGAAGAAGAAGAAGATGGAGGAAGAAACCGAAGGAAGATAGAAGATAGAAGATAGAAGAAAGAAGAAAGAAGAAGCATTTAAATAAAGGAATTGTCAAAAACTGTCTTATGTCGTTTTTAACATTTTTTCAACAGTTTTTTAGTGAAATGGTAGGCCCTTACCATTTCACACAGGGGGGAGGGCCAGGATCTGGGGGTCCCCTTGTTAAAGGGGGCTTCCAGATTCCGATAAGCCCCCCCGCCTGCAGACCCCCACAACCACCGGCCAGGGTTGTGGGGATGAGGCCCTTGTCCTCATCAACATGGGGACAAGGTGTTTTGGGGGGCTACCCCAAAGCACCCTCCCAATGTTGAGGGCATGTGGCCTGGTATGGTTCAGGAGGGAGGGGGCACTCTCTCATCCCCTCCTCTTTTCCTGCGGCCTGCCAGGTTGCATGCTCAGATAATGGTCTGGTATGGATTTTTGGGGGGACCCACGCCATTTTTTAAAAAAATTTTGGCGCGGGGTTCCCCTTAAAATCAATACCAGACCTTAAGGGTCTGGTATAGATTTTGAAGGGGACCCCATGCCATTTTTTTTTTTTAAATTTGGCCGGGGTTCCCCTTGATATCCATACCAGACCTGAAGGGCCTGGTATGGAATTTAGGGGGACCCCCACATCATTTTTTTTTTAAATCTTGGCCGGGGTTCCCCTTAATATCCATACCAGACCTGAAGGGCCTGGTACAAAATTTAGGAGGACCCCCACATAATTTTTTTTAAAAATTTTGGTTCGGGGTTCCCCTGTGGGGAATTCCCATGCCGTTTTTATCAAAGAACTTCTATGTGTATTGTTGGACCGGCAACGCATTAATAGCCGCAAGTAGTTTTAAATGACTTTTTTTCCTTTGAAATGTCATTTTGCTGTCAGACTGTTCTAAACACGGGAAACATGCGCCCATTTACAGGCATACTATAGACACCCCCCAGGTACAAAATTTAAAGGGATATTACACTTTTATTGTTTCACTTTAAGCATTAATAAAATCACTGCTCCCGAAAAAACGTCCGTTTTTAAAACTTTTTTTTGCATTGATCCATGTCCCCTGAGGCAGGACCCAGGTCCCCAAACACTTTTTATGACAATAACTTGCATATAAGCCTTTAAAATTAGCACTTTTGATTATTCATGTTCGTGTCCCATAGACTTTAACCGTGTTTGCGTGTTCGAACTAATTTTTTGCCTGTTCGCATGTTCTGGTGCGAACCGAACAGGCGGGTGTTCGGCTCATTCCTAATGGTGAGTGAACAATGTTGCAATGCACCTGAATTTAGAACAGAGTGGCCAATTTCATGTAGGCATACAGTATTTCTACTTGCACAACAGTGGAATTAAAAAAAATGTTAGAGGAGGCATTGCTGACATAAGTGTCACTTATAATTCACAAGCCTGTAGTTTGTCAATCAGTGCCTGGTCACACCTAGTCCAAACTACTACTTTCTGGATTTCCAGCCCTGCCTTTACTGCTGAAACTATTCCACTGTGAGCTGCAGTGCCCAGGAAGGGGAGTATTTAAGGCAAAAATGAAGGAGTCGTGCTTTTAAAAAAGTCTATAATAATATCACGCAGGGGGTACACATTTGCAACTTGGCTCTTTCTCAAAGTGGCGATTTCTATAAGTGAAATGCACTTCTGACTCTGCATCTGACTGTCTGATCTGAAAATATCATCTTTGTCCTCCCACAGGTATGCTCCTACTGCTGCAACTCCAGCCAGAATCGCATTAGTGAAAACTGTCTCCTATGTCTCTTAACTCTGGTATGCTCCTACTGCTGCAACTCCAGCCAGAATCGCATTAGTGAAAACTGTCTCCTATGTCTCTTAACTCTGGTATGCTCCTACTGCTGTAACTCCAGCCAGAATCGCATTCGTGAAAACTGTCTCCTACGTCTCTTAACTCTGCTACAACTCCAGCCAGAATCACATTAGTGAAAACTGTCTCCTATATCTCCTATATCTCTTAACTCTGGTATGCTCCTACTGCTGCAACTCCAGCCAAAAACTGAAACACTGCTATCTTTTTTCTTATGTGTCTCTAATAATGCTGGTATGTTATTTTTACTTAACTGTCTGTAGACCTGTCCACATTACAATGCTTTATTATCTCCCTTGTCTTACCCAAAATTATGGCCCTCTTAACTTTAGTGCCCTCTTGCTAGTCTGTTTGTGACTTAAGAATTTTGCCCTATTAACCAGCCAAGCTTTATAACCTCTTGATTGCTAATTGAAATCCGCCCACACCCTACCCCTCTCAGTATATATTTAAGCTTCTCTTGGGGGGAAGCATTTGCAGGGGGTACACATTTGCAACTTGGCTCTTTCTCAAAGTGGCGATTTCTATAGGTGAAATGCACTTCTGACTCTGCACTTCAGCGAAGGCAAAAGTGAAAGGACACAAGATAAACACTTTGAAAAACAGCACACAGACATCAGGTGAACTTGTTGACTCCTTTAGCTCTTTTTCCTTGTAACATGCTTTCTCTACCACTGCTTTTGACAACTCTGTCCTCCATCCTAAAACTATCTCTCCTTCACCCCTCTTCTCCCCCCCCACAGCATATATATCACCCTCACTCCTGTCCTGTCCTTATTACTGCACCCACCAACTCTTGCTAATTCTAAATCCACATACATTAAAAATCTCTAAGACCCTGGGGCATGTCCCTTCATGTAAATCCCACTCCCATATTACCTCCCTAACCCTCTTGCTTCTCCTAACCTCTGGAGATATATCCCCAAACCCTGGGCCTCCATCATTTAACTGTACCCCATGCACCCATCACCCTGCACCCTCTGGCAGCAGCCGCCGCAATCAACACAATTTAGTTCCCATTTCTATTCTTCCCAAAACCAGACTCCCTTTCTCTTGTGCCCTTTGGAACTCCCGCTCTGTCTGCAACAAGCTCACCTCTCTCCATGACCTCTTTATTGCCAACTCATTTAACCCACCATTACGGAAACCTGGCTCCACGAATCCGAGACTGCATGTTCTGCTGCCCTATCCCATGGTGGTCTTCTCTGGACTCACTCCCCCAGATCCAGCGGAAGTAAGGGAGGAGGTGTCGGAATCCTTCTAGCCCCACATAGCACCTTTCAGGTACTTCAACCACCTCCCTCTCTGTCACTCTCCTCTTTCGAAGCACACTGTATTCGTCTTTTCACTCCAATTTCTCTAAGGATAGCTGTGATCTACAGGCCCCCTGGACCAGTATCAACCTTTCTTGAAGACTTCTCTGCCTGGCTACCCTACTTTCTTTCTTCTGAAATCCCCACTATCATTCTTGGGGACTTCAACATCCCTATTAATACTAACACACCTTCCACTTCCAAACTTCTTAGCCTAACATCCTCCTTTGACCTGAAGCAGTGGATACATGCTCCAACTCACTCAGAAGGCAATATCCTTGACCTCGTGTTCTCTCACCTTTGCACTCCATGCAACCTCTCTAACTATTCATCCCCTCTCTCTGATCACCACCTTATTAGTTTCACTCTCTCCCTCTCCTTCACCTCCTCTCCCTCCAACCACCTTAAAGTTACCCACATAAACCTACGTCATCTCAACCCTTCTCTTCTCTACTCTGCTATCAACAACCTCTATGACAAAATCTCACCCCTATCCTGCACCAACCTAGCCACTTCTGTGTACAACGCTTCACTTCTAGCCTCACTGAACTCACTTGCCCTCCTCACTACACACAGAATCAAGCCCAGACCCCTTCGACCTTGGCAAACAAATGATACTAGAAGTCTGAAAAAATGTAGTCGTGCTCTGGAGCGCCTGTGACTAAGTCCCAGAGAGATTTCTACCAATATAAATCTGCCCTCCAAAAATACAATTCCAGCCTCCTCTCTGCCAAGCAGACCTATTTTACCACTCTAATTAGCAACTTATCATCCTGTCCCCGTCAACTCTTCTCCACCTTCAACTCTCTACTTCGTCCTCCACCGCCTCCACCCGCCAATCACTTCAAACAGAAGATTGATACTATTTGCGCTGAGATCTCTACTGTGCCGACACCCTCCACGCTTTACACTTCATGCCCACAGGCACAATCATTATTTCCCTCTTTCAACCCCACCACTACAGATGAAGTTGCTAAACTACTTGCTAATGTCCACCTTACAACCTTCCCTCTGGATCCTGTTCCCTCACAAATGCTACGTTCACCCTCTGGCCCTATACTACACTCTCTAACCCACATCTTCAATTTCTCCCTCTCTTCTGGCATCTTCCCTAACTCTCTAAAACATGCACTTGTCAGACCCATACCTAAAAAGCCCTCACTGGACCCATCCAATCTTAACAACCTACGCCCCATCTCCTTGCTCCCCTTCTTATCCAAATTCCTCGAACGTCTGGTCTACAACCGACTGTGCGTCCACCTCGCTGATAATGGCCTTCTTGATCCCCTTCAGTCTGGATTTCGTCCTCAACACTCCATAGAAACTGCTCTCCTAAAACTAACAAACGATCTACTAACGGCCAAAACCAATCGACACTATTCTGTACTCCTACTCCTGGACCTCTCTGCTGCCTTTGATACAGTTGACCACCCCCTCCTCCTCAAAAAACTACACGCCTTTGGTCTCCGCGACTGTACACTTCGCTGGTTCTCTTCCTACTTATCCAACCGCACCTTTAGCATTATTTATAAGTCTACTTCCTCCTCTCCTCTTCCTTTCTCTGTTGGGGTCCCTCAGGGTTCTGTTTTTGGACCTCTACTATTTTCAATCTACACTGCCTCCCTGGGTCAACTGATAGCCTCCCATGGCTTCCAATACCACCTCTATGCTGACGACACCCAAATCTATTTCTCTACCCCTCAGCTCACTCCCTCTGTCGCCTCACGTATCAGTAATTTACTCTCAGATATATCAGTCTGGTGTCTCACCACTTCCTTAAACTCAATCTAGCCAAAACCAAACTTATAATTTTTCCTCCCCCATATGCCTCTTCCCCTGATCTCTCTGTCAAAATCGATGGCACAACTATAAGCCCATCCCCACATGCCAAGGTTCTAGGTGTAGTCCTAGACTCTGAACTCTCCTTCAAGCAACACATCCAATCACTGTCCAAATCCTGCCGCCTCAACCTCCGCAACATCTCCAAAATACGCCCCTTTCTAACCAATGACACAACAAAGCTCTTAATTCACTCGCTGGTCATCTCTCGCCTCGACTACTGCAACTCCCTTCTCATTGGCTTACCTCTACATAGTCGATCACCTCTTCAATCCATTATGAATGCCGCTGCCAGACTCATCCACCTTACCAATCGCTCTGTGTCTGCCACTCCTCTCTGTCAATCCCTCCACTGGCTTCTGCTCGGCCAAAGAATTAAATTCAAAATTCTAACAACTACGTACAAAGTCATCCACAATTTTGCCCCCAGCTTCATCACTAGCTTAGTCTCTAAATACCAACCTACTCGCTCTCTTCATTCCTCTCAAGACCTCCTGCTCTCTAGCTCCCTTGTCACCTCCTCCCATGCTCGCCTCCAGGCCTTTTCCAAAGCCTCTCCAATCCTATGGAACTCCTTATCCCAATCTGTCCGCTTATCTCCTACTTTATTAGCTTTCAGAAGATCCCTGAAAACCCTTCTCTTCAGAGAAGCCTATCCTACCCACACCTAACAACTGTATTTTCATTTTTTCCATCAGCTCATCCCCCACAGTTATTACCTTTTGTTTCCACTTGACCCTCCCTTCTAGATTGTAAGCTCTAACGAGCAGGGCCCTCTGATCCCTCCTGTATTGATTTGTATTGTAAGTGTACTGTCTGCCCCATGTTGTAAAGCGCTGCGCAAACTGTTGCCGCTATATAAATCCTGTATAATAATAATAATAATAATAATATCACATACCACATTCTTTAACCTAAAGTAGAACTATAGGCAAAACATTTCTTCTTTAATTTTAAATAGAGTAATCCCGTGTACACACGGCCAGACTTTTCAACCAAACTTGTCCGACGGAATGAATCCGTCGGACAATTTGACCGTGTGTGGGCTTCATCGGACCTTCAGCGGACCTTTTCTGTCGAAAATGTGACGGACTCAAATCTTTCCGATGGACTTGAGTCCGGTCGAAAAATCAGTTTGTCTGTATGCTAGTCCGATGGATGAAAACCAACGCTAGTATGCTAGTCTGGTCATACGTCATCACAGTCGAATCTGTTGGACTTTGGTGTGATTGTGTGTAGACAAGTTCAATTCGACGGAAGTCGAAAAATCCGTCGAAAAATCCGTCGAAAAATCCGTCGAAAAGTCAGTCGAAAAGTCCGTCGAAAAGTCTGACGTGATTCAGTCCGTCGAAAGTCTGGTCGTGTGTACACAGCATAAGGGAGGGTTAAAATCCCTGTCAGATTTTTTTTTTTCACCATCTTTGTCCCTTGAGGAGTAAAGTGCAAATTAAGAGAATTCTTTGGGGACCCCCAGGTCACCAGAATTAGTATCCCCATTGGAAGATTTCCTCTCTTACATTTCTGGGCACAACCCAAAATTTGGGATTTTCTTTCCCTTGCAATGATATAGGTAAACAGGATACATAGAGAGGGTGTATTTCCAGAGGAACAGACAACAATAAAAACTGACAAGAAATCTAATTCTTCTCCACGCTATCAAAAACTAAAAAAAAAACACTTTAACCACCAATGATGCGGTGGGTTGGGACACCAAAATTGGGTTTATTTGTAATAGTGTTATTTTGAATTCTACAAATAGGGATGAGCTTCAAGTTCGACTCGAACATTGGCTGTTCGCAAGTTCGCCGAACAGCGAACAATTTGGGGTGTTCGCGGCAAATTCGAATGCCGCGGAACACCCTTTAAAAGTCTATGGGAGAAATCAAAAAATTTTAAAGGCTTATATGCAAGTTATTGTCATAGAAAGTGTTTGGGGACCTGGGTCCTGCCCCAGGGGACATGGATCAATGCAAAAAAAGTTTTAAAAATGGCCGTTTTTTTCAGGAGCAGTGATTTTAATAATGCTTAAAGTCAAACAATAAAAGTGTAATATCCCTTTAAATTTCGTAGCTGGGGGGTGTCTATAGTATGCTTGTAAAGGGGCGCATGTTTCCCGTGTTTAGAACAGTCTGACAGCAAAATGACATTTCAAAGGAAAAAAGTCGTTTAAAACTACTCGTGGCTATTGCATTGCCGGTCCGACAATACACATAAAAGTTCATTGATAAAAATGGCATGGGAATTCCCCACAGGGAAACCCCGAACCAAAATTTTAAAAAAATTATGTGGGGGTCCCCCTAAATTCCATACCAGGCCCTTCAGGTCCCTTCAAATGGTAAGGGCCTACCATTTCACAAAAAAACTGTCAAAAATGTTCCCCTCTTTTCCTATGGCCTGCCAGGTTGCATGCTCAGATAAGGGTCTGGTATGGATTTTTGGGGGGACCCCACGCCGTTTTTTTTTTAAGTTTGGCCAGGGTTCCCCTTAATATCCATACCAGACATTTTAAATGACTTTTTTCCTTTGAAATGTCATTTTGCTGTCAGACTGTTCTAAACATGGGAAACATGCGCCCCTTTACAGGCATACTATAGACACCCCCAGCTACAAAATATTACACTTTTATTGTTTGACTTTAAGCATTAATAAAATCACTGCTCCTGAAAAAAACGCAGTTTTTAGAACTTTTTTTTGCATTGATCCATGTCCCTGGGGGCAGGACCCAGGTCCCCAAACACTTTTTATGGCAATAACTTGCATATAAGCCTTTAAAATTAGCACTTTTGATTATTCGTGTTCGTGTCCCATAGACTTTAATGGTGTTCGCGTGTTCGAACGAACTTTTTTCCTGTTCGCATGTTCTGGTGTGAACCGAACAGGGGGGGTGTTTGGCTCATCCCTATCTACAAATAATGCTACAATGATACATGCAAAAAAGATGTATATTATAATAAATTATTATAATGTATTATATTTAAAAACATATTTTCCAATTATGAATTTCATAGTGAATATCAGATTTCACAAAGCTTAAAGTATAACTACAGGCAAAACGTTTTTTTTTTTTTTTTTTTGATAGATTGGATTACAACATCTTTCAGTCTTTAGGCTTAATGTGCCCCTGTAAGGGAGATGTACAGTGAAAATCTTCCAATGGGGACACTATATCTAGTGACCAGGGTGGGGGAGGGGGCCATGGGATTCCCTTAATTTGTAGAGATTTCTTCTTACTTCCTGTTTTGGCTATAGGACAAGAAGTAAAGGTAAAAAGAAAAACTAATAGGGGTTATAACCCTCTCATATTCTATCCAAAATAAAAATGAATGTTTTGCCTATAGTTCTTTTTTAGTACATTTATGACTATGTTTTCTTCCAATTATTGTTACGCACAAAAAAAAAAAGTTAATCAGAAAAAAAAACATCTATTTTTGCCATTTTATATACTCATATGTTCTACATATTCAAAATCATTCACCGCTTTACATAAATGTTGAACTAGCTATATTTATAGTTTTTTATTCAAAAGATGATTAGCCTAGTCTAAAATATGATCACAGTTCACCGTCAACTATGCTGACTTTGCTACTGGAAAAGGTAAAGAATGCTTGGGCATGTCATTGTTTCACAAGGGACTTACTAAAATATCTTTCTTGAAAATAGTTATAACAAAGTTGCATCATCCTTCTCCCAAGGGAATTACCTGTAAATAATTGCTATACTTATAGGTTTATAGTTTGTATTTTATTGCCTACCAGTTTTTACTTTGTACTAGATAAAAAGGTTAGAGAAATTAAATAAAACAATTATTTGACTCAAAGTGCAAAGTGCATAAATGCATTTAAACTAATCAAGTGTTTACTAAGCCTCGAAGTAACATTTTAGTAATCCATTTGCAATATGTGTAAACCCAGTAAAGATGCAATATTTTAGTAATTAAAATGTAGTGTTTAATGCTGTAGACTAATATTTACTAAAATAATGTATTTATCATATAAAATTGATTTATCTCCTTGCTCTCAATCTGTCATCCTTCTTTGCTGTGCTATTTTTCTGCAAACTGCCCCCTGTTTTCCCTTGGTCAGTGGTGTGACAACAGTGATGTCAAATCCCAGCTGCTGCCACAAATATGTAACAAATGGCCACCAGGGCCGGGACAAGGGGTAGGCAGGAGGGGTAGCTGCCCTGGACACTGCAGTATCATTTAGGGGTGAGGGGGCACCACAAGGAGATTGGGTGGAGGGAATTTGTGTTGAGAGGAGCAATTTTTTGAGGTGGCAGGGGGTAACAAGTTTTCTAGCAGTTGAAATTCAGGAGTTGTGCTAGGAGTGGTGATTTGGGGGGAGTTGTGTTGAGAGGGGGGATGGAGGAAGAGGTTTTGTGCCAGGAGGGGGGATTTGTGCTAGAAACAATAGTATGGTGAGGGGGAATTGTGCTAAGAGTGGACTTTTTTTGGGGGGGTGGGAATTTATGTTAGCAGAGAATATTGGGGGGTATTTGTGCTAGGAGGAGAAAATGGAGGGATTTGTGTTAAAAGGGGGGATTTGTGCTCGGAGGGGAAATTTTAGGGGTAGAGGATTTGTGCTAGGAGGGGAAAGGCTTTTTTTGGAGGGGGAATTTGTGTTGGGGGCATATGAGGACATAGAGAATTTGAGCTGGAGGGGATTGGGGGGTTCAGTAGGTGGGTGGATTTGTACTGGGAGGAAGGGGGGATTTATGGAAAGTCTGAACCGCTCCAGGTGATGGACTGAGAATGACTCCCTTCTTTAAGCTTAGGGGACGAGTATGCAGTTTAGTGTGCGATTGTTTTTTTGGGGGGGAATGTTTGCTGACACATAATGCTCATACATCTTGGGGAAATGGGGGGCACAATTTGGCATGTTCACTCTGGGCTCTAGATAACCTTGTCCCGGCACTGCAAATGGCAGATCTGATCCTAAAGCACTGGCCCCAAAACTTGAGGGAAGCATCATCAAACCCATTGGGTTGCTGCCAATAAGTGACAATAGCACTCTCAGCTTCAACAGACACAGAGATTTTTCAGATCACAGGACTATTATGTCAGCAAAATGAGTCAGCAAACTGAGTGTGATTAACCCTGGGGTCGGTATATTATTGTGTGCAGTTAACTGGTTAAACCAATAAACAGCAGAAAATGAAAATGATACAATAAATATTTACAGAAAAGATATTATAACAGAAAAGAGACAGTGATACAACAGCAAAGTAAAGGGATTCAAATTAAAAGTACTTAACAAAAGACCTGAGTTCTTTGGGTTCTAACAGAAATCCAAGTCTTTGAGCTCTCAAAAAATAAGGCTCTGAGAGATTTCTATATCCAAAAAAGTGATGCGGATGTGGGGATCTCTCTCGCTGCACTATTGTATTCTCATGGGGGAGGGGGACAATTTCCCCCTGCCAGAATACACAGATCAGTGCTGCAGCCATTGAATGCATGCGCTGATTGAATGCTGGTTTTCCAGCAGGATTTTTCAACAAAAGGTTGTCTATTAACTAATTTCTGTTGAAGGAGATACAGCTGAACCAGCTGAATTTTGATACGTGTATACCCAGCTTCAGGAATTATCAGTGCTGCTATAACATTACCTGGCAGACCACTGATAACCAGAGGTCATCTAACAAGGCCTATTATTTATCCTATCACAGCATGTTTATTTACTTAAGCCTGTTTTCCACACATCCCTTCCAAAATCATTGTAAAGGGGATTTAGTTTTATAGCCCAGACTTGTATAAACACATATAACAGAATAAGGGAACCATGGTGTTTCTGACTTTTGGAGGTGCCCAGAATTCATTATTCTCACAAGCTGTATTGATTCTCACAAACTGTATTCTCTCCATGACTGGATGCCTGCCTTGCTATGTACCCAGCACTCTGAAGTGTCTCCTGCCTGTTCTGTCCTCTGTTTAATCCTTGCTCTTCTTGTTTATACTTGAGTGGTGTTTATTCACTGCCTATGGGTCTCAGGATACCAGCCTCTACCTTGCTACCTTTTTCTTGCAGGCTTTATTTCATTTTTGTTTGCTTTTTATAATGTGCTGTGTTGTATCACATCTTTGCTTGGCTAGAACTTGTCAGAGGTTCAAAGGGTTCCTTTTCATCAGGACTTGGTACTGTTGAAAAAATGTATACTGAACTAATAACAATGGAGGAAACCTGAGAGGTAATCAGTATGATTGCTTGAGATGCAGGTTTGGCCTAAACATTAAAGTATTTGAACAGTTTTTAATGATCCTTACACTTTACAACGACATTTACAACTCAAACAAGTCTAAACAATCTGAAGTAGTAAACAAAATCATAAATTTAATATAAACATCACACATTGCAGAAAGAATTTCACATGCAGGAGTTCGTTGACCTTAGGTAACTAGTTTTGTAACTTAGAGGAATTGGGATTTTTTTGCTTTCAGAAAAAAATTTAAGGAAAACCAAATATTGTCAAGGACAGTTTTAAAAAAGCACTGAGATCAGGATATAGAGTAAAATATTGACATTCTACTTTTGTGTTTTTACAAATGCACTTGTTTTCACACAATTCTTTTGTAATGTATCCTTGGTAATAAATGTATACTTCGTAATAAATGTATACATGTTCCAATCAAAGCACTATTTGAAAATACATCAAGTATTTCTATTCTGTGGTGTTTCTGCCTATATAAACGAAACAAATAATGTAAAATATGATAAAGATTTCATCTATATGTTAACAAAGTGAATCTAATGCCGCGTACACACGAGCGGACTTTACGGCAGACTTTGCCCGG
Source organism: Aquarana catesbeiana (assembly GCF_042186555.1). Lineage (NCBI taxonomy): Eukaryota > Metazoa > Chordata > Amphibia > Anura > Ranidae > Aquarana > Aquarana catesbeiana. The sequence continues at coordinate 785,637,452 of NC_133324.1, read as the reverse complement.
CGAACTTTTCAACGGACTTTATGACGGACTTTCCGAATGAACGGACTTGCCTACACACAATCCACCAAAGTCCGTCGAATTCGTATGTGATGACTTACGACCGGACTAAAACAAGGAAGTTTATAGCCAGTAGCCAATAGCTGCCCTAGCGTGGCTTTTTGTCCGTCGAACTAGCATACAGATGAGCGGACTTTTCGACCAGACTCGAGTTAAATAGATAGATTTAAAACATGTTTCAAATCTAAGTCCGTCCAAATTTTGAGAAAACAAAGTCCGCTGGAGCCTACACACGATTGAATTGTCCGTTGAAATCCCGTCCGCCGGGCAAAGTCTGCCGTAAAGTCCGCTCGTGTGTACGCGGCATAACTCCAACATGTTTCAGCTTAGCTGTCTTTATATGTGGTAGCGGCAGCATAATTTTAGTTTTCAAAGATGTTTTTAACTAATTTTACCTAATGATTCCTCCAATAATAGACTCCCTGTCCTGGGGGAAAATGCTTACTTATTGCTCTGATTCTATGGAGGAACATCATTGTCATCTTACACTGCTCTTGATTGAAATTATATCCCCCCCATCCCCATTGTAAAGAGGGACCCTATTTTGGACAGTAGCTTAGCATATTAAGTAAAGATGTTGGATGATGTGACCCTGGTAACATAGCGTCCTTGCCTTTTTGGCCAGAAGTGTAATTTAAGATTGAGTACAGTAGGAAGATAAGCACCTCCATTCCACATTGCAATATACACTGAGAGGAGGGACGAACAGATGATATCACAGGTCACCTTGCAAGTCTACACTGTATAGCCATTTGCTGAGTGTTTAATGGCCCTAATTATTTCCTCTGAGGTGATGGGGGATTTAGATCTGATAAAGATTCCAGAGACAGGGTAGGAAGTTTCAGCTAATCTAAGAAAGATTTGATGGAAACCTGGTCTATAGGGTCTTTAAAATATAGTTTCTCATAGTAAGTTTATGAGATCTTTAGTATAGTCTGTGGAGAGTTTTAACTGGTCCCCTAATTGTCTTTTAGAACTAAAATGTGGGACGGTGTATAATGCCCTTTACTTAAATGCCCTAGGAGTTTCCCCATTTTATTGCCAAATTTGTGGAGTTGTAGATTGTAGTGCAAGTGTTTAAATTGTTCTTGTTGTTCTGCCCATAGATCAAATGCGAGCTTGGCCACAGGCCAGGTTGACTTGTGAGCTAGCATAGGGGTAGAAGAGAGCTGTATGTGAGAACCCCATAGCGCTTCGCTAGCTTTCCAATAGTTTTCCATAGACAATCCTTTAATTGAAGAAATGTAAGCTATGATTTTGAAGCTGGTGAAGGCTTTAACTTCCTTTGCCTACCTATTTTCCTTTGTCTCCCAGAATACATTTGGATCATGAGCATGTTCTGTTTTAGTAGATTCATATTCCTAAGATTCCGAATGCAGGACATGAATAAAGTCTTCCTTTTGACTTAACGAAGAATAACTGTTAAGTTCACCTTTTTAAAAAATTAATGAAAATCATTTTGCAGGTAAAAAAATGTGCATTTTTTAAATTAAGAGCCTGTAAAGCATTGCACCTGTGATCAGTGGATAGTGGGTGCAATTTCAGGCTCCAGCAGACTGTCAGTGAGGCTGTCTGCCCTATATGCTCATGTGGGCAAGCAGTTACTGAATGCAAGGAAGAATCAATGAACTACCAAAAGCACTTATCAGCGCCCTTGTAGCACATTGAGAACTACAAGCCATCAGCCAAAAAAGATGTTCGTAGTTGTAGGTCTACCATTCACAGATCTCTGTGAATGAATGACACTGCCTAGTGTTCGTGCAGCTGGAGAGTTTTAGTAGCATGTTGTAGCTCATCCTCAAGGGAAGATATCCTGTGCTCTGATTCCATCAATCATTGTGCCTATTCCCCCAGTTCTCTGCACAGCGGTGCTATTCCCATAGATACTGCCTTATCCATGGCTTCCCTAATGGTGGGGGTTGAGAGGGCAGCCACAGTTTTGGCCATACAGGAATGTGAGGACTCCATGTCTGCAGAGGCTGAAGGGGGAGAGCGATTACCGCCAGGCTCTGCAGCAACATAGCACTCGCTATGCCTGTGTCCATGTGTGCTCAGTGTCACCAGGCTGAGATGGCAGAGGGACAGAGCGGGACTGAGAACACTTCACAAAGCAATCCATGTACTTTCCAGGACCTGTCAGCTGCCAAATTGCTTTTACTGAAGCTTCTGAGCAGATGTAAGAAGCAGATTTAGATCGGGCTGAGCGGGAGCTCCACTAGCTTACCTCCATCCCATGTAGAGCTGGAACCAGAAACTGACTCTACTTTGTAGCTTACAGTAGACAGCAAAGACACAAGATTGCTGAAAAGATCAATCTGCATTTTTCTGTACTTTAAGAAAACAGCACAGCAGCAATCATGGCACTGAAAAAAAATCACATTTGAGTGGCCAATTCATGCCTAGGAACAGATCCATGAACAGACAGCTCAGTTCATTATTATTATACAGGATTTATATAGTGCCAACAGTTTACTCAGGGCTTTACAACATAAGGCAGACAGTACAATTAAATTACAGTTTAATACAGTAGGGCTCTGCTTGTTAGAACTTAGAGGGAGGGCTAAGAGATGCAAGAGATAATAACTGTGGGGGGATGGGCTGATGGAGAAAATAAATGTAAAGTTTTTAGGTACAAGATAGGCCTCTCTGAAAAGATGAGCTTTCAGAGATCGTCTAAAAGTGAACACAGTAGGAGATAGTCAGACAGATTGGGGTAGGGAGTTCCAGAGGATGGGAGAGGCTCTGGGGAAGTCCTGGATAAGGTGACAAGGGAGCTAGAGAGCAGGAGGTCTTGGGAGGAATGAAGAGAACAATATGGTTGATATTTTGAGACAAGGTTAGTGATACAGAGGGAATTAATAAAAAGAAAGGAAGCTCTATTTTACTTAAAAATATGGCACAGTGTTGCAATAATAATTGTCAAACTGCCAGAGCACTGAAAAATGGCTTGGTAATGAAAGGGTATTATAGGCCAGTCCTTAGGTAGTTAAATTATTTTGTGATTTAGCAAATGTGAGATATCATGGATTTACAATATTTCAACAAACTGTTCCATATTATTGCCATATATTGTTCTTGCAGTTCTTATTGTCCTTGGAGTTCTGTGTGATTGAGTTCAATTTCATAAAATACCAGTTTAAAAAAACAAAAGCAACCTGTCAGTGAATAACAACTATCTGTTGGGAGATAATTAACACGAACAAATTAGAAAGATTTAGTTACTATTGCTCTGTGTTGTATAAAGTACTTGCTAATCCATTCGCAGTTATCACTATGAATTTAAAACATTAATGAAAGCAACTTAATTGTAAAGGGAAAAAGGAACGATTCTGAAAAGTCTTAAATAAGAACTATAGGTAAAACCTTTTTTTTTATTATTTTGGAGGGTTATAACCCCTGTCAGTTTATTTTTTGCCATCTGTTTTGAGGAGATTTTCCTTCACTTCATGTCCCACAGCCAAAAACAAGAAGTGAGAAGAAATCCATATAAGGCTCCGTTTCCACTATTGCGTCCCCAAAGTCATGCTATTTACACTGTGACTTTACAATGTGATTTATGTTGCGATTTGATGCAACTTAAAAACGACTTTGTGCGACTTTGATGTTCTGCGATTTAGTCAGAGTGATGTAATTCCTTATCCTGCTTAGTTATTTCCCCTTTCTCTTTCGTTGTCACATGTTGTATGTTGGTTAGCAAACATGTTGGCTATGCAATATGTTGGGTCAGCAGTCATTATGGCTACTGTAGCAGCATTAATAGATGAATAAGAAGAGGATAACCGGAGGAGGAGAAGGCATAGATTTTGGATCCATCCCATCAATGACCTCCGTGCTCATGAAGATAAATTCTTCAACTACACACGGATGTCAATTAGAAGGTGAGATTATTTTTTTATGTCAACTTGCAAATGCTCCAAGATATATTTATGAAAACGTGTATATGCCTGGTCAGTATGACTCTTTTTCTAATTTTGAGCTTTGAATAGCTAGAAGTGTTAACTATAACCTGATCAAATTGTTTTAAAAATGGTACTAGATTTTTACATTTTAGATTTTTACATGGTCAATGTAGATAATAGCCATACATTTTATATTTACAGTTTTGATGAATTGTTGGCTTTGCTCTCTAGCCATCTAGAGCGACAAAACACCAGTTTCTGAAGGAGTATTCCTGCTGTTGAAAGACTCATTATAACATTGAGGTAACTGTTCATACCTACTTTTTCTTCTTCTTACCTCATATGTGGCATTTGGATATACACATCATTCTTTCATCCTCCTTACATGAAGTGAAATAATAAATCCTAGCATGTTATTGTGGATGAAATTATTTTTCCAATATTAATTTTCTCTCTACATCACCAGTGTCTTTCTCCTGCTCCTCTTCTTCCTTCACTTCACCTCAGGCACCTCCTTCCAAGCTCATTTTTTGATCTAATGTCGAATTAGCTTATTGTTAATATGTATCATTATAATAAACTGTATTTACTGTTCTATTTTAGGTATCTGGCAACTGGACATTCCTTTGCAAGTTTGCATTATGAATTTTTGGTTGGCAAAACTACTGTCAGCAATATTGTCCACGATACCTGCAGAGACATCTGGAATGTCCTTAGGGATTTGGTCCTGAAGATCCCCACTTGCGAAGATTGGTGCAAGATAGTGGAAGTTTTCTCGGATCAATGCAATTTCCCGAATTGTCTCAGGGCAATTGACGGAAAACATATGGGGGTAGTGATGCCCATCGGCAGTGGAACCAAATACTTTAACTACAAAAAATATTTTTCTTTTGTATTACTAGCAGTGGCTGATGCCAATTATTGTTTTAGCTATATAGACATAGGATCATATGGCAGCAGCTCAGACTCCAGTATTTTCCAAAGATCATCTTTTGGAAGAATGTTGAGGGAAAATGGTCTAGACCTGCCACAGGACTGTCCATTGCCAGGAACAAACGGGCCGCCAATGCCATTTGTGTATGTTGGGGATGAGGCCTTTACTCTCAGTGAGCATCTATTAAGGCCTTATTCCAATAGGTGTCTGAGTGAAGAGAAGCGAATCTTCAATTACTGGTTAACGAGGGCAAGATGAGTGGTAGAATGTTCATTTGGCATTTTAGCAAACAAGTGGCGTTTGCTACATACACCTATTAATTTAAAACTTGAGAATGCAATATCTGCAGTAAAAGCAGCATGTGTGCTTCATAATTTTGTAAGAATTTGTGATGGCTATCTTTTTGAAGATTCCCTCATGCACGATCTGGAAGGTGCACAATGGAGTGCCAGTAGGGGCACCACCAATGGTGCCACTGTGCGTGAGGGATTCTCGTCGTATTTTATGTCTGCTGCTGGTTCTGTCCCCTGGCAGCAGGATGCCATTGCATAATGTATGTCATGCATTTTTTATTTTACTATTATTTAGATGTCTGTTATGTTTAATTGCATCCAAATGCAGAATAACAGGTCTTTAACACAAATGATAAAAAAGGATAAGTAGAAAACGCAAAATGTAACAAGTATAATTTTTATTTTCCAGAATTTTGTTCAAGAATGCACCAAAAATACTTTGTTTTTTGCATGAACTACACCATTTGTTGTTTTTTTTTATTTTGAACAACCACAACAAATAATAAAATAATAAAATATATCACTTTGAACAACACCAAAATAAAAGTAATACAAAAAATAAAATATATAATCAGAATCTTTTTTACAAGCACAATCTTTTTGCAAGAAGGTCAAAAAAAGTTCCATGAACTCAAAAATTTTTGGGTTGTTGTTTTGGCAACCACAACCAAAAACAAAAAAAAGAACAACTCTCAAAACCACAGCAAAAATATTATAAAATTACAATTGCTGGTATGTTTTGTTTTCAGTGGTCCCGGAAACTGAACTGTTGGTTGGTCCAGGGAAATCCATTGATGGCCCATTGATGGGTAGTATTTCCTTTCAAGAAAAGGCATAACCTGACTGGGTGTAGGCTGCCTAAGTTGGTAAGTGGTTGGGGGGCCAAGGGTAGAGGTAGTGGGGGCAGGAATTGGATGCAACATGCGTGGCCTTGAGGGATTCAGCATATTCCCATACTGGTCACAGTATGGCCGGTTTATTGGTGGAGCATACTGTGTACTTTGAAATGAGGGTATTGTTGATAAGGGGGATATTGGGGAAGGGGGGTTGCATATATGCTGAGGATGTTGTTGGCCCCTCACCCACAAAGGATTGAGCAGTTGACATCAAAGCCATCCTGAGTGCATATTTTTTCTCTGGGGGTACCTGTTTACATATGCCTAAAATTACAGTGAGAAATGCTGTGTCTTCACACTGGTTTTCAGCCATTTTAGTGGACATCTGACTGACTACATCTAAGATTTTATCCATGGGTTTCACAGGCCTGGCACTTCCCCTTGAAGATCTTGAGCAAAGGCCTAGAGACATTGCTAGGCCCTGGTTCCGCATCCTCCTCATTCATTGAGTTTGTTGTTGACCTTGATTCATCTATGAACAGTTCCTTGTCAACATTGTCTTGGAATTGTTCTTGCTCCTCCTCCACAGCAGCTTCCTCTGACTCATCTTCTGGTGCCAAACCCTGTGTGCTGTCTTCCCAGCTTGCTTGGTAGGAATGAGCTTCGAGTTCGAGCCAAACTCATGTTCAACTTGAACATTGGCTGTTCGCCAGTTCGAAGAATTTGGGGTGTTCACGGCAAATTCAAAAGCCGCGGAACACCCTTTAAAAGTCTATGGGAGAAATCAAAAGTGCTAATTTTAAAGGCTTATATGCCAGTTATTGTCATAAAAAATGTTTGGGGACCTGGATCCTGCCCCAAGGGACATGGATCAATGCAAAAAAAAGTTTTAAAAACTGACGTTTTTTTGGGGAGCAGTGATTTTAATAATGCTTAAAGTGAAATAATAAAAGTGTAATATCCCTTTAAATTTCGTACCTGGGGGGTGTCTATAGTATGCCTGTAAAGGGGCGCATGTTTCCCGTGTTTAAAACAGTCTGACAGCAAAATTACATTTCAAAAGAAAAAAGTTATTTAAAAACTACTTGCGGCTATTAATGAATTGCCGGTCCGACAATACACATAAAAGTTCACTGATAAAAACGGCATGGGAATTCCCCACAGGGGAACCCCGAACCAAAATTAAAAAAAAAATGATGTGGGGTCCCCCTAAATTCCATACCAGGCCCTTCAGGTCTGGTATGGATATTAAGGGGAACCCCGGCCAAAATTTTTTTTAAAAATGGCGTGGGGTCTCCCCAAAAATCCATACCAGACCCTTATCTGAGCATGCAACCTGGCAGGCCGCAGGAAAAGAGGGGAGGACGAGAGAGCACCCCCCCTCCTGAACTGTACCAGGCCACATGCCCTCAACATTGGGAGGGTGCATTGGGGTAGACCCCAAAACACCTTGTCCCCATGTTGATGGGGACAAGGGCCTCATCCCCACAACCCTTGCCCGGTGGTTGTGGGGGTCTGCGGGCGGGGGGCTTATCGGAATCTGGAAGCCCCCTTTAACAAGGGTACCCCCAGATCCCGGCCCTCCCCCCCTTTTTTCACAAAAAAAGTGTCAAAAATGTTAAAAATAACAAGAGACAGTTTAAATGCTATTTAAATGCTTCTTTCTTCTTCTATCTTCTTTCTTCTATCTTCCTTCGGTTTCTTCCTTCATCTTCATCTTCTTCAGGTTCTTCTGGTTCTTCCTCCAGTGTTCTCGTCCAGCATCTACCTCCGCGGCACTGGCGTCTTCTTTTTCTTCTGGGCCGCTCCGCATCCAGCATGATGGGATGGGATGCTCCTGCTGTGTGACGCTTCTCCTCTTCTGACAGTTCTTAAATAAGGGAGGGCGGGGCCACCCGGTGATCCCGCCCCCCTCTGATGCACGGTGACTACCCTGTCCGCCCCCTCTGATGTCACGGGGAATGCCACAGGGAAGTCCCCGTGTGTCAGAGGGGGGCGGGGTCACTGGTTGGCCCCGCCCTCCGTTATTTAAGAACCGTCAGAAGAGGAGAAGCGTCACACAGCGGGAGCCTCCCATCCCATCATGCTGGATGTGGAGTGGCCCAGAAGACGAAGGGAAGAAGATGCCGGCGCCGCAGAGGAAGATGCTGGACGAGAACACCGGAGGAAGAACCAGAAGAATCAGAAGAACCAGAAGAAGAAGAAGATGGAGGAAGAAACTGAAGGAAGATACAAGATAGAAGAAAGAAGATAGAAGAAAGAAGAAGCATTTAAATAAAGGAATTGTCAAAAACTGTCTCTTGTCATTTTTAACATTTTTGACACTTTTTTTGTGAAATGGTAGGGGTACCCCCTTACCATTTCACAAAGGGGGGAGGGCCAGGATCTGGAGGTCCCCTTGTTAAAGGGGGCTTCCAGATTCCGATAAGCCCCCCACCCGCAGACCCCCACAACCACCAGGCAAGGGTTGTGGGGATGAGGCCCTTGTCCCCATCAACATGGGGACAAGGTGTTTTGGGGGGCTACCCCAAAGCACCCTCCCAATGTTGAGGGCATGTGGCCTGGTACAGTTCAGGGGGGGTGTTCTCTCATCCCCCCCTCTTTTCCTGTGGCCTGCCAGGTTGCATGCTCAGATAAGGGTCTGGTATGGATTTCTGGGGAGACCCCATGCCATTTTTTAAAAAATTTTGGTGCGGGGTTCCCCTTAAAATCCATACCAGACCTGAGGGGTCTGGTATAGATTTTGAGGGGGACCCCACACCATTTTTTTTTAAATTTTGGCCGGGGTTCCCCTTAATATCCATACCAGACCTGAAGGGCCTGGTATGGAATTTAGGGGGACCCCACGTCATTTTTTTAAAAATTTTGGTTCAGGGTTCCCTGTGGGGAATTCCCATGCCGTTTTTATCAATGAACTTTTATGTGTATTGTCAGACTGGCAATTCATTAATAGCCGCGAGTAGTTTTAAATTTCTTTTTTTCCTTTGAAATGCAATTTTGCTGTCAGACTGTTCTAAACACAGGAAACATGCGCCCCTTTACAGGCATACTATAGACACCCCCCAGGTACGATATTTAAAGGAAAATTATACTTTTATTGTTTCACTTTAAGCATTATTAAAATCACTGCTCCCGAAAAAACAGCCATTTTTCAAACTTTTTTTGCATTGATCCACGTCCTCTGGGGCAACACCCAGGTCCCCAAACACTTTTTATCACAATAATTTGCATATAAGCCTTTAAAATTAGCACTTTTGATTATTCATGTTAGTGTCCCATAAACTTTAACGGTGTTTGCGTGTTCAAACAAATTTTTTGCCTGTTCACATGTTCTGGTGCGAACCGAACAGGGGGGTGTTCGGCTCTTCCCTATTGCTTGGGTTCTGAAATACAAATAACATATTTTTAAAGTAAGCACAATTTGATATGTCAAAATCATAAAATATGCCTGCTGATAAATTACTCTCGCATTTCCAACACCGGTTTAAAAAAATCAAGATCCCCGGCATGGGCATATGGGGCTAATCTTTTTGAGCCGGAACCACTCCTTCCTTCTTTTAATTTTCATAAGTATCGGTTGTAGCAGTCTTTGAGTCTTCTCCATCGAGTTTGTAATGAGTGCACTACAAAATATAAAGAAAATACCAAGTTCAAAAAAAATTCTTTATTAACTGCCCATAGGTCATTCATTTGCTAGGCTGCATAATTGATGTGGATGGTGGGAAAACAACCGCTAGATATATTATCCATGACACCTGCATAATTTGTCATGTGCTGAAGGATGTCGACAGGGCCATCTTTAATATTATTTGGACCGTGGGCAAATATTATTTGATGGCCCACACACACACACAGATTTACTTTCCTGCAGCCACAGGTTGCAGGAAAGAAACTAGCTAAACCTGCCAAACCATTGTGATCTCCCGGCAGGTGAAGCGGTCCCCACCAAGAAAAAACAGTGCACATTGGTAACACACACCCATTGGTTGCTGAATATTTAAATAGGTGCAAGGCATAAAGTAATCAACCACTTACTTTTTGAAGACCATTCTATAGCTGATAAAGAGTCCCAGGTATCATAATATATGCGAGCCACTTCCAACCATGCTCTCTCCTTCTTTGCATGATCTTTGTAACCTGGATCATTGAGGTCATATATTGCCGGACAATGTCTGGCAAGCCGAATAATTTCTTCATTGTCATGAACTTGTCGCTTGTTCTTTCTAGCCCTAGGCATGCTTCCTGCTGTCTTCCACACTCACATACACCAATATAGGAAGTGATGTATTTGGGAGGAGCAGAGATCATGTGCTTCCGTAGACTTCTGTGGAAGTTGCAACAAAGTCGCGGTGTCAGACATGTACATGCGACTGCATTGCGACTTAATACCTTTCTATGGAGAACAAGTCGCACCGAAGAAGGAACAAAGTAGTGCAAGAACCTTTTTTGGAGTCGCTGTGACTTGAGTTCCACCAATTAGAATGGGGACCATTGAAATACATGGGTTTTGACTTGTCATGCGACTTGACATGTGTCAAGTCGCAAAACAATTCGCAGTAGTGGAAACAGAGCCTAAATTAAGGAAATCTCCTGGGGAGCCCCAGTCACCAAATCTGATGTCCCCATTGGAATATTTTTCCTCTATTACTTTTCTGTGGACAACCCAAAATTTGGGATTTTCTTTCACTTTCGATGATAATGGTAAACAGGACAAATAGACAGGGTAGAATCTCCCTAATCGGGGCACAGACAACAATAAAAACTGACAGGTGTTCTAATCCAACTCCACTCTATCCAAAACTAAAAAAAAAGAGTTTTGCCTTTAGTTGATGATGGTATTTCTATCAACATTAAGGCTGGGTTCACACTTATAACAATTGAATGAGGGTTTTTCCCGCATCCAATTTGCATAGCAGGAGATTGTGACCGGCTCTCTATGGAGCCGGTTCACACATCTCCTCAGGGGCTCCGGTGAGAATTGCACAGGAACCCTGTGTGTCTTGTGGTCTGTTTCAGGTCCGAAAACAGCCCAAACTTTCTAGGGTGAAATCGGACCAGAAACGGTGAATGGAGACACTGGACTCCTGCTGTGTTCTAGTGTGAACACAGCCTAAAATATATTATTCTCATCATGTTGACATTCACCTAACAAAATAACAATGTATTTGTTATAAGCCTTTATTGATTCTAAGATACCTGTAAGACAGTGTGGCTAGACAGGATGGGAAATCACAGAAGTTCAATATTTATAATCGGTTTTTACTCTTTATTTTTATTCTGCATTTTCTGTCCATCTCTGGTTACTTGTGAACAGAATTATTGGGATATTTGTGTGTTAACTGTTAAGAAGAATCCCAAGCCTCTCCGAAATTGTTAATGTGTTAAAGGATATGAAAAGTTTTGTTTAAAAAAAACAAACAAACATGTCATACTTACCTCCCCTGTGCAGTTAGTTTTGCACAGCGTGGCCCCAATCCTTCTCTTTTGGGGTCCCTCAGTGGTGCTCATGGCTCCCACTCTTCTCGAGTGCCCCGTTGGAGAGCCACTCTCCCTCGGGGCACTCGTGCGGGCACACTCCCATGTCCTGCTGCTGCGTCCATTGACACAGACAGCAGGACCGCCCCCTGGCTCCTGCCTCATTGGATTTGATTGACAGCAGCAGGAGCCAATGGTTCCTGCTGCTATCAATCTATCCACTGAGGACCCGAGACACCAGCTAGAGCTGGTGTGCTCGTTCTTGTCACTGGAAATACTGGGCTCAGATAAGTAAAAGGAGGGCTCTGGGGGGCTGCTGCACTACAGACGGTTTTTCACCTTAATGCATAGCTTGCATTAAGGTAAAAAACATTTAGGGTTTACAACCTCTTTAACTGACTGTAAAATCCAAAGGTAACCCTGTATCCTAGACAGGACAGCCATCAGAAATTTTTGGGCCCCTTACGCAGCTTTAGGCTTGGGCCCCTGCCCCCCCCATGAGCCTGACCACCAACATTCCCCAGGGCTTGCCAATGGGCCATCCTACCAAATCCACACACCAGCCACCTCACATGTATGCACTCAGCCCCCCTCAATCCTCTATATATGTCAGCCCCCCCAAAACTGTATAATTGTCAGCCTCCCTCACACCTGTATATATGTCAGCCCCCCCAAACACACACACCTGTATATATGTCAGCCCCCCCACACACACACCTGTATATATGGCAGCCCCCCCACACACCTGTATATATGTCAGCCCCCCACACACACACCTGTATATATGTCAGCCACCCCCCACCCACACACACACATACACACACCTGTATATATGGTAGCCCCACATACACAAATCTGTACACACACAAGCCTCTTGCCCCTCCCTGTACACAAACAGCCCCCCTCCCTTACCTTCACAGCACCTACTTGTAGCTTCCTACCTGGTGCCAGCTCGTTTTCACAAAGCTGATATGTTGCTGAGATGCATAGTATAGGCAGATCACTGTCACATGGGGGGTGCACATGCACATAGTAGCCAGAGGTGGCAGTAAAGAGCTCAATGTCTGAGTCAATGACACAAGAACAGCAGAAACTGTGAGATCATTTCTATACTGCACAGCATGGATCCCCTTCACCCATCCTGCCTTCTTCTGGCTCAGGTGTGCCCCTCGGGCCCGGGGGCCCCTTACAGTTGTAACGGCTGTACCCCCTGATGGAGACCCTGATCCTAGACTAAATGCAGTCTCCAATGGTGCATTCTGGTTTAAATGCTTACAGATATAATCACACAGCATGGTAATGACAAACATTTGCAGTTTAAGAAAAAAAGATTTCATCATTCCTATGGGCCTGATCTTTAAAGCTGAATTTCAGCAAACCGCTACATTTACTATTGAAATAAATCAAGAATATGGAAGATGTTTTACCAGCCAAAGGATTTTAATTTCTGTCCGTACATAAATATAATTTAGACAGACATATTACACAACTCAGAAGTTTGGATGTCAAACCAAACATCAATGGAATCAATGAATGCTAAATAGGGCCAAGAGATGCAAGAGGTAATAACTGTGGGGGGATGGGCTGATGGAGAAAAAAATGTAAAGTTTTTAGGTACAAGATAGGCCTCTCTAAAAAGATGAGCTTTCAGAGATCATCTAAAAGTGAATACAGTAGGAGATAGACAGATTGGGGTAGGGAGTTCCAGAGGATGGGAGAGGCACTGAAGAAGTCCTGGATAAGGTGACAATGGAGCTAGAGAGCAGGAGGTCTTGGGAGGAATGAAGAGAATAATATGCTTGATATTTTGAGACAAGGTTAGTTATACAGAGGGAATTAATAAAAAGAAAGGAAGCTCTATTTTACTTAAAAAATATCTATTTCATTTGGGCACAGTGTTGCAATAAATATTGTCAAACTGCCACAGCACTAAAAAAATGGCTTGGTAACAAAAGGGTATTATAGGCCAGTCCTTAGGTAGTTAAATTATTTTGTGATTTAGCAAATGTGAGATATCATAGATTTACAACATTTCAACAAAACTGTTCCATATTATTGCCATATATTGTTCTTGCAGTTCTTATTGTCCTTGGAGTTCTGTGTGATTGAGTTCAATTTCATAAAATACCAGTTTAAAAAAAAACAAAAGCAACCTGTCAGTGCATAACAACTATCTGTTGGGAGATAATTAGCATGAACAAATTAGAAAGATTTAGTTACTATTGCTCTGTGTTGTATAAAGTACTTGCTTATCCATTCGCAGTTATCACTATGAATTTAAAACATTAATAAAAGCAACTTAATTGTAAAGGGAAAAAGGAACCCTTCTGAAAAGTCTTAAACAAGAACTATAGGTAAAACATTTTTTTTATTTTGGGTAGAATAAGGGAGGGTTATAACCCCTGCCAGTTTATTTTTTACAATCTGTGTTTTGAGGAGATTTTCCTTCACTTCATGTCCCACAGCCAAAAACAAGAAGTGAGAGGAAATCCTTGTAAATTAAGGAAATTTCCTGGGGTGTCCCGGTCACCAAAACTGAAATCCCCATTGGAAGATTTCTACTCTATTACTTTTCTGTGGACAACCCAAAATTTGGGATTTTCTTTCACTTTCGATGATAATGGTAAACAGGACAAATAGACAGGGTGAATCTCCCTACTCGGGGCGCAGACAACAGGAGGTATAATTTACACAGACCTATTACACAACTCAGAAGTTTGGATGTCAAACCAAACATCAGTGTAATCAATGAATGCTAAATATGTTAAATTTAACCACTTTTACCCCCTTTCTGCCCAGGCCAATTTTCAGCTTTCAGTGATGTCACACTTTGAGTCTGGGTTCACACATGTGCGGTGTGAACTGAAGCTCAGGTTTCACTGGGAAGATAAAAATCAGTTGTTCAGAGGTTCCTCTGCGTTTTAGATGCGGATCAGCGAGCAGGGAGAGGGGGAGGGAGAGGGGGAGGTGTAGTGAGGAGAAGGAGAAAATCCATGTTCAGAACGCAATGCATCTGCGAATCAGATGCGTTCCCATAGAAGATAATGGGCTTGTAATTAGCACCGCAATGCCCAGAAAACGCACACTTTTTTGTACAATACGCAGTGCGAATGCAACACACATATGTGAACCAGATGCATTCATATGAATGTATTTTAAAATGTCCTGCGAATTGGATGCGGTGTAAGCTGCATCTAATTCGCATAGGTGTGAACAGGGGCTTAATGACAATTGCACGGTCATGCAGCGCTGTACCCATTTTACCCATTGTACCCATTTTCACACAAATCGAGCTTTCTTTTGGTGGTATTTGAACACCTCTGGGTTTTTTCTTTCTTGCTAAACAAATGAAAAAAAAAAAAAAACAAAGATTTTGAAAAAAAAAAACATCTTTCTTAGTTCCTGTTATAAAATTTTGCAAACAGGTAGTTTTTCTCCTTCACTGATGTGCGCTGATGAGGCTGCACTAACAGACACTAATAGGCAGCACGTGGTATGTTCACCAATGCCAGGAGCCTGGCGGACAAGATGGGTGAACTAAAGATACTGTTGTACGAGGAGGATTTGGATTTTGTGGGAATTTCAGAGACCTGGTTCAACAGCTCTTATGATTGGCTGGCAAACATTCAAGGGTATACCCTTTATCGCAAGGATAGAGAGGGTAAAAAAGGGGGGGTATGCCTATATATAAAAAATAATGTACAAGTGAATGTGAGAGATGAAGCTAAGGGGAAAATAATATTGGGAATATGCTATAGGCCCACTAACCTGAGGGAGAAAGGGGAGACAGATCTCCTATCACAATTTGGAAGGCTGGGAAGTGTTATCATAATGGGGGATTTTAACTATCCAGACATAGACTGGGTGGAGGGAACCGCACATTCATCTAAGGCTCGCCAGTTTCTTTTTTTTCCCATAAAGATTTTCTTTTTATTATAAGATAATGCACAACATAACAGAGGTAATGATGCATGGGAGTAAGACTCCAACCAGAATGTTTACACAAGGCATACATTCACTTATTATCTACATTCTCAATTAAGCCAGATATATAGATCACCTTAAAGCATTCTTAAATTGTAAGGCCGCGTACACACAAGCGGACTTTTCGGCAACAAAAGTCCGACGGCCATTCCGGCGGACTTTCATCAGACTTTTGACGGACTTCCGACGAACTTTTGAACTAACAGAGTTGCCTACACATGATCACACCAAAGTCCGACGGATTTGTACGTGATGACGTATGACATGACTAAAATAAAGAAGTTCATAGCCAGTAGCCAATAGCTGCCCTAGCGTGGGTTTTCATCCCTCGGACTAGCATACAGACGAGCGGATTTTTCGACCGGACTCGAGTCCGTCAGAAAGATTTTAAGTGTGTTTCAAATCTAAAGTCCATCAGATTTTCGACTGGAAAAGTCCGCCGAAGGTCTGATGAAGCCCACACACAATCGGATTGTCAGTAGAAAAGTCTGCTCATGTGTACGCTGCATTAGGCATGTTTATGTTAAGGTTTCTGCCTATCCGCTCATCTATATCACACCAAGTTGGGGCCTTTATATTCTAATTGTAGCTTGCCATCTGTATGTCTAAGCTTCAGCAATGGACGAACTGGGGTTCCTTTAGGAACAGGGAAAAGGAAAGGAAAAAGGGAGGAAAGGGGAGGGAAGGTAAAGATGAAAGAGGGGGGGAGAAGAGGAAGGGAGACAGGGAAAGACAGAGGGGGAAATAGAAGGAGGTGAAGGAGAGTTAGGAGAGGGGGGTGGGATGACCACCAGCTACCCTCTCCATCTACTCCTCTCAGCTCACTTTTAGTTTGTTAACGCCTCTAATATCATTTAGGTATAATTATGATATAACTTGATCACAGTTAGCACCTTAGCCAATATTGCTCACTAGATTTTGATACTCCTGAGAATTACGATATGTAAACCAGGTATCCCAAATCGCCGTGTATCTGGGGATCCTATCTTGGGTGGTATATATCAGCTCCTCTAGGAGATGCCGGATGAGAACACCAGAGGAAGAACCAGAAGAACCAGAAAAAGAAGAAGATGGAGGAAGAAACCAAAGGAAGATAGAAGAAAGAAGAAACATTTAAATAGAGGAATTGTCAAAAACTGTCTCCTGTCATTTTTAACATTTTTGACAGATTTGTAGTGAAATGGTAGGGGTACTTTTGTACCCCCTTACCATTTCTCACTTGGGGGGCTGGGATCTGGGGGTCCCCTTGTTAAAGGGGGCTTCCAGATTCTGATAAGCCCCGCCCGCAGACCCCCACAACCACCGGCCAGGGTTGTGGGGATGAGGCCCTTGTCCTCATCAACATGGGGACAAGGTGTTTTGGGGGGATACCCCAAAGCACCCTCCCAATGTTGAGGGCATGTGGCCTGGTACGGTTCAGGAGGGGGGGCGCTCTCTCGTCCCCCCTCTTTTCCTGCGGCCTGCCAGGTTGCGTGCTCGGATAAGGGTCTGCAATGGATTTTTGGGGGGACCCCACGCCGTTTTTTTTTTAAATTTTGGTGCGGGGTTCCCCTTAAAAGCCATACCACACCTGAAGGGTCTGGTATAGATTTTGAGGGGAATCCCGTGCCATTTTTTTTTTTTTTTTATTTTGGCCGGGGTTCCCCTTAATAACCATACCAGACCTGAAGGGCCTGGTATGGAATTTAGGGGGACCCCCACGTCAATTTTTTTTTTTAATTTTGGTTCGGGGTTCCCCTGTGGGGAATTCCCATGCCGTTTTTATCAATGAATTTCTATGTGTATCTTCAGACCAGCAATGCATTAATAGCCACGAGCAGTTTTAAATGACTTTTTTTCCTTTGCAATGTCATTTTGCTGTCAGACTGTTCTAAACACGGTAAACATGCGCCCCTTTACAGGCATACTATAGACACCCCCCAGGTACAAAATTTAAAGGGATATTACACTTTTATTGTTTCACTTTAAGCATTATTAAAATCACTGCTCCCGAAAAAAAACGGCCGTTTTTAAAACTTCTTTGCATTGATCCGTGTCCCCTGAGGCAGGACCCAGGTCCCCAAACACTTTTTATGACAATAACTTGCATATAAGCCTTTAAAATTAGCACTTTTGATTATTCATGTTCGTGTCCCATAGACTTTAACGGTGTTGGCGTGTTCAAACGAATTTTTTGCCTGTTCGCATGTTCTGGTGCGAACCGAACAGGGGGGTGTTCGGCTCATCCCTGCCAAGGAACTGAACCAAGCTCGGCTCCAGCAATCAACTTCTCCAGTAGTACCCATCCCTTACACTGAGTGTGGACCTTCAAATCCACTATCCGACTTAAATGGGTAGCCCAATAATATCTCTGTAAGTCAGAAAGACCTATACCACCTCCCAATTTTGGTAACACCAGTTTCGCCCACTTAATTTGCGCCCTCTTGGATCCCCAAAGGAAGGTCCTACACATCTTTTTGTAGGCCGTAAAGAAGGAGGGTGGCAAAAAGATTGGGATAGTCTGCATTTTATATAAAATGCGTGCCAAAGCAATCACCAATAGACTGATGGAAGTCACCCCTACCCTCGTAGGATTGGATCAGGTGGGATGAGTCAGAGGAAGACAGGCCCCTAATAGTACCAGAAGAATGATAAATCTAATAAGATATGCAGAAATAACGTAAACACCTAGTATATTTGTAGCATTAGACGCAGAAAAATCGTTTTATAAGGTGCACTGGAAATACCTATCAGAAACACTCACTAAATTTGGACTAAAAGGATTTGTTCACACGGCTATAATGTCCCTATATTCTAACCCCACAGCTAAAGTACATACCTCAGGCATGTTATCTGATCCCTTCACCCTAACTAACGGTACACGTCAAGGATGCCCACTATATCCAATTGTATTTTCTTTAGCCATGGAACCACTAGCAGAACTCATAAGGACCAATACTGACATCCACGGTCTTACAGTAGGACAGAAGGACCAAAAAATCAGACTTTTTGCCGACGATGTTATACTAACGCTATCGAATCCTAAATCTTCCCTACACATAATTTAAAAAATACTACATGACTTCGGGAAAAAACCTACCACAAAATTAACACCACTAAATGCTGCGCTCTCCCTTTAAACCTCTCCACACAAAATATATCTATGCTTCAGGAGCTATTCCCCTGCACCTGGGATTCACCCTCCATCACATACCTGGGTATACAACTGACCCATCCTACCTCTAATTTGTACACCACCAAATATCTACCCCTGCTATTACAAATACAGAAAGAATTTTGTCCAACTATCCAAAATTCACTTAACATGAGTGGGACGCATAGCAGCTTACCAAATGCAAATACTCCCCAAGTTACTCTACCTCTTCAGAACTCTCCCAATCCCCATCCCCAACATATTCTTCAAGAATTTACCCTTAAACCTGAACAAGTTTTTCTGGCAAAACAAAAAACCCAGAGTAGCTCTATCAACTCTTTATAAACATAAGAAAATAGGAGGTGGAGGTCTACCCAACGCCCAAGCTTATTATCAAGCGTCTTTACTGGACCAAGCAAAATACTGGTTCTCTTGCCAGGAGGACCATCTATGGTCTCACATTGAACGTGAGATCACACCGGGACACTACCTGACGGCACTGTTAATGGCCTCTACTATCCATCACAAACCCTTTACTCCACCATATCCTACCATACAAGCAACACTAACAGCCTGGTGGTTACTGATTAGAAATCAATTCCCTAATGAAATACTCTTTAAGCTTAATATACCCCTAACAACCTATGAATATCTTATACACAATTTTTCCACACATCACTGGAAACAAAAAGGCATCCACTTCTCTATGGACGATATAGTGAACCCAACTGCCCTAGATATCCTTAGGATTCAACAAATTGACGACTACACACAAAAAACCCACTCCCAAATATGAAAATCCCACTTTCCATTTGGAATTTTCTACAGAACAAACACAAACCCAGTACTAAAGGCAAATAATTGTGCTATAAATATTGTAACTTCCATACCTCCCTCGTTAAACTTCCAATGATGGATAAATGGGAAACGGAACTGCAAATGTCTTTCACTTTACTACAGTGGCTACTAGCAATTAAGAACAATATCACCTCTTCAGCATGTGTTGATCACTGGGACAACTCACTTAAAATGCTCCACAGGTGGTATTTGACTTCCATGCGTCTCCATACTATAGACCCCAAACTATCACCACTATGTTGGAGAGAATGCCATCACAAGGGCAACCTCCTACATGTCATGTGGCATTGTAAAGCCCTACACACTTTCTGTAAGGATGTATTCTCCCTATTATCAAAAACCTCAGACACTATATGTATACCCTCTCCAGCACTAGCTTTACTAAGCCTAGGGATAGTATCCTTTCCCACCCTACACAGAAAAGTGATGGTACACATTCTGTTTGCAGCACACATAACTATAGCGAAAAAAATGGAAGTCATGTACTCCTCCCACCATTAGCGACGTTATTGCCAGAGTGAAATCACAAAGCCTTATGGAAAAAATGTTAGCGCATAAGGAAGGCAGACTGCATACCTATCATAAGTATTGGGACAGTTGGTTAAATATCCAAGATAACCTCTAGTATTGAGCTTGATGATACTTACAACACTCAATTATTGAAAAGTACAACACATCTAGGGTGCTATAGCTGTAGTAATGTAAAGGGATTAATGACTTTGGCTATAAATATGAAGACTTACTATGTTTAATATTAAGATTTAGTATAAGCAATTTGATTTTCAGCTAGTACATACTTAGAATTGTTAGAGTTATGCCGCGTACACACGGTCGGACTTTTCGTCTACAAAAGTCCGACAGCCTGTCCGACAGACTTCCGGCGGACTTTCGGCGGACTTGCAGCAGACTTTCTAACGAACGGACTTGCCTACACACGACCACACAAAAGTCCGACGGATTCGTACGTGATGACGTACACCGGACTAAAATAAGGAAGTTCATAGCCAGTAGCCAATAGCTGCCCTAGCATGGGTTTTTGTCCGTCGGACTAGCACACAGACGAGCGGATTTCGGGGTCCGTCGTAGTTACGACGTAAAGATTTGAAGCATGTTTCAAATCTAAAGTCCGTCGGATTTGAGGCTGAAAAAGTCTGCTGAAAGTCCGGAGAAGCCCACACACGATCGGATTACCAGCCAGCTTTAGTCCGTCGGCGTCCGTTGGACTTTTGTAGACGAAAAGTCCGACCGTGTGTACGCGGCATTAGTGTTACTTGGTTTCGGAACTACGGTATTGATTATACTACATGATCTATTTAGAGTGACTACCTTCCGGGTCATAAACGCAGTTCTTGAGAGGGTAACTGGCAAGCCTGCTCACAGTATGCTCCCAAAAGGGGTGACAGGCTTCTTCCTCAATTTACGAAGACTCAACCTGTCTTATTGGGAACCCTGACATATCTTATGATCTCAACTGTTAATGTAACAAACCAAGGATCCGTAGCCTACTTTTACTCTTTGCTCCATGTAATTTGTATTCTTTCCTTTTCTATACTACTTTGTATACAACTACTCTGTATGTCTTATATACCATGAAAACTTAATAAACAATTTTAAAGTTAAAAAAATATATAAAATGCGAGGGAGTACCATCATTTTTATGATGGATGCTCGACCGAATCAGGAGATAGTGGGCATATTCCACCTATTGAGGTCTAGTTGTAGGTTTCTCAGTTCTGACATAAAGTTTTTATCGTATAGATCTACTAGCCTACTGGGTAGCTGAATGCCCAGGTAGGTGATGGCATCTGTTTTCCAAGCAAAAGGGAAGTTCATCTGGCATTGTTGCACTATTTGGGGAGCTAGGGTGATGTTTAGTGTGAATGATTTTGAAAAGTTGATTTTCAAATTGGAGATAAGGCGGAATTGCTCTAGGACTTGCATCAAGTTTGGTAAGGACATCAAGGGAGATGAAAGAAAAAGCAGGACGTCGTCCTCGAAAGCTGCAATTTTATATTCCCGCCCACAGACCTCGATGCCCTTTATGCTTGAGTTCACACAGGTACAGCGTAAGAGTGGTTCCAGAGTAAGAATATATAGTAAGGGAGAAAGGGGACAGCCCTGCCTGGACCCATTATGGATGGAGAAGGCCTCCGACAAGTGGCCATTGACCCAGACCCTAGTGCTTGGGTTAACATATAGTGCTTTAATAAACGCTCGGAGACAGCTCCCCAAGCCCAGTGCCTCAAGAACTGCATCCATTTAGTCCCAGGCCACTCGGTCAAAAGCCTTCTCGGCGTCCATGAATAGAAAAAACCCTTTACGGTTTGTGGAAGTCAGCCAATGGTGTAGGTTTAGAGCTTTGATGGTATTGTCCCTGGCTTCTCTGCCAGGCACAAAACCAACCTGGTCGAGACCCACCCAAGCCAGCACATGATAGGAGAGCCGAGTCGCTAAAATCTTGGAAAAAAGTTTCACATCCACATTTAGAAGTGATATCGGTCGACAGTTTGCTAAACTAGTTGGATCCTTATTCTCTTTTGGTATCATCGTGATGTATGCCTCTAGCAGGCTACTGGGGAAGCCAGGAGTGCCTGCCAGAGAATTGAAGGCTTTTAGAAAGCCCGGGCCTAAAAGGTCTGCGAAGATCTTATAGTACTGTGTTGTGAAGCCGTCCAGCCCTGGACTCTTACCTGGTTTTGTGGCCTTTAAAACTTCTTCCCATTCCTCTAATGACAGGGGGGCGTCAAGAGCTTGTTAGTCTTCAACCATTAGAGCGCTAGGGCTGTACTTGCGGAGAAAGTTACTTATCATATTTGACCTTTCCTCTGCGGAGGTTGGGTTATGCTTAGTCGACTGGATATTGTACAAACTCTTATAATAACTGTGGAATTGATGTGCTATCTCTTCGTTCTTAGAGTACCTCACCCCTGAGTTGTCTTCTATGTGATGGACAGTATGTGTGAGGGTACGATCTTGTGTAAATCTGGCCAGGAGTCTCCCAGGCTTATTACCGTTTTCATAGAATAATTTCTGTGATAGTAACAGCCATTTCTGAGCCATTTTGAACAATTCCTCCAGTAGTAGTGCCCGTGTGTCTGCCAGTTCGGTCGCCACTCTGACGGCTAATGAGCATTTATGTAGCGTTTCCAATTTAGAAATTTTAGCTGTCAGTTCCCGAATCAGGTTCTGGTGTTGTTTCTTTTTCTTCGCAGCTATAGCCATCAGGTGTCCCCATACCACACACTTGTGGGCTTCCCACTGTACCATGGGGGGGACGTTGGGTGTGTCATTGTGGCGGAAGTAGTCGCCAATAGTCTGTTTAATGGTGGCCAAGTCACCAAGATCCATGAGGAGGCATGCATCCAATCTCCAGATCTTTGTGAATGTCTCCCTCTGGGGGAATTGCAGAGTCATGGTGATCAGATAGTGGTCCGAAAGCACCATGTTTTCTAGTGTTGCGTTATGAAGGTAGGCCAGGTCTTTCTAGGGTATAAGCAGATAATCTAGCCGTGAATATCGGCTATGCAGGGACGAGTAGAACGTGAAGTCCTTCCTTTGTGGATTCAAAGTACGCCAGGTATGGTGGAGGGTGAGTGAGGCCAGTTGGAGCTTTGTTTGTCGCAAGGAAGAGAATGGTAGTGAAGAAGTACCCGTGGATGTGTCCAAAAGTGGGTTAAGGGTCATATTGAGATCACCTCCCAAAATAACTAAGCCCACTTTAAAAGAGGTTAGCTTCAATAGGGTTTTTTTCAAAAAAGATACTTGTTTTGAGTTCGGGCAGTATATATTCGCCAGGGTCACCGGTTTGTCTTTCCAAAGGCCCTTCAGGAAGAGGAACCTGCCCTCTGGTTCAACCAACAGGTCTGTTAAGCAGAATGCAAACGACTTTGCCATCAATATTACTACCCCTTTCATCTTGGATTCAGCACAAGTTGCATGATACACCACTGGGAATTGATAGTTGGATAGCCGGGGTATGAAACTAGTTTTAAAATGAGTTTCTTGTACAAATATAATTTGGGCTTTCTTGTGTTCTTCTGCTAGCAGGCTACTACGCTTTTCTGGGATATTGAGTCCCTTTGTATTTAGAGAGTAAACTTTGAGGGATAGTGGAGCTGCACCCTGTATTCTAGGAGGCATATTCGGTGGCTGGGGCTGCGTGTATCGATGCCCCTCTGCATGGTAGATGGAGAGGGCCTGTGAGGAAGAAAGGGGAGGCAGGGAGAGAAGGGGAACTATAGAGAGAAGGGGGGAAGAAGGGGAGAAAAAGGAGCGAGAATAAGATAGACGGGAGGGGGCAAATGAGAAAGAAGGAGGGATTGGGATAGGGACAATGAAGATATCCCAGTCCAGAGGGGTATTTCACTCGCCTATGGATTCAAATGTACGCCAATCATCCTACCCTGTGAGTACCCCCACTGCTGGGTTTGTGAAAAGAATACCGGAGATAGTCTTAGACCTGCTATACTACCTAATAGGAATGCCCTATTGAAATGGGGTGTTAGAAGTTCTAGACCGGATTTTCCAGGTTAATTCCCTACATAAAATATGAAATTAAGAAAACGTACACAAAAAAGTAACTACTAAACTTTGATGTTCATAAACATATAACATTTTATAACCTGAGTTTGGATATAGCATGAAGGAGCCTCATATGTCGCTTTGCTGCCCCAGCTGCTCACCTCTTGATCAACCTGAGAGCAACTGCCTAGAATAAGTTGTTAAGTCAGCTGGAACATTTAAGTAACATAAATTCTGTCTCTAGTACAGATGACGTTCGCATATATACCTCTCAGACTCCCCTAGCCCTTCAGAAATGGCTATGGGGCCATCTCACAGGGATCCAAGAGGCGTAATGCCCACATTATTAAGAATTCCACAGCAGGAATGTTTGTCAGCAAGCTAAGCCCCTTTACCCTACACTAACTGTTGCTATACAAATGAACCCTCATTTATGAAAGGTATTGTCCACACGTCCTTGAGGATAAGTCTCAACCCTGTAGAGTGTCTACCACTGAGATAAGTATTAATCCTTAAGATGCTCCTGATCTTCCATGCTTAGTCCGCTGTATAAGTACCATACAGGGAGAGTAAGGAGGGGAGCAATGACCCCGTGCAAACTCTATCACTGTCCAGTGATATGGGGCTACCCTGAGATAATAAGGTAGGGAGGAAAGCTCTCCCTTGATTTGTGTGTTTATGTCCCTGTGTGAGAAATTTGAGAGGACTTGAATATCAAACCTACAGCCTGTATAGCGTGAAGTACAAGCTTACTTCCTATCCTTATGGAAACAGGGTCATACGATATAAGCCCCTTCTGTCCAGATACACAACCAGAGTCTTGAGCTTGCCCGTGTGATCCCCCACCTTATAGTGTTATACCTTGGACTTGGCAAAATGGTCCCTGGGATCTTGTGGTAAGATAGGGCAAAGACAGTCAGGGATACAGATTCTCAATAGTAGGGACTGAGAACGGGACTCTTTGTTACCCGCGATCAGGGACTTCAAGTGAACAAAAAAGTATCTACAAAAAATGGCAGTTCAACAGTCAAGGGAACCGCTTACCGCACCCAGTACCATGCTAAGGTTGATCGGTTCTATGGCGTACTGAAGATGGCGAGACTCAAGGGCTTTCGTCCGTCTCCATGTCTCTGTGCCTTCTCGGCGGAGTGGCAGCTGAGGTTCTGCGGCGTCTTTGTCTGCTTCTTTGAGCCCTGGGGGTGTCGTCAGGTTGTGTAGGGATCCAGGGATCTGGCTGTAGAAACGCACCATACCAGTCAGGTACCTCAATTACTGGAATGTTGAGGGTGTCATACAATTGTTGAAGATCTGCTGGCATTCACAGCAAAGCCGTGTGATTTCCAGATGTCGCTTGGAGGCAGAAGGAAAATTTCCAGCGGTACGGGATGCGACGCTCTCTAAGGACCTGGAGGAGCGGGTGCAGATCCCTCCTGTGTTGGAGGGTGATGGTGGAAAGATCTTGGAAGATCTGGATGCACACTCTTCATGTTCCATATTAGCATGGTTGCGTGCAAGTCACAATAATTCCTCCTTCTGGATGAAATTGACCAAGCAACAAACTGCATCTCTTGGTGGGTCTGTGTCCCTGCCTCTGGGTCTGAGCGCTCTGTGGCATCTCTCCATTTCAACTGGGGCATCTGGTGGTCTGCCTAGCAGTGTGTTGAAGATTGCCCAGACTGCTGCTTGTAGCTGGGGGCCCTCTACAGTCTCTGGTATCCCCCTGACATGTAGATTGCGCCTGTGGCCCCTATTGCCCAGATCTTCCATATGCCTGTGCATATCTATAAGGTGCTGGGCTTGTACTGTGGAGGCCCGTTGCACTTGCTGAATGGCCGTCCCATGTGTCATGGTGGCTGTTTCCACCTGTTCTAGCCTGTGTGCTACTGCCCGTATCTCGGATTTTAAGTCAGAGACTGCCGCAATTAGGGAGTTTTTAATGTCAGCGGCAACTTGCTGTAGATCGGCCAGGCACAGGAGAGGAGAGGTGTATGGTCGACCCATACCTTGAGAAGAAATGTCCGCGCTGTCCGAGCGCTCTGTGCCTGCAGCAGGACTCCCACTCTGGTCTGCAGCTCAAGATGCGGCCTGTGATTCAGTATGCTGTGTGCGAAACATCTCCGGGATATTCCTACTGAGCTGGGTGGATGGCTCCTGCTGGGACCGGGTAGTGGACTGGCTTCTCCCAGCCATCTTCCTAGCTTTTTGCAGAGGTTTACTCGCTTATAAAGGGGTTTTCTCGATTTCTGGATGGCGGCGCTCTCTCTCTGTGCTGCCATCAAGCTCCGGTGCCAGGCCATGCCCTCGCAAGTTTCTAAATGTCTTGCAGGACAATTTTAAGGGTCAGATGGTAGACGAAACCAACTACAAATAAAGCGTTACTGGATCTACTGATTACCAACAATACAGACCTAATCACAGATGTGGAAATACGGGGCAATTTAGGTAACAGCGATCACAGGTCAATTGGCTTCAGTATAAATCACACAAATAGGAAAGATAAGGGGAATACAAAGACACTGAATTTCAAAAGAGCCAACTTCCCTAAACTACAAACCTTGCTAGAAGGCATAAATTGGGATAAAATATTAGGAACAAAGAACATGGAGGAGAGATGGGTTTGCTTTAAAAGCTAATTAAATAAGGGCATTAGCCAATGCATCCCATTGGGTAATCAATTTAAAAGAGCAAACAAAAGCCCTGGATGGCTTAACTTCAATTTAAAAATGTATATAAAAGCAAAGGAGAAGGCCTTCAAAAAATACAGGGTTGAGGAATCATCATCAGCATTCAGACTTTATAAAGAATGCAACAAGAAACGTAAGGGTGCAATAAGGACGGCTAAGATAGAACATAAAAGACACATAGCGGAGGAGAACAAAAAAAATCCCAAGAAATTCTTTAAGTATGTAAACAGTAAAAAAGAGAGGACAGACCATATTGGCCCCATAAAGAATGAGGAAGGAAATCTGGTTACAAAGGATGTGGAGATGGCTAGGGTATTGAATTTATTCTTCTCCTCAGTCTTCACGAGGGAATCGGGGGGCTTCAGTAACCAAAACTGCAGCGTTTATCCTCATGACACATCACAGAAAGCACCTCCATGTTTAACAGAGGACAGAATTAAAATTAGACTTGGGAAACTTAACATTAATAAATCACTGGTACCAGATGGCTTGCAACCGAGGGTACTTGGGGAACTCAGTCAAGTAATTGCCAGACCATTGTTCCTAATTTTTACTGACAGTCTACTGACTGGAATGGTACCAGCTGATTGGAGAAAAGCCAATGTAGCACCAATATTTAAAAAGGGCCCAAAATACATCCCTGGGTATTACAGACCAGTTAGCCTGACATCAATAGTATGTAAACTCTTGGAGGGGATGATAAGGAACTATATACAAGATTTTAGTAATGAGAACTGTATCATTAGCAGTAATCAGCATGGATTCATGAAGAATCGTTCTTGCCAAACCAATCTATTAACCTTCTATGAGGAGGTGAGTTGCCATCTAGATAAAGGAAGGCCCATAGACGTGGTGTATCTGGATTTTGCAAAAGCATTTGACACAGTACCCCATAAACATTTACTGTACAAAATAAGGTCCATTGGCATGGACCATAGGGTGAGTACATGGATTGAAAACTGGCTACAAGGGTGAGATCAGAGGGTGTTGATAAATGGGGAGTATTCGGAATGGTCAGGGGTGGGTAGTGGGGTCCCCCAGGGTTCTCTGCTGGGACCAATCCTATTTAATTTGTTCATAAACGACCTGGAGGATGTATTTGCGGATGATACTAAGCTAAGCAGGGCCATAACTTCTCTGCAGGATGTAGAAACCATGCAAGACGAACTTAACTGAACAAATTAATGGGGTGGGCAACTACATGGCAAATGAGGTTCAATGTGGAAAAATGTAAAATAATGCATTTGGGTGGCAAAAATATGAATGCAATCTATACACTGGGGGGAGAACCTCTGGGGGAATCTAGGATGGAAAAGGACCTGGGGGTCCTAATAGATGATAGGCTCAGCAATGGCATGGAATGCCAAACAGAATATTGGCATGCATTAAAAAGGGATCAACTCCAGAGATAAAATGATAATTCTCCCACTCTACAAGACTCTACAAGACTCTGGCACCTAGAGTATGCTGTCCAGTTCTTGGCACCAGTCCTCAGGAAGGATGTACTGGAAATGGAGCGAGTACAAAGAAGGGCAACAAAGCTAATAAAGGGTCTGGAGGATATTAGTTATGAGTAAAGATTGCGAGCACTGAACTTATTTTATCTAGAGAAGAGACGCTTGAGAGGGGATATGATTTCAATATACAAATACCATTCTGGTGATCCCACAATAGGGAAAAAACGTTTTCGCAGAAGGGAGTTTAACAAGACTCAAGGCCACTCATTAAAATTAAAAGAAAAGAGGTTTAACCTCAAACTACGTAGAGGGTTCTTTACTGTAAGAGTGGCAAGGATGTGGAATTCCCTTCCACAGGCAGTGGTCTCAGCGGGGGGCATTGATAGTTTCAAGAAACTATTAGATAAGCATCTGAATGACCGCAACATACAGGGATATGTAATGTAATACTGACATATAATCACACACATTGGTTGGACTTGATGGACTTGTGTCTTTTTTCAACCTCACCAACTATGTAACTATATTGGGCACTAATATGCTGTACTGATGAGATGTCACTGATAGGCTGCACTAATGGGCATTAATAGGCAGCACTGATGGGCACTGATGAGGTGGCACTTGTTGCCTTATGAGTTTATGTGAAATCTCTATTAATAGCTGTAAAATATTGTAATTATGAATATATTTCAGTTAGCTTTGTATCTATGTAACATAGCGTCCCAGAAGTCTATGTTAGACAGACAAGTCAGTGCTTAGGCTTGTGTATCCAAACAATGGGACCCAACCCTCTTTGTTCTACACATATTCACTTCAAAGGATCCCATGTTTAGATATGCAATGAGGGTGGTCAGCCCATCATCATTACTTAACCTTCCTGAAGGTCATGTACCTACAAGTTAAGTCTCCCACTTAAAATAGTCGGTGCCAAAGATTTGCATTAAAGGGGGCTGACTTATGCAAAGTATAGGGATTGGAGATGTACCCAATCCTGAACCAGGAATAGGGAAGCCCACCAATCAGGGCCACGCCATGCCAACCAATGAGGCATCAGCCTGTAATAATATACACAGACTAGATGGGAGGGAAACACATACTCTCTAGTAGAGCGGTCACCCAAATGGAACCTTTGTGGGTCATAGCCTGGTAATTATGGGAAATGTCTGCCTTGTACTTGTAATTAAATATGTTTGTCTTATGTCTTTTATGTCCTATTGTTTGTAGATTAATGTTTTAAGGAATATAGTTACCTAGTTACATAGTAGGTGAGGTCGAAAAAAAGACACAAGTCCATCAAGTCCAACCTATGTGTATGATTATATGTCAGTATTACCTTGTATATCCCTGTATGTTGTGGTCGTTCAGGTGTTTATCTAATAGTTTCTATCAATGCCCCCCTCGCTGAGACCACCGCCTGTGGAAGGGAATTCCACATCCTTGCCACTCTTACAGTAAAGAACCCTCTATGTAGTTTAAGGTTAAACCTCTTTTCTTCTAATTTTAATGAGTGGCCATGAGTCTTGTTAAACTCCCTTCTGCGAAAAAGTTTTATCCCTATTGTGGGGTCACCAGTACGGTATTTGTAAATTGAAATCATATCCCCTCTCAAGCGTCTCTTCTCCAGAGAGAATAAGTTCAGTGCTCACAACCTTTGCTCATAACTAATATCCTCCAGACCCTTTATCTATTTAGCTTTGTTGTCCTTCCTTGTACTCGCTCCATTTACAGTACATCCTTCCTGAAAACTGGTGCCCAGAACTGGACAGCATACTCTAGGTGCGGCCAAACCAGAGTCTGGTAGAGTGGGAGAATTATCGTTTTATCTCTGGAACAAAATCCCCTTTCTAGTGCATGCCGATTTTCTGTTTGCTTTGTTAGCAGCAGCTTGGCATTGCATGCCATTGCTGAGCCTATCATCTACTAGGACCCCCAGGTCCTTTTCCATCCTAGATTACCCCAGAGGTTCTCCCCCCAGTGTGTAGTTTGCATTCATATTTTTCTACATTGAACCTCATTTGCCATATAGTTGCCCAACCCTATAATTTGTTCAGATCTTTTTGCAAGGTTTCCACATCATTTGGAGAAGTTATTGCCCTGCTTAGCTTAGTTTTGTCCGCAAATACAGAGATTGAACTGTTTACCCCATCCTCCAGGTCGTTTATGAACAAATTAAACAGGATTGGTCCCAGCACAGAACCCTGGGGGACCCCACTACCCACCCCTGGCCATTCCAAGTACTCTCCATTTATCACCACCCTCTGAACTCACCCTTGTAGCCAGTTTTCAATCCATGTACTCACCCTGTGGTTCATGCCAACGGACCTTATTTTGTACAGTAAACATTTATAGGGAACTGTGTCAAATGTTTTTGCAAAATCCAGATACACCATACACCAGATATACTCTGTATTCCTTCATGTAATCCATGATTTTACCCTTTCCCTGTACAAATAGATAGATTGTATGTATTAGTCTAGGCCTCTTTATTATATGACAATACATTTTTGTTATTGTGTTAAAGCTTTCACTCATGATCAATGAACTCTCATTTAACCCACATCATATCTGAGAGATATTAAATCTCAAATATAGTAAACAGGTAACACACTGATAAGGTGGCACTGACGAGACAACACTGATAGGCAGCACTGATGGGCACTGATAGGCTGCACAGATAGGCACTGATGAGGCACTGGTGGGCACAGATGAGGAGGCACTGATGAGGCTGCACTGATATTCGGCACTGATGGCCACTGATAGGCGGCAGTGATGGTCCCTGATAGGCGGCACTTATGGGCACTAATAAGCAGCACTGAAGGGCACTGATAGGCGGCACTGATGGGCACTGATTGGCATCACTGATGGGCACTGACTGACAGCACTGATTGGCAGCACTGATGGGCACTGTTGGGGCTGCACTGATTATCAGGATACTGATGATCAGTGCCCTGATTATCAGTGATGGTGTCCCCTTTCACACTAGCCGGTTACCGGCTCTCTCCTCTGCTCACACTGTGACAGCATGAGAAAAGGAATGCAGATAACTGGCAAGTGTGTTTACATCGTAATCAACTGTGATTGGGCACAGCTGATCACATGGTAAAGAGCAACTGGGATTGGTTCTTTACCCCAAATTGTGATCACAAGTGTTTGCAACCATATATGGCTGCACTCAGATTCAGCAACACCCATTATCCCCACATTCACAGCCCATCCCGGGGTTCAAGTGGAAACAGCAAATTTAACAATATCCCTTGATTTTTTTTTAGCTGCTTTTCACCAAAGACCTTTGATTGTGGACCAAAATAATCTTAATGCCCATCCGCCAGTACATGACCGCCAACCCAAATTCAGTTCTTGCCAGGCCAGTTGGAGTGGAAACCTATCATAGTTTCCGAATGTAAAACTTTTTTGGGCTTAACCTAACATGGGCATTACAGAAAACTATTTTTTATGCTGTCATATTGATCCACATACTCGCTTTATCATATGCCCATGTTCTCTGCTGCAATGGCCAGGAAAAGATATGAGACAATAATGTGTGTTATGCATTTCAGGTATAGTACCCTCTGTTGTCCCCGGGGTGACCCTGACTATGATTGGCTCCACAAAATTCGGCACCTCATAAATTACCTCTCTCAAAAGTTCGCAGATAGGTATACACCCCAACAAAACATCTACATAGATGAGTCCCTTGTACATTTTACTGGCAGACCTGCAATAAAGCAATATCTCCCCAGCAAGCATGCCAGATTTGGGGTCAAACTGTGTAAGCTCGGTGAAAGGGCCACAGGCTATACATACCACTTTAGAATTTATGAGGGAAAAGACAGTGAAGTGAATCCCCGTGGATGCCCAGACTACATGGCAAGATAGTATGGGACTTAGTGTCACCCTTGTTCCACGAAAGTACCATTTGTATGTGAACAACTGTACAAGCATGCCACTTTTTAAACATTTATTTATTAAATAAATTGGCTGCTGTGGTACTGTGTGGCCTAATCGCTGTGGCTTCTCCAAACGGCAAATTTATACCCCATATAGAAGGGGGGAGAAAGGCTGCTTGCGCAATGAAGGACTTCTCACAGTGAAGTGGAAGGACAAACAGGATGTATTTATCCTGTCATCCATTAACGCAGACACAGTGGTCCAAATTAACTCAGCATCTGGTGTTGTTGAAAAGCCTCTTTGTGTTCATGACTATAATTATTATATGGGAGGTGTAGACTTCAACGATCAAATGTTGAAGCTGTTTCCTGAAGAGTTAGACACTGGTACAAAAAAGTGTTAATATAATTATTCAATTGGTTATATAAAATGCTTTTCTTTATAAAGCTACTGGAAGAATTGTATCCTTCCTAAAATTTCAGGAAGGAATCAATACAGCCCCCACGTATACCAGAAAGAGCTGTGGCCCAAAGCCCAAATCCAGATGCAGTTATCCAGATGTCTTCCCAGGTACCCCAACACAAAGGAAACCCCATACATGATGTAGTGTCTGTAATAAATGCAGAATGAGGCATGACACCTGTTTTTTTTCTTTTGCCCCACCCGCCCTGGCCTACCTGACCTCTGCATCAAGAACTAACACACACACTGGTGGACTATTAGTCTAGGGTACAGCATGGCACAGACTAGGGTACCTCACGCAGACACACTTCTTCATAAAGAAGGGTCTCCAAAGACATTAGATAGTCAAATGTTATGGTTCTAAAAAGTTTATTTACAAAAAAATAAAAAAGTAAAAAAAAATAAAACAGGAAAAAAAAAAAAACTGGAAAAAAAAGTTGCTGTTTTATTAGGGTAATGTTATATTGTTACTTTGTGTTATTGTTAACTGTTGTTTGCTTTGCAGGAATGCTAATCAGCTGCAGCACTGATCTATGTATTCTGACAGCAGGGTTATGCTCTCAGAAAACATACAGTACATTAGTGCCTGCAGCTCTGCAGGGGGAGATTTCTCCATCCAAAAAAGAATGTGTATGCTCAGCATTAGAAGCGTGGGTTGGTTAGCGGGGCGGTAGCTTCTATGCTAGGCATATACTTTTTTCACTTTTTTCTGGAAGAGATTTTACCCACATCGATTGATATGAATAGGACCAGGGCTGAATGAAAAAACAACATTACATGTATGCCCAACATTATGAGTGTGGCAGAAACTCCTTATGCTGGCCTTAAATGTTTTAAAGGGCCTAAAATGCCAGTACAGTTCAAACACGCCCCAAATAACCCCTTTTTGGAAAGTAGACACCCCAATGTATTTGCTGAGAGGCATGCAGAGTCTTCGGAAGTTTTTGGAAAAAAGTCACACAAGCTTGAAGAAAATATACAGATTCAGTACAAATTCCTGGTGGATATTAAATTAAGGCATCTAGTATTTCAAAGCATGACTGCTAGGTTGTTACAGAGAGGTATCGCATAACACAGTTCATTTTAGAAAGATAATGCGATGCCCTATATAGATTATATAGATTTAGTAAAATGATTGCTAAGAGATTGGTGTCCAAAGTCAGATGTGTCATCCAATATGGCACCCATAGTATCAATTGTATACATATAGTAAGCATAAACAAAAAAAGAGCATTTTAGTGCAGGTATTGTGAACACAATCACTGTTCTTGTGTGAACCACAAAGAAGCTAATTTCCACATTCTGATGTACTGGAAACAAGCCAGGTTTCTCTTTAGAAAAAAAAAATGTATTTAACAGCATTATAACATGCATTGAGCACAGCTGTGATCTATACAGATGTAGTTAAAAAGTAGTTGTAGTTTTTCAAAATGTTCAAGAATGGAATAGCCTAAATGGCAGTGGGCTATATAGAAATAATACATATAAAACACATAGGTCTGAAGAATTATATTATTGTGTTGTTATATTTTATTGTGTTATATTATTGTCAACCCCACATCCAATCACTTTCCAAAGCTTGCCGCCTCAACCTCCGCAACATCTCTAAACTACGTCCCTTTCTAACCAATGAAACCAGAAAGCTCCTGATTCACTCCCTGGTTATCTCTCACCTTGACTACTGCAACTCACTCCTCAATGGCTTACCTTTAAACAGACTATCCCCCCTTCAGTCCATCATGAATGCTGCTGCCAGACTCATCCACCTTACAAACCGCTCAGTGTCTGCTACCCCTCTCTGCCAATCCCTCCATTGGCTACCACTCGCCCAACGAATTAAATTCAAAATACTAACAATAAGTTACAAAGCCATTCACAACTCTGCCCGCAGCTACATCACTAACCTAGTCTCAAAATACCAACCTAATCGCCATCTCCGTTCCTCCCAAGACCTCCTGCTCTCTAGCTCCCTCATCATCTCCTCCCATATCCACCTCCAGGACTTCTCCCGATCCTCGCCCATCCTCTGGAATTCCCTACCCCAATCTGTCAGACTGTCTCCAACTTTATCCACTTTTAGGCGATCCCTGAAAACTTTCCTCTTCAGAGAAGCCTATCCTGCCTCCATCTAACAACTGCACTATTTTCTCCATTAGCTCATCCCCCACAGCTATTACCCTTTTGTATCACTTGACCCTCCCTCCTAGATTGTAAGCTCTAACGAGCAGGGCCCTCTGATTCCTCCTGTATTGAATTGTATTGTACTTGTACTGTCTGCCCTAATGTTGTAAAGCGCTGCGTAAACTGTCGGCGCTATATAAATCCTGTATAATAATAATAATAATAATAATTGTGTTGATGTGTGTGGAAGGAGGAACCAGGGAAAGCAACTTATCAACAGATTAAAATTCTATTTAATAATGAATTAATGATAATTAGGGATGAGCTGAACCCTGGCACAGACTGCATTTCAAGTGTTTGAAGGTTCAGTAAAAATAAATGTGTGTTTGGGAGTGTCAAACTTCTGGCTTTAGCTATATATAGAGTAGCATTATTACTACCGTTGCTAAAAGTGGCATCTTTCTGTACAGGACTCCTTATTGTAAGGGATCCCTTAGGTACTGTCCCCTGTACCTGATTGACTAATCAGGACTCCTGATGCCTTGTTAAAGAGAACCAGTCACAAAGAAATGATATCACATAGGAGAGTTTCTGTCTCCTATATGATATAAATATAGTTTATTTATTATACTTAAAATCAACCCCAAAAAATAAAAACATAATTGAGACTGTCCTCCCCTGTGTACAAACATATACATACAGTACATAAACACGCCTGGGGGGGAGCCTATCACCATGCATGCTAAGCTAAAATCAATAATTCAAGGGTAATTATTTATGGTTAACTTTAAAGTGATGACCTGTAGTGTCACCTATGGAAAATATGGGGGACAGAAGTTCATCCTCATTTTATAGTCATGTCCATTTTTAAAGCTTGGCATGTTGGGTAACTACTATACCATACGTTTTAAATCTATGACGTGTCTGTTGTATATGAACCACACATGGAGAAATAAAATAGTGGCGCTCCCTAAAACATCAATTTCACCCTTTAAAGTGACTAAATTCCTCTACTAGTGAACACCTATTTAAAGTGTACAACAAAAAAAATCAAATATATATAATTAGTGAACACCAAGTGAATGTACAGAATATGACACAGTGTCAGTGCTGCTTAAAATAACATTACACACAGTCTTTGTATGGTGAAAACACAAAAAGTGTGAAATTATTATATATCATTAACACATATAAATAGTGAACAAAATATGTAAGTATGAGAACGTGATCCAGTGACAAAAAATAACGTTCATTTAAAATTGTGCCAAAAAGTCCTCTTAGCCCCAAAAGTGTAATCTTCTTTCAAGAAACCTTCCACCACATCTGAGTGTTCGGTGAGCCCACTCCCAGTGAAAATTCACTCACCAGCTCCAAATGCCCCCACTTGCGTGTAAGGCTATATAGCAAAAGGGTTCAAATCACCAGGAAACAGCTAACAGTTTCTCCATCCGGAAACACGTTCCATATGTGAATTGAAAAAAAAATGCTCCAAATAGTGTGATAATGTCAACCAGTTTATCAACACACACTTCAAATAACACTTCAATGGTTCAACTCACATTGTAAAATAAATAAATTAGCACCGCAAACTCCACAGCACACTGTATAAGCAGTATCCAACACAGCAACTTGAAAAACCTCCTGGGGGTATGCAGTCACGGCGGAACCCGAGATAAGCAGGCGTGTAAAGTATTTCTCTCACCCTCTCCTCGCTAACCCGACTATTAGACCCGATCACTTCCCAGGTGGGTAAACTGCAGCACTCGCTCCTCTGTATGTCACTCGTACGCGATGTTTACCACTGCTTGGCCCCCCCCGACATGTTTCGTTGTGCTGTGGAGTTTGCGGCGCTAATTTATTTATTTTACAATGTGAGTTGAACCATTGAAGTGTTATTTGAAGTGTGTGTTAATAAACTGGTTGACGTTATCACACTATTTGGAGCATTTTTTTTCAATTCACATATGGAACGTGTTTCCGGATGGAGAAACTGTTAGCCGTTTCCTGGTGATTTGAACCCTTTTGCTATATAGCCTTACACACAAGTGGGGGCATTTGGAGCTGGTGAGTGAATTTTCACTGGGAGTGGGCTCACTGAACACTCAGATGTGGTGGAAGGTTTCTTGAAAGAAGATTACACTTTTGGGGCTAAGAGGACTTTTTGGCACAATTTTAAATGAACGTTATTTTTTGTCACTGGATCACGTTCTCATACTTACATATTTTGTTCACTATTTATATGTGTTAATGATATATAATAATTTCACACTTTTTGTGTTTTCACCATACAAAGACTGTGTGTAATGTTATTTTGAGCAGCACTGACACTGTGTCATATTCTGTACATTCACTTGGTGTTCACTAATTATATATATTTGATTTTTTTTGTTGTACACTTTAAATAGGTGTTCACTAGTAGAGGAATTTAGTCACTTTAAAGGGTGAAATTGATGTTTTAGGGAGCACCACTATTTTATTTCTCCACGTGTGGTTCATATACAACAGACACGTCATAGATTTAAAACGTATGGTATAGTAGATATTTACAACGTGGCAGCTATAGTTAGATCTATATATCAACTTTTAATATTAAGTATTAAGGTCGATTATTATACTCCGAGGCGCAGTTGTGGGTAACTGAGTGTGGAGTGGTAATTACACTTTGGAAACCGTCTAGTAGCATGTTGGGTATCTATTTACATGATGCCAACTAATCTTTAATGTTTATCAACAAATTGGGTAATTCATTGCATTTTTGGGCCCTAAAATGAACATTAGTGTATTTTTACTGAATATATATGTTTACTGTGTGGCATGGAAAAAATGGAAATACCAATATTTTATTCTCTAGCATTTTTCTTTTCAAAAAATATATAATGAAATGATTCAAAGTGAGTAACTAATATCACAGCAGCTCTGGCAAGAGAATTGATAGGAAGGGATCATCATGGGAAATTTACTTGGGACTTTGGGACTTGGCAGGACATTTTTATTGGACATTATGTGACATAGTTTTTTGGACAAAGTGGGATACTATTTATTTTTTATAATGAATTAGAGGAACAATATGTGTTTATTTGCTATGTACAGTATATTGCAGGGCTATGCTATACACCTGTCATGGTTATGCAATAGAGTTTTGTCTATCAGCTTACCTGTCTTCATGTGTTCATCTCTAAAGACCAGCTGACTCTCACCTGACTGCTTTTATTAACTCTCCTCTAGCATGGCTCCACCCCAGCTCCTATCAAAGAACTCTATATTAACCTCTGCACTGCAGGCCAGCCCTGCTGATCAACCTTTGTGTGTTTGGCCTCCTGTTCCTGCCTGCCGTGTGCTCTACGTTTGTTTCTGTTACCGACCTTGGCGTGTTCTCTACTATTCCTGTCTGCTCATGACCCTGACCTTTGGCGTGTCCCCGACTATCCCTGTTTGCCTGTGACCCTGAACCTTGACATGAACTCTGTTGTCCTTGTCTGCTTGTGGCCCTGACCTTGGCTTATTCCTTTACTATCTCTATCCTCCTGTTGCCTACTGTGGGTGTGAGCTGGGGGACCCTGGGGGTCGCAACCTGGAGCCAGTTGCAGCCCAGTCCATCCTCACCACTAGAGGCTCTGGTGAACACCTGCTGGCTCTTAGACTCCGCGCCCCAGGGAATCCTACGCTCTAACCCCGGTGGGATCCGTGTTGGTGTTCCAGCGGCCCTGCCTTCCTTACCACCCGGACTCCCATCCGCAGCAGTCAGCCATAGGGTCCACTGCCTTGCAGTGCACTCCTGATCCCAACGGTGTGCATCTGTCACCTAGCCTCAAGGTGACCTGACAATACCCCTTATTTTTTCAAATCGGGGTGGACATCTGGGGGTTTCCCTATCTTAAAGGTGACTTCCAGATTCTGATAAATCCCACTAACTGACCCCCAAACTCACCAGCCAGGGATGTGGGGAAAATGCTCTTAAAGCTTCCCGTGCTGAGGGCGTGTATCTTGATATGGTTCAGGAGGTGGGCACACACTAATTTTCCCTCTCTTTCATCACCAGCCATGCTGCATGATTGAATACAGTCTTGCATGGATTTTAAGGGGGCCCACATTGTTCTCATGGTGATGGGGGCAAGGGCTTTTTCAAAGCCCATCTCTGTTGATTGTTGCCAATCTAGGGACTGGCAAAGGAAAGAGTTATGGTTGCTGCCTCTCCCCCCATTTCACAATTTTTAAACAGGTACCTGGATTAATGTGCAGCTCTTGAAGTGCTATGGAAAGTGCTTCTGTAGCCAGCAGAAAAAGAAATGTTTACACACAACTGAGCAGCTATGTGAACCCAAAACACTTGGAACTTTTATCCAGGCTGGAATGTTGTGTAATCTGTCATGTAAAGAAGAAAAAAATGGTTGCACATCCAGAACTTCTGATTGCTTTTTATTTTGTTTCACAAAAATAACACCAAAGACACCAAACTGTGGTCATGTAGACACGTTTCACACATACATCTTGTGCTTAATCATTATGATTAAGCACAAGATTTATGTGTGTAACGCTTCTACTAGACCACAGTTTGGTGTCTTTGGTGTTAACTTTGTGAAACAAAATAAAAGGCAATCGGAAGTTCTGGATGTGCAGCTATTTCTTTCTTCTTTCCAAGTTTCCCACGGAGGCGGGCCAGGGCTAACACTCTGCAAGATGCTCCAATCAGCCTTATCTTTATATACCTGGAGCAGCGGTTCTTTTTCTTGTGATCTGTCATGTAACCTGTGTGAAGAGACTGTAGGATTACATTTGTATTTTCCAGATTTTTCAAGTGTGCTTTTATACCAAAACCCCTTCCACTTTATGGGTACCTTAAATAAAAAAAAAAATATATATAATAGATGAGCATGTTAATGAGATGCAATGTACAGGGACAGGGATAATTGTAGACATGCACACTCACTCAGGTTGAACTGGATGGACTGGTGTCTTTATTCAACCTTACTAACTATGTAACTATGTAACTATGTAACTATGTTTCCTGGGCCATTTGAAACTAATTACTCACAGTGAAAAAACAATGTACCCTCGAAGTAACTATGGGCTTACAGTGTTATACAATAGGAAGGTGATAATAAAAATACTACCACTACTACTAGTAATAGAAATAATAATAATAATATTATACATATATGTATTTAACAAAATATCAAAACCTTGTTATTTGATGTACAATTATAGTACCCATGATATTTTATGGTACCTAACTGGGCAAGTTTATGGGCATTTAAAACTTCACATCTTTGATTAAAAAAAAGTACAAAACATGCAACGACACAAAGCTTTTTTTGTATTAAAATGTAAATGTGATCATTAACTTTGGTTCCCAGTGTAATGCAGAAGATATCAGCAACTCTCCTGCTGTTAAGGCAGAATGTTTAGAAACTAGTAAAGAGTCCTTTCTGCTTCAACTTCCCTGTAATGAGTAGAAATTCATTATCTGAAGGTTAAAAAAAGGAATTTGTGATATACCAAAGTACATCTCAGGGGACATGATGGGACATTAGAACCTAGGTATACCTATTCTATTCCATGTTTACAAGACTTTGTAATTCTTTTATACATTGTGTTCAAATCACATTAAATTTTTAATGCATAGCATGTTTTATTGCATTTACTGTAGTTGATTCACATAAATTAGTTTGGCATTACTGACGTCAACATTTTACAGAGCTTTATACTGTAACAGTAAACTTTCAAGCACATGCTATTTGAGAATTTACAAGTGATTGCTATAAATAACAGTGAATAAGAATATTTAGAATGATGTATAAGAATGTTTATATTCTGTTCTGAGAACTTATACAATGGCCACTTTGGTAGATAGTTTTTGTTTCTTTTGGCCATAGGTGTAATAACAATTTTCAATTAAAATGTGTTATTTGGGCTCCTCATTCCATGTTATATTATGTATGATCATGAAGCTCCCGCATAAAGCTCACTTTAGTGCCTTATTTATCTGAAGACTGTGCTGTAACATTTCGGTTCCTTGAAACATCTGTCTTGTTACCATAACCAAAAGAACAAGAAGTTTTCCAGACAACCCAATCTGGAGCTGCTAATTAGTATCCCTTCTACTGCCCCACCAGTCATATGGCCACAGAAAATTCATAAGCACTTGCCTGCAAATACAGAGAACCATGCACTGTGAATCTGGTTCCCTCCTCTTGGGACACATACGAGCATGGGGTTTGAAACTGCTGAACACCTGCTGTAGACAAAACTCTTACCAGTCAAGATGTGCTAGACACATGACTGAGCACTTCTTGTTTTATTAAAAAATGAAAGGAGCACAGAGACAGGAATTTACATCAATACTACAGTATTTACACAAGAGAGAATAACTCAAGCATTAAAGACACTATTATCACTTAGCAGCAGAATTAGTATTAATAATATTTTATATAAGAATGGTTGTTGCACCTATGTCTTTATTAACAACATGCTAACATCCCCACTCAGCAACTACTTTAAATCACATCTTCTTTTGGAGCTTCTTAATCTTTAGCTTTTATAATGCTTTTCTCAAAGCATCCACAATCATCTCATCAGTGATACAGCATTCAAACACAATTTCATTTTGTTTCATGAGGTCTCGGTGACAGTGGTGTCTGATATCAATATGTTTAGTTCTGACATTGAGCTTTTCACTCTTGTTATACCCAAGGTGATATCACCTGTGATATATTTCAGTTATCTTGCAAACCTGACCTGTTAGTGGGTCCTGAGGGCAGGAGTTGAGAACCACTGAGGTATGGGGACTCATGTAGAAGATAATCACTTATCTGGCACCCCCACACTTACCAGCAAATCTGTCAGTGTGGTAGAATTACCCACCTGCTGTGCAGAAAGAACCTATTCATAAAAGTGTGTCTTTTTAGATAAAATATCCCCAAGGCAAAACACCTCCTCAATGCCTTGCATCTTTATGGCTGTAATGTTACCTCCATAATACACATTAAAGTAGTTGACCACACTAGTGTCATGATTCTTAACTGTGTCATGTAGGCGATCCCATAGCTGGTTTTCATGTCAGCGTACTGGATTGCACAGATAGCACATGTAATTAAGGTAATTAAGTAGATTTGTAAAAAGTAAATATCTTGCGCTTACCCCTCATATCAATCTAACTATTAAATATAATAACACATATATATATAGTAAATGTAAAGGTGCCGCAACTCAAAAAAGGCTTAAATACTCAACCCAAATACGTATACAAAAAATAAGTGCGCTGCCAATGACCCACTATAAAATGCTTATAAACCACTTATAAGTCCAAAAGTGTAGATAGGTGCTCTTATGTGATTCCAACAAAATACGTGCTTGAAATAGTGGAATTGTGCAGCTCTTACCAGAAGAAATGGATCCCAGGTAATAGTAATAGGGATCTCACATGCTCTATCAGATGTGTTATTCCACTTTATAATTTAGGTAAGGACGCTCCCTCTTTGTGATGTATGGATTCCGCCTGGATGTGAGAAAGTATCATACAATTCTGTTTCCACCGAACATCTTGCTGCGAGTGCTCACCAGCACAGGGAGATTTCAAGAAGGGGGAAACTTCATTGTGTAGTATGCAAAAAACTGACATTTATTTAAAATAACATATTGCACTTATTTATTGATCAGTATGCCGGCTCCATTTTTTCTGGCTGTCAGATGGAGCAAACACAGTGACACAGACATATTTAGTTAGCTAAATTATGTGGGTCATTAATATGAATTCATATAAGAGGTTTACAATTGAGATGGTCTTATGTTTCATCAGATATTTGTTGATTATTGGTTACTATAAATAATTTTTTTAAATTTTTAAATTTTTTAAATATAATTTCTAAAATTCATATCTAGGGTATTTTATCAAAGAGATTTATATGTATAAAAGTGTATACATAACATACATTTTTATATTTCTATCAATAGAGTGATGCTATATAAAGCTTTTTTAATAGATTGAGAATATTTAAGCTAATAAGATTATAATGTTGGACATAAAGTTTCAGTATCTATGACCTGGGATCCATTTCTTCTGGTAAGAGGCGCACAACTCCTTTTCTTGTGGATTTTGTTGGAATCACATAAGAGCACCTATGGACTAATTATTTTTTCTACACTTTTAGATGTGGACCTTTTATAAGCATTTTATATTGATTCATTGGTAGCGCACTTATTTTTTCTATATCTATTATAGAAAAAGAGCTTCTATTATCAGACATGAAGATTCCCGCAATCGTGGGTGATCGGTGGCGATCGCGCCTGCTGGCCACGTGCGTCAGGTCCCCCGCCATGCCATGGGAGCACCTCTGGCAGCTCTTAAGGGGAAGATGAACTTGTACGGCGATTTGCGGGAACATGCCACTTTGCTGATGTATATCGGCACAAGTCGGTCAGCAAGTGATTAAGTAGTTTACATTTCTAGTATTACAATTTATAAATGTGCCGATATCATACTCCCTGCCATTCACTGTAGATCTAAACTTTTCATGTCTGATAATTCTTGGACAGCAGGGACAACCATTTTCCCCACATGATTTCCCCTGTACTATACCCAGTTACAGGCATGCAACATGGATGAAGAAAAATAACTAGGTGCCAAAAACTAGCCTAAAGATGGAACTTTTCTAGACATCACTTTGA
The DNA here is from genome assembly GCF_042186555.1 of Aquarana catesbeiana. Taxonomy (NCBI): domain Eukaryota; kingdom Metazoa; phylum Chordata; class Amphibia; order Anura; family Ranidae; genus Aquarana; species Aquarana catesbeiana. The sequence goes on along the minus strand of NC_133324.1, from coordinate 785,594,186 downwards.
TACCTTTTGATAATACTGTACCTTGACATCATCTTTATATAAAACCGGAATATATCTTTCTATTATCCTTTTAATTTTTCAGTATTCCATACTATAAGTGATGGAAAAAACTGGTGTCTCCTGTCTTCCCGTATCTTACAATCTATCTTTTAACAGGCAGTTTCTACATGTGGTGGCCATTAGGGATGAGCTTCAAGTTCGAGTCGAACTCATGTTTGACTCGAACATCGGCTGTTCGCAAGTTCGCCGAACAGAGAACAATTTGGGGTGTTCGCAGCAAATTCGAATGCCGCGGAACACCCTTTAAAAGTCTATGGGAGAAATCAAAAGTGCTAATTTTAAAGGCTTATATGCATGGTATTGTCATAAAAAGTGTTTGGGGACCTGGGTCCTGCCCCAGGGGACATGTATCAATGCAAAAAAAGTTTTAAAAATGGCCATTTTTTCGGGAGCAGTGATTTTAATAATGCTTAAAGTGAAACAATAAAAGTGTAATATCCCTTTAAATTTCATACCTGGGGGGTATCTATAGTATGCCTGTAAAGGGGCGCATGTTTCCTGTGTTTAGAACAGTCTGACAGCAAAATGAAATTTCAAAGGAAAAAAAGTCATTTAAAACTACTTGCGGCTATTAATGCATTGCCGGTCTGACAATACACATAGAAGTTCATTGATAAAAATGGCATGGGAATTCCTCACAGGGGAACCCCGAACCAAAATTAAAAAAAAAATGACGTGGGAGTCCCCCTAAATTCCATACCAGACCCTTCAGGTCTGGTATAGATATTAAGGGTAACCTCGGCCAAAATTAAAAAAAAAAACGGCGTGGGGTCCCCCCAAAAATCCATACCAGACCCTTATCCGAGCATGCAACCTGGTAGGCTGCAGGAAAAGAGGGGGGGATGAGAGAGCACCCCCCCTGAACCGTACCAGGCCACATGCCCTCAACATTGGGAGAGTGCTTTGGGGTAGCCCCCCAAAACACCTTGTCCCCATGTTGATGAGGACAAGGGCCTCATCCCCACAACCCTGGCCGGTGGTTGTGGGGGTCTGCGGGCGGGGGGCTTATCGGAATCTGGAAGCTCCCTTTAACAAGGGGACCCCAGATCCCGGCCCTCCCCCCATGTGAAATGGTAAGGGGGTACAAAAGTACCACTACCATTTCACTAAAAAACTGTCAAAAATAATAAAAATGACAAGAGACAGTTTTTGACAATTCCTTTATTTAAATGTTTCTTCTTTCTTCTTTCTTCTATCTTCCTTCATCTTCTTCTTCTTCTGGTTCTTCTGGTTCTTCCTCCGGTGTTCTCGTCCAGCATCTCCTCTGCGGCGTCTTCTTCCCTTCTTCTCCTCGGGCCACTCCGCATCCATGGCATTGAGGGAGGCCTCCTGCTCTTCTCTTCATCTTCTTCTCTTCTTCATCTTCTTCTCTTCTTCATCTTCTTCTCCAGGCCGCTCTGCATCCATGCTGGCATGGAGGGAGGCTCCCACTGTGTGACACTTCTCCTCTTCTGACGGTTCTTAAATAATGGGGGGCGGGGCCACCCATGACCCCGCCCCCCTGATGCACGGGGACATGATGGGACTTCCCTGTGGCATTCCCCGTGATGCCACAGGGAAGTCCCATCAAGTCACTGTGCGTCAGAGGGGGGCGGGGTCACCGGGTGCCCCCCGTTATTTAAGAACCTTCAGAAGAGGAGAAGCGTCACACAGCAGGAGCCTCCCTCCATGCCACCATGGATGCGGAGCGGCTCGGAGAAGAAGATCAAGAAGAGAAGAAGATGAAGAAGAGAAGAAGATGAAGAGAAGAGTGGGAGCCTCCCTCCATGCCATGGATGCGGAGCGGCCCGAGGAGAAGAAGGGAAGAAGATGCCGCGGAGGAGATGCTGGACGAGAACATTGGAGGAAGATCCAGAAGAGCCAGAAGAACCAGAAGAAGAAGAAGATGGAGGAAGAAACCGAAGGAAGATAGAAGATAGAAGAAAGAAGAAAGAACAAAGATTTAAATAGAGGAATTGTCAAAAACTGTCTCTTGTCATTTTTAACATTTTTGACAGTTTTTTAGTGAAATGGTAGGGGTACTTTTGTACCCCTTTACCATTTCACACAGGGGGGAGGGCCGGGATCTGGGGGTCCCCTTGTTAAAGGGGGTTTCCAGATTCCGATAAGCCCCCCGCCCGCAGACCCCCACAACCACCTGCCAGGGTTGTGGGGATGAGGCCCTTGTCCTCATCAACATGGGGACAAGGTGTTTTGGGGGGCTACCCCAAAGCACCCTCCCAATGTTGAGGGCATGTGGCCTGGTACGGTTCAGGAGGGGGGGCGCTCTCTCGTCCCTCCCTCTTTTCCTGCGGCCTGTCAGGTTGCGTGCTCGGATAAGGGTCTGGTATGGATTTTTGGGGGGACCCCATGCCATTTTTTAAAAAATTTTGGCGCGGGGTTCCCCTTAAAATCCATACCAGACCTCAAGGGTCTGGTATGGAATTTAGGGGGACCCCCACGTCATTTTTTTTTTTTTAATTTTGGCCGGGGTTCCCCTTAATATCCATACCAGACCTGTAGGGCCTGGTATGGAATTTAGGGGGATCCCCACGTCATTTTTTTTTTAAATTTTGGTTTGGGGTTCCCCTGTGGGGAATTCCCATGCTGTTTTTTTCAATGAACTTCTATGTGTATTGTCGGACCGGCAATGCATTAATAGCCGCAAGTAGTTTTAAATGACTTTTTTTCCTTTGAAATGTCATTTTGCTGTCAGACTGTTCTAAACAAGGGAAACATGCGCCCCTTTACAGGCATACTATAGACACCACCCAGGTACAAAATTTAAAGGGATATTACACTTTTATTGTTTCACTTTAAGCATTATTAAAATCACTGCTCCCGAAAAAAAGGCCGTTTTTAAAACTTTTTTTTGCATTGATCCATGTCCCCTAAAGGAAGGGCCCAGGTCCCCAAACACTTTTTATGACAATAACTTGCATATAAGCCTTTCAAATTAGGACTTTTGATTATTCATGTTCGTGTCCCATAGACTTTAACGGTGTTCGCGTGTTCGAACAAATTTTTTTCCTGTTCGCATGTTCTGGTGCGAACCGAACAGGCGGGTGTTCGGCTCATCCCTAGTGGCCACTCATCTCACAATGGAAATTCATGTTGGCTGCTATCAATGTATTTGCTTTTTTAAATAGAGACAAAGAGGAAGGGGGGCACAATGGACCCCCGCCAACACCAATAATACAATAGTGCCACATCCCAAAGATACTGAATGAATAATTACTTAAGCTGAACTGCAGTTCATGGACTTTATAGGCACAACCTAGTCAAATAAGATAAAAAATACAATTCTTTATTAACGCACATTAAAGAGTTAAGAACATCAAGTTAAAAACAAAATGATCAAAGACCACGATCAATACAAAATAAGTTGGCAATGTAATAAATCTACACAAAAAAATATTAAATTATTATATAGAAAGACTCTCAAAATAAATCTTCTTGCTCCCGGACTTCCAGCCCAGTAAATCTTCAAAACTACATCAAAGTGTGCCCCCTGAAAATCACAAATGACTGCATCATAGGGGATTAATAGAGGCAGGAAAAAAGGTTGCCAAGTCACCCTCAGTAATTGTATATACACTTCTACCCAAAGCTAGGGAACCACCGAATTGTAAATAGGATAGGGCCGAAAATAGGGCCCAAGTTGGAAAGCCTTGAAACACTATCCATCCTGCAAGAGGCCCCCCAATGACTTCTTTGTTTTTTTAAGTCAACATTTTATAGGTTTTACAGGTTTTATAGGCTGGGTTACATACAAAAAATACTAATCCCTACTATAGGGTGGCGACGAATCCCTCTCTTCTGCACAAGATTCCCGCATATCCATACATGAACAGCAGTCCTCCCTGTATTTGCACCAACTTACTGACTTAGCAGCTACAAATAAAGGACAGTGAGAACAGAAATCATCGGAACAATATCCGACAGAGGGATCCCAGAAACTACCATGGGGTCTGATCTTAAAACCACAGTTAGCGCCATCCTCAATGCTATCCTGGGAAAGGAATCCATGGAACATCTGGAATTGGACAGAGTACATCGCATCTCAGGCTCTCACAATACTAGTGATGACTCTCCAAGAGACACTTAATGCAGAGTACACTTTTACATGGAGAAAGAAGAAATCATGCATCGAGTGCGCCACTCAGGCCCGGTGGATTTTGATAGCACCCAAATTCAACTCTTTCCAGACCTCTCCAGAAATACTCTAATCTGTAGGAGACTTATATGACCTCTTCTTGGTCTAATCTGTGAGCATGACACTTCTTATCACTAGGGCTACCCTTTGCACATTCTGTTCATTAAAAGGGACAAGACTTTTACATCTCAATATCTGGACCAGCTCCATGCCTTATTCGCATCCTTGAATGCACCTCCAATTCAGTTGCCAATCTGTCTTGCCCCCTTGCCTGAAAATGACCACTCTCATTCTTTCCACTCTCTTTCACAACACACAAGGCAATCCCACTCTAGAAACTGCTGCACTCAACCTCCCTCCAGCACTGATACATAAGGGACTTTGAGTGCCCACAGACTGCCTGGCAGACCCACTCTTACAACTACCACCTCTGCCTAAGTACTTGAAACAGCCTTGCATTCTCTTATCTTTCACTGCATGGTTGTTTTTATGTTCTCCTTACAGATTGCATTTCCTACAAAGTTGAACGATATCTTTTTTATTCTTTGGAATTTCAGCCCATCATACTTGCTGTCAAGGCATAATTGCACTTGGCAATACAGCCCTCTTCATGTTTCTTTGATGGTCACTCCCTCTATGGAATCACTTTAGTCCCATGGTATATTTATTGCCCCGTGGAACGTGAATATTTTTTGCATTGCTTGTCTCTTTACTGTTTGTTTAATTCATTTGCATTTTTTACATGTCCAGCTACTTCCTTGCACCTGCCCAAGGAGATTTTGTAACCTTTTTTTCTTCTTTTAAGCATCCACAGCAATATGTAATTTGCTGTTCTGAAGGATGGGCAGGAATCATCCAAGCAGGCCACCGGTGTTATTAAAGTACAGTAATACTACATGTGGTTGAGTGGTGCATGTAAGTTACAGTAAGAAGGGGATATTAATCTGGAAAGGGCACAGACATAGTATGCTTAGCTCTAAGTGGCTGGAGAGGATGAGGAAGCAAAACACCAGCTGAGTTCACCAATCGTCCCCATTGCTAAGCATTGGCATAGACACGAATGCAGGACATTTTTTTGCCTCAGAACTACAATACACTTGAGCCTAATTTCACTTGAGGCTTAGAGGGGTGTATTTTGAGAAGTCATAATTTCTTCTGTGACCTGTGTGTACCTTTGATCCTTAACATATCATCCAAATGTTTATATGGATGATGATCATGCTAAAAGGACCCCTGGGGTGCTGTTAACATACTGTATGTTGTTCTCTGTTGTGATAATATCAGTTAACCAGCTGGCTGTTCCCATAATACCCTGGGGTGGTAATATATTTAGAGAAGCATATATCCTAAGCACACTAGTCATATGCTTCTACTATTTAAAAATATAATTATACATGCACACACATCATTGTGTCACATTGAAACAGACACTCGGTGGCACATTTATCACAATTATGGCATACTAATTAGCCATTATTTTCAGGCGCAAGCAAAAATATTTATTATATAATAGAATATTTATTTAACTAAAATGTTAGATAATGTTATGAAATATAGCATAACCAGTTATTATTTTATATACTATTTTACATTTGTGTAAGATTCAAAACATTGACAATTTACAGAAAGATTTGAGAATCTTCACTGAAATTGAGTGAAGATTCACTTAAATTAGCTTTTCATGTGATTAACGTATTCATGTTTTTTTTTCTCCTCTGTACATAATTGGGTAATTAGGGTGATCACAACTACAATTTATTCAGTGAAGATTCTCAAATCCTTTAGTAAATCAACTTCATTGTCTCATACATTATTAATTTGGTTTTTGCTTTCATTTTTTACAGCAACACATTCGCAGAGTTGCAAAAAATTCTGATGTAGATTCTGACATGTGTTTATTTTTATCTGTCAATCCCCAGAAATAAGTTCACTTAGAATCAGTCAAACAGAAAAAAAGATATGCATCAAATCTAAATAATGTCTGTGCTTCTAGAAAAATGACAAAATGTCTGATAAAACTAAATGCAATTTCCAGCTGATGTTTAAAATTGGTTATCATGACATTTTTGAAAATGTAATACACCACAAGAAGGTAGGAGTTTTGCTACTTTGGCAGCACCCTACGATCCAATCAGATGCACATATGAGATGAAGCTTAGAAGTTTGGGGAAGCATTCTACCCCTAAATATCTCATGCATTCACTTTCCACCACATTTATCTCATCACTAAATTCTGATTTATATTCATAGCATTTTTACACTTCACAATTTTAATATTTCTTGCCATAGGCATTTTAATATTCCACTTGAGAGATGATAAATCCAGAGGTGAACACTGAAAACAATCTTTTCAAATCTTAACCGTATTCTCTTTTAATTAGCAAAAGCAATGCATTTTAAGTATATTCTACACAAAAAAGGTATACTTTCATCAGTTTATCAATAAGGGTTGGATAAGATTTCAGCAGAGTCAATTATTTTATGCATTTTTAAACAATCAGCTTTCCCACTGTTATCTTGCTGCATTGATCATGTAAAATTGGAAACCTTGATTTGCTACCCCTTTAAACTGAACTGAAGTAAACTAATATTACATTTTCCCTAAAGATGAAAAAAAAAAAAAAAAAAATAGAAAAACAAAATGCTTCTTGTTTAACATAAGTAGGTGATGTTTATGATGATTTGATGATTTTCTTCTTTTTTTGATAGAAAATTACTAGAATAAAAAATGTAAAAAAGGATACTACTAAGCAGTACTTGTTCCTATGCAAACATAGGTTCAGTTCACTTCTTTTCTTAATTACACCCCGTTACACATACATTAGGTGTTAAGTTGATAAATTGCATGCATTAAACAACTCATTATCTTGCCTTTTAAGTGAATCTTCTTAGTTCTTCACTGAAACATATTTTTCAGGAAGTGATATAAAATATATTTTGCAAACTGATTTTATACTATTAAGAACATGTAAATTGTATATTTAACCACTTAAGGACCGGAAGGATTTGCCCCCTTAATGACCAGGTCATTTTTTGCGATACGGCACTGCGTTGCTTAAACTGACAATGTTCGACGTTGTACACAAACAGAATTTATGTCTTTTTTTCCCCTCAAATAGAGCTTTCTTTTGGTGGTCTTTGATCACCTCTGCATTTTTTTTTATTATTGTGCTATAAACAAAAAAAGAGCAACAATGTTGAAAAAAAAATTTTTTACTTTTTGCTATAATAAATATCCCCAAAAAATGGGAAAAAAGTGTCTTCATTAGTTTAGGCTGATATGTATTCTTCTACATATTTTTGGTGAAAAAATCGCAATAAGGGTATATTGATTGGTTTGCACAAAAGTTATAGCTTCTACAAAATAGAGGATTGATTTATGGCATTTTTATTATTATTATTTTTTTACTAGTAATGGCGGTGATCTGCAATTTTTAGCAGAACTGTGACATTGCGACAGATCAGACACTTTTGACACTTTTTTGGGATCACTGACATTTATACAGCGATCAGAGATAAAAATAGCCACTGATTACTATATAAATGTTACTGGCAGGGAAGAGGTTAACACCAGGGGGCGATCAAGGGGTTGAGTGTTCCCTAGGGAGGTGTTTCTAACTGTGGGGAGAGTGTAATGACTGGAGGAGGAGACAGATCGCTGTTCCTAATCACTAGGAACAGCAGATCTGTCTCTCCTCCCCTGACAGAACCGGGATCTGTCTGTTTACATTGAGAGATCCCTGTTCTGTCTCAGGAGCGATCGCCAGTGGGCTGCCGGCCACACGCATTGGCTCCAGCACCATGCCGCGGGCGCACGTCCCCTAAAGGTCTTAAAGTGGCCGACTTATAATGCTTATAATGCCGGCGATTCGCCCAGGAGAGCCAACCTCCCGCAGTACAACTGCGACTGCTGGTCCTTAAGTGGTTAAAAAGAAGCAAACCTAACATATGATGCACATGTAATAATTTCTCTGCAGTATGTTGCTTTTTTTCATTTTACTTTTTAGAACTTTTAGAAAATATCTTTGACAATTTAAAGGAAGTATGATGATTTCATAAGTAGTTTATTGAAAAGTTATATTTTGCACTGACATCACTGGGAAGAATAGGATACTGATATGGAGTACTTGATTTTGTAAGATTTAATTTATATAACCATATAAACATAAATATCTTTTGAATAAACTTATGGCTGTTTGCTAGTACTTCAGAAGTTACATTTAAACTTTTGTCTTCAGTAGGTGAACAAATCTTCCCACTTTTTAATGCCAATGTTCTTAGAGTGAATTTAAACCTGAAAACAAAAAAAATAATATATTACAGCTTACCAGTCCTTAGATGTGGTGTCTTATTTTTTTTCATGTTTCTTTCCTTTATTTTTCCCCTGGAAATCATGTAAATAACATATTTTATGTTCCTTTGCAATTACACTAATTTCTCCATTTTGTCTATGGAGGGAACCATGGTTAGCAAATAGGCTAGATTTTAAACATGTCTGTCTTTTTAATCTCCATTACAGTGGTGTCACTAGAGGGGTGCACTACGCACTCGAGTGCCACCTGCTAGAGGAGTGACACCATCCTGAGGGTGACGAAAGCCCTGGCTCCCTTTAGCAGTTTTTCTTTTCAGCTAGGACACACCTCCAGCAACGTAGCCATGCCTGGCATGTGTTTTCCTCCTCCTCTCTACTGCGCTATTGTCTGAGCCTGTCACTAACTATTCTCTGCTTGGGCAGAGCGGCTGCACACTGTCCTCTCCTCTCCAGCTGCTGCCTGGGTGTTCCATGTACCTGAGCCACCCAGGCTGGTGCGGTAATGGACGGGGGGGTGTCAACTTGTGATGAGGGAGTGTCCTCCACCACCTGAGGTGTGGTGTTGTCACAAGTTGGGGGGGAGCTGGCATGGTGTTGCCACCCAGTTACACCTGAGCCAGTCAGAGCTGCTGTGATAGGAGGGAGGAGTGTTTGTTTCCAGCGCCTTGTTCTGGTCTGTTAACATGGGGGGTTTGATGATGAGTTTGTTTTTTTCTGCTAGACACAGCTATATTATATGGAGGGGGGTGGTTTGTCCTGGGTGGGTCTGTAATGATGGAGGGGAGTGGTTTGTACTGAGGGGGGTTGGTACTGATGGAGGGGGGTTTGTACTGAGGGGGGTCTATAGTCAGGTGGATATATACTGAGGGAGGGGGGTCTATACTGATGAAGGGGGTTTATACTTAGTGGGGGGCTATACTGAGCGAGAGCGCCCTCCTCCTGAACTGTACTAGGCCACATGCCCTCAACATGGGGAGGGTGCTTTGGTGTCCCCCAAAACACTTTGTCCCCATGTCGATGGGGACAAGGGCCTCGTCCCCACAACCCTTGCCCAGTGGTTGTGGGGGTCTGCGAGTGGGGGGCTTATCGGAATCTGGAAGCCCCCTTTAACAAGGGGGCCCCCAGATCCTGCCCCTCCCCCTATGTGAATGGGTATCGGGTAAATTGTACCTCTACTCTTTACTAAAAAAGAGTGTCAAAAAAGTAAAAATGAGGGGGGCGTGGCTTGCGCGCAATCGTGATGGTCGCATAAGCTGATAGCTCTGTCAAAATCCAGCATAACCAGTGACATCCTGCGCCCGCAGAGACTGCACACATCACCAAGATACCACCAGCCTGTTCCAATGATGTCCCCAAGAGGACAGATGAGCGTTACCCGAAAAAGCTCACAGCCTTCTTCATGCAGTCAGCATATAGAAAAAAATTAAATTTGCATGGCCGCACTCCAACAACGATTTCTTTATTGGTTAAAAACCATACAGCAAAAGTTGAAATCAACAGCTGACATGTTTCACACCGTAACTACTGGTGCTCTATGGTTTTTAACCAATAAAGAAATTGTTGTTGGAGTGCGGTCATCCGGATTGAATTCTTTTCTATATGCTACTTTGCATACTGAGCCAGCACCATTATTTGAGGAGAAGATTTTTTGTGACCCAGACACCTGGAGCAGGTTGTTTGGTTTGTTCATGCAGTCAGCACCAGGCAAAGGGAAGCCTCAAGATGGTGCCGACGGGGTGTCCTCACGGACCTCATAGTCCTACACTGTCCTCCAAGATAAAGATCAGGGAGACTGGGACACCACACCACAACCTACATCTATCCTGGGATCACCTCATAGCAGTCCGATCCTAAATAGCCCAGCCAAAGCAGGGATGCAGATAGATCCTTCTCTCCAGGCCTCAGGCACAGTGAGTACAACTGAGCACCCGGACCATATGGGCCTCAACCTACAATCAACTATTGCGGCCTTCCCTACCTCAGGACAGCCAGTCCTTCACACAACAATGAAAGACATGCTTCTTTCCTTACAATCATCCCTCATGGCAAACTTCTCCTCCCTTATACACAAATTTACATCTGAAATGCAGGGAGAGAGGGGGGATGAATGCACCACTACAGTAAACGATTTAATAGATGCTTACAAAGACCAAAGCAATGACAATGATTGGATAAAAGAAAAGCTCGCAGAGCTTGAGGATTGCTCGCAACGCAACAATGTCAAAATACACGGGGTGCCCAAATCCATCCCTCCATCAGACCTGCATAAATACGCCAGCAATTCGATCTCCAAATTACTCCCTGAGGTGTCACTAATTGAATGCACTATCGATCGTATGAACTGCATTCCCAAGCCTAAACACCTGGATGCATCAATTCCCAGGGACATTTTAATAAAGATTAATTTCTTTTCAACCAAAGAGCAACTCCTTGCTCAAGCAAGATCAACCTCTGATCTCTCAGCACCATATAATGGTGTGCATCTATATGCTGACCTTTCTCAATATACCCTTAACCTGAGAAAACAAATGAAAACAATTACAAAAGCCCTCAATAACCACAAAATTCCATACAAATGGTGCCACCCACCTGCTAATGATTACTTGCAATGGGACAACCTATATAGTATCAAAGTCCAAAGACGGCTTATGGCTCTTACACTCCTGGGATATAATTCCAGAGCTGCCCACAGTGCCCAGGGGTGCCTTTTCTTCCTCCTCAGATCCTCTGCAACATGGATACCAAAGATGGAAGAACCAAAACTCCAAATTTAAATGAATCATCCTGCTGCATCATATCCTAGCTATGACCTATATCCCCGGTCAGGCCTCCAGCTAGACGACACTTGTTACTGAACTCAACCCCGATATATGGTCAGCTTCTTACAGAATAACTGCTGACCTTTGCGTTTTTGTTTTTTTTTCTTGTATTTTTGTTGCTCATTTTTACCTTTTTTGCTTTTCTGTTTACGGCTCGTTTATCAAGACAGATAGGACTGGTACCCTAAACCAAGTTATAGTTAAAGATTACAAGGTTAATTCTGTTATCTTTTCCCCTTTGTCACAGGCTACTGTTATTAAAGAAGCATGGTACTAGAATTTTCACTTCCAGAACTACCAAGAAAAAGTGCTGAGCATCCTCATCTGAGAAACCATCCAAGTATCACCGCCTCAACATCTGAACGTGAGTTTACACCATCACCCACACTAACAGCATCCATCAATATCTTATCCATTATTGCAAAAGCCTTGAATCAAATCACCCAGCAAAAAGAGCATCCTTATGGAAAATTGCACTGACACATAACTGCGATATACTATGCGTTCAAGAAATGCACTTCGCTCAAGATGCTACACCCTTCTACCAACACCAGTCCTTTCCACATATTTACAAATCTTGCTAGTCATGAAAGCAACATGGAGTACTAATAGCTATTCGGGACACTGTTTCTTTCCAGCTACAGAAATGTACCCTCGATCCAGAGGGTAGATACATTATTCTCAACTGTACCATAGAAAATGCCCAATACACCATAGTGACTCTGTATGTCTCTAACCAACGACAGATGCCCTTTCTCAAGTCCACCTTAAAATAAATTAAGGAAGCACAACAAGGACACCTACTAATCTGTGGGGACTTCAACTTAATGCCTGACAACGAGTTAGATACCTCTCCTGAAGGGTCTGGTATATATTTTGAGGGGGACCCCAAGCCATTTTTTTTTGGCCGGGATTTCCCCTTAATATCCATACCAGACATGAAAGGCCTGGTATGGAATTTAGGGGGACCCCCACATCATTTTTTTTTTTAATTTTGGTTCGAGGTTCCCCTGTGGGGAATTCCCATGCCATTTTTATCAATGAACTTTTATGCGTATTGTCGGACCGGCAATTCATTAATAGCCGCTAGTAGTTTTAAATTACTTTTTTTCCTTTGAAATGTCATTTTGCTGTCAGACTGTTCTAAACACGGGAAACATGCGTCCCTTTACAGGCATACTATAGACACCCCCCTTAGGTATGAAATTTAAAGGGATATTACACTTTTATTGTTTCACTTTAAGCATTATCAAAATCACTGCTCCCAAAAAAACTGACGTTTTTAAAACTTTTTTTTGCATTGATCCATGTCCCCTGGGGCAGGACCCGGGTCCCCAAACACTTTTTATGACAATAACTTGCATATAAGCCTTTAAAATTAGAACTTTTGATTATTCTTGTTCATGTCCCATAGACTTTAACGGTGTTCGCATGTTCGAACAAATTTTTTGCCTGTTTGCAAGTTCTGGTGCGAACCGAAAAGGGGGGTGTTCGGCTCATCCCTATTCTGGACCCAAGAGATTTGCTTCACCCATGAACAAATTCCTCACGTCCAATGATTTATATGATGTCTGGATGTGTTGACACATGTATTAGAGGGACTACACGTACCTGTCCCCACGTTACAACACATATTCTCGCATAGACCTGTTTCTCTCTGATAAATGGGTACTGCAAAATATTCACGCTTCTCAAATCCACACCATCACCCGGTCAGACCACACACCTATAAGTATTAATATCACAAATAAACCATCAAATCCACACTCCTACGTATGGCATGTGAACAATTTTCTCCTTCCTATCCCAAAAATTTGAAGAATTCTTCACTATAAATGCAGGATCAGTGTCTCACCCAGCGATCCTGTGGAATGAACACAAATCCTACATTAGAGGAATTTTTATTCAACTAGGCTCAAAACTTAAGAAAATGAGGATGCAGCACTTAGAAGAACTGACAGCAGCTATTGCAACCGCCGATCTTAAAAACAAATCACACCTCTCTCCATCTCTGAAAACTCAAATATTCAAGTTACGCCATGAACTTCGCTCTTTGTTACTTGAAAGCTTTGAAATGAAGCAACGCAAGCTTAAAGCTAAATCGAGCCAGCGACGTCACACGCCGGCTCGTCGGAGGTCAGATATAAACCTGCTTATTTGGCTGTTTGTTCAGCCAGAGCCGGTGGGTGACACTCCAACTTTGCAGCGCTTCTAAGATTGGTAAGCTATGCTTTAGCCTGATATGTGCATATTGCTTTCATGGTTTTCTTTCCTTTCTCTGGCTTATCCACCCCACGTCAGTACTGCCTCTTAACTGTTACCTAGTTCACATAATATAGGATCCTCTGATCACCAGCTCTCCCTTTATTTAATTAGTGTAATTCATTGGAGATATTTTTCTCCTATTAAACAAATCTTTCAATATATTTAGTCACTTTCCCACCTCAGGTCTCTATATTATCTCACTTATGACACAATTTTTGATGTTCAACTTAGTTTTTTCCTTCATATTTCCTACAGTTTTATTCAGATCTCTCTTCCTCATGTTTTTTTAGCCCGTCTCCTGCACTAAAATCTCAACAGGCATATAAAAACCCTTTTAAAAGTGTCCACCTCATGGATCAATAAATACATACCCTTTAATAAGTATTTGATAAATGAGATAATTGTTCCTCATATTATTTCCTTGTCAACAATATCTACAAAATAATTTTTTAATCCAATTATAACTTTTTGTCCCTTAGTGGGGCCCTTCTGCCCTCTATGGCCACATATTCTGACTAATTTTCTCGAGTCAGGGTACTGGGGGTGTTTGCTAGGGTCCGGCTTGGTGTGTTATGGGTGGTGGCAGCCACTTGGGTAAGTGGCTTTATCCGTGTCTTTCTTTGGCAACCAAGCCCACATATTATTATTTTACATGTATGCTTATCATAATCTGACTGTACAATTCATATGTTTGTTCTAATATTTTTGTATTTCCTTTGTATAGTGTTTCCGAATAGCCTTGCACATCCCCTGAAGAAGCTAATAGTTGGTAGCCATATGGATCCTTTTGCCTTTTTTGAAAGTAATGAACTAGACCTGGATGGTCTATTCTCGGACTCTAGTAGTAAAGAGAATGATATCACACATCTTTTCAAAAAATTGGGACAATGCATGGATAAGAAAAGCAATACGTGGTGGGATCAATCCACCCTGGAAAAGTATTTAAAGGATAACATGGTGCCCAGGAAGTTGAGATGGGATTTGCCCATTAATGATGGTTTGTTGGAGGGTGAGGATATTGATGAGTGGTATGCCTTCTTTGAAGGCAAAATAAGAGAGGTTATGGATTTTTTAATTAAGAGGAAGCAGAGGAAATTGAAATCACTGGAGGTTCAAATGAAGGACATTAGGGATAAGGCTCGCAAAGTCCTTTTTTATTTATAATAGCAAAACATGTTGGGCTAGTGTGCAATGTATTTTTCACCGATCTTGTATTGATTGTTCAACGCAACCACCAAACGTTTGTCATTTTAATGAATTCATATTTTTTATATTCTTTTAACTATGTTAAAAATAAAAATCTTTTTTTTTACCTTAATTAAAGAAATCTTTGTTGTACCTTCATTGGCACCATAAAAATCCCCTCAACACCCCCCCAGCCTTTCTTTCTTTAAAGCTAAATCATATGTAATGGGTAACAAAGCAGGGAAGGCAATAGCTCTCCGCATTAGCTTATCCTGCTTCCAACCTCCTCCATCAGCTCATCCCCCCACAGCTATTACTTTTTGTATCAATTGACCCTTCCTTTTTAGAATGTAAGCTCTAATGAGCAGGGCCCTCTGATTCCTCTTGTACCAAATTGTAATGTAACTGTAATGTCTGCACTCATTTTGTAAAGCGCTGCGCAAACTGTTGGCGCAATATAAAACTTGTATAATAATAATAATAATTAAAGGGCATTGCCCAAAATCCAAAATAGCATATCTTTACCACCTGACCAACCGTGACAAACTCTTAAACCCTCAATCAATAGCCGACGCATTCAGCTGCTATAACAGCAACCTGTACAATCTCAATGTTGACAATGCTGACAAACACACACCCACCATCTCTATAAACAAAATTAAAAAGGTAATAGAAAAGCTACCGAACTCCAAATCCCCTGGTCATGATGGGTTTACTGGAGAATACTTCAAAACCCTTCAATCAACATTAACCCCATATCTATGTGATCCGTACAACCACGCTGCCTCCTCCTCCTCTTTTCCAAAGTAAATGCCATCTGCACCTGTGGTAACCCAACCAGGAAAGGAGCCCACATCCCCCCAAAAATTTCCACTCCATATCCCTATTGAACCTTGACCTCAAGATTAATGCCAAAATGTTATATAGACTGATAGATATTCTTCCCTCTTTGATCCAAAGGGACCAAACCGGTTTCACTAAAGGCCGACAGACCTCAGATGCCACAAGAAGATTAATCAAATATCCTCTACCATGAA
Organism: Aquarana catesbeiana; assembly: GCF_042186555.1. Taxonomy (NCBI): domain Eukaryota; kingdom Metazoa; phylum Chordata; class Amphibia; order Anura; family Ranidae; genus Aquarana; species Aquarana catesbeiana. The sequence continues at coordinate 785,578,373 of NC_133324.1, read as the reverse complement.
AATATCACTGGGACACCTTCTCTGCCTCTCTAGACACAGCAAAGGCATTTGGCAGAATCAATTTGAACTACCTTTCTCTATTACTAAAGAAATTTGGAGTTGATGGCCAAATTTCCAAAGCCATACTAGCCCTATACACTAAATTCTCAGCACGATTATTCACATCCAACCTTCTCTCTACCCCATTCCAAATTACAAACGGCATGAGGCAAGGGTGTCCCCTATCCCCTTTAATTTTCAATTTAGTGATGAACCTTTAGCTGAACATATTAGATCCAACAACAAAATAACAGGTATCAACATCAAACCACACAAACAAAAATCAGCTTATTTGCTGATGATGTGATATTAATGCTATCTAACCCCTCATCATCCCTCATAGAAGTCCAAAAAACCCTCATGTGGTTTAGTAAAGTCTCATATTACAAAGCAAACAAAACCATGATAGACCTCCTTCAACAACAATTCCCATACACCTGGGCAGATACAAGTATATCCTATCTAGGCATACAGCTTACAAGATCCACAAAATCGCTCTTCCAACATAATTACCTTCCCCTCCATACTAAATTACAACAAGATCTCCAAAATATAGTCAAATGCGAATTCTCATGGATGGGTAGGCTAGCTGCGTTAAAAATGATGCAACTCCCTCAAAACATCTACATTTTTAGAACACTTCCAATCCCGATACCCATCAGCTACTTTAAATCCCTACAATCCCTTCTGTCGAGATTTGTTTGGAATGGGAAGAGGTCCAGATGCTCACACTCCAAATTAATCAAACATAGACTTAGTGGGGGCGTGGGATATATTGACTTCCAGGCATCTTGGCATAAATCTTTTTTCTTCAAAATATTTTATTGAATTTTAAGCACGTAAATACAGGATACAATTTAGATATTGTACATCGTGCAACGACATTGTGATTACATATGAAACATGTGTAACTCATTAATTCTTTATTAATAACCAACAGTTTGCCAGAAATACCAATAGAGGAGGCAAAGATACAAATAAAGGGCTCTCTCTCCCGTCACAGCACCCCTATAGGGAGCACTTTTGTGCCGCAAGGGGAGACAGGACCAAATGTATGCCTGTTGAATACAATTACTTGCTTCCATCAGTAGGCATTATTTAATATTTTTTCGTAATAGACATAACAGGAGTGGGTTGAACACATTGCTCGGTCAAGAAATGTATAAAGGTGAAAGAAACATTTTAAGTATCAATTGCAGCATTAGACCAGTTTTCCCAGGGTTGCCATTGTGTACGGGATTTCGTTGCCTGACCCATGCTGGCGGCCGTCATTGTCTCATAACTGAAGTGAAGTGAGACTAGGTCTATTATTTGTGCTATAGCCGGAGTTTTGTCAGACTTCGATTGTCTTGTTATATTAAGCCTGGCGGCCAGGAGAACGTGGGTTGTTGTGTGTCTCAGAGGGTAGGGTATGGTTTCTATGTTAAGGTTCAGTAGTGCAAGTTCCGGTGAGGGGGGGATCAAGAATTTGGTGATGGTGGAGATAAGTTTAAATGTTTCAAACCAATATCTCTGGATGAGGGGTCAAATTCAGAAAATGTGGAACATGTCGCCCTTGGCGGTTTTACAGCGCCAGCATGTATTTGGGGGCTGAAGGATGCCAATTTAGCTGGTGTCAGGTACCATCTTAATGATATTTTCTCAGTGAGTTCCCATAACGTTGAGCAGTTAGTTGCTTTGTAAATGGACTTAAGAGCATGTTGCCATTGTGTGTCAGAGTAGGTGCATGTAAGGTCTGATTCCCATAAATGGTGTGGACCTAGCTTAAGGAAGGTCACTTTTTTATGTAAAAGGTTATAGAAGTAAGATATGCCTTTATTTTTTGGGTTAGTTATTGTGGGATAATCCCAGGTCTTTGGGGGGATGCTGTAGAGAGGGAAGGGTGTTTTCCCTAGGCAGTGCTGTATTCGCAAAAATGTGAAGTGTTCTGAGGAGGGTAAATCATATTCTGCTTGTAGTTGGGAGAAAGATTTTAGTTTGTTTCCTTGTATAAGGTGTTGTAGGGAATGGATCCCTTTGAGGGTCCATTGGGAAAGCGTTAGATCTGGTGTCATGTGGTGAAGGGACTCTAAGGGAATGTTGTAGAGCTCCATGGAGGTAGTATAATCAGAAAGGGTGATCCTTTTTTTCCAAGCATGGGCTGAAGCCTTCATTGTCGGGGAGATGTAGGGTGGAATGAGGGCACCTAGAGGGGTACTTAGTAGCCAGTTTTTTAAGTTAGGACGTGTGAGTGAGAGCATCTCTATTTGGGCCCAGGGAGATTGTTGGAGGGGTTGGAACCATGCAGGTAGCTGAGCAAGTAAAGCCACTAAATAGTAGTCCTCAAAGTCTATGGATCCCGCACCTCCCACCAGTTTGTGTTTAATCAGTTTTATATGGGCACCTCTGGGTTTTTTGCCTTTCCAAAGGAACTGAAAATAGTTTGAAGGGACCTGAAAAAAGAGGAGAATATTGGTATGGGAAGGGTTCGAAAAAAGTACAAAATTTGGGGGAGATATATAATTTTGAAGGCTGCCAGCCTTCCTATCCAGGAGAGTTCATGTTTTCTTATTTGTTGTGTGTCCATTTGGATTTTGTGAAGGAGTGGTAAACAGTTAGAAGAATAAAGGATTTTGACTGATCTTGGCAATTGAATTCCCAAATAAAAAATGTCTTTGTTTGCCCATGCGAAGGTGTGTTGCATTTGAAGCAGATTTTTTGTTGTGGCATCTAGTTTTATGTCAAGAATAAATCATTTGGTCATGTTTACTTTATAATACGAAACTTTGCTAAACCAGTTTAATGTGTTTAGTACCTCAGCCAGGGAGGGAGTTGGGTTAGTGAGGATCAGTATGACATTATCCGCGAAGAGACTTATTTTGTGGGAAACGTTGCCAATCTGTAATCCAGCTATCGCGGCATTGGAGCGTATGTGTTGTGCCAAAGGTTCCATGAGCAAGTTGAAAATGAGCGGGGAGAGCGGGCATCCATGGCGCGTGCCATTTGTAATGGGGAATGGTTTTGAAATCATGCCTTCCGTGAAAACTTGGGCTGAAGTGGTAGTGTACATTGCCATAATGGCTCTAAGGATATGGTCCCAAAAGCCAAATTTCTGAAGCACCATGTTAAGATATGTCCAGTGTACCCTATCGAACGCCTTCTCTGCATCCAAAGACAGGAGCAGAGAAGGCGTTCCATTGGATTCAGCACGGTGGATCATTCTTCTAGTGGCATCTGGTGCCTGTCTGCCCTTAGTGAACCCTGTCTGATCTCTATGTATGAGAATGGGTATGATATCTATTAATCATGCTGCTATAGTTTTAGCATAAATTTTCAGATCAAGGTTAAGCAGGGAAATTGGGCGAAAATTTTGGGGGATGTTCAGCTCCTTCCCTGGCTTCGGTATCATAATTATCAGTGCATTTAGGTATTCATTGGGGAATGTATAAGAGGAGGCAGTGTTATTGAAAAGTTCCGTAATATGTGGGATTAGATGTGTAGAGTACTGTTTATAATATTCCCCTGTTAGACCATCAGGTCCTGGGGCCTTCCCGATGGGGAGTGAGTCAATAGATGTTTTGATTTCTTGTTCTGTGAACAGGGCATTGAGGATATCTAATTGATGCAGAGTCAGGGATGGTAAGCTGATAGTTTGGAGGAATTAGTTAATCTTGTCTGGGGAGGGTTGTGGGGTCTGTGGGTCTTGTTTTAGGTTGTATAAGTCACTATAGTAGTCGCTAAATGCGTTGGCTATGTCTTGTGGGTTCGTCTGAGGAATTTTTGTGTGGGGGTGAAATATCTGATGTATTTTGGATCGTCTGCCTTTGAGTCTCTGTGCTAATCTTTTCCCTGCCTTGTTAGAGGTGGAATATGAGGAATCTTTTAGTTTACGTTGGAGGAATTCAAAGGAATGAAGAAGCAAAGTTTTCAGTTCTTGCCTAAGGGACAATAATTGGTTAGTTTAGTTTGTGTAGTCTGAGGGTTGGCTTTATGTTGTATTTCTAGGATTGCAATTTGGGATATTAATTCATCTATACGCTGCATCCTCTTCCTTTTGTGTAGAGAGCTTAATTTTATCAAGAAACCTGTAATATAAGCTTTATGTGTGCTCCACACCACTCCAGGGTCAGAGACTGAGCCTGTGTTTATTGAGAAAAATTCTGTAAGTTGATCTGAAATCTCTGGTGAGTATTTTTCGTGTTGAAGTATATAATTGTTTGCTCGCCAGATAAATGTATTACGTTGTAGATTGGAATCTTCTATCGTGTGGATCGTAGACTTGCATATTTTCTGTAACAGCCATTTGTCTGTTAAAAATAAATCAATTCTTGAATAAGAATTATGTCTGGGGGAATAAAAGATAAAGTTTCTTTCAGCTCCATGATCGCAGCGCCAAACATCTTACAGATCTTGTGATGAGAAGAATTTTTTCAGTGGCGAGTCTCGCTTATTCGCAGTTGATGTGGTATCCATGGTGGTGTCGGGGGTCTGTTAAGGTCTCCACATAATATTAGATGCCCTTTCTGAATTGGTTTGGCGATCCGCATGACTTTGTGTAGAAATTTCATTTGGTGGGTATTTGGGGCATAAACATTAATAAGAGTATATGGTACTCTGTTGATGATACACATCAGAATGATATAAGTAATACATTGGACTGTTGAAAGTCCACAGCATTTTTGATTGCTATCATGACCCCTTTAGATTTAGTAGAGTGGAATGCTTGGTAAATGTGTGGAAACTGGCGGTTGTTGCATAGATGTGAATCCGTTGGGATTAGGTGGGTTTTTTGAACGCAGAGAACATCACTCTGGAGAGCCTTGGCAGTTTTCCATAGTGAGTGTCTCTTAGCCAGGTGATTCAGCCCATTGACATTTAGTGATAAAATAGTGATCAGCATCATGTGGGAGTAGGGTTGGAGGATTGGGTGAGGTAACACTTACAGTTAGTCGCTTTGTTCTCAAGTATGGAAGTGCTGAAGTAGAGATGAAATTGATGGGCAGTGGAAGTCCAGGGGCCTGTCAGCAGGATGGTTAATAGAGCTGCGGATTGAGCAATATGTTAATCACATGATATTAATACTGGATAAACAAACCGTTGGTAACTTAAACTCTGAGCAACTGTAGAAGGGTTTATAGAGGTGTTGTAGCACACCGCTTCAACCTCTAGGTGGGGGTAAAAACAGTTAGTAACAAAGGGAGCTGAAAATTTAAGGAATCAATTCGTCAGGATCCAGGGGATCTGAGATGATGTAGTTAGGCCCATTTTGGTGTTGGTAGTGAGAGCCATTTATCTACGTTGTTGATCCAGTTGTCCGCTGGATAAGGATGATCCGCTATGAAGTGAGGACATTTCTGGGGGGGTCCGGGATTATTCCCCAGGTGTGGAGGAGTCTCAGTCCTTTATCAAGATCACTTATGGTGTGGGATTGACCATTTCTTGTGATTAGGAGAGTTGCCGGGTAACGCCATTTATATGGTATTTTGTAGTTTTGGAGACCTTTGGTGACTGGGTTCATCTGGCCTCTTAGTTGGTGCGTGTATTTAGAGAGGTCCGGGAAGAATTGTATCTCCGTGTATGGAGCGGGCAATGGTGACTTATTTTTTACCCCCAGCAGGAGTTTTTCTTTGATATGAAAGAAGTAGACTCTCATCAGAATGTCTCTGGGAACTGAGGCGGCAAGGTGGGACGGCTTAGCTATTCTGTGAATTCTGTCCACTATTATGTCTCGGGGGGATGCTTCTGGGATAATGATATGCATCATTTCTTTTGCGTATCGAGGTAGGTCCGCAGGTAATATGAATTCAGGGATACCTCTCAGCTTAACGTTGTTCCTGCGAGACCTGTCTTCCAAATGGGCCAGCTTGGCACACATCCACTTCTGTTCCTCTCTCACATCATCATAAACTTCTATGACCTCATTTACTGTGGTGGTGCATTCACTCACGCTTTTCTCCATACATGTCACCCTATCATCAAGTGAGTGGATGTCTGAGGATATTTTAGTAAATAATGAGAGATCTGACATGAGGGAGGTCTGCAGTGATAGCAGCATGTCCTTTAGGGTGGAATCAATGACAGGTTGTCCCGAGGTAGGGAAGGATGCCATTGATGTGTGTAAGGCCTGGTTGCAGAGGAGAATCCCACCAATAAATTAGCGCTTGCTCCAAATAATCAAAATAATAATGAGCTGCTAACACTGCAACCAGAATAATTGCCCAACAAATCAACATAAACAAAAACGTGTAGCGCTAAATGAAGAAAAAGGGCACTTTAGAAATAATGGGTTAAAGAGCCAATGCCTTGTGTGTAATACAGCTGGAACGCAAGTAATTAATTCCCATAGAGGAACACTGATAGAGGAAAAACTGTTTATAACCTAGTCAGTGAATTGGAAACTGAATGGGTCATCACTTGAGAGTGGTGTGGATAGAACCTTCACCAGCATACGTCATAAAGTTTTAGAAATGATGATATGTAGTAAATCATTAACAGTCCTGCTTAATATGTTGAATGATGTATAAATGGACCAGTTTCAAAATATCACACCACAGTGTCTTCACAAACATGCAATGCACTCAGATGGTATAGATGGAGGCTTACCGGAGGGTTTGAACCCAAGACAGTGTATACTGTGAGGGTCAAACCGGCTTTTATTGCTCCCTGGCAATAGTGAGAAGACTTTGGCAGCCTGAAGATATCACGGGAAGTTTTCTGAAGGCGTATTTTCTCCAAACACAACAGAAGTCCTTGCGTATGACTCATAAAGGGTATAAAAAGGACCACATAGTGTAATATCGTAGAAACTGTATTTATTAAAATTGAAGAAATACACTTATATGATGTAGATGTTAAAAAAGCGCTTGTACATAAAAAGGGGCGGCAGTGGAGTCCTCCTTTGGGAGGGTTCAAACCCTCCGGTAAGCCTCCATCTATACCATCTGAGTGCATTGCATGTTTGTGAAGACACTGTGGTGTGATATTTTGAAACTGGTCCATTTATACATCATTCAACATATTAAGCAGGACTGTTAATGATTTACTACATATCATCATTTCTAAAACTTTATGACGTATGCTGGTGAAGGTTCTTTCCACACCACTCTCAAGTGATGACCCATTCAGTTTCCAATTCACTGACTAGGTTATAAACAGTTTTTCCTCTATCAGTGTTCCTCTATGGGAATTAATTACTTGCGTTCCAGCTGTATTACACACAAGGCATTGGCTCTTTAACCCATTATTTCTAAAGTGCCCTTTTTCTTCATTTAGCGCTACACGTTTTTGTTTATGCTGGTTGCAGAGGAGGGGGATTGAAAGCCTGGGCCTCAATTTGTGCTGGCAGTGGCCGCTGCTGCGGCAAATCGAGCCACATTTTAGCTAGTTCATGGTCATGACAAGATTTGAGGACGGCAACCCGTGTTTGTTGTGGCACAAAAATTCTGTCCTTGTACCATAATAATTCATCTCTGGACTGTACAGTGATGTCTGTTGGATGGGGAGCCGATGAAGATGCCTGTTTGATTTAGGACAGTGGTCTCCTTGAAGCATGAGAAAGTTCCCAGGAGCAAGAATGGTATCTGGGGAAGAAGGAACTTCAGGTTAGCTGAACATCCGAGACAGCGCATCCGGTTTGGTATTCTTTGATCCCGGCCTGTAAGTGATGTGGAAAGTGAACCTGGTGAAGAAGAGTGCCCATCTGGCCTGACGTGGTTTCAATCTTTTTGCAACTTTCAGGTACTCTAGATTTTTGTGGCCGATGTACACCAGAATAGGGGGGGGCGCTCCTTCCAGGAGGTAGCGCCATTCTTCAAGTGTTGCTTTGATTGCAAGTAGCTCCCTGTCCCCAACATCGTAATTCTTCTCAGCTTCTGTTATCCTGCAGGAGAAGAACGCCACTGGATGTAATAGAGCCTTGGATCCTTGTCTCTGTGAAAGTACCGCCCCCACTGCTATCTCAGAGGCATCTACCTCTAGTATGTAAGGTAAAGCTGGGTCAGGATGCTTCAGGACAGAGGCTGACACGAACTGATCTTTCAAGGAGGTAAAAGCAGCTTGAGCCTCAGGGAACCATTGGAATCGGGTGCCTTGCTGAGTCAGTCTTGTGATGGGAGAGATGATGGAAGAAAATCCCCTGATGAACTTGCGATAGAAATTCACAAAACCCACAAAGCGCTGAACTCCCTTCTTATCTGTAGGGGCCAGCCAATCCAGGATGGCGGAGACCTGCTGCGGATCCATCTTCATTCCATCTATGGAAATAATCAGGCCCAGAAACTGAATGCTTGTCATTCGAACTCGCACTTCTCAGGTTTTGCGTACAAGCTGTGCTGGCGAAGCCGAGTTAGAACCTTTCTGACGTGTTCCCGGTGGATAGACAGGGAGGAGGAAAAAATCAGGATGTCTTCCAGATAAACTATGATGAACAGGTCAAGGTAGTCTCTAAAGATATTGTTAACAAAATGCTGGAAAGTGGCAGGAGCATTACATAACCCAAAGGGCATCACAAGATACTCAAAGTGTCAGAAGCGGGTGCGGAAGGCAGTCTTCCATTCGTCCCCGCTTCAGATCCGGACTAGGTTGTATGTTCCGCGAAGATCCAGTTTGGTAAATATAGATGCAGTTCCGAGTCTCTGAAAGAGTTCAGGTACCAAAGGTAGGGGGTACCAGTTCTTGATTGTAATTTTATTGAGGTCCCGATAATCTACGTAGGGGCGTAGGGAGTGATCCATCTTTTCCACAAAGAAAATCCCTGCTCCTGCTGGGGAGGTGGAGGGGTTTATGAACCCTTTTTTCAGATTATCATCAATGTAGGTTTTAAGAGTACCTAGCTCCAGTTCGGTTAAGGGAAAAATTCTCCAAAGGAAATCTCTGCTCCAGGGAGAAGTTCAATCGGGCAGTCATAGCGTCTGTGTGGAGGAAGTGTCTCTGCCCCCTTCCTACTGAACACATCCAGAAAACTATGGTATGCTTCTGGGACAGTTTGGCAGGTCTCACATCGGTCTCCACACACAGCAAGGAAGATGGGATGTCGTTAACTCCCTTTAGGCAATACTGACGGCAATAAGGGGAGTGAAAACTGATTTTTCCAGTAGACCAGTCTATTTGTGGATTATGGGCTTTGAGCCAGGGCATGCCCAGTATGATGGGAAACAAGGGAGACTCGATGATGTCAAGACAGAGTAGTTCCCGATGGTTGCCGGAAATTATGGTATTTAGAGGAACCGTCTCTTGTGTTACAAGCCCAGATTTAATAGCCGATCCGTCGGTCATGTGTACAGACAGTCCCTGTGCTCTGGGTCGTAGAGGGATTTGGCATTTGCGGGCAAAAGATAAGTCCATAAACCGGCTACAGGCTCCGGAATCAATTATAGCGGTTGCTTGAGTATTCCCTCCTGGAAGCTGTAGAGAAATGGAGATAACCAAATGAGTTGCATTGTTAAACACAGCAGGTAAGGAAGTAGAGGAGAGGGTAGTGTGCTTACGGGTCTTTGCGGGACAAGTCCTCACATAGTGTCCAGATTCCCCGCAATAGAGGCAAAGGTTGTTAGCCCGCCGACATTGATGTTCTTCAGGAGTCAGAGAGGGACGGATCACGCCTAGTTGCATTGGCTCAGAAGTATCAGCGGAAGTGTAAACAGGAGGATTTGATACACGTGGTAACATCCATACTGGGCGAGAGGGACCAGCTGTACGTTCTGCTCTTCGTTCTCTTAAACGTCTGTCTATTTGGATGAACAGGTTGATGAGACCTTCAACTGTAGCCGGAATGCCAACCCGGGCCAACTCATCCTTTAATGGTTCAGAAAGACCCATGCTAAACTGGTAACATAGGGTGGCGTCGTTCCAGTTTGTATTGGAACTCCAACACCTGAACTCAGATGCATAGTCCTCCGCCGCCCTACAGCCCTGCTGGAGAGAGAATAATGCTGCTTCTGTGGTAGCTGCTTGTTGCGGATCTTCATAGAGAAGGCCATGGCTTGAAAGAAAGTATCCAGATGGTTAAGACAGTTATCCTTCTGCTCCAAGAGGCGATGGGCCCATGCCTGGGGTTTGCCTAGTAGGAGGGAAATGACGAAGCCCACCTTGGTAGTTTCAAGGGAGAATGTTCTGGGTTGTAATGCAAAGAAAAGTTCACAGGCATTATGGAATGCCCTATACTTGCTGCGATCCCCGGAGAACGTTTCTGGTGTGGGAACTTTGGGTTCTGGAGGCAGCATGACCACTGAAGGAGCAGTGGACGAGCCAGGAGCTGGGGTAGAGAGAACTTGGACACGCTCTTCCAGTCGGTTATAACCGTCTTGTAAGTCCTTAACAGGTTGCGTAAGTCCAGCTAGATGATGACAGATGTCCTCCATGGGTGAGGTTCCCTGCGTGGGCTCGGATATGGCTGTCTGGTACTGTCACGTACCTGGTAGGTAGAGCCCAGAATGCAGGGAACGGCCTCTCGTATACCTTTGACTCAGGAACCCCTGGTAGTGTTGACAGGGGCTCGAGAGTACAAAGGGGCACAAGTGCCTGACTGGAAGGCTGGAGTAGAGGGCTGGATCCTGTAATCAGCAGGGAGGTGTCCTGTAGTCCAGCAGCAGGATGCAGACAGCAGGGAGGTGTCCTGTAGTCCAGCAACAGGATGCAGACAGCAGGGAGGTGTTCTGTAGTCCAGCAGCAGGATGCAGACAGCAGGGAGGTGTTCTGTAGTCCAGCAGAAGGATGCAGACAGCAGGGAGGTGTTTTGTAGTTCAGCAGCAGGATGCAGACAGCAGGGAGGTGTTCTGTAGTCCAGCAGCAGGATGCAGACAGCAGGGTACAGACAAGTCGGGTCAAAACACAGGCGGGCAGATCAGGTACAGAAGGGCAATCCAAAAGAATAGTAACAGCAAACAGGGTAGTCAGGAACAGTCCAAATAGATAATAGATTCAGAGATTCTGGTAACAAGGTAACAGGGCAGCAGGGGTCTTCAGGAACGCTGTCTAGCCTTTACATTACTAGAACATTTGCTGTAAGGCTTTTCCTGACAAGCTCACACATACCCAAAGTACACTACACTAAAAATCCCTCTATCAGCACTGGCCCCCGTCATAGCCCAAATATCCCTCACATCCTGGATCAACAAAGGGTAAAATTTCTTCACAACTTATACAATATGAACTCCCTTAAAACCTTTCCTTCTCTTCAAAAAGAATTGAATTTCCCACAAAGCGACATATATAAATACATGCAAATACGACATTGCCTCTTAAAAATCTCTTACAATCACTAGAACATCCAAGCCCTGGCGTGATCCTTCCTAACTTCCCCTACCTTAACCCAAAAAGGAATCACAACATTTTATAACATTCTCCAGCAGAAATGTACCTTCACTAAATCTCTCCCCTATGTACAATGGGAAGCTGATTTAGGGCAGTCCTTCATGACACACCAGTGGATTGAAGCATGCACAGCAACACAGAAGGCTACCTGCTGCTCTACACTAAGCGAACTAACCACAAAAATATCACTGAGATGGTACCAGACCCCAGACAAAATCTCAAGATACAGCCCCCAACAATCAAATAGATGTTGGAGAAAGTGAGGCCAAAAAGGACATACTACATGTCCTTTGGGGTTGCCCTACACTCTCAACATACTGGAATGCTATATTTACCATTATGTCTGAAATTACTCAACAAGTCCATATGAACCCAGGACTAGCAATCCTATCCCTAGGCATCAAAACTCTCCCACCTAAATCACAATATACAATTATCCACATACTCCTAGCATCAAGATTATCAGTCACGAGAAAATTGAGAAATCCCTACCTCCTTCCCTAACAGAAGTGATAGATCTAACGCATTTACACTGCTCCTATGAACAGATGATGGCATCCTGCTCAGGGCAGCTACAAACCTCCCTCCTTCAATGGTCACCTTGGAACTCTTGGTACTCAACAAAATTGGTAAACTTCTATATGTACTGTATATATATATCTTTAATGACTTTATGATGGATGAGGTTGAGGTCCTTCAGGACACAGCTTGAACCCACTGGGGTGTCTGGGGTGAACTCAACCTCCGTATTTCTCTTCCCCATACATGTTGGTTACATTAGCTGCATACCTACTAATTTACTGCTTTCCGTGTACCACACATTTATGTCCTTCCCTTGTACTTTCTGTATATTCATTGTCATTCTACCATATCATGTAACAGATATGTTTATCTCACGTTTATTGCTTATCCTTCAAAACACAATAAAAATCAATTGAAACAAAAAAAGTAAAAACGACAGGAGAGACAGTTTTGGGCAATTCCTTTTTTAAAAAATAAAAACATAGCAGGTGTCCTGCGATGTCTATCCATCTTCAATCACAGCGTCTTACGGTGCAGAGAAAAAAAAATGGAAAAACTCTGCCTCCATGGGAGGCGTCTTGCCGACTGCAGCCTTTTCGCGATGACAGCTGTTATATAGCTGAGCGTGAGACCACCCGGTGACGTAAACTGGTGACCCCTCAACTATATAACAGCTGTCATTGCAAAAAGGCTGCAGTCGGCGGGATGCCTCCCATGGAGGCAGAGTTTTTCCATTTTTTTTTCTCTGGACCATCAGACACTGTGATTGAAGATGGATGTACATCGCAGAACACTTTTTATTTTTTACATTTTTAATACAATGTACCCCATACCCATTCACATGGGGGGGTGGGATCTGGGGGCTTCCAGATTCCAATAAGACCCCCGCCCGCAAAACCCCACAAACACTGGGCAAGGGTTGTGGGGAAGAGGCCCTTGTCCCCATCAACATGGGGTCAAGGTGTTTTGGGGGGGACCCCAAAGCACCCTACCCATGTTGAGGGCATGTGGCCTGGTATGTTTCAGGAGGGGGGACGCTCTCTCATTCCCCCTTTTCCTGCAGCCTGCCAGGTTGCGCGCTCGGATAAGGGTCTGGTATGGATTTTGGGGGGACCCCCACGCCATTTTTTTTACATTTTGGTGAGGGGTTTCCCTTAATATCCATACCAGATCTGAAAGCCCTGGTATGGATTTTTGAGGGGGTACCCCCACACCATTCTTTTTATAAATGCCATTTTTTTCAATGATTTGTATCTATATTGCCAGGATCCAACGAAATATTATCGCCGCAAGCAGTTTTAAATTACATTTTTTCTTTTAGAAATGTAATTTTGCTGTAGTACTGTTATGAACATGGGAAAGATGCGCTTCTTTACAGGCATACTAAGGAGACCCCCAGGCACGATATTTAAAGGAATATTTCATTTTTATTGTTTCACATTAAGCATTATTAAAATCACTGCTCCTAAAAAAAACCTTCCTTTTTTAAAACTTTTTTTGCATTGATACATGTCCCCTGGGGCAGGACCTAGGTCCCTATACACTTTTTTGGCAACAACTTGCATTTAAGCCTTTAAAATTAGCACTTTTGATTTTTCACGTTTGTGTCCCATAGATTTTAATGGTGTTCGCACAATTTGTTTTGCCTGTTCGCATGTTCTGCTGCGAACTGAACAGGGGGATGTTCAGCTCATCCCTAGTAAGCAACAGCATTGACATGGTGATTACATTGGTTTTTAAACAAAGTCTTGTCATTCAAATAATTTTTCAAAATCAGTTAGGGGAGAGAGCAGGTAGGAAAGTTTTTGCATGCTCGATAGCAAATATCTCAATTGTAATGCCCCTTAAAATGACAACAGAGGTTCAGCCATATGTTGGAGCTCGACCAGAGATTTATATCCAGAATGGGTGAGAAAGACTTTGAGACCAAATTTATTTTTTTAACTACAGATTGGAAGGTCTGGTCAGTAATACCAGGGAGGAGGTTGAGGGGGCCTATCACCAGTGTCATGAGTGAAGGAGACCATTCCGAGAATATATTCCCTCATTCAGCAAGAAGAAGTTGGGGTGTGTAACCCACCAAGGGGTGAGATTTAACAGAAGGGGGAACTGAAGCATGCAGTGGAATAACTAAAGATGCCTCTTCTGATTGGATCCAACATTTGTTCTCATCATGGATGCATCAGTCAAGAATGTGTGCAAGGCGGTCCGCTCTGTGATATTTCAAAGGTCTTGAAGGCCAAGCCTCTGCATTGTTTTGGGCTTTAACCTCCAGGGATATCAACCCTATTACACACCTTGGTATCATTAGCAAAAAGACATATATGACTGATACACAAGTTCCGCGCTCCTGAACTCAATGTGCCACCACTGCGCTCATGAAAAAATGTGAACAAAAAATAAAAACAATTATAAACTTATAAAAGCTGCCAACTTAAATAAAAAATGAATAAAAAAAGTGTTTTAAGGACAAAACAGTGGCACTAAGTAACTGAATCTGTGATAAATCATAAACCAATAGGTAAATCATAAACCAATAGGAGACTTATACAATAAATGAATTATATCAACAAATCTCCAAGTGTGAATGTGTCCATAAGTAAATTAACAAATCATGCATAGTGATAAAGTCCTTAAATCAGATGAAATTCTTCTTGGATATTTAAGAATATCTTCCACCACACCGCTTGTGATTGTGCTCCACTCCCAGTTGAAAACGCACTCACCAGAAAAATATGCCTTGCATTCTCATGCGCGGCAAACAAGCTGTTAAAAAACCACCAAGGCTTTAATCAGAGCTCGGCTTGCAGCAGCATTCAGTAGGGGAGGAACATCCTATCAGTAAGCATGAAATGATATAAAACTTCCAATAGTGTGATATTGCAAACCATTTATTTTAAAACCCAAAGTAAATCTTCAAATTCGCACTCACATGTGTCACATACCAAAAGAGCATTAGCAAAAGCATGGGTAGGTAGTCACCAAGTCTAGAGCCGTATGCTGCAGTCAGGCAGACCCGGGACGCTCAGCGCTGTAAACCTCCTCGCTGTCTCTCTCATCTCTCCCGTTCGTGACACCGCTTCAGAGTACAATTCTCATCATTGGTTGCCATACAGCCACGCCCCCGACATGTTTTGTCATTGCGACTTACTCATGGGGTTGGCTGTACGGCACGGCAACCCTCCCCTTTGTACCTCTCCGATTAGCTAATGTCGGAAGTAACGCTAAAGCGCATGCGCGCGTGCCGTGTCCCCCGGAGCACAACATAGCGGCTTCCACATTTATGATATTGCACTGAGGGGTATTTTCACTCTGTTGGAGTATTGAAACCAGATAAATCATAAAGAATTCAGGTGGTACAACAATAGCATTCATAAGAAGTACACAAAGTAAGAGGAACATTAAATTGTATTATATAAAAAACGTGCTTAAGCGATTTAACTATGATTTAGTCGCCCTAAACCTGGATAAGGGTGAATGCGATCTGATGTATTGCACATCTTAGTAACTGTATATAATTCAAATAATAGATATAAAAATGAGCATACTAAGTAGATTTTATTAAAATATACTCAAACTAAATATTAACCACTTAAGGACTGCCTCACGCCGATGTACGTCGGCAAGGCGGCACGGGCAGGCAAAATCACGTACATATACGTGATTTGCCTCCCGCGGGTGGGGGGTCCGATCGGACCCCCCCCGGTGCCCGAGGCTGTCCTGTTTTGCCCCCGGCGATCGGAGGTGAGGGGGAGGCCATCCGTTCGTGGCCCCCCCCTCGCGATCGCCGCCGGCCAATCAGATCACTTCCTTTGCTGCTGTATGCTAAACAGCAGCAAAGGAAATTATGTCATCTCTCCTCGGCTCGGTATTTTCCGTTGCAGCGCTGAGGAGAGAAGACTTCACTGCACAACACTACACACACAGTAGAACATGCCAGGCACACAAAACACCCCGATCCCCCCCCCGATCACCCCCCGATCCCCCCCAATCACCCCCCCTCCCTGTCACAAACTGACACCAGCAGTTTTTTTTTTTTTTTTTCTGATTACAGCATTGGTGTCAGTTTGTGACAGTTACAGTGTTGGGACAGTGAGTATTACCCCCCTTTAGGTCTAGGATACCCCCCTAACCCCCCTAATAAAGTTTTAACCCCTTGATCACCCCCTGTCGCCAGTGTCACTAAGCGATCATTTTTCTGATCGCTGTATTAGTGTCGCTGGTGACGCTAGTTAGTGAGGTAAATATTTAGGTTCGCCGTCATTGTTTTATAGCGACAGGGACCCCCATATACTACCTAATAAATGTTTTAACCCCTTGATTGCCCCCTAGTTAACCCTTTCACCACTGATCACCGTATAACCGTTACGGGTGACGCTGGTTAATTCGTTTATGTTTTATAGTGTCAGGGAACCCGCCGTTTATTACCGAATAAAGGTTTAGCCCCCCGATCGCCCGGCGGTGATATGCGTCGCCCCAGGCAGCGTCAGATTAGCGCCAGTACCACTAACACCCACGCACGCGACATACGCCTCCCTTAGTGATATAGTATCTGAACGGATCAATATCTGATCCGATCAGATCTATACTAGCGTCCCCAGCAGTTTAGGGTTCCCAAAAACGCAGTGTTAGCGGGATCAGCCCAGATACCTGCTAGCACCTGCGTTTTACCCCTCCGCCCGGCCCAGCCCAGCCCACCCAAGTGCAGTATCGATCGATCACTGACACTTACAAATCACTAAACGCATAACTGCAGCGTTCGCAGAGTCAGGCCTGATCCCTGCGATCGTTAACAGTTTTTTTGGTAGCATTTTGGTGAACTAGCAAGCACCAGCCCCAGGCAGTGTCAGGTTAGCGTCAGTACCGCTAACACCCACACACGCGCCGTACACCTCCCTTAGTGGTATAGTATCTGAACGGATCAATATCTGATCCGATCAGATCTATACTAGCGTCCCCAGCAATTTAGGGTTCCCAAAAACGCAGTGTTAGCGGGATCAGCCCAGATACCTGCTAGCACCTGCGTTTTGCCCCTCCACCCGGCCCAGCCCAGCCCACCCAAGTGCAGTATCGATCGATCACTGTCACTTACAAAACACTAAACACATAACTGCAGCGTTCGCAGAGTCAGGCCTAATCCTTGCGATCGCTAACAGTTTTTTTGGAAGCTTTTTATTGGACTGGCAAGCACCAGCGGCCTAGTACACCCCGGTCGTAGTCAAACCAGCACTGCAGTAACACTTGGTGACGTGGCGAGTCCCATAAGTGCAGTTCAAGCTGGTGAGGTGGCAAGCACAAGTAGTGTCCCGCTGTCACCAAAAAGACAAACACAGGCCCGTCGTGCCCATAATGCCCTTCCTGCTGCATTCTCCAATCCTACTAATTAGGAACCCACCACTTCTGCAGCGCCCGTACTTCCTCCATTCACATCCCCAACCAAATGCAGTCGGCTGCATGAGAGGCATTTTTATGTCCTCCCGAGTACCCCTACCCAGGGAACCCCCCAAAAAAGATGTCGTGTCTGCAGCAAGCGCGGATATAGGCGTGACACCCGCTATTATTGTCCCTCCTGTCCTCACAATCCTGGTCTTTGCATTGGTGAATATTTTGAACACTACCATGCACTAGTTGAGTATTAGCGTAGGGTACAGCACTGCACAGACTAGGCACACTTTTACAGGGTCTCCCAAGATGCCATCGCATTTTGAGAGACCCGAACCTGGAACCGGTTACAGTTATAAAAGTTAGTTACAAAAAAAGTGTAAAAAAAAAAATATATATATAAAATAAAAAAAAATTGTTGTCGTTTTATTGTTCTCTCTCTCTCTCTCTCTCTATTCTCTCTCTCTATTGTTCTGCTCTTTTTTACTGTATTCTATTCTGCAATGTTTTATTGTTATTATGTTTTATCATGTTTGTTTTTCAGGTATGCAATTTTTTATACTTTACCGTTTACTGGACTTTATTGTTAACCATTTTTTTGTCTTCAGGTACGCCATTCACAACTTTGAGTGGTTATACCAGAATGATGCCTGCAGGTTTAGGTATCATCTTGGTATCATTCTTTTCAGCCAGCGGTCGGCTTTCATGTAAAAGCAATCCTAGCAGCTAATTAGCCTCTAGACTGCCTTTACAAGCCGTGGGAGGGAATGCCCCCCCCCCCAACGTCTTCCGTGTTTTTCTCTGGCTCTCCTGTCTCAACAGGGAACCTGAGAATGCAGCCGGTGATTCAGCCAGCTGACCATAGAGCTGATCAGAGACCAGAGTGGCTCCAAACATCTCTATGGCCTAAGAAACCGGAAGCTACGAGCATTTTATGACTTAGATTTCGCCGGATGTAAATAGCGCCATTGGGAAATTGGGGAAGCATTTTATCACACCGATCTTGGTGTGGTCAGATGCTTTGAGGGAAGAGGAGAGATCTAGGGTCTAATAGACCCCAATTTTTTCAAAAAAGAGTACCTGTCACTACCTATTGCTATCATAGGGGATATTTACATTCCCCGAGATAACAATAAAAATGATTAAAAAAAAAAAATGAAAGGAACAGTTTAAAAATAAGATAAAAAAGCAAAAAAATAATAAAGAAAAAAAAAAAAAAAAAAAAGCACCCCTGTCGCCCCCTGCTCTTGCGCTAAGGCGAACGCAAGCGGCGGTCTGTCGTCAAACGTAAACAGCAATTGCACCATGCATGTGAGGTATCACCGCGAAGGTCAGATCGAGGGCAGTAATTTTAGCAGTAGACCTCCTCTGTAAATCTAAAGTGGTAACCTGTGAAGGCTTTTAAAGGCTTTTAAAAATGCATTTATTTTGTTGCCACTGCACGTTTGTGCGCAATTGTAAAGCATGTCATGTTTGGTATCCATGTACTCGGCCTAAGATTATCTTTTTTATTTCATCAAACATTTGGGCAATATAGTGTGTTTTAGTGCATTAAAATTTAAAAAAGTGTGTTTTTTCCCAAAAAAATGCGTTTGAAAAATCGCTGCGCAAATACTGTGTGAAAAAAAAAATGAAACACCCACCATTTTAATCTGTAGGGCATTTGCTTTAAAAAAATATATAATGTTTGGGGGTTCAAAGTAATTTTCTTGCAAAAAAAAATAACTTTTTCATGTAATCAAAAAGTGTCAGAAAGGGCTTTGTCTTCAAGTGGTTAGAAGAGTGGGTGATGTGTGACATAAGCTTATAAATGTTGTGCATAAAATGCCAGGACAGTTCAAAACCCCCCCAAATGACCCCATTTTGGAAAGTAGACACCCCAAGCTATTTGCTGAGAGGCATGTCGAGTCCATGGAATATTTTATATTGCGACACAAGTTGCGGGAAAGAGACACATTTTTTTTTTTTTTTTTGCACAAAGTTGTCACTAAATGATATATTGCTCAAACATGCCATGGGGATATGTGAAATTACACCCCAAAATACATTCTGCTGCTTCTCCTGAGTACGGGGATACCACATGTGTGAGACTTTTTGGGAGCCTAGCCGCGCACGGGACCCCGAAAACCAAGCACCGTCTTTAGGCTTTCTAAGGGCGTGAATTTTTGATTTCACTCTTCACTGCCTATCACAGTTTCGGAGGCCATGGAATGCCCAGGTGGCACAAAACAACCCCAAATGACCCCATTTTAGGAAAGTAGACACCCCAAGCTATTTGCTGAGAGGTATAGTGAGTATTTTGCAGACCTCACTTTTTGTCACAAAGTTTTGAAAATTGAAAAAAGAAAAAAAAAATGTTTTTTCTTGTCTTTCTTCATTTTCAAAAACAAATGAGAGCTGCAAAATACTCACCATGCCTCTCGGCAAATAGCTTGGGGTGTCTACTTTCCAAAATGGGGTCATTTGGGGGGGTTTTGTGCCACCTGGGCATTCCATGGCCTCCGAAACGGTGATAGGCAGTGAAGAGTAAAATCAAAAATTCACGCCCTTAAAAACGCTGAAGGCAGTGATTGGTTTTCGGGGCCCCGTACGCGGCTAGGCTCCCAAAAAGTCCCACACATGTGGTATCCCCATACTCAGGAGAAGCAGCAGAATATATTTTGGGGTGCAATTCCACATATGCCCATGGCCTGTGTGAGCAATATATCATTTAGTGACAACTTTGTGCAAAAAAAAAAAAATGTGTCACTTTCCCGCAACTTGTGTCAAAATATAAAATATTCCATGGACTCAATATGCCTCTCAGCAAATAGATTGGGGTGTCTACTTTCCAAAATGGGGTCATTTGGGGGGGTTTGTGCCACCTGGGCATTCCATGGCCTCCGAAACTGTGATAGGCAGTGAAGAGTGAAATCAAAAATTTACACCCTTAGAAATCCTGAAGGCGGTGATTGGTTTTCGGGGTCCCGTACGTGGCTAGGCTCCCAAAAAGTCCAACACATGTGGTATCCCCGTACTCAGGAGAAGCAGCTGAATGTATTTTGGGGTGCAATTCCACATAGGCCCATGGCCTGTGTGAGCAATATATCATTTAGTGACAACTTTTTGTAAATATTTTTTTTTTTTTCATTATTCAAACACTTGGGACAAAAAAAATAAATATTCAATGGGTTCAACATGCCTCTCAGCAATTTCCTTGGGGTGTCTACTTTCCAAAATGGGGTCATTTGGGGGGGGGGTTGTACTGCCCTGCCATTTTAGCACCTCA
This sequence comes from Aquarana catesbeiana, assembly GCF_042186555.1. Lineage (NCBI taxonomy): Eukaryota > Metazoa > Chordata > Amphibia > Anura > Ranidae > Aquarana > Aquarana catesbeiana. The sequence continues at coordinate 785,557,873 of NC_133324.1, read as the reverse complement.
AGAAATGACATAGGCAGTCATAAACTAAAAGCTGTGTAAATTACAGAAAATGTACCCTAGTTTGTAGACGCTATAACTTTTGCGCAAACCAATAAATATACACTTATTGACATTTTTTTTACCAAAGACATATGGCTGAATACATTTTGGCCTAAATGTATGACTAAAATTGAGTTTATTGGATTTTTTTATAACAAAAAGTAGAAAATATCATTTTTTTTCAAAAATTTTCGGTCTTTTTCCGTTTATAGCGCAAAAAATAAAAACCGCAGAGGTGATCAAATACCATCAAAAGAAAGCTCTATTTGTGGGAAGAAAAGGACGCAAATTTCGTTTTGGGTACAGCATTGCATGACCGCGCAATTAGCAGTTAAAGCAACGCAGTGCCAAATTGGAAAAAGATCTCTGGTCCTTAGGCAGCATAATGGTCCGGGGCTCAAGTGGTTAAAAAATATATGAAAAAATATATAAAAAAACCTATGAGTAAAAAATATATATTTAAAAAAAATATATATAAAATAAAAAATAAAAAAACGAAAAAACATGGGCCCAGTGGTTGGAGTCAATAAGGAGCCTAATAAACATAATATTACTGTATTACAGGACACTAAAACTAAAAATTACTAATAAAACAATTGAGATCTAACTCAATGTTTAACCCTTTCGGATTGAGGCTTTTTAAAAGGAAGATCTATTTTGTTTCTCTTTGGGACAAATCCCTGATGTGTTTGAACCCCCTCCATGCTGGAAAAACTTGGTCAATCCCACAAAATTGTAGAAGAGATGGGTCCTGGTTATGCTTTTCCTTAAAATGTAACAAAACACTATGAAATTTATATCCATTCCTTATATTTGCCAAGTGCTCTGCTATCCGTACCCTCAAAAGTCGCTTAGTTCTTCCTACGTAATATAACCCACAAGGTCACCACATCAGGTAAACCACGTAAGAAGAATTACATGTAATGAACATTGTTCTCTCGGTATTTCTGAGATTTCTGAGATAATCTTATTCAGATCAATCTTATACATCATGAGGAGGAAGGTCTGAATAAGATTTTCTCAGAAATCTCACAAATACAGAGAGAACAATGTTTGGGAAATAAAGAAACCAAAACTGCCAATGATCAACGTCAATGGGGGGTTCATATCTAATTTCCATTTTCAATATAAGGAGATAGAGAACATATTTACTAAACATTGGCATATCCTATGTAGGGACAGACATTTGGGAGAAGCTCTACCCAGTAAGCCTAAATTCATTTATAGAAGGGCCCACAATTTTGGGGATCTGATAGTCCGAAAGATTCTGGATCCACCAAGCGAACGAACCATTACAATTGATTTAAAATGGTTTTTCTCTTGTAGAAAATGTATCTGTTGTAGAACTGTGAATAGAATTAATAGGGATGTAACTAATGTCATGAATTCAGACCATGAGGTATTTAAGATTGAAAAATTCATTACATGTAATTCTTCTTACGTGGTTTACCTGATGTGGTGCCCTTGTGGGTTATATTACATAGGAAGAACTAAGCGACTTTTGAGGGTACTTTTGAGCACTTGGCGAATATAAGGAACGGATATAAATTTCATAGTGTTTCTTTACATTTTAAGGAAATGCATAACCAGGACCCATCTCTTCTACAATTTTGTGGGATTGACCAGGTTTTTCCAGCATGGAGGGGGTCCAATTGGATCAGGGATTTGTCCCAAAGAGAAACAAAATGGATCTTCCTTTTAAAAAGCCTCTATCCGAAAGGGTTAAACATTGAGTTAGATCTCAATTGTTTTATTAGTAATTTTTAGTTTTAGTGTCCTGTAATACAGTAATATTATGTTTATTAGGCTGCTTATTGACTCCAACCACTGGGCCCATGTTTTTTTGTTTTTTTATTTTTTTTATTTTATATATATATATTTTTTAAATATTTATTTTTTACTCATAGTTTTTTATATATTTTTTCATATATTTTTTAATATTTAGTTTGAGTATATTTTAATAAAATCTACTTAGTATGCTCATTTGTATATCTATTATTTTAATTATATACAGTTACTAAGATGTGCAATACATGAGATCGCATTCACCCTTATCCAGGTTTAGGGTGACTAAATCATAGTTAAATCGCTTAAGCACGTTTTTTATATAATATAATTTAATGTTCCTCTTACTTTGTGTACTTCTTATGAATGCTATTGTTGTACCACCTGAATTCTTTATGATTTATCTGGTTCCAATACTCCAATAGAGTGAAAATACCCCTCAGTGTAATATCATAAATGTGGAAGCCGCTATGTTGTGTTCCGGGGGACATGGCACGCGCGCATGCGCTATAGCGTTACTTCCGACATTAGCTAATGGGAGAGGTACAAAGGGGAGGGTTGCCGTGCCGTACAGCCAACCCCATGAGTAAGTCGCAATGACGAAACATGTCGGGGGCGTGGCTGTACGGCAACCAATGATGAGAATTGTACTCTGAAGCGGTGTCACGAACAGGAGAGGTGAGAGAGACAGCAAGGAGGTTTACAGCGCTGAGCATCCCGGGTCTGCCTGTCTGCAGCATACGGCTCTAGGCTTGGTGACTACCTACCCATACTTTTGCTAATGCTCTTTTGTTATGTGACACATGTGAGTGCGATATTTGAAGATTCACTTTTGGTTTTAAAATAAATGGTTTGCAATATCACACTATTGGAAGTTTTATATCGTTTCATGCTTACTGATAGGATGTTCCTCCTCTACTGAATGCTGCTGCGAGCCAAGCTCTGATTAAAGCCTTGGTGGTTTTTTAACAGCTTGTTTGCCATGCATGAGAATGCAAGGCATATTTTTCTGGTGAGTACGTTTTCAACGGGGAGTGGAGTATAATCACAAGTGGTGTGGTGAAAGATATTCTTAAATATCCAAGAAGAATTTCATCTGATTTAAGGACTTTATCACTCTGCACGATTTGTTTATTTACTTATGGACACATTCACACTTGGAGATTTGTTGATATAATTCATTTATTGTATAAGTCATCTATTGGTTTATGATTTATCACAGATTCAGTTACTTAGCGCCACTGTTTTGTCCTTAAAGCAAAAAGACATACTTTACCCTACAAACCTTTAGTTATATCTCTTACATACAGGTTAAATAGAACAGGACCCAGTACAGAGCATTGTGGTATCCACTACTGACTGGTCTTTGTTCTGAGTGAATCCCATTTAAAACCACATTCTAGTATCTATCTTTTAGCCAACTCCACATCCACAGCACCAACCAAGGGTTAAGTCCTAGCTTGTACAATTTTTGTATTAGATCATTATGAGGAACTGTATCAAATGCCTTGCTAAAATCAAGATATCCACAAATCAAGAAGTCCACAGCACCACCCTGGTCCAAAACACTGTTAATGTAGTCAAAAAATTCAATCAGATTAGTCTGACATGATCTGCCCTCAGTAAAGCCATGCTGCTTTGGGTCCAGCAAGTTGTGTCATTTTAGGTGATCAATGATCCTTCTTTTCAGGAGTGATTCCATTAACTTGACTACAATTGATGTTAAACTCACTGGCCTTGTAATTGCCAGCTTCTACCTTGCTGCCCTCTTTGTGGATAGGTGCAATATTAAGTGTCTGCCAGTTATGGGGAACATCTCATGTTAGAAGAGACTGATTAAAAATAGACGTTAATGGTTCAACAACTATATTTCAAAGTTCTCCTAGAACTCTGGGATGAATACCATCATGGCCCATTGCTTTATTAAGCTTTAACCAAGCCAGTTCACCTGCTACCTCTGTGTCTACAGAATTCCTAGAAATTAACCATCATTACTAGAACCAATATGAATTTAGCGCAATTTATTTCTGAGAAGACTGAACAGATGTAATTGTTTAAATGTTTTGCTACATCCTGGTTTCCCTCAACATATGCATTGTGTCCAGTTTTCATTTTAGTGACTCCATTGTATTTTTTCCTTCTATCACTAATGTACCTAAAAAGGTTTAAACTCCTTTTTAATAGACTTAGCAATTTCCTCCTCTTTGGCAGCACTGATAATATGTTTGGCCTCCCTTTGTCTATTTTTATACTTCTCTCTGTCAGCTACACCCCCTGTTTCCTTGAATCTTCTATCTGCTATTTTTTTTTTTTCCTTTACTATCCTACTTACCTCTTTAGTGAACCATTATGTTTTTGCTTCCATTTATTATTACTAACTTGCCTGATTTATAATCTAGTTGCCTCCAGGATGGTAGACTTTAATAGTGCCCACTAATTATTTACTCATGTCCTTTTACTCCAACCTTTCAGTTCATTTTTTAGAAATTTCCCCATTTCAGAAAAATGTGTCCTTTTAAAGTCTGAGGCTGGGTTCACACTAGTACGAATTGGATACAGGTTTCCCCGCATACAATTTGCACAGCAGGAGATTGTGACCGTCTCTCTATGGAGCTGGTTCACATATCTCCACAGCGGCTCCGGTGCAATTTGCACAGGAGCCCTGTGAGTCTTTTGATCCATTTCAGGTCCGAATTCAGCCAAAAATTTGTGCTGAAATCGGACCTGAAACAGTGAACAGAGCCGCACCGCCTCCTGCTGTGAGCCGCTGCGTGCTCAAATGTGAACCCAGCCTAAAACTTTTGTATATGATTTTTCAGTTCTTGTTTTAATATCAAACCAAAGACATTGGTGATCACTAGAACCCAAATTCTCTCCCACCTCGACATCAGACAGTCAATCCCCATTTTTCAGTACTAGGTCTAGAAGTGTTGAAATAGGAGGCTGTGAATGTATGGGACATTTTTTTCCTTAACACTGTGAATGCCTTGACTTCGAAAAATTTGTATTCATTTAAAAGTGCTATTGATTTTTTATGCTCCATAATAGTCACGGTATCAAAGCTATGTTTTCAACATAGATAAACTAAAATTATTATTAGTGGACACAAACACAACATATCTTTTGGAATTCTTACTAAACCTAAAAGATATATCTGTATTGAATTAATAAATGACCAATATTTGTAAATCTTAAATTGACCCTTTTATTGAAAAGGTGAAAATGAGGAAACACAAAACTGTAAATAAGCAACATAAGCAAAAAACCTTGAAGCTGGCATCGCACATGTGTTGTGGTTATGGATGATGTCCAGTGCAGCGAGATGCAGTGCCATTATTTTTGAATGCCACCTCAATCCACCTTGCCAGCACAAATGTGTGAATCTAGAATTAAAAGTTTCTTAAACCTATAACCTTTTTGGAAATAAGAATAGTGTATAAAGCAACTGCCATATAGTGCATACAGGTGCATTATGTATGCTATTTTGTTATTTGGTTGCAAGTATAAGGTGTGTGTATGTGTGTGGGGGTGTTATTTATTTATTTATTTTTCACTTAATTGCTGTCACCATGAGGTAACAACCCTTTCACAATCATTTGCAAAAACTCCAGATTAGTGAACAAGAGCATATCTAATGGGGAACTAAAATATTCCACAGGCTCTGCCTATTACCACACATGTAGTTGTCTACAAACAGCAGGACAGCAAGCCTGCTGTCACTTAATGCAAGAGTAGACCTGATGGGGAACATTGTGCATACCTCCCTGCACAGATCATTCTACACAAACTCCAGTCAGCAATAGACATGTGCATTTGTTTTTGTCCGAATGCATTTTCGTCCGAAGTTTGGGTATTTTCGTTATCATTTTAATAAACGATAATGAGCATGCAGAATCCGAAAACCGAAAGATCCGACATAAACAAATGCTTTATTTTCATTTTCGTTGCGTCAACAGTTCGATATAGGTAGAAGATTTGACATGACGCTGACAATAGTGATCTGTGTCCATCAAACCTGTGGTCGAATGTGCCTAACCTTAGCTCTATTAGTCTAAGATTATTCTACATAGAGAGAAAAGATTTGACATAGAGAGAAAAGATTTGACATTATAGAGACAATAGCAAAAAAGGTTGAATGTGCCTAACCTAACTCTATTAGTCCAAGATTATTTGACATAGAGAGAAAAGATTCGACATAGAAAGAAAAGATTCAACATTAAAGAGACAATAGCAAAAAAGGTGGAATGTGCCTAACCTAACTCTATTAGTCCAAGATTATTCGACATAGAGAGAAAAGATTCGACAGGAAGATTCGACGAAGCAGTAGCCGTGAGCGGACATTTATGGTCAAATGCTCCACCCATAGGCTATAGAAGAATTCTAATGTTGGTTGACTAGTAATAATAATTAATAAATATAATTATTACTAGTGTCATACAACATTAGAATTCTACTATAGCTTGTAGGCGGAACAATCGACCGGAAATGTACGATTGCGTCGTCGTACAGTTTAGCTGCTCCAACGAATCTTCTTAGAACATTCGACAGACACCATAAGCCTTCAATGACAGATTCGACCTTAATTATTTTGGATTTTCAGACGAATGCATTTTTTAACGAAACAAAATAAATAAAAACGAATTTTGGGAGTAACTAAATAAATTTATTTTTCGGACGAAAACGAAATTCCAAAATGAAATATTTCAGTGTGCACATGTCTAGTCAGTAAACAACCAAAGTACAGACCTGATGGGGAACAAGGAACGGGGGGACTGCACAGTAGGGGGCACTCACAACCTAAGACTTGTTCATGGAAATGGCAGCCATTCAGATGCCATATCACATTCACAGAGCTGGGGACACTGCAAGCACACTGAATCTATTGGTGAGAAAAGGGGGGGCAGTGCCTATACCACCAGGTATATAATGCAGACAGGCACTGAATTGCTAGAACCATGGGGTGAAGAGGAACCCAAGGAGGTATTTCAGAGGCAGGGAGCGAGCTAACATTCACCCCAGGGCTGAGTCCATGGCTGTAATGGGAAGTTAGAACAGAAATTGGGCGCCAGTCACTTTAGATATTTCTCAATGCTTTAATGAGGAACTTGAAAACAGTAATAGGAGAGAGGGTTAGGGGGATGTTTCAGATACCATTTGCAGATCACTTACAGACTCCTTGAATCCAAAGGTAAAACAGCTTTCGCTTTTAGCAGATCTTGAATACCAGGATAAGCCTCTCACACAGACCTAGCAGCTGGTAGAATTTCTGGACAAGCCTTTCTTACAGAATTAGCAGCCAGTAGAACTCCTGGACAAGCCTCTTTTCAGACTTAGCAGCCAGTAGAACTGCTGGATAAGCCTCTCTCACAGACTTAGCAGCCAGGAGCTAGTTACCACAGTTTAGATTGTAGAATAGGACTCAGCTTCACAGTGTTAGAACCTTCAAGCCATCCAGCAACACTGTAAGAGCAGTTTAGATATAGGGGTGTACTCAAAATGTCACCAGGCCCTCCTGAGAGACCAGCCTTCCTCCTGGCTCTCTTCAGCAAGGGTCCTCCCCAGGATCTTCCCAGCTTGACTCGGCTTCCTCCACACAGGCAAGACAACCTAAGGGCCACCTCAGGAATAGTAGGCCCCACACAGGCTTCTGGGCCTACTTTCAGAACTTGCAGGGAAACATCAGGAGGGCCAGGGGGGAGAAGGGAAAGAGCCCTGCCAATAAATTCCCCTTTCCCAGAATGCACAGTGGCCAGGAACTCCCTACTGGGCTGTTCTGTAATAACAATAATCATAGCTCAACCTTGCTGTAATTCTCATGCTGGCCTGTGGCACACCTACTGGCAACAGTGAGAAATGTTGAGATTCGAACAGAAACCAAATAAACTATACAATTAGCCTGGGCAATCTTGCAGCTCTGCCAAAAAAACTAAATTTACACTTTAGCCCCAATTTTAGGAACATGGGGATACACACTTCCCCCACTAAAGGAGATGAAAGAAAAAAATAACTCCCAAGCCTGAGAGTAGGTATCTGAACCAAAAAAAAGACTTGAATGGAGAAGAGAAGGGTAAGGCTCCAAGAGAAGAATGTTACAGTTTCAAACATCAATCAACAGTATATTTACATCAAAGATGTTATAGCAACCTCACTATCTATCTAACTGCCCCCACTCTAGCAGCTTGATAGGAGATCTTTGTTACCTCAAAAAGAACAAGGTTATACACACAGGAACACAAAACAGCATTACTGAGCAACTGGGAGCAAAGCCCCACTCCCAGGAGAATGAAACTTTCTTCCACATTTTAAATGCAAAGCGAACTAGAATTTAACTTAAAAGTCCATCCCTTTCTATAAGTAACTTAGCCACCATCTAGCGGCTGAAATCAGTATAGCAGAAGTCTTCAGTGGCAAAGTATTGAAATTACTGTACACATGTAGAAAATCTTGACCACAAAGTTCTCTAAATCTAGAACTATCTGGCTATGTACCCCATAGTCCATTTAGAGTAAAGAAGTTTTCTCAGTCTTTGTTCAAAGGACTGAAGACTCTTCTTGAGTTTTAAACAGGAACAAACTTTTGTTTTAGAGCAAAGACTAATATTTACTAGCTTAACTATGACAGTCCCTTGAAATGGTTACCAGTAGAAACGAGGATCTGACAAAGTAACTGGGTTTCCTTGTTTATCCACAGTAATCACATAGTAAATAACATCTTCTTTTCCTCTTTGTCAGAGTAGAAATGCCAGCCATAGTTCCATTTAAGCATGCATTCGACATAACGCTCATCCATGACAGATGAATAGCCAGCTTTTCTGAAAGGCTTTGGTACAGATAGGCAGTCCCAGATAGCTTCACTGTGCCACTCCTCTCTCTTCAAGTCAATTTCTTGCATAGTCTCTGAAGGGACATATGGAAATTCTAGACTATATTTTTTAGCAACTCTTTTGTTAAGCACTCTTTCTAAGTGAGAACGTTTTGGCAAGGCTCTGGTATTCCCCATTCCAGGAAGCACACAAGGATTCAGAGACTTTTGCACCATGGCTTTAGCAGACAACTGTTTAGTTTCTGCTGGACTTATAACTTTAGGCCGAGGCTCACTAGTAAAACTTGGCATTTCCATACTAGTGGATGTCTCCTCAAATTCTAGAGCTGCCTAATCTTGGAAAGTGAAGGTAGAAGAAACATCCCCACCAATAGCCCACAACAGTTCTTGTGACATAGATTCAAACAGTTCATCATCACCAGATAAATCAGACAAGGAATCCAGCTCAGAATCCCTTAATTCTTCTGCAGGCAAATATTTACACATTGATCCCCACTGTAATACTTGTCCCAGATTTCTCACCAGTTCCTGACGTGGATTTCCCAGCGGTGATGCCTTCCTTGGGTTCCGGTTCTGGTGGTCTCTGGGGTAGGCCTCGACCGCGGCTTCGGTATGCCATTACATAGCCCACCTTTTTAAGGACAGGTGCAGCGGGCACAGTAGTAATGGTGATGTCTGCTGATGGAACTTTAGGAACAATAGCAGCGACATCATCAAATGGTACACTCACAGTAGTAGGCACGATGGGTGTAGGTTTCCCAGCAGGAGCAAAAGCAGCAGCCTCCCCTGTAGCAACACCTGTGGCCCAATCAAGGTGCGGGGTGGCATGGTAGGGTGTTCCACAGCAAACAGGTACTCCCCACAATGCAGGCAACGAACAAACGGACGGAGGTATACAGTCAGTCCTCCACACATATGGCATAACATTCAGACAGCATAGCACTTGCAGTGGTGCCAACAGGGAACATCTTGGACCCCACAGCGGCTTGCACAAGAGAAAATTCAGCCATAACTGAGCCATAACTTGATCTTCCCTGTGATAAAAGCAAACTTGCTCTCTTCAGCGCCAGACACACACACAGCATCTCAAGCGACAGCATGCAGTAACTCCTCCCACTTGCTCTTCTTATCACGTAGCTCCCAGGCTTCTTTCACTCCACCCACAGCTCACACAGCCAGAAATGTGATCTGCAATTAACCCCTGTCTTCCTGGAGAAAGTGACAAAGTCCAGGAAACCTCTCTTTTAGCAGAGACTCTTGGATTCTTCATTAGGATAGTGTAGCACTTTGGAAACAGTCTCAAGGGCTTTACTTAAGGTCACAGTTCATAATCCCCATGGTGCCATGACGAAAGTTGCAGTTGGTTGCTAGGGACAATGACAAACTTATTCTGCCAGGCCCCACATTGGGCATCAAAATGTAGCACCCCCTGGGTCTTCTGGGAGCAAGGAGGTACTTCCAGAGGCAGGGAGCGAGCTAACATTCAACCCAGGGCTGAGCCCATGGCTGTAATGGGAAGTTAGAACAGAAATTGGGAGCCAGTCACTTTAGATATTTTTCAATGCTTTAATGAGGAACTTGAAAATAGTAATAGGAGAGAGGATTAGGGGATGTTTCAGATACCATTTGCAGATCACTTACAGACTCCTTTAATCCAAAGGTAAAATAGATTTCTCTTTTAGCAGATCTTGAATACCTGGATAGGGCTCTCACGCAGACCTAGCAGCCAGTAGAATTTCTGGAAAAGCCTCTCTCACAGACTTAGTCACCAGTAGAACTCTTGGACAAGCTTCTCTCACAGACTTAGCAGCCAGTAGAACTCCTGGACAAGCCTCTCTCACAGACTTAGCAGCCAGGAGCTAGTTACCATGGTTTAGGTTGTAGAATAGGATTCAGCTTCACAGTGATAGAACCTTTAAACCATCTGGCAACACTATAAGAGCAGTTTAGGTATAGGTGTGTCCTCCACATGAGTCACCAGGCCCTCCTGAGAGACCAGCCTTCCTCCTGGCTCTCTCCAGCAGGGGTCCTCCCCTGGATCTACCCAGCTTGACTCAGCTTCTTCCACACAGGCAAGACAGCCTAAGGACCACCTCAGGAGTAGTAAGCCCCACACAGGATTCTGGGCCTAATTGCAGAACTTGCATCCTCAGACCAGAAGGGCCCGGGTAGAGAAGAGAAAAAGCACATGGCCCTGCCCAATAAATACCCCTTTCCCAGAATTCACAGCAGCCAGGAACCTCCTACTGGGCTGCTCTGGAAAAAAGAATAATCATTACATATCTCAACCTTGCTGTAATTCTCATGCTGGCCTGTGGCACCAGTGACACTTACTGGCAACAGTGAGAAATTCATAACTCAGTTGAGATTAGAGCAGAAACCAAGTAAACTATACAATCAGTCTGGACTGTTTGAAGCTCAGCTAAAAACTACATTTACACTATGGACCCAATTTTAAGAACAGGGGGCTACACTTGCTTCAGTCTTGTGGACGAGATTGTTAGCTGTTTAGTTCCAGATCACATACACGGAGCCTACATGAGCTGTAATGTTAGCTGCTATTTATAATCAGATTCTATCCATTCATTAAACAATTAAGGGGGATATGTAATAAAACTGGCGCACACAGAATCTGATGTAGCTATGCATAATAACCAATCGGCTTCCTGGCTTTATGGTCAAAATGTAATTGAACAAGCTGATGTTATAAGCTAATCAGTTACTATGCACCAGATTCTGTGTGCACCAGTTTTAGCAAATCCCCCCAACTGGATATAAGTTCATGGTCACTATAACAACCATGAGCTTGCAGCCTTAGCAAATGCAGTGGACATAAGGGTTATTGAGCCAAGCAGTTCTATTTTGACATACCCACTCATGTTGTTTTCCAGTTTTAAATACAGCTTCTGTTAGATTTTTATTGCTGTCTGTGAATCCACTAAGGGTAGACAAAGAGAACAGGGGTCTCATGAACAGAAAACACCTGCAGTAATAAAAACCTGATAGAAGTTCTTACTTTTTCACAAAGTTCCCTCTAATGGGTACTGCAACATCAATAATTACAGTTTTGGTAGAGCAAGGAAAGGTTAGAACCACTTGGAGATTTTTGTTGGTTTCCAAAATAGATCTCGTCTCCCCATGTTATAACCTGATTCATTTAAAAATGAAAAGTAAGGAGAATATCCTAAATGGAGACTGAGACTGCAAAAACGTTGTAATCCTTCCTCATTTTATAAAAATGTGAAAAAATAGCTGGAGTTGTTCTTTAATCTTAAAACACTCAGATGTAGCCTGATTTTATCTTCTAAATGTATTTGTCCCTTAACAGTAAATATTTATCTCATCAGTGTTAAGACAAATCTCTAAAGTTACCAAACACATATGTCATTACTAATTTCAGTTCACAAATGTCATAGATATATCTGGAGGCAGGGGATTTTTAAAATATATTCATCCATGCTTTTCTGTATTTTGTAGCTCTATTCAGTATTGATGTATTCCTGTGGAGTATGTACTCTTGAATAAATGTGTGCAGAGCCGTAGTTCATTGATTCTGTCCTGCATAATAGAGATTGCTTACTGAAATGAGTCTCAAATTGTGTTTATTGGCATTTTGAAGAGTGCATTGCTTGCAGATCACACTGATGATGCTGAAAGGAAAAACAAACAAATGTTGAAGGCAGCTTTTTGGAAGTAAATCTTCATCTCCTGGGTGAAATGACCGACCTTTTGCTACAGGATCACTTGTATTATTTCCCTCACGATATGTTTTCACTCATTAAATTGACTGCATGAACCTGTCTGATTGCATATTCACAGGTTCAAACAAAAATGTTAAGTCTTGTTAGCTCAATCAGTTTTAGGAATGGGGAAATCAGTATTTGGTTTCTATTTATCTATTATTTTGTAGGACTGATTATGAGTGGTATAACTCATCTTGTAATAAATGATATCATGATTTAGACTAAAATGAGTGTATTTTTATATATAACAATTTATTTCACAATTAATTAAAACTATTTGATGGGTAAGGTTTTATGAAACATGCAGTTTCTTTCCTTTTATCTTTCTCTTAAACTTTTTTACTTTAATTCCCATATTATCCACCAACATATTGGCAAACAAATGTGCTGGATAAGTCACCTATTGGAAAGTTACCGCAAGCAAACAATGTATGTTAACTAATTAAAGTGCTGGTGTCCTATAGCACACAGTTAGCTTAATCTACTAAGGGATGTATCCGCACACAAGCCCATTGATCTAACCCAAACTGGACATTTTTATGCTCATTGAATTTACTATCTGTACATAGGGTACATTGTATGTATGCATCATTTATCAACAAGGACTCCTAGCTGTGCCTAGCTTTCAATGCTTCCATTTGTGAACCTCCAGCCCAATGAGACATGGTTTATTATTTATCAACAATCTTGCTGCAGTGTGACATTGCATTCTTAATAGGCAAAGCCATGTCATTAGCATGGCTTTGTTTATCCATATAGCCAACCACAGACATTGTGAGCAATGCTTTTAAAAAAAAAAAACCACAAAACCACCATAAACCACATGATCACCATAACAGTGGTAATATGGAGATCACATTTGCTTTATTTGTAAGCAAAGGGTAAGGTTTATCATTGGACTTAGATTTATCACTAGAGTTAGAAACAATTGATTACTGTCTGTGATACTGTTTTTATGTGCATCACAGACAGTACTTAATTGTTTCTGTCACAAGCACACTAATATGGCTACAATCACCTCAAGAATTAGGGTTAACAATTTATAGAATAAGAACAAGTCCAGGATTGCTTAATTCAGTTTCCCTAACCCTTTCAGGAAAGATTTAAAGCCCATTTCACTCTAAAACTACCTTAATTTTGCCTTCCCCACTGACTTCAATACATTTAACCTATTGGTAAATTTCACCAAAATGAAACAATGAAACAATGAAAATGAAATTTCTCAATGTTATTCTTCCCAAGCAGTCACTTATTCTTCTTAAGTTGAATTTATTTTTAAGGTATTGACACAACCATTTCACAGTGAACCAGATTTGACTAAGAAACCCCATAATGGGGTATATAAAGCTACCTGACCGTAAAGTTCAGGTTTGTCTAACTAGCAACAGCTGATATGCAAGCAGATTAGCAAATAAAAGGGAAATTCAATATTTTGAGTTGCCATCTGACAAACTGACAGGTGTTTTAATTATTCCTCACTTTATTAAAAAAATATCAGACTTTGGCTTTTGGTATACTTTAACCTCCTCCCGCCCACGCTATAGCCGAAAGATGAATACAGAGCGGGTGTAAATTGCTAGGTATGTGTATATACATCCTGCCTTGCATGTGCTTCCTGCCCTCCCCCTGCAGGGTGCTGGGGTGGAGCGCTCTTTGATCAGCGAGTCCATGAGACTCAGCTGATCACAGATCAAAGTAAGGGGCCAAACCCAGCCCCTTACCACATGATCAGCTGTCAGTCAATGAAAGCTGATCATGTGATGTAAACAGAAGCCGGTAATCGGCCTTTTTTTTCCTCACACTGATAGCATGCCACCCACCAGTACCACCTAAAAGTGCCACCGATCAATGCCCACCAGTGCCACCTACCAGTGCCACCTATAAATGCCCATCAGTGTCACCTATAGTGCGTATCAGTGCGTATCAGTGCAGCTTATCATTGCCACCTATCAATGCTGCCTATCAGTGCCCATCAGTGCTGCCAATCAGTGATTAGGGATGAGCTTCGTGTTCGAGTCGAACCCATGTTCGACTCGAACATCGGCTGTTCGATCGTTCGCCGAATTGCGAATGTTATGGGCCGTTCACGCCAAATTCGTGTGGCGCGTCACGGCCCATAATTCACTACGGCATCGCAGTGCATTGCTGGCTTATGATTGGCCAAGCATGCACTATGACCCGCATGTTTGGCCAATCACAGTGTCGTCGGTAGAGAGAGCTGTAATTGGCCAAAGCCAGGGTGGCTTTGGCCAATTATGGCTCAGGGGGTTTAGAACACACCCCACACTATATAAGGCCGCCTGCAGGGTGGCCCTGTGTAGTGTGTGTTCCGGCGTTGAGATATATAGATAGACAGAGTGTCATTTCATTTGAGTTAGCTAGATTAGGCAGGACAATCAGTGAGTTAGCTGCACTTACAGAGTATTGTGTATATATATATGCATCCCAGGTGTTGCATATATATCTATATATATACACTGTATTTAGTTTAGCTAGATCCGTTCCTGTTATCTTCCTACTGACAGGCAGGCTTGTCTTGTTACAGTATTTACAGCTACCTAAAGAAAATTGCTGGTGTTCTTTTGATCCTATTAGTACCACAGTAAGGCAGCTAGACTATTTACAGTTAGTGTAGTGCGTTCTGCTCATAGTGATCAGCTAAAACTACAAGTTAGTGTAGTGAGACCTCTGCACAGTGTTCATCTAAAGCTACAAGTTAGTGTAGTGCATCCTGCTCACAGTGTTCAGCTAAAACTACAAGTTAGTGTAGTGAGACCTCTGCACCGTGTTCATCTAAAGCTACAAGTTAGTGTAGTGCGTCCTGCTAACAGTGTTCAGCTAAAACTACAAGTTAGTGTGGTGCGTCCTCCTCACAGTGTTCAGCTAAACCTACAAGTTATTTTTTTGCGAGCTCTGCACAGTGTTCATCTAAAACTACAATTAGTGTAGTGCGTCCTGCTCACAGTGTTCAGCAAAAACTACAAGTTAGTGTAGTGAGACCTCTGCACAGTGTTCATCTAAAGCTACAAGTTAGTGTAGTGCGTCCTGCTCACAGTGTTCAGCTAAAACTACAAGTTAGTGTGGTGCGTCCTCCTCACAGTGTTCAGCTAAACCCACAAGTTATTTTTTTGTGAGCTCTGCACAGTGTTCATCTAAAGCTACAAGTTAGTGTAGTGCGTCCTGCTCACAGTGTTCAGCTAAAACTACAAGTTAGTGTAGTGAGACCTCTGCACAGTGTTCATCTAAAGCTACAAGTTAGTGTAGTGCGTCCTGCTCACAGTGTTCAGCTAAAAGTATAAGTTAGTGTGGTGCGTCCTCACAGTGTTCAGTTAAACCTACAAGTTATTTTTTTGCGAGCTCTGCACAGTGTTCATCTAAAGCTACAAGTTAGTGTAGTGCGTCCTGCTCACAGTGTTCAGCTAAAACTACAAGTAAGTGTAGTGAGACCTCTGCACAGTGTTCATCTAAAAATACAAGTTAGTGTAGCGCATTCTGCTCACAGTGTTCAGCTAAAACTACAAGTTAGTGTGGTGCGTCCTCCTCACAGTGTTCAGCTAAACCTACAAGTTATTTTTTTGCGAGCTCTGGACAGTGTTCATCTAAAACTACAATTAGTGTAGTGCGTCCTGCTCACAGTGTTCAGCAAAAACTACAAGTTAGTGTAGTGAGACCTCTGCACAGTGTTCATCTAAAGCTCAAGTTAGTGTAGTGCGTCCTGCTCACAGTGTTCAGCTAAAACTACAAGTTAGTGTGGTGCGTCCTCCTCACAGTGTTCAGCTAAACCCACAAGTTATTTTTTTGTGAGCTCTGCACAGTGTTCATCTAAAGCTACAAGTTAGTGTGGTGCGTCCTGCTCACTGTGTTCAGCTAAAACTACAAGTTAGTGTAGTGAGACCTCTGCACAGTGTTCTTTTAAAACTACAAGTTAGTGTAGAGCGTTCTGCTCACAGTGTTCAGCTAAAACTACAAGTTAGTGTAGTGAGACCTCTGCACAGTGTTCATCTAAAGCTACAAGTTAGAGTAGTGCGTCCTGCTCACAGTGTTCAGCTAAAACTTCAAGTTAGTGTGGTGCGCCCTCACAGTGTTCAGCTAAACCTACAAGTTATTTTTTTGCGAGCATTGCAGAGTGTTCATCTAAAGCTACATGTTAGTGTAATGCGTCCTGCACACAGTGTTCAGCTAAAACTACAAGTAAGTGTAGTGAGACCTCTGCACAGTGTTCATCTAAAAATACAAGTTAGTGTAGTGCGTCCTGCTCACAGTGTTCAGCTAAAACTACAAGTTAGTGTGGTGCGTCCTCCTCACAGTGTTCAGCTCAACCTACAAGTTATTTTTTTGCGAGCTCTGCACAGTGTTCATCTAAAACTACAATTAGTGTAGTGCGTCCTGCTCACAGTGTTCAGCAAAAACTACAAGTTAGTGTAGTGAGACCTCTGCACAGTGTTCATCTAAAGCTACAAGTTAGTGTAGTGCGTCCTGCTCACAGTGTTCAGCTAAAACTACAAGTTAGTGTGGTGCGTCCTCCTCACAGTGTTCAGCTAAACACACAAGTTATTTTTTTGCGAGCTCTGCACAGTGTTCATCTAAAACTACAATTAGTGTAGTGCGTCCTGCTCACAGTGTTCAGCAAAAACTACAAGTTAGTGTAGTGAGACCTCTGCACAGTGTTCATCTAAAGCTACAAGTTAGTGTAGTGCGTCCTGCTCACAGTGTTCAGCTAAAACTACAAGTTAGTGGGGTGCGTCCTCCTCACAGTGTTCAGCTAAACCCACAAGTTATTTTTTTGTGAGCTCTGCACAGTGTTCATCTAAAGCTACAAGTTAGTGTGGTGCGTCCTGCTCACAGTGTTCAGCTAAAACTACAAGTTAGTGTAGTGAGACCTCTGCACAGTGTTCATCTAAAACTACAAGTTAGTATAGTGCGTTCTGCTCACAGTGTTAAGCTAAAACTACAAGTTAGTGTAGTGAGACCTCTGCACAGTGTTCATCTAAAGCTACAAGTTAGTGTAGTGCGTCCTGCTCACAGTGTTCAGCGAAAACTTCAATTTAGTGTGGTGCGTCCTCACAGTGTTCAGCTAAACCTACAAGTTATTTTTTTGCAAGCATTGCAGAGTGTTCATCTAAAGCTACAAGTTAGTGTAGTGCGTCCTGCACACAGTGTTCAGCTAAAACTACAAGTAAGTGTAGTGAGACCTCTGCACAGTGTTCATCTAAAAATACAAGTTAGTGTAGTGCGTCCTGCTCACAGTGTTCAGCTAAAACTACAAGTTAGTGTGGTGCGTCCTCCTCACAGTGTTCAGCTAAACCTACAAGTTACTTTTTTGCGAGCTCTGCACAGTGTTCATCTAAAACTACAAGTTAGTGTAGTGCGTCCTGCTCACAGTGTTCAGCTAAAACTACAAGTCAGTGTAGTGAGACCTCTGCACAGTGTTGATCTAAAACTACAATTAGTGTAGTGCGTCCTGCTCACAGTGTTCAGCAAAAACTACAAGTTAGTGTAGTGAGACCTCTGCACAGTGTTCATCTAAAGCTACAAGTTAGTGTAGTGCGTCCTGCTCACAGTGTTCAGCTAAAACTACAAGTTAGTGTGGTGCGTCCTCCTCACAGTGTTCAGCTAAACACACAAGTTATTTTTTTGCGAGCTCTGCACAGTGTTCATCTAAAACTACAATTAGTGTAGTGCGTCCTGCTCACAGTGTTCAGCAAAAACTACAAGTTAGTGTAGTGAGACCTCTGCACAGTGTTCATCTAAAGCTACAAGTTAGTGTAGTGCGTCCTGCTCACAGTGTTCAGCTAAAACTACAAGTTAGTGGGGTGCGTCCTCCTCACAGTGTTCAGCTAAACCCACAAGTTATTTTTTTGTGAGCTCTGCACAGTGTTCATCTAAAGCTACAAGTTAGTGTGGTGCGTCCTGCTCACAGTGTTCAGCTAAAACTACAAGTTAGTGTAGTGAGACCTCTGCACAGTGTTCATCTAAAACTACAAGTTAGTGTAGTGCGTTCTGCTCACAGTGTTAAGCTAAAACTACAAGTTAGTGTAGTGAGACCTCTGCACAGTGTTCATCTAAAGCTACAAGTTAGTGTAGTGCGTCCTGCTCACAGTGTTCAGCGAAAACTTCAATTTAGTGTGGTGCGTCCTCACAGTGTTCAGCTAAACCTACAAGTTATTTTTTTGCAAGCATTGCAGAGTGTTCATCTAAAGCTACAAGTTAGTGTAGTGCGTCCTGCACACAGTGTTCAGCTAAAACTACAAGTAAGTGTAGTGAGACCTCTGCACAGTGTTCATCTAAAAATACAAGTTAGTGTAGTGCGTCCTGCTCACAGTGTTCAGCTAAAACTACAAGTTAGTGTGGTGCGTCCTCCTCACAGTGTTCAGCTAAACCTACAAGTTACTTTTTTGCGAGCTCTGCACAGTGTTCATCTAAAACTACAAGTTAGTGTAGTGCGTCCTGCTCACAGTGTTCAGCTAAAACTACAAGTCAGTGTAGTGAGACCTCTGCACAGTGTTGATCTAAAACTACAATTAGTGTAGTGCGTCCTGCTCACAGTGTTCAGCAAAAACTACAAGTTAGTGTAGTGAGACCTCTGCACAGTGTTCATCTAAAGCTACAAGTTAGTGTAGTGCGTCCTGCTCACAGTGTTCAGCTAAAACTAAAAGTTAGTGTGGTGCGTCCTCCTCACAGTGTTCAGCTAAACCCACAAGTTATTTTTTTGTGAGCTCCGCACAGTGTTCATCTAAAGCTACAAGTTAGTGTGGTGCGTCCTGCTCACTGTGTTCAGCTAAAACTACAAGTTAGTGTAGTGAGACCTCTGCACAGTGTTCATCTAAAACTACAAGTTAGTGTAGTGCGTTCTGCTCACAGTGTTAAGCTAAAACTACAAGTTAGTGTAGTGAGACCTCTGCACAGTGTTCATCTAAAGCTACAAGTTAGTGTAGTGCGTCCTGCTCACAGTGTTCAGCGAAAACTTCAATTTAGTGTGGTGCATCCTCACAGTGTTCAGCTAAACCTACAAGTTATTTTTTTGCAAGCATTGCAGAGTGTTCATCTAAAGCTACAAGTTAGTGTAGTGCGTCCTGCACACAGTGTTCAGCTAAAACTACAAGTAAGTGTAGTGAGACCTCTGCACAGTGTTCATCTAAAAATACAAGTTAGTGTAGTGCGTCCTGCTCACAGTGTTCAGCTAAAACTACAAGTTAGTGTGGTGCGTCCTCCTCACAGTGTTCAGCTAAACCTACAAGTTACTTTTTTGCGAGCTCTGCACAGTGTTCATCTAAAACTACAAGTTAGTGTAGTGCGTCCTGCTCACAGTGTTCAGCTAAAACTACAAGTCAGTGTAGTGAGACCTCTGCACAGTGTTGATCTAAAACTACAATTAGTGTAGTGCGTCCTGCTCACAGTGTTCAGCAAAAACTACAAGTTAGTGTAGTGAGACCTCTGCACAGTGTTCATCTAAAGCTACAAGTTAGTGTAGTGCGTCCTGCTCACAGTGTTCAGCTAAAACTACAAGTTAGTGTGGTGCGTCCTCCTCACAGTGTTCAGCTAAACCCACAAGTTATTTTTTTGTGAGCTCCGCACAGTGTTCATCTAAAGCTACAAGTTAGTGTGGTGCGTCCTGCTCACAGTGTTCAGCTAAAACTACAAGTTAGTGTAGTGAGACCTCTGCACAGTGTTCATCTAAAACTACAAGTTAGTGTAGTGCGTTCTGCTCACAGTGTTCAGCTAAAACTACAAGTTAGTGTAGTGAGACCTCTGCACAGTGTTCATCTAAAGCTACAAGTTAGTGTAGTGCGTCCTGCTCACAGTGTTCAGCTAAAACTTCAAGTTAGTGTGGTGCGCCCTCACAGTGTTCAGCTAAACCTACAAGTTATTTTTTTGCGAGCATTGCAGAGTGTTCATCTAAAGCTACAAGTTAGTGTAGTGCGTCCTGCACACAGTGTTCAGCTAAAACTACAAGTAAGTGTAGTGAGACCTCTGCACAGTGTTCATCTAAAAATACAAGTTAGTGTAGTGCGTCCTGCTCACAGTGTTCAGCTAAAACTACAAGTTAGTGTGGTGCGTCCTCCTCACAGTGTTCAGCTAAACCTACAAGTTATTTTTTTGCGAGCTCTGCACAGTGTTCATCTAAAACTACAAGTTAGTGTAGTGCGTCCTGCTCACAGTGTTCAGCTAAAACTACAAGTCAGTGTAGTGAGACCTCTGCACAGTGTTGATCTAAAACTACAATTAGTGTAGAGCGTCCTGCTCACAGTGTTCAGCAAAAACTACAAGTTAGTGTAGTGAGACCTCTGCACAGTGTTCATCTAAAGCTACAAGTTAGTGTGGTGCGTCCTGCTCACAGTGTTCAGCTAAAACTACAAGTTAGTGTGGTGCGTCCTCCTCACAGTGTTCAACTAAACCCACAAGTTATTTTTTTGTGAGCTCTGCACAGTGTTCATCTAAAGCTACAAGTTTGTGTAGTGTGTCCTGCTCACAGTGTTCAGCTAAAACTACAAGTTAGTGTGGTGCGTCCTCCTGACAGTGTTCAGCTAAACCTACAAGTTATTTTTTTGCGAGCTCTGCACAGTGTTCATCTAAAGCTACAAGTTAGTGTAGTGCGTCCTGCTCACAGTGTTCAGCTAAAACTACAAGTTAGTGTAGTGAGACCTCTGCACAGTGTTCATCTAAAACTACAAGTTAGTGTAGTGCGTCCTGCTCACAGTGTTCAGCTAAAACTACAAGTTAGTGTAGTGAGACCTCTGCACAGTGTTCATCTAAAGCTACAAGTTAGTGTAGTGCGTCCTGCTCACACTGTTCAGCTAAAACTACAAGTTAGTGTGGTGTGTCCTCACAGTGTTCAGCTAAACCTACAAGTTATTTTTTTGCGAGCTCTGCACAGTGTTCATCTAAAGATACAAGTTAGTGTAGTGTGTCCTCCTCACAGTGTTCATCTAAACCCACAAGTTATTTTTTGTGAGCTCTGCACAGTGTTCATCTAAAGCTACAAGTTAGTGTAGTGCGTCCTGCTCACAGTGTTCAGCTAAAACTACAAGTTAGTGTGGTGCGTCCTCCTCACAGTGTTCAGCTAAACCCACAAGTTATTTTTTGTGAGCTCTGCACAGTGTTCATCTAAAGCTACAAGTTAGTGTGGTGCGTCCTGCTCACAGTGTTCAGCTAAAACTACAAGTTAGTGTAGTGAGACCTCTGCACAGTGTTCATCTAAAACTACAAGTTAGTGTAGTGCGTTCTGCTCACAGTGTTCAGCTAAAACTACAAGTTAGTGTAGTGAGACCTCTGCACAGTGTTCATCTAAAGCTACAAGTTAGTGTAGTGCGTCCTGCTCACAGTATTCAGCTAAAACTACAAGTTAGTGTGGTGCGTCCTCCTCACAGTGTTTAGCTAAACCTACAAGTTATTTTTTGCGAGCTCTGCACAGTGTTCATCTAAAACTACAAGTTAGTGTCGTGCGTCCTGCTCACAGTGTTCAGCTAAAACTACAAGTCAGTGTAGTGAGACCTCTGCACAGTGTTGATCTAAAACTACAATTAGTGTAGTGCGTCCTGCTCACAGTGTTCAGCAAAAACTACAAGTTAGTGTAGTTAGACCTCTGCACAGTGTTCATCTAAAGCTACAAGTTAGTGTAGTGCGTCCTGCTCACAGTGTTCAGCTAAAACTACAAGTTAGTGTGGTGCGTCCTCCTCACAGTGTTCAGCTAAACCCACACGTTATTTTTTTGTGAGCTCTGCACAGTGTTCATCTAAAGCTACAAGTTAGTGTAGTGCGTCCTGCTCACAGTGTTCAGCTAAAACTACAAGTTAGTGTGGTGCGTCCTCCTCACAGTGTTCAGCTAAACCCACAAGTTATTTTTTGTGAGCTCTGCACAGTGTTCATCTAAAGCTACAAGTTAGTGTAGTGCGTCCTGCTCACAGTGTTCAGCTAAAACTACAAGTTAGTGTAGTGCGTCCTCCTGACAGTGTTCAGCTAAACCTACAAGTTATTTTTTTGCGAGCTCTGCACAGTGTTCATCTAAAGCTACAAGTTAGTGTAGTGCGTCCTGCTCACAGTGTTCAGCTAAAACTACAAGTTAGTGTAGTGAGACCTCTGCACAGTGTTCATCTAAAACTACAAGTTAGTGTAGTGCGTCCTGCTCACAGTGTTCAGCTAAAACTACAAGTTAGTGTAGTGAGACCTCTGCACAGTGTTCATCTAAAGCTACAAGTTAGTGTAGTGCGTCCTGCTCACACTGTTCAGCTAAAACTACAAGTTAGTGTAGTGAGACCTCTGCACAGTGTTCATCTAAAACTACAATTAGTGTAGTGCGTCCTGCTCACAGTGTTCAGCTAAAACTACAAGTCAGTGTAGTGAGACCTCTGCACAGTGTTCATCTAAAAATACAAGTTAGTGTAGTGCGTCTTGCTCACAGTGTTCAGCTAAAACTACAAGTTAGTGTGGTGCGTCCTCCTCACAGTGTTCAGCTAAACCTACAAGTTATTTTTTGCGAGCTCTGCACAGTGTTCATCTAAAACTACAAGTTAGTGTAGTGCGTCCTGCTCACAGTGTTCAGCTAAAACTACAAGTCAGTGTAGTGAGACCTCTGCACAGTGTTGATCTAAAACTACAATTAGTGTAGAGCGTCCTGCTCACAGTGTTCAGCAAAAACTACAAGTTAGTGTAGTGAGACCTCTGCACAGTGTTTATCTAAAGCTACAAGTTAGTGTGGTGCGTCCTGCTCACAGTGTTCAGCTAAAACTACAAGTTGGTGTGGTGCGTCCTCCTCACAGTGTTCAACTAAACCCACAAGTTATTTTTTTGTGAGCTCTGCACAGTGTTCATTTAAAGCTACAAGTTAGTGTAGTGTGTCCTGCTCACAGTGTTCAGCTAAAACTACAAGTTAGTGTGGTGCGTCCTCCTGACAGTGTTCAGCTAAACCTACAAGTTATTTTTTTGCGAGCTCTGCGCAGTGTTCATCTAAAGCTACAAGTTAGTGTAGTGCGTCCTGCTCACAGTGTTCAGCTAAAACTACAAGTTAGTGTAGTGAGACCTCTGCACAGTGTTCATCTAAAACTACAAGTTAGTGTAGTGCGTCCTGCTCACAGTGTTCAGCTAAAACTACAAGTTAGTGTAGTGAGACCTCTGCACAGTGTTCATCTAAAGCTACAAGTTAGTGTAGTGCGTCCTGCTCACACTGTTCAGCTAAAACTACAAGTTAGTGTGGTGTGTCCTCACAGTGTTCAGCTAAACCTACAATTTATTTTTTTGCGAGCTCTGCACAGTGTTCATCTAAAGATACAAGTTAGTGTAGTGTGTCCTCCTCACAGTGTTCATCTAAACCCACAAGTTATTTTTTGTGAGCTCTGCACAGTGTTCATCTAAAGCTACAAGTTAGTGTAGTGCGTCCTGCTCACAGTGTTCAGCTAAAACTACAAGTTAGTGTGGTGCGTCCTCCTCACAGTGTTCAGCTAAACCCACAAGTTATTTTTTTGTGAGCTCTGCACAGTGTTCATCTAAAGCTACAAGTTAGTGTGGTGCGTCCTGCTCACAGTGTTCAGCTAAAACTACAAGTTAGTGTAGTGAGACCTCTGCACAGTGTTCATCTAAAACTACAAGTTAGTGTAGTGCATTCTGCTCACAGTGTTCAGCTAAAACTACAAGTTAGTGTAGTGAGACCTCTGCACAGTGTTCATCTAAAGCTACAAGTTAGTGTAGTGCGTCCTGCTCACAGTGTTCAGCTAAAACTACAAGTTAGTGTGGTGCGTCCTCCTCACAGTGTTTAGCTAAACCTACAAGTTATTTTTTTGCGACTTCTGCACAGTGTTCATCTAAAACTACAAGTTAGTGTCGTGCGTCCTGCTCACAGTGTTCAGCTAAAACTACAAGTCAGTGTAGTGAGACCTCTGCACAGTGTTGATCTAAAACTACAATTAGTGTAGTGCATCCTGCTCACAGTGTTCAGCAAAAACTACAAGTTAGTGTAGTGAGACCTCTGCACAGTGTTCATCTAAAGCTACAAGTTAGTGTAGTGCGTCCTGCTCACAGTGTTCAGCTAAAACTACAAGTTAGTGTGGTGCGTCCTCCTCACAGTGTTCAGCTAAACCCACAAGTTATTTTTTGTGAGCTCTGCACAGTGTTCATCTAAAGCTACAAGTTAGTGTAGTGCGTCCTGCTCACAGTGTTCAGCTAAAACTACAAGTTAGTGTGGTGCGTCCTCCTGACAGTGTTCAGCTAAACCTACAAGTTATTTTTTTGCGAGCTCTGCACAGTGTTCATCTAAAGCTACAAGTTAGTGTAGTGCATCCTGCTCACAGTGTTCAGCTAAAACTACAAGTTAGTGTAGTGAGACCTCTGCACAGTGTTCATCTAAAACTACAAGTTAGTGTAGTGCGTCCTGCTCACAGTGTTCAGCTAAAACTACAAGTTAGTGTAGTGAGACCTCTGCACAGTGTTCATCTAAAGCTACAAGTTAGTGTAGTGCGTCCTGCTCACACTGTTCAGCTAAAACTACAAGTTAGTGTAGTGAGACCTCTGCACAGTGTTCATCTAAAACTACAATCAGTGTAGTGCGTCCTGCTCACAGTGTTCAGCAAAAACTACAAGTTAGTGTAGTGAGACCTCTGCACAGTGTTCATCTAAAGCTACAAGTTAGTGTAGTGCGTCCTGCTCACAGTGTTCAGCTAAAACTACAAGTTAGTGTGGTGCGTCCTCCTCACAGTGTTCAGCTAAACCCACAAGTTATTTTTTTGTGAGCTCTGCACAGTGTTCATCTAAAGCTACAAGTTAGTGTAGTGCGTCCTGCTCACAGTGTTCAGCTAAAACTACAAGTTAGTGTGGTGCGTCCTCCTCACAGTGTTCAGCTAAACCCACAAGTTATTTTTTTGTGAGCTCTGCACAGTGTTCATCTAAAGCTACAAGTTAGTGTAGTGCGTCCTCCTCACAGTGTTCAGCTAAACCTACAAGTTATTTTTTTGCGAGCTCTGCACAGTGTTCATCTAAAGCTACAAGTTAGTGTAGTGCGTCCTGCTCACAGTGTTCAGCTAAAACTACAAGTTAGTGTAGTGAGACCTCTGCACAGTGTTCATCTAAAACTACAAGTTAGTGTAGTGCGTCCTGCTCACAGTGTTCAGCTAAAACTACAAGTTAGTGTAGTGAGACCTCTGCACAGTGTTCATCTAAAGCTACAAGTTAGTGTAGTGCGTCCTGCTCACACTGTTCAGCTAAAACTACAAGTTAGTGTGGTGTGTCCTCACAGTGTTAAGCTAAACCTACAAGTTATTTTTTTGCGAGCTCTGCACAGTGTTCATCTAAAGCTACAAGTTAGTGTAGTGCGTCCTGCTCACAGTGTTCAGCTAAAACTACAAGTTAGTGTAGTGAGACCTCTGCACAGTGTTCATCTAAAACTACAATTAGTGTAGTGCGTCCTGCTCACAGTGTTCAGCTAAAACTACAAGTTAGTGTAGTGAGACCTCTGCACAGTGTTCATCTAAAGCTACAAGTTAGTGTAGTGCGTCCTGCTCACAGTGTTAAGCTAAAACTACAAGTTAGTGTGGTGCGTCCTCTTCACAGTGTTCAGCTAAACCTACAAGTTATTTTTTTGTGAGTTCTGCACAGTGTTCATCTAAAGCTACAAGTTAGTGTAGTGCGTCCTGCTCACAGTGTTCAGCTAAAACTACAAGTTAGTGTAGTGAGACCTCTGCACAGTGTTCAGCTAAAGCTACAAGTTAGTGTAGTGCGTCCTGCTCACAGTGTTCAGCTAAAACTACAAGTTAGTGTGGTGCGTCCTCCTGACAGTGTTCAGCTAAACCTACAAGTTATTTTTTTGCGAGCTCTGCACAGTGTTCCTCTAAAGCTAAAGTTAGTGTCGTGCGTCCTGCTCACAGTGTTCAGCAAAAACTACAAGTTAGTGTAGTGAGACCTCTGCACAGTGTTCATCTAAAGCTACAAGTTAGTGTAGTGCGTCCTGCTCACAGTGTTCAGCTAAAACTACAAGTTAGTGTGGTGCGTCCTCCTCACAGTGTTCAGCTAAACCCACAAGTTATTTTTTTGTGAGCTCTGCACAGTGTTCATCTAAAGCTACAAGTTAGTGTAGTGCGTCCTGCTCACAGTGTTCAGCTAAAACTACAAGTTAGTGTGGTGCGTCCTCCTCACAGTGTTCAGCTAAACCCACAAGTTATTTTTTGTGAGCTCTGCACAGTGTTCATCTAAAGCTACAAGTTAGTGTAGTGCGTCCTGCTCACAGTGTTCAGCTAAAACTACAAGTTAGTGTGGTGCGTCCTCCTCACAGTGTTCAGCTAAACCTACAAGTTATTTTTTTGCGAGCTCTGCACAGTGTTCATCTAAAGTTACAAGTTAGTGTAGTGCATCCTGCTCACAGTGTTCAGCTAAAACTACAAGTTAGTGTAGTGAGACCTCTGCACAGTGTTCATCTAAAACTACAAGTTAGTGTAGTGCGTCCTGCTCACAGTGTTCAGCTAAAACTACAAGTTAGTGTAGTGAGACCTCTGCACAGTGTTCATCTAAAGCTACAAGTTAGTGTAGTGCGTCCTGCTCACACTGTTCAGCTAAAACTACAAGTTAGTGTAGTGAGACCTCTGCACAGTGTTCATCTAAAACTACAATTAGTGTAGTGCGTCCTGCTCACAGTGTTCAGCAAAAACTACAAGTTAGTGTAGTGAGACCTCTGCACAGTGTTCATCTAAAGCTACAAGTTAGTGTAGTGCGTCCTGCTCACAGTGTTCAGCTAAAACTACAAGTTAGTGTGGTGCGTCCTCCTCACAGTGTTCAGCTAAACCCACAAGTTATTTTTTTGTGAGCTCTGCACAGTGTTCATCTAAAGCTACAAGTTAGTGTAGTGCGTCCTGCTCACAGTGTTCAGCTAAAACTACAAGTTAGTGTGGTGCGTCCTCCTCACAGTGTTCAGCTAAACCCACAAGTTATTTTTTTGTGAGCTCTGCACAGTGTTCATCTAAAGCTACAAGTTAGTGTAGTGCGTCCTGCTCACAGTGTTCAGCTAAAACTACAAGTTAGTGTGGTGCGTCCTCCTCACAGTGTTCAGCTAAACCCACAAGTTATTTTTTTGTGAGCTCTGCACAGTGTTCATCTAAAGCTACAAGTTAGTGTAGTGCGTCCTGCTCACAGTGTTCAGCTAAAACTACAAGTTAGTGTGGTGCGTCCTCCTGACAGTGTTCAGCTAAACCTACAAGTTATTTTTTTGCGAGCTCTGCACAGTGTTCATCTAAAGCTACAAGTTAGTGTAGTGCGTCCTGCTCACAGTGTTCAGCTAAAACTACAAGTTAGTGTAGTGAGACCTCTGCACAGTGTTCATCTAAAACTACAAGTTAGTGTAGTGCGTCCTGCTCACAGTGTTCAGCTAAAACTACAAGTTAGTGTAGTGAGACCTCTGCACAGTGTTCATCTAAAGCTACAAGTTAGTGTAGTGCGTCCTGCTCACACTGTTCAGCTAAAACTACAAGTTAGTGTGGTGTGTCCTCACAGTGTTCAGCTAAACCTACAAGTTATTTTTTTGCGAGCTCTGCACAGTGTTCATCTAAAGATACAAGTTAGTGTAGTGCGTCCTCCTCACAGTGTTCATCTAAACCCACAAGTTATTTTTTTGTGAGCTCTGCACAGTGTTCATCTAAAGCTACAAGTTAGTGTAGTGCGTCCTGCTCACAGTGTTCAGCTAAAACTACAAGTTAGTGTGGTGCGTCCTCCTGACAGTGTTCAGCTAAACCTACAAGTTATTTTTTTGCGAGCTCTGCACAGTGTTCATCTAAAGCTACAAGTTAATGTAGTGCGTCCTGCTCACAGTGTTCAGCTAAAACTACAAGTTAGTGTAGTGAGACCTCTGCACAGTGTTCATCTAAAACTACAAGTTAGTGTAGTGCATCCTGCTCACACTGTTCAGCTAAAACTACAAGTTAGTGTGGTGTGTCCTCACAGTGTTCAGCTAAACCTACAAGTTATTTTTTTGCGAGCTCTGCACAGTGTTCATCTAAAGATACAAGTTAGTGTAGTGCGTCCTGCTCACAGTGTTCAGCTAAAACTACAAGTTAGTGTGGTGCGTCCTCCTCACAGTGTTCAGCTAAACCTACAAGTTATTTTTTTGTGAGCTCTGCACAGTGTTCATCTAAAGCTACAAGTTAATGTAGTGCGTCCTGCTCACAGTGTTCAGCTAAAACTACAAGTTAGTGTAGTGAGACCTCTGCACAGTGTTCATCTAAAGCTACAAGTTAGTGTAGTGCGTCCTGCTCACAGTGTTCAGCTAAAACTACAAGTTAGTGTGGTGCGTCCTCCTCACAGTGTTCAGCTAAACCTACAAGTTATTTTTTGTGAGCTCTGCACAGTGTTCATCTAAAGCTACAAGTTAGTGTAGTGCATCCTACTCACAGTGTTCAGCTAAAACTACAAGTTAGTGTGGTGCGTCCTCCTCACAGTGTTCAGCTAAACCTACAAGTTATTTTTTGTGAGCTCTGCACAGTGTTCATCTAAAGCTACAAGTTAGTGTAGTGCGTCCTGCTCACAGTGTTCAGCTAAAACTACAAGTTAGTGTAGTGAGACCTCTGCACAGTGTTCAGCTAAAGCTACAAGTTAGTGTAATGCGTCCTGTTCACAGTGTTCAGCTAAAACTACAAGTTAGTGTGGTGCGTCCTCCTGACAGTGTTCAGCTAAACCTACAAGTTATTTTTTTGCGAGCTCTGCACAGTGTTCATCTAAAGCTACAAGTTAGTGTAGTGCGTCCTGCTCACAGTGTTCAGCTAAAACTACAAGTAAGTGTAGTGAGACCTCTGCACAGTGTTCATCTAAAACTACAATTAGTGTAGTGCATCCTGCTCACAGTTTTCAGCTAAAACTACAAGTTAGTGTGGTGCGTCCTCCTCACAGTGTTCAGCTAAACCTACAAGTTATTTTTTGTGAGCTCTGCACAGTGTTCATCTAAAGCTAAAAGCTAGTGCAGTGCGTCCTGCTCACAGTGTTCAGCTAAAACTACAAGTTAGTGTAGTGAGACCTCTGCACAGTGTTCATCTAAAGCTACAAGTTAGTGTAGTGCGTCCTGCTCACAGTGTTCAGCTAAAACTACAAGTTAGTGTAGTGAGACCTCTGCACAGTGTTCATCTAAAGCTACAAGTTAGTGTAGTGCGTCCTGCTCAGAGTGTTCAGCTAAAACTACACGTTAGTGTGGTGCGTCCTCACAGTGTTCAGCTAAACCTACAAGTTATTTTTTTGCGAGCTCTGCACAGTGTTCATCTAAAGCTACAAGTTATTGTAGTGCGTCCTGCTCACAGTGTTCAGCTAAAACTACAATTTAGTGTGGTGCGTCCTCCTCACAGTGTTCAGCTAAACCTACAAGTTATTTTTTGCGAGCTCTGCACAGTGTTCATCTAAAGCTACAAGTTATTGTAGTGTGTCCTGCTCACAGTGTTCATCTAAAACTACAAGTTAGTGTAGTGACACCTCTGCACAGTGTTCATCTAAAACTACAATTAGTGTAGTGCGTCCTGCTCACAGTGTTCAGCAAAAACTACAAGTTAGTGTAGTGAGACCTCTGCACAGTGTTCATCTAAAGCTACAAGTTAGTGTAGTGCGTCCTGCTCACAGTGTTCAGCTAAAACTACAAGTTAGTATGGTGCGTCCTCCTCACAGTGTTCAGCTAAACCTACAAGTTATTTTTTTGCGAGCTCTGCACAATGTTCATCTAAAGCTACAAGTTAGTGTAGTGCGTCATGCTCACAGTGTTCAGCTAAAACTACAAGTTAGTGTGGTGCGTCCTCCTCACAGTGTTCAGCTAAACCTACAAGTTATTTTTTTGCGAGCTCTGCACAGTGTTCAGATAAAGCTACCTGTAGAAGGTTGGTGGTGTTTTCCTGATCCTATCACTACCGCAGGCAGCTAAATAAGCTGCAAGTTATTTTTTTGCGAGCTCTGCACAGTGTTCAGCTAAAGCTACCTGTAGAAGGTTGGTGGTATTTTCCTGATCCTATCACTACCGCAGGCAGCTAAATAAGCTGCAAGTTATTTTTTGGCGAGCTCTACACAGTGTTCACCGAAAGCTACCTGTAGAAGATTGGTGGTGTTTTCCTGATCCTATCACTACCGCAGGCAGCTAAATAGGCTGCAAGTTATTTTTTGGCGAGCTCTGCACAGTGTTCACCTAAAGCTACCTGTAGAAGTTTGGTGGTGTTCTCATATTATAGGCAGGCAGTAGATTTTGCTAGCTGCAGTATCAGTACATATATATATATCCCAGCTTAGTGCAGCTACAGGCCATTAGTATGTCTGGAAGGCCAAGAAGGAGAGGCAGACAGTCACAAGCCAATAAAAGAGGGCAAGCAGGCTCTGTGTCTAGTGCTGGTCGTGGGGACGGTGCATCCTCATCAGCACGTGGCCGTGGGACACGCTTGGCCTTTTTTTCGGCAGCTGGCCGTGTTGAGCCGCAACATGCGGAAGACTTGGTCGAGTGGATGACCAAGTCGTCCTCATCCTCCTCATCCTCTCTCACCCATGCTCAGGGTACTTTGTCTGGCAAAGCAGCGGCCTCTTCCCTCGGCTCAATGTCAGTGACTCCTTCCCTAGCCCTACCATGTCCTCCTGAGGAGTCCCTCGAACTGTTTGACCACAGTGTTGGGTACATGCTCCAGGAGGATGCCCAGCGTTTGGAAGGCTCTGATGATGATACTGAGCTCGATGAAGGCAGTAACGTGAGCATGGACAGAGGGGGTGCCCAAGAAGGACAGCAATCTGGCAGTCATGCTCCCCCTGCTGCAGCATACTGCCAGCTTTGCTCCAGTGATGAGGAGGGAGGGGATGATGAGGTCACTGACTCAATATGGATGCCTGATAGGAGAGAGGAGGAAGAGGAGGAGGAGGTGGCACATCACCAACGAGGCAGGATGCCCTCCAGGGGCCAGCCCAAGGGCAGCACACTGACTGCATCACACCCCAAAGCTCCACATGTGCAGGGCGCTGCAGTCTCTGTGCGTTATTCAAAAAGTTCTTTGGTGTGGGCCTTTTTTCAGACGAGTGCATCAGATCAAACCGCTGCTATTTGCAACATATGTCTCAAGCGTATCACGCGTGGCCAAAACATCTCCCGCTTGGGTACCACATGCTTGACCAGACATATGTTGACCTGCCATGCAATTCGTTGTCAATCGTATCTAAAAGACCCACACCAAAGAACAAAGAGGACCTCTCCTTGCTTCTCATCAGCTGAGATTTCCAACCCCACTATACCTTCAGTCCACTCTGAGACCTGCACTGAGAGGAATGAAGGTGTAGAATTAGGTGTGTCACATCCAAGTACTTGTGGGCAATCTGCTTTCGGTACACCGACGTCAGATTGTACCAGGCAAATTTCCCTGCCCCAGCTTGCTCCCAGCCATCCACATGCCCAGCGGTTAAATGCTAGCTTGGCAAAACTGCTAGCACTTCAACTGCTGCCTTTTCGGTTGGTAGACTCTGCCCCCTTCCGTGAGTTTGTGGAATGTGCGGTTCCTCAGTGGCAGGTACCCAAACGCCACTTTTTCTCACGGAAGGCGATTCCGGCTCTCTACCGGCATGTGGAAGGCAATGTCCATGCCTCGCTGGACAGGGCGGTCAGCGGTAAGGTGCATATTACCGCTGACTCATGGTCCAGCAGGCATGGACAGGGACGTTACCTAAGTTTCACGGCACATTGGGTGACTCTGCTGGCAGCTGGGAAGGATGCAGGTCAAGGTGCAGTAGTGTTGGAGGTTGTTCCGCCACCATGCCTCCAAAATGCCACTACTAATGATTGTGACACACCTCTCTCCTCCACCCCCTCCTCTTCTTCTTCCTCCATGGCCTCTTCCTGTACTTTGTCCTCGGAACCAGCGGTGCTCCGTAGTCATTCAAGGGGCTACGCAAGTACGCAGGCCAAAAGATGCCATGCAGTGCTTGAGCTGGTGTGCTTGGGGGACAGGAGCCACACTGGGGCAGAGGTTCTGTCAGCTCTGCAGGGGCAGGTTCAGAGGTGGTTGATGCCATGCCAACTTAAGGCAGGAATGGTGGTTTGGGACAATGGCACCAACCTCCTCTCCGCCCTCCGACAGGGACAAATGCCCCATGTGCCCTGTTTGGCTCACGTCCTTAACTTGGTGGTGCAGTGGTTCTTGGGCAGGTACCCGGGCTTACAGGATGTCCTGAGGCAGGCCAGGAAAGTCTGTGTGCATTTCCGCCGGTCATAATGCCAGTGCTCGGCTGGCAGACCTCCAAAAGGAGTTTAACCTGCCCAAAAACCGCCTAATCTGTGACATGCCCACCAGGTGGAACTCAATATTGGCCATGCTGCAGCAGCTGCACACGCAGCAGAGGGCCATCAATGAGTATTTGTGCGACTATGGCACCAGGACAGGGTCAGGGGAGCTTGTTTTTTTTCCCCACACCAGTGGGCCATGATCAGGGATGCATGCACTGTCCTGTCACCATTTGAGGAGGCCACGAGGATGGTGAGCAGTGACAGTGCATGCATCAGTGACACTGTCCCCCTTGTCCACCTGTTGGAGCACATGCTGTGTGGAATAATGGACAGGGCACTTGAGGCAGAACAGAGGCAGGAAGAGGAGGACTTTCTTAGCTCTCAAGGCCCCCTTTATCCAGACAGTGTTCACACAGGAAGAGGAGGAGGAGGAGGAGGATGGCCTCCCTGATCCTGCAAAGCCTGCGTAAGGATCCTCGTATTCGTGGTATCAAGGAGAAGGACCAAATACTGGCTGGCAACCCTCCTTGATCCACGTTACAAGGGTAAGGTTGCGGACCTTATCTTGCCATCGCAGAGGGAGCAGAGGATGAAACATCTTCGGGAGGCCTTGCAGAAAGGTCTGTGCAACGTGCTCCCAGAGACTGGGAGGTTACAAACTCCTGTTTCTGGACAACGTGTTGCTGAGGCTTCGGTCAGTCAAAGAAGGAGCGGTGGAGAAGGTGGCCGTCTGACCGATGCGTTCAGACAATTTTTTGGTCCGCAGCCCCAAGGTATGATCGGTTCCAGCAACCATCGCCAGCGTCTGTTTTACATGGTGCAGGAATACCTAGGGGCAAGATCTGACTTGGACACCTTTCCCACCGAAAATCCTCTGGGTCACTGGGTCTTGAGGATGGATCACTGGCAAGAGCTTGCACAGTATGCAATTGAGCTACTGGCCTGTCCTGCATCCAGCGTTCTTTCGGAACGCACATTCAGTGCTGCTGGAGGCTTTGTAACTGATCACAGGGTGCGTCTGTCCACCGACTCGGTCGATCGACTGACCTTCATAAAAATTAATCAGTCTTAGATCACCACAAGCTACCAAGCACCTGATGCTGATGTAACTGAATAATTTTTTTGAAATCTCAGATCCCTTCAAAGACTGCCTATGCTGATGCTGAGTGACTATCCCTGAGTAATTATCCTCTTCCTCCTCAATGATCACGCTGATAGCTTGTAAGAACATTTTTGGTTCTGGGCGTCACCACCAGTGCCTAAGGCCCAATTTTTCAGCCCCTGTTTAACAGGGGCGTGTAATTACAATTTTTGATGCAATACTTTGCAGCGGAGCTCGTTCCTGCGTTCCAACTAGAGTATCAGTGAGGGGTTGCAGTGTTGTGGCACCAGCACCAGTGCCTAAGGCCTAGTTTTTCAGCCCCTGTTTAACAGGGGCATGTAATTACAATTTTTGATGCAATACTTTGCAGCAGGGCTCGTTCCTGCGTTCCAACTAGAGTATCTGTGAGGGGTTGCAGTGTTGTGTCACCAGCACCAGTGCCTAAGGCCTAATTTTTCAGCCCCTGTTCAACAGGGGCATGTAATTACAATTCTTGATCTAATATTTCACAGCAGGGCCCTGTGAGGGCTTACAGTGTTGTGGTCACAACAACACCTAAGGCCCAAATTTCTGCTGAGTATATAGGGCAGGCCCCTACTTTCAAACATCTAACTTACAAACGACTCCTACTTGCAAACGGAAGGAGACAACAGGAAGTGAGATAAAATCTAACCCTAGGAAGAGAAATTCTCTACTGTAAAGGTTAATATGGGAAAAACATTTCTCCTTTCCACTGATGCTTTCCAATCCTTGTTTCACAAAAAACCCCAAATTTTCAAAAAACATTTGTCATTGGGACAAAAAGTGAGGTGAAATCTTCTCAAGAGGAGGACAGACAGCAAAACAAATGTCACAGGGGTGATGACCCTTCCCTATGTTTTCCAAAAAGCTTAAAAAAGATTTTTTGGCTGGAGCTAAACACGTTAAAAATGTACCCGTTCAAAATTACAAACAGATTCTACTTAACAACAAACCTACAGTCCCTGTCTTGTTTGCACCGCCTGTATACTGCTGTTCAGAGTATATAGGGCCTGGTGGCCCCACACCTTTCCTTATTTTAATTTGGGTGCGGGGTTCCCCTTAATATCCATACAAGACCCAAAGGGCCTGGTAATGGACTGGGGGGTACCCATGCCGTTTGTCTCACTGATTTTCATCCATATTGCCAGGACCCGACATTACATTAAACCCGCAAGCAGTTTTGAATGACTTTTTTTCCTTTAAAAATGACATTTTGTGCAGGGACTGTTCTAAGCACGGGAAACACGCGCCACTTTACAGGCACACTATAGACACCCCCCAGGTACGATATTTAAAGGAATATTTCACTTTTTTTTTTTTTACTTTAAGCATCATTAAAATCACTACTCCTGAAAAAACGGCCCTTTTTAAAAGTTTTTTTTGCATTGATACATGTCTCCTGGGGCAGGACCCGGGTCCCCAAACCCTTTTTAGGACAATACCATGCAAATTAGCCTTTAAAATGAGCACTTTTGATTTCGAACGTTCGAGTCCCATAGACATCAATGGGGTTCTAACGTTTGTGCAAATTTTCGGTCCGTTCGCAGGTTCTGGTGTGAACCGAACCGGGGGGTGTTCGGCTCATCCCTATCAGTGATCATCAGTGCCTCCTATCAGTGCTCCTACCAGTCCCTATTAGTGCCCATCAGTGCCACCTATCAGTGTGCTTCAGTGCCTCCTATCAGTCCCAATCAGTGTCACCTATTGGTGCTGCCTATCAATGCCCATCAGTGCCACCTATCAGTGCTGCCTCATCAGTGCATCCTGATCAGTGCCCACCAGTGCTGCCTCATCAGTGCCACCTATCAGTGCCACCTATCAGTGCCCATCAGTGCCGCCTTATTAGTGCCTATCAGTGCCCATCAGTGCAGCCTCATCAGTGCACATCAATGAAGGAGAAAAATTACCTGTTTGCAAAATTTTATAACAAACTATAAAAAACTGTTTTCTTTTCTTCAAAATTTTCGGTGTTTTTTGTTTGTTTAGCAAAAAATAAAAACCCTAACAGTGATTAAATACCACCAAAAGAAAACTCTATTTGTGTGAAAAAATGTTAAAGATTTAATTTGGGTACAGTGTAGCATGACCGTGCAATTGTCATTTAAATAGTGACAGCAGAGAAAATTGGCCTGGGAAGGGATTTAACCTCCCTAGCGGTAATCCCGAGTGTGGCTCAGGGTTAATTTTCAGTACCAAAAGCGGTAACCCCAAGCCACACTTGGGATTGCATCGCAGTATCCAGGTACAGGTACTTACCTTGTCCCTAGGATCCTGCAAGGTCCTCCCGCTATATCCTCCAGCCAGATCCTCCGCCCAATCTATCACTGTTCCGGGCTCCGTTTCCTGCGAGCGTCGTGTTGCATGGGGGCGGAGCCCAGTGGCAAATTCAAAAAAGTACAAAAAACATAACAGACACAATACATTGTAATCTGTAAATTACATTACTGTATCAAATCATTTCACTTCTGTTTTGTCCAGTGCCCTGCCTGCACTTTCACTATTCTTTCTGCCTGGAAACATGAGAACGTCCATGGCATCCAAAAAGCATCCATCATAAGCGGGTTGAGATCAACTAGAAAACAGTGATAGTGAATTAGAATCACTTGCAGAATTGAGCGATAGTGATTCGTGGGGAAATTCATCATCTGAAAGTGACGACAGTGACGATTCTGCAACTAAGCTCACTGATGTGCAAACTTGGTGTCGACAATTCTTCACTATTGCTCAATTCTGCAAGTGATTCTAATTCACTATTGCTGTTTTCTAGCTGGTCTAAAACCGCTTTTGACATAAGGGGATGCTTTCCATTGTCCTGATTGTGATGCCGGACTTTGTGCAGTCCCATGTTTGAAAATTCTTCATACCCGGTGTTTTTGATTTGATTACATAATTGAATAAAATATATATTATTTATATTTATTTTTTATAATTATTTATAGTTGTTTATTATATTATAATTTATGATTTAGTTTTTTTAAACTTTATCATACCCGGGATGTCTACTAAACTCTTGTTTGGACAGATTTAAGTGAGTTCTTCCTAAGAATTAGAGCCCTACAATATGAAACAACAAATTGCCATGCAAAACAATGTACCGCTTTGACATTCAAAAATCAAACATAATCATACTGCCAGGGAGGTTAAGAGGCTTAAGTGCCCAGTATGCAAGCGGTTTAGTATGCTTACAGGTGTTGTCCCTTCCTAAACTGACAGTGAAGTGACTGGACATTGAAAGTCTTCTTGCTCCTCTTACCAGCATACATCTTTTTAGTGTATGAACACTTGGGCACTGTTGACTTGCTGTTTGCGATGCTTAAAAACTCTGCTGTACAGAGGCTGCAACAGTGCCTGATACCAAATCAAAGTCATATAGATTCACTGCTTGAATTGAAAAATATATGTACTGAAGTAAGGACTGGTAAATTTGCCTGTGTCTTTTTTATCAGCCTGGAGTTCTTCTTTACTGTATAAATTGTAATGGGTATTTTACATTTTGTTAGTGTTTGTCAAGCAGTAGTGATTTTACATATATTTTAACATACTGTATTCTTGAATTCCCAGATGATAGCTACCTGTTTACTTTGCAAGTTTCAACACTTTAATTATTGGTAGATACAAGACGATGATACTGAAAACAAACTTTAAAATATTAAACACAATTTGGATGTTTCATTGATTGAAAGTGAATGCTTAAAATGGTTGACAGAAGAATGCCTTGGGCAACTGAGTCTATCAAAATAGAAAAAACTGCACTCACTTTTACAACTCTGGCTTTTAAAAGTCCTGTTTTAACAATCTTATTAGCTGCTAGCTGTCTCTGAGGAAACATACAATTAAAATTTAATCATAGGAAATCTGGGTTCTAAACATTCAGCAAACTTGCAATCTTTGTTTCAAATAGAATTGTCCTTAACTCAACATTGTCTATGCTGCTTTATTTAACTCTTCACTTTTGTGAAAAGCATACTATTGTTGCTTTTTAATAAATTGACAATGTTATCATATCCTGATATTCTGGTTGACTGTGCACTTTCTAAAGCTAACTTCATACTTCTTATTTTTTTTATTACAAGGATGATTCTGAGTTGATGGGAGTGTAAGCAAGTTATGCTCATGTACTGTATGTCATGTTCCATTAAACCAGAACATTAACCTTATTCCAAAAAAGTCAATCAAATGAATTTACTATTAATGCATATATACAGTACATATGGAAAATCATCAAACTGTTTTGGAATAATAATGATCAAAAAACAAAAAGGTTATTAAATTCCCCAGGAGAATTTGTTCCAATAGTACTTGTCCCTGTTCAAACGTGTGTGGATTAAAAAAAAAAAAAAAAGAATTAAAATGTTATCTGTCTGTAACTCCACCCTCCCTGAAAACTAAAATGCAGGCATTCCTGTAGAGGTAAGCCAGCACAGAGTTCCCTGATAACAGCACAAGCTGGCTACTTCACTTGTCCAAGAGAGGCAAGTGGCTTGTGCTGTGTTTGGCCTGCATTTTTTTAACCTTTTTTTCATTTTTGGCAATATTTCTTCTTTAAAAATATAAAATAGAAACAAATATGATGGCACTTAACAAGAAAAATCCCTCAAAACTGATTTGAAGTTTTGGGGTAATTTAATCGTATACAATGGGGTTGATTTATTAAAGAAGTAGAACATGTTTGCTTTGTAAATTGAATTTTCATCTGCCATGGATCACTTTTTAGAGGGTGGTATAGCAGCGGATGGCCACTTCCTGAATGTCTGTTTTTTTTTTTTTTTTTGTAGTCTCACGGCAGATATTACATTCAAGTGCCACATTGCAACTGCAAGCCAATTGTTTGACTCATGGTTGCAGCGCACTTTCATGGACCTCAATGGGCGAGTTTGAAAGACAATATCACCAGTTAAAACAATGCAGGCTGTGTTAAAATTGCCACAGCATGTATACAGCCCTGTCCTGCTATAATATTAGAAGATAGGTGGCTTGGGAGTGGCAGAACCACAGTTCTGCAGCCTGTTTTTAACTCTCCCTCCCTCTTTCCCAGCCACACATGTGAAAGAACCCTTAATGAATGTGACGAAAATTCACTTTGCGAAGACTACCCAAATGTGCAAGAAAAATGAAACAAAAAAAAGCACATGACTGGATGATGGATATCAATAGAGACTTACCTCGTACATTAAGCTAAGGGAAAATTCCCTTGCACAGTAAAAATTCACTTTGCTAAATGAACAGCCTAACAGATTAGAAAATCAACACCAATATGTCTCCTCAGTAGAACAGGCTCTTCTACTCAGAGTGCTCATTACACTGTTAAGCAAGGATATGAAAATTCCTCCATATTGTAATATAATTGAAGTATAATCTCCAGTGACAAAAAATGGGAAACAGAGATTTAATGAACAAGTGGGTAATCAACCACCCATAACTAAAAATATAACTTGGCTTTTCCTAGAGATAGGCAGTGTGACAGACCTAGCCGGGGCAGGGGCTTTTGGAGAGGACTGAATGCTAGCCTCTTGCCTGCTGATTATGGGAACTAGATTGTAAGGGAACACTGCTCTTTGTGAGGTGTATGCCTGGTGACCCTTTAAGTAATATTACTTTGGATTCAAGTCCATGTCCCCCCAAAACACACAGACTCTGGGAACCCTGTATATGCCATATTATAAATTGTGACTGCTTCATAATGTTGGGACTCATAGAAGATGCTGATGTCATCAACTCCAGCCACCTGTCTGTTGTCCGCTATAATGTGTTTATTGTAAATACGTCTATTGTGGGTTCTAAGGGTCTTTCACCCATTGTTGTTTGTGTTAATTAACTCTGCTATTATATGAAGGAGTTCTGTGTTGATATTTACAGCATGATAATGCGTATTATAGTGAGCTAGGAGACAACAAGGCTAGGACCAGAAAGGTCATATTTCGGAGTCACCCAGTCTGGAAATGACTAGTTAATGAGCTCATGTTAATTTATGTATCTGGTTACAGTTGTATTGTTAGAGTAATATGAGCAGGAGGGGGGAACCCCCTCCTCCAGTGTATATAAGACTGTATTGTGTGTTCTAATAAACAGTTCATGGTGAGCAACCAAATGAGTATTGCCTTGTTTGTGGTTGTCAGCGGTTGGAATATCTGATATCTATATTCAGACTGGAAGGAAGCGGTATATGATGAAAACACTCAAGCAGAGTGTGGGATGTTTCGTCACAGGCAGTAACATAGAAATTGTGGTTACATCTGTAAATGGGCTCTTGTACAATGTGAGCCTGAATAAGTTAATGCTCTCCCCATTCTTCATTGCTCTAAACATTTAAATGAAATATTATGCAGAACAGTGGGTGGTTCTAGAAGAACATCCTTTAGAAGCACTCAAGCTGCTGAATAACTGTGCAGTGGTGCTGCAACATGCACTTCCTGCACTAGGTCATGCAACACCTCTAAATGCATGATCAAGCATAGACGACACAGTGAACAGTGTCTCTGTGCACCATGAAAGATTTTCTGTGGGTTTCTCCCTCCTGGCATACTCTGTAAGTTTTACTATACATGTTACTAAAGTGTGGGCAAGGTAGTAAGGATGGCAAATGAGGAAGGGAGGCAAAGAGGTGATGGCTGTCAAAATCTGGACCCAGATCCAAAATTGCCCATTGACATCAACATTTTTACTATGGCAATGCAGGGTGGGCTTCCATCTTTACAGTTCAAGAGTCTGAGCTTCCATGTCTCATGCAGGAAAGTGTAGACACTTTAAAGAAATTTTTGTTTACTTTTTATCCCTTCATCTTTGTTACACTATGGCATAACATTTAAATTGTTGGAAATCGAATTAAAAAAAATGTTTAGAACAGCATGCACACTGCAGTGCTTTATTTATAGTGTGGCCGATCTGCATATTAAGCTCAAGTTTTCTGGGTGTGGAAGTGTATAATTTTTGCCATTAACCATAACTCATCCCTAAAGAACTACCGAAAACAAATTCCCTCTGTGCAGCACACTCCTAGTACAAACACAGGTACACATATTTGCGGCCCCATGGTATACATAGTTACATAGTTAGTCAGGTTGAAAAGAGACACAAGTCCATCTAGTTCAACCAAAAAAAGAAAACATTCAATCCCATATACAAAATCCTATACCCACAGTTGATCCAGAGAAAGGCGAAAAACCCTAGCAAAGCATGATCCAATTTGCTACAGCAGGAGAAAAAATTCCTTCCTGATTCCCCAAGAGGCAATCGGATATTTCCTGGATCAACTTTACCTATAAATGTTAGTACCCAGTTATATTATGTACACCTAGGAAAGAATCCAGGTCTTTTTTAAAGCAATCAGCTGAGCTGGCCAGAACCACCTCTGGAGGGAGTCTATTCCCCATTTCCACAGCTCTTACTGTGAAGAAACCTTTCAGTATTTGGAGAAGAAATCTCTTTTCCTCCAGACGTAAAGATTGCCCCCCTTGTCCTCTGTGGTGACCTTACAGTGAATACTCAACACCAAGTTCACTATATGGACCCCTTATGTATTTGTACATGTTGATAATATTGTCTCTTCTCAACAGAGAATAAATTCACTTCCTCTAATCTTTCCTCAAAGCTGAGCTCCTCCATGCCTCTTATCAGTTTTATTGTTCTTCTCTGCACCTTCTCCAGTTCCTCGATATTCTTTTTGAGAACTGGTGCCCAAAACTGAACTGCATACTCCAGATGAGGTATTACTAATGATTTGTACAGGGGCAAAATGATATCTCTCTCTCTGGAGTTTATCCCTCTCTTAATACAAGAAAGGACTTTGCTCTCTTTGGAAACTGCAGCTTGGCATTGCATGCTATTATTAAGCTTATGAACTACCATAAACCAAAACCCCAGATCTTTCTCCACTATGGATTCCCCCAGTTTCACTCCCCCTAGTGTGTATGATGCATGCATATTCTTAGCGCCCAAGAGCATAATTTTACATTTTTCAACATTAGAAAAAGTAGAGTAGAAAACCTACTTCAGTGAAGCTGCTTATGTGCATATGTTTTTGTTGCTTGAAGTGGTTAATAGACTGTTCGCTTTGCAAGGAAATTTTACTTCGCAAAGGAATTTCCCAATAGATTAATGAATGTGGTGACAATTTACTTTGCAAAAAATACCCAATCACATGCAAGGGAAAAAAATGTATTTCACATGTTTGGTTGATGGAAGTCAGCAGAGCTTCACCTCATTCACTAAGCCAAATGAAGATTACACTGCAAGATTACAATTTCATTGCAAAGAGAAATTAAACAGGAAGAATTGTACTCACTTGTAATTATTGCTGTATGTATGTAGACCTAGAGATTCAGGCATGGACATCTTATCTCCAGAGTCCCTGCATGCATCACACAGACCAAGAATAAAAACTATTTAATGCTTTAAATCTCCTGCAGAAACAAAAATTGCTATATTGGTTTATGGACTAATTGGGCCTTTACTTTAAGTAAAAATATAAACATGCATTTTTTGGATACTTTTTCTAATCCCTGTGCTCAAGGCCTTCAGCTTATATTGTTGCTACTTACAGTCAATACTTCAAAATCAATACAATTGACTTTAAAATAAAGCAAACATGTCAGACTACTAAAGGTGATTTTTCAATAGCCAAATTATTGAATAGGTAGGTAAATTTAAATATATTTTGACATCAACATATGTTATGCTGCAAGCAGGTAGTTTGCTTGCTTATAATTTAAAGGAATTTTTTAACCATTTGTTTGTTTGTTAGATAACTTATACTTACTGATTTACTTTGTGCAAGTTAAAAATAAGGTTTGAATATAACATTCTGCAAATATAAAGCATGTACAATAAAAACAAGATACACCTTTGACAAGATACTTCTTTCAATTGTCTGTATATTACACACACCATACTGTAATGCTTTATAGCATTTAGATAGTGGTTTAGGTAATATTTTTTTCTGACAAAGTAAAATTTGGTAGTACATTATTCAGAAAATTTTCTGTATCAGTTTATGAAATCATTCTGGTTCAAGTTGTGAAAAAAATCGGGTTTATTGGTCAAGCATGGCATGGCTTGGATAGGTGGGTAATCAGGTACTAATGGTTTATGATCGTGCCCTGGTGTAACTTCTCGCTCCACTTCTACACATAATTCATCCTCCTGACATGAAAAAGGGTGGCACAGTGGTGTAGTGGTAGCACTCTCACCTAGCAGTATGAAGGGTCACTGGTTCGAATCCCAACCACAACACTACCTGTTTGGAGTTTGCATGTTCTCCCTGTGCCTGCATGGGTTTCCTCCCACACTCCAAAGACATGCTGGTAGGTTAATTGGATCCTGTCTAAATTGTCCCTAGTATGTATGAATGTGAGTTAGGGACCTTAAATTGTAAGCTCATTGAGGGTAGGGACTGATGTGAATGTACAATGTATATGTAAAGCACTGTGTAAGTTGATGGCACTATATAAGTACCTGAAATAAATAAATAATGAAAAACAATATCTAGATTGATCCATGATTGCTGCCTGATGGTAAGCTAGGGCATTTGGGAGTCCTAGACCCCACACATTTGTATGGGTGTATAATAATTTCATAGATACCTGGTACCTTTTACCAGCCCAAATGTATTTGCATACTAAGGCTGACAAACTAGAGGAAAATTGTTGAGGAAGTGGAATAGGGAGAGAACCGAAGTGGTAGATTAATTTGGGCAGTATTTGCATCTTATATGTGGCTATTTGGCCAATCCATGAAAATTGTAATTTACCAATTTGTGTCATTTCCTTGGACAGTTGGTCAAGAAGGTTAGGGGGAAAGTTGACTTTGTAAGGGTTAGAGGATGCAGAAGTTAGCTAGATTCCTAGGTAAGAAATTGATGCGGCTTCCCAACTACAGGAGAACTCACTCTTAAGAGATGTAATTAACGGTTTATCAATCCCCACGGGGAAAGCACAACATTTAGAACTATTTACTTTGTAAAAGGACACATTCCCAAAATATGTTAGTGTCTCTTTAATGGCATCTAAAGAATTTGCGGGGTTAGACAAGGTTAGTATAAAATCGTCCACAAATAACGCTAGTTTATAGACACATTTGGCAAATTTTAGTCCTTGCACTTTGGAATTTGATCGGATTGACTCCGCTAAGAGTTCAATAGCCAGTGAAAAGATTAGGGAGGGGACACCCTTGTCTGGTCCTGTTAGATAAATGGAAGCATTTAGATAACATACCCGAAGTATAGACTTGAGCCGTAGAGTTATTGTATAAGGACATAATCGTGCGAATATAGATCCTGATAAACCAAATTTTGTAAGGGTCTTGGACAGGTAACCCCAATGAACCCTGTCAAAGGCCCTTTCCTCTTCTTATGCTAAAAAGACACAGAGTTCACGTTTAAGTTCTGCATATCAGATCAAGTCTATCATTCTCCTCGTCCCATCTGGAGCTTGTCGGCCTTTAACAAAGCCCGCTTGTTCCATTCTTAACAATAGGGGAGTGATTCCATC
The DNA here is from genome assembly GCF_042186555.1 of Aquarana catesbeiana. Classification (NCBI taxonomy): domain Eukaryota; kingdom Metazoa; phylum Chordata; class Amphibia; order Anura; family Ranidae; genus Aquarana; species Aquarana catesbeiana. Next base: position 785,513,689 of record NC_133324.1, on the reverse strand, counting down.
AACCGATTGGCTAGTATTTTTAGTATTTTCTGAATTTAACAAAGAAATAGGCTGAAAATTTGTTGAAATTGTAGGGTCCTTCCCTGGTTTTGGGAGTGTCACAATAACAGCTTAAAGTATTTCCGTAGGGAACGATCCTGGAACTGCTGCTTCATTAAAAACATTTTAAGGTGGGGCACTAAAATTTATGAGAAGCTTTTGTAGTACTCAGCTGAAAAGCCATCTATGCCAGGAGTAGGCATACATTGGCAGGGATTTAATTACCTCAATTATTTCTGCAGTGTCAATCAGTCTATTAAGCTTTTGGAGAGTCAGTGCATCTATAGGGGAGAGGTGCAATCAAGCTAAAAAGTCCTCAATTTCAGAAATTGTGTGTTAATGGGTGTCAGGATATTTGTTAAGGTTATATAGAGATTCATAGTATTCACTAAATGTGTTGGCTATGTCTTGTGGGTTATGGAAAATAGTGTCCTGTTTGTGGGGTCTGAGAAGTGTGTGCTTAGAACGCACCTGGCGCTGTTTTAGTTGATTAGCTAAAAATTCCCCAGCTTTGTTGTTTTAAGAGTAGAAAGAGAGTAGAAAGAGAGTTTCAAGCACTTAAGAAATGTATCATAGTCAGAGATTAAAATTTGATGCAATTCCAAACACCAGATACTGTAAGAGCATAGGTTGTATAATATATGATTATGCTGAAATCCAGAATAATGTAATATTACAATAATAACAATGTAGCCTATTTAGAAAATAAAAGATCATAAATAATGTAAACAAAGCAAAAAAAAAAATCCCTCTCTTCTCTTTCCCTTAATGTTCCACTCCTTCTCGGAACTCTCTGGTCGCTTTTTTTCTCTCCACTGCAACCTTTCTTATTAAAAACTCCTTCACTTTACCCCTTTGACCATTGGCTCTTTTCCCCCACTTGAAAGTTTATAAAAGGGAAAATACGTTTTTTCATCTCTGGAATATCTTTTTGTTTTTCTTTTTGCAATTTTACAACATACAAGAAAACAATACTGTGCCTAAAGGTTTTATAATTATTATGTTAATTTGAATTAAAGCAGTATTAAACACAAAAGCAAAAATTTTATATATTGCAGCTTACCAATTATTATATGTGGTGGCTGCATTTGTTTTCTTTTTTAAGCTTTTTCCCCCTCTGTTTTCACCTGGTGATCCGACCTGGTGATCCGACAAGTAACACACTTCCTGTATTACAGTGCCCCTGCTCTGGATAAATGAGTGCAGGTGGCACAACACACAGCAGCATTATCAGTCTGGGTGTAAGGATAGTGTTAGATGGACTAGCAGATTTAAATAAACTAACCAATTGAAACAAAACTCCATCTAACATGTTATAATAAGTTACAGGTATTTTTCCTTTTGGGATAAAGGTTTTACATGTTATTACTTTCAAATTGATCATGTTTTTTTTTTCAAACTGGATATCCTTGTCCTCAAGACATCTCAAGCAGATCAGCTAATAAAAAATGTATGGGCTTCCATTGCTTGCCTTTTTCTAAAAATACTTGTTGCCTGTCTGTATCCTCCTTCAACACTTATGAGTCAGAAATGCATGAAAAAACATGCAGAGCATAAAATCAGAATTCCTTTATACTGTACTTGTTCCTTTGCAGACTCATAAAGTACTAAATACAAAGTTTCATGATAAAAACCGGGTAACTACATTTACAGAAGAAGAGGTCAATAGGATATATACGTCCCTAATGACAAAAGTTATTGGCTATGTGTTAGGTGCAGAAATGAGAAATTGTCTCCTTGTGTTTCTCAGGCAACATTCAGCCCACTGTCCTGGTGGGGGATCCTTGTGGAAGCAATAGAAAATAATAGACCATTGCTACCTGTGCTGCACCACAACTCCCTGTCCACTGATTGCCAGTATATAAAGTGACCCATTTGGCTCAGGGCACAAATAGACCATTTGGGGCTCTCAACAGAGGTTGGAAAAACCTGCCAAGAGTTTCTTTAGTGTGCTGTGTAATGTTTTTAGATCCTGGGATAATTTGCAATGCAGGGAGCTAGGAAAACTACAAATATATTTTACTTAGATATTTAAAGAAAAAAAGATACAAATTTAAATGTTTTATATAGCAATTTTAATAACAATTGTCTCAAATCATAAAAGTAGCTTTATATATAGCACTGAGAGTATGTCATATTTTTCTGCACAAATGTGCTTAGTTCTTAAGACAGCTACCTGAGATGTTGTGCCAAGGCAAAATTAGGTCTGATCTCAGCAGGGAGCACACACCACGCCAATGAGTATTAAATTATAAAGAATGTACACTAGCTTTCTGCATGAAGTGAAGGAATATGGGTATATAAACTGTTAATATAGATGAAACAAAAAATACATTCAGGATGTTGGTGTTTGGCACGTTCCTAATGCCAGATGGTCTCCGACAATTACAGTACTTAGAAGACATATTTGAAGTCTCACTATAGTATGACATAATATATAGACACCACTCAAATTATTATTTTTTTTTTTTTACTCAACATTAAAAGTGCTTTGTTCTTTCTTTTTGATACCTTTTTCTCAGTTCTCAAAAAAGTGAAATTGTGTTTTTATTTACACTCCATCCTGGAATATGAATGACATATTAAAAGTCTACAAGACAGAAGGATGAATGCACATCAACTGATATAAAAAAGTCTTCAACTTATCTGAAATCATGCCAAATGGCAATTATTTTACTGACAATAACACATTTTCAGACAAGAAATCTATTTATTAAACGAATACAAAAAGCACTGATGTGCAAGCTGTAGTAACCCAAATCAATATTAGATGAATTCTAACTGCTTGCTATAGGTTACTGCACTCTATACTAAGAAAGCCTGATTGAGCAAAGTGATGTTTTGCAGCTGTAATTGATTGTAATTGTAGTTGATTTGCTGTAAGTAAGGGAACTACAAGGGGTGCAAATACAACCAAATACCAAGGGCTTGTTCACAGGAGTCCAAACTGGTGCCATTTTTTTCCAACATAAAACGAAATGTGGACACTTTTGCATAACATTACTGGTGTTTCATGTTGCGCACTTAAAGCAACTAAGCAAGCTTAGGGTCACACTGTATGCAGTATGTGGTGGCATCACCAAAATCTTATAGTGGTTCCCAAAGTGCTAAGGATGTATATTAATTTTATATTTATTGACAAAAATAAAAGTATTAAAGTGATATTAAAGTTTCATTTTTTTTGTTTAAAAATAACAAACATGTCATACTTACCTGCTCTGTGCAGTGGGTTTGCACAGAGCAGCCCAGATCCTCCTTGTCTCTGGTCCCTCTCTGGCGGTTCTGGCCCCTTCCTTCTATAGCACAGCAAACAGCTTGCTATAGGGGCACCTGTGCCGAGCAGATGCTCTCAGTGTCTATTCAGACACGGAGCTGTGGCTCGGCCCCGCCTCCTCTCTCTCCTTATTGGCTCACTGACTTTGACAGCAGCGGGAGCCAATGGCACCTGCTGCTGTCTCAGCCAGTGAGGAAGAGTCCCCAGACAGCCAAGGCTCTTGTGCAACATTGCTGGCTTGAGATGGGGCTCAGGTAAATATTAGGAGGGCTGAGGGAGGCTGCTGCAAACAGAAGGTTTTTTTTTTATCTGAATGCATAGAATGCATTCAGATAAAAAAACTTTCTGCCTTTAGAACCACTTTAAGTAAATCTGTTGTAGTATTGTACGTGCTGTGGAGTGCTGTGACTATCTTGTATCTGTAAATTTTTTTAACTGGAGGTAAGGAGAAACTGCAAATGAAACAAAAAAATTCTTAACCTCCTGGCCCAAAAATATTTTGACTCTAATGAACCGTACACACGGTCGGACTTTGTTCGGACATTCCGACAACAAAATCCTAGGATTTTTTCCGACGGATGTTGGCTCAAAAGTTGTCAGAATTTCCGATCGACAACAACGCGGTGACGTACACCACGTACGACGAGACTAGAAAAGGCCGGTTCAGAACCAAGCGCGGCACCCTTTGGGCTCCTTTTGCTAATCTCGTGTTAGTAAAAGTTTGGTGAGAGACGATTCGCGCTTTTTCAGACTCGTGGCTTTCAGATCGTTTTCTGACATTCAGTTTGTGCTTGTGGGTTTGTATCTGCTCTTCAGTGCGTGCAGTCAGTTCGTATCAGAGTTTTCTGTGTGATCTTGCCCGCTCGTTGCTGTTTTTCAGGTCGCTCTTCACAGGCCTTGATGTTCTTCAGTGCGTTCTGTTACTTCGTTCTGAGCAGCCGACCGTTTTCTAGCCATGTTTCGTATGCGTACTCCTCGTAGAGTTCGTGCTGTGCGGGGGCTTGGTGTTGGGGTCCTGACCTTGACACAAGTCCAGTCCATGAACAGGGTGGGGAGGAGTTCATGGACCAAGAATTGGTTGCTCCAGCGTGACCAGTTCTCTCATATGCCTTTGCTCCGTGAGATCCGTGAGAATAATCCTGATGATTTCAGGAACTTTCTCAGGATGACGGACCCCGTGTTTCACCGTTTGTTGGCTTCGCTGACCCCCTATATCAGCAGGCAGGATACCTGCATGAGGCAAGCCATCACTCCGGAGCAGAGGTTGGTCGCCACCCTGCGGTATTTGGCCACAGGGAGAAGTCTGCAGGACTTAAAGTTCTCGACAGGCATCTCCCCCCAGGCTCTTCTTTGTGGACATTTACTGCTTGTGTTTGTTTGAGCTGACCCTGACAGAAATGTGTGGAGTCCAGAAAATGTCGTGATTGTGTAACCTTATACAAAGCACTGTTGTCTGTTATTTACTAAATGCAAAGACACTTTTCACTACAAGTGCACTTGCAACTACACTGAAACTGCACTTGTAGTGCAAAGTGGATTTCCCCTTAGGAAATAACCCCCATTTTCTCATAAAACAACAATTACATCACCCCAAAAGTGTTGTAGCGTTGAGACAATAATCCACACATTCTTGATGAACAATCTTTTTAATACCAGCACAATCACATGTGCATTTACCAAAGGTTTTTCTGACAAACCAACATGTTTGTTGTATAACAATTTTTGTGGTGGCATTATCCAAAATCAAAATGTCCATTTTATAGAAAACAGGCCTGTGTAAAACCCACAAGAAAGACACAAATCTTGATCTTACAAAGTTCACATTTGGTAGAACTGGAAGGCAATATCAGACATGAGTATTTAGGAACTGTGTTTGATATTGCGTTCAGATGGTGGGAAATCACCCCTGGAAAAGCCAAATTTGGAAGATGCACACAAATTTCACAATGTCAACATGTGCTATCTGCCATCACGGGGGATGAAGGGACGTGTTTTGGGGGAGAAAGCCCTTCCTCCCCGCTACTTTATTATTGAGGAAGGGGTTGCACCCCCAAAACGTGTCCATTGATCTCCCGTGATGGCAGATAGCACATGTTGGCACACTGTGTGCATCCTCCAAATTTGGCTTTGGGAAAAATCACAAAAACATTTCGCACATTGTAGCAGACAAAAGAAGAAAGTGATTTGGAGGGGCTTTAAACTCGCCCCAAAACATCAATGATGTTTTTATATTTTGGAATAACATCATTGATGTTTTGCTTGATGTTTTCCAATTGTAAATTACACCCCATGATCTCCCCGATCAGGATCTAGGCACTTTCAGATGTGAAAGGATCTTCATCCACAACCTCACGATCACCTAAAAAGAGAGGAACCCAAAATAAATTAGGTCTAAAAAATATGCCGCCATCCATCTCTTATCTGAGCCTGTGGTCGCAGACACTCACCTGTTGTGGTGACTACTTCCACCACGTCTTCTTCCTCCTGCTCATCTTGTGTTGGGGGGATTTCACCTTCTTCCAGAGGGGGGGGCTCTGGTCTCCTCACATGAGGGGTGTCCTCCGAGTCTTTTCTCCCCTATGTAAAACAAAAATGGTATAATTAGCACACAGATATTTAATGTCAGAACTATAAAGATGAAACATTGCTTGGAAGTGGGGTACAATTATCTATTTTAGCAGAGTTCCAAGATGTAGCTTTTTTAGTGCCCTTTGTCAAGCTGCAATACTTTACCTGTTTAGTACAAGCTTCACAGATGTAGCCCCCCTATAGTATACACTGGAGCACCTGTGTGGCCCCCTAATAAAAATGGTGTTCTTGTGTCCCACACTAGTGCTCCAGCGTCCAGATGTGAAAACAGCTGCTCAGTGTCCTCTCCTTACACACAATCTAGTTTGCATTTCATTCTAGTAACAAAGCCATCTACACAACCCAATTCTTTGAAGACAAGTATAGGGCCTCAAAATGGTGGCCAAATGCATATGGCCTAAACAATGGTATTTTCTAGTCCGCAAAAAAAATGTGTGATCCGAACGAATAATGTGCCCATGAACATGAAAGTTGCCATTTTAAACTGTACAACAGTTCCTAAAAGCACATGGAGCAGCACGAACGTAATAAACATAAAAAAAAATAGGAACACAGCACAACTACTTACTTTTTTGCAGCACTCTCCGGATCTTTCTGTACTGCTCGTGTTCTCGTAATTTCAGGTCCGACCACCGCTTCCTGAGCTGATCTTTCGATCGTCGTACCCCGAATTTCCGGTGCAGACTCCTGACCACTTTCGCCATGATCTTGGCCTTTCTGACATTGGGGTTGGGGTAAGGCCCATACTTTCCATCATAGTCGGCCCTCTTCAGGATGTCCACCATTTCCAACATCTCCCCAAAGGACATATTTGAGTCCTTTAATCTCCTTCTGGATCGGGACGTTTCAGGCTCCGGCCTTTTCTCCTCCTCCTCGTTGCTCCAATTCTCAGGATCCTGCTGTCTCTCCGCCATGTGCTCTTCCTCCACTGCGCCGAACAAAAAGGGGTGGGGAATAGAATAGAAAGAACGTCAGGGGCGGGCGGAGTTATACGCATGCGCAGTGTGTATAAATCGTAACGCGCGCGTCTTATGTACGATCTGTGAGCAGAGGAAGGAGCATCGGAGACGCCGATCGTGCTAACGAAGGTAGGATCTAAACTTGGCCCTATACTGCTTTGAAATTGAAGCCTATATTGTAACAAGATTAGGGGAGTTTGGCCTGACATTAGGCTTTGTCTTGTGTTGTGTCTTGCATAGAAAATGGATAGGTTCAACGACCACAATTTCCTGCCCCTGTTCATAGACAAGTACAGAGAGCTGCCCTGTCTGTGGCAGGTGAGACACCCCCATTATAATCACAAACAGAAGAGGCAGGCAGCGCTGGAGAAACTGCTGGAGTTGGTGAAGCCGGTGGTCCCCACAGCAACCATCCCTTATTTAAAAGCTAAAATTGGTGGCCTGAGGAGCACTTATCTTAGGGAGCGCAAGAAGGTCACAGATTCCCAGAGATCCGGAGCTGCAGCAGATGATGTTTATGTCCCCAGGCTGTGGTACTATGAGAGACTGCGATTTCTGTCAGACCACACTGAAGTCAGGGAATCCCTCTCCACGCTTCCTTCCACTCTTCCTTCCACCTCAGCTGAGGCTTCTGATGTCCAACCTGGGCCTTCCAGCCAGGAAGAAGTGGAGGAGCCCAGCTGGAGTCAGGTATAGCATTCTTCTACGGATTTCTGGTCAATAAATAAATGATGTTTATTAGATGTTATTATTGATCACTAATTGCTGATTGAAAAAAAGTGTTTTACATATCAATAGACAGTAGTGGGCACCCAAAATTGGGACAAGAATGAAAACTGCTGAGCTCAGAAGGATAGTCTGTTATATTTGTTAACATTCAATTTGCAGCAGTCAGGAGGTGAAAATTGTGTGTGATTGATGAATAAAAAACTAAAACTATGTCCCTTTTTCATACACAGGAAGACCTCAGCCAGGAGGAGGCTGTGGAACGTGGCAGTCAGGAGGAGGCGGGGATTAGTGGCAGCCAGGAGGAGGCGGGGATTAGTGGCAGCCAGGAGGAGGCGGGGCTAAGTGTCAGCCAAGAGAAGCCTGGGACCAGTCGCAGCCTGACTGAGTCTCAGGTTCCTCCCCTCCGCCTGCCATACAAAAGGGCCAGGAAGGCCACTCCGAGTCCCGTGCAGGATTTAGCATACAGGCTGATCCAGGAGGCTTCGGCGTCCCTCCGAGCCTTCCCCAGTCCTGAAGAGGCCTTTGCCTGCATGGCTGCCACAAAATTGCAGGGCATGCAGGAGGGCCAACGCAAGATTTCTGAGGACCTGATTTATAAAGTCCTACGTAAGGGGGAGAGTGGGGAACTGACACACAAGACAGATGTCATGGAGAGGGACGATCCTCCTCCTCCTCCTCCTCCTGCTGCCACAACTCCACCACCACAGCCAAAGCCTGTAAGGAAGCGTGGAAGGAAGACCAAAGAGTGACTGCCCTTGGTTCAGTCTGGTCTGACAGAAGATGCAGTCTCTCGTATGACCACAGCCTGGGGACACAGATGTCATCTGCTGCTTTCCGGATCTCTGGGACTTCTGGACCAGACTGCCCTCCCTTAGATATGGACTCCTCAGGCCACCAATTTTGCTTTGAAATAATTGATGTCTGCCCTGGGGGTCCAAGGCTTCACCCACTTCTGCAGTTTCTCCAGCGTTGCCTCCCTCTTTGTTTAGTTGTGAGCCCTTAATAAAATATTTTTCGGGAAATTCTACTCTCCTGTGTGTGTTTTCATCCAAAAAGGACAGTTTGTTGGTGACGATTCAGGTACATTTCTAACATAAAATGTGAAATTAACAAGGGACACCAACACCAAACAATCTCCTCCTACAGATTAAATAGAACAACATATTAGTGGTGTTGTGGGAACTTGTCACCAAAAACACACAAACATTTTCGGGAATACAAATCCAAATCACCAAAAAAAAAACAAATAAAAAGAGAAACACAAAAAAAGATTCTACATTAAAGTAAAAAAACCTAAAAAAAAAATATGTTGTCAGATGTGAGAAATCAAAATATATTGAGGGAATCCCGATAAATAGTAACGAAAAAAGTTTGTGAGAAGTGTGTGTGAATATGAGCATCAAAACGACTTAATTCTTGTCACATTATAAAGAAGAAGAGAGTGCGCTGTATTAAACCATTTTGAACATTGCAGTGTGACGAAAGTGCTGTATCCATTGCGAATGCTAAGTTTACCAGAACGAGCTGTCCCGTGTCTGAATTTCTTCTGAGCATGCGTGGCACTTTGTGCGTCGGAACAGGCCACACACGGTCGGAATTGACGCGATCGGATTTTGTTGTCGGAAAATTTTATCTCCTGCTGTCCAACTTTGTGTGTTGGAAAATCCGATGGAAAATGTCCGATGGAGCCCACACACGATCGGAATTTCCGACAACACGCTCCGATCGGACATTGTCCATCGGAAAATCCGACCGTGTGTACGGGGCATAAGAGTCAGGGTTGAGAGGTACCTAAAGTCAACTGTCAACTGTTTGACCCAATGTGAGGGATTTACGAAAACTGGAAAAAATGTGTGCAGCTCTGCCTTATTTTATAGCACCACTCAGCGCTCACGTGACCGGCCGCCTCTCTCCTCTCCTCCTCCTGGCTGACATCAGCGGGGTATTCTCAGCCCCGCCTGCTGTAGCTGTCAGATCAAGGGAGGAGGGAGGTGACTGGTCATGTGAGCGCCGAACGGCGCTATAAAAAAGGTTTATAGTGGCTTATTTACTAAAACAGAGGAAATTGTAGCATAAACACTGAGTGGCCTAACAACCACTTTAATCACCACTGGGTTTTTTTAGTTTTTGCTAACAAAAATGAAAAAATACAGAAAATTTAAAAAAATAAAAGTTTTTCTTAGTTTCTGCTGTAAAATTTTGTAAATAAGTAATTTTTCTCCTTCACTAATGGGCACTGATGGGCACTGATGAGGCAGCATTGATGGGCACTGATGAGGCGGCATTGATGGGCACTGATGAGGTAGCATTGATGAGGAGGAACTAATATGCAGCACTGATGGGCAGCACTAATTTTCAGCACTAATGAGCATTGATAGGCAGAACTGATGGGCACTGGTAGATGGCACTGATGGACAGTGATAGGTGGCACTGATGGGCACTGACAGGCAGGAATTATGGGCACCGATTGGTGGCACAGATGAGCAGCACTGATGGGCACTGATAGGTGGCATTGATAGACACTGATAGGTGGCACTTATGGCCACTGATAGGCAGCACTTATGGGCACTGATAGGCAGCACTGATAGGTGGCACTGATGGGCACTGATTGGCGGCACGAATAGGCACTGATGGGCATCACTGATGGGCTGCACTGATGAGCAGGCACTGATGGGCACTGAAAGGCAGCACTGACTGGCATCACTGATGGGCACTGATTTGCATCACTGATGGGCACTGACTGGAACCACTGCTGGGCCCTGATGGGGCTGCACTGATAATCAGGGCACTGATGATCAGCGCCCTGATTATCTCTGAAAATCTCCCTGTGAGGAAATGCCGCTGATCAGCTATCCTCTCCTCACGAGCTGTCAGATAACTGGCATTTCCTTATTTGCTTGTGATCACCTGTGATTGGACACAGCTAATCACATGGGTAAAGAGCCTCCTCATCAGCTCTTTACCAAGATGGGTGATGCGTTGTGTCTCAGGGACACAGCGCACTACCGATCATCATGCTTTGCTGACAACTTTTTAAGGATAATTGAACTAAAAGTACAGTTATTCTTTAAAGCTAAATAAGAAAGTAAATATACATTTTTAATGATATTGTGTGTGGACTAATAATATATTTACACCAAATAGTCAGAATCTGTCACAAGCTTAGATGCAACTGATTCTCTGAATTTCTTCTTAGAGTGTACATACTATTTTCCCATGTAGCTAGAAGTGACTTTCCACTCGTCCATAATATCATGGCCTCAGATTTAGTGGTGGTAATCTTCTTTCCTACCCATTTACACTTTGCTGTGGCTGCTGTGTTCTCTGTCTCCTTCCATTATAATTATCGACAAAAAATAAGTTGTATACTTTATTTTTTCAAATAATGGTGTTATCTATTTATATTTGTATTGGTCATTCATAAACAGCACTGTAAGGGGGTGGAGCTAGTCTGAGACCACGATGGTCGCATAGTAGCGGAGCTCCGGGACCAGCGGACCTAAAACGGCTCAAAACAAACTATCCAGGCCGATTACTACCATCCAAACCTGGCAGCCTAAACCTACAGCACCAGCGGCATAAACAAGCACCATAACCAGGCAAAAAAAGGAGGCAAAGCGGCCGCAGAAACTGACGGAGTTCTTCCCTCCGGAGCCCAGGCAAAATGGCGCCGGCTCCACATCCACGCCAGCATGCAGATCCCAGGATCGAACACCACAACAGGGGAAACCGCAGAAATGGAGCAACCCTCCCAAAGGATCACACTCTCCCCCAACTACACCATCATCTGGGAGTCCAGAAAAGGCCAGATTTAGACTGGATGCAGCGGATGCTGATCATGAGGTGAGCTCTCTCCAGGACTCTGGGATGATACCAGGGAGCTGCCAGACTCCATAGACATGTTCCCCACAAGTAATCAGCCTGTAATGGACACTGTCCTCAAGGAGATGTTAGTCTATTTGTGGAGTTCTTTACATACAGATATGATATCATGTGTGCATAAATTCAGAGTGGATTTGGGAACGGTGTCAGACAGAGTGTCTCATATTGAAAATAAAATGGGAGAATACGCCACCACTATTAATGATCTGGTTGATGCAAATGAGGATGAAATTGAGGCTATAAAAGCCAAAATGGTGGACATGGAGGACAGATCTAGGAGGAACAATGTTAAGATAAGGGGAATTCCTGAATCTGTTTAACAACCAGATCTGCGCAATTATGTCTCCCAATTGTTTACTGCAATTCTGCCTGACATGTCAGTTCTAGATTTTACAGTAGACAGAATTCACCGCCTCCCCAAACCATCCTATCTCTCTGACAATGTCCCCAGGGGTGTTATACTGAGGCTGCATTTCTCCCAGACCAAAGAGAGGCTAATGGCAGCATCCAGGCAAAGAGACCAGATCCCTGCTCCTTACTCCACCCTGCAGTTCTACACTAACCTATCCCAGTACACTCTCCAGAAGCGCAGGACCCTGATCAACATAACTAAAGCCCCCCAGGAATCACAAGTTAAATTACAAATGGGGCTTGCCGACAAAGCTAATTGTCACTAAAGATGGTAAGGAATATGTCATGGAGTCCACTAGTGGCCAGAGGCATGGCGTTGCTGAACACATGGGGAATAATTCCGGATCCTCATACGCAACTACATCAGAATGGTGCTGGCAGCAGCTCTGAGTCTGACTGGCATATGGTGAACCACAAGAATGCTCAAACCCACAACTAAAACGGCTGTGGGCAGATCATTTCCATCATCAATCCCGCTGGGAAGGATTTCCCCAGGGACTGAACTGAGTAATCCGTTTTTTTCTTGCTTTTCCTTTTTTTCATTCTCCATCTGTTATATTTCTGAGTGGCTATGAGCCACCCTTTTGTTATTTGGCTGTTGGCCATCCTCCTGTTATGTTTTTATTCCAGTTCAATTTGTTTTTTTCTCTCATCATTTAGACGTGACCTCTTCTTTTATCAGTTGTACCAGCCAAAGACCAGTGTGACCACCACAACAACCTGAATCATCAAGAGCTATCCAACCGCAGGCCAAGACAGCACTGAGTGTAAGTGAAATATTTTTATTAAACAACATTCAGCACCACCATACTCTCCCACAATGGCGTTGACTTTCTTGACTATTAATGCTAAGAGGTTAAACCGCCCAGCCAAATGCAGGTCCCTATGGAAGGAAGCCATCCATCATAAATGTGACATTTTATGCTTCCAGAAGATTCATTTTGCTGCCATGTCTGCTCCCAAATGCACGCATCCTAAGTTTACATATATATTTCAAGCTAATGCAGACAAAAAAAAGAAAGGTGTGATGGTGGCAATTAAAGACACGGTTGCCTTCAAACTTCATAAAGTTATTGTTGACTCACAGGGTCGTTTTGTTATTCTGGCATGCGACATAAACTCAAACACTTACACAGTGGCGAATATCTATGCACCTAATACAAGGCAGATCAGTTTTGTTAACAAAATGTTGAAGAAGATCAGGACTGTCCAGCAGGGTATGTTGGTACTATACGGGGACTTCAGTGTAGTTCCTGACCCAGTGTTAGACTCCACCGCTAAACCAAAACGCCTTCCACCATCATTGAACTCAACTATACTTAAACACGAACTGTATGACTCTTGGAGATGCCTTAATGCGAGTGAGAGGGACTATTCGTTTTTCTTACACAGACATAGATCATATAGCAGAATCGACCTATTCTTGGTAGATAAGTGGCTATTATTTAAATGCAAAAATTTAAAGATTAACAGCATCACTTGGTCAAGCCATGCTTCGGTAAAACTATTATGCCCCGTACACATGGTCAGACATTGACTGGACATTGCGACAACAAAATCCATGGACTTTTTCCGATAGATGTTGGCTCAAACTTGTTTTGCATACACACGGTCACACAAAGTTGTCGGAATTTCCAAACGCCAAGAACGCGGTCACGTACACCACGTACGACAAGACTATAAAAGGGAAGTTCAGTATCAAGCTCAGCACCCTTTGGGCTCCTTTTGCTAATCTCTTGTTAGTAAAAGTTTGGTGAGAGATGATTTGTGCTTTTTCAGACTTGTGGTTTTCAGTTTGTTTTTCTGGTGTTCAGTTTGTGCTTGTGGGTTTGTATCTGTTCTTCAGTGCATGCAGCAAGTTACCATTGACTTGTCATTGTGTTCTTTTTCATTTGTTACTGATTTTCAGGTCGCTCTTCACAGGCCTTGCTGTTCTTTAGTGCGTTATGTTACTTCGTTCTGAGCAGACGACCGTTTTCTAGCCATGTTGCGTGTACGTACTCATCGTAGAGTTCGTGCTGTGCGGGAGCTTGGTGTTGGGGTTCTTACTTTGACGCAAGCCCAGTCCATGGACAGGGCGAGGAGGAGTTCATGGACCAAGAATTGGTTGCTCCAGCGTGACCAGTTCTGTCACATGCCTTTGCTCCGTGAGATCTGTGAGAATAATCATGACAATTTCAGGAACTTTCTCTGGATGATGGACCCCGTATTTCACCGTTTTTTGGCTTTGCTGACCCTTTACATTAGCAGGCAGGATACCTGCATGAGGCAAGCCATCACTCCGGAGCAGAGGCTGGTCGCCACCCTGCGGTACTTGGTGATAAGCCTGCAGGAACGGGGAGAAGCCTGCAGGACCTCAAGTTCTCAACAGGCATCTCCCCCCAGGCTCTGAGGATCATTATCCCGGAGACCTATTCTGCCATCATCTAGGTCCTGCAGAAGGAGTATATTAAGGTAAGATTTGTATCCTTTAACATCACATTTTATTGTATAGAATGTTTGCTAATATATTGTATTTCTTTCCTCATTTCCTAATTACCTTGATTGTAATAGTCCCCTTTCTCCTCATGCATGCTGTATTTTTAGGGTTTTTTTTGGCCTTCATACATATTTGCCTTCACTTACCTCCCCAGCATGCTCTCCTGGCTCTATATTCACCTCGTGTAGTCACTTAACAATGTATTTTGTCAGCTCCATAGTAGTGCTTTACCCTAAATACCCCCTAAAATGTGTAAAAATGTGCCAAAGGTTTTTTTTGGGGTCCCAAAATCATTTGGAACCCCCCCCAACTGCTAACTCAGCTGATACCAATCCTCTATCTGCTGACTTTTCCAAACCCATACACACTATACCCACCTCTTTTGTGGTCATATTTATGGATGAATTCCCCAAAGCATGTAGTGCAAGGGCCTGCCTGAATACTTTCAAATGGTAATGTTCAAAGTTTTTTTATCCTATTATTATCTTGATAGGTAATAGCAGAATGTAAAAATGTGATAAAATGTGTACAGTGTGTATTTATATCTTTGTATTATGACACTTCTTACCTTCTTACCGGCATCTCCAGAATGGCAGCTTGGGCTTGCCACCTCCAGAAGACAATGCGGAAGAACTCCCATTCGTCTTTCTTGCAGATGAAGCGTTTGCGCTGGAGGACCATCTTATGCGGCTATTCCCTGTGAGGACCCTCACCCAGACCAGAGGGTTTTTAATTACCGGCCAGAGCCAGAAGAGTGGTGGAGAACATGTTTGGAATAATGGCCAGCCGGTTCAGCCTATTTCTTACACCGATACACATGGCGGAGTATAAACTCAATCACATCATCCTGGCTTGCTGTGTTCTCCACAACTTTTTAAGGAGAAATTCTGTGAACTATGCTGGCTCAGTTGGGCCTGAAGCCAGAATTATTCATCTCAATGAACCAACCCTGACGGCGCTTGAGGCTGGCCGTCCTGGCTTGCCCCCCCAGAGTGCCCGCGAGGTCCGTATAAGATGCATGGAATATTTTGCGGGTAGGGGGGCCATCAATATGCCAAACAATGTCTGAGACATTTTTTAAATAAAAAAATATTTTAAACTGAACAAATATTTGGTTTGATTTACTGCTTGGCTTTCTTTTAGCTGACCCTGACTGAAATTTGTGGAGTCCTGAAAATGGCGTGATTGTGTCAAATTAGAAAGCACTGTTGGGTGTTATTTACTAAAGGCAAAGACCCTTTGCACTACAAGTGCACTTGAGACTGCACTGAAACTGCACTTGTAGTGCAAAGTGAATTTGCCTTTAGTAAATAACACCCATTGCCAATGAAAACACCAATTTTACAACACAAAAATGTTTTTGAGCATTGAAAAAAGAAGCCACACATTGTTTAATCTCAATCTTTTTAATCAAAGCACAATCACATGTGCATTTATAAAAGGTTTTTAAAACAAACCAACATGTTTGTTGTATAACAATTTTTTTGCTGACATTAAAAGTAGAAATGTCCTTTAAAGGTAAAATAGGAATGTTTAAAAACAACAAGAAATACACAAATCTGGAACTTACAAAGTTCAACTTTTGTAGAACTTGAAGGCAATATCAGACATGAATATTAATAAACTGTGTTTGATATTGCATTCAGATGGGGTGAAGTCACCCCTGGAAAAGCCAAATTTTGAAGATGCACACAAATTGCTGAATGTCAACATGTGCTAGCTGCCATCATGGGGGATCAATGGACATGTTTTGTGGGTGCAACCCCTTCCTCTCAGCTATTTTATTATTAAGGAAGGGGTTGCACCCCCAAAACGCATACATTGATCTCCCGTGTTGGCAGATAGCACATGTTGACACACTGTGCGCATCTTCAAAATTTGGCTTTTCGAGAATATGTTAAAAAATGTGAAAACATTTTTTGGGAAAAAAAGCCTAAAAAATTATGGATTTTGAGGGGTTTTAAACTCTCCCTAAAACATCAATGCTGTTCTTCATTTTGTTTTGAACATCACTGATGTTTTGCTTGATGTTTTCCAAGTCCCTATTACACCCCATGATCTCCCCGATCTGAATCTGGGCACTTTCACTGGTGAAATGACCTTCATCCAAAACATCACGATCACCTAAAATATAGAAACAAAAACACACCATGTATTATAAATATGAAAGCATCCATCTCTTACCTGAGGCTGTGGTCGCAGACACTCACCTGTTGTGGTGACAATTTCCACCACGTCTCCCTCCTCCTCCTCCTGTCGGTTTTGTGGCATTTCCACTTCTTCATGAGGTGGGGAATCTGTTGTCTCCTCTGATGAGTGGTGTCCTCCGAGTTTTTTCTCCTCTATGTAAAAAAATAGGTATACTTAGCACACAAATATTTGATGGCAGAAATAGGAATATGAAACATTGCTTGGAAGTGGGGTACAATTGTCTGTTTTGGCAGAGTTCCAAGATGAAGAAATATTTTGTCACTTTGTCAAGCTTGAATACTTACCTGTTTTGTACAAGCTTCACAGATGGAGTCACCCCTATAGTATACACTGGAGCACCTGTGTGGGCCCCCTAATAAAAAAGGTGTTCTTGTGTCCCACACTAGTGCTCCAGCATCCAGATGTGTAAAGACCTGCTGAGTGTCCTCTCCTTACACAAAATCTAGTTTGCATTTCATTCTAGTTACAAACCCATCTAGACAATAAAATTATTTTAAGAGAAGTAGGCCGGAAAAAATTTATTAAAAAGCATCTGGACAAAACATGGTGTTTTATTGGCCGAACGAACAATGTTTCCTACGAACGAATACTGTATCCATGAACATGAAAGTTGCCATTTTAAACTGTACAACAGTAAAGAAAAGCACATGGAGCAGCACGAATGTTATAAAAATAAAGAAGAGGAATACAAGACAACTACTTACTTTTTTGCAGCACTCTCTTGATCCTTCTATACTGATCATGCTCCCTTAATTTGAGGTCCGACCACCGCTTCCTGAGTTGATCCTTGGATCGACGTACCCCAAAATTCCTGTGCAGACTCTTCACAACTTTAATCATGATCTTGGCCTTTCTGACATTGGGGTTGGGGTAAGGTCCATACTTCCCATCATAGTCGGCCCTCTTCAGAATGTCGACCATCTCCACCATCTCCACAAAGGACATATTTAATGCCTTAAATCGTCTCCTCCGGGATTGTGACGTTTCTGGCTCCGGCCTTTCCTCCTCCTCCTCCTCGTTGCTGTAATTAGCATGTACCTGTTGTGTCTCCGCCATGTGCTCTGCCCCCACTGCACCGAATGAGAAGGGGCGGGGAACAGACTAGAAAGAATGTCAGGGGCAGGCAGAGTTTCACACATTCGTAGTGTATATAAAGCGTAACACACGTGCGTAGTACGTACGATCTGTGAGCGGAGGATGGAGTAGAAGAAACGCCGATCATGATAACGAAGGTAACATTTAAACTTGGGCCTATACTGCTTAGAAATTGTGTCCTATATTGGGACAAGATTAGGAGACTGACATTAGGGTTTGTCTTGTGTTGTGTCTTGCAGAGAAAATGGATATATTGAATGATCAGGACTTTATCCCCATATTCATTGATATGTTCAGGGAGCTGCCCTGTCTGTGGCAGGTAAACCACCCACATTATCAGAATCAAACAAAGAGGAAGGCAGCGCTGGATCATTTGCTGGAAATTGTGAAGCTGTTGATCCCCAGACATCACCTATTTGAAGATCCTAATTGGTGGCCTGAGGAGTACTTATCTAAGGGAGCGCAAGAAGGTCCAGGATTTCCAGAGATCAGCAGCTGCAGATGACATTTATGTCCCCAGGCTGTGGTATAATGACAGGCTGCATTTTCTGGCAGGCCAGATTGAACCCAGGCCAGCACTCTCCAGTTTTCCTTCCATGCTTCCTTCCCCCCTAGCTGAGGCTTCTGACGTTCAACCTGGGCCTTCCAGGCAGCAACATGAGGAGGAGCTCAGCTTGAGCCAGGTATAGCATTCTTCTAAATATTTCTGTTGGTCAAATGAATGATGTTAAATCTATGTTAGTTTGGATTACTCATTTATGATTGTGATTGATGAACCAAAAATGAAAATGATGTCCCTTTTTCATACACAGGAAAGTCTCAGCCAGGAGGTGGCCGGGCCCAGTAGCCTGCCTGATACCCAGGTCCCTCCCCTCTGCCTTCAAAAAAAAGTGACAGGAAGAGGAGTAACCTGGAGGAGACAGCAATTGGCCTATTTTGGAAGGCTACTGAGGCCCTCAGAACCCCCCACAGTGTTGAAGAGGACTTTGCAGACATAACAGCATGCAAAATGCAGCAAATGGAGGAGGGCCAATGCCTCTTATGTGAGTTTATCATTTTACAAGCACTAAATAGGGGGTTGAGGGGCCAACTCACATGCCAAAGCCACATTTGTGAGCTCACCCATGGTTCTCCTCCTCCTCCTCCTCCTCCAGGTCCTCCTCCTCCTCCTGCCACACCTCCAACACCAGAGCAACAGCCTGGAAGGACGCGTCTAAGGAAGACCAGAGAGTGATGACCTGGGTTCAGTCTGGTCTGACAAAATATTTAGGCTCTTGTATGACCACAGCCTGGGGACATACATGTCATCTGCTGCTGTTCATGATCTCTTGGACTTCTGGACCAGATTGTACTCCCTTAGATAAGGACTCTCAGGCCACCAATTTTGCAGTAAAATAGTTGATGTGTGCCCTGGGGGCCAAAGGCTTTGCCAATCTCTGCAGTTTATCCAGCGTTGCCTCCCTCTTTGTTTGGTTATGACCCCTTAATAAAGGTATTTTTGTTTCAATTATACTTGCCTCTTGTGTTTTCCTTCAAAAAGGAAAGTTTGTTCGTGAGGAGGCAGGTACATTTCAAAAATACAATGTCAAATTAACAAGGGACTCCAACACCGAACAATCTCCTTGAGATTAAATAATACAAGATAATAATGGTCTTGTGGTACCTTGACACACAAAACACACCCAAAAATATTCTGGAGTTAAAAAAAAAACAAAAAAAAAGATCAGGCGTTAAAAAAATCCCAAATAAATTATTTAATCTAAAAACTTAAAAAAAAAGAAATTTTTTCGGTAAATGTGACAAATAAAAATATTATATTGATGAAATCACGATAAATAATAAAGAAATAGGTTTGTGAGAACTCTGTGTGAATATCAGCAGCAAAACGACTTCATTTTTCTAGCATTATAAAGAAAAAGAGAGTGCACTGCATTAAACAATTTAAAACACTGCAGCGTGACGAAAGTGCTATATCCATTCCAAATGCTAATTTTACCAGACCAAGCAGTTCCATCTCGGAATTTATTCTGAGCATGCGTGGCACTTTGTGCGTCGGAATTGTCCACACACAGTTAGAAATGACGCAATCGGATTTTGTTGTCAGAAAATTTTATAGCCTGCTCTCAAACTTTGTGTGTCGGAAAATCTGATTGAAAAAGTCCGATGGAGCCCACACACGGTCGGAATTTCTGACAACAAGTTCCGATCGCACATTTTCCGTCGGCAAATTCGACCATGTGTACAGGGCATTAGTGGGAGATCATACTACCCATAATCCTACATATATTTGGAGAGCAAATCCTATACTTTTCCAAGATGCTCCCACCAAGTCTAGAATAGAGGGACAGATAAAGGAATTTTTTTAGATTAATAGTGAATCGGTTTCTGATCCATTCCCTGTTTGGAATGCCCACAAGGTTTTCACGAGGGATATTTTGATACAGCAAGGGGCAAGGTGCGAGAGGAAGAGGCAGCAGCAAACAGTATCATTGATATCAAAAATAGATGCTCTTGAAAGATAAACAGCACTGTAATGCCCCGTACACACGGTCGGATTTTCCGATGGACAATGTCCGATCGGAGCGTGTTGTCGGAAATTCCGAACGTGTGTGGGCGCCATCGGACATTTTCCATCGGATTTTCCGACACACAAAGTTGGACAGCAGGAGATAAAATTTTCCGACAACAAAATCCGATCGCGTCAATTCCGACCGTGTGTGGCCTGTTCCGACGCACAAAGTGCCACGCATGCTCAGAAGAAATTCCGACACGGGACAGCTCGTTCTGGTAAACTTAGCATTCGCAATGGATACAGCACTTTCGTCACGCTGCAATGTTCAAAATGGTTTAATACAGCGCACTCTCTTCTTCTTTATAATGTGACAAGAATTAAGTCGTTTTGATGCTCATATTCACACACACTTCTCACAAACTTTTATTTGTGTTTTTTTAGTGGGATTCCCTCAATATATTGTTATTAGTTGTCACATCTGACAGTTTTATATTGTTTATGTTTTTTTTTTTTGGATTTTAAGCCTTTTTTTTTCTTTAATGTTTGGATTTTTTCCAAGGCTGATCTTTGTTCAATGTTATTTTTATTTTTACTCCAGAATATTTTTGTGTGTGTTTTGTGTGTCAAGTTACCCCAACACCATTATTATCTTTTATTATTTAATCTCCAGGAGATTTTTTGTTGTTGGTGTCCCTTGTTCATTTCACATTGTATATTTGAAATGTACCTGAATAGTCACAAACAAACTGTCATTTTTGTAGGAAAACACATAGGAGAGTATAATTCAAAACAAAAATCCTTTATTAAGGGATCAGAACCAAACAAAGAGGAAGGCAACACTGGATCAACAGCAGAAATTAGTGAAGCCTGGGACCCCCACGGCAGACATCAATTCTTCAACATCAAAATTGGTGGCCTGAGGAGTCCATATCTAAGGGAGGGCAGTCTGGTCCGGGATTCACAGAGACTCGGATAGCAGCAGATGACATCTGTGTCCCCAGGCTGTGGTACCACAAGAGGCTGCATTTTTTGGCCGACCAGACTGGACCCAGGGCAATCACTGTCTAGTCTTCCTCCCACGCTTCCTTCCGGGCTGTGGCTGTGCAGTTGGAGATGTGGCAGGAGGAGGAGTAGGACCTGGAGGAGGAGGAGGAGGAGGACTGGGGGGACCTGGAGGAGGACTGGGAGGACCTGGAGGAGGACTGGGAGGACCTGGAGGAGAGGGAGGAGGAGGAGGAGGACCATCCCAAAGCTGTGTGTGAGGTGTAATTTGGCCCCTCATACCTTTCTCCAGAGCCTCTGATATGAGGGCCTGACACATGGCTTTTTGGCCCTCCTCCATCCTCTGCATTTTATATGCTATGAATGCAGCAATGTTCTCCTGCATGGTGTGGGGTGCTCCCAGGACCTCTGTAGCCCTCCAAAAGAATCTGATAGCCGCCTCCTCTAGGGCACTCGTCCTACTGCCACTTTCTCTTTTCAGGGGGGGTGGAGGGACCTGCAGATCAGCCAGCCGGCTCGGCCCGGCCACCTCCTGGCTGAGACTTCCCTGTGTATGAAAAAGGGACATAGTTGTAATGTTTTGCATCATCAATCACAATCCTAAATTACTACTCCCAACTAACATCTAGTTAACATCATTGATTGGACAAGCAGAAATATTTAGAGGAATGCTATACCTGGCTCAATCTGGGCTCCTCCACATATCGCCTGGAAGGCCCAGGTTGGGCGTCAGAAGCCTCAGCCAGGGGGGAAGGAAGCGTGGAAGGAAGACTGGAGAGGGATGGCCTGGGTTCAGTCTGGCCTGCCAGAAAGTGCAGCCTGTCGTAGTACAACATCCTGGGGACATAGATGTCATCTGCTGCTCCGGATCTCTGTGAATCCAGGACTTTCTTGCGCTCCCTCAGATATGTGCTCCTCAGGCAACCAATTAATATCTTTAAATAAGTGATGTCTGCCGTGGGGATCACCTGCTTCACAATTTCACACAATTGCTCCAGTGCTGCCTTCCTCTTTGCTTGGTTCTTGAAATGGGGGTGGGTAATCTCCCACAGACAGGGCAGCTCACTTAGCATATCAATGAATAGTGACATGAAGTCAGTATCTCTCATTGAGATATCCATGTTCACTGCAAGACACAACACAAGACAAAGCCTAATGTCAGACAAAACTCTCCTAATCTTGTTACAATATAGGCCTCAATCTAGAAGCAGTATAGGCACAAGTTTATCTCTTACCTTCGTTCTTACAATCGGCGCGTCCAATGCTCCTTCCTCCGCTCACAGATCGTACGTAATACGCACGCTTGTTACGCTTTATACAAACTGCGCATGCGTGTAACTCCGCCCGCCCCTGACATTCTTTCTAGTGTATTCCCCGCCCCTTTTCGTTTGGCGCAGTGGGTGAAGAGCATGATGGCAGAGTTACAGCAGGTGCATGCTAATTCTAGCAACGAGGAGGAGGAGGAGGAAAGCCCGGATCCAGGCACGTCCCGATCCAGAAGGAGACGTTTTAAGGCCACAAATATGTCGTTTGGGTAGATGTTGGAGATGGTAGACATCATGAGGAAGTCCGACTATGACGGAAAATATGGGCCTTACCCCCACCCCAACATGCGAAAGGCCAAGATCATGGCGAAAGTGGTCCGGAGTCTGGAGAGGAATTTCGGGGTACGAAGATCTAAAGATCAGCTCAGGAAGCGGTGGTCGGACCTGAAGTTGAGAGAGCCAGAGCAGTACCGAAAGATCCAGAGAGTGCTGCAAAAAAGTAAGTAGTTGTGCTGTGTTCCTATTCTTTCTGTCTTTATTACGTTCGTTCTGCTCCATATGCTTTTATTAATTGTAACGTTTAAAAGGGCAACTTTAATGTTCATGGGCCCATTATTCGTTCGTATCAAACATTTTTCTTTCGGCCTCTAGAACACCATTGTTTAGGCCATATGCATTTTCACACATTTTTTGGGGCCTACTTGGATGCCAAATATTTGTTTGTGTAGATGGGTTTGTTACTAGAATGAAATGACAACTAGATTCTGTGTAAGGAGAGGACACAGAGCAGCTGTTTTCACATCTGGACACTGGAGCACTAGTGTGGGACCCCAGAACACCATTTTTATTAGGGGGGGCACACAGGTGCTCCAGTGTATACTATAGGGGGGTCTCCATCTGTGAAGCTTGTACCAAACAGGTAAAGTATTGCAGCTTGACAAAGGGCAATAAAAAAAATATACATCTTGGAACTCGGCTAAAATAGACAATTGTACCCCACTTCCGAGCAATGTTTCCTATTTCTAGTTCTGCCATCAAATATCTGTGTGCTAATTATACCATTTTTGTTTTACATAGGGGAGAAAAGACTCGGAGGACAGCCCTCATCTGAGGAGACCACAGACCCCCCACCTATGGAAGAAGGTGAAATACCCCCAAACGAAGAAGAAGAGCAGGAGGAAGAAGAAGACGTGGTGGAGATTGGCACCACAACAGGTGAGTGTCTGCGACCACAGACTCAGGTAAACGAGATGGATGGTGGCAGATTTCTGAGACCTTTTTTTTGTTCTTTATCTCTTTTTAGGTGATCGTGATGTGAGGGATCCTGAACGCTTCACTTCAGAAAGTGCCCAGATCCTGATCGGGGAGATCATGGGGTGTAATCTCCAATTGCAAAACATCCAGAAACAAATCAGTGATGTTATTAAAAAAAATAATAACATCATTGATGTTTTGGGGCGAATTTAAACCCCACAAAATCACCTGTTTTATTGTGGTCCAATCTTCCAAAAATTTTTAAAATGTTTAGAAAAGCCAAATTTGGAGGATGCACACAGTGTGGCAACATGTGCTATCTGCCATCACGGGAGATCAATGGATGCGTTTTGGGGGTGCAACCCCTTCCTCAATTATAAAGTAGCGTTGAGGAAGGGCTTGCTCCCCCAAAACACGTCCCTTGATCCCCCCTGATGGCAGATAGCACATGTTGACATTCGTAAATTGGTGTGCATCTTCCAAATTTGGCTTTTCCAGGGGTGATTTCCCCCCATCTGAACGCTATATTAAACCCAGTTCCTAAATACTGATGTCTGATATAGCCTTCAGGTTTTACCTAATGTGAACTTTGTAAGTTCAAGTTTTTTGGCTTT
The DNA here is from genome assembly GCF_042186555.1 of Aquarana catesbeiana. Lineage (NCBI taxonomy): Eukaryota > Metazoa > Chordata > Amphibia > Anura > Ranidae > Aquarana > Aquarana catesbeiana. The sequence goes on along the minus strand of NC_133324.1, from coordinate 785,489,374 downwards.
CTTGTTGGTTTTACACAGGCCTGTTTTATCTGAAATGGTTATTTCGAGTTTTGATAATGCTACTGCAAAAATTGTTATACAACAAACATGTTGGTTTGTTTTAAAAACCTTTCGTAAATGCACATGTGATTGTGCAGGTATAAAAAAGTGCCTTACTCAAGAATGTGTGGATTATTGTCTCAACACTACAACACTTTTGGGGTGATGTAATTGCTGTTTTATGCAAAAATGGGGGTTATTTCCTAAGGGAAAATACACTTTGCACTACAAGTGCAGGTTCAGTGCAGTTGCAAGTGCACTTGTAGTGAAATGTGTTTTTGCATTTAGGAAGTACCAGCCAACAGTGTTTTTTATAAGGTTACCCAATCACGCCATTTTCTGCACTCCACACATTTCTGTCAGCGTCAGCTAAAACAAACACAAGCAGTAAATGGCCACAAAGAATTCTTTTGGTTGTTTTTTATTTGAAAAAGGTGTCACAGATTGTCTGGCATATTGATAGCCCCCCTACCCGCAAAGAACTCCAGGTATCGTAACCATCACGGGCATTCAGGGAGGGCAAGCCAGGACGGCCGCTTTCAAGCGCCGTCAGTGTTGATGGATTTGGGATTCCGGCCTCAGGCCCAACTGAACCAGCATAGTTGGCTGAATGTTTTTGTAGAAAATTATGGAGAACACAGCAGGCAAGTATTATATGGTTCAGTTTATACTCCGCCATATGGATGGGTGTCAGAAATAATCGGAACCGGCTGGCCAGGATTCCAAATGTGTTCTCCACCACTCTTCGGGCTCTGGCCAGCCAGTAATTAAAAACCCTCTGTTCCGGGGTGAGGGTCCTCATCGGGAATGGCCGCATCAGGTGGTCCCCCAGCGCAAACGCTTCATCAGCAACGAACACAAATGGGAGACCTTCAACATTGTCCTCTGGAGGTGGCAAGTCCAAGCTGCCATTCTGGAGACGCCTGTAGAACTCTGTCTGGGCGATCACTCCACCATCGGACATCCGGCCATTCTTCCCCACGTCCACATACAAGAACTCGTAATTAGCCGACACCACCGCCATCATCACTATACTATTAAACCCCTTGTAATTATAATAGTACGACCCCGAGTTGGGTGGTGGGACGATGTGGACGTGTTTCCCATCAATTGCCCCTCCGCAGTTAGGAAAGTCCCACCGCTGGGCAAAGTGGGAGGCCACAGTCTGCCATTCCTGTGGCGTGGAAGGAAACTGTTGAGGAAAAAACAATAAACATTACTATTTTTTCACAGAAACATGGCAAGCAGATTAGACACAAACATTATGGGGCAACCTCCAGATAGCATTTATTAAGGGGAATTTAACAACAACATAGTTGTATAAGTATAAGGTACACCTATCATATCCCCCCCCTCTCATGGGCCATTTCTAACATTATAGGGGGAGAACTCTTGGACAGGTAACCCTCTTCACTTCATTTAGAGATGAATGCCTAAATAATGGGTATTACTTGGAACAGCCCCTCCTTAGTTACACTATTGGCAGCCTACTGGACAGGTAAGAAGTGTCATAATACAAAGATATAAATACACACTGTACACATTTTAGCACATTTGGACATTCTGCTATTACCTATCAAGATAATAATAGGATACAAAAACTTGAAACAGTACCATTTGAAAGTATACAGGCAGGCCCTTGCACTACATGCTTTGGGAAATTCATCCATACATCTGACCACAAAAGAGATGGGTATAGTGTGTATGGGTTTGGCAAAGTCAGCAGATAGATGATTGAGGATAGATAGAGAATTGGGATCAGCTGACTTAGCAGTTGGGGGAGGGAGGGTTACGAAAAATTTGGGGACACCACAAAAAAAAGCCTCTGGCCCTCTGCCTGAATTTAAATCAAAAATAACATTTCCAAACATTTTAGGGGGTGTTTGGGGTAAAGCACTACTATGGAGCTGAAAAAATACATTGTTAAGTGACTACATGAGGTGAATATAGGGCCAGGAGACACCATGCTGGGGAGGTTATTGAAGGGCAAATATGTATGAAGGACCTAAAATAATAATTATATAAAAATCCAGCATGCATGAGAACAAAGGGGACATTCACAGCATATTACAATCATGGTAATTAGGGAATGAGGAAAGAAATACAATATATTAGCAAACATTCAATACTATAAAATGTGATATAAAGGGGCGTGGCCTGCGCTTGAGCTAGATGGCAGCATAGGACCGGAGCTCCGGCCTTACACAGGGATATAGCGGCTCAAATCACGCCATCGGGTCCCGTTTTTGCGCTCCATAGCTGGCGATCCACCTTGGGACAAGGCAGAGAGGATGTCCAGAAAAAGAAAAGAACAAAGGAAGCCACAGCGCCTGACGGACTTCTATAGCGCGAAACAACATGAAGGTAGGCAAGATGGCGCCGGGTCATCCTCAACCCCAGCAAACATCCCCGCCGGCCTAAGCACACAGAACAGCCACAGGCAAAATAGACTCCCTCCAGGCAGCCCACATTCATACTCTCCCTCCCCGCCATTGGGTAGCCCTGCTAAGGCAAAGTTTAGGCTGGATGGAGAGGGATCTCTCAGTGCAGCAAGCCCGGGCCTGGACTCAGGGGATGATACACGTGAGCTCCCTGACTCCATAGAGACTTTTCCTACCATGCATCAACCAGTGATGGACACAGTGTTGAAAGACATGCTTTTATCACTGAGAAGCTCACTACAATCAGATATGATGAAATGTATGCACAAGTTCAACACTAACCTTCAAGCTGTAGAAACACGGGTTGAGCATATAGAGCAGAAGATGGGAGAATATGCAGTCACCATCAATGACTTAGTGGACTCCCATGAGGAAAGAGAGGGAGACACAGATTGGTTAAAAGATAAAATCGCAGACATTGAAGACCGCAATAGGAGGAACAATTTGAAAATCAGGGGGATCCCTGAAACAGTCCTGCAAGCTGACTTAAGATCCTACGCCACTTCGCTGTTTAAATCTCTCCTACCTGACCTATCAGATTTAGAGATCACCATAGACAGAATACACCGTCTGCCAAAACCGACATATCTGTCTGAGCATATCCCCAGAGATGTGATTCTGCGCCTGCATTTCTATCACGCCAAAGAACAATTGATGTTGTTCATGCGCCAGAAAGATCAAATACCAGCGCAGTTTCAGCATCTTCAGTTCTATGCTGATCTTTCTCAATACACCTTGCAAAAAAGGAAGAACCTAAACACCATCACTAAAGCCTTGAGAAATCACCACATCACATATAGATGGGGGTACCCTACCAAGCTCACAGTCACTAAAGATGGACGCACCCATGTAGTGAATTCGCTGGAGCAGGGCCTCTCCCTTTTGAAGGAATGGAATATAATTCCAGAACAGGAGATGACATCGGCTAAATCTCCCAGATCAGTGGAACCTGTGTGGAAAATGGTCACTACAAAAAACGCAAAATCACACTCTTGACCTAAGATGGTTACCTATAACCAACCAATCCCTGGAAATCTGTCTAAGAGCTCTCAGGCTTGAACTCTTTCCCCCAAACACCTGAACAGCGATAAGCTGTACTTTAACGCTTGTGTTTTCAGGTTTGGGATCGGCCCTTGAAATTGCTGACCCCACACCAGTTTGGCGATTATATTGCCTCTCAATTTATGTTTCTCTCTTTTTGTTCCTTTTTCCTTTTTCTGTTCTCTTTGAAAATGCAGCAGACAGAACACGTGCAAGTATCGCAAAAGGCATGCCTTACTTCAACAAAGTCACGAAGATGGAACTCTCCTCACCACCCATCTCGCCATCTAAAAGTGAGTACTTTACAAGTCTTATTTTGCCATATAGCACTTATACCTTGCTATACCTGAAGAAACCACTAGAGAGCAACATTGCCTCAAAAATGAATACCTATCAAATTACTCCAGATAACATACAAACCCCCCAATTATGGGTATAAAACTTCTATCCATTAATGCAAAGGGCCTAAACCACCCCGCTAAGAGGGGGTCAATGTGGAAAGAGGCTCTTTCCAACAAAGCTGACATCATCTGCGTGCAGGAGACGCATTTTTCCACAACGGCTACCCCTTCTTGTACCCACAGGAACTTTCCATACATATTTACTGCCAATGCCCAAAATAAAACAAAAGGAGTCCTCACTGCTATTCGGGACACAGTGGCATTTTCAGCCCATGAAACTATCAAAGATCCCGGGGGTCGTTTCCTAATATTGATATGTGACCTCAACTCCATCACATACACTATTGTCAACGTGTATGCGCCCAACCAACGCCAAATACACTTCCTACATAAACTCCTACGAAAGATCAAGGCCCATCAAAAAGGAAGATTGATAATATGCGGAGATTTCAATACAATCCCTGATAATAATCTAGACTCTTCATCTAGCACTAGACGCCCGGGTATGTCTCTCCTAGCCACATTACACGCGCAAGACCTATACGACGCTTGGAGATGCCTGCACGCTGGCGAAAGGGATTACACCTTTTTTTCCTCTCCACACAGAGTTTACTCTCGAATCGACCTTTTTCTTGTGGATCGTAATACTTTAGCCCAAACGTCATCTACAACAATAAATAACATCACGTGGTCTGACCACGCGTCCATTACTATATCTATAAAAGATGACTCAAATTGCAACGTACCGAACATGTGGAGATCCAACACCTATTTAATGCAACAACCGGACTCAAAAAATGTTATAAACCAGCATTTGAAAGAGTTCTTTAGTGTCAATGAGCCCTCGGTGCAGGATCAGTTTACACTGTGGAACTCTCATAAGGCATATATGCGTGGTATTTTTATACAACTGGGGGCAAGGGCTAAGAGGCAGCAGCAACAACGAGTAAAAGAATTAACAGACAAAATATTTTCGCTCGAAACTAAGAACAAACAAAACACGACCCCCATAGTATCCCAGCAACTTACACAATTACGTAATGACCTCAGATTACTACTGCTTGAGGGCTTTGAAAGATCATCAAAAAAACTCAAAATGTCATATTACGCTACAGGAAACAAAGCTGGCAAAACCTTAGCATATAGACTGAAAGGCCTTAGACACAAATCAAAGATTCCTTATATATTGCATCCTACCACTAAACATAAACTTTATCATCCTCAGGACATAGCGGATACTTTTAGTCACTATTACAGCACATTATACAATTTAAAAGATGATACAAACACTACACAACCCAGCATAGACTCAATTAATTCTTTTCTACAACACTTAGACATACCTTCACTCACACAAGACCAAATACAATTTTTGAACCAAAAATTTAAACCAGATGAACTACATAAAACCATCGACTCACTCCCCAGTAACAAATCACCAGGCCCTGACGGCTTCTCTGGGGAATATTATAAAACTTTTAAACACCTACTAATTCCATATTTGGAACGCACCTTTAATTCTGCTGCTGCCTCTGCTTCTTTCCCACCAGAAATGTTGAGGGCAATAATTGTGACTCTGCCAAAGCCAGGGAAAGAACCCAATACCCCCCCTAACTTCAGACCTATCTCATTGCTCAACACCGATCTGAAAATATATGCCAAACTCATTGCATCCCGTTTACTAAACATACTCCCCCTCCTCATTCACCCTGACCAAACCGGGTTCACCAAAGGCCGTCAAACGTCAGACGCTACCCGCAGGCTGTTAAATATCATACATCTAGCCAAGACGCAAAGGAGGCCTTCTCTGCTGTTGGCGTTGGATGCAGAGAAGGCCTTCGACCGCATACACTGGCAATACCTCACTCAGGTCTTGTGTAGGTTTGGCTTTTCTGGTACCATTCTCTCAGCAATCCTGGCTTTATACTCTAAACCCTCAGCCCAAGTATTTACTTCGGGAGCTTTATCCAAGCCTTTTAACATAACCAATGGTACTAGACAAGGATGCCCCTTGTCCCCATTAATTTTTAATTTACTCATGGAACCCCTGGCTATATATTTCCGCTCCCATCCCGAAATCGAAGGCTTCTGTATGGATAAGTCCACACATAAAATAAGTCTATTCGCGGACGACATAATCATGATCTTGACCAATGTGGAAACTTCCCTGGCTTTGGTACATAACGCATTAAATATGTTTAATAAATTATCCTACTACAAAGTAAACGAGAACAAATCCTATATAATGGGAATAGGTATTGACCCTGGCATACAAGACAAACTTAGTTCAAGATTCCCTTATTCCTGGGATAACAATGGGATAAAGTATCTGGGCATAACCCTAACTGCAAACTTAGACAATATAGTCGCTGCTAACTACACCACATTTTTAGGAACCCTCCAGAGAAAACTTGCAGATCTTGCCAGAACGGAGATATCGTGGACAGGCAGACTGGCAGCGTTTAAAATGATGGTTCTACCACAGCTACTCTACTTGTTTAGAACGCTCCCGGTCCCTGTCCCTAATTCCTTCTTTACTAGTGCACAGTCTCAAGTCGACAGATTTCTCTGGCAGGGCAAAAAGGCAAGATGTGCATTCATGAAACTCACTAGGTCTAGAGATGCTGGGGGAATTGGACACGTTATACTAAAAGACTACTATTTAGCAGCAACTCTGTCACAAACCAGATATTGGTTGTCTCAGTCTCAGATCCATAGATGGACAGAGCTAGAGACAGCACAAGTGCCTAGGACAAACCTAGCTGACTTATTACTTTCTTCCAGATTTCAGACATACACTCAAACACACCTATCTCCTACAATGGTTGCTACTCTACTAGCTTGGAAGACATTCATAGCATCCACATTCACGAATCAAACAACCAAAGGTATCCCGATTACTGTATCCAGCTTAACACTGGTTATACCAAACCTACGCATATCACAATGGTTGTCTAGAGGCATATCATCCCTAGAGGACCTTATGAACGGTCCCATTCCTAAAACATTTGAGACCTTACAAACCAAGTACAACTTGGAAGATCACGACTACTATAGCTACATCCAGATATTGCATTTACTTCAAAGTTACCCCTATATTGCCATTACAGTACCATGGCGAGTATTCCTATACCTTACAAATCCTAACACTAACATAAAGGGTATATCCTTGTTTTACAACTTACTCAACAACAAACTAGTGTTCACCAAAACTGACAACATCATAGCATGGGAACATAAGCTGGGCAAAAAATACTCTGAAGAACAATGGCAAACAGCATTACGCAACACAATTGCAGCCACAAAATGCATTAGTCTATGGGAGACAACCTATAAATTAACACTTAACTGGTATTTAACGCCATACCGAATTTCTAAATTCGCAAAACAAGCTTCACCTCTATGCTGGAGAAATTGCGGACGAATAGGTACACTTCACCATATTATCTGGGAATGCCCAAGTTTACATAAACTATGGCAAAAAATATTTAAACTAATATCAACAATAGCAGGACTTACAGTTACCCCGAAAGCAGACCTAGCCGTTCTATCATTAGGTATAGAAAACATACCGGCAGCAACCAGAACTATAATTCTACATATCTTACTTAGTACTAGGCTAACAATCCTCAGACATTGGAAAGATTCTAAACCCCCCACCTTCAGTGAAATTATAGAATTGACGAATACACACGCCACTTATGAATGTATGTTTGCAGCAACCAAGGGTCAATATATGAAGTCACTAACCACCTGGGATAGATGGAAAAAATGGTACACACACACCCATCTGGATTGAGTTCTTGTCGTTTTGAATACCTGCAACTTATACTCAATTGAAGTAGGCAAGCTGCATTTAGTTTGTTTTGTTTTAAATTAATTAATGGTTAATTAATTATTAATTAATTACTGGTTAATTATTATTATTTATGTTACCCTAACAATGTTATTACCAATACGACCAACCCTACACATTCGGATTACTGATCCTTTAACTAGCTTACTTCCGGAATCGTTAATAGATGTGTATGTATGTTCATGTCAAACTTCCAACTGACAACGATATCATTATATTAAAGATGGTCCACAAGGGCCGATATCTAACTAACTTTCTATACTATCGGAAATGTAATGTCGCAGGATATTCATGCACTAAACTCTATATGTACTGTACTATATATACTATGTTTGGTTTATGTTCTGTATTATTTACAACCTGTACAGTCTGATTCCTTCAAACTAATAAAAAAATATTGGAATTAAAATGTGATATAAAAGGATAAAAATCTTACCTTCATATACTCCTTCTGCAGGACCTGGATGATGGCAGAACAGGTCTCTGGGATAATGATCCCCAGAGCCTGGGGGGAGATGCCTGTCGAGAACTTGAGGTCCTGCAGGCTTCTCCCTGTGGCCAAATACCGCAAGGTAGCGACCAACCTCTTCTCCAGAGGGATGGCTTGCCTCTTGCAGGTATCCTGCCTGCTGATATAGGGGGTCAGCGAAGCCAACAGACGGTGAAACACGGGGTCCGTCATCCGGAGAAAGTTCCTGAAATCATCAGGATTATTCTCACGAATCTCACGGAGCAAAGGCATATGACAGAACTGGTCACGCTGAAACAACCAATTCTTGGTCCATGAACTCCTCCCCACCCTGTTCATGGACTGGACTTGTGTCAAGGTCAGGACCCCAACACCAAGCCCCCGCACAGCACGAACTCTACGAGGAGTACGCATACGAAACATGGCTAGAAAACGGTCGGCTGCTCAGAACGAAGTAACAGAACGCACTGAAGAACAGCAAGGCCTGTGAGGAGCGACCTGAAAACCTGTAACGAACGAACAAGAATACAGTGACTAAAGTCACGCGGAACTTGCTTGCACGCACTGAAGAGCAGATACAAACCCACAAGCACAAACTGAACGGCAGAAAACGATCTGAAAGCCACGAGTCTGAAAAAGCGCGAATCGTCTCTCACCAAACTTTTACTAACACGAGATTAGCAAAAGGAGCCCAAAGGGTGCTGCGCTTGGTTCTGAACCGGCCTTTTCTAGTCTCGTCGTACGTGGTGTACGTGACCGTGTGGAAATTCCGACAACTTTGTGCGACCGTGTGTAGGCAAAACAAGTTTGAGCCAATATCAGTCGGAAAAAATCCGAGGATTTTGTTGTCGGAATGTCCGAACAAAGTCCGACCGTGTGTACGGGGCATTATACTGAAGAATAGGGATGAGCTTCGTGTTTGAGTCGAACCCATGTTCGACTCGAACATCGTCTGTTCGCCCGTTCGCCGAATTGCGAACGATATGGGCCGTTCGCGCCAAATTCGTGTGGCGCGTCACGGCCCATAATTCACTGCGGCATCGCAGTGCATTGCTGGCTGATGATTGGCCAAGCATGCACTATGACCCGCATGCTTGGCCAATCACAGCGCCGTCTGAACAGAGAGCCGTAATTGGCCAAAGCCAAGGAGGCTTTGGCCAATTATGGCTCAGGGTATTTAGCACACGCCCCACAATATATAAGGCCGCCTACACGGTGGCCCTGTGTAGTGTGTGTTCCGGCGTTCATAGATAGAGAGAGAGAGACAGACAGTGTCATTTGATTTGAGTTAGATAGATTAGGCAGAATAGTCAGTCAGTTAGCTGCACTTACAGTGTATTGTGTATATATATGCATCCCAGGTGTTGCATATATATATATATATATATATATATATATATATATACACTGTATTCAGTTTAGCTAGATCCGTTCCTGTTATCTTCTTACTGACAGGCAGGCTTGTCTTGTTACAGTATTTACAGCTACCCGAAGAAAATTGCTGGTGTTCTTTTGATCCTATTAGTACCACAGTCAGGCAGCTAGACTATTTACAGTTAGTGCAGTGCGTCCTGCTCACAGTGTTCAGCTAAAACTACAAGTTAGTGTGGTGTGTCCACCTCACAGTGTTCAGCTAAACCTACAAGTTAGTGCGGTGCGTCCTGCTCACAGTGTTCAGCTAGATCCGTTCCTGTTATCTTCTTACTGACAGGCAGGCTTGTCTTTTTACAGTATTTACAGCTACCTGAACAAAATTGCTGGTGTTCTTTTGATCCTATTAGTACCACAGTCAGGCAGCTAGACTATTTACAGTTAGTGCAGTGCGTCCTGCTCACAGTGTTCAGCTAAAACTACAAGTTAGTTGTGTACGTCCACCTCACAGTGTTCAGCTAAACCTACAAGTTAGTGGGGTGCGTCCTGCTCACAGTGTTCAGCTAGATCTGTTCCTGTTATCTTCTTACTGACAGGCAGGCTTGTCTTGTTACAGTATTTACAGCTACCTGAAAAAAATTGCTGGTGTTCTTTTGATCCTATTAGTACCACAGTCAGGCAGCTAGACTATTTACAGTTAGTGCAGTGCGTCCTGCTCACAGTGTTCAGCTAAAACTACAAGTTAGTGGGGTACGTCCACCTCACAGCGTTCAGCTAAACCTACAAGTTAGTGGGGCGCGTCCTGCTCACAGTGTTCAGCTAGATCTGTTCCTGTTATCTTCTTACTGACAGGCAGGCTTGTCTTGTTACAGTATTTACAGCTACCTGAAGAAAATTGCTGGTGTTCTTTTGATCCTATTAGTACCACAGTCAGGCAGCTAGACTATTTACAGTTAGTGCAGTGCATCCTGCTCACAGTGTTCAGCTAAAACTACAAGTTAGTGTGGTGTGTCCACCTCACAGTGTTCAGCTAAACCTACAAGTTAGTGCGGTGCGTCCTGTTTACAGTGTTCAGCTAAAACTACAAGTTAGTGCTGTGCGTCCTGCTCACAGTGTTCAGCTAAACCTACAAGTTAGTGTAGTGAGACTTCTGCACAGTGTTCATCTAAAGCTACAAGTTAGTGCAGTGCGTCCTGCTCACAGTGTTCAGCTAGATCCGTTCCTGTTATCTTCTTACTGACAGGCAGGCTTGTCTTGTTACAGTATTTACAGCTACCTGAAGAAAATTGCTGGTGTTCTTTTGATCCCATTAGTACCACAGTCAGGCAGCTAGACTATTTACAGTTAGTGCAGTGCGTCCTGCTCACAGTGTTCAGCTAAAACTACAAGTTAGTGGGGTACGTCCACCTCACAGTGTTCAGCTAAACCTACAAGTTAGTGGGGTGCATCCTGCTCACAGTGTTCAGCTAGATCTGTTCCTGTTATCTTCTTACTGACAGGCAGGCTTGTCTTGTTACAGTATTTACAGCTACCTGAAGAAAATTGCTGGTGTTCTTTTGATCCTATTAGTACCACAGTCAGGCAGCTAGACTATTTACAGTTAGTGCAGTGTTCAGCTAAAACTACAAGTTAGTGGGGTACGTCCTGCTCACAGTGTTCAGCTAAACCTACAAGTTAGTGGGGCGCGTCCTGCTCACAGTGTTCAACTAGATCCGTTCTTGTTATCTTCTTACTGACAGGCAGGCTTGTCTTGTTACAGTATTTACAGCTACCTGAAGAAAATTGCTGGTGTTCTTTTGATCCTATTAGTACCACAGTCAGGCAGCTAGACTATTTACAGTTAGTGCAGTGCGTCCTGCTCACAGTGTTCAGCTAAAACTACAAGTTAGTGTGGTGTGTCCACCTCACAGTGTTCAGCTAAACCTACAAGTTAGTGCGGTGCGTCCTGCTCACAGTGTTCAGCTAGATCCGTTCCTGTTATCTTCTTATTGACAGGCAGGCTTGTCTTTTTACAGTATTTACAGCTACCTGAAGAAAATTGCTGGTGTTCTTTTGATCCTATTAGTACCACAGTCAGGCAGCTAGACTATTTACAGTTAGTGCAGTGCGTCCTGCTCACAGTGTTCAGCTAAAACTACAAGTTAGTGGGGTACGTCCACCTCACAGTGTTCAGCTAAACCTAGAAGTTAGTGCGGTGCGCCCTGCTCACAGTGTTCAGCTAAAACTACAAGTTAGTGCTGTGCGTCCTGCTCACAGTGTTCAGCTAAACTTACAAGTTAGTGTAGTGAGACCTCTGCACAGTGTTCTTCTAAAGCTACAAGTTAGTGCAGTGCGTCCTGCTCACAGTGTTCAGCTAGATCCGTTCCTGTTATCTTCTTACTGACAGGCAGGCTTGTCTTGTTACAGTATTTACAGCTACCTGAAGAAAATTGCTGGTGTACTTTTGATCTTATTACTACCACAGTCAGGCAGCTAGACTATTTACAGTTAGTGCAGTGCGTCCTGCTCACAGTGTTCAGCTAAACCTACAAGTTAGTGTGGTGCGTCCACCTCACAGTGTTCAGCTAAACCTACAAGTTAGTGCGGTGCGTCCTGCTCACAGTGTACAGCTAAACCTACAAGTTAGTGCTGTGCGTCCTGCTCAAAGTGTTCAGCTAAAACTACAAGTTAGTGTGGTGAGTCCACCTCACAGTGTTCAGCTAAAACTACAAGTTAGTGTGGTGCGTCCACCTCACAGTGTTCAGCTAAACCTACAAGTTAGTGCGGTGCGTCCTGCTCACAGTGTACAGCTAAACCTACAAGTTAGTGCTGTGCGTCCTGCTCAAAGTGTTCAGCTAAAACTACAAGTTAGTGTGGTGAGTCCACCTCACAGTGTTCAGCTAAAACTACAAGTTAGTGCGGTGCGTCCACCTCACAGTGTTCAGCTAAACCTACAAGTTAGTGCTGTGCGTCCTCCTCACAGTGTCCAGCTAAACCTACAAGTTTTTTTTTTGCGAGCTCTGCACAGAGTTCAGCTAAAGCTACCTGTAGAAGGTTGGTGGTGTTTTCCTGATCCTATCACTACCGCAGGCAGCTAAAAAAGCTACAAGTTAGTTTTTTGCGAGCTCTGCACAGTGTTCAGCTAAAGCTACCTGTAGAAGGTTGGTGGTGTTCTCATACTACAGGCAGGCAGTTGATTTTGCTAGCTGCAATATCAGTACATATATATATATATATATATATATATATATATATATATATATATATATATATATCCCAGCTTAGTGCAGCTACAGGCCATTAGTATGTCTGGAAGGCTAAGAAGGAGAGGCAGACAGTCACAAGCCAATAAGAGAGGGCAAGCAGGCTCTGTGTCTAGTGCTTGTCGTGGAGACGGTGCATCCTCATCAGCACGTGGCCGTGGGACACGTTTGGCCTTTTTTTCGGCAGCTGGCCGCGTTGAGCCGCAACATGCGGAAGACTTGGTCGAGTGGATGACCAAGCCATCCTCATCCTCCTCATCCTCTCTCACCCATGCCCAGGGTACTTTGTCTGGCAAAGCAGCGGCCTCTTCCCTTGGCTCAATGTCAATGACTCCTTCCCTAGCCCCATAATGTCCTCCTGAGGAGTCCCTCGAACTGTTTGACCACAGTGTTGGGTACATGCTCCAGGAGGATGCCCAGCGTTTGGAAGGCTCTGATGATGATACTGAGCTCGATGAAGGCAGTAACGTGAGCACGGACAGAGGGGGTGCCCAAGAAGGACAGCAATCTGGCAGTCATGCTCCCCCTGCTGCAGCATACTGCCAGCTTTGCTCCAGTGATGAGGAGGGAGGGGATGATGAGGTCACTGACTCAACGTGGGTGCCTGATAAGAGAGAGGAGGAGGAGGAGGCTGCACATCACCAACGAGGCAGGATGCCCTCCAGGGGCCAGCCTAAGGGCAGCACCTTGACTGCATCACACCCCAAAGCTCCACAGGTGCAGGGCACTGCAGTCTCTGTGCATTATTCAAAAAGTTCTTTGGTGTGGGCCTTTTTTCAGACGAGTACATCAGATTGCACCGCTGCTATTTGCAACATATGTCTCAAGCGTATCTCGCGTGGCCAAAACATCTCCCGCTTGGGTACCACATGCTTGACCAGACATATGTTGACCTGCCATGCAGTTCGTTGGCAAGCGTATCTAAAAGACCCACACCAAAGAACAAAGAGGACCTCTCCTTGCTCCTCATCAGCTGAGATCTCCAACCCCACTATACCTTCAGTCCTCTCTGAGACCTGCACTGAGAGGAATGAAAGTGTAGAATTAGGTGTGTCACAGCCAAGTACTTGTGGGCAATCTGCTTTTGGTACACCGACGTCAGATTGTACCAGGCAAATTTCCCTGCCCCAGCTGCTGCACCGCCGAAAGAAGTTTGCTCCCAGCCATCCACATGCCCAGCGGTTGAATGCTAGCTTGGCAAAATTGCTAGCACTTCAACTGCTGCCTTTTTGGTTGGTAGACTCTGCCCCCTTCCGTGAGTTTGTGGAATGCGCGGTTCCTCAGTGGCAGGTACCCAAACGCCACTTTTTCTCACGGAAGGCGATTCCGGCTCTCTACCGGCATGTGGAAGGCAATGTCCATGCCTCGCTGGACAGGGCGGTCAGCGGTAAGGTGCATATTACCGCTGACTCATGGTCCAGCAGGCATGGACAGGGACGTTACCTAAGTTTCACGGTGCATTGGGTGACTCTTCTGGCAGCTGGGAAGGATGCAGGACAAGGTGCAGTAGTGTTGGAGGTTGTTCCGCCACCACGCCTCCAAAATGCTAATGATTGTGACACACCTCTCTCCTCCACCCCTCCTCTTCTTCTTCCTCCATGGCCTCTTCCTATGCTTTGTCCTCGGAACCAGCGGTGCTCCGTAGCCGTTCAAGGGGCTACGCAAGTATGCAGGCCAAAAGATGCCATGCGGTGCTTGAGCTGGTGTGCTTGGGGGACAGGAGCCACACTGGGGCAGAGGTTCTGTCAGCTCTGCAGGGGCAGGTTCAGAAGTGGTTGACGCCACGCCAACTTAAGGCAGGAATGGTGGTTTGTGACAATGGCACCAACCTCCTCTCTGCCCTCTGACAGGGACAAATGACCCATGTGCCCTGTTTGGCTCACGTCCTTAACTTGGTGGTGCAGCGGTTCTTGGGCAGGTACCCGGGCTTACAGGATGTCCTGAGGCAGGCCAGGAAAGTCTGTGTGCATTTCAGCCGGTCATATAATACCAGTGCTCGGCTGACGGACCTCCAAAAGGAGTTTAACCTGCCCAAGAACCGCCTAATCTGTGACATGCCCACCAGGTGGAACTCAACGTTGGCCATGCTGCAGCGGCTGCACATGCAGCAGAGGGCCATCAATGAGTACCTGTGCGACTATGGCACCAGGACAGGGTCAGGGGAGCTTGTTTTTTTTTCCCCACGCCAGTGGGCCATGATCAGGGATGCATGCACTGTCCTGTCACCATTTGAGGAGGCCACGAGGATGGTGAGCAGTGACAGTGCATGCATCAGTGACACTGTCCCCCTTGTCCACCTGTTGGAGCACATGCTGCGTGGAATAATGGACAGGGCACTTGAGGCAGAACAGAGGCAGGAAGAGGAGGACTTCCTTAGCTCTCAAGGCCCCCTTTATCCAGACAGTGTTCCTGCGTGCCCGCCGATCACACAGGAAGAGGAGGAGGAGGAGGAGGAGGAGGAGGAGGAGGAAGATTGTGTCAGTATGGAGGTGGAGCCTGGCACTCAGCATCAGCAGCAGTCTTTAAGGGATCAGTCCCAAGAAACCCATGGACTTGTACGTGGCTGGGAGGAGGTGGCTGCGGACCATGTCGTCCTTAGTGACCCAGAAGACTCCGGACCTAATGCCTCAGCAAACCTACGCTGCATGGCCTCCCTGATCCTGCAAAGCCTGTGTAAGGATCCTCGTATTCGTGGTATCAAGGAGAAGGACCAATACTGGCTGGCAACCCTCCTTGATCCACGTTACAAGGGTAAGGTTGCGGACCTTATCTTGCTATCGCAGAGGGAGCAGAGGATGAAACATCTTCGGGAGGCCTTGCAGAAAGGTCTTTTTTCAACGCGTTCCCAGAGACTGGGAGGTTACAAACTCCTGTTTCTGGACAACGTGTTGCTGAGGCTTCGGTCAGTCAAAGAAGGAGCGGTGGAGAAGGTGGCCATCTGACCGATGCGTTCAGACAATTTTTTGGTCCGCAGCCCCAAGGTATGATCGGTTCCAGCAACCATCGCCAGCGTCTGTTTTACATGGTGCAGGAATACCTAGGGGCAAGATCTGACTTGGACACCTTTCCCACCGAAAATCCTCTGGGTTACTGGGTCTTGAGGATGGATCACTGGCCAGAGCTTGCACAGTATGCAATTGAGCTACTGGCCTGTCCTGCATCCAGCGTTCTTTCGGAACGCACATTCAGTGCTGCTGGAGGCTTTGTAACCGATCGACTGACCTTCATAAAAATTAATCAGTCTTGGATCACCACCAGCTACCAAGCACCTGATGCTGATGTAACCGAATAATTTTTTTTTTAAATCTCAGATCCCTTCAAAGACTGCCTATGCTGATGCTGAGTGACTATCCCTGAGTAATTATCCTCTTCCTCCTCAATCATCACGCTGATAGCTTGTAAGAACATTTTTGGTTCTGGGCGCCACCACCAGTGCCTAAGGCCCAATTTTTCAGCCCCTGTTTAACAGGGCCGTGTAATTACAATTTTTGATGCAATACTTTGCAGCAGGGCTCGTTTCTGCGTTACAACTAGAGTATCTGTGAGGGGTTGCAGTGTTGTGGCACCAGCACCAGTGCCTAAGGCCCAATTTTTCAGCCCCTGTTTAACAGGGGCCTGTAATTACAATTTTTGATGCAATACTTTGCAGCAGGGCTCATTTCTGCGTTCCAACTAGAGTATCTGTGAGGGGTTGCAGTGTTGTGGCACCAGCACCAGTGCCTAAGGCCTAATTTTTCTGCCCCTGTTCAACAGGGGCATGTAATCACAATTCTTGATCTAATATTTCACAGCAGGGCCCATTTCGGCACCCACCAAGAGTGAGTGAGGACTTACAGTGTTGTGGCACCACCACCACCAAAGGCCCAATTTTTCTGCCCTTGTTCAACAGGGGCATGTAATTACGATTCTTGATCTAAAATTTCACAGCAGGGCCCTGTGAGGGCTTACAGTCTTGTGGCCGCAACAACACCTAAGGCCCAAATTTCTGCTGAGTATATAGGGCAGGCCCCTACTTTCAAACATCTAACTTACAAACGACTCCTACTTGCAAATGGAAGGAGACAACAGGAAGTGAGATGAAATCTCCCCATAGGAAGGGAAATTCTCTCCTGTAAGAGTTAATATGGGAAAAACATTTCTCCTTTCCACTGATGCTTTCCAATCCTTGTTCCACAAAAAAACCCAAATTTTCAAAAAACATTTGTCATTGGGACAAAAAGTGAGGTGAAATCTTCTGAAGAGGAGGAAAGACAGCAAAACAAATGTCACAGGGGTGATAACCCTTCCCTATGTTTTCCAAAAAGCTTAAAAAAGATTTTTTGGCTGGAGCTAAACACGTTAAAAATGTACCCGTTCAAAATTACAAACAGATTCTACTTAACAACAAACCTACAGTCCCTGTCTTGTTTGCACCGCCTGTATACTGCTGTTCAGAGTATATAGGGCCTGGTGGCCCCACACCTTTCCTTATTTTAATTTGGGTGCGGGGTTCCCCTTAATATCCATACAAGACCCAGAGGGCCTGGTAATGGTCTGGGGGATACCCATGCCGTTTGTCTCACTGATTTTCATCCATATTGCCAGGACCCGACATTACATTAAACCCGCAAGCAGTTTTAAATGAGATTTTTTGCTTTAAAAATGACATTTTGTGCAGGGACTGTTCTAAACACGGGAAACACACGCCACTTTACAGGCATACTATAGACACACCCCAGGTACGATATTTAAAGGAATATTTCACTTTTTTTTTTTACTTTAAGCATCATTAAAATCACTGCTCTCGAAAAAACTGCCATTTTTAAAAGGTTTTTTTGCATCGATACAAGTCCCCTGGGGTAGGACCCGGGTCCCCAAACCCTTTTTAGGACAATACCATGCAAATTAGCCTTTAAAATGAGCACTTTTGATTTTGAACGTTCGAGTCCCATAGACGTCAATGGGGTTCTAACGTTCGTGCAAATTTTCGGTCCGTTCGCAGGTTCTGGTGCGAACCGAACCGGGAGGGTTTTCAGCTCCCTACTGAAGAGAATCTGAATCAATCACTTTTAGTTACAGTATAGAAAAAAATATTCCATGTACTGCTCTTCACTTTTCAGGGTGTTAGTTTAATATCAAAATAAGCAGAGTAAGAGGCTGAAACTACCTTAATATAACATAATGATATTTATTTGCTTATAAAGTCTTACAAATAACCACTCAGTAAAATTTAGTTAATCCTCTTCACAAAGATTGCTGG
Organism: Aquarana catesbeiana; assembly: GCF_042186555.1. NCBI lineage: Eukaryota > Metazoa > Chordata > Amphibia > Anura > Ranidae > Aquarana > Aquarana catesbeiana. The sequence continues at coordinate 785,471,275 of NC_133324.1, read as the reverse complement.
ATTTCACAGTAGATTTCTTTTTTGTTCACTATATTTTAGGCATGTAGGAATGTGTAGGAAATTTCTATTTCCTTGCCTGTGATCTCCCTGGTTTTCCTGCTGTATCACTGAATTGCACTTCTAATGGCTACCAGCAGGCATTTCAGGTAAGTATAAAATGATCAAAAGTGAAATGTTCTATGACATTAACAACTCCTGTGACTTGTAACTATAAAGAATTATATATGACATTTTGAAATATAGGTTAGAATTCCTTTTTCTCGTATGCTGGATATCTATTTGTACAGTAACTGCTCTGCAGGAAATCATAGAAAGTGAATGAGTTCTGAAAATGTTCTTAGAACTCTGTTTGAGCATGCTACTTAATGTAGAGTGCAAAAAAGGTATCAAGTCTATATGCAGATATACAAAATATTTGGGAAGCTAAAATGGTCTGTTTGATTGACTCTCTAAAACAGAAATATTTATTAACACCATATAGTGATTCAGTAAAAAGAAGTGGACCCTGAAATTATGCTATAGATCTTTAAAATGCAAAACATAATATTTTCTAATTTTTTACTGAATGTGTTTAATTATTATTTAGGTTCAATGTCATTATTTTCATGAGAAACCTTTCTAAAGGTGACAGAAAACAAAGTTTCCAATTACCTCCTTTATTGGCCAGAACCTGCATCTTTGCACTTTTTCACCTAGACTAGATGGGATTTATATATGATTGTAGCACCCTCCTAGTTAGGTGCTAAGAGGTCTGTTCTGGAATCTGCAGCTGCAGGTTTGCCTGCCCCCCATCTTTTCAGAAAGTGCTAGAACATAGTGGGTAGGGAAGGTAGAGCCTGAGCTGAACATGTATGCAGCCTCAAACAATCCCTGGTTGGGAGAGTGACCAGCAGGGGACTGAGAGGTGTATATAAGGTCTGGAGCATGGAATAATAGGGTCCTTTGCCTGCTGGAGAGTGACCCAGCTTGGAAGTGATGTTAAACTTTCCCAGGCCTTTTCGAGTCTGCAAAAGGTTATGGGTGTTTTTGGTTCAGGAGGGGGCTGAAGGATCATCCAAAAGTTATAGGAACAGCTGAGGAAACATTCAGGGAGGATCTTATTGGGAGGTGCAGGGTCAGCTGATACTGGAAGGATGCATCCACGTAGCCAGTGACACAGTGAGTAGGCCTGAGAAAAATTCTGGGGAGAGACTGTTGCCATTGTGCCCTTTTTTGTTGTCCAGACTGTTCCTCACCTGCTGGCTGGGGTTGTTTCCAAAGTGGGAGCCCCCTGTGCTGAATTGTTTGCATTTTTCTACATAGAAGATTGTTCTATAAAAGTTAACTTTTTGCTATTATAGCGTTCTCGATCAAGTTAGTCCTGGGTATCCTAAGGTCCACCATAATCTCACTGCTTGAAAGATTGTGAGAAATTCAGTGCACCTGGCTGAAAATACCTTGTGACTGTCTGCTTTGCATTAAATTGGGGTTGGAACCTGGTTAAACAGCAGGATCAGGTAGAAAGTCTGTACCACATGATAAAATGGCAATAGTACCCAAAATGCTTTATTATTTAAGAGATCAACTAAATTCTACGACAAAAGAAGGAAAGAGGATACAGTGATGTAATTTTCTGTGCCACAAACTAGATAGTGTGGCTTCTGGTTCATGTGTGACTTCATGGTTCAAGCGTGAGATTTTGCAGTACAATTTGTAAATCTTGGTACATGCAGATCATTTGAGAAAATGTAAAAACAAAATTAACCAATTTGTGCATCTACACAAGCGAGCTGGATGCAGGAATTTGCCTGACCGGGCCATTGTAATTTGACAGTGGGGACTTCCTGCTGTCAGACTACACTGATCAGAGCTACAACCAATTGGCTGCAAACAGCAGAGCGAAGGAGGTTTTCCAACAGGACTATCTGATAATCTACTTCAGTCAAACCAGGAGAACTTCACACAGATTGGAATTTGACCAGTCCCTGAAATGGATGTGTCAGAAACCATGAACCAGACTGAGACAGTAAAATCACACTTGTTTATTAATAAAAATAAAAAGGTAAATAGAGTAAGCGTAGTCAAAGCATAGCCAGAGTCCAGTAACTGGATCGGGTAGTCAGCCAAGCCAGAGTTCAGTAACCAGATCGGGTAATCAGCCAGGCCAGAAGTCAGGGATCCAAGTAGAGGAACAGCAAGCAGGATAAGGAGCCGGAAGGGATGTCAGCAAAGCCAGTCTTAAAACAGGAATGCAGGAGATGGTTTCTTGTGATGTGACCAAGGCAAAGGCAGGAAAGAAGTGAGCTAGAGATCTTTTTTTTATATCAAACAAAGTTTTATTAATCAACTGGTGCATACATGTGATATTTGCTTTAACATACAAGCTTGGCAACTAGTACATGGATTGTTACAAAGTCTGTACATATGCTAGATAATACATTATGCTCATTCTGTGAGAATATTCTGTATTCATACATGTACCACTTAGAAACCATACATCAAGGTGTACACTCAAGAAATCATTCCATACTAAATTGGTTTCATTATACACAAGTATCAGATTCTTGGAGCCAACGATTCCATATCTTATTGTACTTGGCAGGGCAACCTCTATTAATATATATGCATTTCTTATACGGCAGGGCGTTATTCACCTCCACCTTCCATTCCACTAGTTTAGGAGACGCTTGTCTCATCCATTTTTTAGCTATGACCTTTCTTGCTGCAAAGAGTGTTTCATGGAGAAATGTTTTTGTGTATTTGTCAATTGTGTCTGGAATTATACCCAGGAGGCATTGTTTTGGATCTAGTGCTAGGGGTGAGCCCATTGTATCATGTAGGAATGTCACAATTTGTTCCCACAGACCCTGAATCTTAGGACATGTCCATATCAAATGGAAAAAGGTGCCGGTCTCTTTCCCACACATCAGGCATGTGGTAGATTGTGTGCGTTTATATCTTGCCACTCTAAGGGGTGTGAGGTATGCCCTATGAAGAATGTAAAGCTGTGACAGGCGGTCTGATAATTTGGGGGACACAGCTCTACAAGACTCCAGTGCCTCACCCCACTCCTCATCCTCTATTGGTCCCACTTCTCTTTCCCATCTTGGTTTGAGATCATATGCTATTCTAGAAGAAACTGGGGTTGAGAGAATGTTATAGAAAGCTGAAATCAGCTTATGGGGGTCTGTGTTCTTAATTACTGCCATTAGGACATTAGGTGTAGGGTTTGGGAGGGAATCAGGAAATTGTGATTGCGCCGCAACACGGATTTGTAAAAATCTAAAGAACATTTGATTCTGAGTTGTGAATTCTGTTTTAAGTGAATCAAAAGTTTTTAGATGCCCGTCTTTTAAAAAGTGATACAGATAAAATATTCCCTGCATGGACCATAGAAATGTGTCTTGTATTTTGTTAAATTCAGGAAGATTCTTGTTGTGCCATACCAGCGTGTAATCATTGAACTGTGGGATTTCAAGTTTAGAAGTAGCTAAGTTCCATATTTTCCTGTAGTGATATAACATGGAATGTCTATTTTCCCCTAGTTCCATCCCCCCGAGCCCGATGCTATAGCATATATCGAGTCCTTGGTGTGTTGTGCCCACCTTGGACATAGGAGCATGAGAAACCTTTTGCTCTCCGTTTTATCCAAGTGAAAAAGTTGTGACAACTGTGATGCAATGTAATATAGGTTAAAGTCCGGAAGAGCTGTGCCACCAAGGTCAGTTGGGTTCTTAAGAGTTTGCCATGCCAGTTTGTGTCTGTTGGTGCCCCACACGAATGGCTTAAGAAGGGACTCTAGAGATTTAAAATGCTTCAGGGGTAAGTAAACTGGAGAGTGCCAGAGAACATACAGTATTTTAGGGAGTAAGATCATTTTAATTAAATTTATGCGGCCCCAGGTCCCAAGTGGGAGTTTGGACCAAACCTGTACTTTATTTTTAACCATGGAAATGAGAGGGTCTATGTTGAGGGATACGTAATCTTCAGGGGATCTAGATATACGGATCCCTAGATATTTAATAACATCAACTCTCTGAAGTGGTAGTCTGGCTTGGGATTCTGGGGGTGGGAAGCTATCGATTGGTAGAATTTGGGACTTATCCCAATTGATTTTCAGTCCTGAAAATATTCCGAATTGTTCAATCGCGTGGAGTGTGGTACATAGAGATGGGCCCGAATCCGCTAGATATAACAGGTTTGTTCGGATGAATATCATCAGGGGTTCTGCCGCAAGGGCATACAATAGTGGGGACAAGGGGCAGCCCTGTCTCGTGCCTCTGTTGAGGTCAAACATCTGAGACGACCACACATTAGCCACCACCCTGGCCCTGGGTGCCTGGTATAGTAATTTAATCCATTTCATGAATTTTGGGCCAAAGCCATAGCCCTCCAAACATCTCCAAAGATACCTCCACTCCACCGAGTCGAAGATTTTGCTGTGTCTAAAGTCACCACAACTCGTGAGCCAACCTCTTCGTGTGTAGCCTGTAAACCTCATATATAGTTTTTTGAGATTAAACGAGGTGTTGCGACCAGGCATAAATCTGTATCTGTATGTATTAATGATAAAATAACCTGATTAAGTCTAATAGATAGTACTTTGGCCAATATTATAATATCAACCTGTAGAAGGGATATTGGATGATAGGATTCCGGGAGTTAGAGATCTTTAAGTAGGCAGGACTGATGAGCAGATCAACAACAGCTGGTTAACTGTGATGAGAGCTGGCAATTAGCCGACAGCTGAGTGGCCAGCTCAGAGAAGGAAGGGCTGAGCCAGTCCTGACAGTACCCCCTGCTCAATGACCCCTCCCCCTTGGAGGACTACCGGGCTTGAGGGGAAAACGTCAATGGAAATCACGGAAGAGGGCAGGAGCATGTACGTCCGAGGATGAGACCCAGGAGCGTTCCTCTGGACCGTACCCCTTCCAATGCACCAGGTACTGTATGCGCCCATGGAACCTACGGGAGTCAACAATGGATTGTACCTCATACTCCTCATGGTTCTCAACCTGTATAGGGTGAGGACGTGGCACTGAGGTGGTAAAGTGGTTGTAGACCAACGGTTTCAATAAGGAGACATGAAACACATTTGAGATGCACATACTAGTAGGAAGGTCCAATGCGTAAGCCACTTGGTTAATCCTGCGAAGGTTACAGAAAGGCCCAATAAACTGAGGTGTGAACTTTAGTGAGGGAACACAAAGTCGGAGGTTGCAAGATGACAGCCAGACCCAGTCCCCAACCTGGTAGGAAGGTGCAGGCAGGTGTCTGCGGTCAGCATGGAGTTTGTACCTATCATTAGTATGACACAAAGCCTCCTGGACTTTTGCCCAAGTGGAACGAAGACCACAGAGATGCTCCTCTAGCGCAGGAATACTCTGTGGAACAAACGAGTCAGGAAGGTTGGAAACCATAATTCGCCATAAACGTAGACAATCGGGAAGCAGAATTCAAGGCACTGTTGTGAGCAAACTCTGCCCATGGTAATAGGTCTGACCAGTTCTTGTGATGGCCAGAAATATAGCAACGTAGGAATTGCTCCAAGGACTGATTGGCTCGTTCTGCGGCCCCATTAGACTGCGGGTGATATGCAGAGGAGAATGCAAGCTGAATTCCCAGCTGTGCACAAAAGGCTCGCCAGAACCGGGACACAAACTGACTACCCCTGTCCGAAACAATCACCTTGGGTAGCCCATGTAAGCGAAAGATCTCCCGAGCAAAAATGAAAGCAAGTTCCTTAGAAGTGGGCAACTTCTTAAGTGGAATACAATGACACATCTTTGAGAACCGGTCAATCACCATAAGAATAACTGTGTTGCCTTGGGAGTTGGGCAACTCCACAATGAAATCCATAGACAGGTGGGTCCAGGGCCTCTCTCCATTGGGTATGGGTTGTAGGAGGCCCACTGGAAGGTGTCGTGGAGTCTTACTCTGAGCACACACAGAACAGGCAGCTACATCAGCACATAGACTAGGCCACCAGAATTGTTGGGAAATGGCCCAAACAAGTTGATTCTTACCAGGGTGGCCAGCTGCCTTGGGAGAATGGTAAGTCTGGGGCATGGCAGTATGGAGACACTCTGGGACAAAGCAGCGATCACAAGGTTTCTCAGGAGGAGCATCTACCTGAGCAGCAAGAATTTTGTCACCCAAAGGAGAAGTAAGACTGGTGTGAACCGTAGCCAGAATACGATCAGGAGGAATCAGAGGAACCGGAACCGACTCCAACTTGGAAGTGGAGGAAAATTGATGTGACAAGGCGTCAGCCCTTACATTCTTAGTACTGGTTAAGAATGAGACAATGTAATTGAAACTTGACAAGAAAAGAGCCCATCGCGCCCTTCTGGGAGAGTCCCAGACAAGAATGTGAGATTCTTATGGTCAGTAAGAATGAGAACTGGCACAGTGGTACCTTCGAGAAGATGTCTCCATTCTTTCAGGGCTAAAATGATTGCCAACAGCTCTCTGTCACCAATCTTGTAATTGCACTCTGCAGGTGACAATTTCTTGGAAAAGTAGCCACAAGGATGCATAGCACTCTCAAAGGTAGGACGTCGAGACAGAGGGGCGCCAATACTAGAAGCATCAACCTCAAGGATAAAAGGTAACATAGGATCAGGATGTGCCAACACAGGAGCAGAAACAAAGGCAGCTTTGAGACTTTCAAAGGCCTTAATGGACTCCAGAGACCAACTCTGTGGGTTACCGTTCTTTCTGGTCATATCGGACTGACGAGCAAATCCACAAAAGCTGGTTAACTGTAGAGAGAGATGATGCAATTAGCTGACAGCTGAGCAGCCAGCTCAGAGAAGGAAGGGCTGTACCAACCCTGAAAGGATGATTTTTGATCCATGTGTATCCAACCTGAGTGTGATGACTGGGTCTTCATTATTAAGTAAACATAGAGATATTCTATGATTTTCCCCCTCCGCTTTGTTTCTGAATACATCTGAGAACAGTTTGTTGAGTTTTCTTTTGAGTTATGGAGTCTGAATTATCTGTGAACTATGGTATAATCTGATAGGAGCAACTGCACTCAGATAACCTGGCAGTCAGTGAGGTCTGATTTGATTAGAAATAGATATCAGAGTGAAAGAATCAAGAAGATAACACATATTATGCAGATTGTAATTCATGGTATGATTTTTTTTAGACACTTTTATATTTTTATTGGACTTTAATGTATTAAAGTATAGTATATAACCTTTCCTTTATTTGTGCAACTGATGATTTTATCTGCCCTTTGGGGCACTATTGTACCTGTACTGATATGAGACACAATTCCTCTTACTAACACCAATGATAAGGCACCATTCCTTCCACTGACACTGATGATAAGGCAGCATTCATCCCACTTACACCAACAGCGAGGCACCATTCCGCCTACTGGCACCAACAATGGGACATAATGCCTTTGACTGAAATAAATGAATGGGCACTATTCCTCCAACCAATGCTTGTGATGGGGCACTATTCCTTCTCCTACTCACCACAGGCACTATTTTTTTTTTTTTAACACTCACTGACCACCGAGCCTTGTTTACTCTCATGGATGTTAGGACGTTTTCTGCTCCCACTGGCCAAAGGCTGGCCCCACTTAAATCTTAACAACAGTAAACTGGCGCTTTATTTAGAAAGTTTGGAGATTCTCAAACTAGTTTATAGCATATACAAACCATTTAGGCAAAAAATATTGGAACTTTTCAAGGGATGCAGTGAAAAATATAAATTTGTTGTACATTTATGAAGAAGAAAGTTTCATAAAAGTGAGTGGTCAGATTACACTCAGATATATTTCATGATATCAGTTTTTGCTACTACCACACTAATTTCCCTAAAAAAACATCAGCAATCTATAAATTAAATTACTTTTTTATGTCTTATATCACACTGATTTTACTGGTGGGTGCAGGGTGGTGCTCTCAAAGCATTTCTCAGACTTGTACGTCTGCTTTGTCAGGAAATACATATCTAAATGTAAGATATATATGCAGAAAAAAGCATAATAAAAAATAGTAGTAATCATATTAACATATTTAATATTCATATCAGATGGACATATTTAGTACAAGCAATCACAGTTGGTAAATTAAATGAACATATAGATCAAGTGAAACATTATTATCCTAATAAATGTACATATTAAAACAATCAATGAAATTCATGATTTTTAGGCAAGCTTGACTTGGCATCCCTGAGTGTGGACTAAAATCTGGTATGTATACCCTTTTTACACACATTCACTGTGGGTATACATACCAGATTTTTTGAATATTATTTTATCCCCTTTGTCGTGGTTCTTAGTTTATTGGCAATTTCTATCACCTACCCATTCCCCTTTTTTTTTCATTTTTTCTATAGAACCTGATTTGTATCCCATATGTGCACACTCTGGCATTGTGCTGTGGCTGTCAGATTCTCTCCTTGGCTGCTGTTTCCCGCTACCCCCTCTACAGTTCTCCTTATGTGTTGGAGAGTCTGTGTTGAGTGGGTTGTCCCCACCTCAATCCCAGGGGATACACCGCATTTGGGACCACCTACTCCAATATGGGGACTACTGGGCTATCTATTTGGGCTTTGCCATTGGTAATGTATAAATCCTTCAATCCTGCTCTCTTTTTGAAAGCATGACACACTACCAGAGACTTTATTGACCTATTTATCCATTTATTCTATTTCTTTAGCCAATATTCATGCATCCTACTCCTGATGATTGGCTTTAAACGCCATGAAAAGCGTCGAGACCACACTCAGGGATGCCAAGTCAAGCTTGCCTAAAAATTGTGAATTTCATCGATTGTTTTAATATGTACATTTTTTATTAGGATAATAATGTTTCACTTGATCTATATGTTCATTTAATTTACCAACTGTGATTGCTTGTACTAAATATGTCTATCCGATATGAATATTAAATATGTTAATATGATTACTACTATTTTTTATTATGCTTTTTTCTGCATGATCCATGTATTATATATTATGATACATTATATATTATTTTTCATTAATTAATTGAATTTAATTTATTGGATTGATTATTCAGCAATTCTTTATGGTTATTTAGATCTCCCCTTACAGGGACTGTGACAGCTAACCTATTTCAGGTATCCTAGATGATTTTATACACATTACATCCATTTCAGGGGCAACATGTTCGCTTGCTGCCTAACATATCCCACCCACTTTCACATGCCATTGGATATAGATGAGCAATGTTATTTACTTTACCTGTCAGTGGTCATAATGTTATGGCTGATTAGTGTTAATTAACCACTTGCCCACTGGGCACTTATACCCCTCCTAATCAGGCCAATTTTCAGCTTTCAGCGCTCTCACATTTTGAATGTCAATTACTCAGTCATGCAACACTGTACTCATATGAAATGTTTGTCCTTTTTTCACACAAATAGAGCTTTCTTTTGGTGGTATTTATTCACCACTGTTTTTTTTTTTCCGCTATAAATGAAAAAGACCAAAAATTTTGAAACAAAAAAAATGCATTTTTCTTAATTCCTGTTATAAAATTTTGCATATTAGTAATATTTTTTCATACATTTTGGCCAAAATTTATACTGCTACATTTGTTTGGTAAAAATAACCAAAAAAGTGTATATTATTTGGTCTTTATGAAAGTTATAGAGTCTACAAGCTATGGTGCCAATCACTGAAAATTGATCACACCTGATGTACTGAAGGCCTATCTCATTTCTTGAGACACTATCAAGCTAGGACAGTACAACCCCCCCACCCCCATCCCAAATGACCCCTTTTTGCAAAGTAGACATTCCAAGGTATATAGTAAGAGGCATGGTGAGTTTTTTGAAGTTGTCATTTTTTTCCCATAGTTCTTAGCAAAATTAGGATTTTTTTTTACAAAATTGTCATATTAACAGGTTTTTTCTTTTGCATGGCATATGCATACTTGCAACTACACCGAAAATACATTCTGCTACTCCTCCTGAGTATGACGATACCACATGTGTGAGACTTTCACAGCCTGGCCACATACAGAGGCCCAACATGTAGGAAGCACCATCAGGTGTTCTAGGAACATAAATTACACATATAATTTCTTGACTACCTATTACACTTTTGAAGGCTCTGGAGCACCAGGACTATGGAAACGCCCAAAAGATTACCACATTTTGGAAAGCAAACACCTCAACACATAATCTAGGAGGCATAATGAGTCTTTTGAACATGTCATTTTATTCCACAAGTTTTTGGAAAATGTGGGAAAAAAAATAAAACGCTTTTCTTAAACAAAGTTATCAGTTCATAAGATATTTTTAACACATAGCATGCACATAGCAAAAATTACACCCCAAAATACATTCTGCTACTCCTCCTGAGAATGGCAATACCACATGTGTGAGACTTTTACACAGCCTAGCCACATACAGAGGCCCAACATGGAGGGAGCACCATCAGGTGTTCTAAGGACATAAATTACACATCTAATTTCATGACTACTTATTACACTTTTGTAAAGCACAGTAAGGCACTGATGGCACTGATGAGTGTAGCACTGATGGGCACTATAGTGTCACTGATGGGCACTGTAGTGGTGCAGGTGTGGCACAGATGAGCACTGATGTGGCACGGATGAGGCATGGATAATCACTGAAGTGGCATGGATAAGCACTGATGTGGCATGGATGTGGCACAGATGAGCACTGATGTGGCATGGATGTGGCACAGATGAGTACTGATGTGGCATGGATAAGGCACGGTTAACCACTGATTTGGCATAGATATGGCATGGATGTGGCACAGATGAGCACTGATGTGGAATGGATGAACATGGATGTGGCACGGATGAGGCATGGATGTGGCACAAATGAGCACTGGTGTGGCATGGATGTGGCACAGATGAGCACTGATGCGGCATGGATGAGCACTGATGTGACATGTATATGGCACAGGTGAGTACTGATATGGCATGGATGTGGCAGGGATAAGTATTGATGTGGCATGGACGAGGCACGGATGAGCACTGAGGTGGCATCGATGAGGCACAGATGATCACTGATGCGGCATGGATGTGGCATGGATGAGCACTGATGTAGCACAGATGAACACTGATGAGGCACGGGTGAGCACTGATGTGGCATGGATGAGCACTGATATGGCACAGATGAGGCATGGATGGGCATGGATGAGCACGGATGTGGCATGGATGAGGCACTGATGTGGCATGGATGAGGCATCGATTAGGTATGGATGAGCACGGATGAGGCATGGATGGGCATGAATGTGGCATGAATGAGACATGGATGGGCACATATGTGGCATGGATGAGGCACAGATGAAGTATAGATGAGCACAGATTAGGCATGAATGAGCACAGATAAGGCATGGATGGGCACGGATGAGGCAAGGATAAGGCATGGATGAGGCATGAATGGGCACAGGTCAGTGCTGTGGGCACTTCAGATCCAGCCCACTTGTGCTGCTGCACTGGCTCCCTCCTATCCTCACACGCTGTACGGATTGGTGTGAAGAGAGGGGAGAACTGAACCGGACATGCGCCAGTTTGTTGACCATCATTAAATGTAGTAGTCATTCGGTTAAGAACTGGTTGGCAAGTGGTTAATAGTGAATAGATCATGATTTCTACTGATTTTGTTGCAACACATTACTTGATGGATTTGGAATGCCTCATGATGAAATGTTGACCACTCTTTAGACCAAGTGAATTTTCTTGTTTAATTACTGCTCTGTACACACCTCCACAGGTGAAGATGGCTCTGGAGAACTTATACCATGCTAACAATATTCAATTGAATGTACATCTGGGTGTGTGGCTAAATATTTTATTCATGTGGTGTTGGAAATGTCTTTTTCTAAATTGCACAAAAAATTTGAATTTTCAAAATGAGCAAGGGCAATATTTTGGACTGTGTCTATAAATGTTTGCAGAGCTACTTTGCTGCCAAATTTTGGTCTATCAGATTTGGACCCAGCAATGATGACTCCATGCTACAAACCTCTTATCTATAGAACAATAACAGCTTTTAAAACTGTACAGATTTGAATGATTCTGGGAGAGGGTATTTATTCTTTGGACACACTAAGCACAAGGTCTTTCCTGGAGAGGAGAGTTCCAGCCTGGGGGGGGGGGGGGTGTTCTCCCAGGTACTTTTCTGCCATGCAGTCTTAGGTGGGTAGAATGAGTGACCCTGGTTCTACAGAGAACTGGCTGAAGTGGCTGTCTATTGAAGATCTGGTTTGGCATCACTGGTATAGAGTGCCATTTGGAAGTTGGAAAGAGGCTACCAGCTGTCCCTGGACATTTTGTAGGGAAAGACAGCATAAAGGAACCATAGGCTTGTGCTCTTAACTCTTTCTGGTGTGTTATATAGTCAGCTAAGGGTCCAGACAAGAGAACACTGGCTAGTGTTCTGGAGAGCTGTGTCCAGCTGCTGACACTGCATAGGACAAGGAACTTTGCTTAATCCTGAAACTACCTTGTTGTTACTGCTAAGGGGAAGTCTTCTATCTGTTATCAGCAAGGACTTCACCAGAGCTTAACCAAGATATCCGTTAGATGTCCTCAGTGAATAGTTCGATTTCTGTATTATCTCACTAAATCCTCTTCCCTGTCCAAAAACCACAACCCCTAGACTGGTCATTAAAGACAATGAGCGGAAGTGTGTGTGCACCTGGCTATGTGAATCCACCTTGTGCCTGGCTGTGGGACAAAAGTGGGGAAGACCTGGACAAAATACTGGCAGCTTCTATGGGGGGTATCGCTACCTACGGGATGCAGATTTAAAAGAATATGCCTCATCTGTTATAGCCTATATTCACTTCTGTACAGAGATGGTGCTAACTACACAAACTGTTAGAGGTCAATTTACTAAAATTGGAGGGTGCAACATTTGGTGCAGCTATGCATGGTAGCCAATCAGCTTGTAACTTCAGCTTGTTCAAACAAGCTTTGTCAATAAAAATTGGAAGCTGATTGGTTTCTATGCAGAACTGAACCAGATTTTGCACTGTCCAGTTTTAGTAAATAGCCCCTTAAACTACTAAAAAATCAGAAGTCATGGCTGGGTGGTAAATTATGGGCTCTGCTTACAGCAGAGGATACTCTGGCCATGTGATTGCATCCATGTTTGCTGTAAAAAAGTTTTCTTTATCGCACATCACGGGACACAGAGCCATAGTAGTAACTATATGGGTTATACAGGCCACCTTTAGGTGATGGACACTGGCACACCCTAGACAGGAAGTTTACTCCTTATATAACCCCTCCCCTTACCAGGAGTACCTCCATTGTTTCGCCAGTGTCGAAGGTGTTGGTCGCGAGTAAAGATGTGCTGTGCTGAGCTCCACTGGAGTAATCCTTGCTGGGGCAAGCTTTGCAACCAGATCCATTCAAAGTGTCTTTTTAGGCCAAATTGAGTGGTACCCAGGCCTCGTTGCGGAAGAAACAAGGTTTAGCCTGTAACACTTCTCTGTTTAGAGAGCTGGACCCCGGGATCCTGTGCTTTGGTTTTTTTCAGCCATAAAGCTTCCTGGCGGGGTGCTATACGGGTTCAAGGAAGTGGAACCCCCGATAAAAAGGGGCCCCGGGCCTTGAATCTTTTGCAATGGAGCCCACCGTGAGCGGGTGAAGATTGGGTCTGTTTGGTTTACCATAGAACCCTGCGGCAGGATAAGGTAAGTGGAGATTCCTAAGGAATTTTTAAATTCTTATGGGTTTTCTCCTTTAAGTGAACATTGTCATGTCTAAAGTTGCCACCGGGGGCTGTCAAGAGCATGTACCCATGCTTTCTCAGATCTCGCTCTGTGTCAGCAGAAGCTGCAGGCTTCCTTCAGTCCCGTCCCTCTGGTAAGATGTTGGAGGGGGGTTTTCTTCAGAGGACATCCCCCACCTGGGCTCCTCTCTCCAGGAGGCAGAGGGAGCCTGGAGCGATCTGTGGTATGACGCTCTGCTCCCTCTTTCACTGTTGTAGATGAGGGTTTTCCTTCTCTATCCTCCCCTCAGATAAGCTTCGGCTCTCCTCCTCCCCCCCCCCACATGCCGATCCAGTCGGATCAGAGGCCGCACACAGAGGAAACAATCTATTTTGAAAAGAGTGGGAGGCGCAGTAGGAAGACGGAGGAGGAGGGGGCGTGGCTTAATGCGGCATCGACGCGCTTCAACGTCCACACGCAGCACTATGTAGGCTATAAATGCAACGTTTGCAGGCTGCATGTAGCTGACAGAGGAATACAGAGCAGACGGGGGCATGTGAGTGTGGTGACACAGGCGGTCCCCAGGCACATTTACTTAGCATCAGACTGAGCTTTAGTAGCAGCAGCAGTTGCTGGACTATTTACTCAGCAGTGGGTGCATTTTCAAACAGAGGAACAGTGGGAGGGAGAAGATGAATTCCCCTCAGGGGATCATGAAGAGGTTGATGACTCCTCTTCCGAGGGGTCAAGTGTGGATGAACCTTCTTCAGCTTCACAATCTGAGAAATTGCTAGTGCAACCTCTTACTGAAATGGTCCGTTCCACATTCAAGCAGAAAGGAGGCTTCCATCATGACAAGTGTAGAGTATGGTGGTCCTATCCCTAACGTATTAGACCACAGAAAAGAGTATCCCCCTTAGACTGGGACTTTAATAGACCACCAATTGGGGTATGTCAATCCTTGAGGGACCAGTTGAGACAGGTGCTCAAGGCTATCCCTGATCAGCAGGCCCAGGATTTAGCTGAGTTACCAGGGGCTTTGTGTTTTGCAATTGACGCAATAAGAGATTCTATTCTTCAGACCCCTTGCCTTACGCTTGGGTTGGTGCATATGCGTAGAATCTTATGGTTGAAAAATTGGTCAGCCAAAGCGCCATGCAAAAAGCTCCTGGCTGGTTTTCCTTCGCGCGGTGAAAGGCTGTTTAGAGATGATATGGACAAATATATAAAAAAAAATATCAAGTGGGAAAAGTACCCTTTTGCCAGTTAAGAAAAGGCATAAACATCCCTCATTTAAATGGGCACTTTCTCCAGGACCGGGGGTATCAGCCTCCAGGCAGTCGCGACGGCCTCCACCGTCAGGTTTAAGAGGTAAACCTCAGGGTCAACCCCAGGGTCAAAAGAAGTCCTGGGGCAGGAAACCTACAAGACAGAATACTAAAGCCTCTTTATGAAGGGGCGCCCCCGCTCGCTTGAGTGGGGGGAAGACTTCTGCAGTTCTCAAAGGTCTAGCAGGAAGAGTTTCGAGACAGATGGGTGGTCTCCACAATAGCTCTAGGATACAAACTAGAGTTCCGAAAGTTCCCATCTCCTCGTTTCCTCAGGTCAAACATACTCAAAGATCCAGAGAAAAATAAGTCTCTTTTTCAGGCATTAGATCAACTTTTGTCTCAAAAAGTGATCATGGTGGTCCCCATGGAAGAGCAGGGGTTGGGGTTTTATTCAAACCTTTTCATGGTGCCAAAACCAAACGGAGATGTTAGACCCATTCTAGATCTCAAAGATCTAAACCGATTCCTGAATATCCGTTCTTCCGCATGGAATCTGATCAGTTATCTCTATCCTGCAAGGAGGAGAACTTTCGGTGTCAATCGACATCAAGGATGCATACCTGCACGTGCCTATTTTCCCCGCTCACCATAAATATCTATGTTTCGAGGTAGACAAATTCCATTTTCAGTTTGTAGCTCTGCCTTTGGGTCTAGCTACTGCACCTCGGGTGTTTACAAAAGTTCTGGCCCCTCCTCTGGCCAAGTTAAGGGCTCAAGGTATAACAATTGTGGCAAACCTAGATGACCTGCTATTGATAGACCAGTCGGTAGCCCGCTTAGACCAAAGCATGGTCACCACAGTCAACTACCTGGAATACCTAGGTTGGATCCTCAACCTAGAGAAATATTATTTAAAACCATTAAGAAAACTAGAGTACTTGGGTCTGATCATAGATACAGCTCAGAAAAGGGTGTTTCTACCCCAGGCAAAAATCAGTTCCATAAAAGAGCTGGTTCAGGTGGTCAGGGCAAAGAAGGATCCTTCTATTCGCCTTTGCATGAGGTTGTTGGGAAAGATGATGGCTTCATTTGAAGCGGTTCCCTATGCTTAGTTTCATTCGAGACTGCTGCAAAACAGTATCCTATCTGCTTGGAATAAGAAGGTCCAAGCATTAGCTTTTCCAATACATCTGTCGCCAAAGGTGTGTCAGAGCCTCAGTTGGTGGAAGATATCCAAGAATCTGCAGAAGGGGAAATCCTTCATGCCAGTTACCTGGAAGGTGGTAACAACAGATGCCAGCCTTTCAGGTTGGGGACCAGGAAAATGGTCCAGGACCAAAAGGACCTTGCCCATCAATATTATAGAGATTTAGGTAGCACGTTTAGCCCTAAGGGCTGGACGTTAAGGTTGCGGAATTGTCCGGTCAGGATTCAATCCGACAATTCCACAGCAGTGGCTTATATCAATCACCAAGGGGGCACCAGAAGTCATGCAGCCCAGGGAGAGATAAGCCATATCCTAGCCTGGGCAGAAGAGCATGTGCCATGCATATCGGCAATATTCATTCCAGGGATAGAGAATTGGCAGGCGGACTACTTGAGTCGCCAACAGTTGTTCCCGGGGGAATGTTCCCTTCACCCTGACATCTTCCTGGTCATATGCCAAAGATGGGGGGTCCCGGATGTGGATCTGTTTGCGTCCAGGTTCAACAACAAAGTCGACAACTGTGTCAAGAACAAGGTATCCGCTCGCATGTGGAACGGAGGCCTTAGTGACCCTGTGGGATCGGTTCTCACTGATTTATGCATTCGCTCCTATTCTGATGCTACCTCGTCTTCTTTGCAGGCTCAAGCAGGAAAAGAAGTCAGTGGTTCTTGTGGCCCAGCATGGCCCAGAAGGTTCTGGTATGCAGAGATCATAAGGATGGCAGTAGGGGACCCATGGATCCTACCACCATGTCCAGACCTGCTCTCGCAGGGACCAGTATTCCATCCTACCTTACAAATGCTAAATTTAATGGTTTGGTTATTGAAACCCACATTCTGAAGAATCATGGGCTTTCAGGTTCAGTGATATCTACCTTGATTAATGCAAGGAAGCCAGCTTCCAGAGTCATTTATTATAGAGTCTGGAGGGCATATGTTTCCTGGTGTGAATCCAGGGGTTGGCATCCTAGAAAATATGTTATAGGTAGAATTGCCTTTCTGCAAATGGGATTAGAAATTAAGGTGGCCTTGAGTACCATCAAAGGTTAGGTCTCAGCCTTATCGGTATTGTTCCAACGACCACTTGCTTCTCATTCTCTGGTCCATAATTTCATACAGGGGGTAACACAGCTTAATCTGCCGGTTAGGTCACCTTTGAATCCTTGGGACCTGAATCTAGTTTTGTCGGCTTTACAAAAACAGCCTTTTGAGCCGATACGGCATACTCCCTTGATCCTTTTGACAAGGAAGTTAGTTTTTCTGGTTGCCATATCTTCTGAAAGAAGGGTATCAGAGTTGGCTGCTCTTTCTTGCAAAGAGCCATATTTAATTATTTACAAGAATAAGGTGGTATTACGTCCTCATCCTAGCTTTCTGCTGAAGGTGGTGTCAGGATTTCATCTAAATCAAGATATTGTTCTACCTTCATTTTTTCCAGAACCCTGTTCTACGGAAGAAAAGTCGCTACATGCTCTTGATGTAGTGAGAGCAGTCAAGGTCTATTTGAAAGCGACTGTTCAGATTAAAAAAACAGATGTTTTGTTTGTGTTGCCTGGAGGTCCAAGGAAAGGACAAGCAGCATTGAAATCTACTATTTCTAATTGGATTCGGCAAGTAATTGTTCAAGCTTACGGTTTGAACAATTACTTGCCGGAAGATTCCACCTTTTCAAATCAAAGGGCACCCCACCAGAGCTGTTAGTGCTTTGTGGGCGGTGCATCACCAAGCCTCCATGGCTCAAATCTGCAAGGCAGCAACTTGGTCTTCAGGCCATACTTTCACCAGATTCTATCAGGTGGATGTAAAAAGACAGGAGGATATCGACTTTGGGTGCAGTGTGCTGCAAGCAGCAGTATAGGTCCTCAGGTCTGATGGCACCCTACTTTTGTTTGTGTCTCCCTCCCCTCAGATAGCATTGCTCTGGGACATCCCATATAGTTACTATTACGGCTCTGTGTCCTGTGATGTACGATAAAGAAAATAGGATTTTTATAACAGCTTACCTGTAAAATCCTTTTCTTGGAGTACATCACGGGACACAGAGGTCCCTCCCCTCTTTCTGGTATACACATGTATTGCTTTGCTACAAAAACTGAGGTACTCCGGTAAGGGGAGGGGTTATATAGGGAGTAAACTTCCTGTCTAGGGTGTGCCAGTGTCCATCACCTAAAGGTGACCTATATAACCCATACAGTTACTACTATGGCTCTGTGTCCAGTGATGTACTCCAAGAAAAGGATTTTACAGGTAAGCTGTTATAAAAATCCTATTGTTCCTGGCCAGCACTAGTAGGTGTTGTTTGAAGATGGCACATCTGCTTCACCACTGCGGTGTGCAGTCTGTCTCTCAAGAGCATATTGCTTAGACCACAGCAGGATGTGTTCAGATCCAGTGGGGTTGAGTTACTAAAACTGGAGAGTGAAAAATTTGGCACAGTTGTGCATGGTAGCCAAAAAGCTTCTAACTTCAGCTTGTCCAATTAAACTTTGACAAAAAAAATCTGGAAGCCACTTGGTTTCTATGCAGAGCTGCACCAGATTTTGCACTCTTCAGTTTTAGCAAATAACCCCTTAAACTTCTATAAAATCAACCCCAGTGTGCATGGAGGCAAATTCACTGTAAGTTACAGTATATTTTATATATATATATATATATATATATATATATATATATATATATATATACAGACAATATCTCACAAAAGTGAGTACATCCCACACATTTTTGTAAATATTTTATTATATCTTTTCATGTGACAAAACTGAACAAAATTATACTTTGCTGCAATGAGGTGGATTTACTAAAGGCAAAACCACTCTGCACTACAAGTGCACTGCAAGTACACTTGGAAGTGCACTTGGAAGTGCAGTTGCTGTAGATCTGAGGGGGAAGATCTAAAATGAGGGGAAACTCTGCTGATTTTATCATCCAATCGTGCAAACAAGAATTCTGTTTTTTATTTTCCTTGCATGTCTTCCTCAAATCTACAGCACTTGCAGTGCACTTGTAGTGCAAAGTGGATTTGCCTTAAGCAAATAACCCCCAATGTAAGGTAGTGAGTGTACAGCTTGTATAACAGTGTAAATTTGCTGTACCCTCAAAATAATTGAACACACAACCATTATTGTCTAAACCGCTGGCAACAAAATTCAGTACACCCCTAAGTGAAAATGTCCAAATTGGGACCAATTAGCCATGTGACTCATTCATGTTACAAGGTCTCAGGTGTGAATGGGGAGCAGGTGTGTTAAATTTGTTGTTATCGCTCTCACTCTCTCATACTGGTTACTGGAAGTTCTACATGGCACCTCATGGCAAAGAACTCTGAGATTCTGAAAAAAAAGAACTGTTGCTCTAAGTAAAGGTGGCCTAGACTATAAGAAGATTGCCAAGACCCTGAAACTGAGCTGTAGCACAGTTGGCCAAGACCATACAGCGGTTTAACAGGATAGGTTACACTCAGAACAGGCCTCACCTTGGTCGACCAAAGAAGTTGCACATGTGTCAGGGCTGGGCTCAGCCCTTCCTTCACTGAGCTGACCGCTTAGCTGTCGGCTAATTGCCAGCTCCTATCTCTCCACAGTGACTCACCTGTCGATGATATCCTGCTTGCCAGTCCTGCCTACTTAAGCTATCCAGCCCTGGGGATCTCTGCCTTCACCTTAGTCAACATCACAGAGATCTCTTGCATTCCTGTTTAAAGACTTGCTTGACTGACATCCCGCCTGGCTCCAGATTCTGCTTGCTGTTCCGCTACACTGATCCCTGACTTTCTGCCATGGCTGACTATGCATTCAGGTTACTGAACTCTGTCTATGTTTTGACTACGTTTGTTCTATTTACCGTATAACACGCACAGGCGTATAACACGCACATTCATTTTAAGAGGGAGGTTTCAGGGAAAAAAAATTAAACTTTAAATAAGAAACTTTGAAGCAAAATAAGGGTCAGTGCCCATCTGCAGCCTCACCATTGCCATCAATGCAGCCTGATCAATGCCCATCTGCAGCCTCACAAGTGCCATCAATGCAGCCTCATCAGTCCACATCAATGCAGAAGCCTCACCATTGCCATCAGTGCAGTCTGATCGATACCCATCTGCAGCCTAGAGGGGACAGGAAGGGGGGTGGGACGAGCGCCGACAGATTACATACAGTGAGAATCTCCTATGTTAGACAGAACAGTGGTCCAATGGCGGCCCAGGAGACGGGACTTCCTATTACAGAGGCCACCAAGTAAACAGAAGTTTCTCACTGTATGTAATCTGACGGCGCTCGTCCCGCCCCCTTCCCTGTCCCCTCCGAGGCAGCTAAAATTGAAGTATTGGCGTATAACATGCACACGCTATTTGCACCCAATTTTCATGGTGAAAAAGTGAGTGTTATACGCCAATAAATACAGTACTTTTATTATTAAACAACTGACTTAACTGTACTTCTGTCTTGGTCTGATTTAATGGTTTCTGACAATGTGCTCAGCATCATATCCAGAGGTTGTCATTGGGAAATAGATGTATGAGTGCTGCCAGCATTGCTGCAGAAGTTGAAGGGGTGGGGGGGTCAGCCTGTCAGTGCTCAAACCATACATTGCACACTGCATCAAATTGGTCTGCATGGCTGTCATCCCAGAAGGAAGCCTCTACTAAAGATGATGCACAAGAAAGCCGCAAACAGTTTGCTGAAGACAAGCAGACTAAGGACATGGAATTACTGGAACCTGATGAGACCAAGATAAACGTATTTGGTTCAGATGGTGTCAAGCATGTGTGGTGGCAACCAGGTGGGCAGTACAAAGACAAGTGTGTCTTGCCTACAGTCAAGCATGGTGGTGGAAGTGTCAAGGCCTGGGGCTGCATGAGTGCTCCTGGCACTGGGGAGCTATAGTTCATTGAGGGAACTATGAATGCCAACATGTACTGTGATATACTAAAGCAGAGCATAATTCCCTCCTTTCAGAGACTGGGCCACAGGGCAGTATTCTAACATAACGACCCCAAACACACCTCCAAGATGACCATTGCCTTGCTAAAGAAGCTGAGGGTAAAGGTGATGGACTGGCCAAGCATGTATCCAGACCTAAACCCTATTGAGCATCTGTGGGGCATCATCAAATGGAAGGTGAAGGAGCGCAAGGTTTCTAACATCCACCAGCTCCGTGATGTTGTCATGGAGTAGTGGAAGAGGACTCCAGTGGCAACCTGTGAAGCTCTTGGTAAACTCCATGCCTAAGAGGGTTAAGGCAGTTCTGGAAAATAAAGGTGGCCACACAAAATATTAACACTTTGGGCCCATTTGAGACATTTTTACTTAGGGGTGTACTCACTTTTGTTGCCAGTGGTTTAGACAATAATGGCTGTGTGTTGAGTTATTTTGAGGGGACAGCAAATTTACAAGTTATATTATACAAGCTGTACACTCAGTACTTTACATTGTAACAAAGTCTCATTTATTTAATGTTATCACGTGAAAAGATCTAATAAAATATTTACAAAAATGTGAGGGGTGTACTCACTTTTATGAGATACTGCATACAGTATATTAAACAAAATAATCTGCTAACCAATTGCATTCTTGTTAGAAAATCTGGGAAGGAGTAGTTTTTATTCCAATTTTTAATTTCCACCACCTTTAAAGTAAAATGGTAAGAAATGAGGCACTTGAACTTTGAGTGGGATTTCAAACAATCTTTTCAGGAATCATGCTTATGAATCCTTGGCATAGTTGATTGTTCCATGTTCAATAATCCTTACATGTACATGTTTTTTGAAAAAAATAAAACATAAAATGTTCAATATTCCCCCACATAACCATATAATAATAGTTATTATCATAGTAATAATGTTTCCTGGTTTAACATACACATAGAAACAGTACAATTTCCAGTCACAGATCTCTGGGTATTACAATGTTAATAACTGTTCACACTGAGTGGGTAAACTGATCTGCTATTTGACATATATATAGATCTATATAAGAAAATATGTTTTTAAGTGACAAAATATTTCCTACCTGTGTCTAAAATGGAAACATTAATTAAATACAGATTTTTTTTCCAGTTATCTATTTTTTTAAGTACATCAATCCAATATAAGTCTTGCTTGAAAAGCAAAATAGTAGGGGAAGAAAGACAAAACAGGATGAGAGAAGAGGTCTCACTTTGGAGCTATTGCAATTACTTTTATGGGATTGAAAAAGGTGTTGAGACTCCAACACCATGCATGTGCATTTAGATTTATTTTCTCAAAGGGATATTGTATGTGATGAAAGCATAAAGTGTGAAGAAACACAAATCATTGCACTGCAGGAGACACTGAAGCTTTTATTCCTAATTTACAGAAAAAGCCCATGTGAACATATATCACCGCAGTTTCGACTACAATTCCTCATCTACCAGTAGGTGAAGGAAACATGACAGATTAGAAAAACATCAAGCTATTATATTTGTAAAATTAGAATATCCTTTGAGTTTTATGCTTTCACATAAAACAAGAATCAATTGAAATAATGGCCAGGGTATCATCCATTATTCTTGATAATAATCATATTTAATCTGTTCAAACTTGCATTATACCATGTAGGGTCTCTTAATGAGCTATTTATATTCTAAGCATTGTGAAGCTATACTTTTTCTATGTATTCAATGCAGTTTTATGACCCGAACAGTACCAATATAATAAATTAGCAGTGTAACAGGAGTATGTCCAAATGTATATGTAATTGACATATTCACAAATTTAAAAGAATTAAATAGCCCATTTTTAAGTAATTCTAATGTAAAATTGGAAGGTGTATCTAGAATTTCACTCAAGGGAATAGATTAAAAAAAAGAACAACTATCATCCATTTATTGTAGAGGAAACACTAATGCATTGTGAACTGCTCTGCTGCGACTCTATGTATTATTCCATTGTGCTTCTACATATTGGACTCATTTGCTTTAATTATTATATAGTAATCAAATTGAAATAACATTGCATATAAGTCAATCTGGTTTGCACTTACATGTTTTTTTGCCAATAAACCCTGCAGGTTGTTTCCAATCATTTAGATTCAATAGCAGTAGTATGGGATAATATACGACTGGCTTGCCAGGATGGTAGATTTCAACTGCATTTTTTAACTCAGATTTTTTTGTTCTGTAAAGCCCTCACAGGTTTGTTAGAGAACCTGTCAGGAACCATGAATCAGACTGAGACAGAAGTGCAGTAAAAATCACACATTTTAATAAAATGGTAAAATGGTGCAAACAGAGCAAGTGTAGTCAAAACATAGCCAGGGTTTGTGAAACAGGAATCCAGAGATCAGCTTAGTAGAGGCAGTAAACAGGATCAGTAACCAGAAAGGAAGTCAGCCAGGCAAAAATCTTTAACAGGAAAATGCAGCCACAGAGTACCTAGATATGTTGACCAGGCGAAAGCACAGGAGATCTGATCCAGGCAGTTTAAATAGCCAGCAAGGCTAGCTGATGAGCAGGAAATGAAGACCAGGTGAGTCACTGTAGAATGAAGAGTACTGAGCACAGAGCTCTGAGAAGGAAGAGCTGAGCCCAGTCCTGACAGTACCCCCTCCTCAAAAACTGCTCCCCCTCAGAGGACCACCAGGTTTGAGGGGAAAATGTCTATGGAAAGCATGGAGGAGGGCATGAGCATGTACGCCTGAGGATGAGACTCAAGAGCGTTCCTCCAGACTGTACCCTTTCCAATGAACCAGGTACTATATGCACCCATGGAACCTATGGGAATCAATGATAGATTGTATTTCATACTCCTCATGGTTCGCAACCTGAACTGGGTGAGGACCTGGTACCGAGGAGGTGAAGCGGTTGCATACCAAAGATTTTAATAAGGGGACATGAAATACATTAGAAATACGCATATTAGATGGAAGGTCTAAAGCGTAAGCCACTGAGTTGATCCTATGGAGAATACAGAAAGGCCCGATAAACCACGGTGCCAGTTTCAGTGAGGGAACACGGAGTTGGAGGTTGTGAGATGACAGCCAGACCTTGTCCCCAACTTGGTAGGAAGGCACAGGTAGGCGTCCATGGTCAGTATGGAATCTGTACCTATCATGGCCCCTAAGGCCATGGTCAATGGAGCAGTCACATGGGCAGGTTGTAGAGGTCTCCCATCAATAGCCTCAATGGCAAGTGGAGTGGCACGAAGCTGCAGCGTAATCGAGTGCTTATACACAGAGGCACCATTTATGAACAGCAGGAGAAAAAATTCCTTCCTGATCCCTAGGGATGAGCTGAACACCCCCTGGTTCGGTTCGCACCAGAACCTGCGAACGGACCGAAAATTCGCACGAACGTTAGAACCCCATTGACATCTATGGGACTCGAACGTTCGAAATCAAAAGTGCTCATTTTAAAGGCTAGTTTGCATGGTATTGTCCTAAAAAGGGTTTGGGGACCAGGGTCCTACCCCAGGGGACATGTATCAATGCAAAAAATTTTTTTAAAAACAGCCGTTTTTTCAGGAGCAGTGATTTTAATGATGCTTAAAGTAAAAAAAAGTTAAATATTCCTTTAAATATCGTACCTGGGGTGTGTCTATAGTATGCCTGTAAAGTGGCGCGTGTTTCCCGTGTTTAGAACAGTCCCTGCACAAAATGTCATTTTTAAAGGAAAAAATCTCATTTAAAACTGCTTGCGGGTTTAATGTAATGTCGGATCCTGGCAATATGGATGAAAATCAGTGAGACAAACGGCATGGGTACCCCCCAGACCATTACCAGGCCCTTTGGGTCTTGTATGGATATTAAGGGGAACCCCGCACCCAAATTAAAATAAGGAAAGGTGTGGGGCCACCAGGCCCTATATACTCTGAACAGCAGTATACAGGCGGTGCAAACAAGACAGGGACTGTAGGTTTGTTGTTAAGTAGATTCTGTTTGTAATTTTTAACAGGTACATTTTTAACGTGTTTAGCTGCAGCCAAAAAATCCTTTTTAAGCTTTTTGGAAAACATAGGGAAGGGTTATCACCCCTGTGACATTTGTTTTGCTGTCTTTCCTCCTCTTCAGAAGATTTCACCTCACTTTTTGTCCCAATAACAAAAGTTTTTTGAAAATTTGGGTTTTTTTGTGGAACAAGGATTGGAAAGCATCAGTGGAAAGGAGAAATGTTTTTCCCATATTAACTCTTACAGGAGAGAATTTCCCTTCCTAGGGGTAGATTTCATCTCACTTCCTGTTGTCTCCTTCCGTTTGCAAGTAGGAGTCATTTGTAAGTTAGATGTTTGAAAGTAGGGGCCTGCCCTATATACTCAGCAGAAATTTGGGCCTTAGGTGTTGTTATGGCCACAATACTGTAAGCCCTCACAGGGCCCTGCTGTGAAATATTAGATCAAGAATTGTAATTACATGCCCCTGTTGAACAAGGGCAGAAAAATTGGGCCTTTGGTGGCAGTGGTGCTGGTGCCACAACACTGTAAGTCCTCACTCACTCTTGGTGGGTACAGAAATGGGCCCTGCTGTGAAATATTAGATCAAGAATTGTAATTACATGCCCCTGTTGAACAAGGGCTGAAAAATTGGGCCTTTGGTGGTGGCGCTGGTGCCACAACACTGCAACCCCTCACAGATACTCTAGTTGGAATGCAGAAATTAGCCCTGCTGCAAAGTATTGCATCAAAAATTGTAATAACACGCCCCTGTTAAACAGGGGCTGAAAAATTGGGCCTTAGGCACTGGTGCTGGTGCCACAACACTGCAACCCCTCACAGATACTCTAGTTGGAATGCAGAAATGAGCCCTGCTGCAAAGTATTGCATCAAAAATTGTAATTACAGGCCCCTGTTAAACAGGGGCTGAAAAATTGGGCCTTAGGCACTGGTGCTGGTGCCACAACACTGCAACCCCTCACAGATACTCTAGTTGTAACGCAGAAACCAGCCCTGCTGCAAAGTATTGCATCAAAAATTGTTAAACAGGGACTGAAAAATTGGGCCTTAGGCACTGGTGGTGGCGCCCAGAACCAAAAATGTTCTTACAAGCTATCAGCGTGATGATTGAGGAGGAAGAGGATAATTACTCAGGGATAGTCACTCAGCATCAGCATGTTTCAATAAATACCAACTCGTCTCACCCTGCTCCCCGCTCATCAATGTACTCTTTAACCCACTCATACCAGACAGTATGTCCTTGAGCAGGATCTTCCCATGGCTTAACGCCTCCCTTTTTCAACTTCGAAATTTAGTAAACCCGGTTACGTGAAAGCTACATCCCTTTGACACCTTACGTGAGAAATTTAATATCCCCAACCAACTTTTTACTTCTACCTGCAGGTCAGACACTTTTTCCACTCTAAATCCTCATCATTATTCCTCGAAAGTCCAACTAATTTCGAATACATATGTGCTCAGGGACCCCACCAGTTACACTTAATATCTTCCATCCATCGTATCCTTCATGAGTCGACACCTCTGACTGAGACCACGCATCACTATATGGGAAAATGGTCCCATTTGTTAGGCAGAGCTATCTCAATTCAGCTATGGGACAAGATTTGGTCTTCTGTCTCCAAATCCTCTAAGTGTGTGGCCCAACGGGAGACTTCTATGAAAATTCTTATGTTTTGGTATAGAACCCCTGATGTTATTCATAAATACGACCCCTCAGTCCCGCCGCGCTGTTGGCGTTGTGGGATTGACACGGGTTCTTTATTCCATATATTTTGGCAATGTTCAAAGATACAACCTTTCTGGAGGGGGGTGGGGCTCCTGATACAGAAAGTGCTGGATAAATCTCTCCCATTAGACCCATTACACTATTTGTTGGGCCTTCCTTTCCCTGGCTTAACCAAAAGAGCTAACCGGCTTCTTTCTTATATACTATTGGCTGCCAAACGACTTATTCCCCTGTGTTGGCTGTCCGATGCTCCTCCCCCTTGGCCCAAATTTTTACAATTAGTAACTGATATCCGAAGGATGGAATATCTAACGGCCTCAGTACATGATACTATCCCCCAATTTGAAAAATTGTGGAAACCCTGGGATGAGTCGGAATTTGGGACTCCTATGCCAAACACTGTTCTTTAAGCTTTTTTTTTGTTTTATACTGGCATGGGCGTCCCATATGATCGTGATATCCCATCCCTCCCCACCTGCCCCATTTTCACATGTATTATTTAGAACTTATTATCACACACCACATGTCCTTCATAGAATCTATGTTCCTCTCTAACTAACTTACACTTCTGATCCTGCACTTCTATTTTAGGAATAATATTTTTCTGTATCCTGGACAAAAGTACAGAGCGGTTTGTGCTCTGTAATTGTGAACTCTGTTCTTATGTACTTATTTTGTTTTTGCTATAAAGATATTATCAAACTTTATATTTTATATTTTATATTGTACAACATTACTGCTGTACTTGTTTATTCTATAATGTTAAAAAACCTAATAAAAATACAATTATAATAAGATTTCAAAAAAAATTATTCGGTTACATCAGCATCAGGTGCTTGGTAGCTGGTGGTGATCCAAGACTGATTCATTTTTATGAAGGTGAGTCGATTGACCGAGTCGGTGGACAGACGCACCCTGTGATCGGTTACAAAGCCTCCAGCAGCACTGAATGTGCGTTCCGAAAGAACGCTGGATGCAGGACAGGCCAGTAGCTCAGTTGCATACTGTGCAAGCTCTGGCCAGTGATCCATCCTCAAGACCCAGTAACCCAGAGGATTTTCGGTGGGAAAGGTGTCCAAGTCAGATCTTCCCCCTAGGTATTCCTGCACCATGTAAAACAGACGCTGGCGATGGTTGCTGGAAACAATCATACCTTGGGGCTGCGGACCAAAAAATTGTCTGAATGCATCGGTCAGACGGCCACCTTCTCCACCGCTCCTTCTTTGACTGACCGAAGCCTCAGCAACACGTTGTCCAGAAACAGGAGTTTGTAACCTCCCAGTCTCTGGGAACGCGTTGCACAGACCTTTCTGCAAGGCCTCACGAAGATGTTTCATCCTCTGCTCCCTCTGCGATGGCAAGATAAGGTCCGCAACCTTACCCTTGTAACGTGGATCAAGGAGGGTTGCCAGCCAGTATTGGTCCTTATCCTTGATACCACGAATACGAGGATCCTTACACAGGCTTTGCAGGATCAGGGAGGCCATGCAGCGTAGGTTTGCTGAGGCATTCGGTCCGGAGTCCTCTGGGTCACTAAGGACGACATGGTCCGCAGCCACCTCCTCCCAGCCACGTACAAGTCCATGTGTTTCTTGGGACTGATCCCTTAAAGACTGCTGCTGATGCTGAGTGCCAGGTTCCACCTCCATACTGACACAATCTTCCTCCTCCTCCTCCTCCTCTACCTGTGTGATCGGCGGGCACGCATGAACACTGTCTGGATAAAGGGGGCCTTGAGAGCTAAAGAAGTCCTCCTCTTCCTGCCTCTGTTCTGCCTCAAGTGCCTTGTCCATTATTTCACGCAGCGTGTGCTCCAACAGGTGGACAAGGGGGACAGTGTCACTGATGCATGCACTGTCACCGCTCACCATCCTCGTGGCCTCCTCAAATGGTGACAGGACAGTGCATGCATCCCTGATCATGGCCCACTGGCATGGGGGAAAAAAAACAAGCTCCCCTGACCCTGTCCTGGTGTCATAGTCGCACAGGTACTCATTGATGGCCCTCTGCTGCATGTGCAGCCGCTGCAGCATGGCCAACGTTGAGTTCCACCTGGTGGGCATGTCACAGATTAGGCGGTTCTTGGGCAGGTTAAACTCCTTTTGGAGGTCCGTCAGCCGAGCACTGGCATTATATGACCGGCGGAAATGCACACAGACTTTCCTGGCCTGCCTCAAGACATCCTGTAAGCCCGGGTACCTGCCCAAGAACCGCTGCACCACCAAGTTAAGGACGTGAGCCAAACAGGGCACATGGGTCATTTGTCCCTGTCGGAGGGCAGAGAGGAGGTTGGTGCCATTGTCGCAAACCACCATTCCTGCCTTAAGTTGACATGGCGTCAACCACCTCTGAACCTGCCCCTGCAGAGCTGACAGAACCTCTGCACCAGTGTGGCTCCTGTCCCCCAAGCACACCAGCTCAAGCACCGCATGGCATCTTTTGGCCTGCGTACTTGCGTAGCCCCTTGAACGGCTACGGAGCACCGCTGGTTCCAAGGACAAGGCACAGGAAGAGGCCATGGAGGAAGAAGAAGAGGAGGGGGTGGAGGAGAGAGGTGTGTCACAATCATTAGCATTTTGGAGGCGTGGTGGCAGAACAACCTCCAACACTACTGCACCTTGTCCTGCATCCTTCCCAGCTGCCAGCAGAGTCACCCAATGCACCGTGAAACTTAAGTAAAGTCCCTGTCCATGCCTGCTGGACCATGAGTCAGTGGCAATATGCACCTTACCGCTGACCGCCCTGTCCAGCGAGGCATGGACATTGCCTTCCACATGCCGGTAGAGAGCCAGAATCGCCTTCCGTGAGAAAAAGTGGCGTTTGGGTACCTGCCACTGAGGAACCGCACATTCCACAAACTCACGGAAGGGGGCAGAGTCTACCAACTGAAAAGGCAGCAGTTGAAGTGCTAGCAATTTTGCCAAGCTAGCATTCAACCGCTGGGCATGTGGATGGCTGGGAGCAAACTTCTTTTGGCGGTGCAGCAGCTGGGGCAGGGAAATTTGCCTGGTACAATCTGACGTCGGTGTACCAAAAGCAGATTGCCCACAAGTACTTGGCTGTGACACACCTAATTCTACACCTTCATTCCTCTCAGTGCAGGTCTCAGAGAGGACTGAAGGTATAGTGGGGTTGGAGATCTCAGCTGATGAGGAGCAAGGAGAGGTCCTCTTTGTTCTTTGGTGTGGGTCTTTTAGATACGCTTGCCAACGAACTGCATGGCAGGTCAACATATGTCTGGTCAAGCATGTGGTACCCAAGCGGGAGATGTTTTGGCCACGCGAGATACGCTTGAGACATATGTTGCAAATAGCAGCGGTGCAATCTGATGCACTCGTCTGAAAAAAGGCCCACACCAAAGAAATTTTTGAATAATGCACAGAGACTGCAGCGCCCTGCACATGTGGAGCTTTGGGGTGTGATGCAGTCAAGGTGCTGCCCTTAGGCTGGCCCCTGGAGGGCATCCTGCCTCGTTGGTGATGTGCTGCCTCCTCCTCCTCCTCTCTCCTATCAGGCACACACGTTGAGTCAGTGACCTCATCATCCCCTCCCTCCTCATCACTGGAGCAAAGCTGGCAGTATGCTGCAGCAGGGGGAGCATGACTGCCAGATTGCTGTCCTTCTTGGGCACCCCCTCTGTCCGTGCTCACGTTACTGTCTTCATCGAGCTCAGTATCATCATCAGAGCCTTCCAAACGCTGGGCATCCTCCTGGAGCATGTACCCAACACTGTGGTCAAACAGTTCGAGGGACTCCTCAGGAGGACATGGTAGGGCTAGGGAAGGAGTCACTGATGACATTGAGCCAAGGGAAGAGGCCGCTGCTTTGCCAGACAAAGTACCCTGGGCATGGGTGAGAGAGGATGAGGAGGATGAGGACGGCTTGGTCATCCACTCGACCAAGTCTTCCGCATGTTGCGGCTCAACGCGGCCAGCTGCCGAAAAAAAGGCCAAGCGTGTCCCACGGCCACGTGCTGATGAGGATGCAAAGTCTCCACGACCAGCACTAGACACAGAGCCTGCTTGCCCTCTCTTATTGGCTTGTGACTGTCTGCCTCTCCTTCTTGGCCTTCCAGACATACTAATGGCCTGTAGCTGCACTAAGCTGGGATATATATATATATATATATATGTACTGATACTGCAGCTAGCAAAATCAACTGCCTGCCTGTAGTATGAGAACACCACCAACCTTCTACAGGTAGCTTTAGCTGAACACTGTGCAGAGCTCGCAAAAAACTAACTTGTAGCTTTTTTAGCTGCCTGCGGTAGTGATAGGATCAGGAAAACACCACCAACCTTCTACAGGTAGCTTTAGCTGAACACTGTGCAGAGCTCACAAAAAAATAACTTGTAGGTTTAGCTGGACACTGTGGGGAGGACGCACCACACTTACTTGTAGTTTTAGCTGAACACTGTGAGCAGGACGCAACGCACTAACTTGTAGGTTTAGCTGAACACTGTGAGGTGGACGCACCGCACTAACTTGTAGTTTTAGCTGAACACTGTGAGGTGGACGCACCACACTAACTTGTAGGTTTAGCTGAACACTGTGAGCAGGACGCACCCCACTAACTTGTAGTTTTAGCTGAACACTGTGAGGTGGACGCACCACACTAACTTGTAGGTTTAGCTGAACACTGTGAGCAGGACGCACCCCACTAACTTGTAGTTTTAGCTGAACACCGTGAGCAGGACTCACTGCACTAACTGTAAATAGTCTAGCTGCCTGACTGTGGTACTAATAGGATCAAAAGAACACCAGCAATTTTCTTCAGGTAGCTGTATATACTGTAACAAGACATGCCTGCCTGTCAGTAAGAAGATAACAGGAACGGATCTAGCTGAACACTGTGAGCAGGACGCACTGCACTAACTTGTAGCTTTAGATGAACACTGTGCAGAGGTCTCACTACACTAACTTGTAGGTTTAGCTGAACACTGTGAGCAGGACACACAGCACTAACTTGCAGTTTTAGCTGAACACTGTGAGCAGGACGCACCGCACTAACTTCTAGGTTTAGCTGAACACTGTGAGGTGGACGCACCGCACTAACTTGTAGGTTTAGCTGAACACTGTGAGGTGGACGCACCACACTAACTTATAGTTTTAGCTGAACACTGTGAGCAGGACGCACCGCACTAACTTCTAGGTTTAGCTGAACACTGTGAGGGGGACGCACCACACTAACTTGTAGTTTTAGCTGAACACTGTGAGCAGGATGCACTGCACTAACTTGTAGCTTTAGATGAACACTGTGCAGAGGTCTCACTACACTAACTTGTAGGTTTAGCTGAACACTGTGAGCAGGACGCACAGCACTAACTTGTAGTTTTAGCTGAACACTGTGAGCAGGACGCACCGCACTAACTTCTAGGTTTAGCTGAACACTGTGAGGTGGACGCACCGCACTAACTTGTAGTTTTAGCTGAACACTGTGAGCAGGATGCACTGCACTAACTTGTAGTTTTAGCTGAACACTGTGAGCAGGACGCACCACACTAACTTGTAGATTTAGCTGAACACTGTGAGCAGGACGCACCGCACTAACTTCTAGGTTTAACTGAACACTGTGAGGTGGACGCACCACACTAACTTGTAGTTTTAGCTGAACACTGTGAGCAGGACGCACTGCACTAACTTGTAGTTTTAGCTGAACACTGTGAGCAGGACGCACCGCACTAACTTGTAGGATTAGCTGAACACTGTGAGCAGGACGCACCGCACTAACTTCTAGGTTTAACTGAACACTGTGAGGTGGACGCACCACACTAACTTGTAGTTTTAGCTGAACACTGTGAGCAGGACGCACTGCACTAACTTGTAGTTTTAGCTGAACACTGTGAGCAGGACGCACCGCACTAACTTGTAGGATTAGCTGAATACTGTGAGGTGGACGCACCACACTAACTTGTAGTTTTAGCTGAACGCTGTGAGCAGGATGCACTGCACTAACTTGTAGCTTTAGATGAACACTGTGCAGAGGTCTCACTACACTAACTTGTAGGTTTAGCTGAACACTGTGAGCAGGACGCACCGCATTAACTTGTAGTTTTAGCTGGACACTGTGAGGAGGACACACCGCACTAACTTGTAGTTGTAGCTGAACACTGTGAGCAGGACGCACCGCACTAACTTGTAGGTTTAGCTGAACACTGTGAGGTGGACGCACCGCACTAACTTGTAGGTTTAGCTGAACACTGTGAGCAGGACACACCCCACTAACTTGTAGGTTTAGCTGAACACTGTAAGCAGGACACACCCCACTAACTTGTAGTTTTAGCTGAACACTGTGAGCAGGATGCACTGCACTAACTGTAAATAGTCTAGCTGCCTGACTGTGGTACTAATAGGATCAAAAGAACACCAGAAATTTTCTTCAGGTAGCTGTAAATACTGTAACAAGACAAGCCTGCCTGTCAGTAAGAAGATAACAGGAACGGATCTAGCTGAACACTGTGAGCAGGACGCACTGCACTAACTTGTAGCTTTAGATGAACACTGTGCAGAGGTCTCACTATGCTAACTTGTAGGTTTAGCTGAACACTGTGAGCAGGATGCACAGCACTAACCTGTAGTTTTAGCTGAACACTGTGAGCAGGATGCACCGCACTAACTTCTAGGTTTAGCTGAACACTGTGAGGTGGACGCACCACACTAACTTGTAGTTTTAGCTGAACACTGTGAGCAGGATGCACTGCATTAACTTGTAGCTTTAGATGAACACTGTGCAGAGGTTTCACTACACTAACTTGTAGGTTTAGCTGAACACTGTGAGCAGGACGCACTGCACTAACTTGTAATTTTAGCTGAACACTGTGAGCAGGACGCACCGCACTAACTTCTAGGTTTAGCTGAACATTGTGAGGTGGATGCACCACACTAACTTGCAGTTTTAGCTGAACACTGTGAGCAGGACGCACTGCACTAACTTGTAGTTTTAGCTGAACACTGTGAGCAGGACGCACCCCACTAACTTGTAGTTTTAGCTGAACACTGTGAGGTGGACGCACCACACTAACTTGTAGGTTTAGCTGAACACTGTGAGCAGGACGCACCCCACTAACTTGTAGTTTTAGCTGAACACCGTGAGCAGGACTCACTGCACTAACTGTAAATAGTCTAGCTGCCTGACTGTGGTACTAATAGGATCAAAAGAACACCAGCAATTTTCTTCAGGTAGCTGTATATACTGTAACAAGACATGCCTGCCTGTCAGTAAGAAGATAACAGGAACGGATCTAGCTGAACACTGTGAGCAGGACGCACTGCACTAACTTGTAGCTTTAGATGAACACTGTGCAGAGGTCTCACTACACTAACTTGTAGGTTTAGCTGAACACTGTGAGCAGGACACACAGCACTAACTTGCAGTTTTAGCTGAACACTGTGAGCAGGACGCACCGCACTAACTTCTAGGTTTAGCTGAACACTGTGAGGTGGACGCACCGCACTAACTTGTAGGTTTAGCTGAACACTGTGAGGTGGACGCACCACACTAACTTAGAGTTTTAGCTGAACACTGTGAGCAGGACGCACCGCACTAACTTCTAGGTTTAGCTGAACACTGTGAGGGGGACGCACCACACTAACTTGTAGTTTTAGCTGAACACTGTGAGCAGGATGCACTGCACTAACTTGTAGCTTTAGATGAACACTGTGCAGAGGTCTCACTACACTAACTTGTAGGTTTAGCTGAACACTGTGAGCAGGATGCACAGCACTAACTTGTAGTTTTAGCTGAACACTGTGAGCAGGACGCACCGCACTAACTTCTAGGTTTAGCTGAACACTGTGAGGTGGACGCACCGCACTAACTTGTAGTTTTAGCTGAACACTGTGAGCAGGATGCACTGCACTAACTTGTAGTTTTAGCTGAACACTGTGAGCAGGACGCACCACACTAACTTGTAGGTTTAGCTGAACACTGTGAGCAGGACGCACCGCACTAACTTCTAGGTTTAACTGAACACTGTGAGGTGGACGCACCACACTAACTTGTAGTTTTAGCTGAACACTGTGAGCAGGACGCACTGCACTAACTTGTAGTTTTAGCTGAACACTGTGAGCAGGACGCACCGCACTAACTTGTAGGATTAGCTGAACACTGTGAGCAGGACGCACCGCACTAACTTCTAGGTTTAACTGAACACTGTGAGGTGGACGCACCACACTAACTTGTAGTTTTAGCTGAACACTGTGAGCAGGACGCACTGCACTAACTTGTAGTTTTAGCTGAACACTGTGAGCAGGACGCACTGCACTAACTTGTAGGATTAGCTGAATACTGTGAGGTGGACGCACCACACTAACTTGTAGTTTTAGCTGAACGCTGTGAGCAGGATGCACTGCACTAACTTGTAGCTTTAGATGAACACTGTGCAGAGGTCTCACTACACTAACTTGTAGGTTTAGCTGAACACTGTGAGCAGGACGCACCGCATTAACTTGTAGTTTTAGCTGGACACTGTGAGGAGGACACACCGCACTAACTTGTAGTTGTAGCTGAACACTGTGAGCAGGACGCACCGCACTAACTTGTAGGTTTAGCTGAACACTGTGAGGTGGACGCACCGCACTAACTTGTAGGTTTAGCTGAACACTGTGAGCAGGACACACCCCACTAACTTGTAGGTTTAGCTGAACACTGTGAGCAGGACACACCCCACTAACTTGTAGTTTTAGCTGAACACTGTGAGCAGGATGCACTGCACTAACTGTAAATAGTCTAGCTGCCTGACTGTGGTACTAATAGGATCAAAAGAACACCAGAAATTTTCTTCAGGTAGCTGTAAATACTGTAACAAGACAAGCCTGCCTGTCAGTAAGAAGATAACAGGAACGGATCTAGCTGAACACTGTGAGCAGGACGCACTGCACTAACTTGTAGCTTTAGATGAACACTGTGCAGAGGTCTCACTATGCTAACTTGTAGGTTTAGCTGAACACTGTGAGCAGGATGCACAGCACTAACCTGTAGTTTTAGCTGAACACTGTGAGCAGGATGCACCGCACTAACTTCTAGGTTTAGCTGAACACTGTGAGGTGGACGCACCACACTAACTTGTAGTTTTAGCTGAACACTGTGAGCAGGATGCACTGCATTAACTTGTAGCTTTAGATGAACACTGTGCAGAGGTTTCACTACACTAACTTGTAGGTTTAGCTGAACACTGTGAGCAGGACGCACTGCACTAACTTGTAATTTTAGCTGAACACTGTGAGCAGGACGCACCGCACTAACTTCTAGGTTTAGCTGAACATTGTGAGGTGGATGCACCACACTAACTTGCAGTTTTAGCTGAACACTGTGAGCAGGACGCACTGCACTAACTTGTAGTTTTAGCTGAACACTGTGAGCAGGACGCACCACACTAACTTGTAGGTTTAGCTGAACACTGTGTGGTGGACGCACCACACTAACTTGTAGTTTTAGCTGAACACTGTGAGCAGGACGCACTGCACTAACTTGTAGTTTTAGCTGAACACTGTGAGCAGGACGCACCGCACTAACTAGTAGGATTAGCTGAACACTGTGAGGTGGACGCACCACACTAACTTGTAGTTTTAGCTGAACACTGTGAGCAGGATGCACTCCACTAACTTGTAGCTTTAGATGAACACTGTGCAGAGGTCTCACTACACTAACTTGTAGGTTTAGCTGAATGCTGTGAGCAGGATGCACCGCACTAACTTGTAGTTTTAGCTGGACACTGTGTGCAGGACGCACTGCACTAACTTGTAGTTTTAGCTGAACACTGTGAGCAGGACGCACCACACTAACTTGTAGGTTTAGCTGAACACTGTGAGGTGGATGCACCACACTAACTTATAGGTTTAGCTGAACACTGTGAGCAGGATGCACCCCACTAACTTGTAGGTTTAGCGGAACACTGTGAGCAGGACGCACCCCACTAACTTGTAGTTTTAGCTGAACACTGTGAGCAGGGCGCACTGCACTAACTGTAAATAGTCTGGCTGCCTGACTGTGGTACTAATAGGATCAAATGAACACCAGCAATTTTCTTCAGGTAGCTGTAAATACTGTAACAAGACAAGCCTGCCTGTCAGTAAGAAGATAACAGGAACGGATCTAGCTAAACTGAATACAGTGTATATATATATATATGCAACACCTGGGATGCATATATATACACAATACACTGTAAGTGCAGCTAACTGACTGACTGTTCTGCCTAATCTATCTAACTCAAATCAAATGACACTGTCTGTCTCTCTCTCTCTCTATCTATGAACGCCGGAACACACACTACACAGGGCCGCCGTGCAGGCGGACTTATATAGTGTGGGGCGTGTGCTAAATCCCCTGAGCCATAATTGGCCAAAGCCTCCTTGGCTTTGGCCAATTACGGCTCTCTGTTCAGACGGCGCTGTGATTGGCCAAGCATGCGGGTCATAGTCATCATCCAGCAATCATCAGCCAGCAATGCACTGCGATGCCGCAGTGAATTATGGGCCGTGACGCGCCATACGAATTTGGCACGAATGGCCAATATCGTTCGCAATTCGGCGAACGGGCGAACAGACCATGTTCGAGTCGAACATGGGTTTGACTCGAACACGAAGCTCATCCCTACTGATCCCCAAGAAGCAATCAAATATTCCCTGGATCAACTTAACCTATAAATTTTAGTATCCAGTCATATTATGTGTATCTAGGGAAGAATCAAGGCCTTACTTAACTCATCTTCACTTGTTAATGCACCACAGCTCCATTGTGATGTATAAACTTTAACCACTTAATGACCAGATATTTTTCTTACATTTGTTGGTTACAAGTAAAAATGTGTATTTTGTGCTAGAAAAGGACTTAGAACCCCCAAACATTATATATTTTTATTTAGCAGAGACCCTTGAGAATAAAATGGCGGTCATTGCAACTTTTTATGTTGCATGGTTTTTGCACAGCGGTTTTTTAAATGCAATTTTTTGGAAAAAAATAAACTTTAATGAATAAAAAAAACCATAATATATACCCTTTTTTGTATAATATGAAACATGATGTTACGCCGAGTAAATAGATACCTAACATGTCATGCTTTAATGTTGCACATGCTCGTGTAATGGCGCCAAACTACGGTACTTAAAAATATCCATAGGCGATGATTTAAACATTTCTACAGGTTACCAGTTTAGAGTTACAGCAGAGATCTGGTGTTAGAATTATTGCTTTTGCTCAGACGTTCGTGGCGATACCTCACATGTGTGGTAAAAACACTGTTTACATATGTGGGCGTGACCTACATATGCATTCATTAATGCATGTGAGCATGTAGGGATGGGGGCACTGTAAAAATGTTTTTTTTTGTATTATTTTTTTTTTTTTATATTTACACTGTCCCTTTAAAAAAAAATGTTTCTTTGCAATGACAATACAACATGACAGGTCCTCTTTATGGAGAGATCTGAGGTCTAAAAGACCCCAGATCTCTCCTCTACCCTTAAAAGCAAAAGCTTACATTTTTTCTTAATCTTTTGCTTGAAGAAAAAAAAAACAAGTTTACATGGCCTGAGAACTGTAAGTGACGTCATGACTAGGGATGGGCGAACAGTTTGGCCCGAGCATAAGTTTGGGCCGAAAGTTCACTGTCCGGATGTTTGAAGAACAGCTGAACAAATGGGTCATTCGTCCATTTGTTCGCCCTCCCAAACCGACCACAATGCATTGGGGCGCTGAACAGTGCATTGTAAGCCCTGATTGGCTGAAGCAGTGAAAGCATCAGCCAATCAGGGCACAGAGCACTGTCAGAGTCATGATTGGACACTGTCATCATGACTTTATCCAATCATGGCTCATTCCTGCCCCACAGTATAAAAGTATTCTTTTAATGGCAGCCATTTTCTGTGTGATTTTGGCGTGGAGAGAGATAGAACAGGGCTCTGTTCAGTGCTGTTAGTTAGTGTGCTATACTGTGCTATTTTGCTTCAATTGTCAGTGTAGAATATTAGTTTAGTGTCAGTCTAGGGATAGTGTGAGTGTAGTGAGGAGGACCATTATTCACCTTTGCATAGTGTGCAGCTAGAGTAGGGACAGCTCAGATAGTTTCAGTGTAGTGTAGTGAGACCGTGTCAGTAATCTTTACATTAGTGTATAGCTAGAGTAGGGACAGTTTAGATAACGTCAGTGTAGTGACTGTTGAACACTGTCTATTTGATTAATTAAAGTGCATCTACATACAGATTTCACCTTCTTCTTTACATTTGCTTATAAGTAGGGATGAGCTTCGAGTACGAGTCAAACTCATCGGCTATTCGCCAGTTTGCTGAACAGTGAACAATTTGGGGTGTTGACAGCAAATTCGAAAGCCGCGGAACACCCTTTAAAAGTCTATGGGAGAAATCAAAAGTGCTAATTTTAAAGGCTTATATGCAAGTTATTGTTATAAAAAGTGTTTGGGGACCTGGGTCCTGCCCCAGGGGACATGGATCAATGCAAAAAAAATTTTAAAAACGGACATTTTTTCTGGGGGTCCCCTTGTTAAAGGGGGCTTCCAGATTCTGATAAGCCCCCCCGCCTGCAGACCCCCACAACCACCTGGCAAGGGTTGTGAGGATGAGGCCCTTGTCCCCATCAACATGGGGACAAGGTGTTTTGGGGGGCTACCCCAAAGCACCCTCCCAATGTTGAGGGCATGTGGCCTGGTACGGTTCAGGAGGGGGGGCGCTCTCTCACCCCCCTCTTTTCCTGTGGCCTGCCAGGTTGTGTGCTCGGATAAGGGTCTGGTATGGATTTTTGGGGAGACCCCACGCCATTTTTTTTTGTTTTGGCACGGGGTTCCCCTTAAAATCCATACCAGACCTGAAGGGCCTGGTATGAAATTTAGGGGGACCCCCACGTGATTTTTTTTTTTTCAATTTTGGTTCGGGGTTCCCCTGTGGGGAATTCCCATACCGTTTTTATCAATGAACTTTTATGTGTATTGTTGGAGCGGCAATTCATTAATAGCCGCGAGTAGTTTTAAATGACTTTTTTTCCTTTGAAATGTCATTTTGCTGTCAGACTGTTCTAAACACGGGAAACATGTGCCCCTTTACAGGCATACTATAGACACCCCCTAGGTACAAAATTTAAAGGAATATTACACTTTTATTGTTTCACTTTAAGCATTATTAAAATCACTGCTCCTGAAAAAACGGCCATTTTTAAAACTTTTTTTTGCATTGATCCATGTCCCCTGGGGCAGGACCCAGGTCCCCAAACACTTTTTATGACAATAACTTGCATATAAGCCTTTAAAATTAACACTTTTGATTATCCATGTTCGTGTCCCATAGACTTTAATGGTGTTCGTGTGTTCAAACAAATTTTTTGCCTGTTTCGCATGTTCTGGTGCGAAACCGAACAGGGGGGTGTTTGGCTCATCCCTACTTATAAGCACCGCCCCCTCCCTTACAATAATGTCTGGGAGGACAACAAGGAGAGGCAGACGTTCTCCTGGCACTGTAAGAGGGCCAGCAACAAATGTGTCCACAGGCAAAGGTGGACGTGGTAGTCAGTCCTCAGGCAGGGCATCATTTCCTCTGTTTAGTGAGTTTGCCGGTGCTATCCAGCCACAGCATGCTGAGGAGGTGGTGGACTGGCTTATTAAACCTTTCTCATCCTCTTCATCCTCTGTCACGCAAGCAGGGATAAGAGTGCAGTCCCCTGCAGTTGCCAGAGTGGATAAACCTGCCTCCTTGCCCACATCTATACCTGCCATAGTCCCAACATCAACCATTGAGGAGTCAGCTGAGTTATTTGACCACAGCATCAGCCACTTGCTCCTTGATGATGCCCAGCCATTACTGGATTCAGATGTTGGTTCTAAAGTTGAGGATGACAGGAACATGAGCCTAGAGAGAGGGAGGAACACTGGTAGACAAATTGCCATTCATGTTCCCCAAGCCACAGTGTCTCCAGTGGTAATGATGAAGATGGAGGAGATGGAGATGGATATGGAGATGATGATGATGATGATGATGATGATGAGGTCACTGGTGCAACTTTGGTGCCAGATAGAGCAGAGGAGGAAACTGAAGGTGAAGCGCCACAACCCCACATTCTGCAGCTGTTATCTCCCAGCCCACTCCCCAAAGCTCAGCTGTCTGAGCTTTTTTCAGCACATCTGCAGCAGATTGCACTGTTGCTATCTGCAAACTGTGTCTCAGGCTGATGTGCCTATGGCAAAAATACCAACCATATGCATATCATTGCAATTTTTTTTGCCTTCATCAAGAGCACTTCTATAGGGTTACGGTGGGAAAGCACCCCTGACACCCAAAGAGTTATTTTTCTGCATCTGTGTGACATGTGCATATCATTGCAATTTTTTACAGCAAGGCCAATTCTTGCTTTTATCAAGAGTACCTCTATAGGGTTACGGTGGGAAGGCGCCACCGACACTCAAAGAACAATTTTTACGAATCCGTTACTTCTAGACAAAGTCAAAGTGACACCAGAATGTATCCAAAAAATCTTGAATCTTGTTCCCAGTGCACTACATTGTGGCCTCATCATACACACTGGCTCCCCAGCTGTTGCTGAGCAAAATAAAGGCAGCTTGCAGGGAAAATGTCATTTTATTTGGCTTTATAAATGCAATTATTGCTGCAGCAGATTCTAGACATGGTACAGATCTGCCACTTTACAGGTAGACTAAGGGGACATCCCCCCCCCCCCCCCAGGCACTATATTGGAAGGAATTTTTTATTTTTAGGCTTTCACTTTAAAAATCAAAAAATCACTGCTCTTTTAAAGATGATGTTTTTCACAAACTTTTTTTTGTTATTGATAAATGTCCCCCAGGGCAGGACCCGGACCCCTATAACCATTGTATGCCCAATTACTTGCATATAAGCTTTCAAAATGGGCACTTTTGATGTTCAGGTCTCATTTAATTTAATGGGGTTTGTTATTCGGGTCTGAACTTTCACCAGAAGTTCTGGTGCAAACCGAACAGGGGTCTGTTCGGCCCATCCCTAGTCATGACATCGCTCTGGTCCTCCAAGGGCATAGAGATGAGCAGCTCCCATCTTGCCATTGCTTATCTCTATGGCAAGCCACCACCGGCACCGGATGGTTCCTGGGCTCAGCGATTGGTAACATAAGCCCAGGAACTACTGGAAAGCTACGAGAGGGGGCACCTATACCGCCACTTCGAAAAGTGATCCTGCCGTGAATTTGCCGTGAGGATCACTTTTATCTGAAAAGGCTGGCGTCCGAGGGAAAAGAAAATACCGGGATTATTTTCCC
Source organism: Aquarana catesbeiana (assembly GCF_042186555.1). Lineage (NCBI taxonomy): Eukaryota > Metazoa > Chordata > Amphibia > Anura > Ranidae > Aquarana > Aquarana catesbeiana. The sequence goes on along the minus strand of NC_133324.1, from coordinate 785,429,240 downwards.
TCTGTGACAATTTGTAAAGTTACTAATAGAGATGGGCTGAACACCCCCTGTTTGGTTTGCAGGGGGAACAGGGAAAACGTTCTAACCTGAATGGCAAACCCCATTGAAGTCTATGGGGGCCGAACAGGAAAAATCAAAAGTGCCCATTTTTTCAGGAGCAGTGATTTAATGATACTTAAAGCGGAGTTCCACCCAAAAATGGAACTTCGCTTTAAGTGCAGGTGACCCCCTGACATGCCACATTTGGCATGTCATTTTTTTGGGGGAGGAGTGGGTACCTTGTTTTTATGGACACCCAGCTCCCACTTCCTCCCCTGGCTCCGTTGCGCTGGAAGAAAGTTCACTTCTCCCTCATCCCTCCCTGCAATCTTCTGGGACACATCACAGATCCCAGAAGATTTCCCGGCCATTCACAGCGTCACAGGTCCCAGAAGATTTCCCGGCCATTTACAGCGTGCAGTGTGGCTCGCACTGTGACAGTTAGAATGCCAGTGCCTCAGAGAGGAGGGGGAGAGGATCAGGGCTTCATGTGCCCGCATCGCTGGACCATGGGACAGGTGAGTGTCTGATTGTTAAAAGTCAGCAGCTACACTTTATGTAGCTGCTGACTTTTAAATGGGTGGAACTCCACTTTAAAGTGCAATAACAACATTGAAAAATGTATTTAAATATATTCAACATCAAAATAGTCACACAAACTTCCAAATACTGTATTTGACTACATAAGCTCAGTTTACTGGTAAAAATAAGTGTGAATTGCCAGACTTCAGTGGGTGTAAAAAGATGTACGCTTGCTGCCTTCTGACTGTAGGCTTACTGCGGACGAGTGTGGGTGTACCAAGATGGCCACACCAAAACGTCACTTCCATTACATATTCTGATGAGTAGCGGCTTCCTGAAAGGACACCGGCGCAAAATGCACTGTGCAGCGTATTGCAGGGAGCATTTGATGGGGCGCACGCCCACTGAACTCCCTGCAAATACGGATGTTGGACGAATGGACCTGACAGCCAATATTTAGTCCAAACTCATGCTCGGGCCAAACCATTCACCCTATCTCAGTGTTTCTTAACCTTTTTGCAGTCAAGACACCCTATATAATTATGCAGGACCTTGAGGCACCGCTAAAATGTAAAAAACTAAACAAATAGAGCACAGCAACTGCCACCACACTGGTACAGACTAGTATTCCAATGCTCTTTTTTTTCACAGTTTCTTTCCCTGACTCTGCTAATGTTATCGCAGTTCTGACAGAGGTGGGCACCAGGGGGCTAAACAAGGATGCTGTGCAGGTAACCAACATCCTCCTTTTCAACTGATGCCATCATTGGTTGTTAGGTTGCCAGTATCTAGAAGTCTGTAATAGTGCACAATGAAAACCTATGGCTTGTATAACTAAAAGGCAGGCTTGATCAACCTCTGGCATGATCAACTATTTTTTGGCAATTTTTAGCCATTTTGCCAAGGCACCCCTGAAGAAGCCTGGACACCCTGATTGAAAAGGCTGATCTATCTATCTAATCAAAAGTATTGGTACCTTACACGCATATGAACTTTAATGGTATCCCAGTCTTAGTCCGTAGGGCCGAATATTGAGTTGGACGACCCTTTGCAGCTATAACAGCTTCAACTCTTCTGGGAAGGCTGTCCACAAGGTTTAGGAGTGTGTCTATGGGAATGTTTGACCATTCTTCCAGAAGCACATTTGTGAGGTCAGGCACTGATGTAGACGAGAAGCCCTCGCAGTTTCTAATCTAATTCATCCCAATGGTGTTCTATCGTAATGAGGTCATACTTTGTGCAGGCCAGTCAAGTTCTTCCACCCCAAACTCGCTCATCCATGTCTTTATGGAACTTGTTTGTGCACTGGTGTGCAGTCATGATGGAACAGGAAGGGGCCTTCCCCAAACTGTTCCCAAAAAGTTGGGAGCATGAAATTGTCCAAAATGTCTTGGCATGCTTAAGAGTTTCCTTCACTGGATCTAAGGGGCCAAGCCCAACCCCTGACAAACAACCCCACACCATAATCCCCCCTCCACCAAATGATTTGGACCAGTGCACAAAGCAAGGTCCATAAAGACATGGATGAGTTTGGGGTGGAGGAACTTGACTGGCCTGCACAGAGTCCTGACCTCAACCCGATAGAACACCTTTGGGATGAATTTGAGCGGAAACTGCAAGCCAGGCTTTCTCGTCCATATCAGTGCCTGACCTCACAAATGCGCTTCTGGAAGAATGGTCAAACATTCCAATAGACACACTCCTAAAACCTTGTGGCCGGCCTTCCCAGAAGAGTTGAAGCTGTTATAACTGTAAAGGGTGGGCCAACTCAGTATTGAACCCTATGGATTAAAACTGGGATGCCATTAAAGCCCATGTGCGTGTAAAGTCAGGTGTCCCAATACTTTTGGTAATAAAGTGTATCTATAAAGCTGTTTCACACCATGCTATATGCTTTATCTAGTTACATAATACCGTTGGTTAAATAACTAACTTCAAACATTAAATCCTATATTGACATAGTATTGTGCTAGTATAGCATAAAACATTTTGAATTCATTTTGTCATTTTTAAAATGAACAAACATTAAAAAGAAATGTTATTTTACTATGCAGTCTGTTTTCTGCTTTACTATTGTCAGAATTAGTGACAACTTCTTGTCTACCTGTCATAATCTGTCCTTTCAACTGTGGTGCTGAAAAGCAATTTTCTGCCTCGAAAGCACTCCATTTTTAACTTTGCTTTGACCAGTTTCCATTTTCAACAGAGCTGCACAAGTGTATACATATGACAAAGGACCCTTTTTTACCATTTCAAAAACATTTAGCTGATACTGCATATCTATGCCTAATGAGCAGAGCTGTTCAAATGCAACCTGTGCTGACACATATCCATTTTATTTAAATAAGTATTTCAACTGAATTATATTTCCATACATATGTTCCACTGATGCTGTCTCTCTGCATTAACATGCATAAATATGCAGGGTTTATCAATATTCCTGTGTAAAATAAATACAGATTTCTAAATTGTATTATAAGTAGCTGGGTGTGATCTTATATAGAATCTTCCCTTAAAAAGTGTTAGTTTCTGACCTGTAGATTAGATGTTGTTTAGGCAGTGTTTTTTTATTATTGTTCATACATTCTTGACCTAAGGACATTTGTACCCCCCTTTCCCTTTCCATGCATAGTATACAGGATGCCAGTTTTGTGTCCTGGAAGGCAGGAATGTTTCTCTGTTATTTGGGTTGTGGTCCTATTAAGGGGGTTGATAAGAGACATTTTTAGATCTTAGCTGTTCTTGCCCATGCAGGGTCAGATGTTCTGAAGTAGTCTGCTTGTAGAGGTTGGGGCTGCTTTACAGTAGTCTCTGGACTGGTAAGTCCTCATTTGGGACCCAACATTCCTAAGCTAAGAAAGACTTTGGATGGGAAAGAGCCTCCAAACCCTGATTACAGGGAGTTTGGTCCTAAAAGGTTAATCCGACTGGGGTTACCCCACATTCAATTCGCATGACAGGAGATTGTGACCGGCTTTCTATGGAGATGGTTCCCATATCTCCGTTGCGGCTGCAGAGCGGATTACACAGGAGTTTTGTGTGTCTTTGGCTCTGTTTCAGGGCTGAATTCAGGAAAAAATGTGGCCTTGATTTGTCCCTGAAATGGAGAAAGGGGACGCACTGGACCCCTGCTGTGAGCCTCATCTGTCGGATGTGTGAACCCAGCCTCAGAATGATAGCTGCACAGTGAGAATTAGTATATATGGATCAATCTTAGGTTTTGGAGAGAATGGGCAAAGTAAGTGTCTCTTTAACCACTTAAGGACCGCCTCACGCCGATGTACGTCGGCAAGGCGGCACGGGCAGGCAAAATCACGTACATATACGTGATTTGCCTCCCGCGGGTGGGGGGTCCGATCGGACCCCCCCGGTGCCCGAGGCGGTCCTGTTATGTCCCCCGGCGATCGGAGGTGAGGGGGAGGCCATCCGTTCGTGGCCCCCCCTCGCGATCGCCGCCGGCCAATCAGATCACTTCCTTTGCTGCTGTATGCTAAACAGCAGCAAAGGAAATGATGTCATCTCTCCTCGGCTCGGTATTTTCCGTTGCAGCGCTGAGGAGAGAAGACTTCACTGTGAGTGCACAACACTACACACACAGTAGAACATGCCAGGCACACAAAACACCCCGATCCCCCCCCCCCGATCGCCCCCCGATCCCCCCCAATCACCCCCCCCTGTCACAAACTGACACCAGCAGTTTTTTTTTTTTTTTTCTGATTACAGCATTGGTGTCAGTTTGTGACAGTTACAGTGTTGGGACAGTTAGGGTTAGCCCCCTTTAGGTCTAGGATACCCCCCTAACCCCCCCTAATAAAGTTTTAACCCCTTGATCACCCCGTCGCCAGTGTCACTAAGCGATCATTTTTCTGATTGCTGTATTAGTGTCGCTGGTGACGCTAGTTAGTGAGGTAAATATTTAGGTTCGCCGTCAGCGTTTTATTGCGACAGGGACCCCCATATACTACCTAATAAATGTTTTAACCCCTTGATTGCCCCCTAGTTAACCCTTTCACCACTGATCACCGTATAACCGTTACGGGTGACGCTGGTTAGTTCGTTTATTTTTTATAGTGTCAGGGAACCCGCCGTTTATTACCGAATAAAGTTTTAGCCCCCCGATCGCCCGGCGGTGATATGCGTCGCCCCAGGCAGTGTCAGATTAGAGCCAGTACCGCTAACACCCACGCACGCGGCATACGCCTCCCTTAGTGGTATAGTATCTGTACGGATCAATATCTGATCCGATCAGATCTATACTAGCGTCCCCAGCAGTTTAGGGTTCCCAAAAACGCAGTGTTAGCGGGATCAGCCCAGATACCTGCTAGCACCTGCGTTTTGCCCCTCCGCCCGGCCCAGCCCAGCCCACCCAAGTGCAGTATCGATCGATCACTGTCACTTACAAGGCACTAAACACATAACTGCAGCGTTCGCAGAGTCAGGCCTGATCCCTGCGATCGCTAACAGTTTTTTTGGGAGCATTTTGGTGAACTAGCAAGCACCAGCCCCAGGCAGCGTCAGGTTAGCACCAGTACCGCTAACACCCACACACGCGCCGTACACCTCCCTTAGTGGTATAGTATCTGAACGGATCAATATCTGATCCGATCAGATCTATACTAGCGTCCCCAGCAGTTTAGGGTTCCCAAAAACGCAGTGTTAGCGGGATCAGCCCAGATACCTGCTAGCACCTGCGTTTTGCCCCTCCGCCCGGCCCAGCCCAGCCCACCCAAGTGCAGTATCGATCGATCACTGTCACTTACAAAACACTAAACACATAACTGCAGCGTTCGCAGACTCAGGCCTGATCCCTGCGATCGCTAACAGTTTTTTTGGAAGCTTTTTATTGAACTGGCAAGCACCAGCGGCCTAGTACACCCCGGTCGTAGTCAAACCAGCACTGCAGTAACACTTGGTGACGTGGCGAGTCCCATAAGTGCAGTTCAAGCTGGTGAGGTGGCAAGCACAAGTAGTGTCCCGCTGCCACCAAAAAGACAAACACAGGCCCGTCGTGCCCATAGTGCCCTTCCTGCTGCATTCGCCAATCCTAATTGGGAACCCACCGCTTCTGCAGCGCCCGTACTTCCCCCATTCACATCCCCAACCAAATGCAGTCAGCTGCATGAGAGGCATTTTCTTTGTCCTCCCGAGTACCCCTACCCAACGAACCCCCCCAAAAAAGATGTCGTGTCTGCAGCAAGCGCGGATATAGGCGTGACACCCGCTATTATTGTCCCTCCTGTCCTGACAATCCTGGTCTTTGCATTGGTGAATGTTTTGAATGCTACCATTCACTAGTTGAGTATTAGCGTAGGGTACAGCATTGCACAGACTAGACACACTTTCACAGGGTCTCCCAAGATGCCATCGCATTTTGAGAGACCCGAACCTGGAACCGTTTACAGTTATAAAAGTTAGCTACAAAAAAAAGTGTTAACAAAAAAAAAAACACATACAAAAATATAAAATAAAAAAAAATAGTTGTCGTTTTATTGTTCTCTCTCTCTCTATTCTCTCTCTATTGTTCTGCTCTTTTTTACTGTGTTCTATTCTGCAATGTTTTATTGTTATTATGTTTTATCATGTTTGTTTTTCAGGTCTGAAATTTTTTATACTTTACCGTTTACTGTGATTTTTTTGTCTTCAGGTACGCCATTCACGACTTTGAGTGGTTATACCAGAATGATGCCTGCAGGTTTAGGTATCATCTTGGTATCTTTCTTTTCAGCCAGCGGTCGGCTTTCATGTAAAAGCAATCCTAGCGGCTAATTAGCTTCTAGACTGCCTTTACAAGCCGTGGGAAGGAATGCCCCCCCCACCGTCTTCCGTGTTTTTCTCTGGCTCTCCTGTCTCAACAGGGAACCTGAGAATGCAGCCGGTGATTCAGCCAGCTGACCATAGAGCTGATCAGAGACCAGAGTGGCTCCAAACATCTCTATGGCCTAAGAAACCGGAAGCTACGAGCATTTTATGACTTAGATTTCGCCGGATGTAAATAGTGCCATTGGGAAATTGGGGAAGCATTTTATCACACCGATCTTGGTGTGGTCAGATGCTTTGAGGGCAGAGGAGAGATCTAGGGTCTAATAGACCCCAATTTTTTCAAAAAAGAGTACCTGTCACTACCTATTGCTATTATAGGGGATATTTACATTCCCCGAGATAACAATAAAAATGATTAAAAAAAAAAAAAAAATGAAAGGAACAGTTTAAAAATAAGATAAAAAAGCAAAAAAATAATAAAGAAAAAAAAAAAAAAGCACCCCTGTCGCCCCCTGCTCTTGTGCTAAGTTGAACGCAAGCGGCGGTCTGTCGTCAAACGTAAACAGCAATTGCACCATGCATGTGAGGTATCACCGCGAAGGTCAGATCGAGGGCAGTAATTTTAGCAGTAGACCTCCTCTGTAAATCTAAAGTGGTAACCTGTAAAGGCTTTTAAAGGCTTTTAAAAAATGTATTTAGTTTGTCGCCACTGCACGTTTGTGCGCAATTTTAAAGCATGTCATGTTTGGTATCCATGTACTCTGCCTAAGTTCATATTTTTTATTTCATCAAACATTTGGGCAATATAGTGTGTTTTAGTGCATTAAAATTTTAAAAAGTGTGTTTTTTCCCCAAAAAATGCGTTTGAAAAATCGCTGCGCAAATACTGTGTGAAAAAAAAAATGAAACACCCACCATTTTAATCTGTAGGGTATTTGCTTTAAAATATATATATAATGTTTGGGGGTTCAAAGTAATTTTCTTGCAAAAAAAAATAACTTTTTCATGTAATCAAAAAGTGTCAGAAAGGGCTTTGTCTTCAAGTGGTTAGAAGAGTGGGTGATGTGTGACATAAGCTTCTAAATGTTGTGCATAAAATGCCAGGACAGTTCAAAACCCCCCCAAATGACCCCATTTTGGAAAGTAGACACCCCAAGCTATTTGCTGAGAGGCATGTCGAGTCCATGGAATATTTTATATTGCGACACAAGTTGCGGGAAAGAGACAAATTTTTTTTTTTTTTTTGCACAAAGTTGTCACTAAATGATATATTGCTCAAACATGCCATGGGAATATGTGAAATAACACCCCAAAATACATTCTGCTGCTTCTCCTGAGTACGGGGATACCACATGTGTGAGACTTTTTGGGAGCCTAGCCGCGCACGGGACCCCGAAAACCAAGCACCGTCTTCAGGCTTTCTAAGGGCGTGAATTTTTGATTTCACTCTTCACTGCCTATCACAGTTTCGGAGGCCATGGAATGCCCAGGTGGCACAAAACCCCCCCAAATGACCCCATTTTGGAAAGTAGACACCCCAAGCTATTTGCTGAGAGGTATAGTGAGTATTTTGCAGACCTCACTTTTTGTCACAAAGTTTTGAAAATTGAAAAAAGAAAAAAACATTTTTTTTCTTGTCTTTCTTCATTTTCAAAAACAAATGAGAGCTGCAAAATACTCACCATGCCTCTCAGCAAATAGCTTGGGGTGTCTACTTTCCAAAATGGGGTCATTTGGGGGGGTTTTGTGCCACCTGGGCATTCTATGGCCTCCGAAACGGTGATAGGCAGTGAAGAGTAAAATCAAAAATTCACGCCCTTAAAAACGCTGAAGGCGGTGATTGGTTTTCGGGGCCCCGTACGCGGCTAGGCTCCCAAAAAGTCCCACACATGTGGTATCACCATACTCAGGAGAAGCAGCTAAATGTATTTTGGGGTGCAATTCCACATATGCCCATGGCCTGTGTGAGCAATATATCATTTAGTGACAACTTTGTGCAAAAAAAAAAAAAAATGTGTCACTTTCCCGCAACTTGTGTCAAAATATAAAATATTCCATGGACTCAATATGCCTCTCAGCAAATAGCTTGGGGTGTCTACTTTCCAAAATGGGGTCATTTGGGGGGGGGTTTGTGCCACCTGGGCATTCCATGGCCTCCGAAACTGTGATTGGCAGTGAAGAGTGAAATCAAAAATTTACACCCTTAGAAATCCTGAAGGCGGTGATTGGTTTTCGGGGTCCCGTACGCGGCTAGGCTCCCAAAAAGTCCCACAGATGTGTTATCCCCGTACTCAGGAGAAGCAGCTGAATGTATTTTGGGGTGCAATTTCACATAGGCCCATGGCCTGTGTGAGCAATATATCATTTAGTGACAACTTTTTGTAAATATTTTTTTTTTTTTTTTGTCATTATTCAATAACTTGGGACAAAAAAAATAAATATTCAATGGGTTCAACATGCCTCTCAGCAATTTCCTTGGGGTGTCTACTTTCCAAAATGGGGTCATTTGGGGGGGTTTGTACTGCCCTGCCATTTTAGCACCTCAAGAAATGACATAGGCAGTCATAAACTAAAAGCTGTGTAAATTCCAGAAAATGTACCCTAGTTTGTAGACGCTATAACTTTTGCGCAAAGCAATAAATATACGCTTATTGACATTTTTTTTTACCAAAGACATGTGGCTGAATACATTTTGGCCTAAATGTATGACTAAAATTGAGTTTATTGGATTTTTTTTATAACAAAAAGTAGAAAATATCATTTTTTTTCAAAATTTTCGGTCTTTTTCCGTTTATAGCACAAAAAATAAAAACCGCAGAGGTGATCAAATACCATCAAAAGAAAGCTCTATTTGTGGGAAGAAAAGGACGCAAATTTCGTTTGGGTACAGCATTGCATGACCGCGCAATTAGCAGTTAAAGCGATGCAGTGCCAAATTGGAAAAAGACCTCTGGTCCTTAGGCAGCATAATGGGTCGGGGCTCAAGTGATTAAGATAATTTTAGAAGAGTGTACTGTACCATGTGTAATCATAAAATATTATATCTAGAATTATAATAGTGAACACAAATCACATACAGTATAGACCCAAAAGGGCTCTCTGGAAAGTAGACTGTATATTGATTTTAAAGTATCAACAGTCTACAACATTAACTAGTTCATTCACTTACTTATATTACAGGTGAAAACGAAATAATATGTAATTTTTGAAAATACAATAATATACTGTACACATAATAGCCATGCTGTCCATGTATTATAGCAATCATAATAGCACTAGAGAAGCTAAGAGGTTTATGTTTAAAAGTCAATTTAACTGATTTATTAGAAAAACAAACTATCCATGTACAAAGACGTGCTACTGTGGCTTTCTTCTTTGCCCCTCCTCTTTTGTGCAATTGGCAGCTTTCATGCAGTGTGGTATGCATTGTCTTTTACTCATCAACTTCATCAAAGAAAATAAAGTCCAAAGCTATCAGTGGGATGTTTGTTAATTATTCAAGAATGATTAAATCAGAAATCTGATATGAAGCTATTTAAATTTTAAGTTGCTGTAGCATGTCATTTTTCCAGGTTTTAGATTAAAGCACAAGCACATCAAGCACTATATTTTGCATCTGGAGCCAATTGAAATATAATTAATTTGATTATGATTAACACAACAATGGTCTAGGTTGCAGTCACTAATTATAAAATACATGTATATTCTGCATGTGGAAAGAATGTTTACTATATATTAAGTATAGTATGTGCTGTTTGTTTCTGTATGTTTACACTTTTGGTCAAAAAGTGTTTAACCACTTGCCATTCTGGTCAATACTCACATTTCTCACATACATGTAAACATCAGCTTTTTTTTTAAATTTAGTTAAAACATTGCTTAGAGCTCTCAACGTGTATATTTTCTGAAATAAAAGTCACTAGAGAAAAAAGTCCATCAAATCCAACCTATGTGTGTGATTATGTGTCAGTATTACATTATATATCCCTGTATGTTGCGGTCATTCAGGTGCTTATCTAATAGTTTCTTGAAGCTATCAATGCTCCCCGCTGAGACCGGTGCCTGTGGAAGGGAATTCCACATCCTTGCCGCTCTTACAGTAAAGAACCCTCTACGTAGTTTAAGGGGTTAAACCTCTTTTCTTCTAATTTTAATGAGTGGCCACGAGTCTTGTTATACTCTCTTCTGCTAAAAAGTTTTATCCCTATTGTGGGGTCACCAGTACGGTATTTGTATATTGAAATCATATCCCCTCTCAAGCGTCTCTTCTCCAGAAAGAATAAGTTCAGTGCTCGCAACCTTTCCTCATAACTAAGATCCTCCAGTCCCTTTATTAGCTTTGTTGTCCTTCTTTGTACTCGCTCCATTTCCAGTACATCCTTCCCGAGGACTGGTGCCCGGAACTGGACAGCATACTCCAGGTGCGGCCGGACCAGAGCCTTGTAGAGCGGGAGAATTATCATTTTATCTCTGGAGTTGATCCCCTTTTTAATGCATGCCAATATTCTGTTTGCTTTGTTAGCAGCAGCTTGGCATTGCATGCCACTGCTGAGCCTATCATCTACTAGGACCCCCAGGTCCTTTTCCATCCTAAATTCCCCCAGAGGTTATCCACCCAGTGTATAGATTGCATTCATATTTTTGCCACCCAAATGCATTACTTTACATTTTTCTACATTGAACCTCATTTGCCATGTAGTCGCCCACCCCATTAATTTGTTCAGGTCTTTTTGCAAGGTTTCCACATCCTGCGGAGAAGTTATTGCCCTGCTTAGCTTAGTATCATCTGCAAATACAGAGATTGAACTGTTTATCCCATCCTCCAGATCGTTTATGAACAAATTAAATAGGATTGGTCCCAGCACAGAACCCTGGGGAACCCCACTACCCACCCCTGACCATTCTGAGTACTCCCCATTTATCACCACCCTCTGAACTCGCCCTTGTAGCCAGTTTTCAATCCATGTACTCACCCTATGGTCCATGCCAACAGACCTTATTTTGTACAGTAAACGTTTATGGGGAACTGTGTCAAATGCTTTTGCAAAATCCAGATACACGTCTACGGGCCTTCCTTTATCTAGATGGCAACTCACCTCCTCATAGAAGGTTAATAGATTGGTTTGGCAAGAACGATTCTTCTTGAATCCATGCTGATTACTGCTAATGATACCGTTCTTATTACTAAAATCTTATATATAGTCCCTTATCATCCCCTCCAAGAGTTTACATACTATTGATGTTAGGATAACTGGTCTGTAATTCCCAGGGATGTATTTTGGCCCTTTTTAAATATTGGTGCTACATTGGCTTTTCTCCAATCAGCTGGTACCATTCCAGTCAGTAGACTATCTGTAAAAATTAGGAACAACGGTCTGGCAATCACTTGACTGAGTTCCCTAAGTACCCTCGGATGCAAGCCATCTGGTCCCAATGATTTATTAATGTTAAGTTTCTCAAGTCTAATTTTAATTCTGTCCTCTGTTAACCATGGAGGTGCTTCCTGTGTTGTGTCATGAGGATAAACACTGCAGTTTTGGTTACTGAAGCCCCCAGATTCACTCGTGAAGACTAAGGAGAAGAATAAATTCAATACCTTCGCCATATCCCCATCCTTTGTAACCAGATGTCCTTCCTCATTCTTTATGGGGCCAATATGGTCTGTCCTCCCTTTTTTACTGTTTACATACTTAAAGAATTTCTTGGGATTTTTTTTTGCTCTCCTCCGCTATGTGTCTTTCATGTTCTATCTTAGCTGTCCTAATTGCACCCTTACATTTCTTGTTGCATTCTTTATAAGGTCTGAATGCTGAGGGTGATCCCTCAACCTTATATTTTTTAAAGGCCTTCTCCTTTGCTTTTATGTGCATTTTTACATTGGAGTTAAGCCATCCAGGACTTTTGTTCGCTCTTTTAAATTTATTACCCAATGGGATACATTGGCTAATGCCCTTATTTAATATGCTCTTAAAGCAAACCCATCTCTCCTCCATATTCTTTGTTCCTAATAGTTTATCCCAATTTATGCCTTTTAGCAAGGTTTGTAGTTTAGGGAAGTTGGCTCTTTTGAAGTTCAGTGTCTTTGTATTCCCTTTATGTTTCCTATTTGTGTGATTTATACTGAAACTAATTGACCTGTGATTGCTGTTACCTAAATTGCCCCGTATTTCCACATTCGTGATCAGGTCTGTATTGTTGGTAATCAGTAGATCCAGTAATGTTATATTTCTAGTTGGTGCGTCTACCATCTGACCCATAATATTGTCCTGCAAGACATTAAGGAGCTGGCGAGCCTTAAATGAATGCGCGGTTCCCTCCGCCCAGTCTATGTCTGGATAATTAAAATCCCCCATTATGATAACACTTCCCATCCTTGCTGATAATCCAAATTGTTATAGGTGATCTGTCTCCACTTCCTTCCTTTGTGCAGCAGTTTATCAAACAAACATTTTCAGGAAAAACCCTAATGAAATTTAGTGAACACAAACACAATATAATACCCAAATTTTTTTTAAAATATACAAGATGATGTTATGCTGAGAAAATAGATAACTAGCATGTCATGCTTTAAAATTCCGTACACCTGTGTAACAGCCACAAACTAGCATGCACTATGATTGGGGGGAAGAGGGGGACCACCTTCCTCCTCCTGTAAAAGTGATTGGGTGTCTGTTTGCTGTGCAGATCATTTTTACAAGAAATAGAATCACTGGCTGAATCCATAAGGTACAGTATTATCAAATCACATTATTTTGGTTACAAATTTTTGGCAAAAATAAATAAACACATACGGTAAATAAATTCTCTAAGAATATTTACATTAGGAGCTCTCATTTTTTATCTAATAAAAAGTTAATAATTAAACTGTGCTGTGGGGGTCATTTACTATAGCGCCACGGGGCTAATTAGCGCTAATTGCCACAAATTAGTGTTAATTAGCTCTAAAATGGTATTCACTATAGTGCTGATGAGCAAATACTCCTAAAATCAAATTTACTATAGTTTCCTGAAACCAAATAGCACCCAAACCCCTACTCTGTTAAAACCTGGAGAATTGCACATGAAAATATTGTTTAAAGCATGATATAATTGCCTACATAGTACTGAAATATGCGGTATATTATTTAAAGGTAATCGGCTTTTAAACTGTGGGAAAAGGTGATTTCTACAATGAAATATGTTTAAAAGTCTGAGAAGAGATAAATTCCCCGTTTTTGTACAACTAGGTGCCAACCAGGCCCGGACTGGGGCAAAAAATAGGCCCGGGCATTTTAGCCTGAGGGGGCGGGCCAGGGCGTTCGTTGGGGCGGGTGATGGCGGGATGTGGGTTTCCAGGATGTGTGGATTTGACTACTTTAACTCGGGTTTTAATGGTGGAGTCCTGAAAATAGTATGAAGCAGCATAAGATGAAGGTTGCTCTAATCCAGGGGAAACCTTTTGGGCATAGTGCGCAAAAAAATGTTTTCAAAGAAATTGAGAGTGCCAGATACATAAAAAAGCAAAAAACTGTCAACTTCACATGGAAAGGAATCTTTATAGTTAAGTAAATGCTTTAAAACAACTTGAATAATAGTAAGAAATCAACTGAGCCTTGCACCATCACACCTCAGATCAGCCCCAATACCTGCAAGTAACTGGCTTTGTGAATACTGCGTAATGACAAACTTTGTGACACAGTCACAATAAAAATCGCAGATTGCCGCCATTACTAGTAAAAAAAATAATAATAATAAAAATGCTATAAATCTATCTCCTATTTTGTAGACGCTATAACTTTTGCGCAAACCAATCAATATACGCTTATTGCATTTTTTTTTACCAAAAATATGTAGAAGAATATGTATCAGCCTAAACTGAGAAAATGTTTTTTTTTTGTTTTTTTTTATATGGGAATATTTATTATAGCAAAAAGTACAAAATATTGTGTGTATTTTTCAAAATTGTTGCTCTTTTTTTGTTAATAGCGCAAAAAATAAAAACCGCAGAGGTGATCAAATACCACCAAAAGAAAGCTCTATTTGTGGGAAAAAGGACATCAATTTTGTTTGGGTGTAACATCGCACGACCGCGCAATTGTAAGTTAAAGCGGCACAGCGCCGAATCGCAAAAAGTGCTCTGGTCAGGAAGTGGGTAAAATCTTCCAGGGCTGAAGTTGTTAAGCAAAGCACTAATCAGACTGCAGTTACTGAGTTACTAAGTTACCATTAGGAGCGTTCTCGGGCCTGGAGCATTCAGATCCGACCTCTTCACTGGCGGGAAAGGAGGTGGGCATATGTCAGCCTCAAGTCTTTCCCTATAGGTGGCCGCAGCACCTCGCTGGCTTTTACTTGCAGGCTTCTCCATCCCTCCTCCTCTCCTGGCCCGTCGGCTGCGGTGCTCATGCGCGAACAGGGACTCTGTGTTTAGCGGCAGCCTAGGTTGCCATGGAAGGGCTTGGTAGGCAGAGAATGCCTCCGCTCCTCCCACCACAACCAGCATATGCAGAACGGCCGGCCCTGCATGTCGGAACCTGCGGCCGGCCCTCCATGTCGGACTCGGAACCCACAGCCGTCCCTGTATGTCACAGCCAGACATGGAGCCTGGCAGCCCCCAGCCCACCAGGCAAACACCCGGTGTGCCCTATGGTCAGTCCGGGCCTGGTGCCAACACAACTGAGCATGCTCAGACCTGCAAATAGCTCTCATTTTAGCTCCAGTGTCTTTTTTACAGGGCGCTATAGTAAATACGAAAATGAGCGCTGTGTAAAAGAGCATTTTTTGGAAGTGAAAATCTGCGCTATTATAGTCCAATGCAGTTTTAGCCATTGATTCTAATGGAACAATTGTAACTTTCACAAATAAAATCTTTTTATGTTGAGATGAAATGTATCTTTCTTTGAAATACATTTTCCTTTGCAACATTATTGCTTCTACTTTAAATATTTTGTTTATAAGAATGCTAGAATGTGAAATGTCTTGATGTTTTGGTAAAATATATTTTTCTCTGTCACTTTCACTTGTTACTCTCCATCTCACAACAATCTTTACCCAAACTCACACAGGTTTCTTTACAAACCACAAACAATACCATTGCTGATACAAATTTAAAATGAGTCACATTTTTTGGTGCTTTTTATTATTTCCAAATGATCATAATTTTAACCCAAAAAATGTGATATTTGTATCAACATCCGAAATCAAAATGTAATTCCCAAAAATTTGAGGTTAATATCAATATTTTACACTGGCCCACAAAAAAAAAACACCAAATATCACAAAATAAATCAAGAAGGATAACTCTTGTGTAATGTAATTCCATCACTTGTATGTCCAAAGAAATGCAGTATTTATGAGTATTTATGTGTATTTATGTGTAGTTATGTGTAGGAGGTTTTCACATATGTCAGCTCTGTGGCTTAGAGGTTAGAACCTCTGCTTAGTATCCCTGAGTGTCTGGATTTGATTCCCAAACATTCTGCTTCATGTAGAGAAGTTGTCTCATCTCCCAGGTCCTAAAACTAAATGTAGTATTTATGTGTTATCCAATCAAAAGTATTGGGACACCTGCCTTTACACACATGTGAATTTTAATGGCCAGCCCGGTCTTAGTGCGTAGGGTTAAAAATTGATTTGGCCCACCCTTTGCAGCTAGAACAGGTTCTGGGAAGGCTAGGAAAGCTGTCCATAAGGTTTTGTGTGTCTATGGAAATGTTTGACCATTCTTCCACAAGTGCATTTGTGAGGCCAGGCACTGATGTTGGATGAGAAGGCCTGGCTTGCAGTCTCTGCTCTAATTCAGCCAAAAGGTGTTCTATCAGGTTGAGGTCAGGATTCTGTGCAGCCAGTCAAGTTCCTCCACCCCAAACTCGCTCATCCATGTCTTTATGGACCTTGCTTTGTGCATGTTGGAACAGGAAGGGGCTATCCCCAAACTGTTCCCACAAAGTTGGGAGCATGAAATTGTCCAAAAGGTCTTGGTATGTTGATTCCTTAAGAGTTCCCTTCACTGGAACTAAGAGGTCAAGCCCAAACCCTGAAAAACAACCCCACATCATAATCCCCCCTCCACCAAATGATTTGGACCAGTGCACAAAGCAAGGTCCATAAAGACATGGATGAGTGAGTTTGGAGTGAAGGAACTTGACTGGCCTGGACAGAGTCCTGACCTCAACACAACAGAACGCCTTGGGGATGAATTAGAGCAGAGACTGTAAGCCAGGCCTTCTCGCCCAACATCAGTGTCTGCCCTCACAAATGCACTTGATAGAATGGTCAAACATTCCCATAGACACACTCCTAAAGCTTGTGGACACCCTTCCCAGAAGAGTTGAAACTGTTATAGCTGCAAAGGGTGGGCCAAATGAATTTTGAACCCTACGGACTGATGCCCCGTACACACGGTCGGACATTGATCGGACATTCCAACAACAAAATCCATGGATTTTTTCCAACAGATGTTGGCTCAAACTTGTTTTGCATACACACGGTTGCACAAAGTCGTTGGAATTTCCGAACGCCAAGAATGCGGTGACGTACACCACGTACGACGAGACTATAAAAGGGCAGTTCAGTACCAAGCACGGCACCCTTTGAGCTCCTTTTGCTAATCTCGTGTTAGTAAAAGTTTGGTGAGAGATGATTCACGCTTTTTCAGACTCGTGGTTTTGAGTTTGTTTTTCTGCTGTTCAGTTTGTGCTTGTGGGTTTGTATCTGTTCTTCAGTGCATGCAGCGAGTTACCATTGACTTGCCATTGTGTTCTTGTTCGTTCGTTACTGATTTTCAGGTCACTCTTCACAGGCCTTGCTGTTCTTCAATGTGTTCTGTTACATTGTTCTGAGCAGCCGACCATTTTCTAGCCATGTTGCGTGTATGTACTCATCGTAGAGTTCGTGCTGTGCGGGGGCTTGGTGTTGGGGTCCTCACTTTGACACAAGCCCAGTCCATGAACAGGGCGGGGAGGAGTTTATGGACCAAGAATTGGTTGCTCCAGCGTGACCAGTTCTGTCACATGCCTTTGCTCCATGAGATCCGTGAGAATAATCCTGATGATTTCAGGAACTTTCTCCGGATGACGGACCCCGTATTTCACCGTTTGTTGGCTTTGCTGACCCCTTTTATCAGCAGGCAGGATACCTGCATGAGGCAAGCCATCACTCTGGAGCAGAGGCTAGTCACCACTAGGGATGAGCTTCGAGTTCGAGTCAAACTCATGTTCGACTCTTTGGCTTTCGCCCGTTTGCCCAACAGCGAACAATTTGGGGTGTTCGTGGCAAAGAAATCAAAAGTGCTAATTTTAAAGGCTTATATGCATGGTATTGTCATAAAAGGTGTTTGGGGACCTGGGTCCTGCCCCAGGGGACAAGGATCAATGCAAAAAAAGTTTTAAAAACGGATGTTTTATCGGGAGCAGTGATATTAATAATGATTAAAATGAAACAATAAAAGTGTAATATTCCTTTAAATTTCGTACCTGGGGGGTGTCTATAGTATGCCTGTAAAGGGGCACATGTTTCCCGTGTTTAGAACAGTCTGACAGCAAAATGTGTCATGCCATTTTTATCAATGAACTGTTATGTGTATTGTCGGACCAGCTATTCATTAATAGCCACAAGTAGATTTAAATGACTTCAGAGGGGGGGGCGGGGTCACCAGTTACATAACCCCGCCCCCTTCTGACATCACGGGGAATGCCACAGGGAAGTCCCGTCAAGTCCCCGTGCGTCAGAGGGGGCGGGATCACCAGGTGGCTCCGCCCCCCGTTATTTAAGAACTGTCAGAAGAGGAGAAGCGTCACACAGTGGGAGCTTCCCTCCATGCCATCATGGATGCGGAGCAGCCCAAGGTGAAAAAGGGAAGAAAACGCCGTGGATGAAGATGCAGGATGAGAACACTGGAGGAAGAACCAGAAGAAGAAGAAGATAGAGGAAGAAACCGAAGAAAGATAGAAGATAGAACATAGAACATACAAGAAAGAAGATAGAAGAAAGAAGAAGCATTTAAATAAAGGAATTGTCAAAAACTGTCTCTTGTCATTTTTAACATTCATGACAGTTTTTTTGTGAAATGGTAGGGGTACTTTTGTACCCCCTTACCATTTCACACAGGGGGGAGGGCCGGGATCTGGGGGTCCCCTTGTTAAAGGGGGCTTCCATATTCCGATAAGCCCCCCGCCCGCAAACCCCCACAACCACCAGACAAGGGTTGGGGGGATGAGGCCCTTGTCCCCATCAACATTGGGACAAGGTGTTTTGGGGGCAACGTATGGGGTGATATATTTACTCCTATGCGTATGTACATGCTTTTATATAGGGAAAACTAAAACAGAATTCTGGAAGAGAGCATATAGACACATATTAAGCATGGAAACATGTGACCCTGACCTCCCACTTGGGAGACATACTACAATAGTACCTGGGGGCAAATTTCCAAAGATCAAATTCCTTATACTAGACCGGGTACATCCGGGATCCAGGGGAGGTGACTGGAATAAGACACTCTTACAGCTAGAATCCCGCTGGATATACAACCTCAGAGCTACTGAACCCCCAGGTCTGAACAAAACTATTTGGTTTAAGCCCTTCCTTGAAGGCTTATCATCCGGTGGTAGAGAGCAATGAATAAGATGACCACCCTTATGGATCTGGGCCATTATTTCTGCCCATTGACTTTATGAACACCTTTTTCTTTGATACAGTTGGCCTCTTGGGCATCATTGCTCCCTTCCATCCATACTACCCTTATTCCATTTTCCCCTTTTTATATCCAGTTATGACAGTTACAATACATATACATGCCATGTATAGACTATATACATGTAGGTCAAATATATCCTACCTTATCTAGTCTAGACCCCTGCAGCACAACTCTACGCAGTACCTCTGATCTCAGTCCAGAGACCATTCACCCAATAATATAAGCTCTATACATATTGAGTTCATTTAATGTTCATAATATGTGTTCATGCTTCTTATAAAATCGCAACCTGCAAACTGTGTTTTCGGTGTATGTTAAATTCTGGTGATATATCCTGGGAACTAGGATCAAATGATTATTATGATTATTATGCATGTACCCATTTATTGTATTTACTTTGAGCCCCAAGAATGTAGGCTGTATCTATTCTAACTTGAATCTTTGGTACCCCAGCCGATGTAACATATATTGAATAATGCAATCTTTACATATATTTATCCCTGTTATTACTTACAACCTATTTTTGTTGCCTATATAATTGTAACCTGTAAAATGCTGCCTACCAATGCTGTTTCCCATCAAATCGTGATAAATGTACAATATTTCTTTATAGTTTTTACATCTGTGCACGATACCTGTGCTTTTATGTACATATTAAATCATGATCTGGAGTTTGCCCGGCACACAAAGCCGCCTGAGCGATTCTGGCTCTTGGCGGCACTGTGTGAGGATACAGTGTTGTCTACACTGTCCTCCATCTTGCGACCCCGGCGGGCATGCGCAGTCCGCCGGGGAAGCTAGACGTGTCGGCGGGTGTAGTGGGCGTGGCCACACCTCACCGCGGATGCGTGCGCATGCGCGGTGGATGCCTGGCGGCGCTCGCTCCACCCGGGGGGCCTGTCCTAACGTGTCCGTCCCTCCTTCACCATTCTGAGTCAGCTGTTGGACACCACACCAACAGCTGATTGGTGAGGAGTGGTATAAATACACTGACACTGCTCACACCGTGCGTCCTTTGCTGTGTGCAGGACGCTGTCAGTCTGGGCTGATGTGTTATAAAGTAAGTGACCTTAATAATATACCTGTGCTTAAACCTCTGTATACCTATCATTTATACTCATACCTATACACCCACCATTTACATGTATATTGCTCTGGTTAAAAGACACCAACCCTCAACTACACCTGGATTTCCTTGCTTCCCCACCCTTTCCTTTTTTCCCTTTCTTCCTTTTTCTTTTTCCTTTTTCCCCTTTTCTTTCCTCTTCTTCCCTCACCCTTTTCCCCTCTCCTTTTTCTTTCCCCCCTCTTTTCCCTCCCTTTCCCCCTCTCTACCCCCCCTTTCTTTTTCCCCCTTTCCCCCCCTCCCCTTCCCTTTCTTCCCCCCCCCCCTCTTCCTTTCCCTTTCATTTTCCCCTTTTCTTCTTTTTTCTCCTGTTCCCTCTCTCTTCATTCTTTCTTTTTCCTCCCTCTCTTTCTATTGCTGATCCCTGTTTTCGTTTCTCCCCCCCCTCCCCCCCCCTTCCCCCCTCTCTCTTTTTTTTTCCCCCTCTCTTCCTCTCTTTACCCATAGTAATACATATAAAATCTCTAAGTAGACATTTAGAAGTATATCTTAAATCGTTAAGATATTCATTTGGATAAATTACACAACTACTTATACGAGACCCCCATATCCCCTTTTCCCCTTTATGTTATTATTTTCCAGCTATCCGAGTTACATTCAGTTTACACCAACCATCTTCGCTATTTCCCTTTGAATCCGCTACATTAGTTCAACCAGATATGATGCACTTGCACTACTTATAAAAATTTCCTTTCTATTATCAAGTGGACCCATTTGGCTGGCTACTATATATCTATATACCTTCACATTTTACAGGACCCGCATTTGGCCTCAGTGGAACTCCAGATCTAAAATCCCTCTACACCCTACGTATATGGGCCTTTCTTCCCACTACGAGGAAGTAAACTACTTATATACATCTATATTTAGCTACTTCCACCTGCTACATACAGATTACTAACACCCTGGGGATACCAAGTGACCCTGTTATACCACAATTGGGAAACACGCTGGATGGGCAGACAGTGTCAGCGCCATTGTTTTTAAATTTCTGTGGAATGCAAAACTAGTCTACATATATGCCAATGTAAGTGTAAATGCAACAAAGTTAACTTAAATTCATGTCCTTATGGTCTGTTATGTACACATACTTATTATCTCTTTGTTAAATACAACATTTCTAATCTAGAAACCTGTGCTAAAGCTTACAACCACCCCTGAAGAAGGAGGCTAAAACAACTCCGAAACGCGTCGGGTGCAAGCATATTGGTATCAATAGTTGTAGTTGTACAATTGTATGAATCGCATTCCCTCTATTATTTGTTATAACGTTATTGATGTTTTTATGATATTTTTGTTATGAATAAATTATTATTTATATACTTTACACTCTTCTATACGTCCTTCCATATGTGCCTCTAAAGTCCACTAGGGGAACTGCTCTTGTTCAAATTCTTAAATTTAGGATGTGGCACAACTTGCAGATAAATAGCCGGTCAACAACCCTCATTGTCATAAAAGGTGTTTGGGGACCTGGGTCCTGCCCCAGGGGACAAGGATCAATGCAAAAAAAGTTTTAAAAACAGATGTTTTTTCGGGAGCAGTGATATTAATAATGATTAAAGTGAAACAATAAAAGTGTAATATTCCTTTAAATTTCGTACCTGGGGGGTGTCTATAGTATGCCTGTAAAGGGGCACATGTTTCCCGTGTTTAGAACAGTCTGACAGCAAAATGTGTCATGCCATTTTTATCAATGAACTGTTATGTGTATTGTCGGACCAGCAATTCATTAATAGCCACGAGTAGTTTTAAATGACTTCAGAGGGGGGGCGGGGTCACCAGTTACATAACCCTGCCCCCTTCTGACATCACGGGGAATGCCACAGGGAAGTCCCGTCAAGTCCCCGTGCGTCAGAGGGGGGCGGGGTCACCAGGTGGCTCCACCCCCCGTTTTTTACGAACCGTCAGAAGAGGAGAAGCGTCACACAGTGGGAGCTTCCCTCCATGCCATCATGGATGCGGAGCGGCCCAAGGCGAAAAAGGGAAGAAGACGCAGTGGATGAAGATGCAGGATGAGAACACCGGAGGAAGAACCAGAAGAAGAAGAAGATGGAGGAAAAAAACGAAGAAAGATAGAAGATAGAACATAGAACATAGAAGAAAGAAGATAGAAGAAAGAAGAAGCATTTAAATAAAGGAATTGTCAAAAACTGTCTCTTGTCATTTTTAACATTCATGACAGTTTTTTTGTGAAATGGTAGGGGTACTTTTGTACCCCCTTACCATTTCACACAGGGGGGAGGGCCGAGATCTGGGGGTCCCTTTGTTAAAGGGGGCTTCCATATTCCGATAAGCCCCCCGCCCGCAAACCCCCACAACAAGGGTTGGGGGGATGAGGCCCTTGTCCCCATCAACATTGGGACAAGGTGTTTTGGGGGCTACCCCAAAGCATCCTCCCAATGTTGAGGGCATGTGGCCTGGTACGGTTCAGGAGGGGGGGCTGCTCTCTCATCCCCCCTCTTTTTCTGCAGCCTGCCAGGTTGCGTGCTCGGATAAGGGTCTGGTATGGATTTTGGGGGGACCCCAAGCCAATTTTTTTTAAATTTTGGCCGGGGTTCCCCTTAATATCCATACCAGACCTGAAGGGCCTGGTATGGAATTTAGGGGGACCCCCACGTCATTTTTTTTTAAATTTTGGTTCGGGGTTCCCCTGTGGGGAATTCCCATGCCGTTTTTATCAATTAACTTTTATGTGTATTGTCGGACCAGCAATTCATTAATAGCCGCGAGTAGTTTTAAATGACTCTTTTTCCTTTGAAATGTCATTTTGCTGTCAGACTGTTCTAAACACGGGAAACATGTGCCCCTTTACAGGCATACTATAGACACCCCCCAGGTATGAAATTTAAAGGAATATTACACTTTTATTGTTTCACTTTAAGCATTATTAAAATCACTGCTCCCAAAAAAAGGCAGTTTTTAAAACTTTTTTTGCATTGATCCATGTCCCCTGGGGCAGGATCCAGGTCCCCAAATACTTTTTATGACAATAACTTGCATATAAGCCTTTAAAATTAGCACTTTTGATTATTCATGTTCGAGTCCCATAGACTTTAACGGTGTTCGCGCGTTTGAACAAATTTTTTGCCTGTTCGCAAGTTCTGGTGCGAACCGAACAGGGGGGTTTTCGGGTCATCCCTAGTCGCCATCCTGCGGTACTTGGCAATGGGGAGAAGCAGGACCTTAATTTCTCGACAGTCATCTCCCCCCAGGCTCTGGGGATCATTATCCCGGAGACCTGTTCTGCCATCATTCAGGTCCTGCAGAAGGAGTATATGAAGGTAAGATTTGTATCCTTTAACATCACATTTTATTGTATTTAATGTTTGCTAATGTATTGTATTTCTTTCCTCATTCCCTAATTACCATGATTGTAATATGCTGTGAATGTCCCCTCATGCATGCTGGAATTTTTTTTGTCCTTCATACATATTTGCTTTCACTTACCTCCCCAGCATGCTCTCCTGGGCCTATATCTGCCCTGTCTCTGCCTCTTTTGTGGTCAGATTTATGGATGAATTCCCCAGGGCCATCTTAAGAGCATTATAGGCCCCCGGGCAATACAGTGCACTGGGGCCCTGTCTACACAATCACACACAAGAATAAAAATGCAAATTATCAATGAGGCTATATTTATTGGTACTTCCAACAAAATCAGTGTTTAAACATTAACACAGCGTTTGGACAATATTGATGGGCACAGTGGCTGTGTTTGATGGGCACAGTGGCTGTGTTTAATGGGCACAGTGGCAGCTTTGATGGGCACAATGGTTGTGTTTGATGGGCACAGTGGCAGCTTTGATGGGCACAGTGTCCGTTTTTGATGGGCACAGTGGCAGCTTTTGAGGGGCACAGACAGTGGCTGTGTTTGATGCACAACTTGAACGTACTTAAGTAGACAGTGTTAGATTTACTTGAGGCCGCCGACCTGGTGCAGTACAGTGTGTCACTCACAGCAGCAAGGCAGCGCCAGCTATCAAGGGCCATCTTTCCGCTCCGCTCCCTCTCCACGCTGTTTGAAGAACATGGCAGAGGTGGGCGGAGCCTGTTCACTAGCAGCTGGGGTGACCGCGAAGCGATATGAAAGCTGGTGCGGCCACGGCCTCTGACTGATGTCACTGGTTGCTAGCTAGACGCGGGGCGGTCTGCGATTCTAGCAAGTGAGCAACCAGTGCAGTCAGTCAACTTAAGCAGCAGATTGCAGCACTGAGTATCGGCCCTGGATGGGGCCCTCCAGACAAGTGGGGCCCCCGGGCAACTGCCCTGCATGCCCAGTGGAAAAAACAGCCCTCAAATTCCCCAAAGCATGTAATGCAAGGGCCTGCCTGAATACTTTCAAATGTTTGCATCCTGTTACTATCTTGATAGGTAATATCAGAATGTAAAACTGTGCTAAAATGTGTACAGTGTGTATATATATATATTTGTATTATGACACTTCTTACCTGTCCAGTGGGCTGCCAATAGTGTAAGTAAGGAGGGGCTGGCCAAAGTAATCCACATTATTTATGCATTCAGCTCTCAATGAAGTGGAGAGGGTTACCTGTCCAAAACATCTCCTCCCCATAAAATTTCTAAAGTGGCCCATAAGGGGGAGGAATCTGATAGGTGGACCTTATACCTTTGTCTTTAGATACTCCCTAAAATAAATGTTATACTTATACCCACAGGAATGGCAGACTGTGGCCTCCCACTTTGCCCAGCGGTGGGACTTTCCTAACTGCGGAGGGGCAATTGATGGGAAACACGTCCCACCACCCAACTCAGGGTCATACTATTACAACTACAAGAGGTTCAATAGTAATGTGATGTTGGCGATGGTGTCAGCTACTTACAAGTTCCTGTATGTGGACATGGGGAAGAATGGCCAGATGTCAGATGGTGGAGTCATTGCCCACACAGAGTTTTACAGGCGTCTCCAGAATGGCAGCTTGGACTTGCCACCTCCAGAAGACAATGCGGAAGGAGTCCAATTCGTCTTCGTTGCAGATGAAGCATTTGCGCTGGAGGACTATCTTATGTGGCCATTCCCTATGAGGACCCTCATCCCAGACCAGAGGGTTTTTAATTACTGGCTGGTCAGAGCCAGAAGAGTGGTGGAGAACACATTTGGAATAATTTGGAATAATGGCCAGCCAGTTCCGCCTATTTCTTACACCGATACACATGGCAGAATGTAAACTCAATCACATCATTCTGGCTTGCTGTGTTCTCCACAACTTTTCAAGGAGAAATTCTGTGAACTATGCTGGCTCAGTTGGGCCTGAAGCCAGAATTAATCTTAATGAACCAACCCTGACGGCGCTTGAAGCAGACTGTCCTGGCTTGCCTCCCAGAGTGCCCGTGAAGTCCATCTAAAATACATGGAATACTTTGCGGGTAGGGGGGCCATCAATATGCCAGACAATGTCTGAGACATTTTTTAAATCAAAAAATGTTTTAAACTGAACAAATATTTGCTTAGATTTACTGCTTGTCTTTCTTTAACTGACCCTGACTGAAATTTGGGGAGTCCTGAAAATGGCGTGATTGTGTAAAATTAGAAAGCACTGTTGGGTGTTATTTACTAAAGGCAAGTACACTTTGCACTGCAAGTGCACTTGAGACTGCACAGAAACTGCACTTGTAGTGCAAAATGGATTTGCCTTTAGTAAATAACCACCATTGTCACTGAAAACAACTTTACAACCCAAAAATGCTTTTGAGCATTGAAAGAAGAAACCACACTTTGTTGATTCTCAATCTTTTTAAGCAAAGCAAAATCACATGTGCATTTATTTTTTAAAACAAACCAACATGTTTGTTGTATAACAATTTTTTTAGGTGACATTAAAAGTAGAAATGTCCTTTTAAGGTAAAACAGGCATGTTTCAAACCAACAAGAAATACACAAATCTGGAACTTACAAAGTTCAACTTTTGTAGAAATTGAAGGCAATATCAGACATGAGTATTTATAAACTGTGTTTGATATTGCGTTCAGATGGGGTGAAGTCACGCCTGGAAAAGCCAAATTTTGAAGATGCACACAAATTGCCGAATGTCAACATGTACTAGCTGCCACCATGGGGGATCAAGGGACGTGTTTTGTGGGTGCAACCCCTTCCTCTCAGCTACTTTATTATTGAGGAAGGGGTTGCACCCCCAAAACGTGTACATTGATCTCCCGTGATGGCAGATAGCACATGTTGACACACTGTGTGCATCTTAAAAATTTGGCTTTTCGAGAATATGTCAAAAAATGTTCAAAAAATTGTCAGAAAAACAAAGCAGAAATAAGTTAGGGATTTCTAGGGGTTTTAAACTCTACCTAAAACATCAATGATGTTCTTCATTTTGTTTTGAACATCATTGATGTTTTGCTTGATGATTTCCAAGTCCCTATTACGCCCCATGATCTCCCCAATCGGGATCTGGGCACTTTCACTGGTGAAATGACCTTCATCCACAACATCATGATCACCTAAAAATATAAAAAAAACAAAAACACCATGTATTATAAATATGCCGGCATCCATCTCTTACCTGAGCCTGTGGTTGCAGACACTCACCCATTGTGACAATTTCTATAACGTCTTCCTCCTCCTCCTCCTGTTGTGTTTGTGGGATTTCCCTTTCTTCCTGAGGTGGGGGGTCTGTTGTCTCCTCTGATGAGTGGTGTCCTCCGAGTCTTTTCTCCCCTATGTAAAAAAAATAGGTATACTTAGCACACAGATATTTGATGGCAGAAATAGGAATATGAAACATTGCTTGGAAGTGGGGTACAATTGTCTGTTTTGGCAGAATTCCAAGATGAATAAATATTGTTTTCCTTTGTCAACCTTGAATAATTATCTGCTTTGTACAAGCTTCACAGATGGAGACACCCCTGTAGTATACACTGGAGCACCTGTGTGGGACCCCCTAATAAAAAGGGTGTTCTGGTGTCCCACACTAGTGCTCCAGCGTCCAGATGTGTAAACAGCCGAGTGTCCTCTCCTTACACAGAATCTAGTTTGCATTTCATTCTAGTTACAAACCCATCTAGACAACAAAATTAATTTAAGAGAAGTAGGCCAGAAAAAATGTATTGAAATGCATCTGGACAAAACATGGTGTTTTATTGGCCGAACGAACAATGTTTCCTACAAACTAATAATGTGTCCATGAACATGAAAGTTGCCATTTTAAACTGTACAACAGTAAAGAAAAGCACATGGAACAGCACGAATGTTCTAAAAATAACGAATAGGAACACAGGACAACTACTTACTTTTTTGCAGCACTCTCCTGATCCTTCTATACTGATCGTGCTCCCTTAATTTGAGGTCCGACCACTGCTTCCTGAGTTGATCCTTGGATCGACGTACCCCAAAATTTCGGTGCAGACTCTTCACAACTTTCACCATGATCTTGGCCTTTCTGACATTGGAGTTGGGGTAAGGTCCATACTTCCTGTCATAGTCGGCCCTCTTCAGTATGTCGAACATCTCCACCATCCCTACAAAGGACATATTTGATGCCTTAAATCGTCTCCTCCTCCTGTTGTGTCTCCGCCATGTGCTCTTCCCCACTGCGCCGAATGAGAAGGGGCGGGGAATAGACTAGAATGGGATTGAGGCCTATATTGGGACAAGATTAGGAGACTTTAGCCTGACATTAGGGTTTGTCTTGTGTTGTGTCTTGCAGAGAAAATGGATATATTGAATGATTAGGACTTTATCCCCATATTCATTGATATGTTCAGGGAGCTGCCCTGTCTGTGGCAAGTAAACCACCCACATTATAAGAATCAAACAAAGAGGAAGGCAGCGCTGGATAAATTGCTGGAATTTGTGAAGCCGGTGATCCCCACGGCAGACATCACCTATTTGAAGATCCTAATTGGTGGCATGAGGAGCACTTATCTAAGGGAGCGCAAGAAGTTCCAGGATTCCCAGAGATCAGGAGCTGCAGATGACATTTATGTCCCCAGGCTGTGGTACTATGACAGACTGCATTTTCTGGCAGACCAGACTGAACCCAGGCCAACACTCTCCAGTCTTCCTTCCACGCTTCCTTCCCCCTCAGCTGAGGCTTCTGACATCCAACCTAGGCCTTCCAGGCAGCAACATGTGGAGGAGCCCAGCTTGAGCCAGGTATAGCATTCTTCTAAATATTTATGTTGGTCAAATTAATAATGTTAAATCTATGTTAGTTTGGATTCCTAATTTATGATTGTGATTAAAGAACCAAAAACTAAAACGATGACCCTTTTTCATACACAGGAAAGTCTCAGCCAGGAGGTGGCCGGGCCCAGTAGCCTGCCCGATACTCAGGTCCCTCCCATCCGCCTTCAAAAAGAAGTATCAGGAAGAGGAGTAACCTGGAGGAGGCAGCAATTGGCCTATTTTGGATGGCTACTGCGGCCCTCAGAACCCCCCACAGTGTTGAAGAGGACTTTGCAGACATAACAGCATGCAAAATGATGGAAATGGAGGAGGGCCAATGCCTCTTATGTGAGTTTATCATTTTACAAGCCCTAAATAAGGGGTTGAGGGGCCAAATCACAAGCCAAAGCCTCATTTGTGAGCTAAACCGTGGTCATCCTCCTCCTCCTCCAGGTCCTCCTCCTCCTCCTCCTCTTCCTCCTCCTGCCACACCTCCAACACCAGAGCCACAGCTAGGAAGGAAGCATCTAAGGAAGACCAGAGAGTGATGGCCTGGGTTCAGTCTGGTCTGACAAAAGATGCAGGCTCTTGTATGATTACAGCCTATGGACATACATGTCTTCTGCTGCTGTTCATAATCTCTTGGACTTCTGGACCAGATTGTACTCCCTTATAGATGGACTCCTCAGGCCACCAATTTTGCAGTAAAATAGTTGATGTGTGCTCTGGGGGCCAAAGGCTTCACCAATTTCTGCTGTTTCTCCAGCGTTGCCTCCCTTTTTGTTTGGTTATGACCCCTTAATGGTATTTTTTTCTATTATACTCGCCTATAAGCGATGAGCCGAACACCCCCTTGTTAGGTTCGCACTAGAACATGCAAACAGGAAAAAAGTTTGTTGGAACACGGGAACACCATTAAAGTCTATAGGACACGAACATGAATAATCAAAAGTGCTCATTTTAAAGGCTTATATGCAAGTTACTGTCATAAAAAGTGTTTGGGGACCTGGGTCCTGCCCCAGGGGACATGGATCAATGCAAAAAAAACTTTTAAAAATGGCTGTTTTTTCAGGAGCAGTGATTTTAATAATGCTTAAAGTCAAACAATAAAAGTGTAATATCCCTTTACATTTCGTACCTGGGTGGTGTCTATAGTATGCCTGTAAAGGAGTGCATGTTTCCTGTGTTTAGAACAGTCTGACAGCAAAATGACATTTCAAAGGAAAAAAGCCATTTAAAACTACTCGCGGCTATTGCATTGCCGGTCCGACAATACACATAGAAGTTCATTGATAAAAACAGCATGGGAATTCCCCACAGGGGAACCCCGAACCAAAATTAGAAAAAAAAAATGATGTGGGGGTCCCCCTAAATTCCATACCAGGCCCTTCAGGTCTGGTATGGATATTAAGGGGAACCCCGCACCAAAAAAAAAAAAAACAGCGTGGAGTCCCCCGAAAAATCCATACCAGACCCTTATCTGAGCACGCAACCTGGCAGGCCGCAGGAAAAGAGGGGGAACGAGAGAGTGCCCCCCTCCTGAACCGTACCAGGCCACATGCCCTCAACATTGGGAGGGTGCTTTGGGGTAGCCCCCCAAAACACCTTGTCCCCATGTTGATGAGGACAAGGGCCTCATCCCCACAACCCTGGCCTGTGGTTGTAGGGGTCACCGGGCGGGGGCCTTATCGGAATCTGGAAGCCCCCTTTAACAAGGTGACCCCCAGATCCCAGCCCCCCCTGTGTGAAATGGTAAGGGGGTACCCCTACCATTTCACAAAAAACTGTCAAAAATGTTAAAAATGACAAGAGACAGTTTTTGACAATTCCTTTATTTAAATGCTTCTTCTTTCTTCTTTCTTCTATCTTCCTTCTTCTACTTCTTCTTCTTCTGGTTCTTCTGGCTCTTCTGGTTCTTCCTTCGGCGTTCTCATCCAGCATCTCCTCCTCGGCGTCTTCTATCTTCTTCTCCTCGGGCCGCTCCACACCCATGGCATGGGGGGAGGCTCCCGCTCTTCTCTTCATCTTCTTCTCTTCTTCATCTTCTTCTTCATCTTCTTCTCTGCTTCATCTTCTTCTCTTCTTCTCTTCTTCATTTTCTCTGGGCCGCTCCGCATCCATGCTGGCATGGAGGGAGGCTCCCACTGTGTGACGGCGTCTCCTCGTTTGACAGTTCTTAAATAACGGGGGACGGGGCCACCTGGTGACCCCGCCCCCCTCTGACGCACAGTGACTTGACGGAACTTCCCTGTGATGTCACGGGGAATGCCACAGGGATGTCCCGTCATGTCCCGTGCGTCAGAGGGGGGCGGGGTCACCGGGTGGCCCTGCCCCCCGTTATTTAAGAACTGTCAGAAGAGGAGACACCGTCACACAGCGGGAGCCTCCCTCCATGCCAGCATGGATGCGGAGCGGCCCGGAGAAGAAGATGAAGAAGAGAAGAAGAGAAGAAAAGAAGAAGATGAAGAAGAAGATGAAGAAGAGAAGAAGATGAAGAGAAGAGCGGGAGCCTCCCCCCATGCCATGGGTGCGGAGCAGCCCGAGGAGAAGAATATAGAAGACCCCGGGGAGGAGATGCTGGATGAGAACGCCGGAGGAAGAACCAGAAGATCCAGAAGAACCAGAAGAAGAAGAAGAAGAAGAAGATGAATGAAGATCGAAGAAAGAAGAAAGAAGAAGCATTTAAATAAAGGAATTGTCAAAAACTGTCTCTTGTCATTTTTAACATTTTTGACAGTTTTTTAGTGAAATGGTAGGGGTAAGTACCCCCTTACCAATTCACACAGGGGGGGCCGGGATCTGGGGGTCCCCTTGTTAAAGGGGGCTTCCAGATTCCGATAAGCCCCCCGCCCACAGCCCCCCACAACCACCAGCCAGGGTTGTGGGGATAAGGCCCTTGTCCTCATCAACATGGGGACAAGGTGTTTTGGGGGGCTACCCCAAAGCACTCTCCCAATGTTGAGGGCATGTGGCCTGGTACGATTCAGGGGGGGTGCTCTCTCATCCCCCCTCTTTTCCTGCAGCCTACCAGGTTGCATGCTCAGATAAGGGTCTGGTATGGATTTTTGGGGGGACCCCACGCTGTTTTTTTTTTTTGGAGCGAGGTTCCCCTTAAAATCCATACCAGACCTGAAGGGTCTGGTATGGAATTTAGGGGGACTCCCACGTCATTTTTTTTTTTTAATTTTGCCCGGGGTTCCCCTTAATATCCATACCAGACCTGAAGGGCCTGGTATGGAATTTATGGGGACCCCCACGTCTTTTTTTTTTTAAATTTGGTTCGGGGTTCCCTTGTGGGGAATTCCCATGCCGTTTTTATCAATGAACTTCTATGTGTACCGGCAATGCAATAGCCGCGAGTTAGTTTTAAATGGCTTTTTTCCTTTGAAATGTCATTTTGCTGTAAGACTGTTCTAAACACGGGAAACATGTGCCCCTTTACAGGCATACTATAGACACCCCCCAGCTATGAAATTTAAAGGGATATTACACTTTTATTGTTTGACTTTAAGCATTATTAAAATCACTGCTCCTGAAAAAACGGCCGTTTTTAAAACTTTTTTTTGCATTGATCCATGCCCCTGGGGGAGGACCCAGGTCCCCAAACACTTTTTATGACAATAACTTGCATATAAGCCTTTAAAATTAGCACTTTTGATTTCTCCCATAGGCTTTTAAAGGGTGTTCCGCGGCATTCGAATTTGCCGCGAACACCCCAAATTGTTTGCTGTTCGGCGAACTTGCGAACAGCCAATGTTCGAGTCGAACATGAGTTCGACTTGAACTCAAAGCTCATCCCTATCGCCTATGTGTGTTTTCATTCAAAAAGGACAGTTTGTTTGTGAGGAGGCAGGTACATTTCAAAACTACAATGTGAAATTAACAAGAGACACCAACACCAAACAATCTCCTTGAGATTAAATAATACAAGATAATAATGGTGTTGTGGCAACTTGACACACAGAACACACCCAAAACTATTCTGGAGTTAAAAAAAAAAGAAAAATAAAACACAAGATCAGGCTTTAAAAAAATCCAAAAAAAAAAAATGAATCTAAAAACATCCCAAAAATAATTTTTTTCAGTAGATGTGACAAATAAAAATATTATATTGATGAAATCACGATAAATAATAAAGAAAGAAGTTTGTGAGAAGTCTGTGTGAATATGAGCAGCAAAACTACTTCCTTCTTCTAGCATTATAAAGAAGAGAGTGCACTGCATTAAACTATTTAAAACATTGCAGCCTGACAAAAGTGCTATATCCATTCCGAACGCTAATTTTACCAGACCGAGCTGTCCAGTCTCGAAATTTATTCTGAGCATGTGTGGCACTTGTGTGGAATTATCCACACACGGTTGACGCGATCGGATTTTGTTGTCGGAAAGTTTTATAGCCTGCTCTCAAACTTTGTGTGTCGGAAAATCCGATGGAAAAAGTCCGATGGAGCCCACACACGGTCGGAATTTCCGATAACAAGCTCCAATCGCACATTTTCAGTCAGAAAATCCGACCGTGTGTACAGGGCATAAGACTGGGATGCCATTACTGTTCATGTATGTATAAAGGCAGGCGTCCCAATACTTAGGCCAATATATTGTATATTGCTTGGACATTGAGCATGGCTATGGACTTAGGGCTGATTCACACCACAGAAATGCAGAGAACATGTGTGAGGCTGCCTGCTGGCTAAGTGAGTAGTCATTCTGTCTAGTTGCACTGGGGTTGCTGGTTTAATTCCCCAACATCCTAATGCTTGTGTCAAAGTTGATATGTTCTACCTGTGTGGGTTTCTCACTACAATCCAAAGACATGCTGGCATTTTATTTGTCTCCTACTGAAATAGTCTCTAATGTAAGAAAGTTAGTTTTGGACTTTATATTGGAAGCTCATTGCAGCCAGGGACTGATGTTAATGTTTGTTAGCATGAATCATGCCGGGGACTCGGACATTTAAAATTGTAGAGTTTACACTGCACTGGTACATATGCTTAGAAAACTGTTGCTTTGTTTAGATTCATGTAAATGGACTTCGATGTTTGGCCTGTAGTTGGAGATTTGATGCACATAGCCAAGGACTAACACAGTTGCAAATAATACTATGTGTTCCTGCCCATCAGGTGCAATCACTTTGGACATACATGAAGAGACAGATTGAAAGATACTGGTGGGCGTGTACTTCTATTGGGCGTGTGTCCGTGTGCTAACAATACAACCTACCTTATATAAAGGGCTGCAGTAGGGGGGGTTTGTTTGCCCTGAGAAGGCCAGGTTTTTTGCTGTGATTTGTGGGGGCGAAGGAATAATAGTGTGCCTATTGACAAACGCCCCAACTGGGGGCTGTTTGCTGAAATTCTTGTGCAATTTTTCCTTGTCAAAAGAAGTTTATTGAGTATACAATGTTATAAAGATACATAAAGTAAGTTTACAAGGATCTATAAAGTAAGCTCATTGTTTTACAGTAGGGTTTATATAGGTAAATATCATGAAATTTCAAATATTAAACATTGGGTTCACGTAAACCTAAATTAAAGATATATATAATTTCCTTAGTTACTTTTGTAGGTATTTAAATGATTTATACCTACTATACATATTGTTTACAAGTAGAGTGTATATAGGTCAAATAAATTCTGATAATGAGCTTTAATCGTAAGGTGGAGAAAAGGAAAGAGAAAGAAGAAAAAGGGTTGAAAGGTAGAGGTATGGTCCACAAGGTTGTCTCGTGGCTCGTCAGTTTATTATTCTTTTTAGTTCTCTTTGAAGCCTTAGAATGGGTGTCTCTGTAAGTCATTTAATCTGTTACCATGGCAACAGGACAGAGTCATTGAAGTTTGACAGGAAAAGTTGTTTTATCCAAGGATGCCAAAGTTTTTCAAATTTTGGAATTTGATTTTGATCGATGGCTACCATCTTAGCATGGGACATTGTATTATTCATTCTGGAATTGTTTCTGCTAGTACCAATGTAGGAGATTTCCATGCCTTGGCCACTGTTTGTTTTGCAGCCGTTATTAGTTGGATCATAAGTTTGAATTGAGAGAGTGTTAACCATTCCGGTTTTAGATTAAGTAAAGTTATATATGGATCTGGTTGTATTATTTTTTTAAATATTTTAGATGCAATCACGAAGACTTCCTTCTAGAAGGTTTGGATTACTGGGCACGTCCACCATATGTGTAAATATGTGCCTATTTCTGGGCATCCTCGAAAACAAAGAGCTGAGGTATTAGGTGAATATTTTGCCACTCTAGCGGGTACAAGGTACCAGCGAGTTAGGACTTTATAATTTGTCTCCAGTCCTAAGATGTTGGGTGAAGATGACTTAGATGTGAGCCATATGTTAGACCAGTCCGTGTCTTCTAAAGTTCGCCCCAGGTCCTCCTCCCACCTCTGAATGTAAGAGGGTCTATTAAGATTTGCTACTCCATATAATTGATTATAAAGTGATGAAATTGTACCTTTAGCAAATGGATCTTTTGTACAGATTGATTCAAAAATGGATAATTGGGATAATGGTGTATCCCCCTTTAGGAATGGTGTATAGAAATTTTTGATTTGGAGATATCTAAATATCTCAGAGTTTGGTAGATCATATTTTTCTCTAAGCGATGGGAATGAAAGGAATGATTTAGATGCTATGAAGTCATTTAGTGTCTGAATGCCTGATGTTGTCCAAGCTTTAAAAGAATTTGGGTAGATCCATGCCGGATAAAAGGCCGGATTTCTGATAAAAGAAAGGAGAGGATTGTGTGGAGATTGTAACTGATATTTGGTTTTTAGTTTATCCCAGAGAGATAAGAAGTGTTTAGTTATGGGATTATGAATTTTAAAGCGGTCTTTAGGATCAAGCCATAATAAATTTGATATTAATAGAGGATCATTTTCTGAAGCCTCTATAAATACCCATAATGGGATTTCCTGTTTTGCATGGTATTTGGACAGACTGGCCAAATGTGCTGCTCTGTAGTAGTTAGTAAAATTAGGGTATCCCAGGCCTCCTTTATTTTTGGGAAGATGTAGTGTGTGTATAGGTATACGTGGTTTAGAAGAGCCCCATATAAACGAAGTTGCTCTTTTTTGTACTATTCTCAAAAAATAGGAAGGAATTGGAATAGGGAGGACTCTGAATAGATAAAGCAATTTGGGTAGAATAGTCATTTTGATTGCATTAATCTTCCCTATCCAGGATAAAGGAAGTTGTGACCATTGTTTTATTAGATTTGTGATCTGTCTTAATACAGGAGGATAATTGGTTGAGAATAAGTCAGAATGAGATGCTGTTAAATGAATTCCAAGATATGGGATTGATTTTTCTGCCCATGTGAATGGGAGTGCAGCCCTAGCCGGGATCAATTCCATGTTTGTGAGTGAAATATTAAGCACTAGGCATTTCTTAGGATTAATCATAAGGCCGGATAGGGCTGCAAATCCATCAAGAGCTGGTATTAAGTTAGGACCAGAGACCTGTGGTGATGATAGAAAAAGTAATATATCGTCTGCAAATATACATAATTTGTGTGTAATACCTCCTACTTCAATGCCAGTTATAGTTTGGTTTGTTCTGATGTATTGGGCCATGGGTTCGAGTATAAGGGCAAATAATAAGGGAGATAATGGGCAACCCTGTCGGGTACCTCTTTCGATATTAAAGGCTTCAGATTTGTATCCAGCATATTTTATATAGGCTTTGGGTTTATTATATAATGCTTTGATCCATGTTAAAAAGTG
This sequence comes from Aquarana catesbeiana, assembly GCF_042186555.1. Classification (NCBI taxonomy): domain Eukaryota; kingdom Metazoa; phylum Chordata; class Amphibia; order Anura; family Ranidae; genus Aquarana; species Aquarana catesbeiana. The sequence goes on along the minus strand of NC_133324.1, from coordinate 785,393,259 downwards.
GGGTCCAAAACCCCATTTTTGTAATGAATATTGCATATATTGCCAGGATACTGTGTCAAATGCCCTCTTAATATCGAGAGATAAAAAACATAAAGGGATTTTCCGTTTTTTAGCAATATGTGCCAATAACACTGCCCTGCGTATATTATCGCCTGCCTGTCTATTTGGCATGAAGCCTACTTGATCTCTATGTATTAATTTTCCTATAATGCTATTGAGGCGTTTTGCTATTATTTTTGCTAATAATTTAATATCGAGGTTTAACAGAGAGATAGGCCGATAATTCACACAGGAAGTATCATCAGAAAGGGGTTTTGGGATCATACAAACAATTGCCATTAGTGTTTCTTGCCGAAAAGAATGTCCATCTAGAAGTTTGTTAAAAGTTTCAGTGAGAATGGGAGAGAGTATTTCTGAGAATGTTTTATAGTATAAAGCCGAGTAGCCGTCTGGGCCTGGTCTTTTGTTAAGTTTTAGGTCTTTTATGGCGTTAGCAACTTCATCTATAGTTATAGGCTCATCCAAACTGCTTTTTTGATTCTGAGATAACTCAGGTAAGGTTATTTTTGAGAAGAAGGATTCAGCCTCTGTAGGATTAAATTCATTGTTTGTCTTGTATAAAGTTGCGAGATGTGAGTGAAATTTATGGACTATTTTAACTGGATTACAAGTGTAAACATTTTTTGATAATTTCAAACGTATTGGTTTGAAAGATTTGTTAGTTGAATTTAATGCCCGAGCCAAATATGTACCTGGTTTGTTTGTATTCATGTAGAAATTGTGTTTGGAGCGTTTGAGGGATTTATCAACTGACTCAGTGAGAAATAGATCGTATTCCAATCTAGATTTTTCCAGATGAGATTTTGTACTCTGGGATGGATTATCTTGAAATAATATGTAGGCTGCATTAAAATTGAGTTCTAGTTTTTTTGCTAGATTTTTGCGTTCCCGTTTAAATAGTGCCATTTGTCTTTGTATTGTACCACGCAAGACAGGCTTATGAGCTTCCCACAGTGTTATTGGGGAGATGTCTGTTGTATTATTAATTGATATGTATTCCTTTAAAGCTTGTTCAATGGCCATCTGATGTAGTGGGTGTTTGAGCATTATGTCTGGTAAGTACCACGTTGGGTCATGCGCTTTTGGTATGGCTGAGGCTATAGTAGTGTATACTGCATTATGGTCAGACCACGGAATCGGAATTATATCTGATGCAATAATTTCTGGTATCATTCCTATTGTTAGAAAAATATGATCTATTCTGGTGAAGGTTTGATGAGGGTGCGAGAAATAAGTGAATTTCTTTTTCATTGGGTTACTTTCTCTCCATGAATCTACCAGATTGTATTTGGAAAGAAGTTGAGAAAAAGGTAATCTAGAGGTTATTTTGGATGGTGTAAAAGGTGATTTATCTAGAAATGGGAGGAGGACCTGGTTCGAATCCCCACACATTATCACTGTTCCTATTTTGTGTGTATTAATCACTTGTAATATATGTGAGAGGAATGGTGTAGGTTGTTTGTTAGGAGCGTAGTAGGAAATCACCGTGACTGCTGTATCCATTATATAACCCATGAGTATCAGGTATCTACCTTCTGGGTCTTTAATTTCTGATGATAAGGTGAATGGTGTGGATCGGTGAAATGCAATTGGAGTTCCCCTTTGCTTGGTACAGGCAGAAGCCGTGTAAATTTGTTGATAAAAAGGAGAAATATATTTTGGAGTAGAATCTTTGGTGAAGTGTGTTTCTTGGAGGCATACTATGTGAGCCTTCTTGTTATGGAAAGTACGGAAGGCTTTGGTCCTTTTTTGAGGGACATTTATTCCCTGAACATTCAGGGAAAGTATATTCAGTGGTGCCATGGCAATAGATCAAATAGTTTTGACTTACTTTTTGTTATGCAGAGCTGACTGCGCAGATCAACCTGTGTGGACTGAAGAGATGAATAGATAGAAAAGAAACCAGTGAATTCTGGAGTAAAGAGTAAACAAAAAACATATGAGATTAGATGATACATTGTATAAATTATTTTTTGCAAGTAATCACAATTTACCCGTGAAAGAGAATAAATATCTCTCTCAGGGGAATAAGTGCCTTCGTCACACTCCCACATAATATGGTTGGGAGAATGAGGAGGGCTAATGGGGGTACACGGATCTTCCGCTTACAGGAGAGAAGTGCTATGTCAAAAGACATCAAAATGATGTTTCATTAATTGGAGTGCAGAATATAGTTTTTGTTGAAATTATTTATTCCAGGGTGGTTGTATATGGTTAGTCTTGCCCTAGGCTAAATAATTCAGTTAGAAAGTTACTGTTAATAACTTTGGTATTGATGAAGATAGTTTGAATTATTTTGGGATTTTAACCCTTTTAGAGTAAACAATTAGATATTTTATTCATATGTAACTGTTTAGATATGTCAACTCATAAAATTGAGGTTGTATTGCTTCAGATTAGAATAAACAAAAACATAATTCTAGGAACTAGTTAGGTAATAATATATTTGTTTTAAGAAAAGAAAGAAAAAGCTTCCTTTACTTATGGATGATTGAACATATTTGTCCTAAAAAGTAATAAATCTATTGTTATTACCTGATAATATATAACTGAACAAGAATTTCCTTATTTCACTTATATATTCTAAGGCTATATGAATCAGAAGTAATAAGAAATATAACTGGAATGTAACATGATCCCACACAGTGTGTGACTATCAGAATGCAGTTACATTCAGTTATAAATACAGGTTTGTTATAGAGAACCATCTCTTAGTATAATAAATGAAGAGATATCAGGAATTAGGATGTCAGTCCATTGAATCTTCTTGGTCCATGGATGATGTGGCATAACGGCCTCTTTTGTGAGAATGATGATTCCCATTTTGTTCTGAAATTTTCTGGGTGCTGCCTGAAGGTGAAGATGATGCCAATCTTCTGCGTGTGGGAGTGTTGCTGCTTGTGGGTTCTGTCAGATTTAATTTTAAAAGGGTTTGTTGTAGTTCATCTGCTGATCTGCTTCTGTAAATTGTACCTTGGTAGTTAAATCTGACTGAAAAGGGGAAGCCCCATTGATACATAATGTTGTGGCGTTGCAGTTCCATTAGTTGGGATTTCATGGATCGTCTTTTAGTAATAGTAAGTTGGGATAGGTCAGCAAAAATTTGATAATTGTGTCCTTGAAAATTAAGTTCCTTTTTTTCTCTTGCAGCAATTAGTATTTGTTCTTTCGTTCTGTAATAATGAAATTTTGTGATTATATCACGTGGGGGTCCATCTTTCTTTTTGGCTGTGAGGGCTCTGTGTACTCTGTCCAGTTCTAGACGTTCAATAGGGATATCTGGCTTTAGTTCTTGTAATAGAGCAGTAATAGTAGATTGCAGGTCTGTCACAGTTTCAGGTATTCCCCTTATGCGCAAGTTTGAACGTCTGGCTCTATTTTCGTAATCTTCAAGCTTAGTTTGAAGTATTAAATTCTCTTTTTTTAATTGTTCCAATTCTGTTATATTTTCTTGGGTTGTAATTTCAATTTCATCCATTTTTATTTCTAAGGCTGCGGTGCGGTTTCCCAGCTCTCTTATTTCTTTGGTTAGGCTTTTTGTTATTTGGTCTGAGGTTTGTTTTAAAGCCTTATGAAGCATCTTTTCAAATTGTAATAATATTACTGGGGATACTGAGGAGGCTTGTGGAGAAGTTTGTGAGAGGATTTGTTCTGTATCTGACTCAAATGGAGAGTCTTGCTGTGACATTTTCTGTCTGTGAGAGCACCCTGATGCTGTATCTTGTGAGGTGACTGGAGCTGCTTCAGCTGCAGTGAGTGCCTGTGAGCTCTTTGTGAGGTGATTTTTATTTCTGCCACGGTTTCCTCCCAGTACCATATTTCCTGCCCAAACTTTCACAGTTTGTTCCCTGGGGCAAAAAGGTTCAAATGGATACCTTTTGAGCCTGCAGGCTCCGCTTTGTCCTTCTCTTCTCTCCTCAGCGGTGTGGAGCTCTAACAATGCATGTCTGCTCCGCTAGGCTCCGCCTCCTGCCCCTCCTTGTGCAATTTTTCAATTAAAAGTGGGTTTATGTGGCCATGCTGTTAATTTTGTGTGTATCATTCCTGTCTGACCATGCATACATGGTTTGGGAGCATGTGCTGACCTTCTACTCTCTGATCTCATTGCTTAATCCTATACACAGAAATGCAGCTTCCAGCAGAACATACTCACCAATATATGTATGTGTGTGGATTTGTGAGGTGGTGGCGGGTGTTATATTTTGAAGATGTGGCTTTTTTAATATTATGTTAGAATGCTTTGTAAGAATAATGACTTAAGTATGTTTCTATAATCTTGCAGATAAAAATGTGATGTGTTGCCCGTTATGCTGCGTACACATGAGCGTACTTTTCGACTGCACTGGTCCGACGGACCGAGTCCGGCGGACAATTCGACCGTGTGTGGGCTTCATCAGACCTGCAGCGGACTTTTTCAGTTGAAAATCTGATGGACTTTAGATTTGGAACATGTTTCAAATCTTTACGTCGGAACTCTGCCGGTCCCAGTTCCTATCGAAAAGTCCACTCATCTGTATGCTAGATGATAGCTGATGCTAGGGCAGCTATTGGTTACTGGCTATCAACTTCCTTATTTTAGTCTGCTCGTACGTCATCACGTATGAATCCATCGGACTTTGGTGTGATCGTGTGTAGGCAAGTCCGTTTGTTCAGAAAGTCCATCGGAAGTCCACTGAAAGTCCGTCGGATAGACCGTCGGACCAGTCCGTTTGAAAAGTCCGCTCGTGTGTACGTGGCATTATACACTGAAAGTAAAGCTGTGTCCACTCTAATATTTAGACAAATTTTAGATTGTAAGCTCCTATGAGCAGGGCCCTTAAAACCCAATTGCTAACTGTTTTACTAAATGTAGCATCATATATCCTGTAGAATTTTTTTTGAAGCTAGTAAATGAATGTACATAATTTTGTTTCTGCCGGCAAAATAAAAGTAAATTATTGAGCTTGTTTGTTTTTTTTTTTTCTTTTTTCTTTCTTCTTTTTAATTAGTTTTGGGGGTGGTGGTTTTGGGGAAGTGTAAGATCTTTTACATCTTAGGCTGCTTTCACACTGGAGGAGCTTGATGCAAGGTTCCCCTTAATATTCAAACCAGACCCAAAGGGCCTGGTATGGACTGGGGGGAGAACTCACGCCATTTTTTTCAATGATTTTTATCTATATTGCCAGGATCCCACAATACATTACAGCTGCGAGCAGTTTTGCATGAAATCTTTTTCCTTTAGAAATGTCATTTTGCTGTGGTACTGTTCTAAACATGGGAAAGGTGCGCTACTTTACAGTCATACTAAGGACACCCCCCAGGCACGATAATAAAAGGAATATTCCTTTTCTATTGTTTCCCTGCTCCTGAAAAAAACTTGCAGTTTTTCAAACTTTTTTTTGCATCGATACATGTCCCCTGCGGCAGGACCCGGGTCCTCATACACTTTTTATGACAATAACTTGCATATAAGCCTTTAAAATGAGCACTTTTGATTTTACGTGTTCGTGTCTCATAGATTTTAATGATGTTTGCACACATTTTTGGCCTCTTCGCAAGTTCTGGTGCGAACCGAATAAGGGACGTTTTGCTCATCCCTACCTAATGGCACATGAGCATGGTTGGTACCATAATATTAATGCCTCAAATGCAAAACATTATTGTATACAATGAAACGAATCAAACATTAGTAATAGTATTTTCTATGTATTATTGTGCTCAGCTCCATAGCGTAGTGGTATGCCCTGCTACCTTCAAAGGTTCAAGCCAAGGGTCTCACCTCCTGAAAACATACATTGTACTCAGCAGCATAATTAGCAAATGCACATCAGTTTCATTTATTTCATCATTTTAACTCTTCAAATGCATGCAATGGTATGTAATTATTCAATAATATTATAGTGTGGAATTAAAAAAATCAGCTATTCAAAAATCAACGAAAAAACACCAAAATGTAAAAAAAAAATGGCGTAGGGGTCCCCCCAAGGTCCATGCCAGACTGAAGGGTCTGGTATGGATATTAAGGGGAATCCTGCACCAAAATTTTAAAAAAATGGTGTGGGGGTCCCCCCCAAAATCCATACCAGACCCTTATCCGAGCACGCAACCTGGCAGGCTGCAGAAAAAGAGGGGGGATGAGAGAGCACCCCCCTCCTCCTGACCCATACCAGGCCACATGCCCTCAACATGGGGAGGGTGCTTTGGGCCCCCTCAAAACTCCTCGTCCCCATGTTGATGGGGACAAGGGCCTCATCCCCACGACCCTTACCCGGTGGTTGTGGGGGTTTATCGGAATCTGGAAGCCCCCTAGATCCTGAACCCCCCATGTGAATGGGTATTGGGTACATTGTACTCCTACACATTCACCAAAAAAAGCAGTAAAATGTGACAAAATACAATAGCTGGTTTTTGACAATTCCTTTATTGTAAAATAGCTCTTCTTCTATCCCTACTTCTTCCTCTGGTTCTCTCCATCTTCCTCCAGCTCAGGTCTTTCTCCTCCACCGCTTCCGCCACCGACCTGCTATGAAAACAAACCTTCTCCAACGCTGTTCCCAGCTTATCTGTCCAATTCTATAGCGCCCATTTCTTATATAACTATGGGGCATGGCCGCCGGATGACATCATCAGGAGACCCCAGGGCGGGGTCTCGGAGGGACATCAGCCGCCCCATCGCAGCATTGGAGGAGATTCCATTTTTGAATGTTCAGCGGGAGCGGTGGAGGAGAAAGACCGGAGGACAGACCGGGGGAAGAAGAAGCCGGAGGAAGATGGAGAAGACCGGAGGAAGAAGCGGGGAAACAAAGGCTATTGACTTTTGTCAAATGTTACTGTTTTTTTGGCGAATGTGTAAGGGTACAATGTACCCCAATACCCATTCACATCGGGGGGGCCGAGATCTGGGGGTCCCCTTATTAAAGGGGGCTTCCAGATTCTGATAAGCCCCCCACCCACAGACCCCCACAACCACTGGGCAAGTGTTGTGGGGATGAGGCCCTTGTCCCCATCAACATGGGGACAAGGTGTTTTGGGGGGACCCCAAAGCACCCTCCCCATGTTGAGGGCATGTGGCCTGGCACGGTTCAGGAGGAGGGGGGCCGCTCTCTTGTCCCCCTCTTTTCCTGCGGCCTGCCAGGTTGTGTGCTCAGATAAGGGTCTGGCACAGGCTTCCCCTTTATATCCATACCTTTAGGTCTGGTATGGATTTTGAGGGGGGCCCTATGCCATTTTTTTTTATTTGGCATGGAGTTCCCCTTAATATCCATACCAGACTCGGAGGGCCTGGTATGGACTGGTGGGGGGGAACCTACACCTTTTTTTCTTTCATTTTAATTCTATATTGCCAGGGACCAGCAATACATTACAGCCGCGAGCAATTTTAAATGACATTTTTCCTTTAGAAATGTCATTTTGCTGTGGTACAGTAATAAACATGGGAAAGATGCGCTACTTTATAGGCATACTATAGACACCCCTCAGGCACGAGGAATTTTTCATTTTTATTGTTTCACTTTAAGCATTATTAAATCACTGCTCCCGAAAAAATGGCCGCTTTAAAAACATTTTTTGCAATTGATACATGTCCCTATACACTTTTTATGGCAAAGAACTTGAATATAAGCCTTCAGTGAGAACTTTGGATTTTGCAGGTTCGAGCCCCATTAACTTCCACTATTCCCACATATGTGGTCTGATAGGCATTTTTTCCTGCAATAGCGCTGCTTTCCATTTGCATTAGCGCTCAATTTCTGAGAGTTGAAGTCTTACTTGGCCTTATTTGAGTGCTATTTTCTGGGACTGCATGATCATTTTTCAGCGCTATAGTAAATGACCCCCTGTAGGTTCTTAAAAACAGGCTGTTCCCCTTAGTGACCATTATAATCTGCAGTACCCTTACTTATACCCTGTACTCAAGGTGTACTCAGTGTACATTACAACTAGGTACTTACATCACTCAAATCACAAAAGTACTTCCCAAATGCTTCTTATGGGTTTGTATTTTATGGCAGAGCATGTAAGAATCCATGATGAAGCCCATTTTACATTACCAAAGAGTAAAAACTTGACATCTTTTGTTGCAAATTGATGAAAGCTAGACAGTACTGCACTTGAGTAAATTTCCCTTACCCAGACCCTTACCCAGGACAACCTATCAAATTGATTAGCTCATTGTAGCTGAATGCTGTACTACTGCTACTATAAGGTATGCAGTATTGATTTGAGGATAAGGGACACTAAATAACTTGGTTTTAGCCATGTTGTGTAGGCCCTGTTATATTGCCAAGCTGCTGTAACAACATAAGAAAAATTTGATTTAAAAGGTCATAAAGGGAAAGCTTCATGTAGTCACTAGAGGGTTAAAATAGATATAATTTTCTTTTTTAAGAGAGACTTGTATTTGTAATTTTGTTTGTAATATGCCAATGTGTAATTGACAGATAAAAAGAATTTGCATCACAAATTTAGGGCTGGCGGACAAACAAATGTTCTCCCCCACCTCACTTGAGATGAAAAGGACACAAATGGATCTGAAAAGTAACTTTCAGTAGAAATCTTTAATCTCACCAGGAAACCATACACTTGAATTCAGGAAGGAGCTTAGTTACAGTTTGCTTTATTTAAATGCCATCCACGCTCTACTCTGTTTAACTCTAAAATGAATGTGTATGTTTATTGTGTTCAATGAGAAAGGTACAGTATCTCACAAAAGGGAGTACACCCCTAACTTTTTTGTAAATATTTTATTATATATTTTCATGTGACAACACTGAAGAAATGACCCTTTGCTACAATGTAAAGTAGTGAGTGTACAGCTTGTATAACAGTATACATTTGCTGTCCCCTCAAAAAAACTCAAGACAAAGGCAATGATGTCTAAACTGCCAGGAACAGAAGGGAGCACACCAAAATAAAGCTCTATCTCTCTAATGATACCAATTGTATTTGGGTACAGTGTTGCATGTCTGAGTAATTGTCATTCAAAGTGTGACATGCTGAAAGCTAAAAATTGGCCTGGACTGGAAGAGGGTGAAAGTGCCTGGACCTGAAATGGCTAAAGGCTAAGTAAACCTTTAAGAACATGTCACATGTTGGACCCATATTTAGGGTGTAAAATTGAATGTTTCTAATCACCTGATTTCCATCCCCATGACAGCATGTGAGGGCTCTTCTCCTCACAGCTGCTGTCTGCCCCCATCCATTGTGTATCCTATAAGGCTATGGTGTCTGATTGTGTTAATGTATCCTTTCTCATCATTTTTGTCATGTAGGAACCCTTGAAATACATTCATGTATCAGGAACCCTTACTAAGAATTATTATACAGTACATACAGCTCATGATATGTTTTGTCCACCAGATGTCTTGCTGATTATTTGTACCTTATTTTGTACCTGTGTTGTTAAATTTACATGCAAAATGTGTAATTTACTTAAGACAATTATATGTGGTGTGCAGGCTCCATCTATCCTTCCTTTTTGGTATTGCTGCAGTTCTGTTAATTGTTGTATGTGTAAATAGGAAATTGTCAGCAAGCAGGGAATTCTGGGTAGAATCTTAACAGGAAGTCAACCATCCACCATTCTTTTCAACACATTGCAAGAAGCAAGTCATGTATTTCTCTATCTATCGCCATCACCCCTTAGAGAACTTAAAAAGTAAGTTTTTATTATCTCATCTTGTACTGTATATCGTTGTTTATGCAATATATGCTTTATTTTATGCAATATTATATTTATTGAGGTCTATTTCTGTTATTTTTTAGTTTCACCTGGCTTGTTCTAATAAAACTGAGATCAAAGAAATATGGTATCTACAGTTATTGGGATAAGTGGGTTTAGCTATCTGCTCCTTGAGACAGAACAGTGAAATTTTTAAGCTGACCTCTGAAGGGAAGATAAGCCGACTTCGGAAGCCTGTACAGCCCGAGGCTACACAGTACCCATACAGTCAGAAGCCTTAAAGATACAGGCCTGCATCAGGCGAACCAAGCAGCCACACTACACAGAGATGCGCTCTGTCAAGCAGCAACGACACTAGAACAGTCTCTATACAGCAAGACAGCTTCTTCTCCGCAGCCATGTCTCACAGTGGGACATCTTCTTACAAAACACGTTCACGAGCAAGCTCATCTAAGTCATCTGTCCCAAATGCAGCAGCTATTGCCCGTTCAAAAGCTGAAGCAGCAAAAGCGTACGCTTGGAGCAAGAGAGAGAGAAGGAAAGAGTACACATGGAACGAGAGAGAGGGTGAAAGAGTACGCTTGGAATAAGAAAGAGTACGCATGGAACAAGAGAGAGAGCAAGAAAGAGTACGCATGGAAAAAGAGAGAGAGCAAGAAAGAGTACACATGGAACAAGAGAGAGAGAAGAAAAGAATACGCCTGGAAGAAGAGCTAGCCCAGCAGGAAGCATCTCTGAAATTGCAGCAAGCTAACTTGGAAGCTAACATGGAGAAGCTAGTAGTAGAAAGAGATGGTGCAGTCGCCATTGTAGAAGCAGAAGCTTTAGAAGCAGCCATCTACGATGAGCCAAGACTAGGCAGCAGCATACCGGGTCTAGAAGAGGACCAACAAGATTCTTCACAACACACATCAGATTATGTCTACCAGCACTGAGACCCAAGCAGCATCCCACAACAAGAAATCAAACATAACGTCAGTGAGTCACATCAAATAAAGCAGCAACAAGATGACCTGGGAACCCAACACTACAAGCAAGAAAAATCTGACAGAGTTCCAGACTTTCCAGTTCCAACCAAACCTTCTACTCCACAAGGTACCCAGCCTTCATACAAGCGTCAAACACCAGTCTTCACTCCAAAGGTGTATGCAATGAACAGGTACGAACTGCCAACCTTATGTAAGTTTGAACCCAGCGTGCCTAAAGAAGAGACTTTTACCAGGTATGCCTTTACACTGCACCACAATACACCAGCAGCCTACCCCAATGCCAATCAGGCTACTGCCAAGATCCTGGCCAAAAGAGAGTTAGTTACCCAAGGACTTGTCAAATTTAGTGATTGCCCTCAACACTACAGGGCGTGGCGATTCACTTTCCAGAGTGTCATTCAAGGTCTAGATCTATCCTGCAGGGAACAGATAGAACTTCTCGTAAAGTGGTTTGGCAATGATTCTGCTGAACATGCCAAAAGGATCAGAGACATTAATATAAACCACCCTGAGATAGGCCTTGCAAACATCCGGAACAGACTGGATAGATGTTATGGCTCACCAGAGGCTATAGAGAGTACACTGTTTAAAAGAATAGAAAACTTCCCAAAAATATCTAGCAGAAGGGGACTTACCTGGCCTTTCTTATCTTGAATCTGCTAGAGGTATTAACTCCTTAGCACAAAAACTTCCTTATGAGTTACACGAAAGATGGATTACTCATGGCTGTAACTACAAACGAAAATACAATGTGCCTTTTCCACCCTTTAGTGAGTTTGTGAACTTTGTAGACAGACAAGCAGGAATGAAAGATGACCCCAGCTTCATTTTTCTAGTGTCTTATACCACTTCTTCTGGCCCTAAACAACTCAGAGCTCCAGTAGCAGTGCACAAAACTAACATTTCTTCCCACAGATTTGCAGAGTCTCAGCCAAAGGATCAAGACAGCGACCCTACTAAGTTCTGCCCTCTACATAAGATGCCACATCCTCTTCTGGAATGCAGAGCCTTCAGGACAAAGACCATCCAGGATCACAAAGCTTTCCTCAAAGAGAATAACATCTGTTACAAGTGCTGCTCTTCATCCACACATTTCGCCAAGGACTGTAATGTCAGTGTCAAATGTACAGAATGTGATAGCACAGAGCACAACACAGCTCTACACCCAAGGCCTACTCCAAGAACTTTCCCACCTGTTCATAGGGACAAGGAGCAAGGCAGGGAGACCAAAGACTCTAGTACAGATGCCATAGCAATCACTTCACAGTGTACTGAAGTTTGCAAAGGAAGGACAGGTGGCAGGTCCTGCTCTAAAATCTGTCTTGTGAGAGTTTACCCAAAAGGATGCAGAGACAAAGCAGTCAAACTCTACGTCATATTGGATGATTAGAGTAACAAGTCACTAGCTAGATCTATGTTTTTTGACATTCTAAACCTTAAAGGCCCCAGCAGTCCTTACTCCCTTAAGACTTGTGCAGGTACAGTGGAAACGGCGGGGAGAAGAGCTGACGGCCTACAAATTGAATCTATGGATGGTAAGACATGCCTACCCTTACCGACCATAATAGAGTGCAACCAGATGCCAGACAACAGATCAGAGATTCCCACGCCAGAGGCAGCAGCTCACCAAACTCACTTGAATCACATAGCATATCTCATACCGGAACTAGATGATCAGGCTCAGATAATCTTACTCCTAGGGAGGGATATCTTGCAAGTCCACAAAGTAAGAAAACTGATCAACGGTCCTAAAAATGCCCCATATGCCCAAAAACTGGGTCTCGGGTGGGTCATTATCAGTGATGTTTGCCTGGGAGGTGCACACAAACCTGCATCTGTTAATTACCTGCTCACTAGTATCCTCGAGAATGGTCATCCTACTCTTTTCCAACCCTGTCAGAATCACGTCCTCATAAAGGAGCTACCACACAACAACACTGTACTTCTTCCATTCCTACGTCCCCTCTGTGACAGCAATACCTATGACAATGACCAAAGCAACTTAGAAAGCACAGTGTTCCAGAGAACAAAGGAAGATAACCAGGTAGCAATGTCTATTGAGGATAGGCTCTTCCTAGAAGTTATGGAAAAGATTATGGAGAAAGACGGAACTAATAGCTGGGTTGCACCTCTTCCCTTTAGACCACAAAGACGACGTTTGCCTAACAACAGAGAACTAGCATATAAACATCTCACTTCCCTAAGACACAATCTTCAAAGGAAACCAGGGATGAAAGAACATTTCTTTTCCTTCATGGAGAAAATATTCCAGAATGGTCATACTGAGATAGCCCCAAACCTCAAAGACTCAGAGGAATGCTGGTACTTACCTATATTTGGGGTCTATCACCCTAAGAAGCCAGAACAGATTAAAGTGGTGTTTGATTCCAGCGCCAAACATGAGGGTGTCTCGCTAAATGAACTCCTTCTCTCTGGCCCTGACCTTAACAACAGACTATTAGGAGTATTTCTTCGCTTTCGCAAGGATTCAATCGCATTTATGGCAGACATACAACAAATGTTCTATTGCTTTCTTGTTAAAGAAGAACACCGAAACTTTCTGAGGTTTCTCTGGTTCAGGTACAACAACCCTTCTGGAGACATCACAGAATACTGCATGAGGGTGCACATATTTGGCAACAGTCCTTCCCCTGCAGTTGCTATATATGGCCTCATACATTCTGCTAGAGTGGGAGAGTTAGAGTATGGGTCAGATGTCAGACAGTTTGTGGACAAGGGTTTCTATGTAGACGATTGCTTGAAATCACTACCCACAAATGAAGCCGCAATCAGTCTCCTTAAGAGAACTCAGGCAATGCTTGCTTGTTCCAACTTAAGACTTCACAAGATTGCTTCCAACAGTAGAGAAGTTTTAGTAGCCTTTCCTGTCCAAAATCATTCTAACGAGTTAAAGGACTTAGATCTAGGCACAGACTCACTTTCCATGCAACGCAGCCTTGATTTGCTTTGGGACTTCAGATCTGACATGTTTATTTTTCAAGTAAACACAGAAGAAAAACCCTTTACCCCTAGAGGTGTCCTGTTTACCATAAACAGCCTGTATGATCCCTTAGGCTTTGCAACACCTGTCACCATCAAGGATAAAGCACTACTGAGAGACTTAACCTGTGAGTCGCTAGATTGTGACCGCCCTCTCCCCAGCGACAAGAAGAACCTATGACTAGAGTGGAAGGACTCAGTAACAGCTCTATCCAACCTTAAAATTTCACGACCATACGCTCCTCTGTCATCTGCTGATGTTCAGATGCAAAGACTTTGTGTGTTTTCGGATACTTCTGTTAAAGCAATTGCTGCTGTAGCTTACCTGAAAACTATAGACACTAAAGGACAATGCCACATAGGGTTTGTAATGGGGAAAGCAAAACTTGCACCACTTCCCGAACACAGCGTACCCAGGCTGGAATTTTGTGCTGCAGTATTAGCCACAGAACTAGCTGAACTCATTGCAATCAGAGGCCCAGTGAAACTCATTCGCTCTGACAGAGGGTCTAAGTTTGTAGGAGCAGTAAAAGAACTTCAAATTCATTCTAACTTGGATGTTCTTGGAGTAGAAAGATACTTGAGTGAACAAGACTGCACGTGGATCTTCAACCCACCTCACTCTTCTCACATGGGAGGTGTTTGGTATAGGATGATAGGCATAGCCCACAGAATTCTTGACTCTATCTTCCTACAAGTAGGAACTGCAAGGCTTACTCATGAATGTTTAGTGACATTTATGGCAGAGGTTACAGCTATCATTAACGCCAGACCTTTGACATCCATTTCAAATGACTCTGGAAATCCAGTAATCCTCACACCTGCCGTGTTACTCTTGCAAAAGACTTTTTTTGCCAGTGCTCCAGCTGGAGAGTTTTGTGAGAAAGACCTTTACAAACGTCAATGGAGACAAGTACAAACCCTTGCCAATACCTTCTGGAACCGATGGAGGGAACAATATATATCTACTCTACAAGTAAGGATAAAGTGGCACACTGAAAAGCCTAATCTTAAACCTGGTGATGTTGTGCTTATGAAAGATTGCCAGACACTAAGGAATATGTGGCCTTTAGGTTTGATCACCAAAGTACTGCCAAGCAATGATAATTGTGTCCGTAAGGTCGAGGTCAAGATCTTTCAACAGAATGAGGTTAAAGTATTCTTGAGACCAGTGACCAAACTTATTCTGTTGCTCTCTAAGGAGGACTCTGTTAGTGACATCACTTGATGTCAGGTGGGGAGTGTTCTGTCCACCAGATGTCTTGCTGATTATTTGTACCTTATTTGTACCTGTGTTCTTAAATTTACATGCAAAATGTGTAATTTACTTAAGACAATCATATGTGGTGTGCAGGCCCCATCTAGCGTTCCTTTTTGGTATTGCTGCAGTTCTGTTAATTGTATGTATGTATGTGTAAATAGGAAGTTGTCAGCAAGCAGGGAATTCTGGGTAGAATCTTAACAGGAAGTCAGCCATCCACCATTCTTTTCAACACATTGCAAGAAGCAAGTCATGAATTTCTCTATCTATCGCCATCACTCCTTAGAGAACTTAAAAAGTATGTTTTTATTATCTCATCTTGTACTGTATATCATTGTTTATGCAATATATGCTGTATTGTATGTAATATTATACTTATTGAGGTCTATTTCTGTTATTGTTTAGTTTCACCTGGCTTGTTCTAATAAAACTGAGATCAAAGAAATATGGTATCTACAGTTATTGGGATAAGAATGTTTAGCTATCTGCTCCTTGAGACAGAACATAATACATTATCATGAACAGTAAGTTGAAGTATAAGAATACTGTACATCAGGGGAGCATGCAGTTTAGCTGAGCTGACATGCTTCTCTAGAGTTCTGCACCCCCATGGGATTCCCGAGGCACACAACCTGCCTAACAAGTTGCACACAGTTCCAAACACAGTGCTGGTCTCCACCCGCTACAAAACTAAACTCAAGCTAAAAACAATCTGTGAAGCTCTGACACAAGCTTCATCCAAATCACGCCCTGTCTCTGTCTGGCCTCACTCAGCATGACTTTCTCAAAAAATTTAATCCATGATGCAGAAAGCTTTACAAAGCATATCACAAACTGTCTGTCTCATGACATTAGGCCAGTGAACTGCAGACTTGGAAAACTGCAGGCCAGTGAACTGCAGACATGGATGAGATAGAATTGACCATGCATGAACATACCCAGCTTAATGAAGCACTCCAAGAGGAAAACAGAATGCTCTTGTCTTGCTTAGAAGACATGGAAAATAGATCTCACAGATCTAATCTGCGCATCAGATGGCTACCAGAGACCATCGCGTACCTCCAGTCCACGGCAACCACTCCATTTCAGGAATTTGTGCATTGCTCCCTATAAAGTTCTTAGAAATGGCCATGCAGTGAAAAGGGACATAATTGTAAAATTTCACTTTTATCGTACAAAGGAACAATTGCTGGCTGGCCGCAGAACCAAAGACTCCTTTATTTTATTTGTATTTATTTTAGGTACTTATATAGTGCAGTCAATTTACGCAGTGCTTTACATATACATTTACATCAGTCCCTACCCTCAAGGAGCTTACAATCTAGGGTCCCTAACTCAAATTCATACATATTAGGGACAATTTTAGACAGGATCCATTTAACCTACCAGCATGTCTTTGGAATGTGGGAGGAAACTGGAGTACCCGGAGGAAACCCACACAGGCACAGGGAGAACATGCAAACTCCAGGCAGGTAGTGTTGTGGTTGGGATTCAAACCAGCGACCCTTCTTACTGCTAGGCGAGAGTGCTACCCACTACACCACTGTGCCGCCCTATTCCTTTCCAAGGCAACGCTTACCAACTCTTTTCTTTTCTTTTTTTTAATATCTTTATTGGGACAACGTATTAAAATATCTTCATTTGGGAGCACATTAACATGTATCAACATATATGCCCTTTTACTTCGTAAAAGGCATATATCATACAAGTTTTAATGTTTATAACATACCTCTTTTATTCAACCTTTTTACAAAGAACACACACAAGAAAAAGGAGAGAAAAAAAAGGTTTTAAAATGTATTTTCTTTTTTCTTTCTTTCTTAAATGAGCAACCCCTATAATTAAATACTACCTCTCTCACGGAAAGAGGGTATAAGAAGGAGAGAGATCGCAAGATGGAAAAAAAAAAAAGCCCCTCATGCTTTAAGTGGGAATAGACCCTGTTCATCTATAATTCCTTCTGTGTAAAAAATAAAATAAAAATACCCCCCCGTGTTTAATTAAGGAAAAACTTGATTCCTCTACAGTTCTTTGTTTACCAACTCTTTTCTCCTTTGGCACCTCTTACTATTGCAAAGCATAGAGCTATGAGACTACAGATGCAGGTCCAAAACCAGCGACAGATCCGTTATTGCTGGTTGTTCCAATTTGCCATCCAATTCACTTAAAATGGAAAGCAATACACCAGATCAGTGTGGAGCTGCATCAGAGGGGGGGGGGTGGCATGTAGAGGGGCACAGAAAAGGTAGGTTGGTGTACAGCCCGATTCTCTTAACCTTTTTTGTAGCGTTGTCTCTATTAGTATCATGTAAGTGCAAATTTGTGGTTAATAAAAGCAATTTTTCCTACTACACAATGGCAGTCTGTCCAGTGCTGTGCGCTGCTGTAAGGCTCTCTCTGCGTCATAAACTTAGTTAAAGTGTCATTTATTGGTTTAAAATAAAATATTAAAATATTGTAAATATTTATTTACTTCACAAGGCAGTAATGATGTATACTTTGCCTATAGTAGCCAATCATATTTTATCCTTATTTTGTTTATCACAGTCAGATCAATGAAATACGATTGCTGGTATTGGGTATTTTTATTTTTTTCCTTATTCTGTGTAATTATTACGCTGAATAAGGAAGAAAAAAATAACCAATACAAGCAATCGGCAATCATATTTCATTGATCTGACTGTGATAAATAAAATAAGGATAAATTATGATAATTTACAAGAGCATGTTTAGGTGTGGAATTAGGGGTGGGGCAGGGTAGGGATTGGGTGGGGCAACTAGTGGCGAGTAACTCTTAAGGCCCGTCTAGTAGCTCAGGATTTGAAATTTGGAGCCCTGCACCAGATAATATTTGGACCACCTGCACCAGCTCCTGGTTGATCTTCAACTGGCACATCTAGATATCCATTCCAGACACAGTTGCCTCAAACCCCAAAGTGGAAGACCCCCAGGCCTTATTCCACCACTCTGCAGCATAATGCTAAAGACTTGACCCCCAAGAACAAAGGCACCCCGTCTCGATAGACGGGACAGCTCTCCCTATCACTGAGAGTCTTCACACCTGTATGACTGCCTTGTCCATAGCAAGCTGCCTTATTTTTCAATTTAATTCCTCTACACTTGTGAGACCATCACTACAGTTGTAACTGTTCATAGCCATTTCCTATAATGGGTCAATAACCCCCAGGTTTTCTCTATTTTGTGTTGAGCATTTGTTAACTGCATACTAACAAACTTTTTACGTTGTTTTGTTTTCAGAGTGGGATAGCCTAATGGCTCATGTAAGGCTCTCTGCCCAGTTGTCTACCATTTAAGTGCATAGTTTTTGGCTACCTCTCTTTTGATAATATGTTGCTTGTTGCTTTGGTTAGTTTGTCTGACTGACTATATTTTTTAGATCCCTTTTAAGAACTAGAGGATCTGACCAGAACCTTCTGCCTCCCTTTATCATCTGAATAGGCATTACTTTTTACTAGTCACCACAACCACATCTCAATCGCTTGTTTTGATTGAAATTTTGGTGGTCCTGTTGCTTCTTGCACCCCATTCATGCAGGTTTTCCTGTTCCCCTTCCATCCTATTCCCTTTCATCCCCCCACAATTATATTTGTCACATGCAATGGTGGGCCACCTCCAATTGAACTACATGTCTTCTGGCATTTATTTGCATTCCTTCTGTCTTATTGTTAATGTACATATGCCTCTGCCCCCACGGGCAGTAGTCACTACACCCCGAATTGACTCCCTCTCCTAAACATTATCTATGGTTTTGGAGATGTACTGGTACTAGTCAAACCCAGGTTTGTATCCCAGTTTTCTTAATTTTGAATGTATTTTCTACTCAGCGTTTGTTTCAGAGACATTCCTTACTTTTCCTCTTTTTTCTTTTCTTTTACTCCATTCCCTCACCCCCCCCCCCAGGGTTTTTCCGTGCTGTAGCCGAAGTGCCGTCCTGCCAAGTTTTACTCATTCTGGTCTTTTTCTTCTCTCACGGCTGAAATAATTGCATTACAGGAAGACCATTATGCAGTACACAGCATACCAAAATTCTTCAGCCCAGCTTATCCGGCACACTGTTACCGTATACCGTAAAGCTATGATACTTTAGCTATTGACAATCTAATTTGGCTTTCTCCTCAGAACATACATAAATAGTTAAATCTATTACACTCCACTACCTGTCACTCTGTGATAGACTGAAGGTTCCATACCAACTACAATCTTCACATAACCCACTTTTATCTCTTGGCCCCCCCTCTTTTCCTGCGGCCTGCCAGGTTGTGTGCTCGGATAAGGGTCTGGTATGGATTTTTGGGGGGACCCCATGCCATTTTTTTAAATTTTGGCGCGAGGTTCTCCTTAATATCCATACCAGACCTGAAGGGCCTGGTATGGAATTTAGGGGGACCCCCACACCATTTTTTTTAAATTTTGGTCCGAGGTTCCCCTGTGGGGAAATCCCATGCCGTTTTTATCAATGAACTTTTATGTGTATTGTCAGACTGACAATTCATTAATAGTCGCAAGTAGTTTTAAATGACTTTTTTCCTTTGAAATGTCATTTTGCTGTCAGACTGTTCTAAACACAGGAAACATGCGCCCCTTTACAGGCAAACTATAGACACCCGCCAGGTATGAAATTTAAAGGAATATTTCACTTTTATTGTTTCACTTTAAGCATTATTAAAATCACTGCTCCAAAAAAAAACGGCCGTTTTTAAAACTTCTTTTTGCATTAATACATGTCCCCTGGGGCAGGACCCAGGTCCCCAAACACTTTTTATGACAATACCATGCATATAAGCCTTTAAAATTTGCCCTTTTGATTTCTTAGACTTTTAGAGGGTGTTCCACGGCTTTTGAATTTGCCACGAACACCCCAAATTATTCGCTGTTCGGCGAACTGGTGAACAGCCGATGTTCGACTCAAACTCAAAGCTCATCACTATTTGTGAGATAATGGAGTGTTCTCAGAGTGGGAGAGGACACACCAGTACAGCGTCTTTATATTTGTTTGGCTTGTTACAGAGTGGTGCGCTCATAGCAATGGGAGTACTCTAATATAGGAAATATTGCCATTTTAAATAAAACTTTTAAACGGTAATACACTTCCAGTTTCCTCTGTTTTCCATATGAATATTGTTGCAAGCAACCATCCAAAGATCTGAATGCTGACCATAAACCCAGAGGTGGTTTGACCGAGCTTAGGTGCAAGGTCACACACTCTAAGGTGAGCGCATACACCAAAGGGGCAGCACAAGAGTGAACACGAGCAATTTACTGTTTTATCATCTGTTTTATCAGCTGCAATGAGTACCAGAAGAAAGGAGTAGTTATGAATGGACTTTATGTTACGATTCTGTGGACAAAGATTAATGAACGAATTTGTTTGGCACTAGAGCACTTTAAACACGGGTCACTTTATTTCTATATTGATTATTGTATATTGATGCACTTTTATATAGATTGATGTAAATTACAGATGGTCACTGCAATTATCGCAATTATGGCAATTATCAACAGGGTTGCGAATTTCTCTATTGCATATAAATGCAACATGTGTATATAGAGGTGTGTATCCTACACAGGTTGCCATTGGGAGGATCGCATAGGATTACAATTTTTTTATTGTTTACGATTGACACTTTTAATCGCAAAAGATTGCATTATTATGTTCACTAGATTTTTCACATAGGAATGCAATATCTCACCACCACTATTTAACTACAGTCAGCAATAATAGGGTTCAGTACAATTACCATATGATTTTATTTAGATAGCGCAGCATTATATTATATTATATTATTATAAAACAAATGTTAACTCTGCTGCTATTTTCAAAATTGTCCATCGTCCTCCCACATCAGAGTGTCTGTTCTGGCTGTCCAAGCAGGAGGGAGAGGAGGGGGGTGGAAGCAAAGGCAGTGGCAGATGTGGAGAGGGGATTAAAGAGGCTGCTTGTGCAGCATGCTCACCCAGCGCCATCATAGACGATCCTGCAGGGCCGCAGGGGGTCTCTGTAAAATTAACACCATGCGAGCCATAACAACTCCGAGGGGTCCGTTGCGATTGTGGGGACATCTTCCACTTGGGGGGCATAGCAATATGCCGAGATCTCCCCTAGAAAGCTGCTACAGGTGTGGGTATCAGAGCGGGTCTCACAGAGCTCACTGGGTACATGTCCTCCCACGTTCATGCCATGGCCACGCCCCCCAGATATCTCACTTTTATTTGACTTATCTCAAAGGCCAAACATACAGTATCTACAATCGCAATCCCTATTCGAGCATATTTGGTCCTCAGATCTTCGGGCCTCTGGTCTAATTTCAAAAGGATATATGTATCTGACTCTTCCCCTTCTATATTACCTTTATATGCTGTCTGCTGGGCCTCAGATCTCAACACCTTGATGGACCCGGAGGATTGGACCAATATATATCAATCCACTAAGTCTTCCTTAGCCTTAGAAGCGAACTAAAAATTGCTCACTAGATGGTACTTACTGTAGTACAGGCGAGGATTACCAAAATTCTTCCAGCTTACCCCTCACAATGTTTTTGGGGATGCACAGATAGAGGAACCAACTCGCATATCTGGTGGTCTTGACCTGTTGTAGCGGCCTTTTGGGTTGAGGCTTTTCCTATGATGGAAAACAAACAATGATTGTTGCGCTAAGGTATTTCCAGCAGGCAAAGCTGTGTTGTCTGGGGTGGTGAGGGCATAGTTAAAAAATCAGGATCCTGAACATAGTCCAAAGTTCTGACAAATGAGCAGCAGAGAGTCAACAAATAAAAATGATGTTAGGAATGACTCCTGATAGAGGTGCAGGGTTTTTAAAGACAGTCCATAGCCTGGGTGATTACCATAGAGAGTATAGCTGGCACAGGGAAGACAGCACGCTGGAGAGTAGAAGAACCTCTGGGGGGAAATACAAGAAAAACAGACAAGCAGTGCCAATCTAAGGGCAGCAATATTGTAACATATTTAATTAAGTAGTAATGCACTTACTCGAAAACGGATAAAAACAGGCACATCATGGTAGATGTCAGATTGACAGCAAGGTTCCAGAACAATCATCCAGGCAGGGCTGTGGTGTCTTGCTCGGCGGCGCCAGTGGTTTTCCGGGATAGAGCATACAGGGAGCAGAAGGAAGCCATCACTCAGGAAGTCCCTGGTCTCAGTGGGGAGAAGCTATGACATGCACATGTTTGGAGCATGCGTGTTCCTTTATCAGGCATAGCCATCAGCCATCTTAGGTGTGGTATATAGAGCTGGCAGGGCAGGACAATCAGATCACAGGGCCGCCCCCCTTTCAGTAATCACACATACCATGGAAGCCGAGGGGCGGGTATTGGATGTGAATAATGCAGAACATTTGGAACTTTATATATAGGAAGGGAGAACACATACACACAGTGTAAAGAAGTCAGGGCACACAAAGTAATAAAAGATATGAAACACCAAAAAATCACAAAACATTATCAAGATTGGATGAATGATCTGATGGGAGGATGATTTAGATTAAAAATAAAATAATAAAAATTCCAAAAATAGAAAAAATAATAAAAAAAATGGAAAAATACACACATATATTATATGCGATTATTATATATATATATATATATATATATATATATATATATATATATTTATATTATTTTTTTTAACACATATATGTATATATGTATATAAAAAAAAACTATATATGTGTGCATATAAACACATGCATACACATATATATATATATATATATATATATATATATATATATATATATATATGTACACATACATGCATAAACACATGCATAGGTGACACATACAATGTCATAAAAGGTAAACTATACTATATAGTAAATGTGCTTACTTGGGCTGTTTCTATGTGTGGGATTTAATAGTGTCTTGAGACTATAAGGATCCTGTGAAACAATATGATGGGAATTGATTAGTAAGCAATATTAATGCTTGTAATATAATGAAAATTTAAAATAAGAAAAATTGGGGATGACCTTATGGGGGGGCAAGGAAGGGGATATTAGTACAATGATGGAGAGATTGGATAACATCATTTATATGACAGAATCGATCTCTATGGCTTTGTTTAGGCCTCCAGGCGCGAGGGCATCCAGGGTATAAATCCAGAAGGTTTTCTCTTGCGGAGACGTTTAAAACGCTCTGCAAGAGGGAGAGTCCTGGGTATCTGTTCTATTAACCAGATTCAAAGCCCGTCAGTAGAGCCCTGATGGAATTCTTTGAAATGTCTAGGGATACTTAGATTACAGTCTTCTTCTACTGACCTGCGGTGTTCATTGAACGTTTTTCATAATGTCCGGATAGTACGACCAATGTAAAGCAGACAACAGGGACAGAAGGCATAATGGGGGTCATTTACTATAGCGCCGAAAAATTATCCTGCAGTGCCAAAAATAGCACTCAAAAAAGGGCAAAAAAACTTCAACTCTCAGAAACTGAGTGCTAATGCAAATGGAAAGCAGCACTATTGCCGGAAATAATGCCTGTCAGATCACATATGCTGGAATAGTGGAAGTTAATGGGGCTCGAACCTGCAAAATCCAAAGTTCCCACTGAAGGCTTATATTCAAGTTCTTTGCCATAAAAAGTGTTTGTGGACCCGGGTCCTGCCCCAGGGAACATGTATAAAAAAAAAAGTTTTAAAAATGGCCGTGTTTTTGGGAGCAGTGATTTTAACCACCTCAATACAGTGCACTTACACCCCCTTCCTGCCCAGACCAATTTTCAGCTTTCAGCGCTCTCACACTTTGAATGACAATTACTCAGTCATGCAACACTGTACCCATATGAAATTTTCGTCCTTTTTTTCACACAAATGGAGTTTTCTTTTGGTGGTATTTAATCACTAGTGGGTTTTTTATTTTTTGTGCTATAAATAAAAAAGACTGTAAATTTTGTGAAAAAAATGCCTTTTTCTTTGTTTCTGTCATAAAATTTTGCAAATTAGTAATTTTTCTTCATAAATTTTGGCCAAAATTTATACTGCTACATATCTTTGGTAAAAATAACCCAAATTAGTGTAAATTATTTGATCTTTGTGAAAGTTATAGAGTCTACAAACTATGGTGCCAATCACTGAAAATTGATCACATCTGATCACACAGATGTACTGATGGTCTATCTCATTTCTTGGGACACTAACAAGTCAGAAAAGTACAAATACCCCATAAATGACCCCTTTCCCTTTTTAGAAAGTAGACATTCCAAGGTATTAAGTAAGTAGCATGGTGAATTTTTTTAAGTTGTAATTTTTTCCCACAATTCTTTGCAATATGAAGATTTTTTTTATTTTTTTAATTTTTTTACAAAATTGTCATATTAACAGGTTATTTCTCTCTCAGAGCATATGCATACAACAAATTACACCCCAAAATACATTCTGCTACTCTTCCTGAGTATGGCGATACCACATGTGTGAGACTTTTACACAGCCTGGCCACATACAAAGGCCGAACATTGAAGTAGCATCTTCATGCGTTCTACGAGCCTAAATGACACATCTCATTTCTCAACCACCATTTACATTTTTGAAGGCCCTGGAGCACCAGGACAATAGAATTGCCCCCAAACTGACCCCATTTTGGAAAGCAAACACCCCAACGTATAATCTATGAGGCATAATGAGTCTTTTGAATGGTTCATTTTTTTTCCAGAAGTTTTTGGAATATGTGGAAAAAAATGAAAACGCATTTTTTTTAACACAAAGTTGTCCATTTATCAGATATTTCCAACACATAGCATGTACGTAGCAAAGATGACACCCCAAAATACATTCTGCTACTCCTCCTGAGAATAGAGATACCACATGTGTGAGACTTTTACACAGCGTGGCCACATACAAAGGCCCAACATTGAAGTAGCACCATCAGGCGATCTACGAGCATAAATGACACATCTCATTTCTCAACCACCTATTGCATTTTTGAAGGCCCTGGAGCACCAGGACAATGGAATTGCCCCCAAAATGACCCAATTTTGGAAAGCAAACACCCCAACGTATAATCTATGAGGCATAATGAGTCTTTTGAATGGTTCATTTTTTTCCAGAAGTTTTTGGAAAATGTGGAAAAAAATGAAAACGCATTTTTTTTACACAAAGTTGTCTATTTATCAGATATTTCCAACACATAGCATGTACGTAGCAAAGATGACACCCCAAAATACATTCTGCTACTCCTCCTGAGTATAACGATACCACATGTGTGAGACTTTTACACAGCGTGGCCACATACAAAGGCCCAACATTGAAGTAGCACCATCAGGCGATCTACAAGCATAAATGACACATCTCATTTCTCAACCACCTATTGCATTTTTGAAGGCCCTGGAGCACCAGGACAATGGAATTGCCCCCAAAATGACCCCATTTTGGAAAGCAAACACCCCAACGTATAATCTATGAGGCATAATGAGTCTTTTGAACGGTTAATTTTTTTCCAAAAGTTTTTGGAAAATGTGGAAAAAAATGAAAACGCACTTTTTTTTTACACAAAGTTGTCCATTTATCAAATATTTCCAATACATAGCATGTACGTAGCAAAGATGACACCCTAAAATACATTCTGCTACTCCTCCTGAGTATGGTGATACCACATGTGTGAGACTTTTACACAGCCTGGCCACATACAGAGGCCCAACAAGTAGCACCATCAGGCGTTCTAGGAGCATAAATGACATATATAATTTCCTGGCAACCTATCATTTTTGAAAACCCTTCATATTTCTAACACATAGCATGCACATACCAAGAATTACAATCCAAAATAAATTCTATTGCAGAAAGGGTAAAAAAAAAAAAAGCATTACCTGTGCTTTTAGTAGTATCCACAGAGGAGAGCACTGGTCCAGGCAGCAGGCAGTGAGGTGCTTAGCGACAGCAATATTAACTATCCAGGCAGCAGGCAGGAATATTGTCTATAGTCGGCACAGCACAGTCCATAGAAATTGTCAGGGCAGAGACAGCCAGCACAGCCATAATATTGGTCCTGGTTAACTGCAGACACTCATTATTGTACCGCTCTCCAGCCCTTCATAAACATACTGCCTCCTGCTACAGCTAATTATTTGCATAGTCCAGGTAGCGGTGTGGTCCATTCATGCGACAGTAAGTCAGCAGCAGGCTGAGGGCCACAATCAGGTAAGACCTGTGCACAGGGGCACAGGGGTAGAGGCTTCGACCCACCCAAATCTCTATGAAGCCTCCGGACTCCAGACCCTAATTCCGAAACCCGGAGAAAACAAAAATAATTGTTTTCTCCAACCGGAAAAACAATTCTGGAGCCCCTCACATATGTGAGACCCCTGTGTACTACAGTAGCAGGGCAACAGATCAGTCCAAGCGGTAGGCAAAAGCATAGTCCATAAAACAGGCCAGGGTCAGTTCACATGTAAGCAGTCCAAGCGGTAGGCAGTAGAGTAGTTAATAAAACAGGCCAGGGTCAGTTCACGTGGAGGCAGTCCAAACGGTAGGCAGAGGCATAGTCACAAAACAGGCCAGGGTCAGTTCACATGAAAGCAGTCCAAACGGTAGGCAGAGGCATAGTCAAAAAACAGGCCAGGGTCAGTTCACATGGAAGGCAGTGGCATGGTTATTTGGGAAAGAATGGAAAATGGTCAGCACAGATGATGAAAATGGGGAAATGGTTAAAAATATGGGCTAATATTTTATGGATGTATGATAAAGTTGGAAGCATTCACCAATGCAAAGGCCAGGTTGGGAGGGACATTGGGGACAATGGTAGCTGGTATCTTTTCTAAATCCTCTTTTGGTGCACACGCGACATTTTTTTTTGCCGTCTTCGGCCTGCCTCAGATGGTGGAATGCTGAAGGGGAAGTGGCGCTCATGGAGTCGGCAAACAGCCTCAGAGCGAAGGTCTTCTGGGGGGGGTCTTTGGTGATAGATGAGGGACGTGACAACTTCTTCTATGAATTTTAGGAAGGGGGCGGGGCTTTCAATGGATTTGGTGTAGACTACGTAGGAATTGTAAATGGCCAAATGCATGAGATAAATTGCTACCTTCTTATACCAGAATCGGGACCTCCTTATTGACAAATAGGGCTGAATCATTTGATCGTTAAAATCTACCCCCCCATGTAGAGATTATAATCTTGGACACATGTTGGCTTTTCGATGGGACCTTGTCTTCTTTGTACCTCAATTGCAGTGTCTTCATGGATGGTGGACATCATGTGCACGTCCCTCTTATCCTTCCACCTCAAGGCCAGCACTTTGTTGCATCTCAATGATGCTCTTTCCCCCCCTTTGCAGCTTTTTGTTCGCTAAAGATTGTGGGAAGCCCTTCCTATTTTTTCTGGAGGTTCCACAGGCCAGGGTTTTTGCAGTGTATAAGTGTTTGAAAAGGGGCAGGCTGGTGTAAAAGTTGTCAATGTAAATGTGATATCCTTTTTTTAGAAGTGGGTATGCCAGGTCCCATACAATCTTTCCAGTTGTGCCCATGTAGGCCGGGCACTCAGGGGGCTGGAGCTGGGAATCTTTTCCTTCATATATGCGGAACGCATACAAATATCCCATGGCTCTCTCACATAGCTTGTATAACTTTACTCCGTATCTGGCCCTTTTGCTAGGAATATACTGCTTTATTCCTAGCCGGCCTGAAAAGGGTACCAGGGACTCATCGACGCAAATATTCTGATCGGGGACATAGAGTTCTGCAAATTGTTGAGAAAAGAAATTTATCAGTGGGCGAATCTTGTATAACTTGTCGTAATTTGGATGATTGTGGGGAGGGCACTGGGTGTTGTTGCTGAAGTGAAGAAAGCGCATTATCATCTTGTATCGGGACCTGGACATTAGGGCAGAATAAATGGGCATATTGTGGATGGGGTGGGTGGACCAATAGGCATGTCCTTCATTTTTTTTTGTAATCCCCATGTTTAGGGTGAGGCCCATAAACATTTTGAACTCCTCCAAATTCAGATCTCTCCACTCAAAAGGACGGGCATAGGATGATTGGGAGTTGTTGGCAATATATTGCTGGGCATACAAATTTGTCTGGTCCACAATAAATTGCAGCATAGTGTCGGGCAAAAACATATGAAAGAAATCAATCTCTGAGAAATTTTGGGTGTTGGTCTGCACACCTGGCAGTGCTGTGAACGGGGGAATAATTGGCGATGCCGAGTTGGAAGGCAGCCATATTGGGTTGGCAAGACCATCTGGCATGTATGTAGAGGCCCTGGCTCTTGGGGGGTGTGACACTCCAGTAGTTGGATTGGAATTTCCTGTGCTGGTACTCAGGCGTGATGTGGCAGGACTGGTACTGGGTCTGGGCATTTGTTCCTGAGGCCCATCGCCGGCGGCAGCTCTGGTACTGGGCATTTGTTCCCGGGGCCTAACGCTGGCGACAGCGCTGGTACTGGGCCTGGGAATTTGTTCCTAGGGCCTATTGGTGGTGGCAGCGCTGGTACTGGGCCTGGGAATATAATCCTGTTTTCCAGAGTGCCGTGCCCTTTTTGGAGGGACCCATTCTTCCTCCGAATCATTTGCCGATTCACTATTTGGTTCAAATGCCGAACTTGAATCAGAATCCGAATTGGAATCTGATGAGAACTCCCCGTTGCTCTCATCGGTCATGGAGAGGATCTGGAACACCTCCTCACTGCTGTATACTCTTTTGGACATGACGCGGTGTGACAGGTGGCAGGTGACGGTCACTTATGGGCTGTGCGATGGGTGGCAGCTGACGTTCACTGATCGGTGATGATGGTGTGACAGGCGATGGTCACTGATGGGTGACAAGCCATGGACAGTTACTGGTGATGGGTGACGGTCACTAAAAGGTGACAGGTGATTGGTGATGGCTGACGGTCACTGATGGGTGACAGGTGATGGGTAACGGGTGATGGCTGGCGGTCACTGATGGGTGACGGGTGACGGCTGGCGGTCACTGATGGGTGACGGGTGATGGCTGGCGGTCACTGATGGGTGACGGGTGATGGCTGGCGGTCACTGATGGGTGACGGCTAGCGGTCACTGATGGGTGATGGGTGAAGGCTGGCGGTCACTGATGGGTGACGGCTGGCGGTCACTGATGGGTGACGGCTGGCGGTCACTGATGGGTGACGGGTGATGGCTGGCGGTCACTAATGGGTGACGGGTGATGGCTGGCGGTCACTAATGGGTGACGGGTGATGGCTGATGGGTGACAGATGCACCGCTGATGGTCACTGATTTGTGACGGGTGACAGGTGCACCGCTGACGGTCACTGATGGCAGTCCCTTATGTGACAGGTGCACTTTATTGGGTGACTGTGGTGACTGTTGGGTGACAGATGACAATTAGGGGGGCGATGGGACAGGTGTGGTGTTGGTGCAGACACTACAGAACACAGATCGGTAACTCACTGCTTCTGGCTCTTCTCTCCTCACACTGGAAACGGTGTGTGAGGAGAGAAGAGCTGGTAACAGCTAGTTATCGCTCTGTGTTTACATTTATGATCAGCTGTGAATGTGACGTTCACTGATCGGTGATGACGGTGTGACAGGCGATGGTCACTGATGGGTGACAAGCCACGGACAGTTACTGGTGATGGGTGACGGTCACTAAAAAGTGACAGGTGATTGGTGATGGCTGACGGTCACTGATGGGTGACAGGTGATTGGTGATGGCTGACGGTCACTGATGGGTGACAGGTGATGGGTAACGGGTGATGGCTGGCGGTCACTGATGGGTGTCGGGTGATGGCTGGCGGTCACTGATGAGTGACGGGTGATGGCTGGCGGTCACTGATGGGTGATGGCTAGCGGTCACTGATGGGTGATGGGTGAAGGCTGGCGGTCACTGATGGGTGACGGGTGATGGCTGGCGGTCACTGATGGGTGACGGGTGATGGCTGGCGGTCACTGATGGGTGACGGCTGGCGGTCACTGATGGGTGACGGGTGATGGCTGGCGGTCACTGATGGGTGACGGGTGACGGCTGGCGGTCACTGATGGGTGATGGCTGGCGGTCACTGATGGGTGATGGGTGATGGCTGGCGGTCACTGATGGGTGATGGGTGACGGCTGGCGGTCACTGATGGGTGACGGGTGATGGCTGGCGGTCACCGATAGGTGATGGGTGATGGCTGGCGGTCACTGATGGGTGATGGGTGACGGCTGGCGGTCACTGATGGGTGACGGGTGATGGCTGGCGGTCACTAATGGGTGACGGGTGATGGCTGACGGGTGACAGGTGCACCGCTGATGGTCACTGATTTGTGACGGGTGACAGGTGCACCGCTGATGGTCACTGATTTGTGACGGGTGACAGGTGCACTGCTGACGGTCACTGATGGCAGTCCCTTATGTGACAGGTGCACCTTATTGGGTGACTGTGGTGACTGTTGGGTGACAGATGACAATTGGGGGGGCGATGGGACAGGTGTGGTGTTGGTGCAGACACTACAGAACACAGATCGGTAACTCACTGCTTCTGGCTCTTCTCTCCTCACACTGGAAACGGTGTGTGAGGAGAGAAGAGCTGGTAACAGCTAGTTACCGCTCTGTGTTTACATTTATGATCGGCTGTGAATGGATCACAGCCGATCACGTGGGTAAACAGCCAGCCAATGGCTGTTTACCGGCGTCAGTGACGAGTAGTGTTCCCGGGAACACTCCGCCACCGACGTGCACGCGCAGCGCGCATGCGCCGTGCACAATGGGGTGGACCTATCTGTGATCGGCCGTGACTTCATCACAGCCGATCACGTGGTAAACAGCCATGTCCAATGGCTGTTCACCTCCCTCGGTGGCGAGCGGTGTCTCCGTGACACGCCGCCACCGAAGGAACAGGGATGCGCGCGCACGATTGCGCGCATTCCCTGTTTAAATGGGAGGCCGTCATATGACGCCCTCCCGCAACGAGAGACGCGCCGCCTGGCCATCAATTGACGGCCGGCGGTCAGCAAGCAGTTAATAATTCTTAAAGTGAAACAATAAAAGTGAAATATTCCTTTAAATTTCATACCTGGGTGGTGTCTATAGTATGCCTGTGAAGTAGCACATGTTTATAACAGTCCGAGAGCAAAATGACATTTCTAAAGGAAAAAAAATCATTTAAATGTACTAGCGCTAGTATTATGAATTATTAATTCATAATAGTTATTAACTATAACGTCTATTATAGAAGTTATTAATGAATTGTCAGTCCCGACAATACACATAAAAGTCATTAAAAGTCAATGAAAAAAAATGGCGTGGGGTTCCCCCCAAAATTACATTACCAGGCCCTTCAGGTCTGGTATGGATATTAAGGGGAACCCAGCACCACAATTTTTTAAAAAAATGGCGTGGGGGTCCTCCTCAAAATCCATACCAGACCCTTCAGGTCTGGTATGGATTTTAAGGGGAACCCTGCACCAAAATTTAAAAAAAATGGGATGGGTCCCCCTAAATATCCATACCAGACCCTTATCCAAGCATGCAACTTGGCAGGCTGCAGGAAAAGAGGGGGGGATGAGAGAGTGCCCCCCCTCCTGAATCATACCAGGCCACATGCCCTCAACATGGGGAGGATGTCCCCATGTTGATGGGGATAAGGGCCTCATCCCCACAACCCTTGCCCGGTGGTTGTGGGGGTCTGCGGGCGGGGGTCTTATCGGAATCTGGAAGTTCTCACTGATGGCTTTTATGCAAGTTCTTTGCCATAAAAAGTGTTTGTGGACCCGGGTCCTGCCCCAGGGAACATGTATCAATGCAAAAAGTTTTAAAGTTTTAAAAACGCCCGTTTTTTCTGGAGCAGTGATTTTAATAATGCTTAAAGTGAAACAATAAAAGTGAAATATTCCTTTAAAGTTCGTGCCCTCAACATGGGGGGGATGTCCCCATGCTGATGGGGACAAGGGCCTCATCCCCACAACCCTTGCCCGGTGGTTGTGGGGGTCTGCTGGCAGGGGGCTTATTGGAATCTGGAAGCCCCCTTTAACAAGGGGACCCCCAGATACCGGCCCCCCCGTTTGAAATGGTATGGGGACATTGTACCCGTACCATTTCACAAAAAAGTGTCAAAATTGCAAAATATAAACAACACACACTGGGGGGAAGTCCTTTATTAAAAAATAAAAAAAATCAAATGTCCCACATAGTCCATACACCTCCGCTGATGGAACGAAAAAAAAAAGCCGCCTGGACCTGTCTCCATGGGAGGCACCTGCCATATGACGTATCCTCGCAGGTGACAGCTCTTTTATAACTGAGGGCGGGGCCACACGTGATGTCACCAGGTGACCCCGCCCCCTCTGACATACAGGGACATCCCTATGGCTTTTTGGTTTGGTTCCCTTTAACATTCATACCAGACCCAAAGGGCCTGGTAATGGATTGTGGAGGAATCCCATGCCGTTTTTTTTTTTCAATGACTTATATTTCAGAGTCCCGACAATTGATTATAGCAGCTGGCGCTTGCGCTAGTACTTTTAAATTACTTTTTTTTCCTTTAGAAATATAATTTTGCTCTTGGACTGTTGTAAACATGGGAAACATGTGCCACTTTACAGGCATACTATAGACACCACCCAGGTACGAAATTTAAAGGAATACTTCACTTTTATTGTTTCACTTTAAGCATTATTAAAATCACTGCTCCCGAAAAAACTCCCCTTTTTAAAACTTTTTTTGCTTTGATACATGTCCCCTGGGGCAGGCCCCAGGTCCCCAAACACTTTTTATGACAATAACTTGCATAGTAACCTTTAAAATTAGCACTTTTGATTTCTCCCATAGACTTTTAAAGGGTGTTATGCGGCTTTCGAACTTGCCGCGAACACCCCAAATTGTTTACTATTCGGCGAACAGCCAATGTTCAAGTCGAACTCATGTTCGACCCAAACATAAAGCCCATCCCTAGTTTTCAGGAGGTGATGCCATTGGTGGGATTCAAACCCATGGCATGAACATTTTGAAGGTAGCAGGGCATACCATTACGCAGATATGCAAATTTGTATTTCTACTTTTGATATTTAAAGGCGTTCAATAAGAAATGGTGTCCCTGGGATAGCAGCAGGTGAATGACAAAAACAAAAGGCCCAGATTGAGCCCTGGTTCACACTGAGAGGGAGGAAATCCTTCAGCTGAACTCACAATATCATTCCCGCATGTCAGTCCCCACTGCAGGGGGGGATTTCAGAGACATCTGCACTGATATCAATACAAATTGCATCCCAAAGTTGCACCAATTAAACCAGTGCAATAGCCACCGATTTGACATGTCAAATCGCACCAATGTGAACCAAAGCTGACACATAAAACACTGCCTATACTCCAGCTGAATTCATTACCTGCAATTCTCCACAGCTGTTATATATAAAGATTCCACCTTTATCATTTACTTGCAGGTGTGCTGAAGCCTAGGTTTACATTGGAACGATTTGTCATGCGATTTGAGAGATCAAATCACATGACTATTGGCAGCAATGGCACTGTTCCAATCCATGCAACACCGATTTTGTGGCGCTGCACTGAATGGCTAAAGTAGCTCTTGAACTACTTTTGCCGATTTCAGGTGCGACTTCAATAGACATTTGTGTATGAAGCCACACAGATGTCTATCAAGTAGCACCTGAAATCGCGCTGACCTTGCTACTTTGAAATCGCACTAGTTCAAGTGAAGTAGCGCAATTTCAAAGTAGCATCAATGTGAACCAGGGCGAAAAGATTAGTTTTTTGGTGCATAAATACATATAGAAATAAGATATAAAAGATATTGCACTTTCCCAAAACTACCACCACCCACAAAAACTAATAAGAAAGAAAAGAAGAAACAAAAAAGAAAAAAAAAAAACCACCACAACAAAGCTCAACACATCACATTTTTATCTGCAAGATTATAGAAACATACTTAACAGTCATTATTCTTACAAAGCATTCCAACATAATATTAAAAAAGACACTTATTCAAAACACCCACCACCAGCCCACAATCCACACATAAAAACATTGGTGACCATGTTTTGCTGGAAGCTGCATTTCGGTGTACACAGTTAAGCAATGAGATCAAAGAGTAGAAGGTCAGTAGATGCTTCCAAACAATGTTTGCATGGTCAGGCAGGAACAATACACACACAACATTGACAGCATGGCCACATAAACCCACTTTTGATTAAAAAAATTCACAAGAATGTCAGCAAATATCCCTATTTGGGCATTTGTCAATAGGCACAATATCATTCCTTCTCCCCCACAAATCACAGCAAAAAACCTAGCCTTCTCGGGCCAAACAAACCCCGCTACTGCAGGCCTTTATATAAGAGAGGTTGTATTGTTAGCACACTGATACACCCAGTAGAAGTACACGCCCACCAGTATCTTTCAATCTAACTCTTCATGTATGTCTAAAGTGATTGCACCTGATGAGCGGAAACACATAATACTATTTGCAACTGTGTTAGCCCTTGGCTACCTGCATTAAATCTCCAACTACAAGGCAAAGATCGAAGCCCATTTACATCCACATAAACAAAGCCTAAAATTGTAACCACTTAAGGACCGCCTCACGCCGATTTACGCCGGCAAGGCGGCACGGGCAGGCAAAATCACGTACATGTACGTGATTTGCCTCCCGCAGGTGGGGGGTCCGATCGGACCCCCCCCGGTGCCCGAGGCGGTCCCGTTTTGTCCCCCGGTGATCGGAGGTGAGGGGGAGGCCATCCGTTCGTGGCCCCCCCCTCGCGATCGCCGCCGGCCAATCAGATTACTTCCTTTGCTGCTGTATGCTAAACAGCAGCAAAGGAAATGATGTCATCTCTCCTCGGCTCGGTATTCCGTTGCAGCGCCGAGGAGAGAAGACTGGTATGTGAGTGCACCAACACTACACAACACAGTAGAACATGCCAGGCACACAAAACACCCCGATCCCCCCCCCCGATCGCCCCCCGATCACCCCCCAATCACCCCCCCTCCCTGTCACAAACTGACACCAGCAGTTTTTTGTTTTTTTTTTTTGTTTTTTCTGATTACTGCATTGGTGTCAGTTTGTGACAGTTACAGTGTTGGGACAGTGAGTATTACCCCCCTTTAGGTCTAGGGTACCCCCCTAACCCCCCCTAATAAAGTTTTAACCCCTTGATCACCCCCTGTCACCAGTGTCACTAAGCGATCATTTTTCTGATCGCTGTATTAGTGTCGCTGGTGACGCTAGTTAGGGAGGTAAATATTTAGGTTCGCCGTCAGCGTTTTATAGCGACAGGGACCCCCATATACTACCTAATAAATGTTTTAACCCCTTGATTGCCCCCTAGTTAACCCTTTCACCACTGATCACCGTATAACTGTTACGGGTGACGCTGGTTAGTTTGTTTATTTTTTATAGTGTCAGGGCACCCGCCGTTTATTACCGAATAAAGGTTTAGCCCCCCGGTCGCCCGGCGGTGATATGCGTCGCCCCAGGCAGCGTCAGATTAGCGCCAGTACCGCTAACACCCACGCACGCAGCATACGCCTCCCTTAGTGGTATAGTATCTGTACGGATCAATATCTGATCCGATCAGATCTATACTAGCGTCCCCAGCAGTTTAGGGTTCCCAAAAACGCAGTGTTAGCGGGATCAGCCCAGATACCTGCTAGCACCTGCGTTTTGTCCCTCCGCCCGGCCCACCCAAGTGCAGTATCGATTGATCACTGTCACTTACAAAACACTAAACGCATAACTGCAGCGTTCGCAGAGTCAGGCCTGATCCCTGCGATCGCTAACAGTTTTTTTGGTAGCATTTTGGTGAGCTGGCAAGCACCAGCCCCAGGCAGCGTCAGGTTAGCGCCAGTACCACTGACACCCACGCACGTACCATACACCTCCCTTAGTGGTATAGTATCTGAACGGATCAATATCTGGTCCGATCAGATCTATACTAGCGTCCCCAGCAGTTTAGGGTTCCCAAAAACGCAGTGTTAGCGAGATCAGCCCAGATACCTGCTAGCACCTGCGTTGTGCCCCTCCGCCTGGCCCAGCCCAGCCCACCCAAGTGCAGTATCGATCGATCACTGTCACTTAAAAGGCACTAAACGCATAACTGCAGCGTTCGCAGAGTCAGGCCTGATCCCTGCGATCGCTAACAGTTTTTTTGGTAGCATTTTGGTGAACTAGCAAGCACCGGCCCCAGGCAGCGTCAGGTTAGCGCCAGTACCACTAACACCCACGCACGCAGCATACGCCTCCTTTAGTGGTATAGTATCTGAACGGATCAATATCTGATCCGATCAGATCTATACTAGCATCCCCAGCAGTTTAGGGTTCCCAAAAACGCAGTGTTAGCGGGATCAGCCCAGATACCTGCTAGCACCTGCGTTTTGCCCCTCCGCCCGGCCCAGCCCAGCCCACCCAAGTGAAGTATCGATCGATCACTGTCACTTACAAAACACTAAACGCATAACTCCAGCATTTGCAAAGTCAGGCCTGATCCCTGTGATCGCTAACAGTTTTTTTGGAAGCTTTTTATTGAACTGGCAAGCACCAGCGGCCTAGTATACCCCGGTCGTAGTCAAACCAGCGCTGCAGTAACACTTGGTGACGTGGCGAGTCCCATAAGTGCAGTTCAAGCTGGTGAGGTGGCAAGCACAAGTAGTGTCCCGCTGCCACCAAAAAGACGAACACAGGCCCGTCGTGCCCATAGTGCCCTTCCTGCTGCATTCGCCAATCCTAATTGGGAACACACCGCTTCTGCAGCGCCCGTACTTCCCCCATTCACATCCCCAACCAAATGCAGTCGGCTGCATGAGAGGCATTTTTATGTCCTCCCGAGTACCCCTACCCAGGGAACCCCCCCAAAAAGATGTCGTGTCTGCAGCAAGCGCGGATATAGGCGTGACACCCGCTATTATTGTCCCTCCTGTCCTGACAATCCTGGTCTTTGCATTGGTGAATGTTTTGAACGCTACCATGCACTAGTTGAGTATTAGCGTAGGGTACAGCATTCCACAGACTAGGCACACTTTCACAGGGTCTCCCAAGATGCCATCGCATTTTGAGAGACCCGAACCTGGAACCGGTTACAGTTATAAAAGTTAGTTACAAAAAAAGTGTAAAAAAAAATATATATATATAAAATAAAAAAAAATAGTTGTCGTTTTATTGTTCTCTCTCTCTATTGTTCTGCTCTTTTTTTACTGTATTCTATTCTGCAATGTTTTATTGTTATTGTTATTGTTATTATGTTTTATCATGTTTGTTTTTCAGGTATGTAATTATTTATACTTTACTGTTTACTGTGCTTTATTGTTAACCATTGTTAACCATTTTTTTGTCTTCAGGTACGCCATTCACAACTTTGAGTGGTTATACCAGAATGATGCCTGCAGGTTTAGGTATCATCTTGAAATCATTCTTTTCAGCCAGCGGTCGGCTTTCATGTAAAACAATCCTAGAGGCTAATTAGCCTCTAGACTGCCTTTACAAGCCGTGGGAGGGAATGCCCCCCCCACCGTCTTCCGTGTTTTTCTCTGGCTCTCCTGTCTCAACAGGGAACCTGAGAATGCAGCCGGTGATTCAGCCAGCTGACCATAGAGCTGATCAGAGACAAGAGTGGCTCCAAACATCTCTATGGCCTAAGAAACCGGAAGCTACGAGCATTTTATGACTTAGATTTCGCCGGATGTAAATAGCGCCATTGGGAAATTGGGGAAGCATTTTATCACACCGATCTTGGTGTCGTCAGATGCTTTGAGGGCAGAGGAGAGATCTAGGGTCTAATAGACCCCAATTTTTTCAAAAAAGAGTACCTGTCACTACCTATTGCTATCATAGGGGATATTTACATTCCCCGAGATAACAATAAAAATGATTTAAAAAAAAAAAAAAATGAAAGGAACAGTTTAAAAATAAGATAAAAAAGCAAAAAAATAATAAAGAAAAAAAAAAAAAAAAAAAAAAAAAAAAAGCACCCCTGTCGCCCCCTGCTCTTGCGCTAAGGCGAACGCAAGCGTTGGTCTGTCGTCAAACGTAAACAACAATTGCACCATGCATGTGAGGTATCACCGCGAAGGTCAGATCGAGGGCAGTAATTTTAGCAGTAGACCTCCTCTGCAAATCTAAAGTGGTAACCTGTAAAGGCTTTTAAAGGCTTTTAAAAATGTATTTATTTTGTTGCCACTGCACGTTTGTGCGCAATTTTAAAGCATGTCATGTTTGGTATCCATGTACTCGGCCTAAGATCATCTTTTTTATTTCATCAAACATTTGGGCAATATAGTGTGTTTTAGTGCATTAAAATTTAAAAAAGTGTGTTTTTTCCCCAAAAAATGCGTTTGAAAAATCGCTGCGCAAATACTGTGTGAAAAAAAAAATGAAACACCCACCATTTTAATCTGTAGGGCATTTGCTTTAAAAAAATATATAATGTTTGGGGGTTCAAAGTAATTTTCTTGCAAAAAAAAAAACTTTTTCATGTAAACAATAAGTGTCAGAAAGGGCTTTGTCTTCAAGTGGTTAGAAGAGTGGGTAATGTGTGACATAAGCTTCTAAATGTTGTGCATAAAATGCCAGGACAGTTCAAACCCCCCCCAGATGACCCCATTTTGGAAAGTAGACACCCCAAGCTATTTGCTGAGAGGCATGTTGAGTCCATGGAATATTTTATATTGCGACACAAGTTGCGGGAAAGAGACAAATTTTTTTTTTTTTTTTTGCACAAAGTTGTCACTAAATGATATATTGCTCAAACATGCCATGGGAATATGTGAAATGACACCCCAAAATACATTCTGCTGCTTCTCCTGAGTACGGGGATACCACATGTGTGAGACTTTTTGGGAGCCTAGCTGCGTACGGGACCCCGAAAACCAAGCACCGCCTTCAGGCTTTCTAAGGGCGTGAATTTTTGAATTCACTCTTCACTGCCTATCACAGTTTCGGAGGCCATGGAATGCCCAGGTGGCACAAAACCCCCCCAAATGACCCCATTTTGGAAAGTAGACACCCCAAGCTATTTGCTGAGAGGTATAGTGAGTATTTTGCAGACCTCACTTTTTGTCACAAAGTTTTGAAATTTGAAAAAAGAAAAAAAAAAAAAGTTTTTTCTTGTCTTTCTTCATTTTCAAAAACAAATGAGAGCTGCAAAATACTCACCATGCCTCTCAGCAAATAGCTTGGGGTGTCTACTTTCCAAAATGGGGTCATTTGGGGGGGTTTTGTGCCACCTGGGCATTCCATGGCCTCCGAAACGGTGATAGGCAGTGAAGAGTAAAATCAAAAATTCACGCCCTTAAAAACGCTGAAGGCAGTGATTGGTTTTCGGGGCCCCGTACGCGGCTAGGCTCCCAAAAAGTCCCACACATGTGGTATCCCCATACTCAGGAGAAGCAGCTAAATGTATTTTGGGGTGCAATTCCACATAGGCCCATGGCCTGTGTGAGCAATATATCATTTAGTGACAACTTTGTGCAAAAAAAAAAAAAAAAGAAAGTGTCACTTTCCCGCAACTTGTGTCAAAATATAAAATATTCCATGGACTCAATATGCCTCTCAGCAAATAGCTTGGGGTGTCTACTTTCCAAAATGGGGTCATTTGGGGGGGGGTTTGTGCCACCTGGGCATTCCATGGCCTCCGAAACTGTGATAGGCAGTGAAGAGTGAAATCAAAAATTTACACCCTTAGAAATCCTGAAGGCGGTGATTGGTTTTCGGGGTCCCGTACGCGGCTAGGCTCCCAAAAAGTCCCACACATGTGGTATCCCCGTACTCAGGAGAAGTAGCTGAATGTATTTTGGGGTGCAATTCCACATATGCCCATGGCCTGTGTGAGCAATATATCATTTAGTGACAACTTTTTGTAAATATTTTTTTTTTTTTGTCATTATTCAATCACTTGGGACAAAAAAAATAAATATTCAATGGGTTCAACATGCCTATCAGCAATTTCCTTGGGGTGTCTACTTTCCAAAATGGGGTCATTTGGGGGGGTTTTGTACTGCCCTGCCATTTTAGCACCTCAAGAAATGACATAGGCAGTCATAAACTAAAAGCTGTGTAAATTCCAGAAAATGTACCCTAGTTTGTAGACGCTATAACTTTTGCGCAAACCAATTAATATACGCTTATTGACATTTTTTTTACCAAAGACATGTGGCCGAATACATTTTGGCCTAAATGTATGACTAAAATTGAGTTTATTGGATTTTTTTTATAACAAAAAGTAGAAAATATCATTTTTTTTCAAAATTTTCGGTCTTTTTCCGTTTATAGCGCAAAAAATAAAAACTGCAGAGGTGATCAAATACCATCAAAAGAAAGCTCTATTTGTGGGAAGAAAAGGACGCAAATTTTGTTTGGGTACAGCATTGCATAACCGCGCAATTAGCAGTTAAAGCGAC
The DNA here is from genome assembly GCF_042186555.1 of Aquarana catesbeiana. Classification (NCBI taxonomy): domain Eukaryota; kingdom Metazoa; phylum Chordata; class Amphibia; order Anura; family Ranidae; genus Aquarana; species Aquarana catesbeiana. The sequence continues at coordinate 785,352,961 of NC_133324.1, read as the reverse complement.
GCAGTGCCAAATTGGAAAAAGACCTCTGGTCCTTAGGCAGCATAATGGTCCGGGGCTCAAGTGGTTAAATGTCCAAGTCCCTGGGCATGATTACTGCTAACAAACATTAACATCAGTCCCTGGCTGCCAATCTAAAGTCCAAAACTAACTTTCTTACATTAGAGCCTATTTCAACAGGAGAAAAATAAAATGCCAGCATGTCTTTGGTTAGAAACCCACACAGGGAGAACATATAAACTTCACCAAAAGCATTAGCATGTTGGGGAATTAAACCAACAACCCCAGTGCTGCTAGACAGAACTGCTACCACTTAACCACCAAGCAGCCTTGCCCACATTCTCTGCATCTCTGTGGTGTGAGCCAGCCCTAAGTCCAAAGCCATGCTCAGTGTCACAAGCAATATACAATATATTTGCCTAAGTATTTGGACACCTGCCTTTAAACGCACATGAACTGTAATGGCATCCCAGTATTAGTCCGTAGGGTTCAATATTGAGTTGGCCCACCCTTTACAGCTATAACAGCTTCAACTCTTCTGGGAAGGCTGTTCACAAGGTTTAGGAGTGTGTCTATGGGAATGTTTGACCATTCTTCGAAGTGCATTTGTGAGGTCAGGCACTGATGTTGGACGAGAAGGCCTGACCTACAGTCTCCGCTCTAATTCATCCCCAAGGTGTTCTGCTGTGTTGAGGTCAGGACTCTGTCCAGGCCAGTCAGGTTCCTCTACCCCAAAATCACTCATCCATGTCTTTATGGACTTTGCTTTGTGCACTGATCCAAATGATTTGGTGGAGGGGGGATTATGATGTGGGGTTGTTTTTCAGGGGTTGGGCTTGGCCTCTTAGTTCCAAAGAAGGGAACTCTTAAGGCGTCAGCATACCCAGGGCCGGATTTCCCACAAGGCCACCGAGGCCAGGCCTCGGGGCGGCAGTGGTACAGGGGCGGCGCCGCTCCTGCAACGACTTCTTGGCCACCCCCCACACTAACATAGCAGCATGCAGTGCACCCGGGCACCAGAGAGGTGGGGGCACTGAAGCGCTAGAGTGCTCCTCTCCCTCCTCCTTCTCTGTCCTCCGCAGGTCACCGCCACTGCTGCTGTTTTTTTCGAGGCTCAAGCCTGTCCCTCCTCCCTCCTCCTGTCAGAGAAGGAGAGCAGCCGCCGGAGATCGGAGCAGCTGGGGGCGTGTTCTCCACCGTCTCTCTCTCCCGCCCAAGCCTGTCTCCATCTGTTCTGTTGTACACTTATGGAGGGGGGGTTGTCCTGGGGGGTCTGTACTAATGGAGGAGGGGGTTGTCCTGGGGGGGTTGTCCTGGGGGGTCTGTACTAATGGAGGGGGGTTTGTCCTGGGAGGTTTGTACTAATGAAAGGGGGGTTTTGTCCTGGGGGTCTGTACTAATGGAGGAGGGGATTGTCCTGTGGGGGTTGTCCTGGGGGTCTGTACTAATGGAGGAGGGGTTTGTCCTGAGGGGGTCTGTACTAATGGAGGGGGGTTTGTTCTGGGGGGTTTGTACTAATGAAGGGAGGGGGGTTTGTCCTGGGGGGGTCTGTACTAATGGAGGGGGGTTGTCCTGGGGGGTCTGTACTAATGAAGGGAGGGGGGTTTGTCCTGGGGGGTCTGTACTAATGAAGGGAGGGGGGTTGTCCTGGGGGGGTCTGTACTAATGAAGGGAGGGGGGTTTGTCCTGGGGGGTCTGTACTAATGAAGGGAGGGGGGTTTGTCCTAGGGGGGTCTGTACTAAGGGGGGGGGTTTGTCCTGGGGGGGTCTGTACTAATGAAGGGAGGGGTGGTTTGTCCTGGGGGGTCTGTACTAATGAAGGGAGGGGGGTTTGTCCTAGGGGGGTCTGTATAAGGGAGGGGGGTTTGTCCTGGGGGGTTTGTACTAATGAAGGGAGGGGTGGTTTGTCCTGGGGGGTCTGTACTAATGGAGGGGGGGTTGTCCTGGGGGGTCTGTACTAATGAAGGGAGGGGGGTTTGTCCTGGGGGTCTGTACTAATGAAGGGAGGGGGGTTTGTCCTGGGGGGGTCTGTACTAATGAAGGGAGGGGGGTTTGTCCTGGGGGGTCTGTACTAATGAAGGGAGGGGGGTTTGTCCTAGGGGGGTCTGTACTAAGGGAGGGGGGTTTGTCCTGGGGGGGTCTGTACTAATGAAGGGAGGGGGGTTTGTCCTGGTGGGGGTCTGTACTAATGGAGGGGGGTTTGTCCTGGGGGGGTCTGTACTAATGGAGGGGGGTGGATTGTCCTCGGGGGAGTCTACACCCAGGATAATACACCCAGGACTCCGGAGGGAGAGGGCAGTGCTGAGGGAACACCATTAGAGAGAGAACCCCGCTGCCCTGCACCACCAGAGGGAAAGCAACACAGCCTGGCGCCATCCCTGGCGGAGAAAGGAATGGAGTAATTGCAGGAATACAGATCTGGGTGTTACCCAGCGGAGTCGCCACGGGCAATTCAGAGTGAGCAGACTCCTGATCAGAGGAACCATGGCTGTATCGCTGGGTCAGGTGAGAGGGCCGATCGGCCATTATCTACTAATGTCCATAGGAACTGCAGTCTCTGACCATCTCCTGTATCATGTCTGCAAGCTCTGGCTATCTCCTGTACTATGATTGCAGTCTCTGACCATCTCTTGTATCATGTCTGCAGTCTTTGACCGTATTATGTCTGGAGGCTCTTTCTGTTGGCGTGTGTGTGTGTGTGGGGGGGGGGGGGGGCGGCATTGAAGGGCTCGGCCTTGGGGCGGCAAAGGGAGTAAATCCAGGCCTGAGCATACCAAGACATTTTGGACAATTTCATGCTCCCAACTTTGTGGGAACAGTTTGGGGAAAGCCCCTTCCTGTTCCAACATGACTGCACACCAGTGCACAAAGCAAGGTCCATAAAGACATGGATGAGCAAATTTGGGGTGGAGAAACTTGACTGGCCTGCACAGAGTCCTGACCTCAACCCGATAGAACACCCTTTGGCTGAATTAGAGCTATGACTGCGAGCCAAGCCTTCTCATCCAACATCAGTGCCTGGCCTCACAAATGCATTACTGGAAGAATGATCAAACATTCCCATAGACACACTAAACCTTGTGGACAGCCTTCCCAGAAACTGTTCTAGCTGCGAAGGGCGGGCCAAATCAAATTTTAACCCTATGGACTAAGACTGGGCTGCCATTAATGTTCATGTGTGTGTAATACTTGTCCCAATACTTTTGGCTAAATAGTGTATCTGGCAAGATTTACATTGGTGGTGGAACCCTCCTACACATAGATACTACAATTAGACATAGTTATAGGACGTTGCAGATGAGACAATGTCTCTACATGAAGCAGCATGTTTGGGATTTGAATCCAGATGCTCAGGCATACTAAGCAGAAGTTCTAACCTCTAAGCCACAGAGCTGCCACACATGAGAACCTCCTACACATAGATACACATAAATCCACATAAAAACACATAAATACTACATTTATTTGGACATACAGGTGATGGAATTACATTACTCAAGAGTTATTCTTCTTGATTAGGGATGAGCTTCGAGTTTGAGTCGAACTCATGTTTGACTCGAACATCGGCTGTTCGCCAGTTCACCGAACAGCAAACAATTTGGGGTGTTCGTGGCAAATTCAAAAGCCACGGAACACCCTTTAAAAGTCTATGGGAGAAATCAAAGGTGCTCATTTTAAAGGGTTATATTAATGGTATTGTCATAAAAAGTGTTTGGGGACCTGGGTCCTGCCCCAGGGGACATGGATCAATGTAAAAAAAGTTTTAAAAACGGCCGTTTTTTCGGGAGCAGTGATTTTAATAATGCTTAAAATGAAACAATAAAAGTGTAATATTCCTTTAAATTTCGTACCTGGGATTAACGATTCCTTGCTCACAGATCCATCAAGCAACCAACAAATTCTATCTCACCTAGAGCAATACTTCGCACACAACGTAACACCTGATATGTCTCCTACAAATATCTGGATGGCACATAAAGCGGTAATGAGAGGCCATCTGATAAATATTGCCTCAATTAAAAACAAATCCAAACTTGCAGATATTAGATCCCTTACAAACGATCTAGATAATTTATATCACAGACACAACCAAAACCCATCTAGTGACCTTTTTAAACAGATTCAAGAGAAACGCACTACCTTAGACACATTATTAGCATCGGACACCGAAAAGGCCCTCAGGTAGTCTAAAGCCAGATTCTTACTCAACAGTAATTCATATTCCACCATGTTCGCTAGAAAACTTAACCAATCTACAAAACCACCCCACACATACAAATTAAGGAACCCATCTGGAAATATGGTGTCCCATCCCAAAGAAGTCATGAAACTGTTCTTAGACTTCTATAAAAATCTTCTTTCCACATCACAATCAGCCCCCAAACAGTCTTCCCTTGATTGGCTTAACAACATTACATTGCCCACTCTTTCTAAGGACCAAATAGAATCTCTCAATGCCCCTTGTACAGACATAGAAGTTTGCAGAATTATTAGAACTTTAAAGATATCCACTGCCCCAGGCCCAGATGGCTATTCCTCGTCCTACTATAAAAAATTTGCCCCTACCATTACCCCACACCTTACTAAACTATATAATAGTATTTTACAAGGCGGCCAATTCCCATCTGAAATGCTATTAGCCAACATGTCTCTTCTTCCCAAACCAAATAAAGACCACTCCACCCCTCAAAACTACCGCCCAATATCAGTTATTGATAATGACCTAAAAATATTTGGCCGAATTTTGGCAGACAGATTATCGGCTGTTATCTCCCCACTAGTTGATCCTGATCAAACGGGTTTCATTCCTAACAGACAAATAACAGACAATATACGACTGACCACAAATATCATTCAAGACTCCAACACAAATTCCAAATCCACACTACTACTCAGTCTCGACATACATAAAGCGTTTGACAGCGTTTCCTGGTCATATCTTGACACTCTACTCCCCAAATATGGCATCAACAATGAATTCTTACATGGTTTTAAGGCTCTCTATCACAACCCACAAACACGTATCAAACTCCCAGGCAACAACTCAGACTTTTTCCCCCTAACCAAAGGTACCAGACAGGGTTGCCCCCTCTCCCCTCTACTTTTCGCCCTCGCGATAGAACCCCTTGCCTGTGCGATTAGAAATAACATAGACATTAAAGGATACTCCAAGGGATCCAAGGAATACAAACTAAGTCTCTACGCAGATGACGTGCTTCTGTTTATAACCGACCCTCTTATCTCCCTACCCAACCTAACTAAAACCCTTGCCATCTTCCACGACGTGACAGGCCTGAGTGTAAATCTATCTAAATGCTCAGCTTTACCAATCAATATTCCTCCAGCCTTAATAGCTTCACTTAACCACTTAAGGACCGCCTAACGCCGATTTACGTCGGCAAAGCGGCACGGGCAGGCAAAATCACGTACATGTACGTGATTTGCCTTCCGCGGGTGGGGGGTCCGATCGGACCCCCCCCGCCGCCCGAGGCGGTCCCGTTCTGTTCCCCGGCGATCCGAGATGAGGGGGAGGCCATCCGTTCGTGGCCCCCCCCTCGCGATCGCCGCCGGCCAATGGGAACACTCCTTTGCTGCTGTATGCTAAACAGCAGCAAAGGAAATGATGTCATCTCCCCTCAGCTCGGTATTCCGTTCCAGCGCCGAGGGGAGAAGACATCAATGTAAGTGCACAACACACTACACACACAGTAGAACATGCCAGGCATACAAAACACCCCGATCCCCCCCCCCGATCGCCCCCCGATCCCCCCCCAATCACCCCCCCCCTGTCACAAACTGACACCAGCAGGTTTTTTTTTTTTTTTTTTTTTTTTTTTCTGATTACTGCATAGTGTCAGTTTGTGACAGTTACAGTGTTGGGACAGTTAGTATTACCCCCCTTTAGGTCTAGGATACCCCCCTAACCCCCTCTAATAAAGTTTTAACCCCTTGATCACCCCCTGTCACCAGTGTTGCTAAGCGATCATTTTTCTGATCGCTGTATTAGTGTCGCTGGTGACGCTAGTTAGGGACGTAAATATTTAGGTTCGCCGTCAGCGTTTTATAGTGTCAGGGACCCCCATATACTATCTAATAAATGTTTTAACCCCTTGATTGCCCCCTAGTTAACCCTTTCACCACTGATCACCGTATAAACGTTACGGTTGACGCTGGTTAGTTTGTTTATTTTTTATAGTGTCAGGGCACCCGCCGTTTATTACCGAATAAAGGTTTAGCCCCCTGATCGCCCGGCGGTGATATGCGTCGCCCCAGGCAGTGTCAGATTAGCGCCAGTACCGCTAACACCCACGCACGCAGCATACGCCTCCCTTAGTGGTATAGTATCTGTACAGATCAATATCTGATCCGATCAGATCTATACTAGTGTCCCCAGCAGTTTAGGGTTCCCAAAAACGCAGTGTTAGTGGGATCAGCCCAGATACCTGCTAGCACCTGCGTTTTGCCCCTCCGCCCGGCCCACCCAAGTGCAGTATCGATCGATCGCTGTCACTTACAAAACACTAAACGCATAACTGCAGCGTTCGCAGAGTCAGGCCTGATCCCTGCGATCGCTAACAGTTTTTTTGGTAGCATTTTGGTGAACTGGCAAGCACCAGCCCCAGGCAGCGTCAGGTTAGCGCCAGTAGCGCTAACACCCACGCACGCACCGTACACCTCCCTTAGTGGTATAGTATCTGTACGGATCAATATCTGATCCGATCAGATCTATACTAGCGTCCCCAGCAGTTTAGGGTTCCCAAAAACGCAGTGTTAGCGGGATCAGCCCAGATACCTGCTAGCACCTGCGTTTTGCCCCTCCGCCCGGCCCGGCCCACCCAAGTGCAGTATCGATCGATCACTGTCCCTTACAAAACACTAAACGCATAACTGCAGCGTTCGCAGAGTCAGGCCTGATCCCTGCGATCGCTAACAGTTTTTTTGGTGGCGTTTTGGTGAACTGGCAAGCACCAGCCCCAGGCAGCATCAGGTTAGCGCCAGTACCGCTAACACCCACGCACGCAGCATACACCTCCCTTAGTGGTATAGTATCTGAACGGATCAATATCTGATCCGATCAGATCTATACTAGCGTCCCCAGCAGTTTAGGGTTCCCAAAAACGCAGTGTTAGTGGGATCAGCCCAGATACCTGCTAGCACCTGTGTTTTGCCCCTCCGCCCGGCCCAGCCCAGCCCAGCCCACCCAAGTGCAGTATCGATCGATCACTGACACTTACAAAACACTAAACGCATAACTGCAGCGTTCGCAGAGTCAGGCCTGATCCCTGCGATCGCTAACAGTTTTTTTGGTAGCGTTTTGGTGAACTGGCAAGCACCAGTGGCCTAGTACACCCCGGTCGTAGTCAAACCAGCACTGCAGTAACACTTGGTGACGTGGCGAGTCCCATAAGTGCAGTTCAAGCTGGTGAGGTGGCAAGCACAAGTAGTGTCCCGCTGCCACCAAGAAGAGGACAAACAGGCCCGTCGTGCCCATAGTGCCCTTCCTGCTGCATTCGCCAATCTTAATTGGGAACCCACCACTTCTGCAGCGCCCGTACTTCCCCCATTCACATCCCCAACCAAATGCAGTCGGCTGCATGAGAGGCATTTTCTTTATGTCCTCCCGAGTACCCCTACCCAACGAACTCCCCCAAAAAAGATGTTGTGTCTGCAGCAAGCGCGGATATAGGCGTGACATCCGCTATTATTGTCCCTCCTGTCCTGACAATCCTGGTCTTTGCATTGGTGAATGTTTTGAATGCTACCATACACTAGTTGAGTATTAGCGTAGGGTACAGCATTCCACAGACTAGGCACACTTTCACAGGGTCTCCCAAGATGCCATCGCATTTTGAGAGACCCGAACCTGGAACCGGTTACAGTTACAAAAGTTAGTTACAAAAAAAGTGTAAAAAAAAATATATATATATAAAATAAAAAAAATAGTTGTCGTTTTATTGTTCTCTCTCTCTCTATTCTCTCTCTATTGTTCTGCTCTTTTTTACTGTATTCTATTCTGCAATGTTTTATTGTTATTATGTTTTATCATGTTTGCTTTTTCAGGTATGCAATTTTTTATACTTTACCGTTTACTGTGCTTTATTGTTAACCATTTTTTTGTCTTCAGGTACGCCATTCACGACTTTGAGTGGTTATACCAGAATGATGCCTGCAGGTTTAGGTATCATCTTGAAATCATTCTTTTCAGCCAGCGGTCGGCTTTCATGTAAAAGCAATCCTAGCGGCTAATTAGCCTCTAGACTGCTTTTACAAGCCATGGGAGGGAATGCCCCCCCCCCACCGTCTTCCGTGTTTTTCTCTGGCTCTCCTGTCTCAACAGGGAACCTGAGAATGCAGCCGGTGATTCAGCCAGCTGACCATAGAGCTGATCAGAGACCAGAGTGGCTCCAAACATCTCTATGGCCTAAGAAACCGGAAGCTACGAGCATTTTATGACTTAGATTTCGCCGGATGTAAATAGCGCCATTGGGAAATTGGGGAAGCATTTTATCATACCGATCTTGGTGTGGTCAGATGCTTTGAGGGCAGAGGAGAGATCTAGGGTCTAATAGACCCCAATTTTTTCAAAAAAGAGTACCTGTCACTACCTATTGCTATCATAGGGGATATTTACATTCCCCGAGATAACAATAAAAATGATTAAAAAAAAAAAATATGAAAGGAACAGTTTAAAAATAAGATAAAAAAAGCAGAAAAATAATAAAGAAAAAAAAACAAAAAAAAAAAAAACACCCCTGTCGCCCCCTGCTCTCGCGCTAAGGCGAACGCAATCGGCGGTCTGTCGTCAAACGTAAACAGCAATTGCACCATGCATGTGAGGTATCACCGCGAAGGTCAGATCGAGGGCAGTAATTTTTGCAGTAGACCTCCTCTGTAGATCTAAAGTGGTAACCTGTAAAGGCTTTTAAAGGCTTTTAAAAATGTATTTATTTTGTTGCCACTGCACGTTTGTGCGCAATTTTAAAGCATGTCATGTTTGGTATCCATGTACTCGGCCTAAGATCATCTTTTTTATTTCATCAAACATTTGGGCAATATAGTGTGTTTTAGTGCATTAAAATTTAAAAAAGTGTGTTTTTTCCCCAAAAAATGCGTTTGAAAAATCGCTGCGCAAATACTGTGTGAAAAAAAAAATGAAACACCCACCATTTTAATCTGTAGGGCATTTGCTTTAAAAAAATATATAATGTTTGGGGGTTCAAAGTAATTTTTTTGCAAAAAAAAAATAACTTTTTCATGTAAACAATAAGTGTCAGAAAGGGCTTTGTCTTCAAGTGGTTAGAAGAGTGGGTGATGTGTGACATAAGCTTCTAAATGTTGTGCATAAAATGCCAGGACAGTTCAAAACCCCCCCAAATGACCCCATTTTGGAAAGTAGACACCCCAAGCTATTTGCTGAGAGGCATGTCGAGTCCATGGAATATTTTATATTGCGACACAAGTTGCGGGAAAGAGACACATTTTTTTTTTTTTTTTTTGCACAAAGTTGTCACTAAATGTTATATTGCTCAAACATGCCATGGGGATTTGTGAAATTACACCCCAAAATACATTCTGCTGCTTCTCCTGAGTACGGGGATACCACATGTGTGAGACTTTTTGGGAGCCTAGCCGCGTACGGGGCTCCGAAAACCAATCACCGCCTTCAGGCTTTCTAAGGGCGTGAATTTTTGATTTCACTCTTCACTGCCTATCACAGTTTCGGAGGCCATGGAAAGCCCAGGTGGCACAAACCCCCCCCAAATGACCCCATTTTGGAAAGTAGACACCCCAAGCTATTTGCTGAGAGGTATAGTGAGTATTTTGCAGACCTCACTTTTTGTCACAAAGTTTTGAAAATTGAAAAAAGAAAAAAAAAAATGTTTTTTCTTGTCTTTCTTCATTTTCAAAAACAAATGAGAGCTGCAAAATACTCACCATGCCTCTCAGCAAATAGCTTGGGGTGTCTACTTTCCAAAATGGGGTCATTTGGGGGGGTTTTGTGCCACCTGGGCATTCCATGGCCTCCGAAACTGTGATAGGTAGTGAGGAGTAAAATCAAAAATTTACACCCTTAGAAATCCTGAAGGTGGTGATTGGTTTTCGGGGCCCCGTACGCGGCTAGGCTCCCAAAAAGTCCCACACATGTGGTATCTCCATACTCAGGAGAAGCAGCTGAATGTATTTTGGGGTGCAATTCCACATAGGCCCATGGCCTGTGTGAGCAATATATCATTTAGTGACAACTTTTTGTAAATATTTTTTTTTTTTTTTTTTTGTCATTATTCAATCACTTGGGACAAAAAAAATAAATATTCAATGGGTTCAACATGCCTCTCAGCAATTTCCTTGGGGTGTCTACTTTCCAAAATGGGGTCACTTGGGGGGGTTTTGTACTGCCCTGCCATTTTAGCACCTCAAGAAATGACATAGGCAGTCATAAACTAAAAGCTGTGTAAATTACAGAAAATGTACCCTAGTTTGTAGACGCTATAACTTTTGCGTAAACCAATAAATATACGCTTATTGACATTTTTTTTACCAAAGACATGTGGCCGAATACATTTTGGCCTAAATGTATGACTAAAATTTAGTTTATTGGATTTTTTTTATAACAAAAAGTAGAAAATATCATTTTTTTTTCAAAATTTTCGGTCTTTTTCCGTTTATAGCGCAAAAAATAAAAACCGCAGAGGTGATCAAATACCATCAAAAGAAAGCTCTATTTGTGGGAAGAAAAGGACGCAAATTTCGTTTGGGTACAGCATTGCATGACCGCGCAATTAGCAGTTAAAGCGACGCAGTGCCAAATTGGAAAAAGACCTCTGGTCCTTAGGCAGCATAATGGTCCGGGGCTCAAGTGGTTAAGGACAAATTCTCATTTAATTGGAATATGGATTCATTTAGATATCTAGGCATCCAAATTACTTCTTCCTATAAAACGTTTTACCAAGCAAACTATCCTCCTTTATTTAATAGTATTAAAAATTTGCTTAAACTTTGGTCATCATACCAGATTTCATTCTCGGGTAGAATAGTGGCTGTAAAAATGATGATACTACCCAAGCTTTTATTTTTTTTCAGAGCCCTTCCTATTATTCTACATAAAAAAACTTTAGATTCCTTACAGAGAGAGATCAACAAATTCATATGGCTAAACAAGAAACCCAGATTCAGCTATTCCCTTATGTTTAGACCCCAAGGAAAAGGAGGCCTCAGCATTCCTAATCTTTGGCTTTATTATCTATCGGCCAGATTTACCCAATTAGCCCAATGGTATGCCCCCTCACTTCAAATCCCTTGGCTCCGGTTCGAGGAAGAATCTGTCCTACCCTACAATCTACAAGGACTTCTCTGGTCCAAGACTATCCCACCACAAAAAATTAAACCCCTAAATCTCATTGTCACTCACACCCTTCAACTATGGAACAGACAAGCCTCTAAATTCAAATTATCTTCTGACATTCCCCCCTTGGCCTCCTTTCTAGGTGACCCTCGTTTCCCCCTCCCAGACAGAGCTCAAGATCAAAACTCTCTAACGAATTGGAAGTCACATAACCTAACACATTTAAAATCGCTCTTCCACAACAATTCATTCCTCACTTTCTCCAGTCTACAAATAAAATATGATTTTCCACCTTCTGAACTAGAGAACTATACAAATATAAGACAATTCTATCAGAAATATCATTCACTTACACTTCATCCCCCCTATACACAATTTGAGCAAATTTGTATCTCTTTCCCCCGTGATAGTGGTTTAATCTCCAGAATATATAAAAGTTTAAATGAGACCAACATGCCTGAGAAGTCACATCCCATGCTACAATGGGAATCAGATCTAAATACCTCATTTACTCCTGATCAATGGGATACTATTTTTACAAATCTCCATAAATGTTCCAAAACAACCTCGATCAGAGAATCATCCATCAAATTGCTCTATAGATGGTATCTTACCCCCGCTAAACTTAACTCATTCTATCCCTCACTATCCCCACTCTGCTTTAGGGGTTGCCCCTCTCAGGGTACACTTTTACATATCTTTTGGGATTGTCCCCATATAAAAAACACCTGGCATAAGGCTAGCATAATCATTGAAAAAATATCCGGTAGGAAGTTTTCTCTTACACCCCAAATATGTCTTCTTTTCTCCCCTATACAGGATATTCCAATGACTAGCACAAGGCTAATCCACACATTTCTCAGCTCCATTCATTGGGCTATAGCCTTCAATTGGCGCTCCACTACGGTACCTTGGTCACAAATTCTCAACCGCATGTCGAACATCAGACTTTCTGAAAAAATTCACCACACGTTATATGACTCTATGCCTCTTTATCAAAAAAAGTGGACCCTCTGGGACACCACCTCTCTGATTTAGAAAAATTTCTATTTAATTTTCCTCACCTCCTCTCCTTAACACATACGTAATTGCCCTTCCTTCTTCCCTCCATGATAACTGGCATATTTATGACACTGTGCAATATTTAATCTGAATAACCATAACCCTTTTTTATTTCCTGTACAACATTCACTGTTAAAGATATTTGTATGTATACCTGTACCATCATTGTAATTGTTTTATACCTTGACCTTTTACATAATAAAAATCGTTTGTAAACAAAAAAAAAAATTTCGTACCTGGGGGGTGTCTATAGTATGCCTGTAAAGGGGCGCATGTTTCCCGTGTTTAGAACAGTCTGACAGCAAAATGACATTTCAAAGGAAAAAAAGTCATTTAAAACTACTCGTGGCTATTAATGAATTGTCGGTCCGACAATACACATAAGAGTTCATTGATAAAAACGCCATGGGATTTCCCCACAGGGGAACCCCAAACCAAAATTTTTAAAAAAATGGCACGGGGGTCCCCCTAAATTCCATACCAGGCCCTTCAGGTCTGGTATGGATATTAAGGGGAACCCCACGCCAAAATTTTAAAAAGATGGGGTGGGGTGCCTCCAAAAATCCATACCAGACCCTTATCCAAGCACGCAACCTGGCAGGCCACAGGAAAAGAGGGGGGACGAGAGCGCCCCCCTTCCTGAACCGTACCAGGCCACATGCCCTCAACATTGGGAGGGTGCTTTGGGGTCCCCCCCAAAGCACCTTGTCCCCATGTTGATGGGGACAAGGGCCTCATCCCCACAACCCTTGCCCGGTCGTTGTGGGGGTCTGTGGGCGGGGGGCTTATCAGAATCTGGAAGCCTCTTTTAACAAGGGGACCCCCAGATCCTGGCCCCCCGTGTGAAATGGTAAGGGGGTACAAAAGTGCCCCTACCATTTCACAAAAAAAGTGTCAAAAATGTTAAAAATGACAAGAGACAGTTTTTGACAAATCTTTTATTTAAAGTCTTCTTCTTTCCATCTTCTTTCTTCTATCTTCTTTCTTCTATCTTCCTTCGGTTTCTTCCTCCATCTTCTTCTTCCTCTGGTTCTTCCTCCGATCCTCTGCTTCTTGCTCTGGTGTTCTCGTCCAGCATCTTCCTCCACGGCGTCTTCTTCCCTTCTTTGTTCTCGGGCCGCTCCGCATCCATGATGGGAGGCTCCTGGTGTGTCTTCTGACACTTCTTAAATAATGGAGGGCGGGGCCACCTGGTGACCCCGCCCCCTCTGACGCAAGGGGACTTGACGGGAACTTCCCTATGGGTTTCCCCGTGATGTCAGAGGGGGCGGGGTCACTTGGTTATGTAACGGGTGGCCCCGCCCCCTCTGATGTCACGGGGAAACCCATGGTGAAGTTCCCGTCAAGTCCCCTTGCATCAGAGGGGTGCAAGGTCACCATTTGGCCCCGCCCTCCGTTATTTAAGAAGTGTTAGAAGACGAGAAGCGTCACACAGCAGGAGCCTCCCATCATGGATGCGGAGCGGCCTGAGAACGAAGAAGGGAAGAAGACGCCATGAAGGAAGATGCTGGACAAGAACACCGGAGCAAGAAGCAGAGGATCGGAGGAAGAACCAGAGGAAGAAGAAGATGGAGGAAGAAACTGAAGGAAGATAGAAGAAAGAAGATAGAAGAAAGAAGATAGAAAGAAAATGGAAAGAAGAAGACTTTAAATAAAGGAATTGTCAAAAACTGTCTCTTGTCATTTATAACATTTTTGACATTTTTTTTGTGAACTGGTAGGGGTACTTTTGTATCCCCTTACCATTTCACACAGGGGGAGGGCTGGAATCTGGGGGTCCCCTTGTTAAAGGGGGCTTCCAGATTCCGATAAGCCCCTCGCCCGCAGACCCCCACAACCATCGGAGCAAGGGTTGTGGGCATGAGGTCCTTGTCCACATCAACATGGGGACAAGGTGCTTTGGGGGGACCCCAAAACACCAATGTTGAGGGCATGTGGCCTGGTACGGTAAAGAAGGGGGGCCCTCTCTCATCCCCCCTCTTTTCCTGCGTCCTGCCAGGTTGCGTGCTCAGATAAGGGTCTGGTATGGATTTTTTTGGGGGACCCCACACCATTTTTTTTTACATTTTGGCACGGGGTTCCCCTTAAAATCCATACCAGACCTCAAGGGTCTGGTATGGATTTTGAGGGGGACCCCCACGCCATTTTTTTTCAATTTTGGCGAGGGTTCCCCTTAATATACATACCAGACCTGAAGGGCCTGGTATGGAATTTAGGGGGACCCCCACGCCATTTTTTAAAAAATTTTGGTTCGGGGTTCCCCTGTGGGGAAATCCCATGCCATTTTTATCAATTAACTTTTATGTGTATTGTCGGACTGACAATTCATTAACAGCCGCAAATAGTTTTAAATGACTTTTTTTCCTTTGAAATGTCATTTTGCTGTCAGACTGTTCTGAACACGGGAAACATGCGCCCCTTTACAAGCATACTATAGACACCCCCCAGGTACAAAATTTAAAGGAATATTACACTTTTATTGTTTCACTTTAAGCATTATTAAAATCACGGCCGTTTTTAAAACTTTTTTTGCATTGATCCATGTCCCCTGGGGCAGGACCCAGGTCTCCAAACACTTTTTATGACAATAACTTGCATATAAGCCTTTAAAATTAGCACTTTTGATTATTCATGTTCGAGTCCCAACTAGACTTTAATGGTGTTCGCATGTTCGAACACATTTTTTGCCTGTTCGCATGTTTTGGTGCGAACCGAACAGGGGGGTGTTCGGCTCATCCCTATTCTTGATTTATTCTGTGATATTTGGTGTTTTTTTGTGAGTGAGTGTAGAATATTACCCTCAGATTTTTGGGAATTACATTTTTATTTCTGATGTTTGTACACATATCACATTTTTTGGGCTACAATTATGAATATTTGGAAATAATAAAAAGCACAAAAAATTGTGATTCATTTTAAATTTGCATCAGCGATGGTATTGTTTGTGGATTGTAAAGACACCTATGTGAGTTTGGGTAAAGACTGTTGTGAGATGGAGAGTAACAAGTGAAAGTGACAGAGAAAAATATATTTTACCAAAACATCAAAACATTCCACATTCTAGCATTCTTAAAAACAAAATATTTGAAGTAAAAGCAACAATGTTTCAAAGGAAAATTTATTTAAGAGAAAGATACATTTCATCTCAACATTAAAAGGTTTTTTTGTGAAAGTTACATTTGTTCCATTAGAAGCAATGGCTAAAACTTGCATTGGATTATAATTGAGCAGATTTTCACTCCCAAAAAATGCTCTCTAATTAGATCTCATTTTGGTATTTACTATAGTGCCGGGTAAAAAAGACAACGGAGCTAAAATGAGAGCTATTTTCAGGTCTGAGCATGCTCAGTTGTGCTGGCACCTAGTTGTCCAAAATGGGGAATTTTTCAATTCTCAGACTTTTAAAGATATTTCAGTGTAGAAATTACTTTTTCACACAGTTTAAAAGCAGGTTATCTTTAAATAATATACCACATATTTCAGTACCATTTAGGAAATTATATCATGCTCTAAACATTATTTCCATGTGCAATTCTCCAGGTTTTAGCAGAGTAAGGGTTTGGGCGCTATTTGGTTTCAGGGAACTATAGTAAATTCGATTTTGGGAGTATTTTCTCACCAGTGCTATAGTGAATACTGTTTTACCACTAATTAGCACAATTAGCGCTAATTAGCGCTAAATTGCAGCAAATTTGTGCTAATTTGTGGCAATTAGCGTTAATTAGTGCCGCGGCACTAGTAAATGACCCCCAATATATTACAAAATCAGAAGAACAATTATAACATTTAGGATGTATGTTTTCCCTTTGGTAGTGAATGATTTCTGATGGTGGATGACAATTTTGCAAGTCAGGCATTGTAATATATATATATATATATATATATATATATATATATATATATATATATACAGTATTTCAGAAAAGTGAGTTCACCCCTCACATTTTTGTAAATATTTTATTAAATCTTTTCATGTGACAACACTGTAGAAATTACACTTTGCTACAATGTAAATGTAAAGTAGTGATTGTACAGCTTGTATAATGCCCGTACACACGGTCGGACATTGATCAGACATTCCGACAACAAAATCCTAGGATTTTTTCCGACGGATGTTGGCTCAAACTTGTTTTGCGTACACAAGGTTGCACATAGTTGTCGGAATTTCCAATCAATGATGTTATTATTTTTTTTAATTACATCACTGATTTTTGTCTTGATGTTCTCCAATTCGAAATTACACCCCATGATCCGGATCAGGATCTGGGCACTTTCTGATGTGAAAGGATCTCGATCCCTAACATCACGATCACCTAAAAAGAGAGAAACCAAACAAAAACAGGTATCAAAAATCTGCCAGCATCCATCTCTTACCTGAGCCTGTGGTCGCAGACACTCACCTGTTGTGGTGCCAATTTCCACCACATCTTCTTCCTCCTCCTGCTCCGCTTGTGTTGGGGGTATTTCACCTTCTTCCACAGGTGGGGGGTCTCTGGTCTCCTCGGATGAGGGGTGTCCTCTGAGTCTTTTCTCCCCTATGTAAAACAAAAATGGTATAATTAGCACACAGTGATTTGATGGCAGAACTATAAATAGGAAACATTGCTTGGAAGTGGGGTACAATTGTCAATTTTAGCAGAGTTCCAAGATGTCGCTTGTTTATTGTCCTTTGTCAACCTGCAATACTTTACCTGTTTAGTACAAGCTTTACAGATGGAGACCCCCCTATAGTATACACTGGAGCACCTGTGTGCCCTCCTAATAAAAATGGTGTTCTTGTGTCCCACACTAGTGCTCCAGCGTCCAGATGTGAAAACAGCTGCTCAGTGTCCTCTCCTTACACAGAATCTAGTTTGCATTTCATTCTAGTAACAAACCCATCTACACAACCAAATATTTTGCATCCAAGTAGGCCCTAAAAAATGTAGGAAAATGCATATGGCCTAAACAATGGTGTTTTAGAGGGCGAAAAAAAATGTTTGATACGAACGAATAATGGGCCCACGAACATTAAAATTGACATTTTAAACTGTACAATTAAGAAAAGCATATGGAGCAACACGAATGTAATAAAGACAAAAAGAATAGGAACACAGCACAACTACTTACTTTTTTGCAGCACTCTCCGGATCTTTCGGTACTGCTCGGGCTCTCTTAATTTTAGGTCCGACCACCGCTTCCTGGGCTGATCTTTCGATTGTCGTACCCCGAAATTCCTGTGCACACTTTTGACCACTTTCGCCATGATCTTGGCCTTTCTGATATTGGGGTTGGGGTAAGGCCCATACTTCCCGTCATAGTCGGCCTTCTTCAGGATGTCCACCATCTCTAACATCTCCCCAAAGGACATATTTGTGGCCTTAAATCGTCTCCTTCTGGATCGGGATGTGTCCGGATCCGGGCTTTCCTCCTCCTCCTCCTCGTTGCTATAATTAGCACGCACCTGCTCTGACTCCGCCATGTGCTCTTCACCCACTGCGCCGAACGAAAAGGAGTGGGGAATAGTCTAGAAAGAACGTCAAGGGCGGGCGGAGTTACACGCATGCGCAGTGTGTATAAAGCATAACACGCGTGCGTAGTAAGTACGATCTGTGAGCGGACGAAGGAGCATTGGACGCGCCGATCGTAAGAACGAAAGTAAGAGACAAACTTGTGCCTATACTGCTTCTAGATTGAGGCCTATATTGTAACTAGATTAGGAGAGTTTTGTCTGACATTAGACTTTGTCTTGTGTTGTGTCTTGCAGTGAACATGGATATCTTATTAAAAGATAATGACTTCATGTCACTATTCATTGATATGTTAAGGGAGCTGCCATGTCTGTGGGAGATCAACAACCCACATTACAAGAACCAAACAAAGAAGAAGGCAGCACTGGATAAATTGTGGGAAATTGTGAAGCAGGTGATCTCCACGGCAGACATCACATTTTTGAAGATCTTAATTGGTGGCCTGAGGAGTACATATCTAAGGGAGCGTCAGAAAGTCCAGGATTTGCAGAGATCCAGAGCAGCAGATGACATCTATGTCCCCAGGATGTGGTACTATGACAGGTTGCATTTTCTGGCAGGCCAGACTGAACCCAGGCCATCCCTCTCCAGTCTTCCTTCCACGCTTCCTTCCCCTCCAGCTGAGGCTTCTGACGCCCATCCTGGGCCTTCCAGGCAACAACATGTGGAGGAGCCCAGATTGAGCCAGGTATAGCATTCTTTTAATAATTTCTGATTGTCCAATCAATGATGTTAACTAGATGTTAGTTTGGAGTACTAATTTAGGATTGTGATTGATGATGCAAAAACTAAAACCATGTCCCTTTTTCATACACAGGGAAGTCTCAGCCAGGAGGTGGCCGGGCTGAGCCGGCTGCCTGATCTGCAGGTCCCTCCACTCCCCCTGGAAAGAGAAAGTGGCAGGAGGAGGAGTGCCCTAGAGGAGGCTGCCATAGGCCTCTTTTGGAGGGCTACAGAGGCCCTGGGAGCACCACACGCCGTGGAGGAGGACATTGCTGCCATCATTGCCTCTAAAATGCAGAGGATGGAGGAGGGACAACAACTCATGTGTGAGTCGCTCATATTGGAGGCTCTTAATAAAGGTATGAGGGGCCAAATTACATCTCAGACACACCTTTGCGAACTCACAGATGGTCCTCCTCCTCCTCCTGCAGGTCCTCCTCCTCCTCCTTCTCCTCCTCCTCCTCCAGGTCCTCCCAGTCCTCCTCCTCCTCCAGGTCTTACTCCTCCTCCTGCCACATCTCCAACAGCACAGCCACAGCCCGGAAGGAAGCGTGGAAGGAAGACCAGAAAGTGAGGACCCTGGATCCAGTCTGGTCGGCCAAAAGATGCAGCCTCTTGTGGTACCACTGCCTGGGGACACAGATGTCATCTGCTGCTTTCCAGATCTCTGGGACTTCTGGACCAGACTGGCCTCCCTTACATATGGACTCCTCAGGCCACCAATTTTGATGTTCAAGAATTGATGTCTGCCCTGGGGGTCCCAGGCTTTGCTAATTTCTCATGTTTATCCAGTGTTGCCTCCCTCTTTGTTCGGTTCTGAGCCCTTAATAAAGGAATTTTGTTTTGAATTATACTTGCCTATGTGTGTTTGACTTCAAAAAGGACAGTTGGTTTGTGAGGATTCAGGTACATTTCAAAAATACAATGTGAAATTAACAAGGGACACCAACAACAAACAATCTCCTTGAGATTAAATAATAAAAGATATCAATGGTGTTGTGGTAACTTGACACACAAAACACACACAAAAATAGTCTGTAGTAAAAATAAAAATAACATTAAACAAAGATCAGCCTTGGAAAAAATACAAACATAAAATCTAAACCAAAAATGGCTTTAAATCACAAAAAAAAGAAAAAAAAAAATCCTGTCAGATGTGACAAATAATATATTCTGGGAATCCCAAGAAAAAAACACAAAAATAAGTTTGTGAGAAGTGTGTGTGAATATGAGCAGCAAAACTACTTAATTCTTGTCACATTATAAAGAAGAAGAGAGTGCGCTGTATTAAACCATTTTTAACATTGCAGCATGACGAAAGTGCCGTATCCATTGCGAACGCTAAGTTTACCAGACCGAGCTGTTCCGTGTCGGAATTTCTTCTGAGCATGCGTGGCACTTTGTGCGTTGGAACAGGCCACACAGGGTCGGAATTGACGCGATCGGATTTTGTTGTCGGAAAATTTTATCTCCTGCTCTCAAACTTTGTGTGTCAGAAAATCCGATGGAAAATGTCCGATGGAGCCCACACACGGTTGGAATTTCCGACAACACGCTCCGATCGGACATTTTCCATTGGAAAATCTGACCGTGTGTACGGGGCATTACAGTGTCAATTTGCTGTCCCCTCAAAATAACTAAACACACAGTCATTAATGTCTAAACCGCTTGCAACAAAAGTGAGTACACCCCTAAGTGAAAATGTCCAAATTGGGCCCAATTAGCCATTTTGCCTCCCCGGTGTCATGTGACTCCTTAGTGTTACAAGGTCTCAGATGTGAATGGGGAGCAGGTGTGTTAAATTTGGTGTTATCGCTCTCACTCTCTCATTCTGGTCACTGGACGTTCAACATGGCACCTCATGGCAATGAACTCTCTGAGGATCTGAAAAAAAGAATTGTTGCTCAACATAAAGATGATATAGGCTATAAGAAGATTGCCAAGACCCTGAAACTGAGCTGCAGCTTGGTGGCCAAGACCATACAATGGTTTAAACAGGACAGGTTCCACTCAGAACAGGCCTCGCCATGGTCGACCAACAAAGTTGAGTACATGTGCTCAGTGTCATATCCAGAGGTTGTCTTTTGGAAATAGATGTATGAGTGCTGCCAGCATTGCTGCAGAGGTTGAAGGGGTGGTGGGGTCAGCCTGTCAGTGCTCAGACCATACGCCACACATTGCATCAAATTGGTCTGCATGGCTGTCGTCCCAGAAGGAAGCCTCTTCTAAAGATGATGCACAAGAAAGCCTGCAAACAGTTTGCTGAAGACAAGCAGACTAAGGACATGGATTACTGGGACCATGTCCTGTGGTCTGATGAGACCAGGATAAACTTATTTGGTTCAGATGGTGTCAAGCGTGTGTGGCGGCAACCAGGTGAGGAGTAGAAAGACAAGTGTGTCTTGCCTACAGTCAAGCATGGTGGTGGGAGTGTCATTGTCTGGGGCTGCATGAGTGCTGCCAGCACTGGGAGCTACAGTTCATTGAGGGAACCATGAATGCCAACATGTACTGTGACATACTGAAGCAGAGCATGATCCCCTCCCTTCGGAAACTGAGCCGCAGGGCAGTATTCCAACATAATGACCCAAAACACACCTCCAAAACCACCACTGCATTGTTAAAGAAGCTGAGGGTAAAGGTGATGGACTGGCAAAGCTGGCCCCAGACCTAAACCCTATTGAGCATCTGTGGGGCATCCTCAAATAGAAGGTGGAGGAGCGCAAGGTCTCTAACATCCACCAGCTCCGTGATGTCGTCATGGAGGAGTGGAAGAGGACTCCAGTGGCAACCTGTGAAGCTCTGGTGAACTCCATGCCCAAGAGGGTTAAGGCAGTGCTGGAAAATAATGGTGGCCACACAAAATATTGACACTTTGAGCCCAATTTGGACATTTTCACTTAGGGGTGTACTCAATTTTGTTGCCAGCAGTTTAGACAAATAATGGCTGTGTGTTGAGGGGTGTACTCACTTTTGTGAGATACTGTAGTTGTATGTTATCGACACAGGGTGGTTCTTTATAACAAAATTAATTCTGGTAATGAAAATGAATTGAAATTAATACTATTATTGACAAGAAAAGGACATAAGACAATATAAAGTGTAGTGTTGTAGTGTCAGAGGGATGAGGGCTGCATTACACTGGTAAATAGTTGGAAGAAGCGCATTACACTGGTGATCAGCAGTAAGAATATTCCTTATATTAGTAGCCAGTCGAAAGAATGCTTTTACATTGTAGGTCAGTGGGAAGAATATCCCTTTTTCCACACAGATAGCTAAAATGATCACGGATGATCACACCTAAGATGGCCGACGATTATGCCTGATGAAGGAGCATGCATGCTCCGAACGTGTACACATCATAGCTCCCCCCCTCACTGAGACCAGGGACTTACTGAGTGATGGCTTCCTCCTGCGCACTGTCTGCTCTAGCCAGGGACACCGGAAACCACTGGTGCCACGAAGCAAGACACCACAGCACTGCCTGGATGACTGTTCTGGAACCCTGCTGTCTATCTGACAGTGCATTACTACTTGATTAAATTTATTACAATATTGCTGCACTTAGATTGGCGCTGCTTGTCTGTTTTTCTTGTGTTTCGTATGAAATCTATGCTTACTGGAGTAATCCTAACTCCTGACCCTACTGCAGCCCTATTGAATAAACGCTCACCCGTTCTAACTTCATCACAATTTAAACTATTTACTCAACCGAATCCTTAAACACAATTTAGCAACCATGTGTGGACAATTACCTACCACAAGATTTTGATCAATTACTACTGGAACCATGATTACAGATCCACATGGATACCCACTGGTATTCCAAGTTGGCCACTGCTTTGTTGCTGCAACCACTCAAGTCCCTGGTTTTTCCTTTCCTCTCCTACTGTTCTTTTGCTTTCTTACTTCCTAGACTGCTTATTTGATAGGCTGCTTCACATTTCTGGTACTCTGGAGCAGGGATGAGCCGAACACCCCCCTGTTCGGTTCGCACCAGAACATGCGAACAGGAAAAAAGTTCGCTCGAACACGCAAACACCGTTAAAGTCTATGGGACACGAACATGAATAATCAAAAGTGCTAATTTTAAAGGCTTATATGCAAGTTATTGTCATAAAAAGTGTTTGGGGACCCGGGTCCTGCCCCAGGGGACATGGATCAATGCAAAAAAAAGTTTTAAAAATGGCCGTTTTTTCAGGAGCAGCGATTTTAATAATGCTTAAGTCAAACAATAAAAGTGTAATATCCCTTTAAATTTCGTACCTGGGGGGTGTCTATAGTATGCCTGTAAAGGGGCGCATGTTTCCCGTGTTTAGAACAGTCTGACAGCAAAATGACATTTCGAAGGAAAAATTCCATTTAAAACTACCCGCGGCTATTGCATTGCCGACAATACACATAGAAGTTCATTGATAAAAACGGCATGGGAATTCAACACAGGGAAACCCCAAACCAAAATTTAAAAAAAAAAAATGACGTGGGAGTCCCCCTAAATTCCATACCAGGCCCTTCAGGTCTGGTATGGATTTTAAGAGGAACCCCGCGCCAAAAAAAAAAAAAAAAAGGCGTGGGGTCCCCCCAAAAATCCATACCAGACCCTTATCCGAGCACGCAACCTGGCAGGCCGCAGGAAAAGAGGGGGGACGAGAGTGCGCCCCCCCTCCTGGACCGTACCAGGCCACATGCCCTCAACATTGGGAGGATGCTTTGGGGTAGCCCCCCAATACACCTTGTCCCCATGTTGATGAGGACAAGGGCCTCATCCCCACAACCCTGGCCATTGGTTGTGGGGGTCTGCGGGCAGGGGGCTTATCGGAATCTGGAAGCCCCCTTTAACAAGGGGACCCTCAGATCCCGCCCCCCCCTGTGTGAAATGGTAAGGGGGTACTTACCCTACCATTTCACTAAAAAACTGTCAAAAATGTTAAAAATGACAAGAGACAGTTTTTGACAATTCCTTTATTTAAATGCTTCTTCTTTCTTCTATCTTCTTTCATCTTCTTCTTCTTCTGGTTCTTCTGGCTCTTCTGGTTCTTCCTCCGGCGTTCTCGTCTAGCATCTCCTATGCAGCGTCTTCTATCTTCTTCTCCTCGGGCCGCTCCACACCCATGGCATGGGGGGAGGCTCCCGCTCTTCTCTTCATCTTCTTCTTCATCCTCTTCTCTTCTTCCTTCTTCTCTGCTTCTCTTCTTCATTTTCTTCTCCGGGCCGCTCCGCACTCATGCTGGCATGGAGGGAGGCTCCCGCTGTGTGACGAAGCCTCCTCGTTTGACGGTTCTTAAATAACGGGGGGCGGGGCCCCCCGGTGACCCCACCCCCCTCTGACGCACGGTGACTTGACGGGACTTCCCTGTGACATCACGTGGAATGCCACAGGGAAGTCCCGTCATGTCCCGTGTGTCAGAGGGGGTGGGGTCACCGGGTGGCCCCGCCCCCCGTTATTTAAGAACTGTCAGACGAGGAGATGCCGTCACACAGCGGGAGCCTCCCTCCATGCCAGCAGAAGAAAATGAAGAAGAGAAGAAGAGAAGAAGGAAGAAGAGAAGAGGATGAAGAAGAAGATGAAGAGAAGAGCGGGAGCCTCCCCCCATGCCATGGGTGCGGAGCGGCCCAAGGAGAAGAAGATAGAAGATGCCGCGGAGGAGATGCTGGACGAGAACGCTGGAGGAAGAACCAGAAGAGCCAGAAGAACCAGAAGAAGATGAAGGAAGATAGAAGAAAGAAGAAGCATTTAAATAAAGGAATTGTCAAAAACTGTCTCTTGTCATTTTTAAAATTTTTGACAGTTTTTTAGTGAAATGGTAGGGGTAAGTACCCCCTTACCATTTCACACAGGGGGGGGCCGGGATCTGGGGGTTCCCTTGTTAAAGGGGGCTTCCAGATTCCGATAAGCCCCCCTGCCCGCAGACCCCCACAACCACCGGCCAGGGTTGTGGGGATGAGGCCCTTGTCCTCATCAACATGGGGACAAGGTGTTTTGGGGGCTACCCCAAAGCACCCTCCCAATGTTGAGGGCATGTGGCCTGGTACGGTTCAGGAGGGGGGGCCGCACTCTCGTCTCCCCCTCTTTTCCTGCGGCCTGCCAGGTTGCGTGCTCGGATAAGGGTCTGGTATGGATTTTTGGGGGACCCCACGCCTTTTTTTTTTTTTTTTGGTGCAGGGTTCCCCTTAATATCCATACCGGACCTGAAGGGCCTGGTATGGAATTTAGGGGGACTCCCACGTCATTTTTTTTTTTTTTAATTTTGGTTCGGGGTTTCCCTGTATTGAATTCCCATGCCGTTTTTATCAATGAACTTCTATGTGTATTGTCGGCAATAGCCGCGGGTAGTTTTAAATGGAATTTTTCCTTCGAAATGTCATTTTGCTGTCAGACTGTTCTAAACACGGGAAACATGCGCCCCTTTACAGGCATACTATAGACACCCCCCAGGTACGAAATTTAAAGGGATATTACACTTTTATTGTTTGACTTTAAGCATTATTAAAATCACTGCTCCTGAAAAAACGGCCGTTTTTAAAACTTTTTTTTGCATTGATCCATGTCCCAGGGCAGGACCCGGGTCCCCAAACACTTTTTATGACAATAACTTGCATATAAGCCTTTAAAATTAGCACTTTTGATTTCTCCCATAGACTTTTAAAGGGTGTTCTGCGGCATTCGAATTGTTCGCTGTTTGGCGAACTTGCGAACAGCCAATGTTCGAGTTGAACATGAGTTCGACTGGAACTCGAAGCTCATCCCTACTCTGGAGCTCTTAAGTGTGATTGTCCCCTTGAGTTGGGGTTGTCCATCTGTAATTGTTATGTTTATAATTTGACATTTTGCTCCAACTCATATTCTTCTTTGCGTCATTACTGTTTATGAACCCACTGTGCATTGTTTATTGTATTCTGATTGAAAGGCAGCATACACAAAATGTAACAATCATATACCTGGTTCTTTATACTCAATAAAATTATTGAACAAGGAAGAATATTGTATATCAAAGAATAAAGAATGTGGTGTAGTTAGTTGTATGTTATTGGCACAGGGTGGTTCTTTATAACAAAATTATTTTCGGTAATGAAAGTGAATTGAAATGAATACTATTATTGACAAGAAAAGGACATAAGACATTCTATCACTATCCAAAGCTTGCCGCCTCAATCTCCGCAACATCTCCAAGATACGCCCCTTCCTAACCAATGTCACCACAAAGCTTTTAATCCACTCCCTGGTCATCTCCCGCCTCGACTACTGCAACTCCCTCCTCATTGGTTTACCTCTAAATAGGCTATCCCCACTTCAGTCCATCATGAACGCTGCTGCCAGGCTCATCCACCACACAAACCGCTCAGCATCTGCTACACCCCTCTGCCAATCCCTCCATTGGCTTCCACTCAGTCACCGAATTAAATTCAAGATACTAACTATAACTTACAAAGCCATACACAACCTGGCCCTCAGCTACATCTCTAACCTAGTCACAAAATACCAACCTAATCGTTCTCTTCACTCCTCCCAAGACCTCCTGCTCTCAAACTCCCTTTTCACCTCATCCCATGCTTGCCTTCAGGACTTCTCCAGAGCCTCCCCCATCCTCTGGAATGCTCTACCCCAATCCGTCTGATTTTCTCCTACTTTATCCACTTTCAGACGATCCCTGAAAACTCATCTCTTCAGAGAAGCCTATCTGGCCCCCACCTAACAACTGTACATTTATCTTCTCAATCAGCACATCACCCACTGTTATTACCTGTATCTTTTGACCTTCCCTCTTAGATTGTAAGCTCTAAGGAGCAGGGCCCTCTGATTCCTACTGTATCAAAGTGTATTGTATTTGTACTGTCTACCCTCAAGTTGTAAAGCGCTACGTAAACTGTTGGCGCTATATAAATCCTGTATAATAATAATAATAAAGTGTAGTGTTTTAGTGTCAGAGGGATGAGGGCTGCATTACACTGGTAAATAGTTGGAAGAAGCGCATTACACTGGTGATCAGCAGTAAGGATATTCCTTATATTAGTGGCCAGTCGAAAGAATGCTTTTACATTGTAGATCAGTGGAAAGAATATCCCTTTTTCCACATAGATAGTTAAAATGACCACAGATGTCAGGGGTTTCTTATTACTCGCTGCTCAAAAAACCCCTATCAACCTCTGGAGGTACTCTGGGATTGCTAGGCAACTAATTGGGTGGGGGAGGGCACAAGCACATTGACTTATAACAGGAAGAAATAAATCCAGCCCGTATTGTATCCTGCCTTCTTTTCAAGGTTTTTTTTTTTTTGTGTTGTCATTTTTAATAAAGTTTTATCAGAATACAATAAAGTAACAACAGTGTCATTCACAAGTTGACGGATTATATGACTTACGCGAATACATCCAACAACAAGATAGACTTTAGACTTAATCAAGTCCAATAGTAACAGAGGATTTCCAAATCTGCTAATACAGTATAAGAAAATATGTAAAGACAATTCCATGTATTATAACACTGAAGGCAGACAGCTGGCAGAAGCCAATTTCTGGCTTGAACAGATATTGAATCCAGTAAAATGTATAAAATCAACATGGGAAAAAAAAACAAACATTAGTCCAGTTGCATTCCATGGCTTTTTCTAGACAGTTCAGCTTTAATATGTTGTTAAATGTATTTCATTTTAAATATATAGGGCAACCAAACTGATAAGAGGCATCAAGGAGTTCAGCTATGAGGAAAGATTAGCTGAACTAAATTAATTTTCTCTTGAGAAAGGGGCTATAAATACAAAAGTGTCCATATAGAGAACCTGGTGTAGAGTTATTCACTTTCAGGTCATTACAGAGGGCAAGGGGGGATTATTTACATCAGGGAGGAAAACAGATTAAACCTCCAAATATGGAATGGCTTCTTCACAGTAAGAGCTGTGAAAATGTGGAATAGACTCCCTCATGAGCTGATTCTGGACAGCTCAGTAGCATGTTTTAAAAAAGGCCTAGATTTATTCCTAAATGCACAAAATATGACTGGGTACTTATATTTATGGGTAAAGATGATCCAAGAAATATCCTATTGCCTCTTGGGGGATCAGGAAGGAAATTGTTTCCTCAGCTAGAGCAAATTGGATCATGCTTTACTGTTTTTTTTTTTGCCTTCCTCTTAATCAGCTGTGGGCATAATTACGTGATTCCCCCATCAACACAGTTTGTGTAGATGGGGGAATCCCTCCTGTGGAGCCATTGTGTTTTCCCAGGGGGTTAGCTGTCACCGCAAGGAGAACACAGTAACTATTGCTAGCAGAAATAACAGCCCCTAGCAGTAATCGTGTGTAAAGTCCGACAGGCTGGTTGTACCCAAGTTGATCGATCAATCAGCTTGGGTAAATGCAGCCTGCCCATACATGGTTCAAATCTTGACTGATCCCTGCTAAACTGATTGAGATTTGAACCAACTATGTCCGGATTAACAGCATTGAAGGACACTAACCAGCACTCCTGTGTGGATTTCACCTGTCGGGTTCTGATTCAAGCTAATGCTGCTACCTATGGCTCAGGTGCAGTGAGAATAGGAACATCTCCTCTTTTGCCTGAACAGGAAGTTATTTCCTAAGGATTTATCATTTGCATTTGAAAATAGGTGATTTTTGCAGGCACTGCAGAAGCTGCCACACCATCTGTATGGTTTCAGCCTTGCAGTAATGAGACCAAGGCGTTCCAAAAACTGAATTAAAAAAAACTTATTCTGTAAAATTCACCAGTCTGTAACATAAGTTTGATTTAAATCTTTGTCATATACCCCCAGGTACAGAAATCCTAAATTCCATTATAGACAAGCCATTTAAATAAGGTAAACATTTCTTATAGGGTCTGTAAATTACAAAAGGACTTTTGTTTTGCCTCAGAAATGGCCAATAAAATTGATGCCATAACATAACTACAGATGGCCAATTTAGCTAGCTCAGCTGGGTCTGGCCAAATTTTGATTCATCCATAGCCGGTCCCATTCGTGAGAAGTTTAATGATCGACTTTGATGAACAGGCTTGTTGGGAAATTTTTGTTCAATCTGCACGGTAGCCAAGTGGCTGTTCCCACTGTCAGAATGCAGTATTACAGTGGGGAGGATTCTTCGTCCACCTTATTTGTGTGGAGATGGGAAGGCCTGGAAAAAAACTGAATGTTTGGGGGAAAAATTGTTTCAGTTTTTTTCCAAAGCAGTTTTTTGTGGAAAAATTGGGGGAAAAAGCATAGAATGTGTTCTTTTACAATTATAAATAATATATCTATGACATGGTATTCAAATTATAAAACATGAAGACCTTGATGAAAGATTTCTGAGGTGTTATGTAAAGTCTTAAATTATTGCAAGTTCTCTCAGCTGAAGACAAGCAAATCCTGCAATACAATTTAAGTAATACTGTCCTTCTCAATACTGTCCTTCTCAAACAAGAGACATATGCATTTCTGCCACTAGGGGGCACTGTAGGGGAAAGACTCAAATTTATTTTGCATGTGGGCTCAATCTTGTACCTGCTACAGTTGGGAGATTGTGTGGATACAGTAGATAATAGTTTCTGTCCTCTCAGGCCTTAAGAGAGTTCTAAAGTCAGAAGGTTTTTTTATCTTAATGCATTCTATGCGTTAAGATAACAAGCCTTCTGTGTGCAGCAGCTACCCCAGCACCCCCTAATATTTACCTGAGCCCCATCTCTGTCCAGCGATGTTCATGAGTGTCTCGGTTATCCAAGACTCTCCCCCCTATTTGGCTGAAACACAGCAGCGGCACCATTGGCTTTCACTGCTGTCAATCAAAGCCAATCAGCCAATTAGGAGAGAGGGGGTGGGGCCGGGCCGGGCTGGGCTGCAGCTCCATTTCTGAATTGACACAGGGAGCTATGACTCTGCTTGGGTGCTTCCATAGCAATCTGCTTGCTTTGGGGACACTCAACATTAGGGAAAGGCCAGGAGAGCCAAAGAGGAACCCGAGAAGAGGAGGATCTGGGCTGCTCTGTGCAAATCCACTGCAACAGAGCAGGTAAGTATAATATGTTTGTTATTTATTATTGAAAAAAAAAACAAGACTTTACAATCACTTTAATTGACAGGTAGGAGGGTATGTTTGTCTGACAAATTAGTTTATCTTATTTAACATTTAAATGATTCATTTTAATGTTCTCCACCATCGCAGCATAATGTTTGCCTATAGTCTGGTCAGTAATTTTTTTTTCTTTTTCTCCTCTCAGATAGACCAACAAAACACATCCATGAAAGCCAGAGGTGCCCTAAAGACACAAAAAATACTTAATGAAATTAAATGATGAACACCATAATGAAAGTGCAAGTGAGTTCTCACTCCAGAAACTCTCTTTCTGCTGTTTCTGGATTATCACAAAGTGTTTCTTCACCAGCAGCATCTTCAAGTAAGGAAGTGTTACAAACCACTGCTTCACAAAAATACACAATACACATTTATAGATAAAATGACACCTAAAAATCAGGAGAAAAATTGATCAAGAGCAATATATGCTTCTGGATCAGCATGTCCTGACTGAAAATGTATATTGGCAGAAAGCCTTTAAATTATTATGAGGGAAATGGGGGTGGTTACCTGTTCTCATGTATAATTGAAATGTTCTACAGTCCTTGTTATGCAATTTGCAATAAAAAATACAATTTAAAAAAGCAGGTTTAGTTTATTTACTTAATAAGCTGTACTTGTAGTTTAAGCATAACACTTGTATATACACTGCATTTCACATTTCCAGTGTAACAAAATAATGTTCAATTTGTAAAATTACTCAGCATTGAATGAAAAAATAAATACAATTCCAATATAGGTAAGTGTTAAAGGATGAACTGGGGGTAACTACTATTGAAAGGTTGTTTAACTTAATGCAGGGAATGCATTAAGGTAAGAAAACTTTTTACCTTTACAATGAGTTTAAACACTTTCTTTTTCTTGTTTCCATTTATTTATTCTGTCGCTATTAATTTCTAGTGTGTAATATTTTCTGTAAATATTTTGCTTGCACAGTTTATCCTTTTCTTTTATTAAACAATATTTTAAAATCATATAGACAAACAAAAAATGTACTGCTCTAATGCTCCTGTCACTAATATCAGCCAACATGACATGTGATGAACTGCTCCAGATCGTATAAAACAGCTTGTCAGGTTACAATATGCTACAGAAAAATGGCAATTGATTGTACACAGGATACAGATTTACTGTGACCAAAACTAAACCAGGTAATGCAAGATGGCTTAAACTCTGTCCCCCTCTCGGATGCATTTCATTCCCTAGTAGGATTAGTTGCCTCAAGAAAAACATGGAAACATGTAGAAAACCAAATAAACATGATTTATTCTATATTACACAATAGTGTTTGTGTGCTTACATATAAAACAACATAGAAAATAGAAGACCATATCCTGTTTTCTCTCTCAGGGAGGTGGTGGACTGGTGGCGAGACGTGGATGAAGCCGCCTCATAGTTACTATATTTTTTGTCTCATGATCATAGAGATGTTGCTATATGTTAAAGTTAGTGCATGCTGTTTACATGTATTGTTTTGTTTTTGCTGAGGTGGTGGAGGTGGGTTAAGGACGCTCTCCTGGAGCCTGTTCTATCCGCTCCCCCAAATAGGCCGACACATTAACCTTGGGGGGTATGGCTGTATATTGTAATTGGTATTAGCCAATTTTAGTTTTGGAGCAGAGCGAGGAACGGACTGTGTCCCTCTCTTGCTCCCTCTTTTTTCCCTTTTTTTTCCCTTTCTCTCTTCTCTCCTAGTTGGCAATTGATAACCTTAAGGTGTTCTCTCTCAATGCTAAGGGCCTGAATATTCCCAAGAAAAGAAAGATGCTATTACATGACCTGAAGACCTCTTGTGTTGATATATCATTCATACAAGAGACTCATTTTAGAGATGACAAGTTGCCTGTACTTAAAAACAGATTTTTTTCCAGTGACCTATCACTCTACTAATAGGGCAGCTAAGTCCAAGGTTGTATCTATTTTGATATCTAGTAAACTTCCATGGACTTGTAGTGCAACTTTGCTAAATGTAGGAGATCGCTTTGCATTTATAAAAGGCCTCATAGGTGGGGTGTGTCTGATGCTGGCAACAATTTATGCACCTAATGATCACCAGGATGTCTTTATCCATCAGATTTTGACTAAGCTATTGGACTTTACAGACTTTCAATTGATCTTAGGTGGTGACTTCAATGTCCCCCTGACCCCTAAAGTAGATACATCTTCAAGTAAATCCTCTATTCCCGTAAGCTCTCATAAACGAATCACACAATCTATACATAGGGCCCAGCTAATCGATGTGTGGTGACTCCAACATTCGGGAGAAAGAGATTATTAATTTTACTCTCCCCCCATAAAGTTTATTCGAGAATCAATTACTTTCTGATCCCTCACGCTCACCTACATGTGGTTCGCGAAACCTCGGGTCGATCACGTGGTCTGACCATGCCCCCATTTTACAGTATTGACATACGCTCTGTTGCAAGTCTCTTCTTAGGCATCACACATATGGAAGCTAAATTAAAGCCTCCTCCAAATTCCAGAAATACTCATATAAATTAAGAAAGAATTGCCCTTATACCTTCAGATGAACCAAACCTCAGATAGCAACCTGGGTATGGGAGGCTCATAAAACTGTTAATAGAGGCATTTTCATTAAACATGGGTCCAGACTCAAAAAAGAGAGAGAAAAAAAATTCAATCTATTACTGATTAAGCTTCCAACTATGGAATCCCAACACAAGCATGCACCCTCCCCAAGTTTGGAACAGGAACTTACTACACTTCATACTCAGATAATGACATACTATGGTATAAGGCCAAAGTGGCCTTACAGAGATTTAGAAAGATTAGTTACGAACACGGAGATAAATGCGGGAAAACCTTAGCTAGATCAATCAGAGAACATCAACTCCAATCATATATACCACGCATTATGTCTCTAAATGCCCAGAAGATTACCCTACAAGAGCAAATACTTCTATGCATCTCTTTACAATCTACCCTGTGCCATGAATTCTCAAACTGAATTCTCAAACTGCAATAGACAAGTATGTCCATTCCTCTCAGCTGCCCACAATCTCATCAGAAACTAGAGCAGATTTGGATGCGCCAATCAGTTTAGAGGAATTGGAACTGGCAGTAGGCTCCACTAAGCCGGGTAAGGCTCTGGGCCCAGATGGTCTTACTCCTCAGTATTACCGGGCATTGCTTCCCATCTTAGGCCCTCATATGGTGAATTTGTTTAATGGCCTCAGCAATAATGTAATTCTACCTAGAGATATTTTGCAGGCGCATGTCTCTTTTATCCCGAAAGAAGGCAAGGACCCAACTTCGTGTGGCAGTTATAGGCCAATTTTGCTCCTAAATGTTGATCTTAAGCTATTCACTAAGATCCTGGCTACCCGCATAGCTGAGCACTTGCCGAACCTGGTACATTTGGACCAGGTAGGCTTTATTCCTACTAGGGAATCTAGGGATAATATGACGAAAGTTCTCAACCTACTCCATGTAGCCAGTTCCACCAATATACCCTGTGTTTTTCTTAGCACAAATGCTGAAAAATCATTTGATCGTGTGAACTGGCAATATATGTTCATGGTCCTTCGACACTTAGGCTTCGGGGAAACTATTATTAACTGGATCATTAAAGTGTACTCTCAACCTACAGCCCAGGTTAAAGTCAATAGTGTTCTGCCTGACCCTTTTTCTATAGCAAATGGCACAAGACATGGGTGTCCGCTTTCCCCTTTGTTATTCGCTCTGTCAATAGAACCATTTCTGAGCAGAATTCATTTGAACCCAGACATACAGGGCCTGACTGTCAGAGGCAATCAGCATAAAACTTCAGCCTATGCAGATGACTTATTTTTCTCCCTGACAAATCCCGCACTCTCGCTCCCTAATCTCTTACGAGGGTTTGAAATCTATGGATCTATATCCAATTTGAAGATAAATTGGCATAAATCAGAGGCACTGGGAATTGGGATACCTATTACTATTTTATCTACATTTAGATCCAGCTTCCGAAAATCCGAAATGCTTCAGAATCCGAAAACTAAAAGATCTGACATAAACAAATGCTTTATTTTCATTTTCGTTGTGACAACAGTTCGATACAGAATGGAGATTCGACATGACACTGACAATAGCGATCTGTGTCCATCGAACCTGTGGTCGAATGTGCCTAACCTTAGCTCTATTAGTCCAAGATTATTCTACATAAAGAAAAGATTCGACATAGAGAGAGAAAAGATTCGACATAGAGAGAAAAGATTTTACATTGTAGAGACAATAGCAAAAAAGGTTGAATGTGCCTAACCTAACTCTATTAGTCCAATATTATTCGACATAGAGAGAAAAGAATCGACATGAGGATTCGAGGAGGCAGGTGCCGCGAGCGGACATTTATGGTCAAATGCTCAGCCCATAGGCTATAGAAGAATTCTAATGTTGGTTGACTAGTAATATTAACCACTTCCCGCCCGCCCTATAGCGGATTGACATCCAGGAAGTGGTTCTGTTATCCTGACTGGACGTCATATGACGTCCAGCAGGATCCCATGCCACCGCGGGTCAGCCTGACACACCGCTACACCGATCTTGGTAAAGAGCCTCTATAGAGGAACTGATGGCGGAGCCAGGCCCCTTTACATTGCCCTTTTGGCCGGCACTACAGCTGCAACATTTTTTTGACACCTTGCCTGATCCAATGCGATTTGTTCGTCCTCGTCCGCTGGAAAAATACTGTTCCGAAGAAGGCGTCATAACACAAGTACTCTCCAAAACATACTCTTTATTGAATTGTTCAGTGGCTCCGCCACATCTGCCATTCTTGGATAAGTGGGAACAAGACCTGCAGCGGAAATTTACACCCACCCAAAAACAACATATATTAGAATTTGCTCTAAAGTCTTCAATCTGTACGGAAATCCAGGAGTCCAATTATAAAATCATGACAAGATGGTATCGCACCCCCCACCTTTTACACCGGTACTATCCCGATACTACTGATTGCTGTTGGAGATGTCTGGGGGATAGAGGAACTCTACTTCACATATTTTGGTCCTGTCCTAAACTGACCCATTTTTGGAAGACAGTCCAAAAAGTGACTCAAAAGTTCACGGAATATAAGATTTCTGGTGATCCGGCTTTCTTTCTTTTACATGTGTCTACTATTTCTGCTAAAAGCTACCAAAAGTCTATCTTAAGACACCTCCTAAATGCTGCAAAGTGCTGCATTCCACTTCACTGGAAGAAACAGACACCACCGACGGCGGCAGATTGGTTACGTAAAGTGGATGATATAAGTAAAATGGAAGATTTAGAAGGCATGGTCCTTTTGGGAAATGGAAGCTAATTCTGAATATACCTTTTGAGCACCTCGGTCATCCGGAGCCAGTGAAAACCAAGCCCCCTTTCCCTTTATATCCCTCCTTTGTCCATAACTTCCCCCCCCTTTTTTTTTTGTTTTATTTTGTTTTGTTTA
Organism: Aquarana catesbeiana; assembly: GCF_042186555.1. Taxonomy (NCBI): domain Eukaryota; kingdom Metazoa; phylum Chordata; class Amphibia; order Anura; family Ranidae; genus Aquarana; species Aquarana catesbeiana. The sequence continues at coordinate 785,317,834 of NC_133324.1, read as the reverse complement.
GAATATAGGAAAATGGAGGCAGGCAGCTTCGAGTCTTGTATTTAAGTTTTATATATTTGTTTATTTTAGTGGGCAGCAAGCAGCAACATCTATTGGACTCTCAATTTATATTATGCCCCCTTCGATACCTTTGCAGATACCTGTATGGATATGTAGATAAAGTGTAAACTGATATCTGATGTATATACTGGCTGTATTGATTTGTTTTTTGCCCGTTGTAGGCATTAATAAAATTTATATTTGAAAAAAAAATAGAGGGCTGGAGAAACACATTTGCAAATATATGCATAAGCCTCAGTGCCCACATTAAGAGACCCTTTGTGTATACTGCAGTCCTAACTCTAAACAAAAACTGCTAGACAGGGTCAATTTGCTTGTTTTGCAGGCTGGCTGGTAAGTGTGCTGGGAAATCTTGTGTTTGTTTGTGATGTGCATTGCCCTTCCATGTGCACCTTGCTGCCAAAGCAGTTTTATGCTGGGGTGGTTGCCCCTTTTTGGTACAGTTTGTTGAAATGGGTGCAGAGATGCACTGGATGCCTTTGCTGCCATTGTGCTTTTGCTGAGCATCACGTGCACCCCCGTGCCTTTAAGGAGGGGTGGGCTCCCCCCAGGCACACCTGCCCTTAATCTATCCATTCTTATCTGTGCTCCTACTATGGAGGCTTGAAAATTTAGAGTTAGGACCATAGTATATACAGAGGTCCTTTATGCATATATTTGCAAATGTGTGCAAACAAAACCCTCTTTTTTTAGCATAAACAGGGTCAATTTGGTTGTTTTCCAGGCTGGCTGGTAAGTATGCTAGGAAATCTTTTGTCTGTGATGTGCATTGCCCTTCCATGTGCACCTTGCTGCAAAGGCCAGTTAGAGGTTGGAGTAGTTGCCACTTTTTGTACATAAGATACTAGTCTAAGCTATTCTTATATGCTCCTTACTGCTTTATAGCTTTATTTTATTACCTAATACAATAAAAAACACAGCAAGCCAGTTGTACTTACAGAGAAACACAACACCTTATATTACACTGTTAGCTGCATTTCCTGAGTCCTAGGATTCCGTGTACATTGGGGGGTGGGCTCTGCATTAACCCTTTCTCATTCAGATCAAAATGGCTCTATAATAGCTGTGTACACCCTGCGGCAATTTAAATGATACCCCCTAAAGTCCAGAGGGGATACCTAAGACAGTCAGAAGATCTTGCGGAAGACTGGACATTTGAAGACAGGGAGTGTGCATGCACACACAGCCACTGCACTAAATGAAAATGCTTTGGATGCATGAGCACTCTTTTTTAGGCAATGGAGAAAAGAAAGGGGTGGCAAAGCTTTGCAAACATTCCTAGTGCTGTCTCATCTCATTAAAAGGTGGACAAGGTTTTTGTAAGTGTTGGTTACTTAAGAAGATTTCATAACTGGTGGTGTATTGCTATTCATCATTAGAGATGGGCTGAACCACCCCCAGTTCGGTTTGCGCCAGAACTTTCGCACATCGCAAAAGTTTTGAGCCGAGCAACAAACCCCATTAAAGTCTAAGGGACCCAACTTGGAAAATTCAAATGTGTCCATTTTGTAGGCTTATATGCAAGTTATTGGGCCTGTTTAGGAAATGCTGCACCACCAAATTAAGATAATGTGGCAGGCATGGAACATGTGTCAACTTTCCCTGTCAAAGGGCGGACAGGAGGTTAATGCCATTATTGCACACTACCATTCCTGACTCAAGCTGGCGTGGTGTGAACCACCTCTGGTCCTGCCCCTGTAAAGCTGAAAGAATCTCTGTTCCGGTGTGGCTCCTGCCCTCTAGACCAGGGATCCTCAAACTACGGCCCTCCAGCTGTTGCAGAACTACACATCCCATGAGGCATTGTAAAACTCTGACATTCACAGACATGACTAGGCATGATGGGAATTGTAGTTCCTGAACACCTGGAGGGCCGTAGTTTGAAGACCCCTGCTCTAGAAAGACCAGCTAAAGCACTGCATGGCATCTTTTAGACTGACTCATTGAATAGCCCCTAGAAGACATAGGAGCTACTGGTGGTTCATAGGACAAATTAACAGAAGAGGGCATGGAGGAGGAGGAGGGGGTGGAGCTGACAAATCTCGCATCATCCCTACCAGCTGTATGGAGATGTGGTGGTCCTGTCCTGCAACTTTCCTAGTTGCAAGCAGAGTTATCCAGTGTGCTGTGAACTAAATATATTGTCCCTGACCATGCTTACTGGACCACAAGTCAGCAGTAAGGTGGACCGGGAGATAACAGCTCCACAATCTTATGGAATAGGGTGTCTGCTTTCTACTCTTCCATGATGGCTGCCTCTGGAGGACATCCTGCCTCGTGGGATTGTGCCTCACCCTCACTTTCCTCCTCTGCTCTATCCGTCACCCAAGTCATGTCAGTGATCTCATCATCATCATCATTCCCTCTATCCTCATCATCACTGGAGCCAACTTGGCAATTTGCAGGTGGCTGGGAGAACATGACTGCCAATTTGTTCTTTATCAGTATTCTCCCCTCTCTGTAGGCTCATATTCCTACCTTCCCCAACATCAGAATCAAGTAATGCCTGTGCATTGTCAAGGAACATGTAGCTGATGCTGTGTTCAAATAACTCAACAGACTCCTCCATGCATGATGCTGGGGCTATGGCTGGAGTAACTGTGGACAAGGAGGCAGAATAAGCAACTCTGGCAGCTGCGGTGGACTGTGCATTTGTCTCAGCTTAGGTTTAGTAAGCCAGTCCACCACCTCCTCTGCATGCTGTGGCTAGATAGCACGGGAAAAATCACTAAACAAAGAAATTGGTGCCCTGCCTGAGGACGGACCTTTGCCTGTGAACACATACACTGCTGGCCCCCTCACAGTGGCATGGGAACGTCTGCCTCTCCATGTTGGCCTCCCAGACATAATGGGGGGCTTATTACTGAAATGTAATACAGATGGGGAAATGTGTAATTGGATGCACTTTAATCAATGGTAAGTGGTGTTTGGTGCACTTTAACTTGAGGACTGCCACTGACAGAAATGTCACTTTAATTTACTGCAGTAAAACTACACTGACACACTACAATATACTGCAGTAAAACTGCACTGACGCACTTCAATATACTGCAGTAAAACTGCACTGATGCACTACAATATACTGCAGTAAAACTGCACTGACACATGTTAATATACTACAGTAAAACTGCATTGACGCACTTCAACATACTGCAGAAAAACTGCACTGATGCACTTCAATATACTTCAGTAAAACTGCACTAACACATTTCAATTTACTGCAGTAAAACTGCACTGATGCACTGCAATATACTTCAGTAAAACTGCACTGACCCACTTAAATATACTGCAGTAAAACTGCACTGATACATTACAATATACTACAGTAAAACTGCACTGATGCACTACAATATACTGCAGTAAAACTGCACTGACTCACTTCAATTTACTGCAGTAAAACGTCACTGATGCACTACAATATACTGCAGTAAAACTGCACTGACTGCACTTCAATATACTTCAGTGAAACTGCACTAATGCATTTCAATTTACTGCAGTAAAACTGCACTGATGCACTGCAATATACTTTAGTAAAACTGCACTGATACACTTAAATATACTGCAGTAAAACTGCACTGATACAGTACAATATACTACAGTAAAATTGCACTGATGCACTTCAATATACTGCAGTAAAACTGCACTGATGTGCTACAATATACTGTAGTAAAACTGCACTGATGCACTACAATATACTGAAGTAAAACTGCACTGATGCACTACAATATGCTGTAGTAAAACTGCACTGATGCACTACAATATGCTGAAGTAAAACTGCACTGATGCAATTCAATGTACTGCAGTAAAACTGCACTGATGCACTACAATATACTGCAGTAAAACTGCACTGACTGCACTTCAATATACTTCAGTGAAACTGCACTAATGCATTTCAATTTACTGCAGTAAAACTGCACTGATGCACTGCAATATACTTTAGTAAAACTGCACTGATACACTTAAATATACTGCAGTAAAACTGCACTGATACAGTACAATATACTACAGTAAAACTGCACTGATGCACTACAATATACTGCAGTAAAGCTGCAGTGATGCACTACAATATACTGCAGTAAAACTGCACTGACGCACTTAAATTTACTGCAGTAAAACATCACTGATGCACTACAATATACTGCAGTAAACCTGCACTGATGCATTTCAATTTACTGCAGTAAAACTGCACTGATGCACTGCAATATACTTCAGTAAAACTGCACTGATGCGCTACAATATATTGCAGTAAAACTGCAATGATGCACTACACAATACTGCATTAAAACTGGACTGACGCACTACAATGTACTGCAGTAAAACTGCACTGATGCACTACAATATACTGCAGTAAAACTGCACTGATGCACTACAATATACTGCAGTAAAACTGAACTGATACACTACAATATACTACAGTAAAACTGCACTGATGCACTACAATATACTGCAGTAAAACTGCACTGATGCACTTCAATTTACTGTAGTAAAACTGCACTAATGCACTACAATATACTGCAGAAAAATTGCACTGATGCACTTCAATATACTGCAGTAAAACTGCACTGATGTGCTACAATATACTGTAGTAAAACTGCACTGATGCACTACAATATACTGAAGTAAAACTGCACTGATGCACTACAATATGCTGTAGTAAAACTGCACTGATGCACTACAATATACTGAAGTAAAACTGCACTGATGCAATTCAATGTACTGCAGTAAAACTGCACTGATGCACTACAATATACTGCAGTAAAATTGGCCTGACTCACTACACTGACACACTTTAATATGCTGCAATAAAACTGCCTGACACAATACACTAACACATTTCAATATACTGCAGTGAAACTGCATAGACGCACTACACTGACACAGTTCAATATACTGCAGGAAAAAACTGCCCTGACACACTACACTGACACACTTCAATATACTGCAGTCAAACTGCACGGACGCACTACACTGACGTTGCACTATATTCACACTACACCGACACTCTACACTCACAATAGAATCACAAAAGCACACTAACTCGCTAGTAGCAATGAACAGAACTCTGTTCTAGCTATCTCCACTCCAATATCGCACTGCAAATGGCTCCTCTGGGAAGCAACCTTCTATAGTGTGGGGTGGGTCTATCAGCAATGAGCCATGATTGGCCTAAGTCATCATGACTTTCTCCAGTCATGGCTCTGACAGTGTTGTGTGCACTGATTGGGTAAAGCTTTCATTGCTTCAGCCAATTAGGGCTTAGAATGCACTGTGGGGCTGAACAAATGGTCAAATGCCCTGCAATTCGGGTGTTCACCAAATGTGGAAACAGCCAATGTCGAGGCCTCACTTATGCTCGGCCCGAACAGTTCGCCCAACACTATTCCTCATTACCACACACTTGTCTTTATTTGACACTACTTCTTTACTAAGCTTTATGTTCTTGAACAATTCTTGAAAAATACAAACAGGATGGATCTTCCAATATAAAGTCTAAGTAATAGCTCAATGGATCAAGATTTGTAATAAAGTGGAGCAAATGTTTTAAAATGTAGGACAAGGGAGACTCAAGTAAAGCATAAAGCCAGATGATGCATTTCCAAAAATTGGAAAAAGGAGACTGAATCAGGAGATAAGCGGTAAAGCAAAGAGCTGGGTACACATCAGTGTTTAGGGCAGAAGGTGTTTACTGAGGACCAGGAAATTATATGGTAGTGGAAAAATGTAAATTTCTTAAACAAAAATGTCAGCAAAACCTTGGTAAACTGGAGGCAGAACAGACATGGGACAAAATTACTTCAAAAGGAAGGTTTTGGTAATTGACAAAACAACGTGACGTGTGTGTGTGTGTGTGTGTGTGTGTAAGGCTATGGCAATCCTAACACCATTTGGACATTGCAGATTTCAATAACATAGCACTGATCAAATAGGAATGGGAACATTCAGCTACTGACAATTCTGTTTTTATGTTTTTATGTTTTTATAATGCTGCAATTGAGAATTATCCAAACCTAAGACCTGAACAGGACTCAATATAGGAACCAGAGGACTATGATTTGGGGAAAAATGAAGATCAATAATATTTTCCATTGCTTTGCTATCTAATAAAACTCTTACTTGTCAGTGATGTTTTTCTTGGATTACTGATGCAGGCAAAATTCAAGAGAGCAAATACTTCATTGCCCAAGTAGGTTTCTCTAGCCCACCTAGGTACTTAAATTTTCCTGCCACTTGTCAGGAAAGAAGAACTCAACTTTCTCTCTGCAAATAATGCAAAGACCCAGCGTTGTACAAATCATCCTTCCCACATTGGACAGTTTGGTGTGCCCAATTTGTATAGACTCTTCCTGGGGTGGAGAGGACAGCAAAATGACTAAGGTATAGGAACAAACCTGGGATTGGACAGCATGATAAGACCCATTCAAAAATGTGCATGTATCTTCTCTAGCAGTGCATCACACCACAATGCATGTTAGTCGTTAAAGAGGAAGTAAACCCTGATGAGTTTACTTCCTCTTTGTTTCCCTGCAAAGGTAAAGCATAATGGGCTACTATGCATCGCATAGTAGCCCATTATGTGTCACTTACCTGACAAGGGAGCCTGCGATGTCACCGCTGTCCCTTCCCCTTCGAAGCGTCCATCTTCTTTCTGGGTATCGCGGCTCCGGTGCTGTGATTGGCCAGAGCCGCAATGATGTCACTTCCGCGCATGCGCGCTGGTGCCGCCACTAACGGCATGATCGCCGTTAGAGAGGGCACGCTCAGTGCACCTGCGCGCCGTTGCTTACATCGCATGCGCCGTAGACATTGGTGCCTGTCTTTTGGAAATATCTCCTAAACCATGTAGGTTTAGGAGATATTTCTTGCACCTACAGGTAAGCCTTAATCTAGGCTTACCTGTAAGTAAAAGTGGTCTGTAAGGGTTTACAACCACTTTAAGGTTCATTGGGGTGCATTGTCACGTGATGTGGTTCACTTTTTTGCAATCTGAATTTTCACCACATGCCCTGAGCTAAGGGGGAAAGGGAAAATTCACTTGCAAAGTGGATGGCCTATTTCCTTTTGGCGAATCAACCCCAATGCATAACACATTTTTACATACACATACCTGCACACACACAATGCTACATTATAACATTTTGCATAAAACATATCAAACAATAACAAGGCTTTGCAGTTTAATTACTAGACTGCATACTTTGCAATTGCAGCTGCACTCATTTTCCCCAGAGCCTAATGAATGTGGTAAAGCATATGCCAGCAAAAATACTGTTTTTTTATTTTCCTTCTATCTTATTGTGTATTTAATGAAGTATATGTAAACCACTAATTTGTAAAACAACCAATTAAGCTTAAAATAGAAATTAAAGGCAACCCATTTGTGTATAGATATAAAAGCATCATAAATACCTTTGTTTTGCCTTTTTTTATAAGTAATTACATTCCCTCTGTTCTCAGTGGCATAAAATGCTAGGGGTGGGGAAACAGCAGCACACTAACCTTCAAAATGAATTGCAGGGTGTGGGTATCAGAACAAGTCTGATCATTGAACAAGAGCAGGCTGAGTTCCCAGCACAGCCAGAAAACTGACCATGCTGTGTTCTCATGCTTAGTGTGGTCAGTTTTTGATAGGAAAGCATAGTGGCTGGCAGGAACACCAGGTATTTCACACAAAGGAAGCAATACTAAGTGAGCAGGATACTTTTTCATATAAGTACGTTACAGCAGGCACATTTTAGGAATATGAAATGTTGGGTTTACAAATGTTTTAAGCTCTGAGGACCATGAGTGCAACTGCACTTGCAAAGTGCACAGTCTATTTACCTTTAGTAAATCAGCTTCTTTGGGAATTATTGTCATTTAAAAAAAAAGTTATATTTCCTTGATAGAAAAATCTCATGATCTAAATCAAAAAAATATTTTTGTTATTATTATTTAGTTTGACTTTTATTATATACACACAGGATTACGTTTTTTTGCATTTATATTTATAATATTATAATATATTATATTATTGCATCGACTCATATCATATTTCCGGAAGTCATGAGTTAAAGTAGCATACTCTATTCCGTTACATAATGATTTATTTTCTTTTACCATTTAATCACCATAATCTAGTAAGAGAACAATATTTCAACCTGCAACAAAAATAATGTAAATCTCTCAAATATATATTAATATAAACAAAAGTAAATGTTCCTAAAATTTATGTGGCATACACTATCCATTTTACTTTGCAACTGTGGGACCAGATCAGTAGCACTCAGAATAAAATGATTTTAAACTTAAAAGGCCCCTAAGAAATTGGATATCCCACTGTAAAATTAATTAATCACTTTGAGGATTTAGTGGAAAGAAATGGCCGTAAACATCTTATTTGCCCAGCTGGTGGTAAAAAGTAGACAGAAATAAAGCTTTGAGAACAGGGATGAAAAGGGTAAACTGGGATTGAAAGCGAATAGATATATTTGGGGCAACTGGATATAGTTTAACATAGTTATACATGATTTATACACATACAGAAAGGGAAAGGTGAAAGATTAATGTTTTTCTTAAATTTCTATCATCTATGTGAATTATTACCTATATGCACGATATGTCCTAAAAGAAAAACTGTGATTAATAAATAAGCAGCTGTAGAAAGCTTCAATAGGGTGCTTTACCTTGCAGGGAATATTATCATTGGCTTTTGATACAATTTCTGCTGCAGGGAAAGATTTTCAAAGCTCAGAAAGCTGAAGTACTGCCAAGCACTCAAAGACCCCCTACTGTGCGCGTCAAACTAAGAAATCTCTCTGAACTTGTCGAATTAAAAATCATCTCCCTCTCTCGGCATCCCCCTGCATGAGCCGGGAAAGAAGCTCTGTCCTCATTTTTAAGGCCCTCCATGATAAACAAATGGAGCCTAGAGCGTCTTTATTCTTTACTGCAGATAATTAAAAAATCTTTTAAAAAATGCAATTGTAGGGAACGTATTTCGAATTTTGCTCCTAGTTAACAATAAGACTTAAACAGTTTGTACAGGCCAAATTACTTTACCATTCAATTGACTTTCAAAGGTACGAGAAAAAAACAGCTTGCTAAGATCCTGGATAAGTGTCTTTTTTATTTTTTATTTTACATCAAGAGGATGCTCCAAACTGAAACATCTCAGCAGGATTTATACTTTCTTGAATGTCATAAGACTTAATTACAGAAACTACTCTGAAAACCTGCAAGGTAATAAAAAGAGAAAAAAAAATAAAGCTGTAAGAATTACTAAGTTAGAGTACACCCATATTATTAACTAAATACTAGATAGCAGAAGAAAGCAATAGATAGTGCAACTGATTTTTGTTTTATTGACGGCATGTAAGGTGAGCAGTTTTATTTTTGTTTTTGCAAATTTAAATAGTAAGCCCTACTTCACTTCCACTTTTGTTAAGAAAAAAATATTCCCCTCTATGTGATCCATGTACATTGCAGGGATGCCAAACATTTTTGCAGATTTCTACCTTTTGTTATTCTGAAGAAAAAGCTTGTTTGTTTGCAGATGCAGAGTGAATCTGTATGAGAGTGGTTTTATAATTATTAGTTAGCTGCTGATCCTGCAGGGTTCTAGTAAGTGGCAGGGTCTACATCCCTTTAGATGTGATTTCCTCTTGGAAGTATCTAACCAAAAATGACATTTTTGTTGCAGGGGGTGCTCAAAATCTGATTTGTATCATAATGCAGACTTCTGGGAAAATCAGTAAGCCAATCACACAAGCAGTAAATTACATATCTGGGGGCACGTTCTGTACACCATCTGTGTACAGAATGCCTCCAGGCTGCCCTATTGCATTACATTTTACAGAGAATTACAGCACTGCAGATTGAAAGGGAAAGGTCATTTTTAATATTTTCAATTACAATATGACTTGTGTTGCAATTACATATGCTATATTATATATTTTTTATTTGCTAATTTTTTTCCTATGAAAATGGAGTTACCCTTTAAGATAACTTCACTAATCATTCTGTTGCTCATCCTGAATACAGTTATATCTAAAAGACATGGGTTATCTTTGTGAGAATTGAAGGCACATAATCCGTACAACCAACATAGCCCACAAATGTAATACTTACAGATATCTGTAAATTAGTAAAAACCACAACTACTGACTTTTGTTATAATCACTAAACTATCATCTTCCCAGCAATCAACAGTAGCTAAGAAGAGAAAAGAAGCAGCAGAAAATACAGAAGTAATAATTAGTGATTTAATATTGTAGTATTTCATTTGTAAATTGATATGATTAGACAAAAAAAATTAGATTGGTGCAGCTCCATTGCTTAAAAAGTCAAAAAAAATCAAAGCACAACAAATCGATGGCAAAAACTTGCTATTTACAGAAAAATGACTATGTTTGCTTTATGCAGTCATTAGCAGAAAGGTTGGTCTTACTACATCTCATCATATTGCAGTGCTGGGATTCTTGATTGGCCCAGTCCCATCACTAAAGACAATTAGGGCTGATGTTCAGGTTCAATGTTACCATAGATATGTTACCATAGATATGTGGCTCTTTTGCTGTGCAAATTTAGCTTGGTCATAGTTAAAACAAAAAACTATAATGTACTGCATTGCCTTTGAACCTTGGCCAAATGAGCTGGTTGTTAAGGAGCGGGGCCGGGAAGCTGGCCGTAGCATCCTTAATAACTAGTGAATCATCAGCTGTCAATGGGTTTCCCCGCTGACAGCTGAACAATAAAAAAAAGGCATGGGGTCCCCCCATCCATACCAGACCCTTATCCGGACATGCAGCCTGGCAGGGCAGGAAAGGGGGCAATGAGCGAGCCCCCCTCCTAAACCATACCAGGCCACATGCCCTAAACATGGGGGGTGGGTGCCTTGGAGGCTCTGCCCCCCCACCCCAGAGTACCTTGTCCCCATGTTTATGGGGACAAGGGTCTCTTCCCCAGAACCCTGGGCTGTGGTTGTGGGGGTCTGCAGGTGGGTGGCTTATCAGAATCTGAATTTAACAAGGGGGCCCCCAGATCCCGCCCCCCCATGTGAATGGGTACATAGTACCCCTGCCCATTCACCAAAAAGTGTCAAAAATAATAAACACAGGAGACCATTTTTGACAAATCCTTTATTAAAAAATAAAAAAAAAGGAATTGTCAAAAACTGTCTCTTGTATGTTTTTTTTCTTTAGAAATGTAATTTTTGCTGCAGCATGTTATATATATGCTACAGATGCGCCACTTTAGAGGCCTATTAAGGGGACCACCTAGGCACTATATTTAAAGGAATTTTTCATTTTTATTGTTGCACATTAGGCATATTTAATATCACTGCTCCTGAAAAAACAATTGTTTTACTTTTTTTTTATTGATGCATGTCTCCCAGGGTAGTACCCAGACCCCCATACCCCTTTTATGGCCAAGTACTTGCATATAAGCCTTCAAAATTGTCACTTTAGATTTTTCCTGTTCGGCTCCCATAGTCTTCAATAGGGTTCACTGTTTGGGTTAGCAGAACTCCCGAACAACGGGATGTTCGGCTCATCCCTATTGAGCACCTGATTGCTAGCTTTCACTGGTTTCTCCTGCTGACCTCCACAGTTTCCCAGCAGACCCTGGCAGAACAGCTCTCGGCAAAGGATCTGCATTAAACTGCTCATCTGGCAGGAAAGGCAATTCTTGTCAGGTAGACCTTTTCTATGAAACGTAATTATAGTGGCATGATCATTAAAAAAAAAACAACCCTTCTTAAGATCATACAGGCCAGTTGCCAATATGTATGAGCATGGATGTGATCTTGTTTGTAGCCTTTTAGCCATGGAGATAACAGCCAATTTACCTGCTTTGGAAGAGGAGAAATAAAGTGTTTGCAGATTTAAACCAACAAATCTGCCATACTGGTGCCATAAAGTGGGTAAATTATTTGTACAAGGGGTTCTTACATATTTTTCTGGGTGGTGAAGGTCATTTTGTAGAAACAGCCATTATAGTAACAGTGTTCTTTGTAAGCTAGAGATACCCAGACCTACCAGAATGCTGGGCAGTGTCTTGTCATATACGGGGGAACACAAATTGTGACACATCATGTACCACAGCAATCTTAAAAAGACACTTGTGAAAGGACTGCATCAACCAAAGATGAGTACATTTTTTGGCCAATAAAGTGAATGTCTGATCTTCTGATTAATGTGAATATTGTGTATTGAGAAGATTTTAATAAAAGTTTCACAGCTTGAATTAAAGTGTGTACATAAGCTATAAACAAAGCTGTGCTATTGGAGGTAAAGTAAATGATGATTGGGCAAGTAATACAGTTTATGGAATTGACACAGTACTCGCTACACTAAGAGAAGACACTATGCCTCTTTGGTCTGTGCCTGGTGGGAGCAGTGACAGTGATAAGAGGATAGGCTGCCTCCTTGTGTCTGGGCTGGGCTGAGTTTCAGCCCTTAAGTCACTATTTCCTCAGAAGATCTTTAAAGTCTTATACCACGTACACACGAGTGGACTTTCTGTCAGATTCCAATCTTGTGTGGACTTCATCGGACCTTTTCTGTTGAAAAATCTGACAGACCTTAGAAATAGAACATGTTTCAAATCTTTCCAACGGACTTGATTCCTATTGAAAAAAACGTTCATCTGTATGCTAGTCCGACGGACCTAAAACAATGCAAGAGCAGCTATTGGCTACTAGCTATTGAACTTCCTTTTCAAGTCCAGTCATACATCATCACGTTCGAAACGATCGGACTTTGGTGGGATCCCGTGTAGGCAAGTTTGTTTCGTCGGAACTCCGTTGAAAAGTCCTTCGGAGTTCAGTCCGAGGAGAAGTCCGCTCATGTGTACGTGGCATTAAAGTGAAAGTGTGATGATCCCCTTCACTTCAAGTAATGCCTTCTGGACTGGGCAAAGGATGTAACCTCCTATCGAAGAATGGGGCATTACACTCTGATTAGCAGATTCAGTTATTCCTTACATATCGTTTATCTTAATAAAGGTATATATTATTGTTCGAAACAGAAAAAATGCTGATTTGCTAATTTTAGGTTTGCCTAGATATTTGTATTCAGGTCTGTCCTAAATGGTTAAATTCTCCACAGACTGCAAAAAAAAAAAAAAAAAATCTGCATTTTTGTATTAAGGCTCATAAAAAAACAGTTTATTAAAACCTGGTTTTGTAACTGATTTATTTATCACCAACTGTGGGTATAAGTGATAAATCTGAGGATGCCAACTTAACTGCCAATAATAGATATCATTTTACATTAACACTTTCATTGTTGATTTTCTCTGATATAAACAATGCTTTTCGAACAGAATATACTTTGGATTTTGTATAAAAGTAATGCTCTATACAGTCCTCATTTAAAACACATAGCGAAAAGTATTAAGTAAGATGCACTTTTATCTTTTTCAGATCTGAAGCAAAGGCTTGTGAGGTTTCACAGCTTATTCTGTATCAGTGATTACATTTTATCGTGGCCAAAAATATTAATGATGGGCTGACAAGGCTAATGCTATACAGGGTTTCTGATCTAAAACAAACTTGAAGGGAATACAAGAAAATTTCAGTGTGAATATTTGAATATTTCAGTGGTTGTTTCTACTGTAACACATGTTGAGTGAAGAAAACATGCTTATCTCAAAAGCAGCACATTCTTATTTTGCTTGTGCTATCTTTGGAGTGCAACCATTTCATATTGCCTATCACCTAAAACTATTTCATAGAATTTTTGGCCTCTATGATTTTTTTTGCCTTAAACTTTGTTGTTTATAAGAGCAAATAAACATGTGCTTAGCTGCAAGGTTAGCATTGCAGAATTTCCCAGGTTGAATGATTTCCATATGGGATACAATGCAATGCAATGATTAATCAAGTAATTGGGGAGCATTGCATATTGTTATAAATAAATAAATAACACGTTTATAGAGTGATGTATTTAATTGTTTTTAGAGTATTATTTTCTTGCTGACATTTACAGCTATGCACTTTCTTTTGAACTGGTATATCAAAAAGTTACAGTATTTGTATCTCATTAACTTTTAGACTACCCATTTAGTTAATATAGCAGCACAGCTATATTTGGTATTTTGTTTTTAATAGCTTACCATCTTTTGTTATTTCTGGCTGCCTCCTTTACACTGGGGAAGACAAATCCAAATTCTTGTTTAATTTTTTTTCATAATAAGTTGACATTGGTAAATGTTGGCATCAGCTATATTAGCTGCTAAAATAAGCCTACAGAAGGTATGTATGTCATTTATGTATGTACTGTATGCAATTTAAAGTGGAACTTTACCCAAAAGGGGAAGCTCTGCTTGTTTGCTCCCTCCCCCCATCCACTTCTACATTTGTTACTTTCTGGGGGGAGGGGTAGAGGGCAACTGGTTTTGACAGGTAGCTGCTCCCACTTCCTGCTCAGATCGCCGCAACAATCTACAACGATGTCCATTATTCTACCCTACATTCCCTTCAATCAATGCTACATGCTACATTGAGTGCCTGGGCACTCTACATGAACAGACTACTCAGGGCACACCCTTACTCTGGAAAGATCTCCCACTGGGAGTTTATGAATACCTTATTCCCTCAATGAGAGTAAATAGAGGATCGCCGACAAAAGAAATCACATATAAAAAGCTAATTTTGAAACGCTCTACTGCTGCATCTTATGTAGAAATTCAACTACAGTACACCACTACCATATAAAAAATCCAGACTCTCACTGCACTTTACAAGCAGACACATGGGAATATTTAACTACTTCATTCCACAAACCTAAAGGCCTCTCCTGGTTTTACCTGAAGCTACAAAATAACCATATCCCTACAAAAGCTTCTAGTATGCTAAATTGGGAAAAGGACCTCAACACAACTTATACTGTGAGGGGTCTCCAAACTTTTGAAAACAAAGGGCAAGTTTACTATCCTTCAGACTTTAGGAGGGCCAGGCTATTGCCAGTGGGTGTAGAAAATGCCTCAGACTTTGTGGTTGGGGTAAAATAATTACATACAGTGCCTTGAAAGAATAATCATACCACTTGAAATTTTCCACATTTTGTCATGTTACAACTAAAAACATAACAGTTTTTGATTGGGATTTTATGTGATAGACCAACACAAAGTGGCATATAATTGTAAAGTGAAAGGAAAATGATCAATGTTTTTTAAAATTCTAACACATGGCTATGCTTTGATCTAAACCATTCCATTGTATCCTGTATGTTTAGGGTTGTTGTCCTGCTGGAAGGTGAACCATTGCCCCAGTCTCAAGTCTTTTGCAGACTCTTAAGCTGCGTACAGACGAGCGGAATGTCCGAGAGAAAAAGTCAGACGGAGTCTTTTCATCGTCTATTCTGATCGTGTGTATGCCTCATCTGACTTTTTTTTTTCGAAAATTCTGACAGACCTAGAAATGTAACATGTTCTAAATATTTCCGATGGAACCAATTACTATCGAGAAAACTGCTCATCTGTATGCTGTTCCGACAGACTGAAAACGGCGCATGCTCTGAAGCAAGTACGAGACGGAAGCTATTGGCTACTGGCTATTGAACTTCATTTTTCTAGTCCCGTCGTACGTGTTGTACGTCACCTCATTCTGGACGGTCGGACTTTGGTATGACCGTGTGTATGCAAGACTGCTAGAGTGGAATTCCGTTGGAGTTCCATCTGAGAAACCTTCGGAGTTTATTTCGATGGCAAAATCGGTCGTGTGTACGTGGTATAACAGTTTTTCTTCGAAGATTGCTCTGTATTTTGCTCCATCCATCTTCCCATCAACTCTGACTAGCTTGCCTGTCCCTGCTGACGGTGTGCTCAGAGTGATGTTCAGTGTTAGTTTTCCGCCACACATAGCGTTTTGCTTTTAGGCCAAAAAGTTCAATTTTGGTCTCATCTGACCAGAGCACCTTCTTCCACATATTTGCTGTGCCCCCCACGTGGCTTCTTGCATAATGCAAACAGGACTTCTTATGGCTTTCTTTCAATAATGGCTTTCTTCTTGCCACTCTTCCATAGAGGCCAGATTTGTGGAGTGCATGATTAATAGTTTCTCCCACCTGAGCTGTGGGTCTTTGCAGCTCCTCCAGAGTTACATGGGCCTCTTGGCTGCTTCTATGATTAATGCTCTCCTTGCCTGGCCTGTCAGTTTAGGTGGACAGCCATGTCTTGGTAGGTTTGCAGTTGTGCCATGCTCTCTATTTTTGGGTTATGGATTAAACAGTGCTCCGTCAGATGTTCAAAGTTTGGGATATTTTTTTATAACCTAACCCTGCTTTAAACTTCTCCACAACTTTATCCCTGACCTGTCTGGTGTGTCCCTTGGCTTTCATGATGCAGTTTGTTCACTAAGGTTTTATAACAAACCTCTGAGGGCTTCACAGAACAGCTGTATTTATACTGAGATTAAATTACACACAGATTGACTCAGATGGAGTCTATTTACTAATTAGGTGACTTCTTAAGTCAATTTGTTCCACTAAATTTAGTTAGGGGTATCAGAGTAAAGGGGGCTGAATACAAACGCACACCACATATTTCACATATTTATTTGCAAAAAAATATGAAAACCATTTATCATTTTATTTTCACTTCACAATTATATGCCACTTTGTGTTGGCCTATCATATAAAATCCCAATAAAATAAATTTATGTTTTTGGTTGTAACATGACAAAATGTGGAAAATTTCAAGGGGTATGAATACTTTTTCAAGGCACTGTAACACCTGTGAACAGTAGGAGGTATTGGTATTAGTGGGAAGAATAATATCAATTGTTGGTGTCAGTGGGAGGAAAAGTGACCCATTGTTTGTGTCAGTGGGAGGAATAGTGCCCTGTCATTGGTATCAGTGGGAGGAATAGTGCCCTAAGGGCTGGCTTTGTAATTTATTGCTTGTATTTTCAATTTAATTTGTTGGTTGAGTGGCATCAATCAAATAGTTAATCACACAAAAGCCTACCATAGATACAGATATATAGGCAATACATTATCTTCCATGGCTGGAGATCCTGCAAGGTATTTTCTACCCAGGAAAAACCAGGAAGAGGTGGACTCTTAGAAGATATAGCAATAAATCACAGTGAATGCTCTTCATACTTAGAAAGAATTGAATCCTACTTGATGCTGATGGCACACGACTGTCTATTTAGCCATAAATCTATAATTTGTGCAAGTACATTTATTTACATCCAGCTGCAATAAAAAGTATGCACTATATTAATAAATCCCTAAGAATGTGTTATCACATACCAGCCTTTTGAAGTGAAAGACAAACACCTCAAAAAATGATCAGTGCTAGCACAATGACACAAGATAAGTGTCAGTGTGCTAGGAAATTGGCAGATATAGTGTGGTGTACGAATACTGAATGTGTGTGGTTTCCTGTGGGTTTGTCTAGCATGTCACCAAACTTGTTCTTACTGGTTGATGTCCCTGCCCAGTAGAAGCCTGACTCTTGTTGAACATTAAAGGTATAGCACATTAACAACAGAGGTCTAAATACTTTGTTAAAATTTACATTAACTTTTTAGAAGGCATACCTATTAATCTAACCTTTCTATACATGTGGCTGTTTTATTACACAATGTGGTTAAGGTACTAAAAAGAAGACCTCAGATCTCATATTTACACTAAAATGCAATAAAAAAATTAATGTTATTTGAAAAAATAAAAAATAAAATGTCTCTTTAAGAGCTATGGGCAGAAATGATGTTTTGATGTCTCTTCCACTCTGAAATGGTATGGAGATGGGTGGGGGCCATCTTCCCCTCACTCTTCTCCATACTGAATAGGAAGAAGAACCCGATCACCTCCACCTCTACCGACGGCTCTGGTAAGAGGTGGAGGGCACCAGACCGAGGCAGGAGGGGGGCCCTCTCCCGCCGCCGATAAAAGTGATTTTGTGGTGAATCCACTGCAGAGACCAGTTTTATCTGAAAGCCGACTGCCCGCTGAAGAAGAGGATACCGGGGTTATGGTAACTAGCTGCTGCCATAACAATGATACTCCTCTGCAAAGTACCGACGTATAACAATGGCGGGCAGTCCGTAAGTGGTTAAGCTTTGATGCAAAAAAAAATGGAATCTGATCAGTTTCTATGCAGAGCTGCACAAGATTTTGCCCTCTCCAGTTTTAGTAAATCAACCCCTATATGCTCATTATTTATTCTCTTTGCTTTGTTGCTTAATTCTTTCATTTTTTTTCTTTGTTTAATCTCTTTGTTGAAAAATGTATTTATTTCATTGCAACTAACATTATGTCCATATGTTTTATGATATTGTAAGCTCATTATTTGCTTAGTTTAATTTTATGTTCTTGCTCTTTCTTGTTATCTCTCATGACTTCTTTCTAATTCTGATGTATTTTTCTCCAATTTAATTTGTAATTGTTTTTCTTTCTGTCTTATCTATTTGTCAAAAGTGTTTAATATGTTAATAAAAAATCAATAGTTCTGGCCATAGATTGTCAGATGTTGAAATAATGACAAAGGTGTAAATACTGCTGTAGACCTTTTATGATTCATGGCATTTTATCTTCAGAATTTGTGCAATAAATAATTTGTTCTTATTTTTCAAGAACAGAGAAGTACTCATTACTACTCACATTAGAATTTTCAGAATGGAGGAAAACCTCTGCCACCAAATTCTGGCAATGCTTTGTACTTTTTGTATCACTCCTGAAAATGACAATTGTATAATTGACCCAGATGATCTAAGATTCATAATGGTATCATTTGATTATGAAAGGCTAGACATGTTAGATAGTGTTTGATAGCTTGCTAAAATGCAAAATACATGTTATTTGTGGTCACCCTTGGTAGCATATGAAAAGATTGGGCAGATTTGGAGCATGACTTGGCATGATAATAATATATTCATTCTCATTTTGAAAAGCTAACATTTTATCAGAGTATACTCTTCCTTCGTTTATTTATTTATTTATTTTATTTGAAGACTTTGCAGGTAAGTAACAGCTTGCTATAAAGATTCAAAAGCAAAAAAAAGCATTTGAACAAAAAATTTGAAGTATACCTTTGTAAAGAGGTGCACAGGTTTTTTTTTGACTGAAACATTTTAAACAATTTCTCACATGGCTTGAAGACATGGATTGTCTTTACAAAACCTTTGAAGATATTTTCTTTTACAGCTGCAAAAATCTCTCCAGTGTAGTAATAGATCAGCCAGAAAATGTGGTCTATGATAAAACTTCAAGAGTCATGGCAAGAACCTGAGAGGGTTTTGATCTAATCCCTGTGGGGGATACTTATTTGTGTCAGTGTTCAGAGTAGGTCTTTCAAATAATTGTAATATCTTTTTTATCATTACTTTTGAAGAAAAATTAAAAAGCGGATAAAAGGCATTGTATTCAAAAATGGAAGTTATGTAAAAATGCATAAAAAAATAATAATAATTTGCTTGCTAAAGTCTATGCCTCTGTCGAACACAAAGCCATATTTTCAGTTCAAGTTTTCCTTTTGCATGTCCGAACGATGACACTTTGCATACAGGCTCCACTACTTGCAGCACCAAAAATAATACACCATTATCACTATTAAAATGTAAAGTCTGAGTAAAAAAAAGTAAATCTGAGTAAACAGGTAAATCCACAGCTAAATCTATATATATTTACGGTTTTTAATTATGGTCAGGCGATCTTGTGATTAGAGATGAGCTTAGTGTTCAATCTGAATGTTAATTTAGTGTGAACATCGTTGACAAATGTGACAGCTTCCGGTTGTCACATGGCGGCTGTCAATAGTTTCTAAGGAATAGCACATGCTTGATGATGTCACTCGGCCCATTCACTTACATTGTTAGGAATCCCTGGCCATGTAAGCAAATGGTAGGGAAGGGAGGGAGTTACATCATTGCTAAAATATGGCTACACGACCATATTTGGGCAATGATGTCACCACAATCTCAGTTGTCAATGGCTGCTACGGAAACAGCAGCTGCATCTTTGCTAGCCACTGATGTCACCCAGCCCATTCAGTTGCACGGCCAAGAAGGGGGGTTGGAGCCTTACATCATTGCCTAAATATGGCCACATGGAAATGATTTCACCACTATCCCTGTCCCTTCCTTTTATATAACTAATTACAGCTTGGGGGGCTGTCATTCAGCTAGTATTACTGTTTGGGATCAGTCATATGTAGCAATTTTTCTTATAGCATGGCAGTAGTGGTGGGCATTGTTATGATGATGGATTTACAATTTCTTTGTGAATAAGTTTGTACCCTATATCATTCAGGAGGGCAGTATCTAGGGTCTCCCTTATTATTAAAGGGGGCTTCCAATTTCTGATAAGCCCCTGCCCACATTGACAATTTCTTTACATAAAAAAGGTCACAAACCCTCAAAAGTTCACACACAATACATAACAGACCCTTAGGGGTCTGATAGGTATTTTGGGGAATTGTGCATTTTTTTTCTTAAAAAAAAAGAATTATTCCCCAATTTAGAGTCCACTCCCCATGATATTTTTTGACACTCACTTGCTGATTAGCCCAGAAAATTGGCATTTTTAACTTGAAAGGTTCAGCTCCCATTCATTTTAATAGGGTTTGGGCTCAGCACCCATGTAGCTGATCTGGTGTCAGTACCTTTTCCATGTCTATTGTTGAGGTTGTCTGATCACTATTTGTGATCTACACATCTCTTGTGCACAACCACCACCAGACACAAAAGTAGTTGATTTCCTGTTTCAGCAATTATGCTTCCTGGTCAGCTTACCATATCAAATATCCAATATGATGTATTTGCATGGAGTTTAACTTCATTTAAAAACTATTATTGTCTTTAATTTCCAACAACCAAGAGACAGCAGTTTGTCGGGATTTATCCTTACGTGTCCAAACAACATAAACAAGGGAAAAGAAAAACTAAATGCTATGGCTTGGAAATGCCCTAGCTAGTTATGTCTAGCTATCACATTATATGTTCTAGAAACTTTAGAGTGAAAACAATAATTTTAAAGCTGTTCTACAGCTTTTAATGAAACTTTTACATGCTGATCAAAACATCTGCAAGTAGTTCATAGAACGACATTTGGAGAACTACATTATTTATGCAGATTTTTTTTTTTTTTTTTTTTACTAATACTTACTATCAGCACGTACTTTCCTTTGTCCCCTCTCCCCATGATGAATCAGCTTCCAAGAACAAAGTAAAAAATCTGGTACCCACTCACCTTTCTTTTATGTGACAATGCTGGTGCTTGGTGATGCCTAAGGGCGCGGCAGTAAAATTGCTGTGTAGATTGCAGTGGAAAGAACTATGTAATGTACAGTGAAGCAAAAAAGAGTGCAGTGCTTGTGTGTTATTTTCCACCCAGGGGTCTAGGGGGTCAGAAAAAAGTAGTGTAACAGCCCAGCACACATAGTGCAGAGGTCAGGATTACATAATGTACAGCACCAAGGGTAGGGGTCAGGATGTGGAGCCTAGGGAATGGGGTGCGGTGGCCAGGATTGTGTATCATACAGTCCAGTGGAGAGAGTGTGACACTACATACAAGGGACTTCAAATCCCCTATACACTTTATTCACAACCAACAGCATCTTCATTAATCACTTAATTACTCTCCATCATCCAAGGACCAAGACAATTTAAACTACTTCTTGAAAACTGACAATTCAAACTACTTCTTGAAAAATGACAGAAACAGTAGCAGCCTCAGTAAGCAGTCCCTGCATTGGTGATGGCCTTCCAGTTGCTTTCTTAACTTGTGTTGCTGCTTCTGCAGCAAAAAACATAAGGGTATACTGAGGGGGGCAGCATGACAGAGGTGTATGGCTTGTTATAAAGCGTGGCCCCAGAAGCAGAAGCTGATCAATGCTGTTACTTTAAAAAACAATGAGCTAGCAAATTGCAAGGCTTCCAAACTCCTCCTCTGTGCAGCTCTGACTGATGACATCATCCATTACAATGATTGGAAGAGGAAATGAGTAGTGAAAGCACTGAATAAAGATACTGCAACAAATACAACAGTGTACAATTGGGCATCAGCAGGGTGGTTTTATTATGGAATAACTGGCCTAATCAGTGTATGCCTTTTGTTTTTTTTCTATTGGGGGAACTGGGTTGTGGTGAATGTGAAAGATATACCTTGAAATAGGAGCATACTGATATTGTGCTTTCAATTAATTCAATGGCATGGTATGAACAAAAGGCCTCCAAGAATAAATGGCCAGTAACAAGTTAATGCTGCATTTTGAGTATAACAGACAAAAGGCCCTATCAACATAGAATTAAATTCAAGAAACGCCTACAAGAAATATGACATCTTGAAAAAACCCACATGTAACACAAATTTTAAGGGAAGGTAGAGAAGCCAAAAGTGACCCAATCAACCAAAATAGGCAACAAAGGGGTTGATTGCCCAACGATCTAGCAAAAAGAATTGAATTGCAATTTTCTAATTGAGCTTAATCTTTCACTATGCAGCTTATCAACTTTCCTAATACTTTCTCTACAATAGCTGCCATTTCACTGACATTAGTGTTGGACGAACGGTTCGACCCGAGCATGAGTTTGGGCCGAACATTGGCTGTTTGGCTAATTCGGGGAGCACCCAAATTTGCAGAGTGTTCAGCGGGTGTTCGCCCCGCCGAACGCCCTCCAATGCACTGTGCGCTGCACAATGCATTCCGTGCCCTGATTGGGCAAAATTTTGCCCAATCAGGGTGCAGTAAAAGTTGGTTGTTAACGAGCTGGACTGGGAAGCCAGCCGCAACATCCTTAACAACAGATGAGTCATCAGCTGTCAATGGGCTTCCCCGCTGACAGCTGAATAAAAAAAACATTGCCGGTAAAAAAAAAAAAAAAACAACATGGGGGTCTCTTCAGATCTGGCATGGATTTTAAAGTGGCTGTAAAGGCAGAAAAGCCTTCTGTGTGCAGCAGCCCTCCTAAGCCTTCCTAATACTTACCTGAGCCCATCTCGATCCAGCGATGTTCCACAAGAGACTCGGCTGTCTGGGAATCTCCCTCCTCATTGGCTGAGACAGCAGTGAAGCACCATTGGCTTCCGCTGCTGTAAATCAAAGTCAATAAACCAATGAGTGGTGAGAGGAAGCAGGGCCGGGTTCTGTGTCTGAATGCATACATGGAGCTGCGGCTTGGCTCTGGTGCTCCCATACCAAGCTGCTTGCTGTGGGGGCATTCAAAAGGAGAGAGGGTTCATAAATGACGATAGATTGATGATGTATCTACATTGGGGAACACTGTTTTTTTAAATTTTTTTTTATAAAGGAATTGTCAAAAACGGACTCTGTGCTTTTAATATTTTTTGACATTTTTTTGGCGAATGGGTAGGGGTACTATGTACCCAATAATCATTCACATGGGGGGGCAGGATCTGGGGGCCCCAACTTAAAGGGAGCTTCCAGATTCGGATAATCCCCCCACCTGCAACCTCAGGCTGGGGTTGTGGGGAAGAGACACTTGTCCCTATTGACATCCGAGGGTCTGGTATGGACTGGGGGGACCCCACGCCGTTTTTATATTTTTTTTAAATTGGCAATTTTTTTTCGTATTCAGCTGTCAGCGTGGGAAACCCCCTTGCCCCAAAACACCCATCCCCCATGTTGAGGGCATGTAGCCTGGTATGGTTCAGGTGGGGGGCTTGCTTATCCCCCCTCCCCTTTCCTGGCCTGCCAGGCTGCATGCTTGAATAAGGGCCTGTTATGGATTTCAGGGGAGAACCACACATGCTTTTTTTTAACATTTTTCTATTGCCGGCATTGTATTGTATTGTTGGTATTTAAAAGTCATTTCATGTATTTTTTTTTATTTATTAAAAATGTCATTTTTGCTGCAGCATGTTCTATACATGCTGCAGATGCATCACTTTACATGCAGACTAAGGGAACCCCCCAGGCACTATATCTAATGGAATTTTTAATTTGTATTTTTTCACTTTAAGCATCATTAAAATCACTGCTCCTGTGAAAACAATCTTTTTTTTTTAATTTGCTTTGATTCATGTCCCCCAGGGCAGAACCCAGACCCCTATAAACATTTTATGGCCAATTACTTGCATATAAGCCTTCAAAATGGGAACTGTTTATTTTTTGCAAGTTCAGCTCCCATAGACTTTAACCACTTCCTGACCATCCAGCAGAATGGCACGGGTGGGTGAGACGATGTTATGTTACATTGGGCGTGTGTGCACGCCCCCTAGGTGGCCGCGATGATCGGATTTGTTTCAGAACTGATCAGTCTCCCAGCCCAGGCCAATGATTTCTGGCCTGGACATGCTGGTTGATCCTGGCGAATAAAATCCTCCCCGCCTGTGTAAGTGTAAACACAGACAGGGGAAGTGATGTCATCTCCCCTCGTGGAACTCTTTTCCATTCCAGAGAGAGGAGAGAGGACATCCAAATATGAGTTGCACCAACACTACACTGACACAGTACACATAGGCTCATATTTAACCCCCAATCACCCTCTGATCACCCCCCTTCACTCCCTGTCACTGTGTCACCCAGTACAGTGTTCATATTTTTCTTTGATCACTGTACTGGTGTCATTTGTGACACTAATCAGTGTTAGGGTACTTAGTGGTAGCCCCAGATAGGTCTAGGAACCCCCCTAACCCCCTAATAAAGGTTTAACCCCTTGATCACCTCCTGTCACCAGTGATCGCCGTATTAGTGTCATGGTTGATGCTGGTCAGTTAGTTATTTTTTATAGCATCAGGGCACCCACCGTATATTACCTAATAAAAGGTTTAATCCACTGATCACCCGGTGGGTGACATCAGTCAGGTTTTAGCATCAATTAGGGTCTGCGTCACCCCAGGCAGTGTCAGATTAGTGCCAGTAGCGCTGTCAGGGATCTGTCAGCACCAGACCGGGACATTTGCGTGCGCCTATGTGCCGGCATGCCCCTGTTCAGATGATGCAGCAATCTCCAGCTGTTACTGTGCGTCAGCGCAGCATTCGGGTGCGCGCGGCACGTATGTGCATGGGCGCGTGCGCGTTAGCGCCGTTTTGGCGCCAAGGAGCGCATAAGAGTCCTCCTGCTGCAGGGGTGCGCGCTGTTTCGTCTCAGCTCTGTGAACCTGTTAACCTGCACCTGATTGATCGATTACCTTATTGACCCTGCTTGTTTGACCATTCCTCCAATCTAACCCGGCCTGCCTGACTCTGCTGCTGTTTCTACCAGTACCGTTGCCGACCTCTGCCTGCCTACCGACTCTGCTTCTGCCTGCCGTTACTACCCGTCTTGCCTGCCTGCTGATCTGGACTGTCTGACCTTGCTTGTGCCTGCCCTTGCTTCTGTGCTGTTGTACCTTCAGCTCCAGCTCCAGTGATTTCTGCATCTGCATCTTCAGTGCTGCTGCCTGCTGCTCTCTGGTCACCACCTCTCTTACCTACAATCCAGCCATCCCTGGAGGGATCTCTACTCTGCTCCAGCATCAGAGACATCTACCTCAACAGGCACTCCTACCCCACTGTGCTCACGAGTCCACTGTCCCCACTCCAGTGGCTCCTGAACCAGCGTTGTATGAGAGGTCTTATCCCACAGTCAGGCTCTACTACCAGGTACCTAACAAGCGCTAACACCCACGCGCGCACCATACACCTCCCTTAGTAGTATAGTGTCTGACCAGATCAATATCTGATCTGATCAGATCTATACTAGCGTCCCCAGTAGTTTAGGGTTGCCAGAAATGCAGTGTTAGTGGGATCAGCCCAGATACCTGCTGGCACCTGTGTTTAGCCCCTCTGCCAAGCCCAGCCCACCCAAGTGCAGTATCAATCAATCACTGTCACAAACAAAACACTAAACACATAGGCATGCGCAGGGGGTGTGCCAGGTGTGCCTGGGCACACCCTAATCACCCCAAGTGCATTAGCATTATCACTCTGTGTGCCGGCGAGGAGATGGGAAATATCTCCCTCTGACCAGTTCTGCCATTAATAAAGTGCTACCATACCTCTCTTTCACTGCATCGGCTCTGCCATAAGAGTGTGCGTGTAATATACATATACACATACATACATGCATACATACATGCGCATGTGTGTTTGAGCTTTGGGGTGCACACCCTAATGCAATAGGCTGCGCACACCTATGACTAAACACATACCTGCAGCATTCGCAGAGTCAGGCCTGATCCCTGTGAATGCTAATGCCCCGTACACACGATCTGACTTTCCGATAACAAAACTGTGGATTTTTGTTCGAAGGGTGTTGGCTCCAACTTGTCTTGCATACACATGGTCACACAAATGTTGGCCAACAATTACTAATGTAGTGACGTACAAGACATACGTGATGTCTCCATTATGAGCGCTAGTTTTACAAGACTGAGCGCTTCAGGCTTGTCCTTGATTCCAAGCATGGACTTTTGTGCGATGGACTTGTGTACACGCGATCGGAAAGTCCGACAACAAACATTTCTTGGCAGGAAATTTGAGAACCTGCTAGCCAGCATTTGTTGGCAGAAAGTCCGACAACAAATGTCTGATGGCGCATACACACTTACCACCAACAATCTCACATCCAACATTTCCCGTCAGAAAATTAGATAGTGGGTACGTGGCATAAGAGTTTTATTGGTAGCGTTGGAAGCAGTCGCTGACAGTCAGGTGCTCTTTCCAATTGAAGGTACACTAGTGAAGAAGCTTTCGCGTTTCTGAGCATGACAGATGAGAGTGCATAGTAACTCACCAATTTGTCAGATTCAGGCTCAGAATACGAACCCATAGACAGCAGCGGCACCCTGACAGAAAGCTCTGACAATGGTGTAGTGGTCCCTGCCAAGGTCAGGAGTACCCGACCCCTTTCTTCTGCTGTTGCAAGAACCGCGGGGCTCTCGTATGGAGCAGAGAGCCAGTACTAGTGCCGCTCATCCTTCTGGTGAACTGGCAAGCACCAGCAGCCTAGTACAACCTGGCTGTGCATCCAGCACTGATTGCCCCCCTTAATAAAGAGGACCTGTCACCACCCATCAAAGTACCTGTCACCACCCATCAAAGTATCTGTCACAGTTCATCTGAGTATCTGTCACACACAGTCCATCTGAGTACCTGTCACAGTCCATCCAAGTACCCGAGTACCTGTCACAGTCCATCTGAGTACCCGAGTACCTGTCACAGTTCATCTGAGTACCTGAGTACCTGTCACAGTTCATTTGAGTACCCGAGTACCTGTCACAGTTCATCTGAGTACCCGAGTACCTGAGTACCTGTCACAGTCCATATGAATACTTGCGTACCTGTCACAATCCATATGAATACCAGAGTACCTGTCACAGTTCATCTGAGTACCCGAGTACCTGAGTACCTGTCACAGTTCATCTGAGTACCTGAGTACCTGTCACAGTTCATATGAGTACCGAGTACCTGAGTACCTGTCACCGCCCTTCAGAGTACCCAAGAACCTGTCACCAGGCCATCAGAGTACCCGAGTACTTGTCACCAGCCCATCAGAGTACCCGAGTACCTGTCTACAGCTCATCAAGTTACCCGAGTACCTAGCTGCAGCCCATCAGAGTACCCGAGTACCTAGCTGCAGCCCATGCCTCATAGAATATATGTTGGGGTGTTTGCTTTCCAAAATGGGGTCATTTTGTGGGTAATTCCACTGTCCTGGTGCTCAAGGACCTTCAAAAGTGTGATAGGTAAGAGAAAAATAAGGAAGATAGATAAAGTTATAGGAGAAATAAAGGAGGAATTAGAAATACACAAGGAATCAACTGAATTTATCACACTCACTGCACAGCTGAATAAAGATTTAATTAAAAAGATAAATAGGTTCAAAATAGAAAAGATAAAAAATACACTAGAGATATTAATGATTTTAAAAATGATCAGGTTTTTTAATGTCAGAGCCAATTGGGACATTTAAACCCTATCTCCACTTACTCTACGCCAGAGAAAACAAACAGACCAAATACTCCACATGGGAATACCCAACCTGATCGCAATGTAACATATAGACTTCCCCAACCAAGTGAACAAACAAATAGGAATAGAAAGGACTCCACAAGGCATACACGACCGAATGACCGATATGGTGATCCTAAACATCTGACTTCACAACACTCAGAAAGAAAACCACCCCAGCATAACCAGACTTCACATAATGGGTGGAAAAAACCACACTGGAAGAACAATAAGAAACCATATAATGGCAACAATTGGAACAGACCACCATATGAACAATGTGATCAAAGGGGACTACCACATGCTACATATGGCCCCCAAGGCAGAAACCCTATGCCTAATTACAAGAATAACTACAGAGAGAGAGGCAATTGGGGCCCTCCTCAGGGATGCAATCGCCCGTATGAGCATCACCCCATTTTCACCTATAATTACTACTCCCCCCTAAGAGATTATCCTGAAGATGACAGAGATGATAGATACTACCAGACGTACTATCAGGAACCACAACAGAACAAGGCTTTTTTAGGGAGAGGAACAGAGAATTATCCACCGAGACAGACGGACGAACAGAGAGGAACGAGAAAAACCCCTGGAAGAAGAGAGAACAAAGATCAGGCAAGAGAGAACAAACGAAAAAGAGAGTAAAAGGAGAAGGCATCTTTAATCTAAGCAGCACCCCACTCACACAAGAAGAAATTGGGGTTTTAGATAAAGGCCTAAAATACACACCTACAAAAAATCTGGACAAAGTCCAGACATACATAGGAATACAAAAATATGTCAGGAGTTTAAATATTAAAAAATACATAGCAAGTAACCCGAATAAAACGAATCAGGAGACAGTACATAGTACACTCAGGAATAAGTCGGTTTTCAACCTCCCGGTTAACAACAAGAAATACATGGATGTTTTTAATAAATTGTATTTGAAGATTTAAAATCTTTGAAAATCAAGAAAAAAGAGGAATCCAATTTCGTGAAACGCGGCATCATAAAACTTACAAAAGAAAAGACATTGTCATTCGACCTGCAGACAAAGGAGGAGGCATTGTGATTTTGACAAAAAAAACAATATAATTATAGTATGGTAAACTTACTCAAAGATGAAAATACCTACAGTAAATTACCAAGCAACCCTGTTTTTAGGTGCAGGAAAGAACTTGAATTTGTCGTTCATCTGGGTCTGAAGAGAAACATTCTAAACAAAAAGGAGGCCAAATTTTTAATTCCAGAGGCTTGCCAGACACCCATTATTTATTCATTGCCCAAATTACATAAAGATAAGGAAAATCCACCTCCCAGACTCATTGTCAATGAAATAGATTCTTTAACCGCAAGAATGGGGCAATATATAGACAATTACTTACAACCTGCCGTGAAAAATACAAAAGCCTACTTAAGAGACATGAAGCAGATACTACAGATTGTAGAAGAACTACCTAAAGGAGGAGGCCCATGGATTCTAGCAACAGCGGATGTATCTTCATTGTATACAATTATTTTACATTATCAGGTCTGTGAAGCCACAAAATGGGGTTTGAGAACACATACCGAATTATCTTGCCCCCAAAGAAAATATCTAGTCAAGTGTTTGGACTTCTGCTTAAAGAAAAGTTATTTTTGGTATAACTGCAATTATTACTACCAAAAGACCGGTGCCGCGATGGGTGCTAAATTTTGCGGCAAGCGTAGCTAGCCTGTTTATGGCTAAGTGGGAAGACAAAATTATTTTTATGGACACACCCACAGAACTCGTCATCTTCAAAGGATACATAGATGATATCTTTATTTTATGGAAAGGAGATGAAACAAGATTGGTGCAATTTATGGAAAATCTGAATAAAAATGATTGAAATATAACGCTGACATGGGATATAAGCAAAAACAATGTAACCTTCTTAGATCTAGAAATAATGTAAGATGACAACACACTCAGTACGAAAAAAATGTCGATAAGAATAGTTATTTGCCAATGGAGAACTGCCATCACCAAAATTGGCTTTGCAACATCCCCGAAGGACAACTGATGCATTTATGCAGGAACTGCAGCATGAAGGATGACTTCTTAGACCAAGCAGAAAAGATAGGCTACAGATTTATTGATAAAGGATTTAACAGCGACCATATAAAGATAAAAATACAAGAAGTGGAAAAAATGGATCTCTTTGAACTGATTAAAGATAAACAGAAACAAGATTCCAGAATCAATGTAGCACCCATTGTTTTAGATTTTAACGCCCAACATAAAAATGTTGAGAAAATCATAAAACGACACTGGCATATTCTGTTAACAGACAGACACCTGAAATCCATCCTTCCCCAAACACCAAAATTTGTATACAAAACAGCTCCAACATTAAGGGATAAAATAGTCAAAAATATTCCTGATCCACCAACAATTGGTTACACGTTCTTCACAGGAAAAGGCTTCTTCACAGGAAAAGACCCATGCAAACGTTGCTTTGCCTGTACTAAGACCAAAAGACCAGTAGAAAAGAAGTTCAAGTTCACATCCACCAGCACTGGGAATACATATGAAGTTGATGATTTTATCTGTTGCAACACATAGGGGGCAGTGTATACCCTTGAATGTACCTGTGGTCTACAGTATATTGGACTCACAAAGAGACCCTTGAAAGTGCATATAAAAGAACACATACAAAATATTATTAAGGGATTTGACAAACACAGCGTCTCCAAACACTTTGCCATACATCATAACCAAGACCCCACACATCTTAAGTTTTGGGGCATTGAACCTTACGAAAAACATTGGAGAGGTGGGCATAGTCAGCACCCTTAGCCAGCTAGAGTCCAAATGCATTTTTATGCTTGATACTTTTACACCCCGGGGCCTTGATATAGAGTTTGATCTAAACTGTTTTATTAGTAATTTTTAGAGGATTCATTTCCTTTATTATTATTAGACCATATGATTGAGATTTTATATTATATCTACTTTTAATTCCTTCTAATTTCCATATATTACTCTTTTATTAGTGATTTTTAAAAGATTAATTTCTTTTATTATCAGACCTTATGATTTAGATCCTACATTATATTTACCTATAATTGTCATACATTACTCTCTGTTCATTTAATTAATTATGCTTTATATGTTACTGCATTTTTTACATCATTTCCGGAGTTCTATTCTTTTAAAATATTTTTTAAATATCTTTTAATGCCCTGTTTTTTCTATTTTTATGCTCATACCATAATTTCAATTGTCGTCATCTAAATTCTAAAACTGCGCAAGTGGGTGACAACTTAGTCTGGTTTAATCATATTAATTTACTTTGATCACCCCTCTCTCATCGTCCCTTATAGGAGTCCATTTGGTTTTGTTACTTATATATTAATAAGCTTTATATTTTATACACATCCTGCTTTTAATTTATTTATGCCCTACTGAGGTGCTACTACATGTGTTTGTAATGAATTAGGTAACATAATTCCATGTTTACACTGTTCCATTACCTTTCACTATCCACTATAATTTTCTGTGTTTTTTTACTTTTTCTAAACACATCAGTCGTGGCATTGTGTGCCACAATTTGACACTATGGTGTCTGTGTTTAGCCACAACAAAATGGCCACGATTGTAGCCTCCATAAGAAATCTTCTAGAAAATGGCCGCTCTAATGCATTCAATAGGAAGGCTTCGAGAAAAGGGCCGACTGCCAATCATATTGTATACAACCTATTTAAGGACACTTCCGCTGGCCATATTCTATACCGGATGAAGTCACGTGACAGTGATGCAATTCATAGGACATACGGACACCGGAAGTGACGTCCAGGCCGCGGGGTCGATGCTCGTTTTTACACTGTGCATGATTTTAATATTAAATGTGAGTACCTGAATATTTTTGTTATATTATAAATAAACGACCATTATTAAGCATACTACACCATAGAGGCTAACCTAATCTTGAGTAAAAGGAATACAGAGGAAGCAACCATTAGGCTCTGCACATACGGAGAACCCCAGAAAGGAACGCGCAGGAGACCCCCTCTTTTGAGTGATCATCCCCCTTTGTTTCTCTGAATTCTGCTTACCTTACAGCAGTAAGGTGAGAAGTTAGTACACCCACGGGTGTCATCTACACTGATGATCCACAATCACTGAAGTCACAGCGCCACCTGTTGATGCTACATAGCACTTTTTGCTTTGCACCTGGTACTTTTTGAGTTCGGTGGTATTCAGCTCTTTCTGACTGTGATTCATTAGCACTATTTGCACTTTTATTTATTACATGGACTACCATTGAATTATTTATGTATTGTGCACTCTTACACATTAATACTTGAAGCGTATATATTTTATTCACTACAGACACTTTATTAGCACCTTTGCACTTTACTTGATCCCTATCTTTTTTGTGTTCACATATTGATACATTGTGTACCTTTATTTGTTATTATCTGAATGTCTCATAGCATGTGCATTTTTTAAGTTATTTTTGTCTTTGATTATTTATATTGGCGTGCAACACCAACTATTGATTTCTATTTACTTATTACTGTGGGTATTGTTTGACCTTCACGGTGTCTGCTGCACCTAGATTAATTTTTATTGATTTTCCATAGTAGCACGAGAATATTCACTATTCCATAGGAATGAAATGAGATGTGTAATTTATGCTTCAAGAATGCCTGAAGGTACTACTTCAATGTCGGGCTTCTGTATGTGGCCAGGCTGTGTAAAAGTCTCACACAGGTGGTATCGCCATACTCGGGAAGAGTAGCAGAATGTATTTTGGGGTGTAATTTGTGGTATGCATATGCTGTGTGTGAGAAATAACCTGATGATATGACAATTTTGTAAAAAAAAAAAGAAAAAATATTCATTTTGCAAAGAATTGTGGGAAAAAATTACAACTTAAAAAACTCACCATGCTAACTTACTACCTTGGAATGTCTACTTTCTAAAAAGGGGTTATTTGGGGGGTATTTGTACTTTCCTGACTGTATCTCAAGAAATGAGATACACCTGATGTACTGAAGGCCTGATCAGATCAATTTTCAGTGATTGGCACCATAGTTTGTAGACTCTATAACTTTCACAAAGATCAAATAATATGCACTAATTTGGGTTATTTTTACCAAAGCTATGTAGCAGTATAAATTTTGGCCAAAATTTATGAAGAAAAATTACTAATTTGCAAAATTTTATGACAGAACAAAGAAAAAGGTGTTTTTTTCACAAAATTTACGTTTTTTTTTTTTTATTTATAGCCCAAAAAATAAAAAACTAACTAGTGATTAAATATCACCAAAACAAAGCTATATTTGTGTGAAAAAAAAGGATGCAAATTTCATATGGGTAAAGTGTTCCATGAGTAATTGTCATTCAAAGTGTGAGAGCGCTGAAAGCTGAAAATTGGTCTGGGCAGGAAGGGGGTGTAAGTGCCTTATATTGAAGTTGATAAAGCATTAAAACAGACATCTGAACACATTACTAGCAATCTAACTAAAGAAATAAGGGAGCTGGGCAATTGTACAGCAGCATTAGAGCTCAAAGTAGAAGAAGTAGAAAATACAGCCCAAGATTATATGTCTGAACTGAAAATATAAAGGAAGAGAATTTAATACTACAAACCATATTAGAAGACTATGAGAACAGAGCCAGGCACTCAAATTTGCGCATCAGAGGTCTTCCAGAAACGATTACTGACATTCAATCTACTGTAACCAGTTTATTTCAAGAACTCCAACCGGCTATACCAATTGAACATCATGAAATGGACAGAGTTCATTGTGCCCTAAAAAAATGGGTGGTCCACCACACTATATAATCGCAAAATTCCATTATTATCGAATGAAAGAACAACTGCTGGCTGCAGCCCGTGACAAAAATACTCTGTCCTTTCAAGGTTACAAATACCAACTTTTTGCTGACTTATCTCAATTAATCATATCCAAAAGGCATGCAATGAAACCTCAGTTATTAGAACTGCAACGTAACAGCATTATCTACCAATGGGGTTTCCCATTCGCCATTTGTTTTGTTTATCAAGGCTCAAAATATGTATGCAGATCCTCGGAAGAATTACAACAGACTCTACATGATCCTCACCTGATTGATGCGGCATCCACCACACATACCTCATGCAGGAGACCAGCCTCCTCTCCTCCTCCACACAGCCCATCCCGATCCGGGGGTAAAAATGAAAATCAACACACCCATAAGAGAGGTCGATTTGGATCTCCTCCTCTGGATCAAGAAGACTCAATGGACTGATTACGTATCACTCCCCTGAACTCTCTTCCATTCTCATACTTTGTGAGAAACATCTGAAAGGCTATTAACTGGGGCAATTTAGGTAACAGTGATCACAGGTCAATTAGTTTCAGTATAAATCACACAAATAGGAAACATAAAGGGAATACAAAGACACTGAATTTCCAAAGAACCAACTTCCCTAAACTACAAACCTTGCTAAAAGACATAAATTGGGATAAAATATTAGGAACAAAGAATACTGAGGAGAGATGGGTTTGCCTTAAGAGCATATTAAATAAGGGCATTAGCCAATGTATCCCATTGGGTAATAAATTTAAAAGAGCGAACAAAAATCCTGGATGGCTTAACTCCAATGTAAAAATGCATATAAAAGCAAAGGAGAAGGCCTTCAAAAAATACAAGGTTGAGGGATCATCCTCAGCATTCAGATTCTATAAAGAATGCAATAATAAATGTAAGGGTGCAATTAGGACGGTTAAGATAGAACATGAAAGACACATAGCGGAGGAGAGCAAAAAAAATCCCAAGAAATTCTTTAAGTATGTAAACAGTAAAAAAGGGAGGACAGACCATATTGGCCCCATAAAGAATGAGGAAGGACATCTGGTTACAAAGGATGGGGAGATGGCAAAGGTATTGAATTTATTCTTCTCCTCAGTCTTCACGAGTGAATCGGGGGGCTTCAGTAACCAAAACTGCAGTGTTTATCCTCGTGACACAACACAGGAAGCACCTCCATGGTTAACAGAGGACGGAATTAAAATTAGACTTGAGAAACTTAACATTAATAAATCACCGGGACCAGATGGCTTGCATCCAAGGGTACTTAGGGAACTCAGTCAGGTGATTGCCAGACCGTTGTTCCTAATTTTTACAGACAGTCTATTGACTGGAATGGTACCAGCTGATTGGAGAAAAGCCAATGTAGCACCAATATTTAAAAAGGGCCCAAAAAACATCCCTGGGAATTACAGACCAGTTAACCTAACATCAATAGTATGTAAAATCTTGGAGGGGATGATAAGGGACTATATACAAGATTTTAGTAATAAGAACGATATCATTAGCAGTGATCAGCATGGATTCATGAAGAATCGTTCTTGCCAAACCAATCTATTAACCTTCTATGAGGAGATGAGTTGCCATCTAGATAAAGGAACGCCCGTAGACGTGGTGTATCTGGATTTTGCAAAAGCATTTGACACAGTTCCCCATAAATGTTTACTGTACAAAATAGGGTCCGTTGGCATGGACAATAGGGTGGGTACCTGGATTGAAAACTGGCTACAAGGGCATGTTCAGAGGGTGGTGATAAATGGGGAGTACTCAGAATGGTCAGGGGTGGGTAGTGGGGTTCCCCAGGGTTCTGTGCTGGGACCAATCCTATTTAGTTTGTTTATAAACGATCTGGAGGATGGGATAAACAGTTCAATCTCTGTATTTGCAGACGATACTAAGCTAAGTAGGGCAATAACTTCTCCGCAGGATGTGGAAACCTTGCAAAAAGACCTGAACAAATTAATGGGGTGGGCGACTACATGGCAAATGAGGTTCAATGTAGAAAAATGTAAAATAATGCATTTGGGTGGCAAAAATATGAATGCAATCTATACACTGGGGGGAGAACCTCTGGGGGAATCTAGGATGGAAAAGGACCTGGGGGTCCTAGTATATGATAGGCTCAGCAATGGCATGCAATGCCAAGCTGCTGCTAATAAGGCAAACAGAATATTGGCATGTATTAAAAGGGGGATCAACTCCAGAGATAAAACGATAATTCTCCCGCTGTACAAGACTCTGGTCCGGCCGCACCTGGAGTATGCTGTCCAGTTCTGGGCACCAGTCCTCAGGAAGGATGTACTGGAAATGGAGCGAGTACAAAGAAGGGCAACAAAGCTAATAAAGGGTCTGGAGGATCTTAGTTATGAGGAAAGGTTGCGAGCATTGAACTTATTCTCTCTGGAGAAGAGACGCTTGAGAGGGGATATGATTTCAATTTACAAATACTGTACTGGTGACCCCACAATAGGGATAAAACTTTTTTGCAGAAGAGAGTTTAATAAGACTCGGGCCACTCATTACAATTAGAAGAAAAGAGGTTTAACCTTAAACTGCGTAGAGGGTTCTTTACTGTAAGAGCGGTAAGGATGTGGAATTCCCTTCCACAGGCGGTGGTCTCAGCGGGGAGCATTGATAGCTTCAAGAAACTATTAGATAATCACCTGAATGACCGCAACATACAGGGATATGTAAGGTAATACTGACACATAATCACATACATAGGTTGGACTTGATGGACGTGTGTCTTTTTTCAACCTCACCTACTATGTAACTATGTAACTATATGTAACTGGCCTAATATGGCATGTTTTTGCAATATTAACTATGTTATATATTTTTCAGGCAACACTGTGGTTGTTTTTTTTTTTTGCCCCGTTTGTACCCTTGTTAGAATCCCTATTACCCTGATTAGTTGCTCACTTCCAGATACTTGATTGGATTCGCACACCTTAAAATTGAGTATGATACCCAATACTCATAGGTTGTCCCATAATATATTATACTCTGTTCCTCAGAGTATTATGACTACTGATCCCTAAATCTTTATTCTTACCAACCACTTAGATCACCCTATCCTTATGTTTTCTGTTGTTAAACTAGTAGTCAATTATACCCTCTTAAAATGTTATACAGTTATCATTTGGTCACTTGAACAAATATACTTTATTATTTATATTCAACTATTTCTAGAGACTTATTTCCACACTCCCTTTACATCTTGATCAAGTGTGATATATCTAAGTGAAACTTTATTTGTTATAGCTCTGAAAGTTTATACCCCCCTTCCTGTTTCTTTTATCACTCCCATTTTCTCCCCTCTCCCCTCCTTTACTTCATCCCTTTGCATCTTAGACAAGTTGATATAAACTAGAAGTTTTTTCTTTGGTTTCTCGTTTCCTTTTTCCCTTTAGAATTTTTTTCCTGAGAATTCAGAACAACACATACTAGATGCCTTGCGGTCTTTACAAATGTACATCTTAATGATGTCTCTTCAGTAGGGCTTTTCTCTCACCCACAGATGTTCCTTGTGTTCCATTGAGCTCTCCTCGATTGCCCACCCATAACATGTGGGAGTTCAACGACAGCCCTCATCCCCTGATAGGAAGCTTTCTTCCTTATCACTGGCAATTCTTCAACCTTATTACAAGCTTATATTATTAGAACAGTATCTTACCTTTGTTTTTTACTTTTTCGCCTCTCCAGACTCTCCTGGATCCTCTCCCTCTTTGGGTCCATCTGAGCCGATTCAATCGGTCACCATTTCTAGGCAACTGGTAAGTATTGTCTCCTAGATCAACTGCCACGGCACCTCTAAACATTTTTTCCCTGAACGTTTAGGGTATCAACATTCCACAGAAACGTTCTAAGGCATTCCGTTTCTTTCATGCCCATAAAGCACGGTATGTTTACAAGAAATACACTTCACAATAAACTCCACTCCTAGGTTCATGAGTTCCTTTTACACACAAATATATACAGCTTCAGCCAATACCAAACAACGTGGAACTCTCATAGCCTTCCACCACTCCACCCCATTTATTCTTCAAACAGAAATCAAAGATCCCGAAGGGCGTTATTTAATTCTTACTTGACACATAATGAACATTGCAGTTACCGTAGTTTCATATTACGCTCCTAATAAGCAACCTACACATTTCCTCTCACACCTGATGCAGGTAATTTCTTCACACAAAATAGGAACAATTTTCATATGCAGTGATTCTAACCAGGTCCTTCTCCCATTTCTAGATAAATCACCTTATAACCCACCCAAAATAATTAAAAGCTATCTTTCTCACAGCTTCTCTCAAAGTACAATTTAGTTGACACTTGGAGAGAAATGAATCCGACTAAAAGAAGATACACCTATTATTCTCACCCTCACCAAACATTTACTCGTATTGATCACATCTTTTTGACTACGGGAATGTTACCAGAAATACTTAATTCTGACATAATCCCTATTGCATGGTCCGATCATAACGCAGTCTACACTACAATTGTTTCACCTATCCCTAAAGTCCATTACCCTACTTGGTACCTACCAGATGCATTGCTTAACCTCCCTGACGGTTATCCCGAGTGTGGCTCAGGGTTAAATTTCTGCACCATTAGCGGTAACCCTGAGCCACACTCGGGATTACATTGCAGGATCCTGGTGCACTGTACTTACCTTGTCCCCAGGATCCTGCGATGTCCCCCCACTGTATCTGCGGGCTCTGTCTCCTCCAAAGCCTCTCCGTGCTAGGCTCTGTTCCCTGCGAGCATCGCGATGCACGGGGGCGGAGCCTGGCAGCAATTAAAAAAGTAAAAATCATAACACATACAGTACTGTAATCTTACAGATTACAGTACTGTATGAAATTATTTCACATCCCTTTTGTCCCCAGTGCTTTGTCCAATGCCCTGCATGCAGTTTTATATTGTATATACTGCTCTTTCTGCCTGGAAACTGGAGATTGTCCATAGCAACCAAAAAGTGTCCCTTTACATCAAAAATGGCTTTAGACCAGCTAGAAAACAGCGATAGTAAATTAGCACACTTGCAGAATTGAGCGATAGTGAATCGTGGGGAAATGTATTTTATTATTATTATATTTTTTTTTTAAATAATTTATATACTTATTTATTATATTATAATTTATGTTTTTGTGTTTCAAACTTCATCATACCTACTAGATATCTACTAGATATCTACTAGACTCTTGGTGGACAGATATAAGTGTGTTTTTGTTAGGAATTACAGACCTACAATATAAAATGCTAAATTTCCATGCAAAATAATTGTACTGCTTTCAGCACCTAAAATCCGAAATAATCATACCGCCAGAGAGGTTAAACACCCATCCCACTGCTTACTTATTGAACAAGCCCTGAAAGAATATTTAACACACAACACCAGCCCTGACATATCTCCACCAACACTCTGGGAGGCACACAAACCAGTAAAGCATGGAGTATTCCAGAGACAGTCCGCTTTATTCAAACGTAAATACAGAAATTTAGCTCGCAAGCTGGAATCTGAGTTTAACGCTTCCTTTGCATCTTACAAAGGTAATCCCAACCAAAAATCTAAAATTCGCTTAGAAAATGGCCCATCTAGAATATGATTTATTCCTCATGGAATCAGCTGAAAAAAATCTCTTAACCGAACTAGACACGCCTTTTATATGAAATCCAACAAACCCGGTACTTTCCCGGCAAAAGCCCTTAAATCTACAAATCACTCACACAAACCAATCAGACTCAAATTGTCAAAGGATATCTAGTAACCCTGTTAAAATAGTTCACAAATTCCAATCCCATCTAGCTTCCTTATATAAAGCAGCAAACAATTTTATTCCCACTGAAGCTGACACCTTCTTCTCCCATATTAAATGACCTGAGTTAACACAGGCCCAAAAAAGTAAACTTGGCATACTAGTAGAAGAAGTGACTAAAATCATTAAAGAGCTAAAGAGAAACAAGATACCAGGACCTGATGGTTACTCGGCCATATAAACATTTATAGAAATATTATCCCCGATCTTGCCTGAAGCCTTTAATATTCTATTAAAAGATCACTCCTTCAGACAAGAAACTTTAACAACAACCATCTGCATGATCCCTAAACCTGACTCTGATGACACCTCTCACATAAATTATAACCCTATTTCCCTTCTAAACCTTGACCTAAAAATCTTAGCAAAAATTTTAGCAACTCGCCTCAACAGAATCATTGGCAATCTGGTTCATTGCAACCAAGTAGGTTTTATGCCTGAATGCCAAGCAAATGACAATATACGATGGAGAGCCCTTTTAGCACATATTGCATAAACACAATGTAATCCCTTTTGTTTTCTTTCCCTTGATATTAAAAAAGCCTTCAATTACATTTCCTGGTCTTACTTACAATATTCTTTACAGAAATGGGGCTTTGGATCTCATTTCATGAGATGGATTGCCACACTATATGATAAACCTCGGGCATGTGTAAACTACGCAGGTTACAAATCAGATTCCTTTAATATAGAAAATGGCACATGTCAGGGATGCCCCCTTTCCCCTCTCTTATTTGCTCTTGTAATAGAACCACTTGCGCAATTAATAAGAACAGACCCAACGATCATAGGAATTGAGGTAGGAGGATGCCGTCACAAACTGTGCTTGTTTGCTGATGACATCCTATTATTTCTATCATCTCCACAAGTCTCAGACCCCAATCTCTTACCCATTTTCTACAAGTTTGCTCCTATCTCAGGCCTCACTATAAACCCAAAGAAATGTATGGTATTAAATATATCTCTATCCAACTTGGAACTGGAATCTTCTAAAATTGCACTTCCTTTTAACTGGGCAGAGAAATCAATCCCATATTTAGGGATTCACCTTGCAGCCTCTATTTTTGTTTCTATATTCAGCCAATTATCCACAGGCCTTGAGAAAGGTGACAGACTTGTTGAAGCAATGGTCTCACCTTCCACTATCATGGTTAGGAAGAATCAACACAATAAAAATGATAATTTTACCCACATTATTATACCTGTTTAGAGTTCATCCGATTCCAATCCCTGCCTATTTCTTAAGATTAATACAGAAAAGGGCTGCCTCATTTGTCTGGGGCTTCTCCATACCACATATACCTTTGCACACATTATATCTCCTTAAAATTTACGGGGGCCTCTGCTTCCCCAACTTCGCAACTTACTATAAAGCAGCACATATGGCTAGTCTCTCCAAATACCACGCAACACAGGAAATCCCTTTATGGGTAACGACTGAAGCTATAGATTGTGACCCTCTATCAATCTCCAATTTACTTTGGCTCCACTCTAAAGACTGCCCAAATATACGTAATCCCATCACCAAACACTTTCTCTCCCTCTAGGACAGACTTAAATTTAAACATCATTTACAATCTCTGCACAATCCTCTTCTCTCCTTTCACAAAAACCCCACTTTTCACCCTGCATGGATCTACTCTTCCTCATTTAAAGAATGGACCTCCCGAAAGGTCATTAGGTTACACAAGTTTGTCACTTCTTGATCCTTTATCCCATTTCCAACCCTCTGCAAAACCTATGGTCTGCCATCGGAACTGTTCAGATATCTTCAAATTAAAAACTTCTTTACACCAATTACTAACTCTGACACTCTCCTGACCCAATTCTCGAGCTTTGAATCAATTTGTAATGGTAACTCTCATATTAGAGGACTGATCTCCTCCTAATATTCACAACTTTAACACAGAGAAACCATGTTACATCCAAAAACAGGGAGCAGACCTTGGCCATGCTTTTGATACTGCAGAATGGTCTAAGATCTGGATGGTAACTAAATCATCCTTTCCTAATTTTCTAGAAATGGAAACTAATTACAAAGGGGGTTATTTACTAAAGGAAAATCCACTTTGCACTGCTATTTACTGAGAGGCATGGTGAGTATTTTGCAGATCTCATTTATTATTGAAAATGAAGAAAGAAAAGAAAAATGTATTTTTTTTCTTTTTTCAAATTTCGAAACTTTGTGACAAAACGTGAGATCTACAAAATACTCAATATGCCTCTCAGCAAATAGATTGGGGTGTCCAAAATGGGGTAATTTGGGGGGATTTTGTGCTATCTAGACATTTCATGGCCTCCGAAACTGATAGGCAGTGAGGAGAGAAACTAAAAATGTACGCCCTTAGAAAGCCTGAAGGCGGTGATTGGTTTTCGGGGTCCTGAACGTGTTTAGCCTGCCAAAAAGTCCTACACATGTTGTATCCCCATACTCAGGAGAAGCAGCAGAATGTATTTTGGGGTCTAATTCCACATATAACCATTCCATGTTTCAACAAAATATCATTTAGTGACTTTGTGTAAAAAAATAAAAAAAGAACAATTATTTTTGTCGAAACTTGTGGCAAAATCCCTTTAAGTGAGTCAACATGCCTCTAAGCAAATAGCTTGAAGTGTCTTTTTTCCAAAATGGGGTCATTTGGGGGGGGGTGTGCTATATTGACATTTCATGGCCTCCGAAACTGTGATAGGTAGTGAGGAAGTGAAATCACCATTTTACGCCCTTAGAAGGCCTGAAGGCGGTGATTGGTTTTCGGGGTCCTGTAGATGGTTAGGCTCCCAAAAAGTCTCACACATGTGGTATCCCTGTACTCAGAAGAAGCAGCATAATGTATTTTGGGGTGTAATTTAACATATACCCATAGCAATGTTTGAGTAATATATCATTAAGTGACAACTTTGTGCAAAAAAAAAAGTTTGTAATTTTACTGCAACTTGTGGCAAAATATAAAATATTCCATAGACTCAACATGCCTCTCAGCAAATAGCTTGGGGTGCCTACTTTCCAAAATGGAGTCATGTGGGGGGGGGGGGGTTGTGTTACCTTGGCTTTTTTTGGCCTTCAAAACTGTGATAGGTAGTGAGGCGTTAAATCAAAAATGTATGCCCTTAGAAATCCTGAAGGCGGTGCTTGGTTTTTGGGGTCCTGCACGCTGCTAGGCTCCCAAAAAGTCTCACACATAAGGCATTCCCATACTCAGTAGAAGCAGTATGTATTTTGGGGTGTATTTCCACATATAACCATGGCACGTGTGAGAAATATATAATTTGGTGACAACTTTGTGTAATGTTTCTCTTTTTTTGTCATTTTTCAATCACTTGTGACAAAAAAAAATATTCAATGGGCTCAATATGCCTCTCAGCAATTTCCTTGGGGTGCCTACTTTCCAAAATGGGGTCATTTGGGGGGAGGTTGTACTGCCCTGCCATTTTAGCACCTCAAGAAATGAGATAGGAAGTCATAAACTAAAAGCTGTGCAAATTCCAGAAAATGTACCCTAGTTTGTAGACGCTATAACTTTTGCGCAAACCAATAAATATACACTTATTGACATTTTTTTTACCAAAGACATGTGGCTGAATACATTTACTACTACATTTAAATAGATTTTATTGGATTTTTTATCAATTTTTGGTCTTTTTCCATTTATATCGTAAAAAATAAAAATCGCAGAGGCAATCAAATACCATCAAAAGAAATATCTATTTGTGGGAAAAAAGGACACAAATTTTGTTTGGGTACAGCATTACATGACCGAGCAATTACCAGTTAAAGCAGCGCAGTGCCAAATTGTAAAAAGTGCTCTGGTCATTGAGCAGCCAAATCCTCCGGGGCTAAAGTGGTTAATAGGGTTTGCCATTTGGGTCAGAACTTTTTCTCTGTTCGGGAGTTCTGGTGCGAACCGAACAGGGGGTTTCGGCCCATCTCTACCTGGCACAATGGTTGCCCCCCTCTTTTGAAGTGGGGGGCTGGCTTATCCAAAATCCCTCTTATTGGCCCTTCTAAGCCTATGAGCAATATTTTATAATGCCATAGATTGTATTATGGTTTAGAAAACCTCCCATGTGAATCTGCACAAAAATTTAACAGGATTGTGAATATTGAACCTGAAAGCTTTGCATCAAATCCATGGTAGCAGCAAACCCATATCTTGGACTTGTTACTGTAATAGGATGACTTTGCTGTTCTTCTTAGGTAAAAATATGCAGCAGCATTGTCACCCTGAGGACAGGGTAATTACAGAAAGAGTATGTAGTCTTAAGCCCCTATATAAATAAAATAACCAGCAAAGCAATGCAAGACAAAACAGTTAACATCTAACAAAAAGTAAAAATTATACAATAAGAGGATGTACAGCGCGTATATAAAGAATTAAAAGTGCTAAAGTACAAAATGAGTAAAATATGCAAAATTCCAGTTAAAAAAGTTTCATCAAATGTGGAGAGGTCCAACCAGTGCAAATTGTAGTCTTAGGGATATGGAGGTTACCCCGAGTACCAGCTTTTAGCCACATGAAGCATTGGGTTGAAAACACCCCTCAAGACCAAGGAAGTAACCAGAGACAGTACTGCCAGATACTGGCCACAGTACATGCCCAGTCAGATAATCCATTTTTAGACAGGATCCAATTAACCTACAAGCATGTCTTTGGACTGTGGGAGGAAACCCGAGTACCCAGAGGAAACCCAC
This sequence comes from Aquarana catesbeiana, assembly GCF_042186555.1. NCBI lineage: Eukaryota > Metazoa > Chordata > Amphibia > Anura > Ranidae > Aquarana > Aquarana catesbeiana. Next base: position 785,273,565 of record NC_133324.1, on the reverse strand, counting down.
GCAGGCACAGGGAGAACATGCAAACTCCAGGCAGGTAATGTCATTGTTGGGATTTGAACCAGTGACCCTTCTTACTGCTACGTGAAAGTGCTACCCACTATACCACTGTGCCGCCCAAATATTTGTTATTTATTAACTTCATACAGGTTAAGCTTTTATATTTAGTAGGGATTTAGCAGGAATTTTGTAAAATTAGCTGTAATTTTTATCTGCTAATAATGGTTTTAGTGTATTTTTTGCAAATATATTGGTTTTATAAACATTTGCGCAAATACCGCGGGGTCTAAAAAATCAGTAGCACCTTCTTTTTATGCTAGAGGTCATATGCTTTCAGAAAATATATTGTTTTGGGGGTCTTTCACAAATTCTGAAAGCTGTAAGGGAAAAATTAAAACCTTTAGATTTTTAGAGAAATTTGTATATTTACATTTTTTCGTACGTTCGAGTTTCACCATTTTGCAAAAAGGCACAATGTAAAAATTAAAACTTTTTGTTATTTATTAACTCCATACAGATTAAGCTATTATATTTAGTAGGGATTTAACAGGGATTTTGTAAAATTAGCTGTGATTTTATCTGCTAAGTGCTAATTATGGTTTTAGTATATTTTTGCCAATATATTGGTTTGATAAACATTTTCGCAAATACCACGGGGTCTAAAAAATCAGTAGCACCTTTGTTTTATTCTAGAAGTCATATGCTTTCATAAAATGTATGGTTTTGGGTGTCTTTCACAAATTCTGAAAGCTGTAAGGGAAAACTGGAAACCTTCAGATTTTTTGAGAAATTTGGATATTTACACTTTTTCGTCTGTTCAATTTTCACCATTTTGCAAAAAGGGCCAAAATAAAAGTTACAAATATTTGTTATTTATTAACTCAATACAGGTTAAGCTTTTATATTATATTAAGGGGAAATATAATATTTCTGGATTTAGAATTGTACCACCATGACAACCACATTTGTGCACAAACTTACAATAAACCAACCTTGGGCGACTCCCTGCATTATAGGAATTGTCATCACCCATGATGGGTTAATAACATCCCCAGATGTCAATTTTGCCAATTTTTTATATCAGTATAAAAAGGGTTCCCTGAAGGGCCTGGTATGGATTTTGGGGGAACCCCCACGCCATTTTTTTATTTTGGCGTGGGGTTCCCCTTAATATTTATACCAGACCCAAAGGTTATATAATGATGGTGATGTGGAACATGTGTGTTCAGACCTGGAGAAAGTCTGCTCATATATGTACATGGACTGAATTACATGACTAGATATTCACATCTTGAACCAGATATATTATAAGAGAGTATTAATTTTTAGGTTCTCATTCAGACCTGATGGCCCCCGGTAGAGCCTGATGAAGGATCACACATGCTCCGAATGCACACCACGCCCGCTGACCCCGTGCTTCTGAGTGTCTGCAAGCACCGCCAAGCATTGCCGAGTCCTCTGGAAGCACTGGGAGCAACCAGTGAGGCCGGGTCCGAGACAGCCTCTGCAGTTAGAGACATGCAGCAACCTATCAGGGACAGAGAGGATGATACCATCACACACATGCTGTTTTTAAATCACTCTCTTGTGAGTGTTACTCTAATGTTTTCCAAATTATAATGTTTTACTGCTACACTTAGATGGCACTGCTTTTTGTCCTTCTCTACATTCCAGAGTCCCTTCTAGCTCTTCTTCAAAGCCAGTAGCCACTAAGGATAGCTTCATGTTTCTCCCTATATGGACTCACTATTTCAGTGGACTAAATTAGACTGCCCTATTGTGTGACGAAGTCACAATAATTTTTTATCTTTTTTTATCTTGTTTATTATTTTTACAAGCCCCATCTGGAGTGCGCTACGTAATTTGTTGATCTTTTGAGAAGGAAGAAGGCAGGTTCATCTGGGACCGGAAAGTCAGTAAATTGTCTTGAGTACCTTGATTTTTTGCACATCCATTCAATGTGCATAGGTTTTACATTTTTTCCTTAGGACACAGCTAATCACAGATCGGGGTAAAGGGTCAATCACAGCGATCCTTTCCCACATGATCAGCTGTGTCCAATCACAGCTGATCACGATGTAAACACAGGCTGGTTATCGGAATTCCTTTACTCACACTAATGCCCCGTACACACATTCGGACTTTGTTCGGATATTCCGACAACAAAATCCTAGGTTTTTTTCCGATGGATGTTGGCTCAAACTTGTCTTGCATACACACGGTCACACAAAGTTGTTGGAAAATCCGATCATTCTGAATGCGGTGACGTAAAACACGTACGTCGGGACTATAAACGGGGCAGTGGCCAATAGCTTTCATCTCTTTATTTATTCTGAGCATGCGTGGCACTTTGTCCGTCGGATTTGTGTACACACGATCGGAATTTCCGACAACGGATTTTGTTGTCGGAAAATTTTATAGCCTGCTCTCAAACTTTGTGTGTCGGAAAATCTGATGGAAAATGTCCAATGGAGCCCATACTCGGTCGGAATTTCTGACAACACGCTCCGATCGGACATTTTCCATCGGAAAATCCGACCGTGTGTACGGGGCATAACAGTGTGAGGAGAGGAAAGCCAATAACCGGCTTGTGTGAAAGGGACATCTACACTAGTAATCAGGGCACTGATTATCAGTTTCCTGATTATCAGTGCAGTCCCAACAGTGCTGCCAATCAGTGCCCATCAGTGCTGCCAATCAGTGCTCATCAGTGGCTCTTCATTGGTGTCACCTATCAGTGCTGCCTATCATCGCCCATCATTGCCACCTACCAGTGCCCATCAGTGATGCCTATCAGTGCCGCCTTTCAGTGCCCTTCAGTGCCGCCTATCAGCGAACATCAGTTCCACTTATCAGTGTCCATCAGTGTCAGCTATCAGTGCCCATCAGTGCCTCCTCATCAGTGCCTCCTTATCAGTGCTGCCTTATCAGTGCCCATCAGTGCCACCTATTAATGCCCTTCAGTGCTGCCTATCAGTGCCCTTCAGTGCCGCCTATCAGTGAACATCAGTTCCACCTATCAGTTCAGCCTCATCAGTGCCTCCTCATCAGTGCCTCTTTATCAGTGCTCAACAGTGCCACCTTATCAGTGCCCATCAGTGCAGCCTCATCAGCACACACCAGTGAAGGAGAAAACTTACTTAATTGCAAAATGTTAAAACAAACTATTAAAAACATTTTTTTTTTAACTGTAACCTTTAACCTGTGTTTTTTTGTTTATTTAGCAAAAAATAAAAAAAGTGCTGATTAAATACTACAAAAAGAAAGCTCTATTTGTGTGAAACAAAATGGCATATGGGTACAGTGTAACGTGACCATGCAATTGTCATTCAAAGCGTGACAGCATTGAAAGCTGAAAATTGGCCTGGGCATTGAAACTCAATGTAAGTCCTATTGATGGTAATGGCAGCACATAAAAAAGCATACATACTGTATACTTTCAAGTGTTTACAGTTTAAGGTAATCATAAAAATATATAGTATAAGTATACCATTGTTTGTTTTGTCCATAGTTACACTTTAATGTTATAAGCTTTATTACCTTTAATCTGCTTTTTCTAATGTACAATGTTGCATGCTTACATTGTATGTGATTCATGATGTTGTAGTGCACATTTAAAGGATTTAATTTTAACTGACTGGGAAGGAAAATAAAATCAATACACCATAATGAAGCATGTGGGACTTTTTTCCTAATTTACTAAAAATATATCTTATGAATGAGAACAGACCATGTTGATAGAAATATACAGTATGTTCTTTTGTTCATTCATTTCACAGCATAGCAAATGTTTGTGGTGTGAGGTACATTCAAAATTTTACAAATTAGTTTGAGCAAACTATTGCATATTTTTTATATAAAAAACATGTTTATCTATATTATAATGCTATGGTGTATTTGGTGTCTGTTATTTACTTAGCAACTTTACCCCACACACACATATATTTAAATCAATAAGACAATTTTTGAGATTAAGTCATAATGAAGACATCCATATATCTACTGTATGTTTATTTTTGTTTGTCTAAAGCCGGGAAATAAAAAAAAGTTTTTTTATTGTTGCATTCTTATAATTTTACATCCTCTCTGCAGAGATAGGTGATATCATGCTGGCAAACCTTCTGAGAGCCACTAAGAAAGATAAGAGCTTTCCATAATTCTCTAAAAACTCAGGATAGAATCAAGTACCTTCTACTGCAAAGTCATTAATCCCAAACTGTCCAAAGTCTTTTTCACAGCTGACATTCTATTACCTCTTTGAGTTGTTTATTTCACTGACCTTTATATTCTTAGAAGAAGGATGACCTTCCATTCTTTTATCATAGTTGTGATTATTCAAAGAAGGTTTGTAATTATTTAAAACAATTGTAAAGTCTCGTTTTTTTTTTCTTATGAAAATAGCAAACATGTTATACTTACCTGCGCTGTTGCAGTGGATTTGAACAGAGCAGCCTGGATCCTTATCTTCTCGGATCCCTCTTCCTGGCCCCTAGCTCCTGTTAAATGCCCCCACAACAAACTTGCTATGGGGCACCGAGCCGAGTCACAGCTCCCCGAGTCCATTCAGACATGGAGCACCGACCAGGTGCCATCCTCTCTCCCCCCTGATTGGCTAGCTGACTTTGATTGACAGCAGCAGCAGCCGCCAATGGCACAGCTGCTGTGTCTCAGCCAATCAGGAGGGAGAATCTCACACAGCTCAGACAGTCGTGGACATCGTTGAACAGAGATGGACCTTAGATTGTTGGTGGGGACAAAGGCCTCTTCCCGGCAACCCTGGGCTGTGGTTGTGGGGGTCTGCAGGCAGGGGGACTTATCAGAATCTGGAAGCCCAAGCACAAGTCCTCTACCCTCCCAATGCACCCCCCCAGCACATATCCTTTTAACCCCCAATCAAAGAGATGCTGCTTGCCGCAGAGGGTGAAATTGCAGCATCTGGGACCCCTGGCACCCTGTAAGAGATGTGGGGCAAGTGACCTGGGTGCCTACTCTGAAAGATTAGGAGGGAAGGGGGGATGGAGAGAACAGAGGTGTACTTGCAATTGTGGCATATAGAGGAAGGCCTTTCAGTGGCTGCAGGAGGAAAATGGAGGGGATTGGTTCCTATATATACCCCCGCCACCCCTCTTATCCACCTCCTGCTGCCCCCAGGCTCCTGTATACTCCACTGCCCCCCCATCCCTCACAACTTTGCTGACTTCTCCCTTTCCCTCTCCTTCCAGCATGTTGCAGGGGATGTGTCAGGATGGAGAGTGGGCAAGGAGGCGGTAAATGTGTCATTTTGCCAGACCTTTCATTGTATTAATGAATAGAGTCAGTGATCCGTACCAATCATTGACTCTGTTCATTCATAACTGAAGCATAGTGAACATAGTGATGAGATACAGTAATGATAATCAAAAGAAGGAAGTTTTACAAGCCACCCAAGCGCCTCACCGACTTCTACCTGGCAGCAGGACAGATGAGAAGGTAAGATGGCACTGGCTCCAGCTCTGGTGGCATGGCCCATTTTCACATCAGCTCCCAGAACCAGGGCAGACATGATGCGGAGACCCAGTTGGAAACTGATGAGTTCTCACCCCATGCAACACCTACTGCCTGCAGTCCAGTGAAATCTACACAGCGCAGAGAGGAGGATTTTCACACTCCCAAGCAACATCCAGCTCACCCCTCAAGCTCCTCACAGAATTCACTGGTTGATCTTTCCACTGAAACCTTTCCTACCATAGACTGGCCTATCTCTGAACACACTATGAAGAATATGTTGCTCTCTATGAAAAGATCTCTTCTGACAGACTTCTCTGATGTGTTTAATTTAATATGAAATGGTGGATCTCTACTTCACTCATAATGATCTGGTGGACACTTACACTGGCCAGGAAACAGAGATCCAACACCTACAAAATAAGATTGCTGATTTAGAAGACTGCTCACCGCGGAACAACATAAAGTTTAGGGGTACTCCTGAGTCAATTCCCGTGGCAGAGCTCACTACTTTTATTCAGCGTCTTATGAAAGCCCGTATACCCTTATGACATTGAATTGTGTATTGATAGAGCACACCGGATTCCCAAGCCTACTGTAAGTTCTTCCCTGATACAGCACCTAGGGATACTCTGGTGAGAACCCATTACTTTCATGTGAAAGACAGGATCATGGTGGCTGCCAAGCAGGATTCAGTTGTATCAGATGAATTTACTAGTATCTCTCTATATACAGATATATCACAACAAACCGCACTTAATCAAAAGAAGCTATCCCCTACCCATCCCTAACCAAAGGGCAGCACAGTGGTGTAGTGGTTAGCACTTTCAACTAGCAGCAATAGGGTCGCTGGTTCAAATGCCGACCACGACATCATCTGCCTGGAGTTTGCATGTTCTCCCTGTGCCTGTGTGGGTTTCTTCCAGGTATTCCGGTTTCCTCCCACACTCCAAAGACATGCTGGTAGGTTAATTAGATACTGTTGAAAAAATTGGCCAAATATGTGTATGTTGTATGTTTATGTGTTTGTAAGTGCATTGGGACCCCATGGGGCAAAGGACCGTGCTATACCACAGATAGACACCGGCGGCAAAAAGCGTCCTGAGGCGATTCAGTTCGCATAGGTAGCGCTATACAAGTCACTCATTCATTCATTCAAAGCTTTGCAAAACGACAACGTTTCCTAGAGGTGGGGCTTTCCAACAAAAGTACTCGCTACTTGGAATGGAAAGACAATTACAATCTATAGTGTGGGAAAAGGGTTTCAACTGCTCAAGCAATGGCATCTGATCCCCATGGATGTGCAGCCTGAGGCACCATCTCCTCTGGGGAAATTAGATACAGAATGGACATGATCAATATCATCAGTTCCCCTTTCTATACTGCAGTCTCTCTGGTATATGTATTTCATAATATCAGTGGGAGGCACAGAGCTCACACATTTGTTTGCTTTTTACAGGGCGCTATTCTTGATTAAAGCTTTAGCTGCCCCCCCCCCCTCTTACCAAAGCAACCATGGTTGCCCATTGTGCCTATTTTTTTGTTATTCCTTTACAGGAATTTTTAAAACAACTTTTTTCTACCTAGTTTGCAGTACTGCACCAGTTGCTACCTTGAATCCACCCTTCCTTGTCAGGAAACTCTTCCCAGATGACAACACACAAAAGACCTGCATTTATTGGCCTTCTACATCAGGTAATCGCTACTTCCTATCTGTGCAGCACTAATGATGTACTTTATTTGCTACGCACTTCAGCCAATAAATTACCTTCATTATGCCGCTGAAAAAAATGTCCTTAAACGTCAAAGGTCTTAATAGCCCTTTCAAATGTTCTACCCTCCTGAAAGAAGCCTGAACCTTGAAAGCTGATGTTTTGCTTGTCCAAGAAACACATTTTGCCATCTCTAAATGCACTTGATTAGCATTTTGCCATTTTCCCCATCTGTTTATGTCCAATGGGGCAAAAAAACCCTGTGGCCTCCTCATAGCAATTAACGAGTCTGTAGTCTTTCACCATATCCAAATGGTCTCTGACCCCAATGGTCATATGTGAACTCAACCATTCCCTATTCAAACTTGTGAACTTGTATGCACTGAACAGTAAACAGAAAAAAATTATTGCACCCTTCCTTACCAAACTGATGGAACTACATCAAAGAACACTTATTATTGAGGGAGGCTTTAACACTATTGTTGATTCCACTGTGGACTCCACTGCCATCCCATAGAGGACCTACTCAGTCCATCCTCCCCCTACTCCTCAAACATGATCTACATGATGTCTGGAGGTGCTTCCATGGATCCAAAAAGGATTTTACTTTTTTTCTGAACCACACTCATCTTATTTTCGTATTGATTTTTTTTAACCGATAAACAAGCATTACAAAATGTTATGCAATCTGATATTGGTACAATTACATGGTCCGACCATGCCCCTATCACCCTAGAGTTTGATGACAACCTTGTAAAACTCCACCTCATATTTGGAGATTTAATGTCTCACTTCTGGTGGCGATTCTACCAACAGATTGTGCAAGAAAATCACCACTTCTTAGCAACCGGTGACAGGCCTGAAATTAGTCCATTTACTTTATGGAATATGTATAAAGTGTATATGAGAGGCATATTGATTAAAATGGCCTCAAATGTTAAAAAGCAGAGGGTAACCTGCCTTGGATAGTAGTAAACCTACTCCTCATTCCAATGCCTTCCCTAAATCCATTTGTAATCAGCTAAACTCATTCCAACTTATAGATTCCTGGAGGGCTTTGAATATGGGTACACAAGAATACATACATTATTCACACCCTCATGATAGCTATGCTAGGTTAGACTACCTATACTGTACCCCTATCATTTTAGCCAATTCTTATGATGCCTCCATCCATATTTGCTCCTGGTCCGACCACCGCATAGCTTCATTTACAACATCCCTGAACGATCTTGCTAACACCCCCTATTCATGGAGACCTAATGAATCTCTGTTATTGGACCCCATCTCCCAACAAATAATTGCACCCAAAAACAGAAGAATATTTTAGACTTAACTCCACTCCAGATGTTTCTCTCACATTGGTGTGTACCGCTCATAAAGCTGTCCTTCAGAGATACCGTCATAAATTGGCCTCAGATCAAAACAAAACCCACGGGTCCAATATTTTATCTCTTACCAGGGAACTAGATGATTTGTATAAATCCCATCATTACTCCCAAGATCCTACTCTTCTCTTTCAGATTCAATTCAAAAAGATAGAATTAGATTCCCTTTTTTCATATAATGTAGAAAAAACATTGCGCTGGTCTAAAGCCAAATTTCTCTTATGTTTGCCAGGAAACTCAACCATATTCTTAAACCATCCTATGTTTACAAGTTACGTGCCCCCACAGGCCATATGACTACACATCCCTCTGAGATATTGGATATATTTCACATTTTTTTTGCAGATATGTTGGCTAAACCAACCTCTTCAATTTTCTCAGCAGCCTTCTCTTGGTTGGCTAATACGCCCTCCCCACTTTGACTCACTCCTAACTAGACTCCCTAAATACTCTTGTTCAAAACAAGAAATTTGATTCATTATTAAATCCCCGGAGTTGGGATCAGCCCTTGACCCAGATGGCTTTTCCTCAGCCTATTATAAACAATATATAGACCTTCTGACCCCTAAATTGACGTCCTTGTTTAATTATATCCTTGAAGGCAGACACTCCTGAACTGTACCAGGCCACATGCCCTCAACATGGGGAGGATGTCCCCATGTTAATGGGGACAAGGGCCTCATCCCCACAACCCTTGCCCGGTGGTTGTGGGGGTCAGTGGGCAGGGGGCATATCGGAATCTGGAAGCCCCTTTTAACAAACGGAACACCCAGATCCCGGCCCCCTATGTGAATTGGTAAGGGGTACATTTTACCCCTACCATTTCACAAAAAGAAAGTGTCAAAATGTTAAAAAACTGCAGGAGACAGCTTGGGACAAGTCCTTTATTAAAAAAAAAAAAAGAGATTCCAGTGATGTAATCCAATAAATCCATGCTCCTACTCCAGTGATGTAATCCAATTCTCGATCTCCAGTGATAGATGATCTCCAGCGACTCCAACGAGGAACACGCACAGGATGCTGCCTCCACCAAAGGCACCCAGCCAATGACACAGTGACCCTGCCCCCTCTGACAAGGGGAAACGTTGGGGTTTCCCAGTGACGTGATTGGCTGGGTGCCTCTGGTGAAGGCAGGATCCTGTGCGTGTTCATTGCTGGAGTTGCTGGAGATCATCCATCACTGGAGATCGAGAATTGGATTACATCGCTGGAGTAGGAGCATGGATTTATTGGATTACATTGCTGGAATCTCTTTTTAATTTTTTTAAATTTTTAATAAAGAACTTGTCCCAAACTGTCTCCTGTGTTTTTTTAACATTTTGAAACTTTATTTTTGTGAAATGATAGGGGTACAATGTACCCCTTACCAATTCACATAGGGGGCGGGATCTGGGTGTCCCCTTTGTCAAAGGGGGCTTCCAGATTCCCATGTTGAGGGCATGTGGCCTGGTACGGTTCAGGAGGGGGGGCGCTCTCTCGTCCCCCCTCTTTTCCTGCAGCCTACCAGGTTGCATGCTCAGATAAGGGTCTGGTGTGGATATTTGGGGGGAACCCATGGCATTTTTTTTTTTAATTTTGGCGCGGAGTTCCCCTTAATATCCACACCAGACCTGAAGGACCTGGTAATGGAATTTTGGGGGACCCCCACACATTTTTATTTTTTTATTTTTCAATGACTTTTATGTGTATTGTCGGGACCGACAATTCATTAATAGCCGACACTAGCGCTAGCACTTTTACATGACTTTTTTTTCCTTTAGAAATGTCATTTTGCTCTTGGACTGTTATAAACACGGGAAACATGCGCTACTTTACAGGCATACTATAGACACCCCCCAGGTACGAAATTTAAAGGAATATTTCACTTTTATTGTTTCACTTTAAGCATCATTAAAATCACTGCTCCCGAAAAAATTGCCATTTTTAAAACTTTTTTGTATTGATACATGTCCCCTGGGGTAGGACCCAGGTCCCCAAACACTTTTTATGACAATAACTTGCATATTAAACTTTAAAATTAGCACTTTTGATCTTTCATGTTTGTGTCCCATAGACTTTAACGGTGTTCGTGTGTTCAAATACATTTTTTGCCTGTTCGCATGTTCTGGATGCGAACCGAACAGGGGGGTGTTCGGCCCATCCCTAGCCAACAGACTTGCCACTGTAATCTCCAATCTTATTTTCCCATACCAATTGGGCTTAGATATCCACAAAGCCGTCAGTAGTGTTAAATGGGAGTATCTGGCTGCTATATTATAAAACTATGGGTTTCATGGGGAATTTTTTCATGCCTTTAAAGCCATTCACACTAATCCTCAAACAAGAGTACACATCCCAGGTTGCAAATCAAACTTCTTTAAGATAGGCAAGGGTACCCATCAAGGATGCCCACTCTCACCACTCTTGTTTGCCATTCCAATGGAACACCTCGTATCAGACATCCTCAGACACCCAGACATTACAGATTACACTAAAGCGGGTTCCCAATGCAAACTCAGTATGTAGGCAGATGACATGTTATTGTTTCACGCCAACCCCTCGATTTCCCTCCCAAATTTACTATAGATGTTACAGGACTTTTCCGCCCTTTTGGGTCTTACCATAAATATAACTAAAACTATAGGAATGCCCATTAATATCCCCAGCCCCCAATTTCAGGCTTTAAAAAACTCCTTTAATTACCAATGATCTCAGGTTTCACTCTTATATCTAGGGATTCATCTTACCCCGTATTTACACCTTTTATTTTTCAAAAACAAAACTTTGGAGAACATACCATATATCATTTTTAGGCAGGGTTATAGCAGCAAAAATGACAATCCTACCAAAATTGCTATTCCTCTTTAGGGCCCCGCCCATTAAAATCACTAAGCCCCCTTTCACACTGAGACAGTTTTTAGGTATTTTAGCTTTAAAAATAGTGCCAGTAAAGTGCTTGAAAACTGTCCCTCATGCTTCCCCAGTGTGAACGCCCGAGTGCTTTCACACTGGGGCGGTGCGCTTGCAGGATGGGAAAAAAAGTCCTGGAAGCAGCATCTTTGGTGCGCTGTAAACAGTTTTTACCCCTTGTTAACACCTTCTTGGGGGTTAAAAGCACCCCGCTAGCGGCCAAAAGGCACTGCTTAAACAGCAGTAAAGCGCAGCTAAAACTAGCGGCGCTTTACCACTAACGAACCCGCAGCCCCTGTGTGAAATGGGGTCTAATTCATATGTAGCTTCCTTTCAATGAGACCTAAATAACTTTATTTGAGTGGATTCCCCTCCCAGATTTTCCACAGTGGTATTATATACCTCAGCACATAAAGGAGGCTTGGGGGACCCTAATCTATGGCACTATTATCTGGCAACCAGATTCTCACAACTAGCACAATGGCATATCATTAATTCTATGGTATATTGGGTGAAATCTGAATCAGATTTGGTTCTTCCACATTATCGCCCTGGTCTCCTTTAGGCACATGGAGCTTCTCCCACCAAAATCCAACCCTTAAACACTCTAGTTGCTCAATCTTTACATTTATAGCAAGGTTATAAACATGGGTAGACACTTTCCTCTCAGGCCCCTCCTCTTGCAACCTTTCTGGGAGATCCAGTGTTTCCCTCAGGTTTTTCTAATACCCACGATTTTACCTAAGGGGTTCTTTCTTTACATAAACTAGTAGAAGACTCTGGGGGTGATTTACAAAAGCCGCACACCATCAGTAGAGGCGCACGGCTAGGCGCAATGCACATTTTCATATTTAAGAAACGTGCACCGGTAACAGAGCTGGAATTCCCCATTTACTATAGTAATCTCGGTACATGGATCACGGCATCTCCAATTCTATATTGACAGAAGATGGAGGTGCCAATATTATGGGGTGATGTGAGGAAGTTTAATAACAACTGTCCAAGAAACAAATATGTATGCTTTTTCAGAGAAAGCCTGCTGTGCCTGCAAGTACATTTAGAACTGCGTGAGATCAATGTAAGCAGTGCGCATGCGCAAACGGCTCTTTCACATGCGTTTGTTCACTACATGGCCAAAAAAGGTTTACCTTAATGTATTTTTTTAAGGAGATTTGCACACAGTCATGTTAGCATGTTACGTTGCCAACATGTGACATGCATCTTGTTAATGTTATGTAAAAAGACTCTTGCTCCTCTAGCTCCTCCTAAAAGGGCATTTAACCTTCCCCCTCTAATGCATATGATTTCCTTGGGCTAGCTTTTGCATTTAAAGGGGAACTCCACACTCCATTCTCTAATGTTCTTGTCTCCCCCCTCTAATCCCTTGGATTTGCATGGGCTAACTTTTGCTTTTAAAGTTGAACCCCATACTCCATTCTCCAATGCTCTTGTCTCCCCCCTATAGTCCCTTGGATTTCCATGTGCTAACATTTGCTTTTAAAGGGAAACTCCACACTCCACTCCATTCTCAAATGGCTGTGAGCTGCCTTCATCAATCCAAACCACATCATTTTTCAAAGCATACAACAGGACCAGCTAGGAAAGAGGTGAGAAGAGTGATCGCCCAACCCCCTTCTGAACCATACAAGGCCACATGCACTCAACACAGCTGGCTGCCTTTGAGGCATGTTGGGCTCAGCCCAATACCAACCACAAAGCACCTTGTACCCACTAGTTTAGAGGGGCTTTCCACATTCCGTAAAGCCCCCTGCCTGCAGCCCCCCACAACCCATGCCTAGGGTGTGGAAGAGGCCCTTGTCCCCCTGAATATGGGAACAACGTGGTTGACTTTTGGCCTGCCTAAGCCCCTTCTGCCTCTAAACATCCACCCCTCTTTCATGGGCTGGCTTGCTGTGTGTTTGGCTAGGGGTTTGTTAGTGTGTGGGAGGGGCACAATATTTTTTTAGTCTGGGGTGGTATTTTTCACATGGGGGTTCTCATTTTAAGCCTTAACAGACCCAAATGGCCTTGTATGTATTGGAGGCAGGCTATTTTTTGTTTTGGGTTAAAATCTTGCAGCTGCAATGTAGATTTTTAAGTTTTCTCTAAAGCCGTACATCTCTGAAGCAGCATTTTGGATACATGCTACAGATGCACCACTTTACAGGCAGAGTATGCCCCCCCAAGTTACTAACTTTTAAGCAATTTTGCATTTTTAAAGGCACTTATCCTTGTTTAGTTTTTGGGGTTCTCCAAATTGATGACATTGATATATGTCTCTCAGGATGGTACCTGGGCTCTCATACCCATTTTAAGGCCAATAACTACAATATAAGCCGGCCAAGTGGGGATCAGCAAAATTAACCACCCTGTTCCCATAGACTGAAATGGTATTTGTTTTATAACTTTTGCCCATGTTAGGCTCTTTGTTTGCCCCTCCACCGGATTGGGGGGTGTTGGTCCCATCTGTAATTGTGTAGCATGCTGTATTATGTGCTTAATTTTGGACAGGGGGTGGCTTATTTTGTGCTAGCTGTATTTGGGTTGGTCTGGGCATGCTCAGGAACTTTGTTTTTTTGAAGTGGCTTTTGGTGTGTGAACAGCACTTGGATTTTTCTAGGCATGCTCAGAGAGTGTGTTTTTTGGGTTAGCAATTTAAGGACATCCTTAACAGGTGTACCCACTTTGAAGTAATGTCTCTACACTGGATGAACTTGCATTTTGTGTGTTTCATGGACTGTGCATGTGTTTTCAATTGCCTCATTAGCAAACAAACCTATGTTATATAAAGCTTGCAGATAGCATTCTTTACCTTGCCCTGAAAAGAGGCCAGAGTTCTTGTGTGTGGTGTGTGGGTCAAGAGAGTACATTTGGGTATCCTTATACAGTTTGGAACACATATATTTTCTCTTTGTATTTTGTTTATATCTTTGCAAAAAAGATGTATTTTAGGGCAAGTATTTATTATTTTATTTTGATTTTTTGGGGGGGGTATTTCTCCCTGAAATATTTTTGATGTTGTCAATGTGTGTTGTTTGTAGGTTGTTAGTTTCACTTTGATTTAATTGTTTGTGCTGCATTATTTTGCAAAATCTTCCTCAAGATGTTGTAACTAATAAATGTTTAAATCCTTAAGAGACTGTACATTTGTGGGCACAGTCCTTTTAACAATTTCCATGCAACAGATTTATTTCCCAGCTGCAGCTTAACTAGGCTGGTTGGCATGGCAAAACAAAAAAAGGTGTGATTTGTCTAAAAGCTACTTTCCTGGTGCCTTCATGGTAGCATATGCATGGATTGTGCATATTCTGCCATGGATAGGCACCAGGAAAGGAAAATTACAGAGAGGTAGTATTCAATTTTCCACTTTAGCGCAGTGATTCTCAGCCTCAATCTTCAAGTACCCCCGACAGGACATGTTTTAGGAATTTATCTTAGCTAAAATAGCTGTCCAAAATACCAATCCATTGACTCTGATTTAAAGCACCTGTGCAAGATGAAGGAAAACCTGCAAACATGGCCTGTTGGGGGTACTTGAGGACAGGGTTGAGAACCACTGATTTAGGGCACTGAAATAACCCCTTCCCGCCGACCGTACGCAGATATGCGTACTCGGCTTTCCGGGGTTATACCGGGATGATACCCGTAGCTGCAGGCATCATCCCGGTACCGTTGTTTACAGCGGGCGATCGGCTACCCGTGTATAACAACCGATGCAGCTAAAAGCCGCTCGGCTGTTATACCGGAGGAGCGGGAGAGGACATCCCCCCCTCCCGCCACCTCCCGCCGCTGTTACTGGGCCTCTCGTGCGATCGGGAGGCCCGGTGTCCATTTGGCTGCCTTCGGCGGCTGGGGGCGGGCTGGAACGAAGCTGTGAGCAGCTTCGTTCCAGCCTTCTTGTTGTAAACGCGGAAGCGACGTCATGACGTCACTTCCCGTTTACTCGGCTGCCAATAACGCCGAATTTAAAAAAGTACACAGTATTCAGAATCGCCGTTTTCAGCGATCTGAATACTTTGAAGTATTAGACCCCCGATCCCTCCATAAAGAGTACCTGTCACCACATATTACTGTCACAAGGGATGTTTACATTGCTTGTGACAGCAATAAAAGTAAAAAAAAAAAAAAAATTTTAAACACAATTTATAAAGTACAAAAATAAATTAAAAAAAAAAAAAAAATTGTGCCCCTGTCCCCGCGAGCTCGCGCAGCGAAGAAAACGCATACGGAAGGCGCGCCCGCATATGTAAATGGTGTTCAAACCACACATGTGAGGTATCGCCGCGATCGTCAGAGCGAGAGCAATAATTCTAGACCTCCTCTGTAGCTCAAACCTGGTAACCGTAAACATTTTTTAAATCGTCGCCTATGGAAATTCAAAGGTACCGTAGTTCGTCGCCATTCCACGAGTGCGTGCACTTATAAAGGGTGACATGTTTGGTATCTATTTACTCGGCATAACATCATCTTTCACATTATACAAAAAAATTGGGGTAACTTTACTGTTTGGATTTTTTAAAATTCATGAAAGTGTCACTTTTCCAAAAATTTGCGTTTAAAACACCGCTGCACAAATACCGTGTGATAAAAAATATTGCAACAATCACCATTTTATTCTCTAGATTCTCTGCTAAAAAAATATATATAATGTTTGGGGGTTCTAAGTAATTTTCTAGCAAAAAATACGGATTTTAACTTGTAAACACCAAATTTCAAAAATAGGCTTAGTCATGAAAGGGATAAAATCTAGGTCAAGACAATCCTATTCTAATTGTGGGCATTTGAGGGAAACCAAGTAAGTGTTAGAACCCCTGCTTGTATTTTTTTAGGTTGGGCTTTGTGTCCCTTTACTGAAAATTGTCTTCACTTCCGGTCACATAGCCAAACAGGAAGTGAGGGTAAAACCCTACCAATGTCTTTCCTTGGGGACACACAGGTCAGTCTAACTAGTGTTCCCAATTAAGCAAATTGCACTCTAGCACTTTTTTGTGTACACCCCAAATTATTAGGTATTTCGGGATTTATTAAAGGCAAATACACTCTGCAATACAAGTGTACTCTCTGTAAATCTGAGGGGAAGCACTGGTGATTTTACCATCCTATCATGTAGAAGTAAAGATGCTATTTTTTTATTTTCCTTGCATGTATCCCTCGGATCTCCAGCAACTGTACTTCCAAGTGCACTTGTAGTGCAAAGTGGATTTGCCTTTAGTAAACCCCAAAGTCCAAGATACCTAATAATATGGGGTGTACACAGCAAAATGCTAGAGTGCAATTTCCCTAATGGGGAAACTATTTAGATTGACCTGTGTGTCTCCAAGGAAAGACATTGGTAGGGTTTTACCCTCACTTCCTGTTTGGCTATGTGACAGGAAGTGAATAGATTTGAAGGAGAAACTGGCAAAATTTGGGAGGTGTCTTCTCCCTATCAGAAGTGCAGACATCCCCAAAAACTGACAAGACTTCTAATCCCTCTGCACTCTATCCCCAAGCAAAAATAAGAAAGGATTTCATTTAATTCATCTTTGCAAAGACACTTTCCTTCAACTGTGATTCATGTCAATGGCCCATTTAGACCTTGTTTAATAGAAAACACTAGTTGCCTTTCACTATAAACATTTGTTAGTCCAGTCCTGGAAATCTGCATCTGCTTTACTATTAATTTCCATAAAAATCAGGTTCCCTCAGCTAGATGCACCAAATGCATCTAGATGCGTGACCGCTGGTGAGATTCGCGACTGCTGTGTGCGTGGCGGTATGTACTTGTTGCACATATCTGGTTTCCGGAAGCTGTGGCCAACACACAGGAATGACATCACGCCCCTCTAGGAAGTTGCTTGTACTGCTGCCAATTTCTTCCCACCACCATGCCCCACTCACTATTCTCTGAGGAAGAGATGATCCTTTTTTTTTAATTCATATCTTTTTATTGAAAAAATTTCATTAAAACACACAAATAAATGCTAACAAAGCCAGCATCCATACAATCCTTATATTTATCCCATTTATACATCGATTCAGAACATCTATAAACCATACTATATCATCAAAGAAGTGTGAAAAAATGTTTTCTCCTTTACCCTTTAATTAGACCCCTCCCCTACGCCCCCTCACCCCAACCCTCCCACTCCACATTCACCCTACACACCATCCATTCTATGCTCCTCCCAGATCACCCATGACTTCCATATTTTTTCAAATTTTTTATAATTACTCCTTTTCTTATATATATATTTCTCTCTGCTAATTACCTCCCTTACTTCTTTCATCCATGCTACGACCATCGGGGGTTCTTTTCTCTGCCAGTTCTTAGCGATAAGTTTTTTCCCCTGAAACAGGCACCTAACTATTGCGGTCTGTATGTCCCTCACAATCTCTTGTTCCTCCATCAGGCCTAATAGGCACATCTTGACTTCCATGCCCAGCGATGTCCCAAATACAGAGTTTATATTATCCACTATACCTTTCCAATACCTGTACAACTTGGGGCATCGCCAGAACATGTGCATCAGATCTCCTCTCTCTCCTCCACAGCTTTGGCACTTCGCACCTGCTCTCTTACCAATCCTAAACAGCTTTAATGGCGTTAAATACGTCCTATATATCAAATATAGATGAGAGACTGTCTGTGATGGAGAGAGAGAGACCCTGGGCCCAGAAGACAAAACATACTCCCATTGATCATCTGACAATGGCCCAACATCACCCTCCCATTTGATCCTATTTTTATCTTCCACCCTGCCCTCTTGGCCTGATACTCTCAGGTTTCTATATATATCAGAGATTAAACTTTTCGTAGATTCGCCATTAACCAATTTTCTCAGAGAGGTCATATCACTTCATAGTGGCTCCTTTGTGCTAAATTGTGCATCTAAAGTGTGCCTTATTTGCAGATACCTGTAAAATGATCGGTTGGGGATCGCATATTCTTTCACTAACTCCTGGAATGTTTTTAGTCTCCCTGCCTTATATAGTTGCGACAAACAATGAATGCCCTGACGGTCCCACTCCTCGATCCTCCCCATTGTTTTAAGTTCATCAAGATTATTATTTTCCCATACTGGAGAGAACTCTGAAAAGTCCCCAAAACCCATTATTTTTTTCCTTAGTCCAGCTCTTAACCATCATCCGAGTAGTGGGGCATCTAGTGCCAAAGGTATCCTCTTCCAACGCTTCTACTATTGTATCGTGATTAGTGTCATTTAGTAATACATTATTCCCTGCTACCCAATTCCCCGGCCTATTACTACCTCCCACATGCTGCATTTGGGACGCCAGGAAATAGCAACCCGAGTCCGGTACTCCCATCCCACCCTTCTCTCCCGGCCGCCGAAGCACCTGCAAGCCAATCCTCGCCACCCCACCCTTCCAAACTAACTCTCTAAATACACTGTCCATTTTATTGAACCAGTGTTTAGGAATCCAAACTGGTGAGTTATGTAAGATGTATAGGATTTGCGGCATCCAGACCATCTTTATCAAATTGCAGCGCCCGGCGACCGAGAGAGGCAGCCGTCCCCAAACCCGACATTTCTGTTTAAGTTTTTTCATAAGTGGGACTAGGTTTTCTGTAATATATTGCTCCGGATCCCTTGAGATGTTAATACCCAGATATTTCATTTGACTTACTACCTTAATTTGATATTGGAGTGGCTCCGTGAGGGGGTCTATTGGCAATATTGCTGACTTTTCCCAGTTAATTTTTAGCCCAGAAAAATAGCCAAAGTCCTCAATTATACCCATAGCCATCCTTAATGAATCCTGTGTATCCCCAGGAATAACAAAATATCATCCGCATACATTGCTATTTTCTCCTCTCCCCTCCTTCTTTTAAAACCCTGTACCTCCTGATATGTCCTTAGAGCAGCAGCCAACGGCTCCATTGCTAGGGCAAAAAGCAGGGGTGATAGAGGACGCCCCTGTCTTGTGCCCCTTCTTAAGTGAAACCACTCTGAGCACTCACCGTTGACTCTGATCTTAGCTCTTGGACTGTCATATAATAGGCTCAGCCAATGGACAAAACTGGGGCCAAATTGATATTCTGCTAATACCTTCCACATATAATGCCATTCCAGGCAATCAAATGCCTTGGCTGCATCTAATGAAAGGAGGGCTCTTTTACCACTGTTTACTATGGGTATCTGCATGTTTAAATATGCCGGTCTTATGTTCGTACTTGTGGATCTGTCTGGGATAAACCCGGTTTGGTCTATATGGATTAATTTAGAGATTATTTTCTTTAGCCTTGTTGCCAAAGCCTTTGCCAGAATCTTCACGTCCGAACATAACAATGATATAGGCCTATATGATGTCACATCTAATGGATTTTTCCCCTCCTTCAACAGGATTATTATAATGACTTCTGTCATAGATGCGGGTAGTCTACTATCCTTCGTAGTACCATTAAGCACCTCCAGAAGCATGGGAAGTAAAACCTCCCCATATTTTTAAAATATTTCTATAGGTAGGCCATCGGGACCTGGAGCTTTCTGATTCACTATATCTGCCACAAGCCTTTGTAACTCTTTAAGTGTTAATGGAGCCTCTAGCATTTCCCTATCTTCTTTCGAGAGGGGGGTTAACTTCAGCGTCCCAAAAAAGTCCCCCATTTCCCCCTCCACATTTCTTTGTGCCGAACTATATAGGTTTTTGAAGTACTCTCTAAATTCTTCTAGTATTTCCGGGTTAGTTTTTTTAATTATTCCCCCCCTCCCTTCAATGGCTGGTATTGTGCTTGGGGAGCCGTTGGCCCTAATAATCAAGGCCAAAGTCCTCCCAGCGCACTCCCCCTCACAAAAAAAAACTCTGTCTCTGAAATAGTTTTTTCCTTTCCATCTTTTTCAAAATCATTCTGCCATACTCATTTTGCCTCTCCACCCACGCCTCATATCTAGGTGGGGTTGGTGACTCCACATACTGTTCTTCCGCTCGTCTTACCCTTTCCTTTGCCTTTAATTCTTCCATTTGTGATTGTTTCTTAGTGTGGGAACATTTTTGTATTAAGGCTCCCCGGAGAAAGGCCTCCAGGGAATCCCAAACTATCCCTAATGGAGCAGATCCTAAATTTAAATTTATAAATTCCGCCAACCTTTCCATAACGGTACCTGTATCCTCTATGACCTCGAGCCAAAAGGGATTGACTTTCCAGTCACCTCTACTAGAGCACTTCTCTCCCTTTATGTCGATTATCACTGGTGAGTGGTCCAAAATCCCCCTTGGCTCATAGACTATTTCCCCCACCACATTCAAAGCTTCCTCGTTACCCAGCACTAAATCTATTCTGGACAGGGTGGCATGTGTCCTGGAGTGACATGAATATTGTCTCACCTCAGGATGTCTCCTTCTCCAGATATCCACCAAACCCACCTCATCGCAGTATTGTGAAAGAGGACACTTAGGAGCTCCTCTACCGATGTTTTTTGGTTGAAGCCTATCTATTCCATTGTTCATAGCCATGTTAAAATCACTGATCACTATTACCGGAACCCCTGGAAAACCCGCCATAAATCTAGTCAACTCATCTAACACCTCCATCCCAAATGGGGGGGGATGTAGATGTTAGCTATTACAAATTTACTATTTTCAATTAAACAGTAGAGAAAAATATACCGTCCATATGCGTCCACCTTGCTCTGGCTGCAGGAGAAAACCAACCCTGAATTTATCAAAATACTCACACCCCTTGAATAAGAACAGTGGGTAGAGTGATACTGTATCTGACATTTCTTATGATCCATTATCTTAATTGTATCTTTTTCCAAGTGTGTCTCCCGCAGACAGAGTATTTTAACTTTCCCTTTATCTGCCATAGAGAGAATAGCCTGTCTTTTAGAGTTATCTTTTACTCCCCGAACATTCCAAGAACATACTGTAAACTGCTTTTTTAAATTCCGGGGTCTGTTACAGCCACCTCCAACGTTCATCATTCTGTAGACCCTGTAACCTTATATCTCTTAACATACTTAAACCACCTCTTTTTGTGATTCTTGTGACTTAACCTTCCACCTACCACTCGTACCCTTTCCTCATAACATTCATTCCAACCCCCCCACCACCCGCCCATCCACCCCCCCCTCCCAACCACCTATTCTTTACCCCTTTGCCCAATTTTGGGCCTACCCCTATGGCTTCTATTGTGACCGGCCCTATTACTTGAGATGAGAAAAAAAAAAACAACAACCCCCGGACCCAATAAGAGGGGAACTATCTCCATTATTAACATTGTGCTTGTAAACAATAAAAAATACATATTCCCCACATCCCCATCCCCCTTTTCATTTGTATATATGTGCATATTGCTTAACCCATCATTACAGCAAAAAAAAAAAAAAAGAGTCCCGTACCAAAAAAAAAAAAAAAAAAAAAAAAGGGATCTACTGTTGACTGCTGATCTTCTCGCTTTTCTACATTTCTTCTCCTCGCTGTACTCTTCCTTCGTTCTTCTCTAACCAGGTTGCTACTTCTATAGGAGTATCAAAGTATTTCGTTTCCCCCAGAGCTGATGTGCGCAAGCGTGCAGGATATAATAATGCATAGTTAATTTTTAACTGTTGAAGTTTGTGCTTACACTCCATTAATTTTGCTCTCTGTCTCTGAAGCTCAGGGGAAAAGTCAGGGTATATTGAGATCCTTGAACCCCTATACTGTATATTCTTCATCTCTCTTGCCTCCTCAAGAATGGTGATTTTATCCTTAAAACATAGCAGCTTAAAAATCAGGGGTCTTGGGTATCCCCCCGGGGACCGAGTCCTGGAGGCCACACTAGGCGCACGCTCAATGGAAAAAAATGGAAAAAAATTCTGAAAAAGAGTCTTTCCCAAATCTCTCCTTTAGCCAATCTTCCATGAATTTTACAGGGTTATTTCCTTCACAGCCCTCTGGAAGGCCTAATACCCTTAAATTCTCTCTACGCAATCTATTTTCCATACTGTCCATTTTCTGCATGCATTCATTTAGTTGCTTTTTCATAACTGAGACTTCTTGTCTTAATGGAAACACATCATCCTCCATCTGACTAATCCTATCTTCAAGGGCTGTTGTCCGGGTGCAGACCCATTGCATTTCATTTTTAACAGCCAGTAATTCATCTCTGATGCTTTTCATTTGTACAGATAGGTCAGTGATTGATAATTTACAGTTATTAACTGCTAGGAAAATGTCTTTCAATGATGGCTCCTTCTCAGCTACTGATGCTAATACGCCCTCTCCTGGCTCTGTACCCGGGCTGAATCCCCCTTCCAAGACCCCACTCACCTCTGGGTCTAGCGGCGGAGTTGCAACTGCACCCCCAGTGGGGGCTAAGCTTCTCCTCCCAGGCTGGCCGGCTTGATGTTGCATCCCCCCTACATGGCTGCTCTTTTTAGGTGTCAGATTAGCAGTCTGATTTGGTATATGAGCAAAACGTTCTAATTTGGCAGCCACCTGGCTTCCTTTCTCCTTGGAGTTTTGCTGTGCGGGGGCCCCTGTGCCTTCCTGTGCTGATGCCTCCTCCTGCCCCTTCTTTCTGGTCATATTGACCCTATCGCTTCAGCATATACAGCCGGGCAGAAATTCCTCAGCCTCATTCCCCCTAAGACTGCTCTCTCACTCCTCAGGCTGAGCTGCTGTTAATGGAGTACCAAATTGGGGCGATCAGCGCTGTTCTACTGAGTCCAGTCTGATGTGCAAAAACTTGTATAGTGTAAAGAGTAAATAAATAAATAAAATGTTGTATATATAGGAATGGTAGAATTTCAAACGTTTGGGAAAAGCATTAATTGTGTATATGTAAAAAAATGCCCACGGCTATATAAAGTGCAATGTGTGTTATCACATATATTCCAGCACTAAAATAGAAGTGATCCAGACAGAGCAAGGTGAATAAATGAATATGAAAAAAATAGTGATAAAAATACCAAAATTCTTAAAAAATTCCTAGGTGAAAAAAAATGTGTTAATGTGTACATCAAAAGTGCTAAAACATATAAATAAAAAGCATATGTCCATATGTGCGAGTAATAGTGTTAAAAAGTAAATCATCAGTCCATAAAAAATGTCCCCAAAAGAAAGAATCCATAGAACATTCTTCTTAAAGTACAGTATTAAGTCTCTTCAATCACATAACAATACTCTTGATGGGATAAACACTTCCAGCCTTCCAAAGGACCCCCCTATGTGCCCTCACTCACCGGAAGAATTCACCCTTGCAGGGGTATCAAGCCTGTAAACCGTATCTCGCAGCAGTGGTCCGTGGTAACAGTCCTCCGTTCAGATCTCCTCTCCTGGTATCCCGATCACCTCCAGTCACTCCCCGACAGGAACATCAGATAAAGATGAAAAATATGCCTGTGTATATCAAGATGGTGTCTCCTGTCCAGCAAATATGTAGATTGGTTGTGCCTCAGAGAATGGAATCTCCTCTCCTTCAGCACTTGATGTAGATCCTACATACTTTACCGACTGGCAAAGTCCAGAACTGCTATTGCAGTTAAACAGTCCTTAGTTTCTGTTGCAGGTACATTCCCCTAGCAAAAGGCTTCCAGGCAGGACACTGCTATTCACTGTTGCTGCACAACAAAACACCATCCACCATCCACATTCTCCTCTACACTCCTCCACAGCAACAGTGAATAGCAGTGTCCTGCCTGGAAGCCTTTTGCTAGGGGAATGTACCTGCAACAGAAACTAAGGACTGTTTAACTGCAATAGCAGTTCTGGACTTTGCCAGTCGGTAAAGTATGTAGGATCTACATCAAGTGCTGAAGGAGAGGAGATTCCATTCTCTGAGGCACAACCAATCTACATATTTGCTGGACAGGAGACACCATCTTGATATACACAGGCATATTTTTCATCTTTATCTGATGTTGCTTTCGGGGAGTGACTGGAGGTGATCGGGATACCAGGAGAGGAGATCTGAACGGAGGACTGTTACCACGGACCACTGCTGCGGGATACGGTTTACAGGCTTGATACCCCTGCAGGGGTGAATTCTTCCGGTGAGTGAGGGCACATAGGGGGGTCCTTTGGAAGGCTGGAAGTGTTTATCCCATCAAGAGTATTGTTATGTGATTGAAGAGACTTAATACTGTACTTTAAGAAGAATGTTCTATGGATTTTTTCTTTTGGGGACATTTTTTATGGACTGATGATTTATTTTTTAACACTATTACTTGCACGTATGGACATATGCTTTTTATTTATATGTTTTAGCACTTTTGATGTACACATTAACACAAGTTTTTTTCACCTAGGAATTTTTTAAGAATTTTGGTATTTTTATCACTATTTTTTTCATATTCATTTATTCACCTTGCTCTGTCTGGATCACTTCTATTTTAGTGCTGGAATATATGTGATAACACACATTGCACTTTATATAGCCGTGGGCATTTTTTTACATATACACAACTAATGCTTTTCCCACACGTTTGAAATTCTACCATTCCTATATATATAACATTTTATTTATTTATTTACTCTTTACACTATACAAGATTTTGCACATCAGACTGGACTCAGTAGAACAGCGCCGATCGCCCCAATTTGGTACTCCATTTTATTTGGAATTTCACTTAGGTGTTATTCTGTGCTGGGGGGGCTGCAGTTCCTTTATTGCCTAAGCGCGGAGCTACTTGTTTCTTATGAGCTGCTGTTAATGTCCTGTCCGTGAGGGGGGTTCAGGTTGCAATACAGAGTAGCTCCAATATACACTATATATCTCCCAGGTGCAGGTTGCTCACTCCTCTAACCCAGGGCTGGTGCGTCTTAGGGCTGCACAATACACACAGTTGCTACTGCTGCTCTTGCTCAATCCCGGGTAAGCGCACCCCCCTCTCTCTCACATGATCTGCGCGCAGCTGTCAGTTTACCCAGGAGAGCTTCAAGAGTGAGTACCTTTCCGGCGCTGAGACCAGCTCTCCTTTCCTCCTTCCACAGTGCCGATCACAATGGCCGCATCTGGGTCTGTGTGGTCTGGGCGTTTGGCGTCTCCCTCTCCGCTCTATCCTACGGTATCCAGCATGGGCGCGGGGACTGAGCGGGGACTGGGTCCGGCTGCGCTGCTCTCCCTCACCTCAACATCCGGTCACGCCCGAGGAAGAGATGATCCTTAATTGCAAATTAAGATCATTTTTTATTTATTTTTACATGGGGTGGTGTTTGTGTGGGTCATGTGTGTATGTCTAAATGATTTGGCCTCAAAACACACACCTACTTCCTTCAGATTCACTTATGGGCCAATGTATATTGCTTCCTGCTTCAGTGTGTGTGTGTGTATATAGATATATCTATAGATGTAGGTTCTTGTGCCCACCAGCAGAGAGAAGTTGGGTAGATGCCACACTCCCAATTCTGGAGGCTTATTAATGGTCTAGCACAGGGTTCTTCAAACTACGGCCCTCCGGTTGTTCAGGAACTACAATTCCCATCATGCCTAGTCTTGTCTGTGAATGTCAGAGTTTTACAATGCCACATGGTATGTGTAGTTCTGCAACAGCTGGAGAGCCATAGTTTGAAGCTTCCTGATCACTCTAGCATGTCTTGAAAAAAGGTGTTTTTTCATGTGCCTTGTATAATGTCCAAGAAATATCATTTGGAAAATACAAATGGATTATGGCACATCTACATTCCAAATTTGGCACTTAAGATGGTCATGCACTATGCAATCTGATTGGCCAATCTCTGTACAACTCGATATTTAGGCAAAATTGGTAAAAGGAAGACGCACTTGAACAATTAATTAAAATTATAAATAGTAAAATGTGTATGAAGCGCTTTACTAAGTGATGAGATGAATAAATACATAATTAAAGATTGAAATAATATAACCCACATCAGCAGTTCATAAAATAAATCCAACTACTGTGCAAACAAGTGCAATAAAAATTGTGTGCAATAAAATTCGTGACAACCTGTGCACAAATATGAGAATAAAAATCCTATACAAAAGATTTTAATGAAAACATATGCCACTCTAATGGTATTAAGCATAGAAATTAAAATCAGACAGCCAAGTTAAAACAGGGAATAAATCCAGTCCCAGTGTCCAAAGCTCTAAAATAGCTCTACAATTGCTTAATTGGTGTTCAATTTGTCACTCTTGAACGACATTAACCTTTAGCTATAGCTTCAGCCATATCCCATGTAGTAATCGCCATCAGATATCATATGTAAGGTAAATAAAAGAAAAAGGAAATATCATTGCGCAATGCTTCTTGTACCAGGTACACCAGCAAACATGTAATGAGATCCACTCACGTGCGCCCAATAGTCTAAGGGCATATGCAGATATATTAAAGCAGTCAGCTGCCACAGACGAGAGCAGAGTGGTTGCAGTACACAGCTAGAATACTGACAGTCTGCTGATCGCGTCCTAGGCCCCTCCCATGCATTGCGTCACGGTCACGTGACTTTTTCAAGGTCACGTGACTTTTTCCTTGAAAAAGTCACGTGACCGCAACCGACTTTTGCACTAAATATAATTTATTTAAGATCTAACTGATTGCAGTGTATGGTCACCTTTAAAGATCAAGATCTGAAAATATTAATTTATTGGGTTTAGAAACACTTCTCTGTTCTTTGCAATGTATTGAAAGATTTGGGTAAAAAAAATATAAAAACATTCAAAGATATATTAGAAGTAATAGGAGATTAGCATCAAAAGGTTTAATTAACTGAGAACACCTACTAATTTCTTGACAAGACACATCCAATGAGATTAATTTAACCAATTGTATTGGGCGTGCGCTATTATCAATGAGAAACTGCAATTACCCTAGTGACAGTTCAGTTTACATATGCGGGTATTTATTATCGCTATTTGCGCTTCAATGTGTGCTGGTTCACACGTTCGATTAATGACTTTTCCGGCACACCAATTAATGTATGAACTGGTGCAGTGCCTTCTTATTAGTAAATCACCCCCTCTGTGTTCTTCTCCTTCCAATCCCCGCAGGCCAAATCTCAAATTTCAAATAATTACATTTTCCATTACCTGCAGATAAAACACTTCTACTTACCTGATTTTAAAATAGGCACTGTCTCAAATCCAACTCAGTATGAATACATTTGTATGGAGAATCCCAGAGGGAAGGGTGACATTTCCTCAATATATTCATCCCTAAACAACCAGAATTCTACTGATAAGCTTTTATATAGGTCAAAATGGTAATCTGAATGCTCTTTAGAACCTGAGGCCTTGGATTGGGACGCATGTTTGGATAATCTTAAGAAATGCATGAGGTCTCTGAAGATCAGGGAGACTGCCGTAAAACTTTTCACAAGATGGTACCAGATCCCAACTAGAAATGATTCACTTTTCCCTACGGTGTCTCCCCTGTGTTTTAGAGGGTATCAGACCTCTTTCTCATTTCTCCATTTATTCTGGGAGTGTCCCCATGTTGTCCCAATTTGGAGAAAACTGTCCACCTTTGCCTCCACAATAACGGGTGTTCAGTTTTCCCTTACACCAACTCACTGTCTGTTGTTTTCTCCCATTGTGAAGACTACCACTATACAGATGAGACTAATTCACACAATCAGTGTGGCCATCTATTGGGTGGTAGCTGCACATTGGAGAACTGCCTTGGTTCCACTCCCTCAATTTAAACTCAGAGTGGAATGCATTAACAGAGTAGAAAAATGTTTTCACACTTTATATCATGCTATGCCTTATTACGACTGAAAATGGGCTCCTTGGTTTGATAAAATATTTTTGAATAAATTATCCTGATGATCAATAGGGATGAGCCGAACACCCCCCGGTTCGGTTCGCACCAGAACCTGCGAACGGACCGAAAATTCACACGAACGTTAGAACCCCATTGACGTCTATGGGACTCGAACGTTGGAAATCAAAAGTGCTCATTTTAAAGGCTAATTTGCATGGTATTGTCCTAAAAAGTGTTTGGGGACCCGGGTCCTGCCCCAGGGGACATGTATCAATGCAAAAAAAAACTTTTAAAAACGGCCGTTTTTTCGGGAGCAGTGATTTTAATGATGCTTAAAGTAAAAAAAAAAAAAGTGAAATATTCCTTTAAATATCGTACCTGGGGGGTGTCTATAGTATGCCTGTAAAGTGGCGCATGTTTCCCGTGTTTAGAACAGTCCCTGCACAAAATGTAATTTTTAAAGGAAAAAATCTCATTTAAAACTGCTTGCGGGTTTAAAATGTAATGTCGGGTCCTGGCAATATGGATGAAAATCAGTGAGACAAACGGCATGGGTACCCCCCAGTCCATTAACAGGCCCTTTGGGTCTTGTATGGATATTAAGGGGAACCCCGCACCCAAATTAAAATAAGGAAAGGTGTGGGGCCACCAGGCCCTATATACTCTGAACAGCAGTATACAGGCAGTGCAAACAAGACAGGGACTGTAGGTTTGTTGTTAAGTAGAATCTGTTTGTAATTTTGAACAGGTACATTTTTAACGTGTTTAGCTCCAGCCAAAAAATCTTTTTTAAGCTTTTTGGAAAACATAGGGAAGGGTTATCACCCCTGTGACATTTGTTTTGCTGTCTGTCCTCCTCTTCAGAAGATTTCACCTCACTTTTTGTCCCAATGACAAATGTTTTTTGAAAATTTGGGTTTTTTTGTGGAACAAGGATTGGAAAGCATCAGTGGAAAGGAGAAATGTTTTTCCCATATTAACTCTTACAGGAGAGAATTTCCCTTCCTAGGGGTAGATTTCATCTCACTTCTTGTTGTCTCCTTCCATTTGCAAGTAGGAGTCGTTTGTAAGTTAGATGTTTGAAGTAGGGGCCTGCCCTATATACTCAGCAGAAATTTGGGCCTTAGGTGTTGTTGTGGCCACAACACTGTAAGCCCTCACAGGGCCCTGCTGTGAAATATTAGATCAAGAATTGTAATTACATGTCCCTGTTAAACAGGGGCTGAAAAATTGGGCCTTAGGCACTGGTGCTGGTGCCACAACACTGTAAGTCCTCACAGACACTCTAGTTGGAACGCAGGAACGAGCCCTGCTGCAAAGTATTGCATCAAAAATTGTAATTACACGCCCCTGTTAAACAGGGGCTGAAAAATTGGTCCTTAGGCACTGGTGCTAGTGCCACAACACTGCAACCCCTCACAGATACTCTAGTTGTAACGCAGAAACGAGCCCTGCTGCAAAGTATTGCATCAAAAATTGTAATTACACACCCTTGTTAAACAGGGGCTGAAAAATTGGGCCTTAGGCACTGGTGCTGGTGCCACAACACTGCAACCCCTCACAGATACTCTAGTTGTAACGCAGAAACGAGCCCTGCTGCAAAGTATTGCATCAAAAATTGTAATTACACACCCCTGTTAAACAGGGGTTGAAAAATTGGGCCTTAGGCACTGGTGCTGGTGCCACAACACTGCAACCCCTCACAGATACTCTAGTTGGAATGCAGAAATGAGCCCTGCTGCAAAGTATTGCATCAAAAATTGTAATTACACACCCCTGTTAAACAGGGGCTGAAAAATTGGGCCTTAGGCACTGGTGCTGGTGCCACAACATTGCAACCCCTCACAGATACTCTAGTTGTAACGCAGAAACGAGCCCTGCTGCAAAGTATTGCATCAAAAATTGTAATTAAACACCCCTGTTAAACAGGGGCTGAAAAATTGGGCCTTAGGCACTGGTGGTGGCGCCCAGAACCAAAAATGTTCTTACAAGCTATCAGCGTGATCATTGAGGAGGAAGAGGATAATTACTCAGGGATAGTCACTCAGCATCAGCATAGGCAGTCTTTGAAGGGATCTGAAAAAAATTATTTGGTTACATCAGTATCAGGTGCTTGGTAGCTGGTGGTGATCCAAGACTGATTCATTTTTATGAAGGTCAGTCGATCGACCGAGTCGGTGGACAGATGCACCCTGTAATTGGTTACAAAGCCTCCAGCAGCACTGAATGTGCGTTCCGAAAGAACGCTGGATGCAGGACAGGCCAGTAGCTCAATTGCATACTGTGCAAGCTCTGGCCAGTGATCCATCCTCAAGACCCAGTAACCCAGAGGATTTTCGGTGGGAAAGGTGTCCAAGTCAGATCTTGCCCCTAGGTATTCCTGCACCATGTAAAACAGACGCTGGCGATGGTTGCTGGAACCGATCATACCATGGGGCTGCGGACCAAAAAATTGTCTGAATGCATCGGTCAGACGGTCACCTTCTCCACCGCTCCTTCTTTGACTGACCAAAGCCTCAGCAACACGTTGTCCAGAAACAGGAGTTTGTAACCTCCTAGTCTCTGGGAACGCGTTGCACCTTTCTGCAAGGCCTCCCGAAGATGTTTCATCCTCTGCTCCCTCTGTGATGGCAAGATAAGGTCCGCAACCTTACCCTTGTATCGTGGATCAAGGAGGGTTGCCAGCCAGTATTGGTCCTTCTCCTTGATACCATGAATACGAGGACCCTTACGCAGGCTTTGCAGGATCAGGGAGGCCATGCAGCGTAGGTTTGCTGAGGCATTCGGTCCGGAGTCCTCTGGGTCACTAAGGACGACATAGTCTGCAGCCACCGCCTCCCAGCCACGTACAAGTCCATGTGTTTCTTGGGACTGATCCCTTAAAGACTGCTGCTGATGCTGAGTGCCAGGCTCCACCTCCATACTGACACAATCTTCCTCCTCCTCCTCCTCCTCGTCCTCTTCCTGTGTGATCGGCGGGCACGCAGGAACACTGTCTGGATAAAGGGGGCCTTGAGAGCTAAGGAAGTCCTCCTCTTCCTGCCTCTGTTCTGCCTCAAGTGCCCTGTCCATTATTCCACACAGCGTGTGTTCCAACAGGTGGACAAGGGGGACAGTGTCACTGATGCATGCACTGTCACTGCTCACCATCCTCGTGACCTCCTCAAATGGTGACAGGACAGTGCATGCATCCCTGATCATGGCCCACTGGCGTGGGAAAAAAAAACAAGCTCCCCTGACCCTGTCCTGGTGCCATAGTCGCATAGGTACTCATTGATGGCCCTCTGCTGCGTGTGCAGCCACTGCAGCATGGCCAACGTTGAGTTCCACCTGGTGGGCATGTCACAGATTAGGCGGTTCTTGGGCAGTTTAAACTCCTTTTGGAGGTCCGCCAGCCGAGCACTGGCATTATATGACTGGCGGAAATGCACACAGACTTTCCTGGCCTGCCTCAGGACATCCTGTAAGCCCGGGGTACCTGCCGAGAACCGCTGCACCACCAAGTTAAGGACGTGAGCCAAACAGGGCACATGGGTCATTTGTCCCTGTCGGAGGGCAGAGAGGAGGTTGGTGCCATTCCTGCCTTAAGTTGGTGTGGAGTCAACCACCTCTGAACCTGCCCCTGCATAGCTGACAGAACCTCTGCCCCAGTGTGGCTCCTGTCCCCCAAGCACACCAGCTCAAGCACCGCATGGCATCTTTTGGCCTGCTTACTTGCGTAGCCCCTTGAACGGCTACGGAGCACCTCTGGTTCCGAGGACAAAGCACAGGAAGAGGCCATGGAGGAAGAAGAAGAGGAGAGGGTGGAGGAGAGAGGTGTGTCACAATCATTAGTAGTGACACTTTGGAGGCGTGGTGGCAGAACAACCTCCAACACTACTGCACCTTGTCCTGCATCCTTCCCAGCTGCCAGCAGAGTCACCCAATGCGCCGTGAAACTTAGGTAACGTCCCTGTCCATGCCTGCTGGACTATGAGTCAGCGGTAATATGCACCTTACCGCTGACCGCCCTGTCCAGCGAGGCATGGACATTGTCTTCCACATGCCGGTAGAGAGCCGGAATCGCCTTCCGTGAGAAAAAGTGGCGTTTGGGTACCTGCCACTGAGGAACCGCACATTCCACAAACTCACGGAAGGGGGCAGAGTCTACCAACTGAAAAGGCAGCAGTTGAAGTGCTAGCAATTTTGCCAAGCTAGCATTCAATCGCTGGGCATGTGGATGGCTGGGAGCAAACTTCTTTTGGCAGTGCAGCAGCTGGGGCAGGGAAATTTGCCTGGTACAATCTGACGTCGGTGTACCAAAAGCAGATTGCCCACAAGTACTTGGCTGTGACACACCTAATTCTACACCTTCATTCCTCTCAGTGCAGGTCTCAGAGAGGACTGAAGGTATAGTGGGGTTGGAGATCTCAGCTGATGAGGAGCAAGGAGAGGTCTTCTTTGTTCTTTAGTGTGGGTCTTTTAGATACGCTTGCCAACGAACTGCATGGCAGGTCAACATATGTCTGGTCAAGCATGTGGTACCCAAGCGGGAGATGTTTTGGCCACGCGAGATACGCTTGAGACATATGTTGCAAATAGCAGCGGTGCGATCTGATGCACTCTTCTCAAAAAAGGCCCACACCAAAGAACTTTTTGAATAACGTGCAGAGACTGCAGCACCCTGCACATGTGGAGCTTTGGGGTGTGATGCAGTCAATGTGCTGCCCTTCGTCTGGCCCCAGGAGGGCATCCTGCCTCATTGGTGATGTCCTGCCTCCTCCTCCTCCTCCTCTCTCCTATCAGGCATCCACGTTGAGTCAGTGACCTCATCATCCCCTCCCTCCTCATCACTGGAGCAAACCTGGCAGTATGCTGCAGCAGGTGAGCATGACTGCCAGATTGCTGTCCTTCTTGGGCACCCCCTCTGTCCATGCTCATGTTACTGCCTTCATCAAGCTCAGTATCATCATCAGAGCCTTCCAAACGCTGGGCATCCTCCTGGAGCATGTACCCAACACTGTGGTCAAACAGTTCAAGGGACTCCTCGGGAGGACATGGCGGGGCTAGGGAAGGAGTCACTGATGACATTGAGCCGAGGGAAGAGGCAGCTGCTTTGCCAGACAAAGTACCCTGAGCATGGGTGAGAGAGTATGAGGACGGCTTGGTCATCCACCCGACCAAGTCTTCCGCATGTTGCGGCTCAACGCGGCCAGCTGCCGAAAAAAAGGCCAAGCGTGTCCCACGGCCACGTGCTGATGAGGATGCACCGTCTCCATGACCAGCACTAGACACAGAGCCTGCTTGCCCTCTCTTATTGGCTTGTGTCTGTCTGCCTCTCCTTCTTGGCCTTCCAGACATACTAATGGCCTGTAGCTGCACTAAGCTGGGATATATATATGTACTGCAGCTAACAAAATCAACTGCCTGCCTGTAGTATGAGAACACCACCAACCTTCTACAGGTAGCTTTAGCTGAACACTGTGCAGAGCTCGCAAAAAACTAACTTGTAGCTTTTTTAGCTGCCTGCGGTAGTGATAGGATCAGGAAAACACCACCAACCTTCTACAGGTAGCTTTAGCTGAACACTGTGCAGAGTTCGCAAAAAAATAACTTGTAGGTTTAGCTGAACACTGTGAGGAGGACGCACCACACTAACTTGTAGTTTTAGCTGAACACTGTGAGCAGGACGCACTACACTAACTTGTGGTTTTAGCTGAACACTGTGAGCAGGACGCACTGCACTAACTTGTAGCTTTAACTGAACACTGTGCAGAGCTCACAAAAAAATAACTTGTAGGTTTAGCTGGACACTGTGAGGAGGACACACCACACTAACTTGTAGTTTTAGCTGAACACTGTGAGCAGGACACACTGCTCTAACTTGTAGCTTTAGCTGAACACTGTGAGGAGGACGCATCACACTAACTTGTAGTTTTAGCTGAACACTGTGAGCAGGACGCACTGCACTAACTTGTAGTTTTAGCTGAACACTGTGAGCAGGACGCACTGCACTAACTTGTAGCTTTAGATGAACACTGTGCAGAGCTCGCAAAAAAATAACTTGTAGGTTTAGCTGAACACTGTGAGGAGGACGCACCACACTAACTTGTAGTTTTAGCTGAACACTGTGAGCAGGACGCACTGCACTAACTTGTAGCTTTAGATGAACACTGTGCAGAACTCGCAAAAAAATAACTTGTAGGTTTAGCTGAACACTGTGAGCCGGACGCACCACACTAACTTGTGGTTTTAGCTGAACACTGTGCAGAGGTCTCACTACACTAACTTGTAGTTTTAGCTGAACACTGTGAGCAGGACGCACTGCACTAACTGTAAATAGTCTAGCTGCCTGACTGTGGTACTAATAGGATCAAAAGAACACCAGCAATTTTCTTCAGGTAGCTGTAAATACTGTAACAAGACAAGCCTGCCTGTCAGTAAGAAGATAAAAGGAACGAATCTAGCTAAACTGAATACAGTGTATATATATATATATATATATATATATATATATATATATATATGCGCAACACCTGGGATGCATATATATACACAATACACTATAAGTGCAGCTAACTCACTGACTGTCCTGCCTAATCTAGCTAACTCAAATGAAATGACACTGTCTCTCTCCCTCTATCTAAGCACGCCGGAACACACTACACAGGGCCGCCGTGTAGGCAGCCTTATATAGTGTGGGGCGTGTTCTAAACCCCCTGAGCCATAATTGGCCAAAGCCACCCTCTTTCTACCGACGGCGCTGTGATTGGCCAAGCATGTGGGTCATAGTGCATGCTTGGCCAATCATCAGCCAGCAATGCACTGCGATGCCGCAGTGAATTATGGGCCGTGACGCGCCACACGAATTTGGCGCGAACGGCCCATAACGTTCGGAATTCGGCAAATGACCGAACAGCCAATGTTCGAGTCGAACATGGGTTCGACTCGAACACAAAGCTCATCCCTAATGATCAACATTATATGTCTCTCACAATATCAATGTTGATGTATTTTCTACCACCTATATATGAAGTAATTCTATTATCAGCATTACTTTTGCTATTGTTTTTGCTAATTGCACTTTTTATAGCTCAAGTAAATTTTTGCCAAGTTTTTATATTATTTACTATTTATTGTACAAAAAAGTTTTGGGATGTTTTTCAATTGCCAATTTCTCTGCACCACCTTTTGAAACTTTCCAATTAAAGTTTGTAAAAAAGCAGAGGGCAAGGCAGATTGAAGACTTACTCCACTCTATATCATCATGAGAACAAGCTAACAAGAGTCACCCAGACTAGGCATGTGTAATTTGCTTTGGTCTGAATGTAAATTCAGTCAAATTTTTGGTTATACGGAGATTCAGATGTATTCAAATTAATCTCAAAATGAAATAGTTATAGATTTCATTGAAATTCATTTAGTTTGTTAGTTTTGTAACCAATTCCAAATTTTTGGAATGATTTGAATTTGGATCTGTTGAATAATGAATGGCTGATTTGAATTCTGTGTGAAGAATAGATGGCTGTTAAGGAGCTGGCCAGAAAGCCGGCTGCCGCATCCTTAACAACCGATGAGTCATGAGCTGTCAGCAAGCTTCCCTGATGAGAGCTGGAATGTAAACAAAAGAATGTAGTGTAGTGTAAACAAAAGAACATAGTGAATCTTTGAGAAATTAAATATAATAATTTTTCAGTTTTTCACATGTCTAACCCAGAGCCCCAAATTACTCGAGCTGTCCTTCAAGATAGACAAACTTTACGATCTCTACTGCAAATATGAATCCCATTTAATGTTTTTAAAAGCTAGCTCTTATGGCCTAAGCAATAAAGCTGGAGCTAGATTAGCAAGAGAAGTCAAGGCCAAACAAATAAAACAAAAGATTACTTCCCTTGCTCGCCCTCACTCCAACTGTAGGCTATTTAACACTAAAGACATAGTGGATGCCTTCGAGGAATATTATCAATCACTTTATGATCTCTATAATAATCCCTCCACCCCTCAACCATCTCCAGAACTTATTGCCACATTTCTCCAAGCTGTGAAATTATCCTCATTCAGAACAGCTCTCCTCCATATCAGAACTATTCACTTCCCAGGAAATCTCCAAAATTGTACAGCATTTACCCAATCATAAGTCTCTTAGTGAAGATGGATATTCTATTGGAATATTACAAATATCTCTCTAAAGTAGTGACTCCCTACTTATTGTCAGTCTTCAGTCTTGCCTCCACCTCAGGGGCCTTCCCACCCAAAATGCTACGGGCAGTGATTGTAATCATCCCCGAACCAAATAAGGAGCTGACTATACTTGCCAATTATATCCCTCCTTAACTCTGATGTTAAAATATTTATCAAATTACTTGCACTTAGATTATAAAAAACCTGGTCTCCCTCATACATCTGGATCAAGTGGGCTTTGTACTGGGTCGCCAAGCTCCAGATGGCACCAGATGTCTTGTTAACTTGATTACCCTTGCTGGATCCTCTTGAATGCCTTCTCTGCTCTTTTCTTTGGATGTGAAGAAGGCGTTCGATAGGGTCCACTGGGGATTTATTCAAGAGGTACGCTCTAAATTTTGTATTATGGAATGGTTGCAGTCCACCATTATGTCTCTATTCTACTCCTGCAAATGTTCTCTACCCGGGGCTACAGGCATACCCCACCTTTAAGTACACAATGGGGTTGATTTACTAAAGCTGGAAAGTGAAAATTCAGGCTCCCTTCTGCATAGAAACCAATGAGCTTCCAGGTCTTATTACCAAAGCTTAATTGAACAAGCTGGGGTTAGAAGCTCATTGGTTTCTATGCAGAAGGGAGTCTGATTTTGCACTTTCCAGCTTTAGTAAATAAACCCCATTGTGTACTTAAAAGTGGGGTATGCCTGTATTATATATCACTATACATATCTCTAATGGAACCAGACAAGGATACCCCCTGTCATATTTACTTTAACCACTTGAGCCCCGGACCATTATGCTGCCTAAGGACCAGAGGTCTTTTTCCAATTTGGCACTGCGTCGCTTTAACTGCTAATTGCGCGGTCATGCAATGCTGTACCCAAACGAAATTTGCGTCCTTTTCTTCCCACAAATAGAGCTTTCTTTTGATGGTATTTGATCACCGCTGCGGTTTTTATTTTTTGCGCTATAAACGGAAAAAGACCGAAAATTTTTTAAAAAAATGATATTTTCTACTTTTTGTTATAAAAAAAATCCAATAAACTCAATTTTAGTCATACATTTAGGCCAAAATGTATTCGGCCACATGTCTTTGGTAAAAAAAAATGTCAATAAGCGTATATTTATTGGTTTGCGCAAAAGTTATAGCGTCTACAAACTAGGGTACATTTTCTGTCATTTCTTGAAGTGCTAAAATGGCAGGGAAGTACAAAACCCCCCCAAATGACCCCATTTTGGAAAGTAGACACCCCAAGGAAATTGCTGAGAGGCATGTTAAACCCATTGAATATTTATTTTTTTTGTCCCAAGTGATTGAATAATGACAAAAAAAAAAATATTTACAAAAAGTTGTCACTAAATGATATATTGCTCACACAGGCCATGGGCCTATGTGGAATTGCACCCCAAAATACATTCAGCTGCTTCTCCTGAGTATGGGGATACCACATGTGTGGGACTTTTTGGGTGCCTAGCCGCGTACGGGGCCCCGAAAACCAATCACCGCCTTCAGGATTTCTAAGGGTGTAAATTTTTGATTTCACTCTTCACTGCCTATCACAGTTTCGGAGGCCATGGAATGCCCAGGTGGCACAAAACCCCCCAAAATGACCCCATTTTGGAAAGTAGACACCCCAAGCTATTTGCTGAGAGGCATATTGAGTCCATGGAATATTTTATATTTTGACACAAGTTGCGGGAAAGTGACACTTTTTTTTTGCATAAAGTTGTCCCTAAATGATATATTGCTCACACAGGCCATGGGCATATGTGGAATTGCACCCCAAAATACATTTAGCTGCTTCTCCTGAGTATGGGGATACCACATGTGTGGGACTTTTTGGGAGCCTAGCCGCGTACGGGACCCCGAAAACCAATCACCGCCTTCAGGATTTCTAAGGGTGAAAATTTTTGATTTCACTCTTTACTGCCTATCACAGTTTCGGAGGCCATGGAATGCCCAGGTGGCACAAAACCCCCCCAAATGACCCCATTTTGGAAAGTAGACACCCCAAGCTATTTGCTGAGAGGCATGGTGAGTATTTTGCAGCTCTCATTTGTTTTTGAAAATGAAGAAAGACAAGAAAAAACATTTTTTTTTTCTTTTTTCAATTTTCAAAACTTTGTGACAAAAAGTGAGGTCTGCAAAATACTCACTATACCTCTCAGCAAATAGCTTGGGGTGTCTACTTTCCAAAATGGGGTCATTTGGGGGGGTTTTGTGCCACCTGGGCCTTCCATGGCCTCCGAAACTGTCCCGTACGTGGCTAGGCTCCCAAAAAGTCTCACACATTTGGTATCCCCATACTCAGGAGAAGCAGCAGAATGTATTTTGGGGTGTAATTTCACATATTTCCATGGCATGTTTGAGCAATATATCATTTAGTGACAACTTTGTGCAAAAAAAAAAAAAAATTTGTCTCTTTCCCGCAACTTGTGTCGCAATATAAAATATTCCATGGACTCGACATGCCTCTCAGCAAATAGCTTGGGGTGTCTACTTTCCAAAATGGGGTCATTTGGGGGGGTTTTGAACTGTCCTGGCATTTTATGCACAACATTTAGAAGCTTATGTCACACATCACCCACTCTTCTAACCACTTGAAGACAAAGCCCTTTCTGACACTTATTGTTTACATGAAAAAGTTATTTTTTTTTGCAAAAAAATTACTTTGAACCCCCAAACATTATATATTTTTTTAAAGCAAATGCCCTACAGATTAAAATGGTGGGTGTTTCATTTTTTTTTTTTTCACACAGTATTTGCGCAGCGATTTTTCAAACGCATTTTTTGGGGAAAAAACACACTTTTTTAAATTTTAATGCACAAAAACACACTATATTGCCCAAATGTTTGATGAAATAAAAAAGATGATCTTAGGCCGAGTACATGGATACCAAACATGACATGCTTTAAAATTGCGCACAAACGTGCAGTGGCAACAAAATAAATATATTTTTAAAAGCCTTTAAAAGCATTTACAGGTTACCACTTTAGATTTACAGAGGAGGTCTACTGCAAAAATTACTGCCCTCGATCTGGCCTTCGCGGTGATACCTCACATGCATGGTGCAATTGCTGTTTATGTTTGACGACAGACCGCCGCTTGCGTTCGCCTTAGCGCGAGAGCAGGGGGCGACAGGGGTGCTTTTTTTTTTTTTTTTCTTTATTATTTTTTTGCTTTTTTTATCTTATTTTTAAACTGTTTCTTTCATATTTTTTTTTTTTAATCATTTTTATTGTTATCTCGGGGAATGTAAATATCCCCTATGATAGCAATAGGTAGTGACAGGTACTCTTTTTTGAAAAAATTTGGGTCTATTAGACCCTAGATCTCTCCTCTGCCCTCAAAGCATCTGACCACACCAAGATCGGTGTGATAAAATGCTTCCCCAATTTCCCAATGGCGCTATTTACATCTGGCGAAATCTAAGTCATGAAATGCTCGTAGCTTCCGGTTTCTTAGGCCATAGAGATGTTTGGAGCCACTCTGGTCTCTGATCAGCTCTATGGTCAGCTGGCTGAATCACCGGCTGCATTCTCAGGTTCCCTGTTGAGACAGGAGAGCCAGAGAAAAACACGGAAGACGGTGGGGGGGGCATTCCCTCCCACGGCTTGTAAAAGCAGTCTAGAGGCTAATTAGCCACTAGGATTGCTTTTACATAAAATCCGACTGCTGGCTGAAAAGAATGATACCAAGATGATACCTAAACCTGCAGGCATCATTCTGGTATAACCACTCAAAGTCGTGAATGGCATACCTGAAGACAAAAAAATGGTTAACAATAAAGCACAGTAAACGGTAAAGTATAAAAAATTGCATACCTGAAAAGCAAACATGATAAAACAAAATAACAATAAAACATTGCAGAATAGAATACAGAAAAAAAGAGCAGAACAATAGAGAGAGAATAGAGAGAGAGAGAGAACAATAAAACGACAACTATTTTTTTTTATTTTATATATTTTTTTTTTTTTTACACTTTTTTTGTAACTAACTTTTATAACTGTAACCCGTTCCAGGTTCGGGTCTCTCAAAATGTGATGGCATCTTGGGAGACCCTGTGAAAGTGTGTCCTAGTCTGTGCAATGCTGTACCCTACGCTAATACTCCACTAGTGAATGGTAGCGTTCAAAACATTCACCAATGCAAAGACCAGGATTGTCAGGACAGGAGGGACAATAATAGTGGATGTCACGCCTATATCTGCACTTGCTGCAGACACGACATCTTTTTTGGGGGGTTCGCTGGGTAGGGGTACTCGGGAGGACATAAAGAAAATGCCTCTCATGCAGCCGACTGCATTTGGTTGGGGATGTGAATGGGGGAAGTACGGGCGCTGCAGAAGCGGTGGGTTCCCAATTAGGATTGGCGAATGCAGCAGGAAGGGCATTATGGGCACGACGGGCCTGTGTTTGTCTTCTTGGTGGCAGCGGGACACTACTTGTGCTTGCCACCTCACCAGCTTGAACTGCACTTATGGGACTCGCCACGTCACCAAGTGTTACTGCAGTGCTGCTTTGACTACGACCGGGGTGTACTACGCCGCTGGTGCTTGCCAGTTCCCCAAAACGCTACCAAAAAACTGTTAGCGATCGCAGGGATCAGGCCTGACTCTGCGAACGCTGCAGTTATGCGTTAAGTGTTTTGTAAGTGACAGTGATCGATCGATACTGCACTTGGGTGGGCTGGGCCGGGCGGAGGGGCAAAATGCAGGTGCTAGCAGGTATCTGGGCTGATCCCGCTAACACTGCGTTTTTGGGAACCCTAAACTGCTGGGGACGCTAGTATAGATCTGATCGGATCAGATATTGATCCGTTCAGATACTATACCACTAAGGGAGGTGTACGGTGCGTGCGTGGGTGTTAGCGGTACTGGCGCTAACCTGACGCTGCCTGGGGCCGGTGCTTGCCAGTTCACCAAAATACTACCAAAAAAACTGTTAGCGATCGCAGGGATCAGGCCTGACTATGCGAACGCTGCAGTTATGCGTTTAGAGTTTTGTAAGTGACAGTGATCGATCGATACTGCACTTGGGTGGGCTGGGCCGGGCCGGCGGAGGGGCAAAACGCAGGTGTTAGCAGGTATCTGGGCTGATCCCACTAACACTGCGTTTTTGGGAACCCTAAACTGCTGGTGACGCTAGTATAGATCTGATCAGATCAGATATTGATGCGATCAGATACTATACCACTAAGGGAGGTGTACGGTGCGTGCGTGGGTGTTAGCGGTACTGGCGCTAACCTGACGCTGCCTGGGGCTGGTGCTTGCTTGCCAGTTCACCAAAATGCTACCAAAAAAACTGTTAGCGATCGCAGGGATCAGGCCTGACTCTGCGAACGCTGCAGTTATGCGTTTAGTGTTTTGTAAGTGACAGTGATCGATCGATACTGCACTTGGGTGGGCTGGGCGGAGGTGCAAAACGCAGGTGCTAGCGGGTATCTGGGCTAATCCCGCTAACACTGCGTTTTTGGGAACCCTAAACTGCTGGGGACGCTAGTATAGATCTGATCGGATCAGATATTGATCCGATCAGATACTATACCACTAAGGGAGTCGCATGCTGCGTGCGTGGGTGTTAGCGGTACTGGCGCTAATCTGACGCTGCCTGGGGCGACGCATATCACCGCCGGGCGATTAGGGGGCTAAACCTTTATTCGGTAATAAACGGCGGGTGCCCTGACACTATAAAAAATAAACAAACTAACCAGCGTCAACCGTAACGGTTATACGGTGATCAGTGGTGAAAGGGTTAACTAGGGGGCAATCAAGGGGTTAAAACATTTATCAGATAGTATATGGGGGTCCCTGACGCTATAAAACGCTGACGGTGAACCTAAATATTTACCTCCCTAACTAGCGTCACCAGCGACACTAATACAGCGATCAGAAAAATGATCGCTTAGCGACACTGGTGACAGGGGGTGATCAAGGGGTTAAAACTTTATTAGGGGGGGTTAGGGGGGTACCCTAGACCTACAGGGGGGTAACAGTAACTGTGCTAACACTGTAACTGTCACAAACTGACACCTAGCAGTAATCAGAAAAAAAAAAAAAAAAAACTGCTGGTGTCAGTTTGTGACGGGGGGGTGATTGGGGGGGGATCGGGGGGCGATCGGGGGGGGATCGGGGTGTTTTGTATGCCTGGCATGTTCTACTGTGTGTGTGTGTGTTGGTGCACTCACATACCTGTCTTCTCTCCTCGGGCCGGAACGGAAACTACAGAGCCGAGGAGAGATGACATCACTTTGTATGCTAAACAGCAGCAAAGGAGTGTTCCCATTGGCCGGCGGTGATCGCGAGGGGGGGCCACGAACGGATGGCCTCCCCCTCCACTCCGATCGCCGGGGAACAAAACGGGACCGCCTCGGGCACCGGGGGGGGTCCGATCGGACCCCCCACCCGCGGGAGGCAAATCACGTACATGTACGTGATTTTGCCTGTCCGTGCCGCCTTGCCGACGTACATCGGCGTGAGGCGGTCCTTAAGTGGTTAATTATGGAACTGTTTGCGCAAAGTATTAGATTTAATCCCAATATTAAGTGTCTCTTTATGGCCAGTACTGAGCACAAAATCAGTCTCTTTGCGGATGATGTCATGCTTATGTTATCTTACCCTAGATGTCTCTACCAGAAATTCAGAATATACTGGATTATTTTAGTGCGGCATTCTACTACAAGTTAAATGCAAATAAATCTCATATTCTAGGGCTTAACATTTCTAATTCACTCAAACCTACATTACCAAAACAATTCTCCTTTGCATGGACCACTGATTCACTTACATTTTTGGAAATACAACTACCAAAACGTCCCTCTTGACTTTACCACTACAACTATAAACCTTTTTTTGTCTCGCTCCCC
Organism: Aquarana catesbeiana; assembly: GCF_042186555.1. NCBI lineage: Eukaryota > Metazoa > Chordata > Amphibia > Anura > Ranidae > Aquarana > Aquarana catesbeiana. The sequence goes on along the minus strand of NC_133324.1, from coordinate 785,230,420 downwards.
CAACTATTAGCTAATCTCCATACACAAAAACTCTCCATATTGTGTAAAATAGTAGCCCTTAAAATGATAATAATCCCCAAACTACTGTATTTCGTACCCTCATTATCTCACTTTCATGTTCTTTTCTGTTAAAGACCCAATGACTTTTCAACCATTTAATTTGGGGTCATTAACCCACTAGATGCTCAGCTGATATAATGATGAGGCAGAAGAAAAATGGTGGTATGGGCATACCCATTGAGACCTGTTACTATAAGGCATGTGTGTTGGACCAGATTAAACACTGGTGGTACCCTTCTAATCATAAAACTTGGGCACATGTGGAAGCTACCACCATTAGACATGTGCAATTCCTTTCGGTCCGAATGTAAATTTATATGAATTTTTGGTTATTCTGAGATTAGGAAATCTCTGAATCTGTGAATGAAATAGTAATGAATTTGTTTTAATTCATTTAATTTTGTTTTGTTTAATCGTTTTCTAATGGATTCCAAATTTTTGGAATGATTTGAATTTGGATTGGTCTAAAAATGATAGACTGATTCTAATTCTGTGTGAAGAATAGCTGGTTGTATTTTTTATGATGCTTCCGCAAATATATAAGTGACTGGTGCAAACTTCTGTTTATGCCCTCTATACTGTATATCTGCCCCTCCCCATCCTTTCCCCTGTGTGCATTACCCCCCCCCCACCCCTTTTTCTCCTTTCCGGTGGAGAGAAATTTAGTCACATCCCTTCTGTACGGTTTTATCCACCCCTTTTTCCCCTTTCTGGTGGGGAGAAATTTAGTCACATCCCTTCTGTACGGTTTTATCTGTTATGTTGCATTTGTTAGTAACTATGCTTATATACAAGCCTTACTATTTTAATGTGTTGTTTCTCTACCATCTATTTGTACGTGTTTTGTACACATTCTGAACTTTCAAATAAAGAACTATTGGAATTAAAAAAAATGGTGTACCACAAACCTGTCACTCTTATACCTTTGTCATCAGCAGGTACCAAACTATAGTTCCAGCATCAAAGGAAACAAAGTAGCTGCAACACTTTAATTCTTTATTAATCCACAAAAAATAACACTATTTCAAAACTGACAACAAGCAGGCAACAGTTTTGGGTCAATTTCCTGACCCATTCCCAATTCTATTTTCCAGTGTTCACAAACATACAACTCCCAATTATCTTAAATACAAACTGACCATAAATCACATTATATTTCTAACATTTACCCTTTCTTTTTAAATTTCTTCAGTAAATTCAGAAAATGTTTCCCAATAACAACAATGAATATCACATCAATATTCACAAAAACAAGTGTAAAGTCCACATTTAACCTAAGTGGTTGTAAAGTATTTAAGTCATTTACTCACTTTAGCTCTCTTGTTTACCTCTCTCCTTAAAACGGTTCTAAAGACACATTTTTTATTTATTAAAATAGCAAACACTTTATACTTACCTGCTCTGTGCAATGGTATTGCACATAGAGGTCCTTTACCTCCTCTTCTGGAGCCCCCTGCTGGTGCTTTCCACTCCTTCTCTTTTTTGAGTACCCCCTCAGCAAGCCTTGTACTTAGTCTCACCCCATGCTCCCCCTTACAAAATTTGACTGACAGCAGCAGGAGCCTTTGGCTCCTGCTGCTGCCTTTGTGTCCTGTTAAAAAAGGAAAAGAGAGCAACACTGCTGCAGACACAGCGCTACATTTAGAGAGAGCTCATGAAAGGTGTTTCAGATGGGGAGGAACAAGTAGTAGGACATTTTTCTAACTTAATACAGGGAATGCATGAAGGTAAAACATGTTTTGACTTTAGAACCATTTTAATTTAGGCATCAATGATGCCTAAGTGATCAATAGCCATATAACTGACCTGAAAAAGAGTATGACCTCTTTCACACAAAGAAATTGATTTACTAAAGGGAAATAGACTGTGCACTTCGCAAAGTGCAGTTACACTCTGCAAGTGCAGTTCCTCCAAAGTTTAGTAAATGGGGTAAACCTTTACTTTTCAAATAATACCCAATTACGTGCATAGAAAATTTTAAAAAAACAGCATTTTTGCTTGCACACGATTGGATGATGGAAAGATACCAGAGCTTCTGTTTATTTATTAAGCTCTGGAGCAACTGCACTTGCAGATTGCAACAGTACTTTGCAAAGTGCACAGTCTCATTTGCCTTTAGTAAATCCACCCCAAAATGTTTTACCAATTGTAGCTCCACCTTCTTATGCCTAGTGTAATACTTATGCCATAAAGGGGAGTACCTAAGCTTTTGTATTTTTGGAATTGCATATCACTTCTGTGTATGATAAAAGCACTCCCCTCTAATCAGGCATGAATGTTTCATACAATTCAAACAAGGAAATGAACAGCTGCATCTACCCAAAAAGGTTGTAATTGGTTTAACTAGAGGAATATAATTCAATTTCACTAGATTGTTAAATATGGTATGTCCCCTACTAAATTAATGTATAGGTCTCTGCCTAAAGTCAGCTATTGTCAGAAATGTTCTTTCCAAATACGTCAGTGTCTGTTTATAAAAGAAATGATTTTTTATGACAGGTAAATAATCTGAGACACACATGTTATGTGTGCGCCTAATATATTACTCATCCCTTTTTTTATACCACCTGCTATATCACATTTACTCTTAACCTGTATGACATAAATGAGTGGAATTACAATTGAACCAGTGAACCTCTAATTATCCTTGCACTTCATGGGCAAAATGCGGTGGTAAAAATTGACCGCCCCCCCAACACTGGAGTCGCGACCTGCCTACACCATGGAGTGATTCAGAACTAGGCCGGCATCCCCAGACTTGATTACAGTGGAGGACCTGGCAGAGCAGCTAGGCGCCTTCCTGGTGGAGGATCTGTCCATCCCTGCTCCATCCACCAGTGGACCCCCAGCTCCTCAGTCCATTTTAACACCAGAGCTCCTGGATGAGAAGGTAAAGGCCCTGTTTCACCAATTAAACCCACACTAACTCTTAGGCATTGGGAAAAATCTCACAGGAATTGAGGGGTGAAATTGACCAGCTTGGAGAGCGTACTGACACTTTAGAGACTAAGTTTGACGACTTGGTTCAGTATGGCCACATGTTGGTGGAAGAAAACACCCAGGATCCAAACTTCAGTTACAGCAAGAAGACTTGGAAAACAGAGAGCGGTGCCAAAATCTGGACATACAAGGAGTTCCGGAAACTGTGAGTGACAATAACCTACGTTCTTTTCTTCTGGGCTTATTCAACACTCTAGCCCCTAATATAGCAGAAATAAATTGGTGTCTTGACCAGGCACATCGTCCCCTGGCTCATAAATCCATGGCTGGAGCTAGGCATAGAGACATAATTGTCCACTTCAATTATTATGACATCAAGGTGGCCCTTTCTCTAGCATCCCACAAGTCTCAAATAGTCTATAAAGAGGACAGAATTCAGATCTTCAGCAACCTCTCACCTATCACCCTTGCAAAAAGGCACCATTTGAGGCTGATTACTGCTTGGCTGCAGAATCACAAAGTTTCCTACTACCGGGGCTTCCCATTTCAATTAGTTGCTACTAAAGATGGCATCCAAAATGTCCTTCGAGATATTCACAAAGGAGAAACCTTCTTCAAAAGCCTGGGCCTACCTCACCTCCCAAAGGATGACTTACCACCTCTTCCTTCTACTCTACAACCTCCATCCATTCCCTCCCAGATTTGGACCCAAGACAAGTCAAAATCAAAGAGGTCATTTGCAACCCCACAATGACAATGCTCCTCCAAGCAACCTCCCTTAGCCTCATCATTACTGATTGCAGCTTGTTCCTGCTATGTTGCCACTGTTTTTGGCCAACTGTTTGGTCTATTTTTCTGCCTGATATAAGGCCTAGTTTAAACTCCATAGGGTGCAGTTACTTTTTATTCTTGATTCGGTTTAATAAACATTATCTTTTATAGCTTGTTTGGCTGGAGAGTGGGGAGGGAACTTAGATGACATTTTTTTTACTGTTTTTCTCTCGCCACTATTCTCTCTTATTTTTATTTTATGTTATTTTTTTGGTTTACCTGTTTTGTGAGATATTGGGACTCCCTCCTATCCCCATGGGCAGGTCTCCTTACCTTGTCATGCTTCTGTGTGCTATTTACTAATTTTAGGTTATGGCTTTAAAATGAATGTCTCATAATGTGAAAGGTCTAAATTCCATCATGAAATGCTGGTTGGTGCGGAAAGAGTTTAACCATTTGCCACTCATGCCAATTCTGACACTTCTCTCTTACATGCAAAAATCACAATTTTTTTGCTGGAAAAAAATTAAAACCCCTGAACATTATATATAGTATGTTTTTTTAGCAGAGACCTTAGGGAATAAAATGGTGGTTGTTGCAACTTTTTATGTTGCACAGTATTTGCACAGCAATTTTTTAAACGCATTTTTTGGAAAAAAATGTTTTGTGGATTAAAAAAAACAAACACTAAAGTTAGCCTGATTTTTCTGCATACTGTGAAAGATGATGTTATGCCAAGTAAATAGATACCTAACATGTCATGCTTTAAAACTGTGCACACTCGTGGCCAGACTTTGCTACTTGAAAATCTCCATAGGCGGTGATTTAAATTTTTTACAGGTTACCTGTTTAGCGTTACAGAGGAGGTCTTGGGCTAGAATTATTGCTCTCACTCTAATGTTCATGGCAATACCTCACATGTGTGGTTTTAAGGCCGTTTATATATGCGAGTGCAACGTACATATACCTTCGCTTCTGCGAGCGCGCCGTAGTAAACATCCCTTGTAATAGGAATAGGGCATGACAGGTCCTCCTTACAGTGAGATATGGGGTCTATAAGTCCCCAGATCTCACCTCTAGGCTGGAAAACCTAAAATAAAAATTAAAAAACGATCTTGGCTTCCCAGCCGAGGCAATGGCACTGTTTACAACTGCCGAGGCTGTATGTGACGTCATAACGTCGCGCCCGGCCTCCGAAGGTCATGGAGATGACCAGGGACCATCTGGTCCTTGGTCAGCTCTATGGTAAACGGCCACCACTGGCCGGTTCATTCTCTGACTCGCCAATTGATTATGATTGTAGGTGGAGATTTCAATGCTGTTTTCTCGCCTTTGACAGATAAACCGTATTTCTCTCCACTCCATCTAACCAGGTGCAGGCTCTGTCTACCTCATTTTGCAAGCTGCTCTGCACTTAGGCTACTTTCACACTGAGGGCTTTTTCAGGCGCTAAAGGGATAAAAATAGCGCATTTAAAGCGCCTAAAAAAGGCCTCCCCTGCAGCCCCAGTGTAAGAGCCTGAGTGTTTTCACATTGGAGTGGTGCGCTTGTAGGACATTAGAAAGCAGCATCTTTCAGGCGTTATGGGAGCAGTGAATACACCGCTCCTCCACCGTCCCTGCCATTGGAATCAATGGGCACTGCCCTAGTGTGAAAGTAGCCTTACCGCCTTCTAGATTCTTGGTGTATTAACCACTAGCCGACCAGCTGTCGCAGTTATACTGCAGCAGTTCGGAACAGCTGCGCAAATCGCCGTAGCTGTACATCGCTCCTTTAAGACATCACAGCAGGTGCGCGCACTCTCCCACTGCATGTCCCTGGAGCCGATGCGCATGCCCAGGGAGCGCGATGACCACCAGGCACCCGCGATCGCTCATGATAGAGCAAGAACTGGGATCTATGTGTGTGTGACACACAAATCCCAGTTCTCTCAGAGGAGAGGAGACAGATCCTGTGTTCATACTAAGTATGAACACCAATCTCGCTCCTCCCCTTATTAGTCCTATCCCCCTACAGTTAGAACACACATAGGGAACACAGTTAACCCCTTGATCACCCCCTAGTGTTAACCCCTTCCCTGCCCATGACATTTATACAGTAATCAATGGCTATTTTTTGCTCTGATCGCTGTATAAATGTCAATGGTCCCAAAATAGTGTCAAAAGTGTTCAATCTGTCCGCCGCAATGTTGCAGTCCTGATAAAAATCACAGATTGCCACCATTACTAGTAAAAAAAAACCTAAACTGAGGAAAAAAAAATTCTTTTTTTTAATTTCGGATATTTATTATAGCAAAAACTACAAAATATTGTGTTTTTTTCCAAATTGAAATTTTTTGTTTAAACGCAATAAATAAAAACCGCAGAGGTGATCAAATACCACCAAAAGAAAGCTCTATTTGTGGGGAAAAAAGGACATAAATTTTGTTTGGGTACAATGTCGCACGGCCATGCAATTGTCAGTTAAAGCGACACAGTGCCGTATCACAAAAAATGGCCTGGTGAACAAGGGGCAATTCCTTCCGGGGCTGAAGTGGTTAACCACTTCCCACCCAGCCTATAGCAGAATGACGGCCAGGTGGTGGTTCAGTTATCCTGACTGGGCGTCTTATAATGTCCTGCAGGATAACAGCCACTGTGGACCCATGGGGGCGTGCATCGCGGCGATCAGTGGTGCGGTGTGTCAGTCTGACGGAGGCTCTTTACCACGTGATCAGCCGTGTCCAATCACGGCTGATCATGATGTAAACAGGAAGAGCCGTTGATCGGCTTTTCCTCACTCACGTCTGACAGACCACCTATCAGTGCCCATCCGTGCCAATCAGTGCCCACCTATCAGTGCCCATCAGTGCCCAGCCGTGCCACCTATCAATGCCACCCATAAGTACCCAATAGTGCCGTCTATGAGTGCCCATCAGTGCTGCCTATGAGTGCCCATCAGTGCTGCATACCAGTGCCATCTATCAGTGCCCATCAGTGCAACCTTATCAGTGCCCGTCAGTCAGCCATATCAGAAAACCTTTTTTTCTCAAAATTTTCAATCTTTTTTTATTTGTTGCGCAAAAAATAAAAATCGCAGAGGTGATCAAATACCACCAAAAGAAAGCTCTATTTGTGGGGAAAAAATGATTAAAAAAAATTGGGGTACAGCGTTGCATGACCGCACAATTGTCATTCAATTTGCGACAGCGCTGAAAGCTGAAAATTGGCTTGGGCAGGAAGGTGTATAAGTGCCTGGTATTGAAGTGGTTAAACACCCCACCACTAAACAATACACATTTTATTGCCCATCTCACAACATGTACTCCAGGTTGGACTATTTTTTTATCTTTGCTCCGCTCCTGACCAACATTGTGTCCTCTGGCATAAGCCTGCTCACCTAGTCTGACCACTCACTTATTTTTTTTAGATATCACCTTATCGGCTACAACCTCCAAAAAATGTAAGAAGGGCTTAAACAAAGGTTTTGTTTCAGAGGAGACCACTTTGTGGGAAGCTCATAAAGCCTTTTTTAGAGGACAATGGGGGTTATTTACGAAAGGCAAATCCACTTTGCACTGCAAGTGCACTTGAAAGTGCACTTGGAAGTGCAGTGGCTCTAAATCTAAGGGGTAGATCTGAAATGAGTGGAAGCTCTGCTGATTTTATCATCCAATCATGTGCAAGCTAAAATGCTGTTTTTTATTTTCCTTGCATGTCCCCCTCAGATCTACAGAGACTTTACTTCCAAGTGCACTTTTAGTGCACTTTCAAGTGCACTGAAAGTGCACTTGTGTGAAAAGTGGCTTTGCCTTTAGTAAATAACCCCCAATGTATATCCATAGGTTCTCATTTGAAAAGGGATAACAATGCCTTGGAAACTACTTTATTGGGCAAATTATGACTTTCAGAAAAGCAACTCATACATTCTTCCTTGGTGGCTTGCGTCCGAGAGGTAACCTCCCGATCAGCGCTCTCAGCCAATGGTGAAGAGCGCTGATCTGAGTTTCTGGCGGGAGGAGCCTTCCCCCTGTCAGAACATAATAGCTCACTGGGGGTGATTGCTGTACTAACTTTGATAGTTAGTATAGTGGCTCTGACCAGAGCTGTCAGTTTTTTTCGTTCAACCTCCTAGGTTGAAAGGAAAAAACGAATAGCGTGTACCAGGTTTTACTCTGATACCCACATATTCCTCTCTATTTGCTGCCAATTATCTCTCCCTCATTAAAGGCATCCAGAGAATGCTGAAACAATTGGATGCATACCCAATCTTATTGTTGGGAAGGATAAATGTCTTGAAAATGTCTGTACTACCTGAACTACTTTTTTTGAGACCTTGCCTGTCCCTGTACCCATGTTCCAGCTTAAAACTCTCCAAGGTTGATTCCTTAATTTTATTCGGCATAATAAAGCCTGCTAGTTCTGTAGTGTCCTGCCTTCCAACTCGCAGTGGTCTGGGGCCCCTGACATTGTCAAGTATTATCACGCTACACGCTTTCGCACCAATGCTTCTTGGTCAAAACAAGAAAAGCAATATATACTCAGCAATGCGAGCAATTAGGGTCAAAGAGGGGGCGGCAGAATCTATGATCTATCTATGATATACCATAGGAGGAAAAATAGGGTAAAAAAGGAGAACTGAAAAGTTTAGAGGGGTAGGGAGTGGTTCAGGAGAGGGTAAAAGCATTTGAAAATAAACATCAGGGTGAAAACAAAGGAGTTCCATGCTTGGACTGGTCTCACACTTCTGTGTTGCATTTGATATAAAATAGGATTTTTTTAATTTTAAGACTGGAACAGCATTCAGACACAGATCTTCTCAAACAAATGCTGTTGGATACAATGGGAACGTAAATACCATTGTTGTATTCAATTGACAGTTTGAATAGGCTATTGTCTCTCTAGCTACAGGTAAGAGAAGGTCTCTCAAACTGAAAGAATGACTGTTAGTCGGTTGTTGTGGAAAACAACCTGAGCTATATAAAGGTTGCCAGGCATAAGCTGGAGGAACTTCATCATGCATTAGAACCAATGACACTCGAATCTGTTCCAGCCAAGAAGGAGCCTGGTCTTCAGAAGCAATGGAGATCATGAACAGTAACCGGAGTTAAGTAACTTTTAAACGTATTTCTACTTTTACAGACCATAGTTTCTGCTTATTTGCTAGGCATCTTGCTATAGGTATCTGTCAGTCTTGTACTGTATTCCTAATATACAGCATTTTTGAATAGTAAAAGCACATTTACACACTGCTGAGGTCTGTTTCCTGTGCCGTGATATATTGTGCTAAAGTTCAACTGAAGCAGACCTGTTTTTCTGTGGTGTGCTGTGAAGCTTGTGCTAGGTAAAAATGCTGTGTAAGCTGTTTAGGAACAGCAAGGCTGCAGAGGGTTATGGTGGCCAGAAGGAAGTGTGCAGCTTACCTATCTGGGCCAGAGACAATGAGTGGGAGCCTCTTGTTAAAGAATTTGTAAAGTATGCTTCTCTCTTGAATAAGACTTGGGGTGATAAAGTCTCAGATCATTTTGTAGATTTTAGCCTTAAGGGGTTGGATTTAAGTAAAGCAGAGAAGAGGACAGTGTCCACAGTGGGTTGGTACTTCCTTCATGCTATCTATACTGAAATACAGAGAAGGCAGAAAGCAGAGGCAGAAGTTAAGGTATTAAAAGACCAGCTAGCAGTTGCTTCAGAGTGTGTTTATTTAACTCCTAGACGAGCTGATATTTGCAAGAGCCTTAAGGAAAAAGAAGGGCCATAAACCTGTTATTAAAGCCAGGGTGTGTGCCATTGTCACATCCCAAAACCATGATTGTGAGGATGTGATCGCCTCATCTATCAAATGACAGATGAGGAGATAGAGTTTGATGTTTCTGATTAGGGATGAGCTGAACACCCCCCGGTACGTTCGCACCAGAACTTGCGAACAGACCAAAACTTCGCACGAACGTTAGAACCCCATTGAAGTCTATAAGACTCGAACGTTCAAAATCAAAAGTGCTCATTTTAAAGGCTAATTTGCATGGTATTGTCCTAAAAAAGGGTTTGGGGACCCGGGTCCTGCCCCAGGGCACATGTATCAATGCAAAAAAAAGTTTTAAAAACTGCCGTTTTTTCAGGAGCAGTGATTTTAATAATGCTTAAAGTCAAACAATAAAAGTGTAATATTCCTTTAAATTTCGTACCTGGGGTGTCTATAGTAGACCTTAAGGGTCTGGTATGGATTTTAAGGAGAACCCTGCGCCAAAATTTAAAAAAAATTGTCGTGGGGTACCCCAAAAAATCCATACCAGACCCTTATCCGAGCAGGCCGCAGGAAAAGGGGGGACGAGAGAGCGCCCCCCCCTCCTGAACTGTACCAGGCCACATGCCCTCAACATTGGGAGGGTGCTTTGGGGTAGCCCACCAGAGAACCTTGTCCCCATGTTGATTCCCACAATCCCCACAAAGGGGGGCGGGGTCACCCGCCCCTCTGACGTCACGGGGAATGCCACAGGGAAGTCCCCGTCAAGTCTCTGTGCATCAGAGGGGGGGCGGGGTCACCCAGGAGGCCCCACCCTCCGCTATTTAAGAACAGTCAGAAGACGAGAAGCGTCACACAGCGGGAGCCTCCCTCCATGCCATCATGGATGCGGAGCGGCCCAAAAAGAAGATGAAGACAAGAAGATGAAGAGAAGAAGATGAAGAGAAAAAGATGAAGAGAAAAAGATGAAGAGAGAAGCGTCACACAGCGGGAGCCTCCCTCCATGCCATCATGGATGCGGAGTGGCCCGAAAAGAAGATGAAGACAAGAAGATGAAGAGAAGAAGATGAAGAGAAAAAGATGAAGAGAAAAAGATGAAGAGAGAAGCATCACACAGCGGGAGCCTCCCATCCAATCATGGATGCAGAGCGGCCCGAAAAGAAGATGAAGAGAAGAAGATGAAGAGAAGAAGATGAAGAGAAGAAGATGAAGAGAAGAAGATGCCGCAGAGGGAGATGCCGGACGAGAACACCGGAGAAAGAAGCTGAGGATCGGAGGAAGAAGAGGATGGAGGAAGAAACCGAAGGAAGATAGAAGAAAGAAGAAAAGGATAGAAGATGGAAAAAAGAAGACTTTAAATAAGGGAATTGTCAAAAACTGTCTCTTGTCATTTTTAACATTTTGACTTTTTTTTTGTGAAACGGTCCTTACCATTTCACACAGGGGGGCTGGGATCTGGGGGTCCCCTTGTTAAAGGGGGCTTCCAGATTCCGATAAGCCCCCCGCCCGCAGACCCCCACAACCACCGGCCAAGGGTTGTGGGGATGAGGCCCTTGTCCTCATCAGCATGGGGACAAGGTGCTTTGGTGGGCTACCCCAAAGCACCCTCCCAATGTTGAGGGCATGTGGCCTGGTACGGTTCAGGAGGGGGGTTTACTCTCTCGTCCCCCCCTCTTTTCCTGCAGCCTGCCAGGTTGCGTGCTCAGATAAGGGTCTGGTATGGATTTTTGGGGGGACACCACGCCAATTTTTTAAAAAATGTTGGCGCAGGGTCCCCCTTAAAATCCATACCAGACCTGAAGGGTCTGGTATGAATTTTGAGGGTGACACCTACGTCATTTTTTTTTTAAATTTTGGCGCGGGGGGGTTCCCCTTAATAACCATACCAGACCTGAAGGGCCTGGTATGGAATTTAGGGGAACCCCATGCCAGTTTTTTTTTTTAAATTTGGTTCGGAGTTCCCCTGTGGGGAAATCCCATGCAGTTTTTATCAATGAACTTTTATGTGTATTGTCGGACCGGCAATTCATTAATAGCCGCAAGTAGTTTTAAATGACTTTTTTCCTTTGAAATGTCATTTTGCTGTCTGACTGTTCTAAACACGGGAAACATGCGCCCCTTTACAGGCATACTATAGACACCCCCAGGTACGAAATTTAAAGGAATATTACACTTTTATTGTTTGACTTTAAGCATTATTAAAATAACTGCTCCCGAAAAAACGGCCATTTTTAAAACTTTTTTGCATTGATACATGTCCCCTGGGGCAGGACCCAGGTCCCCAAACACTTTTTATGACAATACCATGCATATAAGCCTTTAAAATTAGCACTTTTAATTTCTCCCATAGACTTTTAAAGGGTGTTCAGTGGCTTTCGAATTTGCCGCGAACACCCCAAATTGTTCGCTGTTCGGCGAACTGGCGAACAGCCGATGTTCAAGTCGAACATGAGTTCGACTTAAACTCGAAGCTCATCCCTATTTCTGATGATGATTATCCAATGGGAAAGAAAACGTGTGTCAGACCTCTCATTACTAAGCATAGGAAAAGGCAACATGATAGAGAGGATATGACAGATGGGGAGTTGCATTATCACAACCCCAGAGATGCGGAATTTGAAGAAGTACGGGAGTTTACACAAACTGAACTCCACAAGCTGGCAAAACAATACAAACAAAGGTCCGGGAAGCCCCTATTGAGTTGGTTCCTACACTTGTGGGATGAAGGGGCAGACAGTGTTGTTTTGTCAGGTAAGGAAGTAGTGGCTATGGGAGTGTTAACCAATAATCCACAATTGCATCAGGCAATGCGAAAAGCCCAAGAGTTTCATGTGAATTTTTCACTGTTAGACCTTGTGAGAGATGGAATAATCTGCATTTACACTAGTCCTACTGACCTGGAAAATACCTACTTCTGGAGAACAATAGGAGAGGATATTTCCAGGTTATGCAAGATGGGTTGTATAACTGAATTAAATACGTTTCCAGAATAGATGGGTCCAGTAATTGAACCCTTTACGTCTGCTCTGTGCTCTAAGCTGATGAAGTCTGTGCCCTTTAATCTCAGGGTTCCATTAATGTCCTTGTTGGGAGGCCTGGGATTAAACAGCAAGATTCATGAAGCCACTACCCTTTTAAGCCAGTTGGGGGAGCTAAAGTAGACTAAAACAAAATCTGTCAGGGCAGTAGATAAGGTCAAGGCCCGACATGAAGAATACAAGCAGAAAATAACTTTTACAGAGAAGAAAGGGAATGGGGTAGAGAAGACAGGAGGTGAAGAGAAAACCAGGCTAGTTTTCTCTAGGAAAAAAATGTGGGTGGACCTATTAAAGGCAGGAGTACCTAAAGATGAAATAGATGGGATTTTTACTTCAGAAATGCAGAAGAGGTGGAAACTTTTAGTGGACAAAACAATCAGAGTTAGAAACACTACTCCTAGTGAAGATAACATCAGCCTAGATTTAGAGAAAACAGAATAGACCCCTCCTGTTAGCCCCAGACCAATTCCCACTGCACATGAACCCAAACCTAAGTATCTTTATCCTGGGGAGGAGTTACAGAAATTCATAAAAGGGGCTTGGGAGGTTCCTTATACTTTATAAAGGGAAGGTGGGCCTTCTGTAATAGCATTTAAGTGTGACAAATATACAAAAAAATCAAAAAGCAGAAAGAGGGCAAATACTTTTTCACACAACTGTAAGTCAGCAGCTACACTGATTTTAACTGCTGATTTTGATTTCTTTAGGGGGAGACTGGAGATCCTCTTTACTCTAAACTTATTTTTGTGAATGTGGCTGTGATAATGTATTTATTGTTGTCACATTAAAACTAACAGGTATTGGTATGGGGAAAAATCTTTCAAGTCTACTCTGTAACTTTGAAGAAACTTTAAGAAAACATGTTAAGAGTTAATGTTAAATAATGTTAAAATATTTGAGAATTGCAAAGCATTGGAAGATAGAATTGAAAAATGGTTTAGCAAAATAACCCAAAACTGTTGCCTGCTTGTTGTTAATTGTAAAATATTGTTACCCTTTGTGGATTAATAAAGAAGAAGAGTGATTTGCCCAGCACCATTTCTGTCTTGAAGTAAACCACTAAAATGGGTCCCCAGGATGATAATGCTGTAATGGTGCAGCTAATCCAATGTGCATTTTAAGAGGTGCATGTATTAACCCATGGGGATTCATAAAGAGCAATTAGATTTCATGTGTTATTATAAAACCTGACCTCAGGTTTAACCCTTGTTTTAGAGCATCATTGTAAATTTGCATTGATTGACTTTCCTTTCCCATTCAGTTCTAAAGTTTCCTTATAGAAATAGAGTATTCTAATACCCCATGCTGTGGTTTCCAGAAATGTTGAATTGTGATTGTATTGCTTTTAAACAGTAAATGTTTGTTCATTTTGATTTGTACAAAAGTGTATTTCAACACCATTGGTTTGTAGTTTTATGCCATTATTTCTTTAAGAAGAATGTATATTTACAGATTAGTGCAAGAGTGCACCACAGTAAGCTAAATTATTTATGGCTACACTGAATGAAAGTGTCCTTTCTAATTATGACATCAAACCTCTGGCTTGTTTCTTCTATACAACATTTCCCCATTAATCTGGACTGCAACAGAAGAACTAATTACATTTAAAAAAAACATTATCTATGGCTTATCTGGATTGAATACTCAACGTCAGACGCCTTGAAAACTTTATTGACCACTCAAGATTAGACACAATTGTTCATCTTTAATACTCCTTGCATTTGTTGCCGTGCCAAGGTCTGCTCCACGCTCCTTCCCTTCCCCTGTGTCCTATCCCTCTTTTCCTTTTTCCTTCCGCTTTTCTTTTCTTTCTCCTTGCTTTTCTGAACTCTAATATGACCTCATAGTCAGTGATTACAGTCTCTCCTAGACTAATTTATAGGTCTTTATAGACAGTTTATTACCATATCATATTGCTGGTTGATGATAGTCCCCTTTCACACAAGATTTAACCAAACATTGTACACTGGACTAAGAAATACTCAATGATGTCTTTGTCATCAATAACTGACTACCAATATTTGTGTATAAATATTATTTGATATTGTTAATAAAAATATATTTGACACTAAAAAAAACATTAAACAATTCCTACCATATCATTTATCTAACTTTCAACTTGTCATGTTCACATATCAATTTTCCAAATACTGCAAGTTATATGCATCAAAAAGAAAAAAAGGTCAGACATCACTTTGGCAAAAGCAAAAAGAAAGGCCGCTTGATTTTCCAAAACATACAAAATCTCTTATAGGTAAAAACAGCGCTCACTAAAAATAAACAGAATGTACTCCTAAAGTCCCAGTCCAAAAAAATGTCATTCCAAAGGATTTATAACATTCCCAAGTCCAAAATGGGCAAAAACAACTCCAGTGATATCCCCTCCGATGAAGTTTCTTTATGATGTTTTCCACCCATCAGTGAGAAATCTTGAAAGAAAAGATACTATATATGGTGAAGTATGTATGATACCATCAATAAAAACCATACGTCTATATTGTGCTTACATCAAACAAATCTCTGTCCGATCCAAATATGTTCATATATATGTACTCTTACCCTCATGTATCTTGAAATAAAACCTTTAATAATATTCACATGCGTCTGTCGTTGTTTGTCTCAACCTTTTCTCCAGATGGATTATTTCCCTCCTCACCACAATACAGTGTGTTGGAAACCCCAAAATTGAAAAAAAAACCGCATAGTTTGATATTGTAACAAAACTTATTTCACCAACTGCAAAATCATATTACACATAAAAGTGCATCTGTATATGTGTGTCTCTTTAACCAGTTGCCGAACAGCTGTCATCATTATACGGCAGCAGGTCGTCTCGTTCCTGTGAATCACCATAGCTATACCCCTTTAACAGCTACAGCAGGCACGGCGGGGAAGCTGATGCACGTGGCCAGCGAACGCTCCACAGAGAGTCAGAACGGGGATTTGTCAATGTAAACAAACAGGGGAGTTCAGAGTGATCGTCTGTTCCTAGTGATTAGGAACAGTGATCTCTCTGTACTCCCAGTCAGTCCCCTTCCCCCACAGTTAGAAACACCTCCCAGGGAACATATTTAATCCCTTGATCGCTCCCTAGGGTTAACCCCTTCCCTGCCAGTGACATTTATCCAGTAATCAGTGCATTTTTATAGCACTGATCGCTGTATAAATGTCAATGGTCCCAAAAAAGTGTCAAAAGTGTCCGATCAATCCACATCAATGTTGCAGTCCCGCTAAAAACTGCTGATCACTGCCATTACTAGTAAAAAAATAAAAATAAATAAAAATGCCATAAATCTTTTATGTTGTTTGTTTTCCAAAATTGTTGGTCTTTTTTTGCTTATATCGCAAAAAATAAAAACCACAGAGTTTATCAAATATCACCAAAAGAAAGCTCTATTTGTGGGAAAAAAAGGACATCAATTTTGTTTGGGTACAGCGTCATATGACCACGCAATTGTGAGTTAAATTGACGCAGTGCCATATTGCAAAAAATGGCCTGGTCATTGGCAAATCTTCCAATCCCTAAGTGGTTAAACCCAGTGTCAAATCCCTTGTGCATATACAATATCTCACAAAAGTGAATACACCCCTCACATTTTTGTAAATATTTTATTATATCTTTTCATGTGACTCATATAACTCAACATACAGCCACTAATGTCTAAACTGCTGGCAACAAAAGTGAGTACACGCCTAAGTGAAAATGTCCAAATTGGGCCCAAAGTTCAATATTTTGTGTGGCCACCATTATTTTGCAGTACTGCCTTAACCCTCTTGGGCATGAAGTTCACCAGAGCTTCATAGGTTGCCACTGGAGTCCTCTTCCACTCCTCCATGATGACATCACAGAGCTGGTGGATTTTAAAGGCCTTGCGTTCCTCCACCTTCCGTTTGAGGATGCCTCACAGATGCTCAATAGGGTTTAGGTCTGGAGACCTAATGCTTGCTTCAGTATGTCACAGTACATGTTGGCATTCATGGTTCCCTCAATGAACTGTAGCTTCTCAGTGCTGGCAGCACTCATGCAGCCCCAGACCATGACACTCCCACCACCATGCTTGACTGTAGGCAAGACACACTTGTCTTTATACTCCTTACCTGGTTGCCGCCACACACGCTTGACACCAACTGAACCAAATAAGTTTATCTTGGTCTCATCAGACCACAGGACATGGTTCAAGTAATCCATGTCCTTAGTCTGCTTGTCTTCAGCTTGTGGGCACTCATGTGCATCTTTAGAAGTGGCTTCCTTCTGGGAGGACAGCTATGCAGACCAATTTGATGCAGTGTGCGGCATATGGTCTGAGCCCTGACAAGCTGACCCCCCATACCTTCAGCTTCTGCAGCAATGCTGGCAGCAGTCATACGTCTATTTCCCAAAGACAACAACTGGATATGATGCTGAGCACGTGCAATCAACTTCTTTGGTTGACCATGGTGAGGCCTATTCTGAGTGGAACCTATCCTGTTAAACCACTGTATGGTCTTGGCCACCGTGCTGCAGCTCAGTTTCAGGGTCTTTGCAAACTTCTTATAGCCTAGACCAACTTTATGTAGAACAACAATTGTTTTTTTCAGATCCTCGGAGAGTTCTTTGCCATGAGATGCCATGTTGAACTTCCAGTGACCAGTACGAGAGAGTGAGAGTGATAACACCAAATTTAACACACCTGCTCCCCAGTCACACCTGAGACCTTGTAACACTAATGAGTCACATGACACCAGTCAGGTAAAATGGCTAGAAGTCAGAATCGGTAATTGCGAGAATTGGGCCCAATTTGGACATTTTTACTTAGGGGTGTACTCACTTTTGTTGCCAGCGGTTTAGACATTAATGGCTGTATGTTGAGTTATTTTGAGGGGACAGCAAATTTACACTGATATAAAAGCTGTACACTCACTACTTTACATTGTAGCAAAGTGTAATTTCTTCAGTGTTGTCACATGAAAAGATGCTAAGGAAAATTGGTATCCATACTTACCGTAATTTTCCTTTCCTGGATCCTCCCCATGTCAGCCTACTATGGGTCAGCTCTGCCCCCTCTGACCCCTCCAGGACCACCTCTTTTCTAGCCCATAAATGGGCGGCTGTCTGCCCACACCAGTGTTCAAAAAAACCCTGCCTCGCGACGGATAAACTGGGTGGGAATCCTCTGGCTGACATGGGGAGGATCCAGGAAAGGAAAATTACGGTAAGTATGGATAACAATTTTCCTTATTCCTGGACCTCCCCATGTCAGCCTACTATGGGATGTACCAAGCAATATTAAGAAGGGAGGGAAGACAAAAAATAAGCCAAACCCTCAATGCAATGCTACTCAAAATTTTCAATGGGCAACAACCGCCGTAATACTGTAGAACCAAATGTTTCCTCAGGCGGACAAGCCATATTGAGCTTGTAATTGCTAATAAAAAAGTGTTGGGCACGCTCCAGCTTGCTGCTCTGCAAACTACCTCAGGGGCGACCTTCGCTTATGCCCAGGATGCTGCCATACCCCTCGCTGAATGTGCCTTGATCTATGAAGGAGGAGGAAGGCCCAGCGTTTTGTTTGCAATATGTATGGTCTTGACAAACCAGGAAGACACAACTCTGGATGTTGCTGGCATACCCCTTTTTAGACCCCATTGGGAAAACCTACAGCTGATCTTGTTTGCCAAAGCTTTTAGTCCATTTCAGGTAGGTTGAAACCGCAGAGACTAGATCTAACCTACTCCACTCATCATCAGCTGTATCCGCTGGAAAGGCTGGGAGAATGACCTCCCAGTTCATACGAAATTATGTGGCCACCTTAGGTAGAAAGCTCGGTATTGGCCTAAGGACTATCTTGTCTGGGAGCACCAAACAATATGGTTCTTCAGATGAGAAGGTGCACTCGGAGCAAAAAACAAAAACAAAAAACTGTTAAAAGAAATAATGAACAAGAGAAAGCTTGATCAAATGGAGGAACCAGCACTGTTCCCAAGACTAGTGTTAAGTCCTCTTTTGGAAAAAAACGATTTCAATGGAGGTCTGATTTCTATGGCTGCCCCTAAAAAATCAGATCACCAACGCATGTAGAGCATATCTTGTACATGACATAGGCGACAAGGCAGGGATTTGGCCCTTCAGGGAATTATAAGCTAACCCTTGGAGACTACTCTGCAGAAACTCCAAAATGTTAGATACTGAAGGAGATCCAAGGTCCCAACCCCTTTCCGTAGTATTCCAGATCCGGTGATAGGTTACATTCGTTCTGACGATCCTGTAATAATGTCATTAACTTTATCCTCCTGCAGTTCGGGTGTCAGGCCCCACTCTGCAGAAGGAGATTTTGACAAGGGAGCAGAGGGATTGGTGAGCCCAACTTTATCCTCCAAGCCAGAGGGAACCACAGCTCCCTGAGCCAGTAAGGTAGGACTACTATTGCTGTGACCCTTTCTCACTGAATTTTCAGCAGGATTTTGAGAGCCGATGGAAGCGGCGGGAACACGTACACCAAGGGGAAGTTCCAAGACCTGGACAAAGCACCCTGACCCAATGCCTGTGGATGCTAGGTCCGGGAGAAGAAGCAAGGCAGTTGACAATTCTCCAATGTCATAAGATCTATCGAAGGCGTCCCCCAGACTCTGAAGATCTTGCGTAACTACTTGGGGTTGAGGCCCCATTTGTTGTGATCCCCAAAGACTCGACTCAAGCGATCTGCTAAAACATTGCCAGGCCCTGGGAGTTAAGAGGAAGATTGACATGCCACCTGAAGGAGAGGGTGACTTCTTGTGCCCCCTTGATGAGATACATAAGCCACCGTAGTTTTGTTGTCCAAAAGAATCTTGACAGCTCGACCTCGCAACATAGGTTGGAACACTAAGAGCGCATCTGACAGCATCCAATCCCAGGAAATTTGAACTATTCGCCCCACAAAGGTACCATTGGCTTTGAACCTGCTGTCCCAGGCAGTGTGCTCTGCAGCCTGCCAGACTGGAATTGGTCGACACCACTGAGGCCTTCAACGGAACTCCGCGAGAAAGATTGCGAGCTACTGACCACCAACCAGGGAACAGATTATCAGAATTGGCAGATGATCCCACTGAAGAAGAAAGTTGCATTGAAACCTCCTTCTGCAATACCTGACCTACGGGACTACTGGAACTGTGGCTGATAAGATACCCTCAGATACTGCATGGATTCCTTCAGCATCATAGAAGGCCTGGCCATCACTGCTTTGTCTGAGACTGGATCCCTTGGACCTTCAGAATTGTCATTCTGGATAAGGAAGCTTATTCTAATGAGATGTTAAGGATCCTTTCGGATTCCGAGACATACTCCCCCTTATCGGCGGATCCCACATCCAAATTCAAACAAAATTTGAGAATACTTGTTCAGAAAGGTTCTGATATGGGCATTCTGAATAAGAAGGAAAAGGAATACTTGGTACCCTTGACACCACGGTTACCAGTTATGTATATATTACCTAAGATACATAAAACTTTGATTAATCCCCCTGGGAGACCTATCATCAGTGGAATTGACTCTGTTACATCAAGAGTCGGGAAGTACATTGATAAGTACTTACAACCACTGGTGATGGGGACCCCCTCTTTCTTAAAAGATACCAAGCATGTTATCAATCTACTTGGTGAGATAGAGTGGAAGTCAACATATTTACTGGTAACCGCGGACGTAGCATCGCTCTATACGGCCATTTCTCATCGTTTAGGTCACGAAGCGGTACAACATTTTCTTTATCGAGACTCCGGTATCTCAATCACGCAAAGGAAATTCGTGTTGGAGCTACTGGATTTTTCGATGAAGCATAATTATTTCTGGTATAACGGTCTTTATTACCTACAGAAGAAGGGAGTTGCCATGGGAGCAAAATTTGCTCCCAGTATGGCCAACTTGTTCATGGCCAAGTGGGAGGAAGATGTGGTATTACATGACAGGCGTGATGAGCTTATTTTATGGAAAAGGTTCATTGACAATGTCCTTTTTATATGGGACGGGGACACTGAATCTGTTTTGACCTTTTTGTCCTTTTTGAACAATAATGATAGAGGCATTGTTCTCTCTCATGAGGTTAATCCCACCCAGATTCATTTTCTGGATTTAAAAATAACTATAGAAAATGGGAGGATTATCACATCCACATATTTTAAAACGACAGACAGCAATGGATATATTCCACTGGACTCTTGCCATCACTGTTCCTGGCTTTCAGCAGTTCCGAAAGGACAATTTTTGCGGCTCAGGGGCAATTGTACTAATATGGAGGATTACAACAAAGAAGCTTTGGTTCTCAGATCCAGATTTTTGGACAAGGGCTATGATGGTCAGGCCCTTGACTCATTAATAATGGAAGTGAGTAATAGGGATCGTCAAACTCTTCTAACTGACAAATCACCACAAGTGGAAAACAGGGAGGATTTTGGCTTAGCTTTTTTGACCATTTACTCTAGCCAAAATTGGGCCATTAAACGCATAATTAAAAGACATTGGCCTATCATTAAGAATGATAGGGTTTTAGGACCTTTGTTGGCAGATAAACATTGTGTGCTATTTAGAGGTGCTTCTAATCTTAGGCATTTCATATCACCTAATGTCCCTGACCCGCCTACAAGGCCTACTTTCTTTGGAGACCTGAAAGGTTTTTATCCCTGTAAAAAATGATAGATTTGTAGTATTAATGCATTCAGGGGGAGAAGATTAACTGAATTTACATCAGTAGGGACAGGCACTACACATTTGATTAATCTTTCATCACCTGTACTACGAAATATGTAGTGTATCTTTTAAGGTGCCCTTGCGGGTTAGAATACGTAGGGCGCACCACTAGAAAGTTACAGGTGAGATTAAGTGAGCATGTTGCCAATATACGAAGGGGATTCGATAAACATAATGTTTCGAAACACTATGACCTCAAACACAATAGGGATCCCACGGGCACCTCATTTTTTGCCCTCGAAAAATATATACCACACTGGCAAGGTAGCAATGGCAAACGTAGCATATCTAGAAGTGAGACCAACTGGATATACAAATTAGGCTGCCATGTGCCTATGGGTTTGAATGTGGAGTGGGACATCAATTGTTTCATCAATAATGGTTGAGTTCTTTTCCCCTTTGATGTCCCACTCCACATTTTTGTCAACCTCCCTTTTTCAACCTCTCATAAAATGCTGATTATCCCATTTATGTTATACCAACTGATTTTTTATTTTTGGATGTTTCCCTTGGATTGAGTATCTATCAATTGCATATGTTTACCTCTGAAGGGTGATGCGAATGATCTTCAGTGATTTGTTTCCTTTTATCTAGTATTATTATCTCTGAAATTGTAAATATATTTCTGAGGCAATATTCAAGTTGTCTACAAGATGGCGCTATAAAAGCTTCATGTTGCTCTATGTGTTCTAATTGTGTTAATTAGCATCATGAGCACCTAACACTGCCCTTGTAATTGCTTCAGTTTTTTTCCTCTCCAGGTATCCTAATTATGTAACCAATGGCTAAACTTCTTCGTTCCGCCGCTCAGGTATATAATGCGCATGTGCGGACGTGTGGGCGTGCCACTGATGATGTCATTTCTGACGAAACGGCCGTAGGGTAAACACGCACGATCGTACTGCGCATGCATGGACGTTCGATATCTGTTGGAGCCGGTTTTTAAATTCCTTGCAAGGAACATGTTTTATGGATGCCTGTTTGGCAAATTTTAATAAAGGAGAGTTAAACCTTATCACATTATTGGAGTGTCTTCTCTCTTTTTAACATTTACCACCGCTGTGAGCCACCTCTCCCTATTGGAGGCATTGGATGACTGTCTGCTGCCGCCTGTTTATCGTTTCCGGACGGGACCCATACACCGACAGGATAATACCCAGTTGAGGTCTTCATGCCTTTTATTAAGGGCTGTCTGGTAAGCCTTTAATCTTTCTATGGTGATGGGTGTCTATTGCGGTGAAAGTCACGGATTCATCTACACAGCGTATTCACCAAATTGCCTTTATGGACACTATATGATTTGTATTTATTGACACTATATGATTCTTTGAAGCACGTCAATATCTAGTGTGATATGAGTTTGCGGAGGTGACAGTTGTGTATATATCCTCACAGGAATTCTTTTATCACCCAGCTTGTTACTACATTACACTATGTATGAACAATATGTATGATTTTGATTTATTTTACCACTAGTGGATCACTATGCACTGTGGTCTCTTCTGCTAATGTTAGTTGTACATCCAGCGCTGCACTTTTCTCTATATATGCTCAGTGGTGCCCCCTATCAGGGTTATAGTGTCTAGCTGCAGTTTTTTTTTTTTTTACAAGTTTTTCATTCATATATTATTCAATATATCATTTAATTTTGCACACCTAGCAAAATTTTTTCTTTAGAATTATTTGGGTCAAATGCACCTGGCTCTTCCGAAAGTTGATCAACCAACTGAAACGAGTTAGTGTTTTGCAGGTGAATTCACATGAACTAGAAGGAGCTCATTTGATGGACCCAGAAGTAGCATGTCATCTAGATAATGAAATATTTGCACTCCCTTGACCCTGAGAGTCACAACGACAGCAGACAGTAGCTTTAAAAAAACGTTCTCAGAGTCGTGTAGAGACCAAATAGGAGAGATTAAAAATGAAAATGAGAGCCTTCCACAGAAGGCCTGAGAAAGCGATGGTGAGATGCGTCTATGGAGACATGAAGATACGCATCCACCATCGATGGAAACCATCCAGTCTCCTGACTCCACAACCGAAACGATCGTTTCCAATGACTCCATTTTGAATGGTGGAACCTTCATGTAAGAATTCAGGACTTTGAGGTCAAAAACTGGTCCGAAACCCCCTGAAGCCTCTGGGACCAAAAACAGAGGGGGAACATAATCTTTGACCCAATTCGTGCCTTGGAACCGGAAGGATGGCCCTTGCTGCCAACAGCTCCCTTATATATCCTTGCAAACATTGCCTCGTTTCCAAATCCGTAGGAAGTCCAATTTCTATGAACAAGGTCTGAGGGGGCCTTGTTCTGAACTCGAGATGATAATGTGATAGAATGACAGCTACAATCCAGGCATCATGTAATTTGTCCGCTCAAACCGCTCCTGAATTGGTCTAGTCTTGCTCCTACTTGAGAGGGTTAAGTGGAGACAGCTTCAGAAGGACCTTTATTTGAAGCCTTAGGCTCTGTCTCTACTACTGCGAGTTGTTGTGCGACCTGACACATGCGAAGTCGCATGACAAGTCAAAACCCATGTATTTCAATGGACCCTGTTCTAATCGGTGCGACTTAAGTCGCCATGACTCCAAAAAAGATTTCTGCACTACTTTGTTCCAACATCTATGCGATTTGTTCTCACATGGTTTTTACAGGTTGAATGACATTGCATCACAAATCGCACAGCACAGTTGCAGTGTAAATCGCGCGACTCTGGGGATGCAGCAGTGGAAACACAGCCCCAGGAGCTTTGAGGCCCTGGGCTTGGAAGGTTTCTGGAAAGTAGAACCAACTCCCCTCCACTGTCTGAAAAACTGTCTGTAAGCCCTGGCCTCTCTGAATCCTTCTTTGGATCTCTTGTTAAACCAAAAGGGCTGCTGTGTCTTAAAGAGCCATTATCTTTGCTGTCATCTTGACCTGGTCGACAGCCACAAATAAACGTATGCGATTCTGAGACCATCTCAGCCTCAGATGGATCCGAATCGCTATCGACTTCAGAGTTAAAATGCACTGAAAACACATGATCTGAATCTGCAGATGGTGAAGATACAGCAGGATGAGCAGGATTCCTTGAAACACTCTTTAACCCTTCCTTGACTGCGTGCTTAATGTAGGATTTAACCTGGCATGCTTTCGCAGCATTGTCCTGAGCTGTCTGATGTCTTGACCACTCTTGGCTAAATAAATAAATAAATAAATAAATAAAATAAATAAATAAATGAATAAAATTAAACTTTAAAAGGCGTCCGGAGCCAGGACGAAAAAAGACACTGGTGTGGGTAGACAGCCGCCCTTTTATGGGCTAGAAAAGAGGTGGTCCTGGAGGGGTCAGAGGGGGCGGAGCTGACCCATAGTAGGCGGACATGGGGAGGTCCAGGAAAATAAAATATTAACAAAAATGTGAGCAGTGTACTCACTTTTGTGAGATAATATATATATATATATATATATATATATATATATATATATATATATATATATATATATATATATATATATATATATATATATATATATATATATATATATATATATATATATAAGCATCAGCCACTCTAAGTAACTTACTGATGGTAAGATTATAAATGCATCCTCAAATAATCCTCTTTGATGAACTCCAATCGCTTTTTGATCCAAGCAAAATGCATATAGCCTATTATGTCCCTTTAAGCCTAATGCCAGGCTCCTTATATATATATATATATATATATATTTATTGTTGTAAAAGTTTTTATTGAAAGCTTAAACGATACAACAGAGAGTAAGCAATCGTGGACACAGCCGCTATGAAGATAAAAAATGTAAGACAATACAATAGTTTAGTGAGTCATATGAACCATACAGTAGTAAACATATCTTATTAAATTTTGTCAAGTAAGAGCAGGAATCAAGAAGAACCTATAGGCAAAGGTTTTGCAGTTAACATGTATGTTTATAATGGTAGGGTAAGCAGTCATCAATGGACTGTAGAGGTGTTTTGTATCGGTAAGTATCGTGGTGAGGGTTGAATAGTCTTTGAGCAAGGGAAGGGGGGATAGGGGGATCAAACGTTGCCATTGGTGTCATTTGTGATTGTAGATTGTACGCCCCATATGACACATTTATGGGCTTCCCAATTAATAAGTGGGGAAGTATCAGCAGATTTGTTTTCCATAAAATATTGTTAAATGTGATGGTCAACTTCTGCAGCAATAGCAGGATCAGTGAGGAGAGAGGGGTCAATTCTCCAGGACTGTGATCAAGTATATGTGTCAAGGAATGCAATAGTCATTGAGATTGGGTGATGATCTGAGAGAAACATCGGGTCAATGGATGTGCTTTGATGGATGGGAAGGTCGTTTTGCGAAATGAAAAGATAGTCTATTCTTGAATATTTGTTGCGTGGTGCCGAAAAGAAAGTATAGTCTTTGCCGTTTGGGTTTAAATTGCGCCAAATTGGACTCGAAGTTCGTAGAGTGGTACGCCATGGGGAAGAATTTATTTTGTAATTTCGGTGTCGAGTCGGTACGAAAATGAGTTTCTTGCAGAAATAGTATATCTGCTTTACTGCGTTGCATAGTTAGGAGTAGCTGAGATCTTTTTTCTGGTACATTAAGTTCTTTAACATTTAGAGAGACGATTTTGATCGGAAGTGTACTAAGTTTAGGGGACGTCGAGGCCATTGCTAATGTAGTAATGTGGGTCCATTAGGCCTTGGAGGATCAAAAGTTATGAGAGCCGTTGCAGATAGGAGGGTTAACCTCTAATAGGTAAAAACATTTAAAAGGTATAACCTAGAGGGAGAGTGGTTTTTGAAGTCCGTATTCGAATATCGGGGGGGGGTATAAAGTGACGCGGGGATTCTGGGTAAAATGTAGGGTTGGGTTGTGGGGGGTTGAGAGCCCACTCACCTGTTCAGATAGGGAGATGTATAGGCCAGAAGATATCAGTGGCGTCTGGAGAATTCGTTGAGATATAGAGTTATGTCACTTTTAGGATGCCACTGTATTGGAGGTGGTTTGATTGAAAGGAAGTGGTTGTCTAGATGTGCCATCAGACCATTGGCCTCAGTTTGGCACACTTGTAATCGGCTGGGGAGTAGAGATTAAGCATGAGTTATTGAGATCTGTATTCTGCGTTGTTGGTGCAGGGGCTGCGTCCTTAAAGTGTATCTTAACGTCTCAGCATTGTGTTGGTATTACTCAGGGCATTCTAAACGGGGAGACTACATTAGTTTTATGACATGTGATCTTCTCTACAGGTTTCTCCCTTAATATGGAGTGTTTGACCCTATGGGTTAACATTGAATCGAACCAATGTCCTATTCTGTATGATCCATTGTGATCGACCCAGTGAGATAATTCACAGCTGAAAACATAAAACTAAGATTCGCCAACGTGGCATCGGATTAACATGTGGGAACAGAAAGATAGAACTGACCCTGAAAAGACCTGTAATATATATGCTTTGCGGAACTGGAGCATGGCCGTGCAGACATTTGTCATTGGAAATGTCATTACAGTGAATTGTTTCATCTCAGTATATAAGGTACAATACCGTTGTATAGTCGCTTGGGACCGACATTTTGCTCATGCTTATTATCTGGTCAGATTGCTTACCCCTTTTAACAGTATCTCTGTGTATATGAGTGCCAACGAGCATCTCTCACCACTAGATGGCACCCTGAGACAATTTTTCAGTTTTAGGACATCTAAAACATACTAGTTACAGAGTAATAGGTTTTTAGGTAGGGGATACAGAGTTTTAGCCAATATGCTGTGCAATCTGTCAGCAGGCTTGTCACATAAAGTTGAATCCTTGATAGCTATAACTCGGATAGCACAGAGAAACACACAATGCATTTTGCCGTACCATGAATAAATGATACCGTTTTAAGCCTGGAAAACCTCTCAGTATCTGGCTAAGTTCATCAAAACTATTGGTTTTGCTCTTGCAGTCTTAACCTGAAATACAACCCGAGGAGATTTTTTTTTTTCTTTACCCAGTGGCCGGTATATCATCAGGATCCCAGCGTGAGTGAGCCAAGACAGGGTTCAAGGCAGCAGGGAGCAACAAGTGTCCTGTTTCCAGTGCAGACACGTTTGCAATACTTAAAAGGAATGACAGACACTGGGGTTCACGGTCCCCCTGCAAGTCTGGATGGCTTCTGTTTCTAAAAACTTCCTCCCCTGCACTGCTACTTCATATAAACAGGCAAGTGTATGGGTATTAAGTATGAAGAAGTATTGGGCGTATTGGGCTGCTGCTGAAATGCCGGTCAGATGTGTGATCCGGACAGAGAAGTGCTGTAGTATTTATGGGGCTTGTAATGGTTCTGTGAATCATACAGGGAACGTGGTGTTTTAGGTCATATAGGTCGGGAAGCAGTTCCTTAGCTATTGAGTGATGCCTGCATGTGATAGTAGAGTACTAGCGGCTGAAGAGGTCCTCGGTAGTGTCAGCTTCTTGGGTGTAACTTACAGGTTTATCAGGGTGAAAGACAGGCAAGTCAGGAAATAAGATAGAGACAGGTTTGTGAACTTAACTGGTCATGCTGAAGTAATCTCCTGGAGTCAATTTAATGGTCACGGCGTGCCCTGCAAGGCAAAGGGAGCAGCTGTTGTTGAGACATCAAAGGCGGGATGAGTCATGTAGCCGAGGGGGATCTGGGCCTCCTGTAGTGTGTGTTCTGCGCCTCCATAGGTTCCTCTCCGGGTGATCGAGTGGGTGAGCTGGAGATGTTGAAGTCTGCGTACCAATTTAGTACCTCCACAAATGGTATGTCAAGTGTGTGACAGAAGGCGTCTAGCTCTTCAGGGAATCTGAGCAGTGCGGAGCGTCCCTGATATGTTGCAGACAGCCCGAACAGGAACTTCCACCGGTATTGGATACCCTTATTTTTTAGAAATATGAAAAAAAATTACCGCGCTTCACAAGCATGAAAAATTAAATAAGCTGCAGTTCTCTCCCTCTTAACATTAAGTTCTTTTACATTTAGAGAGACAATTTTGATCGGAAGTGTACTAAGTTTAGGGGATGTCGAGGCCATTGCTAATGTAGTAATGTGGGTCCATTAGGACCCACATTACTTACCATTAGGACCCACATTACTTACCACGCTTACCAAAGGCAAGCTATAAACCAGCTTGTATACGGATATCCACTCAATGGGGACAACACATTCGACCTCCTCAAAAGGGAAAGACAAGCAGAAATCCTCCATCCAGTGGATCAAAGCACTCAGCAAGGGGGACCCAGGGGAATAGAAAATAAATTCTCCATAGTGTAGATAAATTTTATTAAAAAGGAATATTGCATTTACATCAACAGCAAGGATATAAGCATATTTGAAGATAAAACAGCCGGCCGGCCTGCATACACCCGTTCAAGACGAGATGATAATCGATGATGTCAGCGCGTCAACCATCTGACGTACGTTTCGTCCTAATAGATGTCGTCATGGGAACTACGACGACGTCTATTAGGACAAAACGTACGTCGGATGGTTGACGCACTGACATCATCGATTATCATCTCGTCTTGAACGGGTGTATGCAGGCCGGCCGGCTGTTTTATCTTCGTATATGCTTATATCCTTGCTGTTGATGTAAGTGCAATATTCCTTTTTAATAAAATGTATCTACCGATTTACACTATGGAGAATTTATTTTCTATTCCCCTGGGTCCCCCTTGCTGAGTGCTTTGATCCGCTGGACGGAGGGTTTCTGCTTGTCTTTCCCTTTTGAGGAGGTCGAATGTGTTGTCCCCATTGAGTGAATATCCGTATACAAGCTGGTTTATAGCTTGCCTTTGGTAAGCGTGCATTTTTATAGGTGGTGGATTCTTCACTGGGTGTTTTTCGATGAATTTTGATTAATCACCATTGGACATTGATTTGGCTTTGGGGACTTTCTTATTTTTTAGAACTTCCAGTAAAGGGCGCAGATCTCTGCGGTGCCTAAGAGTGATACCCGAAAGATCCTGGTAGATGTGGATGACATGGCCTTCATGTTCAAGCTGTATCTTGTTCCGGGCCTTCTTGAGGATTTCTTCCTTGATCTTGTAGTCTATCAGGCAGCAGACAATATCCCTCGGGGGGTCATACTATCTCCTTCTCGGTTTGAGGGGTCTGTGTATATGCTCCATGTTAATGGGCGTTTGGCGGGGTTTGTCAAGGAGCTGATTGAACAGGGCCGTCACTGTGAGGGGTATCTGGTCTGTGCTGATACTTTCGGGGAGACCTCTCACCCTCAGGTTATGTCTTCTCCCTCCATTGTCCAAATCCTCAGTGTGCCTCTGGAGATCTCTAAGTTGCATAGTGTGTGTGTCCACTGTGCAGTGGATCTTCCTTATAGTTGTCTGCTGGTGTGCAGCCTTCTTCTCCACATCCTGTACCCTTCCCGCTATTGCCTCTATTTCGTGATGGAGATCAGTGATGGCCACAAACAGCGTATCCTTTATATCTGCCGCCACTGTGCGGAGATCATTAAGGCTTGGTTGCTGGTGTGTCTCTTGGCTAGCTGCCATAGGAGGGGGATGTGATTCAGTAGGAGATAAGGTGATCCCGTCTTGTTCCTGTGAGGGAGCTGAGGAGGACGCTGCCATATTAGCTCTCTGAGAGCGGAAGATCTCCGGGATATTCTGGTGTCCTCGTCCATTGATTTCTCTCGGTGAGCGTGATCTGGATGCCAAGGTACCACGGGAAGCTGTACCCATGTTTAGGGCTAAATAGCAATGCTGTTCCCCAAAGAAAGCTGAGTTGAGGCTGTGGGCTGACAGAGCTTGAGGATTAAGCAAACCACACCCCTCATATATGTATATATTTATATATATATAGAGAGAGAGAGAGAGAGAGCGAGAAAGAGTGAGAGAGAGAGAGAGAGAGATAGAGAGAGAGCGCATCAGCTGCTCTAAATCCCTTCCCAGAGGCCAGATTATAAGTGCATCCTCAAACAATCCTTTCTGATGAACTTCAGTCGCTTCCACATCCAAACAAAACGCATATAACATAAAAAAAATAGTGTAATAACGCTTTAAAATTGTTGAAAATGTGCACTCACATGGCATCAAATGCTCACGTACCCAAAACGTGAAGTATTGTTCCCAGTCTCCTGGTATACTGTAGATATCGTCACACCATGCACCTTACCAGAGTGTTACACGTAAACCCTGTCATTCATACTCTTTCTGATCCTCCATCCTCCAGGATTAGGGCTCACTCATACAAAATAATAAAACAGGGCCCATAGTGCAGCAGTAAATGCAAAAAATCCAAAGTTTAATCCAAAGTTTAATGTTCACAATTTACTTACAATCACTGTAAAAAACACCTAAAAACTAAAAACTATTTTCAAATAAAGGTTTTTTTTTTTTCATGGTGTATGTCTTTTTATCTACTTTTTCCAAAAAAACATTTTTTTGTGAATGAGTAACATAGGGAATCTATGTACCCGCACTCAATCAGGTAGGGGGAGGGCTGGATTTCTGGGGGCCACCTTATTCTAAAGGTTTCAATCCCCCCCACCCCACAGACCACACATCCTCTTGGTATCATCAGATATGGGAATTAGGTCCTTGTTCTCATCAACAAGTGGGAAGGTGCCCTTCAAGGGGGAAGTCTTGCAAGGTGCCCTCCTGGTGTTTAGGTAAGGTATGGTTCAGGAGGGTGGGCCACACCATTGTTTCCCCCCTTTCCTAGCCAGTCAGGCTGCATGCCTGGATAAGGGTCTGGTATGGATTTTGAGGGAGGCCTCACACTATTTCTGTCTTTAAAGGACAGAATACATTTTTTGTAAACAATATGTACTGCCACTTTTGGGGGAAAAAAGCATAGGGTTCCCCTTAAAATCATACCATTGCCAAAATTATGTTGCCCTGCTGATACTAAAAATTGTAAATGAAACACAGACATTGTGAAAAGACTCCCTTTATTAACCCCTGCACAAAAAAAAAAGAAAAATTATGCCCCACAATGTAAATCCAATGATAATTAATTCATCCAGCAGTGTAGATCCAAATTCAGTCATGATGAGCGGCGCCCATAGACCTGACAGCATGACAGCCTGATGCCACAACAATTCTGCCTTCCCACTACTTCCATCACAAATGACAGCTCCATAGTGCCCCTTAAATGTAAACTTTTTTTTGGAGGAGTATACGGTCAAAGTCACCTCTCCTAGCATGTAATTTAAGGACGTAGATCCCCTTAACCTTCATACCTACTGTACATCCTCCATGGCATAAGGAAAAATGTCTGGCTAGGGGTTTCTCAGTCTTTTTCATTAAACGCTCTCAGATGTTCACCGAATCTGACTTTTAATGATCTTTTGGTTTTCCCTTTATAGATTTTCGGACAGGGACAGGTAATCATGTAAATCACTTTCATTGTAGAGCAATTAATTAGGTCTCTAATTTCATACCAATTTTGTCCTAGTGCATCTTGAAAAGTATTGGTTCTATCCACAAAGGGGCATACCTGACATTTGTTATGGGGAAACATCACTTTAGTTGTGGGGTATGTTGACAGCCACTTGGTACTTGGTCCCTTGATAAATTCTGATTGAATCAGCATATCCTCCAGATTTTTTGCCTGGCGGGCTACCATCTTGGGAACCGGTCCCACTATGGCCGCCAAGCCGGGACTATTTAGCAGTGTCTCTCCAAGACCTTTACACACTGTGTTCCACATGCTGTTATTATTCTCACCGGGCTTGGATTTATCAGTCCTTTACTTTTGTTACCAATCTCCATGGAGAGAAGACTCTCTCTACTTCGACCTGCTACCTTCTTTTTTGGGTTGCGGGTTTGTCCATGAGAGTAACCATGCTCACGGAATCTCTCATGCATATCAGTTTCCTCCTTCCTGAATTCACTTGTTTTAGTACAATTTATTTTTATCCTTAGGAACTGGCCCACTGGGATCCCATTTAAGCAAGGGGGATGGTGGTTATCTGCTCTTAAGAGGGCATTAGCTGCAGTTTCTTTATGGAACATACGTGTACATAATTGTCCCTCTTCAATAGCTATCCATAAGTCCAGAAAAGAGATCTGGGCGTGATCAAAAGTGTAGGTCAAGTGTATGTTGCGTTTACTGTTGTTGAGTTGATCAACACATTTATGAAAATCTTCTATATCTCCTTTTTATACCACCAATACATCGTCGATGTAGCTTAGCCATGTATGTACATGGTCCTGGTACATCGACGAGGTAAAGACATCAGTTTCTTCCCAGAGGCCTAAATATAGGCAAGCATAGGCCGGCGCCCACATTGCTCCCATAGAGGTACCTTTTATTTGTTGGTAGTTCTGTGCAGAGAATTGGAAGAAATTATTGGACAATGCAAAGTGCAACAATTCTACCAGGAACTTGTGGATCAAGTTGTGGAAAATGTAAATCTAGGAAGGCCTCAACTGCAGGTATGGAGGAGCGAGGTATAGAGTGATTCCACATCAATACCTATCAGCCACACCTAACCCCACCTGTAGATTAGCTATTTTGGATAGCACATTTCGAATATCTAGGACATATGATTTTAACTCTGTTACCATATCCTTGAGTAAAGAGTCAAAATAGCCACCCATCTTCTCAAGGGGACCCTGTACCGCCGATACAATCGGTCTCCCTGGTAGATTTTGCAAGCGTTCATGCACCTTTGGTATAATGTAAAAGGTGGGCACATTGAACTCTCTCACAAGGAGGTGCTCATATTCATGATTACTAAGAAGACCAACCTTTTTCGCAGCCCTTAGTTTTTGATTTAACTGTCATGCTGCTTTGAGAAATGGATTGTAATCTAATCTTTTGTATGTTAGGGGAACATTTAATAAACGTTTAGCTTCCTTTTCGTAAAGATTTTCGTTCATTATAACAATGTTATCCCCCTATCGCTTCTTTTTATAATGATATTCTTTGCTTTTCTAAGCTTGCTTAGGGCCCGTCTTTCTTCGTATGTTAAATTGTCAATGCCTCTTTGTGTCCAATCTATGCCATCTAGGTCTGATTGGACCATTTCCAAGAAAAGGTTTAAACACAGATTTTTGGATAAGGGTGGCATCTTTTTGGAAATACTCCTTAGTAGGGATGAGCTGAACACCCCCCTGTTCGGTTCGCACCAGAACATGCGAACAAGCAAAACATTTGTTCGAACACGCGAACACTGTTAAAGTCTCCGGGACACGAACATGAATAATCAAAGGTGCTAATTTTAAAGGCTTATATGCAAGTTATTGTCATGAAAAGTGTTTGGGGACCTGGGTACTGCCCCAGGGGACATGGATTAGTGTTTAGAACAGTCTGACTGCAAAATGACATTTCAAAGGAAAAAAAGTCATTTAAAACTACTCGCGGCTATTAATGAATTGCCGGTCCGACAATACACATAAAAGTTCATTAATAAAAACGGCATGGAAATTCCCCACAGGGGAACCCCGAACCAAAATTAAAAAAAAAGACGACGTGGGGGTCCCCCTAAATTCTATACCAGGCCCTTCAGGTCTGGTATGGATTTTAAGGGGAACCCTGCACCAAAATAAAAAAAATGGTGTGGGGTCCCCCCAAAAATCCATATTAGACCCTTATCCGAGCACGCAACCTGGCAGGCCGCAGGAAAAGAGGGGGGATGAGAGTGCCCCCACTCCTGAACTGTACCAGGCCACATGCCCTCAACATTGGGAGGGTGCTTTGGGGTAGCCCCCCAAAGCACCTTGTCCCCACGTTGATGGGGACAAGGGCCTCATCCCCACAACCCTTGCCCGGTGGTTGTGGGGGTCTGCGGGCGGGGAGCTTATCGGAATCTGGAAGCCCTCTTTAACAAGGGGACCCCCAGATCCTGGCCCTCCCCCCCGTGTGAAATGGTAAGGGCCTACCATTTTCATCAAAAAAGTGTCAAAAATGTTAAAAATGACAAGAGTTTTTGACCATTCCTTTATTTAAATGCTTCTTCTTTCTTCTATCTTCTTTCTTCTCTCTTCTCTCTTCTATCTTCTATCTTCTATCTTCCTTCGGGTTTCTTCCTCCATCTTCTTCTTCTTCTGGTTCTTCTGGTTCTTCCTCCGGTGTTCTCATCCTGAAGGGTCTGGTATAGATTTTGAGGGGGACCCCACGCCATTTTTTAAAAAATTTTGGCTGGGGTTCCCCTTAATATCCATACCAGACCTGAAGGGCCTGGTATGGAATTTAGGAGGAACCCCCTCACGTCATTTTTTTTTGAATTTTTGGTTCGGGGTTCCCCTGTGGGGAATTCCCATGCCGTTTTTATCAATGAACTTTTATGTGTATTGTCGGACCTGCAATTCATTAATAGCCGCGAGTAGTTTTAAATGACTTTTTTCCTTTGAAATGTCATTTTGCTGTCAGACTGTTCTAAACACAGGAAACATGTGCCCCTTTACAGGCATATTATAGACACCCCCAGTGACGAAATTTAAAGGAATATTACACTTTTATTGTTTCACTCTAAGCATTATTAAAATCACTGCTCCTGAAAAAAACAGCCGTTTTTAAAACTTGTTTTTGCATTGATCCATGTCCCCTGGGGCAGGACCCAGGTCCCCAAACACTTTTTATGACAATAACTTGCATATAAGCCTTTAAAATTATCACTTTTGATTTCTCCCATAGACTTTTAAAGGGTGTTCCGTGGCTTTCGCATTTGCCGCGAACACCCCAAATTGTTCACTATTCAGCGAACTGGCGAAGCTCATCCCTACTCCTTAGATCAGTTACTCTCCTACTAGGATTACTTGTTGTAGGGGGGGTCCTCATTTTCCTCAAGCAAGGCGATTAGAATCTCTAGTGCTTTCTGATCATCCATTTCTAGGTGCAGTTTGCCAGTATTAGAGATGTCCTTCCTCTCATAAAGAGACCTTCTTCAGGATAGGAGTGACATCCTTGTAGACTGCAAAGTCATCCATATTGTTAACAGGGGAAAATGACATACATCTTTGCAAAAGTTTGATATGTTTTGGGGCCAAAGGGAAATCAGAGAGGTTAATAACCTCCATGTCCCTTTTTACTATTCCTAAAGGGCAGTATTCTTGGTTAATATTTTTTCTGACTTCTCGTACGTGATCTCTCATTTCCTGTTTTTGGAAGTTTGTCCTTGTTTTTGATACCTGATTGAGTTATTATTTTTGACGGTATTTTCGGAGGCGGGATGTGGGTTACAGCATCTTCTGCCCCCTCCTTGTCTAAAAAAAGTCATTGATTTATTAGCATTTTCCTCATCAGTATCACTAACAGATCTTTCACGTCTTAATCTAGATTGCGAATGTGGTCCTCTTCTTGAGGATCTGCTCCTTCCTCGTCGACTGGTTAGGTCAAAGACCTCATCTTTTTTCAAAGTCATTAATATCCCTCCTAAATTTTGTTTGTTTAGTTGTTTTTAAATTAAGTTGGACTCTCTCCATCTCCTTTTTGAGAAGTTCATTTTATTTTGAGAAATCCTCTGTTTCTTTTAGGGCATTTAATCCTTGTGCACTTTCCTCAATCTGTTCTTTAATTCGACATAATTGAACCTTCTCCTCCTCTGCTATTAGGCCCATTACCACTAGCCCATGATTAATACATAGTTCCTTCCACTTAGGGAAGAAACTATCTGTGTGGAGATGTTCTGCAGGTACTATCCTTTCTCTTAGACCTCAGGTACTATCCTGTCTCTTAGACCTCATGGTACTACTCTATGTATGCATTTCTTATTCAGGTGTCTAGTCAATAACTTTTTATGTTCTTTAAATTTGTTTATGATTTCCTCCTCCTAATTTGGAATTTGAGTGTCTTGAAAAGCTTCTCTGATTTCCTGATCAATATCTTCCCCTAGAACAAATGCCATCCCTAAGTTGGGAATGTATAGAAAAACCCTCAACAGAAAATGTGAAACTAGAAAAATGAAAAGTAGACACTGGTAAGAAAGGATCAAAAGGTGATCTGAACCAGCTGCATATAAACTAAACAAAGAACCGGGAAGGTCACAAAAATGAATCCGCTATATTATAGTAGTCACTCATAGATCACTCACCACATCAGGTGTTGCTACCATAACCAATATGTATTGCAGAAAAACAAAACCTGGTATAGGCCACCAGGAAAAATGGGTTACTAAGGTATTAATTGGATCATACTAGAGTGTATCTAAAAAAATATGATTTATTTATTGACAAGGTGTGGCATAATATAAAATATAAGCCAAGGAAATTGCACAGCTTCAACAACATAGGCTTCCACATCTAATATGCAATGAGTAAGTTGGCTGTGGAAACCTAACACTATGTACCCACTACTCATTCACATGGGAGCAGATAGGGCAGATATTTGGGGCTCCTTATTTTAAAGGGGGCTTTCATATTCTGATAAGTTCCCCCCACAGGCTCTCACATCCATTTTGGAGGACAGGATGTGTAGATGAGGCCCTTTTCACCATCAACAAAAGGTAAAAGGTGCCATACAAAGGGGAGAGGCTTTGCTGTCCCCATTCCAAGGTACCCTCCCAATGTTGAGAGCATATGGCCTGGTATGATTTCCTGGCAATCAAAGGTTCATTCCTGGATACGTTTATTTTATTAACATTTAGCAGACTTAACATCATTAAATTGTTTGCTGGCCCTTTTAGAGAAAAAAAAATATTATGGGGTTTGCTTAAACATTCAACTCAGACCTTTTCCAAGTATGTAGCCTTTTTGGCCAGGGAGAACAGCAGCAATGATCAACCACCCAAACTTTACCAGGCCACATGCCCAAAACATTGAGACGGCACCTTTCGACAGGGGATGATTAAGCCTCCCCTCGCTTGCAAGACATTCTCCACATATTAATGGGGACATTAACCTCATCCCAATATTCTATTTCCTAAAAGGGATATGGAAATCAGAATCTGGAATCCCTCTGGATTTTTACATTGTGGGGCATTATATATATATATATATATATATATATATATATATATATATATATATATATTTTTTTTTAATTGATACTGCCTCTCCTCTACCCATTATAGATAACAGCAGAAAACTGCTGGAATTTAAACAACAGTGCCAGAGAACCTAGGTGACATAATTGATCAAATATGTTTATGACCATATTTAGTCAATGACATCACCCTGGATCCCCTCCAGTTGGTTTACAATTTGAAGCAGAAACCAACAGGTAACTACCAAGGTGGTAGTAATACCATGGATAAATGAGAGACTGCTGCATCCATTTGATGGTCTGTCATGTGGCGGCAGTGACCAAACATAAAGCTTATTCGTTACTGTAACCATGAAAGCGTTAAAGGGTATGTCCACTCAGTACTGATATTTTAGTTTTAACAGATGCTTAAAAGTTTCTTTATTGGACTATATTGATGAAATATCTGCACCTAAGTTTCCAGATCTGCACCCTAGTAGTGTTTTGTATTTCATTTCATATTATGGGAAATTTATCAGGAGATACTTTAACATGAAATGTTTGTCAGGAACACCCGAACTCTTATGCCCCGTACACACGGTTGGATTTTCCGACAGAAAATGTGTGATAGGACCTTGTTGTCGGAAATTCCGACCGTGTGTAGGCTCCATCACACATTTTCCATCGGATTTTTCGACACACAAAGTTTGAGAGCAGGCTATAAAATTTTCCGACAACAAAATCCATTGTCTGAATTTCCGATCATGTACACAAATCCGACGCACAAAGTGCCACGCATGCTCAGAATAAATAAAGAGATGAAAGCTATTGGCTACTGCCCCGTTTAGAGTCCCGACATACGTGTTTTACGTCACCGCGTTCAGAATGATCGGATTTTCCGACAACTTTGTGTGACCGTGTGTGTGCAAGACAAGTTTGAGCCAACATCCGTCGGAAAAAATCCTAGGATTTTGTTGTCGGAATGTCCGATCAATGTCCGACCGTGTGTATGGGGCATTATACCATACACACGATCGGATTTTCCAACAACAAATGTTGAATGTGAGCTTGTTGGCTGAAAGTCCAACTGTGTATATGCTCCATCGAACATTTGTTGGCGGACTTTCCGCCAACAAATGTTGGCTAGCAGGTTCTCAAATTTTCCGCCAACAAAACTTTGTTGTCGGAATTTCCGATCGTGTGTCCGCCGCACAAAAGTTCACGCATGCTCAGAATCAAGCAGAAGGAGCCGCACTGTCTATTGAACTTCTTTTTTCTCGGCTTGTTGTACGTCACCACGTTCCCACGTTCATAATTGTTGGCCAACATTTGTGTGACTGTGTGTATGCGAGACAAGTTGGAGCTAACATCCTTCGAACAAAAATCCACTGTTTTGTTGTCTGAAAGTCCAATCGTGTGTACGGGCATTAAGGTGGACAAGAAATGAGTCAGGATAGGAATTACAATATGGACAGTATATCTTATAGTCTATAAGAAAAAAATGACTGAAGGAGTTGCAATTTCCCAATCAAAGGACATTATTTTGTAATTGCTATATCCAAAATCAGGAACCAGAAACTTTTCAATACAAAACACATATGTGAGACGTATATACACATAATCTGCACAAGAAAACTACACTTTTACACAACATGGACCATTTTTTCTGTGCCTCAAACATAGTTTACATGATATTTTGAACACAGTAATAATTGAAAATGACCAGTTGATGTATATATAAATATATACATTATATATAAAGTTTTGTTTCAGTGACATAATTCTGGGAACTTAAAAGTGATACTTGATAGTCATATATTGCAGAAGTTTCATTTAAATATTTTTTTTTCTGAAAACACATTTAAATTGGATTATTTTGGGCTTAAAAGTTATCTGTTTTATATATGCAAGATGGAATGATAGTGACCTTAGGCACTTTTGTAGTTGAAGTAGATTATAAATATTTTAAAACTCATATGGAGAGTTTTATATTATCATCAGTATTCAGTGCCATCAAGCAAAGCAACGATGTTTTGTCACTAATAACAGCTTATCTCAAGCAGTGCTGACTCATTACAAAAGAGACTGCTTTTCCAACAAGTGCTGTAATGATGCTATAAAAATACACAAGATAAATCATTCTTGGTTATTGAACAGGAGACAGTCAGCAACACACATGGCCCATGAATTTTCATGAAAAAGAGTCTGACTTATATTTAGAAGGATTTGTGTTTTAAAAAAAAAAAACTTTTACTGAAAGATCTTCACACCATAAATTGAACATGACTTTTTCTTTGTTCTGAAAGGTTAAACTCTGGCAACCAAAATCATGAAGATTGTGCTATGAAAAGAATGACAGCTGCTTTTTAATCAAATTTAAGTAACAGAAATATCTTGTAGGTGATCATAGATTTTTCTTAAACCTTAAAGAGCTGTTATATTTTTTCCCAGCACTAAGCCTTATAAGCCTTAAAGCAATATTAACCACTTGTCGACCGCCGCATGCCGATGTACGTCCAAAGTTTGGCGGCAGATA
This sequence comes from Aquarana catesbeiana, assembly GCF_042186555.1. Taxonomy (NCBI): domain Eukaryota; kingdom Metazoa; phylum Chordata; class Amphibia; order Anura; family Ranidae; genus Aquarana; species Aquarana catesbeiana. The sequence continues at coordinate 785,190,796 of NC_133324.1, read as the reverse complement.
TTATTGTTATGGCAGCAGCTAGCTGCCATAACCCCAGTATCCCCGTTTTTGTGCAGTGGTTGGCTTTCAGATAAAAGTGGTCTCTGCGGTGGATTCGCCACGCGATCACTTTTATCGGTGGCAGGAGAGGGCCCCCCTCCCACCGCGATCCGGTGCTCCCCGCCGCTTACCGGAGCTGTCGGTAGCGGCGGAGGTGATTGCATCTGTCTCCCTTCTGTGCCTGGACACAAGTGAGGCTAAGATGGCGCCCACTCGTCTCCATGACACTGCTGCGTGGAAGCAACGTCAAAACGTCACTTCCGCCCATACGTCTTAAAGGCACATTTTTTCAATGTCATTTTTTTAAATGACTTTTTTTATTGCATTTTAGTGTAAATATGAGATCTGAGGTCTTTTTGACCCCAGATCTCATATTTAAGAGGTCCTGTCATGCTTTTTTCTATTACAAGGGATGTTTACATTCCTTGTAATAGGAATAAAAGTGACACAATTTTTTTTAAACAGTGCAAAAATAAATAAAATCATGTAAAATAAATAATAAAAATAAAAAAAAATTAAAAGTCCCGACTAACTTGCGCGCAGAAGTGAACGCATAAGTGAGTAGCGCCCGCATATGAAAACGGTGGTGAAACCACACATGTGAGGTATCGCCGCGACCAGTAGAGCAAGAGCAATAATTCTAGCCCTAGACCTCCTCTGTAACACAAAACATGCAACTTGTAGAATTTTTTAAATGTTGCCCATGGAGATTTTTGAGGGTAAAAGTTTGACGCCATTCCACGAGCGGGAGCAATTTTGAAGTGTGACATGCTGGGTATAAATTTACTTGGCATAACATTATATTTCACAATATAAAAAAAAATTGGGCTAACTTTACTGTTGTCTTATTTTTTTATTCAAAAAAGTGAATTTTTTCCAAAAAAAGTGAGCTTATAAGACCGCTGCGTAAATACGGTGCAAAAAAAAGTATTGCATTGACTGCCATTTTATTCTGTAGGGTGTTAGAAAAAAAACAATATATGTTTGGGGGTTCTAAGTAATTTTCTAGCAAAAAAACCTGTTTTAAACATGTAAACACCTAAAATCCAAAACGAGGCTGGTCCTTAAGTGGTTAAAGTCTTGTTTAACCACTTGCTTACTGGGCACTTAAACCCTCCTCCTATCCAGACCAATTTTCAGCTTTCAGCACTGATGCACTTTGAATGACAATTGTGCGGTCATACAACACTGTACCCATATGAAATTTTTATCATTTTTTCCCCACAAATAGAGCCTTCTTTTGGTGGTATTTGATCACCTCTGCAGTTTTTACTTTTTGTTAAAAAAAATGTAAAAAACTGAATTTTTTTTTTTATTTTTTTATTTTTTTATATTTTGTTATAAAAAATTTAAAACAGGTAATTTTTCTGATAGGCGGCAGTGATGGGCACTGATCAGTTACACTGATAGGCAGCACTGCTAGGTGGCACTGATTGGCACTACTGGTGGGCATTGATAGCTGGCACTTGTGGGCTTTGATAGGTGGCACTTGTGGGCATTGATAGGTGGCACTTGTGGGCACTGTTAGGTGGCACTGTGGGCACTGTTAGGTGGCACTGTTAGGTGGCACTGTGGGCAGTGTTAGGTGGCACTATTAGGTGGCACTGATGAGGCAGATGTGCCTCTTCCACTTCGGGACCTATGTCCCTCACATCTGAGCCGGTGATCTGCCTTTTTTTCTACTCACGCTGTCAGCGTGAGTAGAAAAAAAACGATTACCGATCTTTTGTTTACATCATGTGATCAGCTGTCATTGGCTGACAGCTGATCACATGGTATGGGGCTAGGACTGGCCCCTTGCATAGATCGGTGATCACCTGAGTCTCAGTGCACAGGGGAGGCTGTCATATGATGGCCTCCCAGGAATTCAGGTCCGCGCTGTGGCCGTCATTCGGCCATAGCGCAGATGTCAAGTGGTTAAAAAAAAAATATATAATACTTACCTGCTCTGTGTAGTGGTTTTCCACAGAGCAGCCTGGATCCTCCTCTTCTGGGGTCCCACGCAGGCACTCCTGGCCCCTCCCTCTTGTTGAGCATCCCCACAGAAAGCAGCTTGCTGTGGGGGCACCCAAGCAGGTATGCTCCCGAGCTGTGGCTCTGTGTGTCCATTCAGCCCCACCCCCTCCTCAGCCCCGCCCCACCCTATCCCCTCTGTCTTCTGATTGGCTCACCGGCTGTGATTGACGGCAGCAGGAGACCATAGCTCTCACTGCTGCCAAAAGCCAATCAGGAGTGTGAGTCCTCGGAAAACCAAGGCTCTCGTGGACATCACTGGATCAAGAGGGAGCTCAGGTAAGTATTAGGGGGGCTGCTGCACACATAAAATGCATATAGGTAAACAACCTTGTGTCTTTACAACCACTTTAAAGTCACCAATCAATAAAATCTCATATGCGCTTAAAAATGTAAATATACTTCAAAGAGTAGTTTTCAATCTTTTTTTAAAACTGCAACTTTCTTTAAAAGAATGTATGGTCATCCTGTCACAAAGTTCTTTTTTCAGGTTCTTCCCATTATGGTGTGACAGCTGTCTCTCAGGGTGCTCCTGAATTGTCACCATGTGACATGCACCTCAAATTGAGATTACAAGTGCCCATGCTGACATACATTTTACACCCATGAGCATCTGTGCAAGAAGATGTTCCACAGTAATTAGGTGCAGCTGACATTGATGAGAGTCATCATGGACAGGAACTGGCCAAAAAGAGCTGGAGGAGATCAGCAGCATTGAGAATGAATGAAAAAAAAGTGAAATAAGTAGCGCAGAAAAAAAAGCAGTCAGGTTGACCAGTTAGGTTTTAGAACTGCTTTAAAGAAGAATTCCAGCTAGGAATCTTTTTGCATAGTACTACACCTATGGGATGCCTCTAGAAGTTGGAAATCACTGCAGTGGACACCATTAATAAAAATGGTATCCTCCGGGTTCCACAAAATATAAGTAAATACATCTTAAACAAGGGGGAGTCACCAGAGCAATACATACAATAAACATCCAATAAAAATCCTAGTTCTGACTACAACCCCTGTAGGTTAGTAACAAAAATCATAATACAACACAACAGAACAAGTTTGGATAATTATAAGAAAAACTTCACATTAACAATCAATACATCCTAAAAGCAAAAACCATTAAAATCTTGGTCAAGATTTATATATGATGAACTACCTAATTCTGACACAATGCACCCTTTAGAATATCTTATATATTGTACCCTATATGTGAGTCCAAAACAAAGAGAGCTAGAATCCATAAATGTTCAATTAGTGTGTCTCATAAGGCACAGTATATATCAAACGGACTCTATGATATGGTAGCATATAACACCCTCTGCCATAAATTCAGAAAAGAGTCCATCAAAAGTAAGCAACTGGCCATCAACCATATCCCAGAAGTAATAATAATCTTTGAACGATGAACATAAGTAAATAACATATAATGGTGTGTTAACATGTGCTTAATGAGCTGGCTGGAACACCACTGTCCACATGGAGACCAAAGCTGTTAACAAAATTATTCATTTATTTAAAGACTCTGCCAGGATAAGTGTTAAAATACTACAAAATGAATGGTAATGCCTAACACAAAATTATAACGATCAAAAAAGTTCAAAAGAAAACAAACTTAGTTGAATTATTGAGATTTTTCAAACTCAAGTTAATTTTTACTAACAGTCTGACTGGAATGGTACCTGCTGATTGGAGAAAAGCCAACGTAGCACCGATATTTAAAAAAGGGCCAAGATACCTGTAAATCCCTTGAGAATTATGCCGCGTATACACGATCGGAATTTTGGTCGGAAAAACCTCTGATGATTTTTCCAACGGAATTCTGATGGGATTTCGCTCAAGCTGTCTTGCATACACATGGTCACACCAAATTTCGACTGTCAAGAACACGGTGACGTACAACATGTACGACGGGGCTAGAAAAGGGAAGTTCAATAGGCAGTGCCCCACCCTTTGGGCTCCTTCTGCTAATCTCGAGTTAGTAGAAGTTTGGTGAGAGACGATTCGCGCTTTTAAGACTCCTGCTTTTTCAGATTGTTTTACTGCTGTTCAGTTTGTGCTTGTGGGTTTGTATCTGGTTTTCAGTGCGTGTAGTCAGTTCATATCTGTTTTTCAGTGCGTTCTTGTCTGCTCGCTTCTGATTTTCAGCTCGCAACTCACAGGCCTTGCTGTTCTTCAGTGCCTTTCAGTTAGTTCATTCTGACCAGCCGACCGTTTTGAAGCCATGTTGCGGTTACGTACTCGTCGGGAGGGGCTTGGTGTTGGGGTTCTTACTTTGACCCAAGCCCAGTCCATGAACAGGGTGGGGACGAATTCATGGACCAAGAATTAGTTACTCCAGCGTGACCAATTCTCTCATATGCCTCTGCTGAGTGAGATCCAGGAGAATAATCCTGATGATTTCAGGAATTTTCTCAGGATGACGGACCCCATTTTTCACCATTTGTTGGCTTTGCTCACCCCTTATATTAGCAGGCAGGATACCTGCATGAGGCAAGCCATCACTCCGAAGCAGAGGCTAGTCGCCACCTTGCGGTACTTGGTGACGGGGAGAAGTCTACAGGACCTCAAGTTCTCTACAGGCATCTCCCCCCAGGCTCTGGGGATCATTATTCCAGAGACCTGTTCTGCCATCATTCAGGTCCTGTAGAAGGACTATATTAGGGTAAGTTTTATCCTTTAACATCACATTATATGTATTTAATCTATGCTAATGTTTTGTATTTCTTTCATCATTCAATAATTACCCTGATTGTAATATGCAGTGAATGACCCCTTTGTCCTCATGCATGCTTGAATCTTTTAATGCTCCTTTTTTGGTCTACATGCATATTTGCCTTCGCTAACCTCCCCAGCATGCTATCCTGGGCCCATATACACCTAGCCTAGTCACTTAAACAATGTATTTTGTCAGCTCCATTGTACTGCTTTACCCTAAACACCCCCTATAATGTGTACAAATGTTATTGTTGTCCTTAAATTTATGCAGAGTTCCAGAGGCTTTTTTTGGGCTCACAAACTCATTTAGAACCCTCCCCCCTAAAATTTGGACAATGGGTCATCAAAAGGGGGAGGAATATGATAAGTGGACCTTATTTTTTGTCTTTAAATATGCATTAAAATCAATGTTATACTGATGTTGGCCAAGAATGTTTGTCAACCCGGCGGAGTACAAACTGAACCACATTGTTTTATGCTGCTGCATCCTGCACAACTTTTTAAAAAGAAATGCTCCAAATTATATAGCCTCAGTTTAGCCTGAGGCTGGACTTTGGGAACCAACACTGACGGCCCTGGAAGCTGCCCGTCCTGGCTTGCCCCCCCAAAGTGCCAATGAAGTGCGTGAAAAATATGTGGAAGATTTTAAGGGTAGGGGGGCCATTGCTATGCCAGCTAATTTGAAAATGTTTTTTAACTAAACTAAAAATTGATATGATAAAATCTTGATTTGGATTTACTGCTTATGTTTGTTTTATCTGTCTCCTAGGTTCTCCTAGTACACTTGTAGTGCCAAGTAGTTTTCACATTATTTAAATAACACCCATTGTCACTGTAAACACCAACTTAATACAAAAACTGTTATTGAGCATTGAAAGAAGAAGCCACACATTGTTGAGTAGAAAGTCTTTTACTCCGTGCACATTCACATGTGCATTTTATAAAACATTTTGCGGTAAAAAAAACACATTTTTTTCAAAGTTTTACCTTGAAATGTTTTCAAAAATACAGAAACAGGCATGTTTCAAAACATAACATACACAACTCTGGAACTTACAAAGTTCAAAATTCCAAAAAAGAAGGCAATATCAGACATTTTTTAGTGTGAAAAAGGTCTTGATCTTGCCTTCATCAGATGGGGTGAAGTCAAAATTTAGAAGATACACACAAATTGTGAGTCAAAATGGGGATTTCCTTTCTGATCCCATACCTAATGTCAACCTGTGCTATCTCCCATCATGGGGGATCAATGGACGTGTTTTGGGGGTGCAATCACTTCCTCTCACGTACTAGAGTTGGGAGGAAGGGGTTGCACTCACAAAATGCGTACATTGTATTCCCCTGATGGCAGATAGCACATTGTTGACATTGTGTGCATCTTCCAAATTTGGCTTTTAAACTGTATTAAAACTTTAGATAAAATTTTTAGAAAAAAGGGGGCGTGGCTTGGCACGCGATGGAGATGGCCACTTAGTACAGGAGCTCTGGCGACATCACAGCCAGATCCCTTCTCTCTGCATCTAAATAGCCCCATCATGAGCAGGAAAAACTACTGCACTCCTTGCTCCAGATCGCGGAGACTGTCAGCAGCTTGCCAAGGGAGAAATATCACCGATCTCTTCAGGAACCCACCGGCGGCCCAGAGCCCTCTGCCTGGAAGCAAGATGGTGATGCCACATGCGGAGGAAGAATATAGTGAGGACTCCCAGTTGGCACTGGAGGATAACGGGAGGAATATCCCCCACCCTGATCTCCCCCTCACATACGCCGGGATGTCAGGCATCGCTGCAGATATTAAGGCCACCTTCTCTGCTGCCATCACAGACTTTGAATCCAGCATGCTTGTACTCACTGACAAGATGGCTACAGCAGAGGCGGCAGGTAAGCACAGAGACAAAGCGATCCAGAGACTGGAGAGGGTAACGTGCTCACATTCCCAACATTTAATCGAGATTAACAGACACTCTGAGGACTTAGACAACAGGGGGAGGAGAAACAATATCAGGGTTGGGGGATCCCTGAATCAGTGGAAGTCAATCAAATCACCGCAGCCCTGGAAAGAGAGTTCATTAGCCTGCTAGAAAGGCCTGAGGACACTGCTATTGAATTCGTTAGAGCCCACAGAGCACCCAGAGCCAAAGGCCCAGATACCATGCCTCCTAGAGATATAATATGCTGCCTGCAAAACTTCTCACTGAAAGAAGAAATCATGAGGAAGGCCTGCAAGAATGACCAAATTGTTTTCAATGGCGAGACAATCATGCTCTTCCACAATCTCTCTCAGATCACCCTGAAAAATCGTAGGGCTCTATGGCTATTATTAGATAAACTAAGAGAGAAAGATCTGCGCTATACTTGGCGATTCCCGTTTGCCTTGCTGGTTAACCATAAAGGGAAATAATATACCCTGCACACGCCGGACGATCTTCCCGAATTTTGTCAGGTACATCAACTGGGTCAAGTGGATCTGTCAGAATGGTACCAGGAGTTCACTCTTCCCCCTCCAGAAAGGCTTCCTCCTGGTTCACCATTCAATTCACCAGATAAACGCCAGTCCAAGAAGATGAAACCCTCCCGCTCTGGCAGCTCACAAGCAGGAACCCTGAACAACAGACCTCATACCTCTAAAGGGTACGAAGTTGCCTAAATGCATAACTTGCGACAGATCTTCTGAGACTGTGAGTAGCCCTATACACTAAAACATTGCAACCCTTGCTATACATGCCACCTGACATACCAGGTTGGGAGAAAAACTGATTCTATTGAAGCCAGGGATTGTATTGATGACTTATCCCTGGGCCCACAGCAACCCAGATATTTAGTCAAAGTTCTTCCATGCACAAAAAAATGCATGCAGGAACCATTTCTTGCGGATCTGGATCCGTATGGGCACATGGAGAACATAACTCCCTGAGACTTTTAAACACGGCCAGATGCCTAACACAACACATATTTTGGGACAACCTAAAGGAGTTATTCCCCTGTATCCACTTGTGTCCTATGACTGTACATGTGCTAATGAGGCAATCAGCTATATTTTCAATAATTTTCTCATCTGGTTTGAGTGCCTAAATGTATGGATCTTAACCTTCTCTCTCAATTGCAGGTTAAAATTACACACCCTAAGTGAATATGCAGTCCTGAATTCTGTGGTATTTTCAGTTAGTTCTATAATGGGGAGATATATTGCAGATTGATGTGTTGTAGGGTTGCTGGGTAACAGGGCTACTTGCCCTAGCCAACAGTTAAACTGTTAAATTGTTTAATTCTTTGTTTTTTCCTATTCTTAATGATTGATGTCATAAATGACATCATTGGTGCAGAAATGACCTTATTATTTTTTCTTTTTAAGTGTTTCTAAGGCTGCGATTAGCTCAGGTTCTCACATTTATTACACACTTTAATACTTTTACCTGTTTGGCTCCCACAAATGAGTCAACGCTCACTGACCCCTACAAGTGCTCTCTGTTGGGAAGATTTCTCCCATAGGAGACACTACTTTACTTACCTTGGGATCTGTGGACCCCAAGAAGATAACACTTTCTCCCATTTAAATTTCTCTCTTTCTACCTCTCTTTCACTTCCTTTCTTTTTTGTACTATCCTTTTACCTACCTGTCTCACCTCAACAAAAGATAGCACTAAGACTTACTTGGTATTGTATATCACATTGCATACCTTAACAAAGCTTATTTTTTGAGCTCTATTTTTAGATATTGATCCGTCATCCATGCCATGGCGTACTTTTCCCTGGGCCATGGTCCTACGGTGATCTCTCACAACGCCAAGGGACTGAACATTCCGGAAAAGTGCACTGCTCTCCTGAGAGACCTTAAAAAAGTAGACCACGATTTGTTTTCATACAAGAAACACACTTTATAACTCATCAAGTCCCTAGACTCACAGACACATTCTTCACACAGGCATTTCACGCGACTAACAACTTGACCAAATCCAAGGGAGTATCCATACTTATCAGTAGGGAGGCTTTCTTTGAACTCACAGGCAAATTGGCAGACCCGGAGGGCCGGTTCCTCTTTTTGGAAGGGAGATGTGGAGGCACCCCAGTCACATTAGTTAATGTATATTTTCCTAATACATCTCAACTGTCCTTCTGCAAACATATGATAGAGGAACTTAAAGGCTTTAGTTCTGGTTGTCTGATCTTGAGAGGCAATTTCAAACTGCCACTGAACCCTCTTACTGATACATCTACAAGCAAAACTTACCTCTCCTACAAAATCCTCAAAAGAATTAAAACACTTTTAAATTCCCTGCAACTCATAGACTCTTGGCGCTTCCTTGACCTGGACGATAGGGATTTTACCTTTTATTCCACAGTACACAACCACTACTACAGGATAGATTACATTTTGTAACACAAAGAGATCTCAACATGATCTCAGGGGCCCACATAGGGATACAAACCCTGTCTGACCAATTTCCCTGACCCTAGACTTGATGACACCACCCAACAAGTCAGACACCTGGAAATTAAACTATTTTCTGCTAACTAGGGATGAGCTTCGAGTTCGAGTCGAACTCATGTTCGACTTGAACATCGGCTGTTCGCCAGTTCGTTGAACAGCGAACAATTTGGGGTGTTCGCGGCAAATTTGAAAGCCGCGGAACACCCTAATCTATGGGAGAAATCAAAAGTGCTAATTTTAAAGGCTTATATGCAAGTTATTGTCATAAAAAGTGTTTGGGGACCTGGGTCCTGCTCCAGAGGACATGGATCAATGCAAAAAAAAGTTTTAAAAATGGCCGTTTTTTCAGGAGCAGTGATTTTACTAATGCTTAAAGTGAAACAATAAAAGTGTAATATTCCTTTAAATTTCATACCTGGGGGGTGTCTATAGTATGCCTGTAAATGCATGTTTCCCGTGTTTAGAACATTCTGACAGCAAAATGACATTTCAAAGGAAAAAAAGTCATTTAAAACTACTCGCGGCTATTGAATTGCCGGTCCGACAATACACATAAATGTTCATTTATAAAAACGGCATGGGAATTCCCCACAGGGGAACCCCGAACCAAAATTAAAAAAAAAAATGATGTGGGGGTCCCCCTAAATTCCATACCAGGCCCTTCAGGTCTGGTATGGATATTAGGGGGAACCCCGGCCAAAATTTTTTAAAAAATGGCGTGGGGTCCCCTCAAAATCTATACCAGACCCTTCAGGTCTGGTATGGATTTTAAGAGGAACCCCGCACCAAAATTTTTTTTAAAATGGCGTGGGGTCTCCCCAAAAATCCATACCAGACCCTTATTCGAACATGTAACCTGGCAGGCCACAGGAAAAGAGGGGGGGACAAGAGAACACCCCCCTTCCTGAACCGTACCAGACCACATGCCCTCAACATTGGGAGGGTGCTTTGGGGTAGCCCCCCAAAAACACCTTGTCCCCATGTTGATGGGGACAAGAGCCTTATCCCCACAACCCTTGCCCGGTGGTTGTGGGGACCTGCGGGCAGGGGGCTTATTGGAATCTGGAAGAGCCCTTTAACAAGGGGACCCCCAGATCCCGGCCCTCCCCCCTGTGTGAAATAGTAAGCATGATGGGAGGCTCCCATGGTGTGACGCTTCTCCTCTTCTGATGGTTCTTAAATAATGGAGGGCGGGGCCACCCGGTGACCCCGCCCCCCTCTGACGCAAGGTGACTTCCCTGTCCGCCCCCTCTGAGGTCACAGGGAATGCCACAGGGAAGTCCCCATGCGTCAGAGGGGGGCAGGGTCACCGGGTGGCCCCGCCCTTCGATATTTAACCGCTTCAGCCCTTTTCTGACCAGAGCATTTTTTGCTATTCGGCACTGCGTTGTTTTAACTGACAATTGCGAGGTCGTGCAACGTGTCTCCCAAACAAAATCGACGTCCTTTTTTCCCCACAAATAGAGCTTTCTTTTGGTGGTATTTGATTGCCTCTGCAATTTTTAATTTTTGCGCTATAAACAAAATAAGAGTGACAATTTTGAAAAAAACGCTTTATTTTTTACACTTTGCTATAATAAATATCCCCCAAAAATATATAAAAAAACATTGTTTTCCTCAGTTTAGGCCGATCATATTCTTCTACATATTTTTGGTAGAAAAAAATCGCAATAAGCATTTATTGATTGGTTTGTGCAAAAGTTATAGCATTTACAAAATAGGGGATAGTTTTATGGCATTTTTATTAATAATTTTTTTTTACTAGAAATGGCGGCGATCAGTGATTTTTATTGTGACTGCGACGTTATGGCAGACATGTCAGACATTTTTGACACATTTTTGGGACCATTGTCATTTATACAGAGATCAGTGCGATTAAAAATGCACTGATTACTGTGTAAATGACACTGGCAGTGAAGGGGTTAACTACTAGGGGGCGGGGAGGGGTTAAGTATGACCTAGGGGAGTGATTACTAACTGTAGGGGGATGGGCTAGCAGTGTCATTACTCTGATCACTGCTCCCGGTGACAGGGAGCTGTGATCAGTGACACTTGTCACTAGGCAGAACGGGGAGATGCTGTTTACATCAGCATCTCCCCATTCATCCTCTCCATGAGGCAATCGCGGGTATACCCGCAGCAATCGAGTCCGCGGGACCCGCGACCTGACTCACAGAACTCCCGGCCGGCACGTGCATGCGCCGGCAGCGGCGTGCACACAATGGCACGGCGGGGAATTCAAATGGACGTACCTGTAAGTCCATTTGCCCAGCCATGCCATTCTGCCGACGTACATCGGCATGCGCCGGTTGGGAAGGGGTTAAGAACCATCAGAAGAGGAGAAGCGTCACACAGCGGGAGCCTCCCATCATGCTGGATGCGGAGCGGCCCAGAAGACGAAAGGGAAGAAGACACCGGCACCGCAGAGGAAGATGCCGGATGAGAACACCGGAGGAAGAACCAGAAGAACCAGAAGAAGAAGAAGCTGGAGGAAGAAGCCAAAGGAAGATAGAAGAAAGAAGATAGAAGAAAGAGGATAGAAGAAAGAAGGCTACCCCAAAGCACCCTCCCAATGTTGAGGGCATGTGGCCTGGTACGGTTCAGGAGGGGGGCGCTCTCTCCTCCCCCCTCTTTTCCTGTGGCCTGCCAGGTTGCGTGCTTGGATAAGGGTCTGGTATGGATTTTTGGGGGGACTCCACGCCATTTTGTTTTTATTTTGGCGCGGGGTTCCCCTTAAAATCCATACCAGACCTGAAGGGTCTGGTATAGATTTTGAGGGGGACCCCACGCCATTTTTTTAAATTTTGGCCGGGGTTCCCCTTAATATCCATACCAGGCCTGAAGGGCCTGGTATGGAATTTAGGGGACCCCCACGTAATTTTTTTTTTATTTTGGTTCGGGGTTCCCCTGTGGGGAATTCCCATGCCGTTTTTATCAATGAACTTTTATGTGTATTGTCGGACCGGCAATTCATTAATAGCGACGAGTAGTTTTAAATGACTTTTTTTCCTTTGAAATGTCATTTTGCTGTCAGACTGTTCTAAACACGGGAAACATGCGCCCCTTTACAGGCATACTATAGACACCCCCCAGGTATGAAATTTAAAGGAATATTACACTTTTATTGTTTCACTTTAAGCATTATTACTGCTCCCGAAAAAAACGGCCGTTTTTAAAACTTATTTTTGCATTGATCCATGTCCCATGTGACAATAACTTGCATATAAGCCTTTAAAATTAGCACTTTTGATTATTCATGTTCGTGTCCCATTTAACGGTGTTCGCGTGTTCAAATTAATTTTTTGCCTGTTCGCATGGTCTGGTGCGAACCGAACAGGGGGGTGTTCGGCTCATCCCTACTGCTAACTGATCCCATTCTCCTGCCCCAAATCACCGCCCTACTTAAGGACTTTTTTGAACTTAACACAACCCCTGGGATGGATCCCATGATAATCTGGGAGGCTCATAAATGCTCCCTCAGGGGGGAACTCATTAAAATGGGTGCTAGATGTAAAAAAGAAAAAGAACAAGAAATCAAACATTTGACAGAGAAAAATAAACTCGCTCGAAACCAAACATAAACAATCCCTATCAGAACGATCTGCCCTAGAATTATTGAATACCAGAAAGGCCCTCCAACAAATTTTTGAGGCAAGGACAAAACGTTTCTTTTTTTTTTTTTTAAATATACTATGAACACGGAGACAAAATGGGACGATTTCTTGCGAAAGCCTTGCGGGCTGCTAAATCTAACCAAAACATCTTAGGCATATGATCAAAAACAGTAAACATTGACGTCACCACCAAACAAACTGCACAACACTTTCAGGAATAGTACTCCACTCTATACAACCTTCCCAAACAAAAGGGCAACAGCTACCCTCAGGGAGGCAACACTTTATTTTAAACTATTTAAGGGAATCAAACTTGCCTACCTTAACGTCTACAGATATAAAGGCCCTAGAGAGACCCATGGAAGCTATAGAACTTCAGCAGGCAATCAAGTATCTCAAGCCAGGGAAAAGCCCAGGCCCAGTCGGCTACACAGCAATTTATTATAAAACTTTCCTAACTATCCTGCTTAAGCAGCTGCTAGAAGCCCTTAACTCCATGTTAAAACCCAGAGAAATTCTGCCAGCCTTTCTCTCGGCTCACATTACAGTTCTTTCCAAGCCAAATAAGGACCCAGCTGACTGCGCCAGTTATAGGCCAATATCCCTGCTTAACCCAGATGTAAAATTCATGTCAAAAATTATTGCCAATAGGCTGAGACCCCTGCTCCACATCCTGATAGGTCCTGAGCAGGCTAGATTCATGCCAGGCAGAGAAACAAGAGACAATGTTATTAAAGCATTAAACTTGATGCACACGGCCAGGGCGGGTGACTTTGAGGGCCTTCTCCTATCTACGGATGCGGAGAAGGCCTTCGACCAAGTGGAAAAAACAAAATAACTTTGTGCTAACTCAAACATGTAAGCTGCTAACACTGCAAATAGAATTTTTGCTGTAAACCATAGAATATATAAATAAGTGCAGCGCTGTAATTTATGCAAAAGTGAAATGACAATTGTGAATATCAACATATAAAAATCTCATAATATTAAATGTCCATTATCAATAAATCAAAGTCCATTTTTTTTTTAAAACGTTAAAATCACCACGTGGATATATGACTAAAATAGTGATTAATGAAATGAAGGCGTACCATAGATTTTGGACCTAAAAATAGCATATGCTACATAGGTCAACACAAGCCTTTACTGCCCAATGGCAATGGTATAGAAAATGAGGACCAAAGGAAGATCAACGGTCTTGGAAGCTTTCTCAGGGATTTGTGAAAAACCACACTTGTGCAAATACCACCACCCATATGAATGGAGGCTTACCGAAAAGTTGGGACCCAAAACAGCGTATGCTGGATGGGTCAAACAGGCTTAAAACTTCCCACTGGCAATGGAGAGGAGATCACAATGGTACACTGGAGAAGAGATCCTGGGGGTGCCTCACCGGGGTGCTTTCTCCATGTAGAAGTTAAAGACGTCCTTGAACATGCCCCACATAGGATAAAAAAGGGGCCATATAGTGTCATTCCGTAAAATTGTAAATTTTATTAAAAAAGGAAAACACTTACATTTAAGAAGTAGTCAAGCGCTTGTATACAATAAAAATGGCGGCAGTGGAGTCCTCCCGATGCGTTTCGTCACATAGGACTTCGTCTGGGGTACTTGCCCACTGCAGCCATACTCCTTTATATAGGCACTGAGACCCCTGTAATGAGAATCCAGCTCCTAAATTGACGTCATCTACACTTCCGGGTTCGGCCAAAATGGCAGACCTGCGTGCGTTCCAAGCCTCATTCCCATGCGTTCCACCTTCATTAATAAACGTAGGTGAAGCTTCCTGGTATAGAGGTATTCATGTGTTTCTATCTAAATATGTTTCTGCCGGCCACTCGCTGTAGCATAAGCCAACAGCGAGCAGAGTGTCCTGCAGAATTCGTGTCACCATGCTTTCCACCTATTGTTGTGCAGTGCGCACGCGCACGGCGCAATGCCACCACCGCGCCGTCACCATATCAACATCACCCATTGCTGTGCAGTGCGCACGCTGGTGGCTCGATGTCGTCACCGCGCCATCACGCATGCGCACACCGCAACGTCAATCGCACACTGTCACATGGCAGCTTCGGAAGGTCCATTATCAATAGCAAAACCTTGTAACCAAAGAAAGGGTGGGTCTAAATGAAATTAACATCCCGTAGACCGGAAATATTGGCGAAGTGTACGCAATGGATGGAATTTTAAATCACAAAGGGGTTACTGCAAACGGAAATGTTTTATTGTTGTTTGTTTTGTTATTTCCGTATATATTAACAGAATGAGTTTATTAAAAATTCCCAAATATTAAATATGAGCAAGCTTAGGAGATGGATTCTCTACATCTCTGGTACCTTAGAACAATCAAGCTCATGTACGTATATACGTGGATTTTAGGTAAATAATATATTGTAGGGATTCTAGGTGCCGTCGGGACCAAAAAGGCTTTTTCTTTTTTGCTTAAAATTTTTAAATCATAACCCTTTAAAATAAGTTTTTGTAATTGTTTTTTGTATAGGCTGGTGGGACATCCTCCTCCTATGGAATGGCACATCAGACACACTCAAGCAGTTCTTTGAAAGTTCAAACTCCAACGACAGGGGTATTTCTTTAATGTATGAAGCCAGCGAAACCAAGATTCATTTTTTGGATCTACAAATAGAAATAGTGGAAAAAAAGTTTAGATTCAATAAGTATTTCAAACCCACTGATCACAATGGCTTCATCCCTATAAATAGTTGCCATCACAGATCTTGGCTGAGTGCAGTCCCGCGGAGCAATTTTTGGAGGCTCCGCAGGAACTGTACAGATACTGATGTATTTACCGTACAAGCAGGTGTCTTGAAACAAAAATTTGTCGACAAAGGTTACGACAATGCTAGTTTGGACTATGAGATCCAAAGAGCCATGAACATCGAGAGGAAAACTCTGCTTGAGATAAAGCCAAAGAAAGATCCTGATGAAAAATTTAAATGGGCCATGCTGACATCTTTTTCAATTCAGCATAAACAAATCCAAAATATTGTGAAGAAACATTGGGAAGTGTTAAGACAGGACAACATTTTAGGCAAACTTTTACCAGGGGAGGCCAAAGTCATATTTAGGGGAGCACCATCTTTACAGGGCCGGATAGCCCCCAATGTGATCAATCCACCGTCCCGTCCCTCCTTCTTTCACAACATGATAGGTTTCTACCCATGTAGAAAGTGTGTTGTATGCCAACACAACACTCTAGACAGACGTAAGGTCACAGAGTTTACATCTACCACTACTGGGAAAAGATACACAGTAAAATCGTTTTGCACGTGCAACACAAGATACATAGTGTACCTTATTACTTGCCCGTGCCGTAAACAGTACATAGGGCATACTACTAGAACATTCACTACGAGAGTGGGGGAACACATAGCCCTAATTAAGGGTAGGGACCCTAAACATACAGTACCCAGACACTACAATTTCACAATAGTAATCCTGCTGGGTCCCAATTTATTATCATAGACAAGTATGTCCCACCGTGGAGGGGGGGAGCCAGAATCAGAGGGGTTTCTCGTCTAGAGATGTTCTGGGCACATGAATTACAGACTTTTTTCCCACAGGGCATGAATGTAGAGGTAGATATCAATGCCTCTATAGATGAATCATAAGGGATAGGTGCAGGATCATTTTTCATATATTCTTTTTTAATTTTTATTTTATTTTTCATTTATTATTGTTTACATCTTTGTTTATGTAGTTTGCTTTGAATGAGACTACAGTGGTGGTACCTTTTTCAAATTATATATGCAAATATGTATATATTTCCTACAGTGTATTTTTCATAGTTTAGAAAGACTGTGACAGTTACATTGTCTTCAAATCATATATGCAAATTGTTATTTTATGGGATATAGGATCTGGTGTATATACGTACATGAGATTGATTGTTCTAAGGTACCAGAGATGTAGAGAATCCATCTCCTAAGCTTGCTCATATTTAATATTTGGGAACTTTTAATAAACTCATTCTGTTAATATATACCGAAATAACAAAACAAACAACAATAAAACATTTCCGTTTGCAGTAACCCCTTTGTGATTTAAAATTCCATCCATTGCGTACACTTCGCCAATATTTCCGGTCTATGGGTTGTTAATTTCATTTAGACCCACCCTTTCTTTGGTTACTGCACAGCAATGGGTGATGTTGATATCGTGACGGTGCGGTGGTGGCATCGCGCCACGCGCGTGCGCACTGCACAACAATAGGTGGAACGCATGGTGACACGAATTCCGCAGGACACTCCGCTCTCGGTTGGCTTATGCTACAGCGAGTGGCCGGCGGAAACATATTTAGATAGAAACACATGAATACCTCTATACCAGGAAGCTTCGCCTACGTTTATTAATGAAGGTGGAACGCATGGGAATGAGGCTTGGAACGCACGCGGGTCCGCCATTTTGGCCGAACCCCGAAGTGTAGATGACGTCAATTTAGGATCTGGATTCTCATTACAGAAGTCTCAGTGCCTATATAAAGGAGTATGGCTGCAGTGGGCAAGTACCCCAGATGAAGTCCTATGTGACGAAATGCGTCGGGAGCACTCCACTGCCGCCATTTTTATTGTATACAAGCGCTTGACTACTTCTTAAATGTAAGCGTTTGCTTTTTTTAATAAAATTTACAATGTTACGGAATTACACTATATGGCCCCTTTTTTATCCTATGTGGGGCATGTTCGAGGACGTCTTTAACTTCCACATGGAGAAAGTACCCCGGTGAGGCACCCCTAGGATCTCTTCTCCAGTGTACCATTGGGATCTCCTCTCCATTGCCAGTGGGAAGTTTTAAGCCTGTTTGACCCATCCAGTATACGCTGTTTTGGGTCCCAACTTTTCGGTAAGCCTCCATTCATATGGGTGGTGGTATTTGAACAAGTGTGGTTTTTCACAAATCCCTGAGAAAGCTTCCAAGACCGTTGATCTCCCTTTGGTCCTCATCTTCTATACCATTGCCATTGGGCAGTAAAGGCTTGTGTTGACCTATGTAGCATATGCTATTTTTAGGTCCAAAATCTATGGTACGCCTTCATTACCTTGGGGATTGTTTAATCACTATTTTAGTCATATATCCACGTGGTGATTTTAACGTTTTCACAAAAAAATTGACTTTGATTTGTACGCCTTCATTACCTTGGGGATTGTTTAATCACTATTTTAGTCATATATCCACGTGGTGATTTTAACTTTTTCACAAAAAAATTGACTTTGATTTATTGATAATGGACATTTATTATTATGAGATTTTTATATGTTGATAGTCACAATTGTCATTTCACTTTTGCATAAATTACAGCGCTGCACTTATTTATATATTCTATGCCTTCGACCGAGTGGCCTGGGATTTTATGCTGGAGATGTGCAGGTTTATTGGCTTGGGAAACCATATGATGGCCTGGATTACCTCTCTATGTAGAAACCCTACCGCACAAGTTCGAATTAATGGCTCTTTATCAGGCATAGTTAAAATAAACAATGGTACGAGACAAGGTTGTCCTCTCTCGCTCCTCTTATTCATCCTAACACTTGAGCCTTTCATTAGATAAGTTGTGGCGGAGAGATCAATACAAGGATTTGAAGTGAAAAAAAGAGAATAGAAAGTAGCTGCCTATGCGGATGATCTGCTGTTCTTCATAACGAACCCCCGCACCTCAATACCCATCCTACTAAAAGAACTCTCCTTGTTCAAATTAGTTTCCAATTTAAAAATCAATTTCACCAAATCCGAAGCAATGAACATTTCCATTCCCAAAGACACCATTACCTTAATAAAATCTATTTGCCCCTTTAAATGGGTGGACTCAGCTCTTAAATATCTGGGGATATGGCTAACCCCTGTGTGTATGTATGAACGCAATTTTGTACCCCTACTGAAGGCGATCACCACAGACCTCCAAACCTGGCACTCAAAATATTTTTCTTGGTTCGGGAGGGCAGCGATATGTAAATTGACTATTTTACCAAGAGTACTATACCTATTTAGGAACATACCAATCAAAATACCACAGATGTTTTTCAGAACAGTTCACTCACTCCAAATGGCCTTTATATGGGTCCACAAATGTCCTAGAGTGCGATATGCCCTATTAACCCAAACTAAAGAGAGGGAGGGATGAGCATTCCAGATTACAAAAACTACTACTTTGCCTCTCACATCACGAGAATCATAGACTGGCACTGCCATTATAAACATAAAGACTGGGTGGGGTTGGAGGATGCAGGGTGCCCTGCATCCATACAGTTCTCACCTTGGATCCCTTGGGGGAGTTGTCCTGAAGTCACATCCCCTCATAGGAACCACCCTAGCAATTTTCCACAACCTAACTTAACTCCAGGATTTTTCCTCACATCTTAGCCCACTAACTCCCCTATACAACAATCACGACTTTCTACCAGGAATGGGGAACAAGGCTCTTCACCTTCCCAATACCAACAAACCACTTTTGGCCACACACTGTTTTAACAACACTAAGTTTAAAGACTTCACCGACTTAAAAACAGACAATAACCTACCGGACCTACCATTGTGGACCTATTTTCAAATCCATAGCTACCATAACCTTGCCCCCACCAAAACACACATTAACAGAAATTTGACTGCACTGGAGACTATATGCCTGGCAGACGAACCAACCTCTAGAGCTACCTCACTCACATATGGTTGGATATGGGATGGTGGCGACTCCGGGACGAATGGACTCAGAGAGCGATGGTCGACAGAACTAGGTGTCTCTCTCACAGATAAGTAATGGCAAAAAGCATGTATACTTGCTCATAAATGTTCATTGAGCACCAGAACTCAGGAAACAGCCTATATACTGCTCACACATTGGTATGCCACTCTGGTAAAATTACACTTCTGGTTCCCAGAGACATCAGATACATGTTGGCGATGTCATGGGGATAGAAGCTCCTTACTGCATATTTGGTGGCAATGCCCAATATTGCAGCCCTTTTGGTCTAAGGTGAAGAAGCTAGTGTTCCTGATCACAGACACAAAATTAAAGCTGGATGCATTATGTTGTCTTCTCCATATCACAGAATTTCCCATCAAGAAATATAAACACTCACTATCCAAGCATCTATTGAATGCAGCTAAAGCTCTTATCCCACTTTTTTGGAGATCCACGCGGATACCTACTGTACAGGAATGGCTAGACAATATTTCTGAGATAAGCGAGATGGAGGAGACAATAGCACAGTCAGGAGACAATGTTGGACGCTTCCACAAGACCTGGGCACCCTGGTTCATAGTTAAAAATTTAAAAGCCCAATCAGTCCTTACAGATACCCATTAAAGATAATACTTTTACACATTTGGTTATGCTTACCCAGACCCTGGCCATATAAGGCTTTCTTTCTGAACTACCAACATTGTGAATGATTATTTAGTGACCTTGCTTCATTTCAACAATACCCCCCCCCCCCCACTATCTCATACTTCTCTAAATTCGAGAAATCTTTCTCATTTTCTCTGCTCCCCCTATTAATAGAATCGGTTTTTGGACGGATTTCCAAAAATCCAAGAGTATCAAACGTTATATTCTACAGTTTTGGGTACATACCCCTCCCTCGGATACTCTTGAGGTATAGTTACATCTATATAATCTCCCTAAATGACAGTATTATGTAAATCTTTATTCTTATTGTTCACGAAATCTGATTATTTCTTTTATTTGTTACTACGACCTGGAGCTGCGACTCCAATAATGCACTCTTTATTAGTTTTCAATAAACTTTGATGTATAAAAAAACAATTTTTAGAAAAACAAATCCAGGAATCTTTTTAGGATTTGGATTTAGGATTAGTACATCAATCATGTTCTTCAGTCTATGTTCAATCTCCTAGGTTTTTTCTTTGATAAGGTCCAAATCATGACTACAAAGCATGATTTCCTGGATCAGCCGTTGTGCACTGTCACAGGTGAAATGATTGGATTTTGGTTCCACAACCTGAACATCACCTAAAAAAAATACACACCATGTATTAAAAATATTCAGGCATAAATCTATTACCTGAATCTCTGGTGTCCGACACTGACCTGTTGTGGTGCCAAATTCGAGCACTTCTTCCACCTCTCCTTCCTCCACAATACTCTGCTCCCCTTTGCCCAAGGTGTGGTTTTGCTGGTGTCCTCTGACAGAGTGAGTCTTTTCTCCCATATGAAAATGAAACAAAAGGTATACTTAGCAGACAGATATTTGTGGACAGAAATATGAATGTGAAACATTGCTTGGAAGTGATGTACAATTTGTACAATTTGTCTGTTTGGGCAGAGTTCCAAGTTGAAGATTAATTCCCTTAACTAAGCTAGAATACTTACCTTTTTTGGACAAGTTTCACACATGGAGACACCCCAAGTATCCAATGGAGCACCTGTGTGGGTCACCCTAAAAAAATGTGCTCTGGTGTCCCACACTAGTGCTCCAGAGTCCAGATGTGTAAACAGCTGCTGAGTGTCCTCTCCTTACATTCTACTGAATCAAGTTTGCAATGTATTCTAGTTTCAAAGACATCTAGACAACAATGTCATAAACTTCTTTTTATACAAATTATCATGACCAAACATAGTTAACCCTGTATCTGGAAAAAACATTGTATTTAGTTGGCAAATGAACAATGTTTACTACGACCAATTACTGTGCCCACGAACATGAAAGTAGCCATTTTAAACTGTACAACAGTAAAGAAAAGCACATGGAGCAGCATGCAAGTAATAATAAGAATAGGAACACATGACAAGTACTTACTTTTTAGAAGCACTTTCTTGATCCTTCTATACTGATCCTGCTCTCTTAATTTGAGGCCTGACCAGCGTTTCCTCAATTGCTCCTTGGATCGTCGTACCCCAAAATTCCGGCGCAGACTCTTCACAACTTTAGTCATGATCTTGGCCTTTCTCACATTTGGGTTTAGGTACGGTCCATACTTCCCATCATAGTCAGCCCTCTTCAATATGTCCACCATCTCCACCATCTCTTCAAAGGACATATTTGAGGCCTTAAAATCTCCTCCTCCTGGATCGGGACGATTCTTGCTCCGGGCTTTCCTCCTCGTTACTGCTATTAAGCACCTGCTTTGTCTCCGCCATGTCGTCTCCCACTGCGAAGAAAGAGAAGGGGCGGGGAATATTCTAGAAAGAACGTCAGGGGCAGGTGACGTGGGTGGAGATTCACACATGCGCAGTGTATATAAAACGTAACATGTGTGTGTCATACGTACGATCTGTGAGCAGAGGAAGGTGTAGTGGAAGCCCCAATCGTTATATCGAAGGTACAATTTTAAGTTGGTGCATCAGTGGCCTATACTGCTTATAGATTGAGGCCTATATTGGGTCAAGAATAGGAGAGTTTAGCCTGACATTAGGGTTTGTCTTGTGTTGTTTCTTGCAGAGAAAATGGATCTATTCAATGACAAGGACTTTATGCCCATATTCATTGATATGTACAAGGGCCTGCCCTGTCTGTGGCAGGTAAACCACCCCTTTTATAACAATAAACCAAAGAGGAAGGCAGCGCTGGATCAATTGGTGGAATTTGTGAAGCCGGTGATCCCCATGGCAGACATCCCCTATTTGAAGGCCCTAATTTGTGGAATGAGGAGCACTTACAATAGGGAGCTCAAGAAGGTCCAGGATTCCCTGAAATAATGAAGCAGATGACATTTATGTCCCCAGGCTGTGGTACTATGACAGACTGCATTTTCTGGCAGACCAGAATGAACCCAGGCCAGCACTCTCCAGTCTTCCTTCCACACTTCCTTCCCCCAGCTGAGGCTTCTGATGTCCAACCTGGGCTTTCCAGGCAGCAACATGTGGAGGAGCCCAGCTTGAGCCAGCTATAGCATTCTTCTAAATATTCTGGTTGTCAAATTAATGATGTGAAATATATGTTAGTTTTGATCACTAATTTCTGATTTCACAAAGTGTTTTACATATCAATAGACAGTAGTTGCCACAAATGATTGGGACAAGAATAAAAAATGCTGGGGTCAGAATGATAGTCTTTTCTATTTATTAACATTAAATTTGCAACAGTCATGAGATGAAAATTGTGTGTGATTGATGAACCAAAAACTAAAACGATGTCCCTTTTTCATACACAGGAAAGCCTCAGCCAGGCCGTGGAAAGTGGCAGCCAGGAGGTGGCCGGGCCCAGTAGCCTGCCAGAGTCGCAGGTACCTCCCCTCCACCATCCACCAAAAAGTGGCAGGAAGAGGAGTAACGTGAAGGAGGCAGCAATTGGCCTATTTATGAAGGCTACTGTGGCCCTCAGAACCCCCCACAGTGTTCAAGAGGGCTTTGTATACATTACAGCCTGCAAAATGCTGGAAATGGAGGAGGGCCAATGCCTCTTATGTGAGGAAGTAATGTTACAAGCCCTAAATAAGGGGTTGAGGGGCCAACGCAAAAGTCAAAGCCACATTTGTGAGTTGAACCATGGTCCTCCTCCTCCTCCTCCTCCAGGTCCTCCTCCTCCTCCACCTCCTGCCACACCTCCAACACCACAGCCACAGCCTGGAAGAAAGCATCTAAGGAAGACCAGACAGTGATGGCCTGGGTTCAATCTGGTCTGGCAAAAGATGAAGGCTGTTGTATGACCACAGCCTGGTGACAGATATGTCATCTGCTGCTGTTCCTGATCCCTTGTAGTCCTGGACTGGATTGTGCTCACTATTATAAGGACTCCTTAGGCCACCAATTTTGACTGTAAAATTATTGAGGTCTGCCCTGGGGTACGAAGGCTTGGCAAATTTCACCAGTTTCTCCAGCGTTGCCTTCCTCTTTATTTTGTTATGACCCAGAATAAATGGATATTTTTTTTTCAGAAATACTTGCCTGTGTGTTTTACTTCAAAAAGGACAGTTTGTTTGTGAGTAGGCAGGTACATTTAAAAAAATACAATGTCAACTTAACAAGGGACACCAACCTACCTCATTGAGATTTACAAATACAAGATAATAATGGTATTGTGGAAACATGACAAAAAAATGGAGATCACTATAAAATAATTTAAAAAAAACAAAAAAAATCAGGAGATATTGATTTAAAAAAAATGACTATAAAAATTAATTCTAAACATTATTAGGGAGATCTGGCTTGAAAAACAAAAAAGATTATTCAGGAGATCACGAGAAATAATAAAGAAATCAATTTGTGAGAACTCTTTGTGAATATGAGCAGCAAAACAACTTCATTCTTCTAGCATTATAAAGAAGAAGAGAATGCACTGCATTGAAAGATTTAAAAATTTGTAGTGTGATGAATGTGCCATCTCCATTACGAACAGTTGTTTTACCAGACTGAGCGGCTCTGTCTCGTACTTGATTCTGAGCATGCGTGGTTTTTTGCTCGTCGGAATTGCATTCACATGAACTGCTCTCAATCTTTTGCTGGCGGAAATTTGGCCAGCAAAAGTCCGATGGAGCATACACACGGTCGCAAAGTGGAAAGTGGGGTCCCCCAGGGCTCTGCCCTGGGACTAGTCCTATTTAATTTATTCATAAACAATCTGGAGGATGGGATAAATAGCTAAATCTCAGTATTTGCAGACGCTACTAAGATAAGCAGGGCAATAACTTCTCTGCAGGATGTGGAAGTCTTGCACGGAGATATGAACAAATGAATGTGGTGGGCAACTACATGGCAAATGAGGTTTAATGTAGAAAAATGTAAAATAATGCATTTGGGTGGCAAAAATATGAATGCAATCTACTCACTAGGGGGAGAACCTCTGGGGGAATCTAGGATAGAAGAGGACCTGGGGGTCCTAGTAGCAATGGCATGCATTAAAAATGGGATTAACTCAGGAGATAAAATGATAATTCTCCCACTCTACAGGACTCTGGTTCGGCCGCACATGGAGTATGCTGTCCAGTTCTGGGCATCAGTCCTCAGGAAGGATGTGCTTTAACTGGAACGAGTCCAGAAAAGGGCAACAAAACTAATAAAGTGTCTGGAGGACCTTAGTTATGAGGAAAGGTTAAGAGCACTGGACTTGACCCCACAATAGGGATAAAGCTTTTCCGCGAAAGCAAATTTTATAAGACACACGGCCATTCACTAAAATTAGCAGAAAACAGGTTTAACCATAAACTGCGTAGAGGGTTCTTTAATGTAAGAGCGGCTAGGATGTGGAATTCTCTTCCACAAGCAGTGGTTTCAGTGGGGAGCATTGATCATTTCAAAAAGCTATTAGATAAGCACCTGAACGACCACAACATACAGGGATATACAATGTAATACTGACATAGAATTACACACATAGGTTGGACTTGATGGTCTTGTGTCTTTTTTCAACCTCACCTACTATTTACCTATGTAACTATGTAACTAAGTAAGGGGGGTAATTAATGGAGTGGGGGCCTTTGGTAAATGCATAATTAGAACTGAGAATAAAAAACCTGTCTTTGCCCAACCAACCCAAAAGCATAAAAATAGAAATAGCCCACTGCATGTATCAAAGAAAGCAAACAATTTTATTAGATAAATCACAAATGTATGTTTAAAACAATGACGAACAGACACAAACAAACACTAATAAAAACTAGCCAAGTCCACCTCTTGCAGACTCATGAATAAGACCAAGATAACAGCGGGATGTGGCAACTGTGCAATAATAAATCTAGTGTTGAGGGTTATGCCCTTCAGTTCACAAAATCCCTTAAGAATAAATAGCTTGTGCACCTATGGAGGCCAAAATATATAAACTGTCATGGCTCATGGAGTAAAATGTGCATATCCCCAATGTCATTCTGCTGTATAGTTGGATCCAATGGTGATAAGGGTTACTGGCCACATAAACACATATTGTGCTGACAATGTCCTGATGGTGTTTGGACAAGCCAAGAAGGGGAAAACTTTTCCAATGGTCCAGAGGAGATATGTCAAACAGGATGGTTGTGTACACACAATGTAGAGCCACTAAAGACACTCAGTGGCATATCCACTCCTGCATGGCCTCCCTCGCATTTTAGCATATAGCTACAAAAAGTCCCAATCCCCTAGGGACCATTTGTAATCCAAAGGTTGTATATAAAGTTCCCAAGTTCTTGGGGTGAAAGGTATACTTATCAGGTCCAGAAATGTGGTCAACTCCTTGATTATGCAGCAATCAGTATTCCATTGCAGGGTGCATTCAAAAGCACTGACAAGTGGGTGCCGTCAAAAGGTCAATAGGGTCATGAGGATAAGACTGTGGCAAGGCCTGACCGGTTTAGCCAGTTATCGTGAGCTGCGTCAGAGGCACATTCAAGTGCAGTCCAGCATAAGTGTTAGCAGCTGTAAATTTAGGTCGTGTTATTTAGAATTGAAGCATTCTATTGTGTCAGTAATTTTATGAAAAAATTCAACTTTGAGTTTAGGTCTACTTTAAAGGTGAACTCTGGGGGAAAAATATTTACCCTTGGAATGGGTTGCTCTCCCAACTGCAAGGGTGTAACTACTTTTTTTGCCTAAGGGATAGTGAATAAGATGATATACTTAACAAATTCCCTATTGCCTTGGTAGCTACTGTAACACTCTACTTCACTGTCCAATGCTCCTGGATGTGGTCAGGCCCTTTGAATTCTCCTGTACAATTTAGAACTGCTGGCTCTGCATTGTATGGGATAACAACAGAGGACTGTGACCAGTCAGACAGTGAAGGGAAAGGGCATTGGGGGACCAACCTCATGAAGAAGAGGAAACCAGCAAGAGCAGGGAAAAAGTATATCACCTTATTCATTCTCCCATAGGCAAAATAAGCAGTTGACCCATGAAGTGGGGAGGGGGAAGGGTAAGGGTAATTTTTTTTCATCACAGGAGTTCAGCTTTAACATCAAAATGTAGGTAAATCTCAAAGTAGGAACAAAGCAAACCAATATAATTCTTAATTTTCAGCAAAGGCCATAAATCAGGGGGGAAACTCAGTAAAATGTGTTCTGATAAACCAGCTGGAGTTGACATTTAGCTGTTTAAGTTAATCTTTTATTCATTATGATGGAGCATAATAATCTATTTGAACGCTTTTAATGATTCTTCTTTAATGAAGAGCAAAATAGACCAACTGAACTCTATACAAGGTTTGACAAAATAAAGGAGACAGTGCGGGACTTTGAGTGAGGCACATAGACACCAGTCAGGGGTCAAGACAAGGTACTTTATTTACATACCATAAAATTCATAGTAATCAATAAATATGTTACAATATAATTCATTAATATACACAAAAGGAACATGATTGAACATGACAGTGGAAAGGGATTGAGCCTACACAACCTGAGAACTTCCTATTGCAGCAGAATAATTGAACTTCATGAACATTTAAGATTATACATATGAATAATAACCAGATCGGTATGAACATTGCATTACAAAGGCTCCACACGTTTTGTGAAGTATTTCCACTCTTCAGGAGAAGCAATGTAAATATCTAAAATGAAATGAAATGAAACACAGGGGTTTCAAAATCACTGCAATCGCCAAGCGACAGTGCAAAAAATGAGAGCTAGAAACCCCCATTGGGGCATCTTTTCCGGGAGCTGTGGTAGTGTTAGGCATAGCCACACGGGGAGAAGACCAAGATCCATAGAGTGATGGTCCCTGAGGTATAATTATGGGAGGTAAATAGGCTCATCTTAGGAGACTTCTGGCATTCAACCATAAGGGACCATGGTATGAGGTATATAGTGTATCGCCAAAATGTCAAAATGCCAGTGCGGGTCTTCTCCCCGTGTGGCTATGCGGGGGCCATGTCTAACACTACCACAGCTCCTGGAAAAGATGCCCTAATGGGAGTTTCCAGCTCTCATTTTTTGCACAGTCGCATGGCGATTGCAGTGATTTGGAAACCCCTGTGTTTCATTTCATTTCATTTCAGATATTTACATTGCTGCTCCTGAAGAGTGGATAAATACTTCACGAAATGCATAGAGCCTTTGTAATGCAATGTTCATACCGATCTGGTTATTATTCATATGTATAATCTTAAATGTTCATGAAGTTCAATTATTCTGCTGCAATAGGAAGTTTTAAGGTTGTGTAGGCTTAATCCCTTTCCACTGTCATGTTCAATCATGTTCCTTTTGTGTATATTAATGAATTATATTGTAACATATTTATTGATTATTATGAATTTTATGGTATGTAAATAAAGTACCTTGTCTTGACCCCTGACTGGTGTCTACGTGCCTCACTCAAAGTCCCGCACTGTCTCCTTTATTTTGTCATATATACAGGGGAGGTATGAGACCACACCTGGTCTCTTCCTCATTTAAAGTCCCAATTTTTCCCCTTTTCTCCCCCTTTTTTTCTATACAAGGTTTGGGTCTCTAATAGACAAAGTTTTCTGTTGCTACAGTATATCATTAAGAGCTTTCATAATCATATCACTTTGAGCTGTAATAAGTTTGGCAGACATTTTCTATTTTTTTTTTATCTGTACTTCCTTTCTCATATGTAACTGAAGCAATTACCCATTTCTCTGGCTGACTCTCTTATGTATATTTAGCCAATTGATTTGGCATATGTATACAGTGCATTAGACAAAGTATGCACTTCGTCAGCCAGCTTGACTAGTAAGGAACAGACCAGGTGCTAAAAGTGCAACTGTGTCCAAGCTGAATCTCTTGAACCAACTTCACACACATATATGCACACCTGTAATTCCCTGAGGATCTAGGTGCGGGAATGCAGTGTAATCCAATCAAAGCATTGCAGAGATTCCATTGTCTACACTAGACTAAATACACAACCACACCATATTTACTATGCACCATCTGACACATACTGTAAGTGAGAATCATAGTAAAAGCATCACCGATCAACCAAAAGTAAGCCCTTGGCTTAACTTTACCAGTCTACTAAGTTCAAAATGTGTAATCGTTGCCCAATGTCTTTGACCACATATGGTCATGTCTATATGTGGCCAATTACCTCACCCAGGAGATCCCTCCCCTTTATTTATATCACTTGTCATCTGGTTAACATGTTATTCGGTGGAATGAAGAAACAGGACTACATCTGTGCAGATGGGCAGTGGGTGTTTTTTTTTTTCACGAATGTCTGGCATTGTGATTGACAAATCTCGATGATGGAATTGGATGATACTGTATGATTGATGACAGATGTGTATCTTGGGATTATTATTTTAATGTCTGTATGTTTATTTATATATTGTTCTTTTTTGTGACTACAAATGGGGGGTTGGTATCTGGCTGTCCCTTTAATGTTAAAAGGGGCTTCCAGATTCTGATACACCCTCCCCCCCACCTGCAGACCACCACAATCACTGGGCCAAGGCCTGCCAGGCTGTATGCTCAGATAAGTTTCTGGTGTGGATTATTAAAGGAGGCCTCACACTTATTTTTTCTTGATTGATGGAGGGGAATCAAGTGCACAATGTTGAGGTTTTTTGCACAGTGGAAGGAAGCATGTCAACTCAATGTCAATTAGCAAGCATATTGCTTGAAACTGTAACATCAGGTGTATAAGAGCATAAGGGTGAAGAAGGAGCCTGGTACTTTTGAGCCCTGGACAGTGTATTAAAAAGTTAGTTGTCTGAACAATTGTAACAATGTTTCATAAAAGACTTCCTTAGTCAGGTAGGCAATGGATTGCGTGCCTGAGATAGAGCTAAAAACAGAAGGAGAGACCGGTGTCTATTCACATGCAGAGAATCATGTGACTTAAAGCTTGGTCAGCTGAAGCAGTCTGTAAAATACTCCTCACATGTACTCCCTTTGAAGGATAACATCTCTTTGGTGAGTCTCTTAACAAATTCATCAAAGATATCACAGGAGGAAATGTCCTTCTTCCACAGCAGAAGTCTACAAAATTTTATTTTTTAGCGAATTCTACCTCCTCAATTTGCAGAGTACGTCAGAGCTCTACCCAGTATTCTACCACCAAACCAAAATTCATTGCTTTTTTTTGACGCAAGACTTGGAACACATAAACCAATAAGTCAAACTCAAAGCCCTCTTCCCAATGAAGAGACACTCAAGCTCCTAAGAGTGTGGGGGGGGGGGGGGTGTCTGTTAGCGTTTGCTTGTCACAGAGTTCAAATAGTGTTTTTTAAGAGGTACAAAATAGAGTTCCAAACCCTTCCCCTTGCAGCTTTTTTTCCCTCAAACAATTTAAAATCTGCTGAAAGGCAGCTAGATTTGCAGAACACCCTGAACCATATCTTATTCCAGGAAGTAGTCCCTTCAGTATCTCTGGGGGACAGGTTATATTCAAATCTGTTCACAGTATCAAAGTCTAAGGGAAGTTTTTATCCTATCATGGACCTAATATCGCTAAACAAGTACCCCCTTAGTTCCAAAGTTTCATATCGAATCTGAAAAATCAGTTATTGCCTCTCTGAGGCAAGGGGAATATCCAGCATTCATAGACATCCAAGTTGCCTATTTACATATTCCTATTAACTCAACTCAGTAGAAGACAAACATTTTCATTTTGTTGCACTGCCATTTGGCCTATCCTCTGCTCTTAGAATATTCACAAAGTCACTTGCATCCCTTATTTCCCTCTTAAAAAGGGGTATTCAGGTCACAGGGTATCTAAATAACCTCCTTCTGAATAATTTATCTCCATTCCACCTATCTGCAAATGTCTACAGGAAGACTTTTTATGCTTTTGGTTTGAAAGTCCAGTCTCAAACATTTTCTTCTCCTGGACTACTTGAGTCTCATTCTAGATACAGCCCAAGCAAAAGTCTTTCTTCCAGAAAACAAGCTGGTCTCAGATCTCACACGTAGGCCTTGGGATCAAAGAAGCACTCTCTGTGAGATTCTCCATCAGAGTTCTAGCCACATGGTGGAGTCCTTTGAGGCTCTTCCATTCCCCCAATTACATTCAAGGCCTCACAACATTTAATTGACATGGACCAAACAAGCTCCCTCTCTATCCAGCCAAGCAAGGACTGTCCTAGCCTGGTGGATTTCCAAACAAGCCCTGGATTTGGAAGTTATTTATGCCATACCACTAAAGGGTGATAACAACAGATGCCAGTCTCTTGGATTGAGGATGAATGTTCCCATCTCTCACATTTCAAGAAAAATTGTCACTACAGGAAGCCAAGCTCCCCATCAAAATTTTGGAGTTCAGAGCAAAAAAAAAGTTCTACACCACTGGACTCCCCTTCTGTAGAGACACCTGATCAGGATGCAATTGTAAGGCAGATTACCTCAGTTACCACTGACAAGGGGAATGGGCCCATTCACCCTGACATTTTCAACCTAATATGCCGGTTCAGGCTGATCTATGCCCTTTCTCCAATGTTATTTCTGCCTTGACTGCTCTGCAAAACAGAGCAAGAGAAGAACACTGCACCAAACTATCCCAGAACAACATGGTACACAGAAATACTCAAACTTCTAGGAGATGACCCCTGGCCCTTTCCAAGTAGAGCAAACTTGTACTGTTAATTAATGTAAGAGGAATCTTGATTTACCTGTAAATTCCATATCTTGGATTACAGTACAGGACACCCTCTCTTCTGTTCCTTTGTTACATTGCATTGTTTTATACAAAACTGAGGACTTATAGAATAGGGTAGACTTATAGGTGGATGCCCATGGGGTGTTTCCTCAACTGCTACACCAGTGTCCAAACTTCTGAAGATACCAACCTATACATAGGGTCTATTAATATCAAGTCTGTGTAGTGTGCTGTACTCCAATATATGGAATTTACAGGTAAGTCAAAATTCCTATTTTTTTCTCCAGTGCCATTTTGAGTGAATTGGATCCACAACTCACTTCGCCAAAGAATATTGACCCTTTGGCATAAGCATAATGAGATAGTACCTCTTTTAGGGCTGACAAACACACTGCCAGGGTCAAATGCTAAATAATATAGGTGAAGTACCTGACTGGAAACCTCCTCTTAATTCACTAATTTAATTCCTATTATGTAATAGAATTTACAGTATTTCAGCTCTCTCTTTAGTTTGGGGGAATCTTCAATATACTAACATGACAAAAACAGAGCATAATGGCATTGTGCAACATCTTTGACTCCACTAATGTATTCATAAAATACATTAAAATGCTCATAAAATAATTAAAATCTCAAACATGTAACCATCATATTCCAAAGACAGGATCTTTTTGAATTTCCATAATCTGAATGACCAATAGAAAGACGTCTTTAGTAAACTATAGTTGGTACAAGTCAGCTGACACAGCTGACACAAGGGAAAATACCTCTTCCTCAGAGCTAACCTGTTGGCATCAATGCTTGCATTTAAATATTTAGTTTCAATAACTTTTTATTGAGTTTTGAATATTTGAACAGACACAGTGTAATCATGTGAAAGGTATTAAAATGAGGTTCACATGAAACAGTTGAACGTGGATCATAAAATCTAATCACAGAAAAGGAAATAAGAAACATTTACTCACACAGTCAGGAAACTGAAATCAGCATATCAGTTGACAAAGGGTACGGTGTTATCAAAGGGCAATATATCCTCTACTTCCAAAAACGATTTCAGCCATGGTGTCCATAATTCAGATGCATTAGAGTATTTTCCAATGCTAGAGGCAAATAGTACTTAATATATATAGTGTGTAAGGATTGATTCAATGACCTCCCACAAGCCAGGGATTTTTGAGCTTTTCCAATGTCTAACTAAGGATAGACATGTTGCTAAGTATACTGTATGTGCATTGCCATCCTTGTTCTCAAGGATGGGGGGATAATCCATATGCCTAGTGATAACAAGGCAAGGCCTGGGGATATTGGAATGGGATATTGGGATGTTCCACTAAGTTAAAGATAGAAGGCCAAAAGTTGGAAAGGTGTTGGCAGGACCAAAGGATGCGGAACAAGGTTCCTGGTGTCTCACATCCTCTCCAACAATTAGGAGATATATGCTGGGCGAATTTAGATATACGTTGAGGTGTAGGATACCATCTCAGTAGAATCTTTTGAGTTAATCCCCATAAGTTAATACTACGTGTAACAGTATATGAGATTGACAAAGCTCGTGTCCACTGCTCTGGTTGGTACTCAGTGTCTAAGTTAGATTCCCATACTATGATAGATGCTGACTTGGTAAATTTGGTTTTGTTATTTAAGATAGAATAAAATAGTGAAATACCTTTGTGGTTGGTATGGATTGGTGGAAAATAAATCCACTGGATTGACTGATTGTAAATTAATATAGATCTTCCCGCTATGTGTAAGGAAGTGAACCATCTGAAAGTATCTATAGTGTTCGTTAGCTGAGAGATTAAATTCCATTTGTAAAGCGCAAAATGTTTTAATGGCAGGGCCTACATAGAGCTCTTCCAACACCCCGATGCCACTAGAAAGGCAATTCTTGAGATTCAAGTCAGGGATGAGCAGAACTTAAGATTTTATAGGAAATCCGTGTGACACAACTTTCAGTGAGCGCAGCTTGGTATTGCAAAGCATTTACCAGGCTGTTAAAGTGGCTTGAATCATCAGGAAAACATGGGTTAGATGGTTAGGGAGATGACGGCTGGCTAGCAGGTAGCTGTATACATTTTTTTCATGGAATTTGATGCAGTTCCAAAGTTGTTGGATGGAACTATGTTTTGAGCTGGGCCAAAATTGTTTCATAGTAATAGTCCCTGAGACTTGTGTGTCCCATGCCTCCAAATCTCTTACCTTCCAGTAGTTTACTAAAGGCAGATCTGGCTTTTTTGCCTTTCCAGAGATATTTATTCAGTACGGCTTGAATAGATAAGAGATTAGGTAGAGGTATTGGAACAGTTCTAAATAGATATAGCAGTTGGTGCCGGATTTGTATTTTAAAGGCTGCCAGCTTACCTGACCATGATAGTTAAAATTGGGCTTATTTGGTCTGTTTTGTGCTAATAGTGTTCAAGAATGGGAGGTAATTTTCCTTAAAAAGAACCTTGGTTGAAGGGGTCAGGGTGATTCCTAAATATGTAATCCCCTGGCCTTTCCACACATAGGGGAAAGTGTCCTGGAGGTATTTCTTATCCTTTAGTGGCATCCCTAGGTTTAGTATATAGGATTTTTTTTTCATTTATCTTATAAAAAGACACCTTATTGAACATCCATAAAGTATTGTGGACCAAAACTAGGGAAGATTTAGGATTAGTCAACATCAAAATAATGTAATCTGCGAACAGGCTGATCGTATGGGTGTAACCCCCT
Source organism: Aquarana catesbeiana (assembly GCF_042186555.1). Taxonomy (NCBI): domain Eukaryota; kingdom Metazoa; phylum Chordata; class Amphibia; order Anura; family Ranidae; genus Aquarana; species Aquarana catesbeiana. The sequence goes on along the minus strand of NC_133324.1, from coordinate 785,156,831 downwards.
ACCTTAAATCCAGAAATAAGGGAATGAGTGAGGATATATGTTGCCATGGGCTTCATAAGCGGATTGAAAATTAGTGGGGGTAGAGGGCTCTCCTGCCTGCTGCCATTTGTTATTTCGAAGGGGGTTGATAACATGCATTTCACATATACCTGTGCTGAGGGCTTAGTGTATAAGGCCATAATGGCTGAATGAATAGAGCCTTCAGTTTGGCAGCCTTTTGTGAAGCCATATTGATCTTGTTGGATGATATAGGGTAAAATATGAACTAGTCTAGTGGCCAGCAGTTTAGCGCACAATTTTAAATCAATGTTCAATAGGGATATTGGATGAAAGTTCTGTGGTAATATTGGGTCTTTCCCTGGCTTTGGGAGTGCAACAATCAGTGCCTTTAGCATCTCGGAGGGGAAAGCATTAATAATTGTCATCAGATGCGGTACTAAAATATGTTGGAATGTTTTAAAACATTCACCTGAGAAGCCACCCAGGCCAGGTGATTTATTATTGGGCAAAATGTGAATGACCTGCCAGATTTCGGATGGAGTAAATGGAGAATAATGATTAGGGAGTTGAGCTCCCGATATCCTGGGGAGATTGACTTGTTTTAAAAAATCTCAGAAACCTTCTGCTGTCGGTTGTGGGATAGTATTATAGTTTTTGAGATTATATAGGGACTAACTATAGTAATGAATAAATGCATCAGCAAAAGCCTGCAGGTGAAAGAGTCTATCTTTGGTAGTTGGGTGGAAAAAAATAAAAGGGTATTTTAGATTTATACCTATGCCACCTCAGTCGATTGGCTAATGTTTTACCAGCCTTATTGCCAGTGGCATAGTGGGTCATTTTAAGCCTCCTAGATGCCTTCTCAAAGTCACCCAGAAGGAGTCGGCATCTCCCGACTGCATCTCTGGAACTCAGCCACATTGATCTTTGGGTTCTTCTTTACCTCTCTCACCAAGGCTCTTCTCCCCTGATAGCTCAGTTTGGCCGGACGGCCAGCTCTAGGAAGGGTTCTGGTCATCCCAAACATCTTCCATTTGCGAATTATGGAGGCCACTGTGCTCTTAGGAACCTTAAGTGCAGCAGAAATTTTTTTTGTAACCTTGGCCAGATCTGTGCCTTGCCACATTTCTGTCTCTGAGCTCTGCAGGCAGTTCCTTTGACCTCATGGTTCTCATTTGCTCTGACATGCACTGTGAGCTGTAAGGTCTTATAAAGACAGGTGTGTGGCTTTCCTAATCAAGTCCAATCAGTATAATCAAACACAGCTGGACTCAAATGAAGGTGTAGAACCATCTCAAGGATGATCAGAAGAAATGGACAGCACCTGAGTTTAATATATGAGTGTCACAGCAAAGGGTCTGGATACTTAGGACCATGTGATATTTTAGTTTTTCTTTTTTAATAAATCTGCAAAAATGTCAACAATTCTGTGTTTTTCTGTCAATATGGGGTGCTGTGTGTACATTAATGAGGAAAATAAATTAACTTAAATGGCTGAAATATAACAAAGAGTGAACAATTTAAGAGAGTCTGAATACTTTCCATCCCCACTGTAGATCTATGTTTGTCCCAAGCATGTTTGAAGGCATTTACTGTTGACTGCCTTATTACCTCTGCTGGTAGTTGTTTTCTAAGCATCAACTAACCTTTTAGCAAAATAATACTTTCTAAGATTAGTTTTGAACTTTCCTCCATTTAGTTTGAGGTCATGCCCCCCCGTGTTCTTGATATTGAAAAAACTGTCCTCTTGAACCTTATTCACCCCCTTGATGTATTTAAAGGTTTCAATCATGTTTCCCCTTTCCCTTCTTTCCTTCAGACTGTGCTGTACATATTAAGTTCCTGAAGTCGCTCTCGATATGTTTTATCCCCCAAACCTTTCACCATTTTTGTTACCCATCCCTGGACTCGTTCTACTTTATCAATATATTATAAGTGAGGTCTCCAGAACTGGACACAATATTCTAAATGAGGTCTCATTAAAGATCTATATAGAGGAATCAGAACCTCCTTCCTCCTGCTGGTGACCCCTCGTATGCTTTTCCCACTGCCTGGGAACACTGTTTACTCATTTTTCAATGATCTGAAATAAGTACCCCCAAATCTTTTTTATTCTGTAGTGCTGGCTAACACTGTACCCCCGATGTTGTACTCTCTTAGGGGATTCTTTTTCCCTAGATGCATTATTTCACATTTAGAGACTGCAGTCTCCACTGCTTTGACCAATCTTCCAGCAATTCCAAATCATGTTCCATGATACAGACACCTCCAGGAATATCTTTTCAAATCTTTTTTATTAAGTTTCAATAAAAATAAATAAACAGAAAGTACAACAGTAGCATACAGAGTACAACATGCAACTTTGATATAACACAGTTGTAAATTGCATTACATACCTGCAATTTTTTCTATTAGTTGGAGGGACCGCGCATCCTACTTCGCAATGTGGATGCCACAGCTCCCTGCATAGGTAAAGTGCAGGAGGGTTATATATTTTTATCAGAAAGAGAAGAAACTGTATATATTACTTGTCTCTAGTAGGTATATCATTGTATCATGAACAATATAAAAATAAAAGTAGTGTAGGAGTTTTAGCATAAGATCCCAGTGATTAGTGCAATAGGAGTATCGGTAACATGTTTGGATTGCATCTCTCCATTCTCTGTGTGAATGTGTAGTACCTAGATCCTTTTCCCAATTAGTCATATTAGAAGTTTTGGTAAGGTTATTTTTATTTTACAGGAGGGCATAGAACCAAGACAAACCTTTAGGCTTGTTGTGCTTAGTCAGAAGGTATTCCCATACATCTTTGTGTATTTCGTAGAATGTTGCTGGATGGGTGCTTTGAAAATACTGTAGCTGAATCAGGGTGTAGGCATGTGAAGCCGGTTTTTTAGAGAGTAAATCTCTATATGTTAGTATGTTTTCCTGTAACCAGGAGTCAATCTTAAGGTCAGGGATTAGATGTTCATAGATTTGGAGATGTGTTATCTCTTGGCGTGTTTTAGTATTAGGATATAGGTTTGCGTGAATCTTTTCCCATGCAGAAAAGGTTGCTGCAATTGAAGGGAATTTAGGGCAATTCAGTGGTATGTTGGTTAGTTTAGCTAAGCCTAAGGAAGGTAGGTCTCTATTGTTTAGGATGGATGTTTCGATGTGTACCCAAAGCTTAGTGGATTCTGGTTCAAACCAGGCCTTCATTTGGTCCAGTATGGTTGCTCAATAGTAATGACAAATAATCGGGAAGCCAGCGCCTCCTGTAGACCTATGTCTTTGGATAGTGGAATATGGTACTTTAGGCATTTTACTTTCCCATATAAATGGTCTGAATAACTTATCTGTGAGGTTGAAAAAGGATTCTGGCAAAAAAATGGGGATGGTTCAAAAGTAATAAATGAGTTTAGGTAGGATAAGCATTTTCAAGGCTGCTATTCTGCCTAACCAGGAGAGTTCATATGAGGAGATGTGTTTTTAAGTCACCTTTGATAGTGTCTAATAGGTTTGATGCCTAGGTAGGGAATTGATTTAGACATCCATTGGAAGGGAAACTGGTCCTTAAGATGGGATATTTGCTTTTCAGAGATATGTATAGGCAATATACAAGATTAAGTAATATTCATTTTATAGTATGAAATTACACCATAATTTTGCAGTACTGCTTGTATTCTAGCCAGGAAAGAAGCCGGATTTGTGATTGTCAAGACTACGTCGTCTGCGAAAAGTCCAATCTTAAGAACCTGACCTGCAACATTGATCCCTGATATATTGCTGTCATTTCTAATTGCCTCTGCCAGGGGTTCCATCATTAAGGTAAATATGATGGGAGACAATGGACATCCTTGACGGGTTCCATTAGTAATATAAATTTTTTGGAAATGGCATTGGACGAGAAAACCCTGACTGAAGGTTTAGTGTATAATGCGCTAACCGCTGAAAGTATAAGTCCTTGGAGACCAAATTTGTGTAGGGTTGCTTTAATGGATCCTATCAAAAGCTTTTTCTGCGTCCAATGCCAAAATTGCCAAAAGGTGTTTTCCTTGGTTCTACAATATGTAGGAGGTTAAACAATCTCCTTGTGCCATCTGGAGCCTGTCTCCCTTGGACAAAACCTACTTGGTCTGCTCTTACTAAGGACGGGGTGATTTTGGCTAATCTCTTTGCTAGGATCTTGGCGTAGATTTTCAAATCTGTATTTATGAGGGAGATAGCCCTAAAATTTTGTGGAGTATCGGCTTCTTACCTGGTTTCGGTAGGTTGACAATAGTTGCTTGTAATATTTCTTTAGGGAAGGAGGCTGACGAGGCAACACTGTTGAACAGTGTACTCAAGTATGGGACCAAAGTTTGAGAAAAGGCTTTATAATATTCTGAAGAAAAGATTTATTTTTTGGTAGGGTGTGGATGGTATCTAGGATTTCTTTAGTTAATATTGGTGCATTGAGTGAAGTAAGATGGTCTTCAGTTAGTGAAGGAAGGGTTATTGTGCTAAGAAATGAGTTAATAGTCTGCTCCTTGGGTTGTGGTGTGTTACCGTCTAGGTTAAGGTCATATAGGTCTGTATAGTATTTCATGAAAGCATTAGCTATCATTTACGGGTGATGTTCCACTTTTCCTGTATGTGGGTCCATGATATTGTTTAGTTTTGCATGTTGCTGCCGTTTAGTAATATAATTAGCTAATAATTTACCTGCTTTGTTTCCCTGTGCATAGTACATTGCTTTTGTTCGTCTCAGATATCTCTGGTGGGTTGAGATAAGTGACAAACGAACCTTTTGTCCGCAGTTGAATAAGTCAGTTTCTATTTTAGGGGAGGGATTGTGTTTATGTTGTTCTTCCAATTTTTTGAGGTCCTCAAGTAGGGTATTCAACAGCCTTGCCCCCCTCCTTTTCTCCCTTGCCGCTGCTTGAATAAGTAAACTCCTATTGAATGCCTTATGGGTGGACCGCATTATCATTGATCTGAAAAAATTCCATAAGTTGGTGATTCAATTTGTTGACCATGTATGGGACTGGAAAGCAGATCAGTGTTGTTTCTCCAGAGGTAAACCGGGGAGGCTGAGTTTTGCTCTTTTAAAACTATGGACAATGAAGCATGGTCCGACCATGTTATGGAATGAATCATGACTGAGAGAGTTATCTGTAGTAGGTTAAGGTCTGAGAGGATGAGATCAATCCCGGTGAGATGCCCGGTGAGAGTACGAATAATAGGTAAAGTCTTTTTCAGAGGAATGTATACATCTCCACGTATCATACAGGTCTTTCTCCATTAGTAGAGGTTGAATTTCATGTCTATTAGTAGAATTTGGGTGCGAACAGTCCATAGAGTTGTTGACTACGCTATTAAAATCTCCACAAAGGAGTAGTGAGCCTTTCTTGACCTTATTAGTAGAGATCTCAAGAATGTTATTTGTCCCTTGTTTGGTGCTCAGAGATTGACCAAGGTCTATGTTGAGTTGTTCAAATCACATATCAGGATAATAAACCTTCCATTAGAGTCGCAGATTATTTATGTAGTTTAAATGCGACAGAATGTTTAACTGCTATTAGTACACCCTGTTTTTTAACCGGTGCTGTGGCATTGAAGATATAAGGGAAAGCTTTATGGGAGCATTTAGGTTGTTTGTCTTAAAATTAGTTTCTTGGGCACAAAGCACATCCCACTTAAGTTTATCCAGCTCTTTCCACATAGAACTCCTTCTGAATGGGCTATTCAGTCCGTGAACACTCATAGAGACAATTGATAGTGTCATGGGTCCTGTAATGGTGAGTGCTCTATGTGTGTTGCTGTAGTGTCAATAAACAAGTAAAGTATTATTTTGTTACCTGTAGGTGGTGCTGTTTGATCAGATATAGACAGCCAGTGTAGTCCTTTGTTGTTGAAGTTCCTTGTAATGGACATCCATCAAAGAAATATGGTGATTTTTTCATAGAGCTCCTTAGGTACAGTTAAAACATGAAAAACAAATAAAGTCATGAACAGTAACAAGAACATAAAAAGGTGAAAAATGTCACTAAGTGCGAAAATTTCCACAATGGTTTCAAGGGGGAATAAGCTCCCAGTAACCTAGAACAGACATCCTTCCAGCATAAGTAAAGCTGGTGCATTTTGCATATAAGCGGCTTTAAGGCCTTGATGTGCATTATCATGCTGTACCCCATTCTGGGGACAGGCTAAGTTGTGTTGGATTGGGTGGTGGAATATTGACGTCCTCTGGCAGCAGGTTCCATCTCCTAGCTAGGGCCAGTCCATCTTCAATATTCGTGATTGCATGAGTGTGATTTTCTCTTGTGATGAGAAGTTTTGTAGGGAAGTATGGGATTTTATGGTTTTGGAGCAATTTTGTGATAGAGGACAGGTTTTTGCGTGCCATCATGGTATGTTGGGATAGGTCTGCAAATACAGAGATACCAGAATAGGGGCCCGGAAGGGGATGATTCTTCCTAGTAAAACGTATACGTTCTTCTTTAACGTGGAAGAAGTGGATGCAAGCAATGACATCCCTTGGTACCTTTTCAGGCAGGAATTTCAGTTTTGGAAGGCGGTGGGCTCTGTCCACTATGACTTCCCTATCCGGGGTATCAGGTAAAATGGCCGCTATGAAATGTTGGACATATTGTCTGAGCTCAGCCAGGGTCACGGATTCCTCCACTCCCAGCAGTTTTATATTGTTCCTTCGTGACCTGTCCTCTAAATCTGCGATTTTATATTTCATAGCTTGCATGTCCCCTTCTGTTTCATTATGTGTATCCACTAGTTCGTTGTGTGCAACTGTGAATTCCCCAATCTTGTCTTCTATGTGGCTGACTCTATCTCCAATAGAGGAAACATCACTCTTGAGTTGTGAAATACAGAGCATCATGTGATCCCCTGAGGGTTACTAACATGTCCCTCATGACTATGTCGCTTAGGGTTTGCCCTGTAGTTGGGAATTCATTAATCTGCTCAATAAAGTCTTTGGTGATATTTTGTGAATCATAGTGATCTTCAGGCTCACCTGCATATTTGTGTTCAGATGACCTCTTTTGGGCCGATTTCTGTGGGCTATTGATGGGAGAAGTGCCCGGCGCTGCTGCTGTGAGGCAGTGAGCCCCTTTGGTGAGAGGCCAGATCCGAACAATCACCACTGCGCTGTAGGCCATGCTGCGAGTCCGAGGCCACAGCACCATCTTGCGGCCTAGGGGTGCTCGTCGGCGGGTAAAAGGTGGTCAGCTTCCTTGGCCCCTTCTCCTTCTTTCTTTTGCCTATGGTGGCCGGGATCATCCCTGGAGCACAGTGTGCCTGGATAATGCCTCGGGATGTTGATTATGTCGCTGCATGGAGCTGGATGCTGGCGGGTTACACAGAGCTCTCTCCTTACACAGCCATCTGCTCTGGCTGCTGGCAATGCCCCCTCCAGGAATATCAACCCTATACACATCTTTGTGTCATCAGCAAAAAGACATACCTTGCCCAACAAACCTTCAGTTATATCACTTAAATATAGATTAAATAGAACAGGACCCAATACAGAGACTTGTGGTACACCACCAGGGGAGAGATGGCAGCCTTAAGCCTGGAGGGGAAAGTCCAGTCGAGTGGCACAAAATACCACCGAATCATCTCACCATCCATGCCCACCTGGTTTTATAATGAATATTGATGTTATGAAGCAAAACAAATACGACACAGCATGACCCCGATCTTGGTAAAGAGCCAATGACGCGGCTCTTTACCCATGTGATCAGCTGTGTTCAATAACAGCCAATCACATGTAAATGACAGCGTGTGAGGTGAAAGGAGCCGATCAGCAGCATCTCCTCGCAGGGGAGACTGTACAGATAATCAGGGCACTGATTACAGTGCAGCCCTAGCAGTGCCCAGCAAGTGACACCAGCCTGTGCCCATCAGTGACATCAATCAGTGCTGCCTTTCAGTGCCCACAATTGCTGCCCATCATTGCCCCCTATCAGTGTCACCCATTAATGCCCATCATTGCCACCCATCAGTGCCCAACAGTACCACCTATCAGCGCCACCTAACAGTGCAATCTATCAGTGCCCATCAGTGCAGCCACCCATCAGTGCCCATCAGTGCCACCTATTAGTGCCCATCAGTGCTACCTATGAGTGCTGCCTATCAGTGCCCATCAGTGCCACCTATCAGTGCCCATTAGTGCCACCCATCAATGCTGTATATCAGTGCCCCTATGAGTGCCACCTATCAATGCAAGGTATCAGTGCCCATGAGTCCCACCATCTATCAGTGCCGCCCATCAGTGCCACCCATCAGTGCCGCCCATCAGTGCCACCCATCAGTGCCCATCAGTGCCACCCATAATGGCCGCCTATCAGTACCACCTATCAGTGCCGCCTGTTAGTGCCCATCAGTGCTGCCCATCAGTGCCGCCTATCATTGCCTCTCCATCAGTGCCGCCTATCAGTGCCCATCAGATATACTATGTCCACATACAAATATGCACACATATACATATGTGCATACAGATGTGACAAAAGCTATTCCACTTTTCCAAATGCATAAAATATAATATAAATATAAATATTTAAAAAAAATATAATAATATATAAAAGTTTAAAAAGTATGAAAATATTCAAAGTGATTAACCACTTAAGGACCAGAAGGATTTACCCCCTTAACCACTTCCGCCATATAACAGAATGATGTGCGCAAAGTTGTTAAGTTATCCTGACTGGATGTCATATGACATCCAGCAGGATAAGCCACGATCGCACACCGCGTGGGAGCACATCGCGGCGATCGTTGGTGTGGTGTGTCAGTCTGACACACCGCATCACCGATCTCAGTAAAGAGCCTCTGACATAGGCTCTTTATCATTTGATCAGCTGTGTCCAATCACAGCGTAAACAGGAAGAGCCATGTATCGGCTTTTACTCCACTCGCGCTGACAGACGCGAGTAGTGGAGAGGCGATCGTCTGCTCTCCTGACAGAGGGGGGTCTGCACTGATTGATTATCAGCCCAGCCCCTCTGAGGATGCCCACCCAGGACCACCAGGGATGTCCACCATGGATGCCCACCCATGGCCACCAGGGATGCACCCAGGACCACCAGGTATGACCACCAGGGTTGCCAATCAGTGCCTAGTATAGGTGCCAATCAGTGGCCAGCAGTAATGCCTGCCAGTGCCTCCTCATCAGTGCTGCCTATCAGAGCCATCTATCAGTGCCTCATCAGTGCCACCCATCAGTGCCACCTATCAGTGCCCATCAGTGCTTCCAATCAGTGTCCAACAGTGCCACCTATAAGTGCCCATCAGTGCCACCTATCAGTTCCCATCAGTGTCGCCTATCAGTGCCCATCAGTGTCGCATATCAGTGCCCATCAGTGTCGCATATCAGTGCCCACCAGTGCAACCAGGCCACATGTTTGGATACAGTGTTGCATGACAGCGCAATTGTCATTCAAAGTGCGACAGCGCTGAAAGCTGAAAATTGGTCTGGGCAGGAAGGGGGGAAAGTGCCCTGTATTGAAGTGGTTAACCACTTCAATCCCAGAAGGATTTACCCCATTCTTGACCAAGCCCTTTTTTGCGATACAGCACTGCGTCGCTCATGTTCGACTCGAACAGATAGCCCATCCCTACTCCCAATCATTGGGAGTAGTAGATCCCTGTCATGTTGCTAGGCAGAACAGGGAAATGCCTTGTATCTCCCCGTTCTGTCTCTCCATGTCATGATCGCGTGCCACCGACGCACATCAAGTCTGCGGGACAAGTCATTAATGACCAGGCCATTAACTGCTAAATATTTTTGATAAAATAAAACAATAAGCGTATATTGATTGGTTTTCACAAAAGTTATTGCGTCCACAAAATAGGGGATACGTTTATGGCATTTTATTTTTTATTTTTTACTAGTAATGGCAGTGATCAACAATTTTTAGCAGGACTGCGACATTGTGGCAGAAAGATCGGACACCTAACTGACATTTTGACACTTTTTTGGGAACCAGTGACATTAATACAGTGATCAGTGCTAAAAATATGCACTGACATTGTACTACTGACACTGGCAGGGAAGGGGTTAACATCAGGGGCAATCATAGGGTTAACTGTGTTCCCTGGGTGTGTTTACTAACTGTAAGGAGGATGCCTGGGATAACACACAGATTAGTCTTCCCGCAAAGAAGAAAGACAAGATCTCTGTGTGATCCCCTGTCAGAACGGAGATCTGGCTTGTTTACTTCGGCAGATCCCTGTTCTGTCTCAGCGGGGAACGATCATGAGCGGGTCTGGTACGGTACCAAAATAAAAAAAAAACAGCATGGGCCCCCCCCCCCAGAATCCATACCAGACCCTTATCCGAACATGCAACCCGGCAGGTCTGAAAAGGGGGGGTGATGAGCGAGAACCCCCCTCCTGAACCGTACCAGGCCGCCTTGTACCCATGTTGATAGGGACAAGGCCCTCATCCCCACAACCCTGGCCGGTGGTTGTGGGGGTCTGCGGGCAGCGGGCTTATCTAAATTTGGAAGATTTCAGCCCCCCACTGTGTGAATGAGTATGGGGTACATAGTACCCCTACCCATTCACCAAAAAAAAATGTCAAAAAGTAATAAAAACAGGAGGCAGTTTTTGTCAACATCTTTATTAAAAATAAAAAACAGTGTCCCCCCATGTATACCACTGCCACCCACCCAGTTGGTGATGTCACAAGGGGGGCAGTGCCACTAGGTAACTTTGCCAGGTGACTCTGCCCCTTACCTATCTAAGAACTGTCAAACGGCAAGCCGGGCATTCGGCAGTTTGCCTTATTTTTTTTCTTTCGGGTCGGCAGCGTATCATGATTGACAATAGATCTACATCAAGGGGCATTGTTTTTTTGTTTTTTTTTTATAAAGGAATTGTCAAAAACTGTCTCTGAGCTTTTATTACTTTTTGACACTTCTTGGTAAATGGAAAGGGGTAATATGTACCCCATACTCATTCACATGGGGGGGTGGGATCTGGGGGCCTCCTTGTTTAAGGGGGCTTCCAGATTCTGATAAGCCCCCTGCGCGCAGACCCCCACAGCCCAGGGTTGGGGGGAAGAGGCCCTTGTCCTCATCAACATGGGGACAAGGTGGGGTCCCCCTGCCCCAAAGCACCCACCCCCCCATGTTGAGGGTATGTGGCCTGGTATAGTTCAGGAGGGGGGTCTATTCACCCCCCCCTTTCCTGGCCTGCCAGGTTGAATGCTTGGATATGGGTCTGGTATGGATTTTGGGGGGACCACATGCCATTTTTTTTAAATTGCCATGGGGCTCCCCTCAAAATTCATACCAGACCCGAAGGCAATTTTTTTTGTTCAGCAGAAAAGCCCATTGACAGCTGATGTCTCATTGGTTGTTAAGGATGCAGCGGCCAGCTTCCCAGCCCTGATCCTTAACAACCAGCTCTTCACTGCACCCAGGGCTTAGAATGTACCAGGCAGCACTCAGTGCATTGCAGGGCATTTGGCGGGACGAACACCCGCTGAACGCCCTGCAAATTTGCATGTTCACTGAACGGGTGAACAGGCGATGTTAAGGCCGGACTTTTGCTCGGCCTGAACCGTTCACTCAACTCTACTGGTTACAGTTGACATTGTTTTCGATTGTGCTGGAGGTGACTAGAGATGGCTGGAATCTGATCAAGGAAAGTATGTGCCAATATTTGGAAGACTCCAAAGATTCCCCATTGTGCTCTTGTGTTTAGGGTCAAAAGCATAGCTATTAATTAGTTATCTCTCAGTTTAATGATGATGAGGATGTACATGAAATAAATCTTATACCCATGCTGTAAGGGTGTTAATGCTTCTCTTGCCAATCATGGTGGGCAATTACTGATGAAAAAGACAGGGCAAATACTGATTATTTTTTCCCACGCTTTACTTACACACCTTGCTGAAAGTTACAGAGCTGTCCTTTAGCCCCGGTTCACACTAAATGTCGCCAGTCATTGTGATTTCATGTGCAGCTTGCCAAAATCTGTGCAAATTCATGCACAGATGTCTATGCAGGTCGCACTTGAAATTGCCAAAAATAGTACAGGTGAAGTCGGAGTCGCATTGATTTGAATGGCTCCGTAGGCACAAATAGGGTGTGACTTGTCATGCGATTTTAAGCTGTCAAATTGCATGACAAGTCGCACCAGTGTGAACGAGGGCTAAGGGATACAGAAAGAAAGTTCCAGCCTAGAGATTTATGTATGCCACCACTCTACCTGTCACATATCGGGTAAGACCAGAACTGTGTGGACCTCAACAGAGGAAACTCAAACGTGTATAGGTGAAATATAGTGATTTATTAAGAAAAGTGAATAAACACAACCACCTCCAATATAATACAATGTGCAACCAATCAAATACAAACAGAGACCCACAAATAATAATAATAATCAGACAGAGGTATATATACAAATAGGGAATACTGGAATCATAAACAGAGCCAAGCCAGGGTCATCAATGGGAGGTCAGCAAATGGGGACAGGGAACAAACAGGGCAGGAGAGGATGGATGGATAGGCTGCAGGGCAAGGGTAAGGGTAACAGGATCACAGGAGGGACAAGGTTTGGGTGCAAGGTTCAGGATTCAGATGCGGATACAGAGCTCTCAGGTTCAGGTCAGGGCACAAGGAAGCTACCAAGGCAAAGTGTGTGTGTGTGCTTTGCAGGGTATTTATACACATCTCCTGCAATCAGGCTCAGGTGATGCCTGATCGCAGGAGATGATGTCGGCTCCACACTTTCAGGAACCACCCGCTGGTGGGTGCCAGTACTGTGGCCCAAAGATCAAATAATACCACCAGCAGGCGAGAGCTCCCCTGACAGTTCCAGACTGTCAGGAGACACCCGCTGGTGGACATCAGTACTGCATGCCAGATGTCTGACAATGCTACCAGCAAGAGGAACAATTCCTGACACTACCACACATTGCCACAACCAAAAGCATCACCACTACTAAATAAATAGGAAACGGTCAGGAAAGAATAAAATGCACGTTGTTCAAAAGTCTCTGGGAAATGTATAGGCACTCTGATTAGTAAGTTAAAAATGCAGATGCAAAATACTACTGGCATATTTGTCTACAGTTTTATAAATTGAAAGAACACAGATAATACTTACAGCTGATTTGTCAAATTCCTGACAGTAGCCACTACCCTATGCCACCCTTTTTCTCAGGCTAAAGCACACTCATTTGCAGACAGGCCCTGCATGCTGAGATGTTTATGTAGGAGAGAATGTATATTAACCACATGCCAACTGCAGCATGCCGATTTACGTTGGCAGAATGGCGCGGGCAGGCAAAAGGGCATAACCGTACGTCCCTTTGAAATTCCCGACTAGTGGGCACATGCCGTGGGTGCGTGCCCATGGGTCCCACGGACTTGATGTTCGCTTGCGGCATGAGATAGAAGTGAGGAGAGGCATAATGGGGAGATGCCTATGTAAAAAAGGCATTTCCCTGTTCAGCCTAGCAAAATGACAGATCTACTGCTCCCTCTAATCCAGAGCAGTGATCTCTGTCATGTTGTAGTGAGCCCATCCCCCCACAGTTAGAACACACTGAGGGAACACACTTAACCCCTTGATTGCCCCTTAGTGTTTAACTCCTTCCCTGCCAATGACATTTATACAGTAATCTATTTTTTAGCTCTGATCGCTGTATAAATATCACTGGTCCCAAAATAGTTTCAAAAGTGTCTGTTATGTCCACCGCAATGTCACAGTCATGAAAAAAATTGCAGATTGCCGCTGTTACTAGTAAAAAAAAATATAATAAAAATGCTATAAATCTATCTCCAATTTTGTAGACGCTATAATTTTTGCGCAAACCAATCAATGCACACTTATTGCATTTTTTTAACCAAAAATATGTAGAATACATATCAGCCTAAACTGTGGAAGAAATTTGTTTTTTTATATATTTTTGGGGACATTTATTATAGAAAAATTTATAAAAATTATTGAAACAAAAAAAAAATTAAGATTGGATGAGTTGCATCCCCAGGTACAACCATTCCTCATAGGCAGAAATGTAAAAAAATATTGTTTTTTTTTTTTCAAAATTGTTGCTTTTTATTTGTTTATAGCGCAAAAAATAAAAACTGCAGAAGTGATCAAATACCACCAAAAGAAAGCTCTATTTGTGGGAAAAAAAGGACGTCAATTTTGTTTGGGTACAACATCGCACAACTGCGCAATTGTCAGCTGAAGCGATGCAGTGCCATATCGCAAAAAATGCTCTGGTCGGGAAGGGGGTAAATCCTTCTGGGGCTGAAGTGGTTAACTTCATCTTTGTTCATTGGCTGCTGCCTAGAGCATGAAAGCTGGTTCCTGGGTCACTGGGATTCTGGGTCAATGGGGAGGCCTGTCATGCTGGCAAAGATCAGTCAATATATGCAGATATCTATCTCATTCAAAGCAGCCCAAATTTCTACAACTCTAATTAGGGTGTTTTGTCTTCCCCATCACTATTTACTGCATTTTGAACATCATTTTGCTCTTTGCATTGCAACACAAAATAAGGCAAAGCATGCACTTAAGGTGTTCTTGTACGCACTAAGCTTTGTGTGGCTATAATCTCTAAAAGCTGGATGTTTTTTATAAAGTAAACAATATTTATTACAAATATATCATTTATCATTGACAATTCCATTAGTGCACGTCAAGTTATTGAAAAACATGTTGTGCCTGAATGGCTACTACAAATTATTTGAATAATGTTTTGGTGTTGCTCACAAAAAGATATGTCAACATATTTGATGTCAGGAGCGTTAATTACATATCCCAGTGAGAGTATGTAAAATGAGATAGGAAAGGAACCCAAGATAGAGCCTCAGGGTAAATCAGCAGGTAGTCTACAGATATCTAACACACTATAAGCAAGAAGGAATGGTGGGATAAGTTAAAGGAAATCTTGGATAGTGCTCTGTTATGAATTTTGAAAAGCTGGAGAATAAAAAAATAAAGTAAGGGTCAACAGAAAAAAGACCACCATATGGGCAAAAAGGGTGAATACATATTACAGAGAGTCTCTGAAGAACTTATTTTGCAATATGTATGTAGATCAGAAAGTACTAAAGACTAGAGTACAGAGCTTTAGCTAGCATCCACATCAAAAACAGAAACATAAATAAATATTAAAACAGCAGTGTGAACATCTGTTCTTACTAATCCAATATTACTTTTAAAACCCATACACAAGGAATATGCCAAATATTGGAGTAGGTGAAAGGGGTTAATTTCATGCATGACTCACCAACTGGATTTGATATTTCTTACACCAGTCCGACACATAAAAAAAGTATCAAGATCATACCGTATTGTATTTTATAAATAAACTTGAAGAGAATGTAAGTTTGGAAATACAACACACTAGAGATCAATAAAGTAATGTAATGCAGTTTGTAAGTCAATTCTATCTATCTATCTATCTATCTATCTATCTATCTATCTATCTATCTATCTATCTAGTTTTATGTCTATCAATATCTTTACTGATTGTTCTAATTCCAGAAAAAAAAAATCACATTATTGCACTAAGTAGAGACACAGATCAATGGGTATGCGCCAATTATTATTCAATAATTCTATTATTGAAATTGTTATATTTTCAATTATATTTATTCAGGATTTATATATCGGCAACAGTTTCGGCACAGCACTTCACAATGTAAAGGGGGACAGTACAGTTACAATACAATTCAATGCAAGATTATAGGGAGGGCCCTGCTCAAGGGCACTTACAATCTAGAAAGGAGGACATGGGGGGCGTGGCCTGACCTCACGGAGAGATGGATGCTTAGAAGAACAGCTCCCGCTACATCAAAGCCTCTCCGCTCCAGAAATTCCCTGGGTCCACACTGCTAGCCGCACACCGATGGGGACTGCCTCGTGCACCTCCTCTACCTCCTGCTCCCGCTCCCCAAGACGACAACAGAGCGGTATGAGCGGTATGAGCCAGAGCATACCAGAGTTGTTCCGCTCACAGAGGCCCAATATGGCAGCGTCCCGCCAGACTACCTCACAGGCATCCACACCGCCACTGCCGGAACGTCATCCAGTCTCCCCTCCTCTAACACAGGAGCCATCACAGCACACGCTCAGCAGCACCCAAGCCTCATGGATCTCAGAGAGGTTGCTGCTGACATAAAAGACACCCTGTCAGCGGCTATTGCAGACCTCCGCCTCGACATCCGCGACATCGCTGACAGAGTAAAAGATGTAGAGCATACCACAGCCCAGCACCACGTGGTCCTCTGCAAAGTCACCCACAAAATAGATACCCACACCCTACAACTGAGAGACCTCCACAGACATGTGGAGGATTTGGATAATAGGGGCAGAAGACATAATCTAAGGGTCAGAGGTCTGCCTGAATCTGTAGATACAGAACAACTTCCTGCCACCATTACAGTGATGTTTAATAATCTGTTAGACAGACCAGCACACACCAACATTGAAATGGAGCGCATTCATCGCGCACTCAGACCTAAAGGCAGAGAAAACGACGCCCCCAGAGATGTAGTGTGTTGCCTGATAGACTACAAATTAAAAGAAGATATACTTCGCAAAGCCAGAAACAGAATTCAAATCACACATGGGGGCTCAGAGATTCACATTTACCAAGACCTTTCTGGCATCACTCTACAGAATAGAAGAGATCTAAAACCACTCCTGGATACTCTTCGCGCCAAAAACATAAACTACAGATGGAAATTTCCCTTCGGGCTTTCTGCGACTTGTCACGGTCGCACCGCCCTATTGAGAGTACCCGAAGAATTGCCAACCTTCTGCGATGCCATGGGCATCCCTCTAATGGAAGTCCCAAACTGGTACGCCGAATTCTGCCGCCCCACACCCATAAGGGATCAGCACCATGAAGAACCCATGGAAGCACAGGAGACCAGGTACTGCAGACACAGATCCGCATCAGGCACCAGATCGCATAATTCCACCAGAGGACACCGCAACGGCACCAGCCCATCCGACTTGCCGTGCCCAAGGAGGGCCAGACGCAACTTTGGACCAAACCACGACCGCTCACCACCGAGTTAAAGTAGTAAATCTACCTTCTAGCTGAAAAGCCCGCTCGAGTGCTGGACAGTTCCCTTATTTCTTGGTTATCACAGGTTATAAAAAGTTTATTTTTTCTTGGCTATATATTTTTTTTTTTGCTTGTCTCTTTCGACTGGGCAGCGTCTTTTACCTGCAGACCATGCCTTTTGAGAAGGGACGTTTCGACAAGACTGGTAAGAAACATACTCTCATGCTAATGAGTTAACGTGTTCCACTGCACCAGAGACACTGCCTATCTCCTACCATCATATAGAGACATTAGGCCTCTTGAAACAAGACCTATAACCCTACTAGTCGAGAGACTTTGTTATTCTAATGCCTTTGCCTAAAACATAGAGCACAAGCTCACTGTGATATTGTTCTACAGATGATTGTACGCATGCCTTACAAAAGTGTTAAACTAAAAATTACTATTGAGGAGTACCCAAACCCTTGATTAATCCATAACCAGATTGTATAAGACAGTCTTACAAATATGGGTCGGCTGGAGCCTCCATACTACTGGTAACCCCAATAATTTAATCACAATATATCTCTACATATAGGAGACTCCCTTCGCGCTCAACAGCTCCTTTGAAGCTGACTAACATTACACAAAAGGTCACCCACAAGGCGCCTCCCCCAATCTAACACCACTTAGCTTACAAGAGATAACTGGGGACAGTGGAGAGGGCTCGAGCCGACTCACCTTCTTACCAACACCTGCACACCCCAGACCCCACAAGCAAATGGTTAATACTACGAGATGGGATCCTACGAGGCATAGATGACTGAAGACATTTCTTCTAAGACTGAAAAAGACATATCACACCCCTCCCAGGGCCAAATAAAACCCTTGACCACACATACACAAGGGATACTAGATATTAATACTACCCTAAATCGTCCGATATGCTGCATCACCCTTTTATAAACAACTGCAGACATGCCAGACCACTTGATCCATGTATGTCTTCATGTAAGGGTTGAATATTTGAACCCTCTGGCTACTTTTGTATATAGGTTACGTTCTTGTTATACCGTGGCTGACTGCCAGATGGATGCGGAGTCACATTTGTTACATTGTTTTACCTGACGTTAACATGGGGCTACTAATTCTTGTACTACTGTATGTTACATGCATCACTTTGCCTGGACCCGTAACCCTCCCAATATTATCCATGCATAAAGAAACAGCAATCTCTTACACCGGTACAAGGTCCATAATACCTATAAGGCAGAAAAGCTATACTAGACCTACCACCCAAGAATGACACCAAGGTATACAACATCTCTAAGATCAACATTTACCATTACACTCCTATGGACTCCCAAGCATCCACACCCACCCGCAGTTGGCTATGTATGTAGCGGACTGCCATAACATTTAGTTACTTCTTCTCCGTGTCACCTCTCTCAACCCCCACACTGTAGTCTGGACTGGAGTTTGCCTCTGGAGATCTCTATCCTTACGCTGTACCCTACCGAACTTATTCATACAGGTGAAGGATTGTTTCCCTGACCTGTTCGGTATACGTTCTAGGAGTATTTTCCTCCTTAATTCTTCCCCCCATACCCCACGCTTACCAACCCCCACCCTTCGCCTCGTTTTACCGCACCTACCTCAATAAAGTACGAGATCTGTGACAGTTAGACATCATTATGCCACCACCCAGAACAGACAACCCCCCCAGGTCAAGCTATACTCATTAAACATAAGGGGACTTAACACCCCTGAAAAAAGATCACAGCTGCTTCTACTACTACAGAGAGCCAAAGCCGATGTGGTCTTTCCCCAAGAAACGCATTTCAGATCAGATAACATTCCCAGACTTTTCAATTCCTCCTACCCAACGGTATACCACGCCACTAATAGGGACTCCAAATCCAAAGGAGTTTCTATCCTAATCTTCAAAAATTGCCCCTTGCAGGTTCAAGACACTGATAGACACCAACGCAAGATACATCTTTTTAAAGCGCAAACTGCATAACAAACCTATTACACTGGCCAACCTCTATGCCCCCAACAAACTGCAAGTTTCCTTTTTTCGAGAAATGTTACAAAACCTCGCCACGTTCACCAAAGGCATATGGGTTGTTGGAGGTGACTTTAACCTGGCTCTCAATCCCTCTCTAGACACATCATCGTGCTCTTCCACTATCACCTACCGCGCACTCTGGGCAATTAAGACACATCTCTCCAAACTATCTCTACACGACACGTGGCGCACACTATACCCCAATACCAAGGATTTTACTTTCTATTCCCTTCCTCACAATAGATACACAAGATTAGACTACTTTTTCATGTCTCAATCAGACCTGGATTCACTCCTGATGGCCACAATAGACCCCATGGTATTATTGGATCATCATCCCATTACCACCACTATCACGTTTCCGCCAACCTCCACGAGACCCAAGCTCTGGCATCTAGACAGCTCTCTCCTCACAGACCCGACTCAAGAGATTAAACGATTGCTTGTCGTACAATCTCCAAGAGAATGCTTCTCCAGACACTGACCCGCTGACCCTCTGGGCAGCTCATAAGTGTGTAATTAGGGGAGAACTACTGTCATTAGCCGCACAACAACGAAAAGCCAGGCAAGCAACTATATCTAAACTGTCAGACAAAATTCACTTTCTGGAACAGAAACACAAGCAATCGCTAGCAGACCAATCCCTTCAGGAGTTGTTGGAAGCCAGAGAGGATCTCCTTGAGGAAATAGGGAAATCAACCACATGTAAATTTGCCCTAGCACAAAGACTTTTCTACAAATTCAGGAATAAATCTAGTAAATTGCTCGTCAGGGCACTCCAAACCAAAAAGACGAACTCAACCATCCACTCCATTTCAGACTCCTTAGGAAACAAGATTGAGTCCTCAAACGGTATAGCAGGTCAGTTTAAACTATTTTTCTCCAAACTATATAATTTAAATACCCAGCCGCAGACTGACCCAACTAGAAACAGAAAACAACTGATACAGTAGAAGAATTCCTAACACATTTTATCCCTCACCCCATATCCTCCGACCAGGCTACCGATTTAGACAAGCCCCTCACGCGAGAAGAAATTACGGAGGCTCTTAAACAAATGATACCGGGCAAAAGCTCTGGCCCAGATGGCCTATCAGTCAGTTACTATAAAACCTTCCTAGAGACTCACAACATTCAGTTAGAGTGGAATCCTTCTTTGACAAGGGGAAACTAATACCATTCGAAACCATCCCAACCTGATTCCCCGATCTGGACATTCCCTTCTTTAAATATCTTCAAATAAGACATTTTCTTCAGAGCTCTTCCTCACAGTCTCATTGGTCTAGAGATCACACGCCGTTTGAAGCCATCTGCACACAAAGTGACCTCCAAAGACACATTGTCTCAGATATCTACCCACTATTGTTCTCTGACATGCACACCACTAAGGAGGTGACATGCCAAAAATGGGAACGAGAACTAGCCATAGACCTAACTCATGAGGACTGGCACAACATATACACCCACATCCATAAAGGATCACTAAATGTCCATGCACAAGAAAATGGGTATAAAATTTATTCCAGGTGGTATAGGACCACAGACAGAGTGCATACATTCCAACCCAGTGTCCCTCCACTTTGTTGGAGATGTAATTCTGCTCATGGCTCATTACTCCATATCTGGTGGGAATGCCCTCTAATCCAACCATACTGGACTGAAGAATTCCTAACACATTTTATCCCTCACCCCATATCTTCCGACCAGCCTACCGATTTAGACAAGCCCCTCACGCGAGAAGAAATTACGGAGGCTCTTAAACAAATGATACCGGGCAAAAGCCCTGGCCCAGATAGCCTATCAGTCAGTTACTATAAAACCTTCCTAGAGACTCTCATACCCGAGTTCCTAAACACTTTCAACTCCCTACAGACACAACCCGACAAGTACAGAGACCTCCTGGAGGCCCACATCATGATGATCCCAAAACCGGGCAAAGATGTCAACATAGTCTCTAATTATAGGCCTATCTCACTCATAAATGTAGATGTAAAACTCTACGCGAAGATACTGGCGAATTGCATACTACCCCTACTCCCTTCCCTGATTTCTTTAGATCAAGTGGGATTTGTCCCTGGTCGTGAGGCTAGGGACAATACCCTGAAGGCAATTAACATCCAGCATTGGCTATCATCTTCCAAAACACCAGGATTCCTCCTTTTGCTTGATGCGGAGAAGGCGTTCGACAGAGTGGCCTGGGACTACATATCAGAAGTATTACGTAAAATAGGGTTTAAAGAACGTATGCTACAATACATTCTAACCCTATACTCGTCCCCAACTACAAAAATCAGGATTAACGGCCACCTGTCGGACGCCTTGTCAGTGTCGAACGGAACCAAACAGGGATGCCCGCTCTCTCCCATCATTTTTATACTCACAATGGAAGATTAGGTCCAACCAAGACATCAAAGGGGTGAACTTTGCCAACACCCAACACAAAATAGCAGCATACGCTGACGATGTTCTCTTATTCCTTACGGACCCTATTACCACACTTCCCAACCTCTAAAAGGAATTCTCCTTCTTCAGAGATCTTTCCAACTTGCAAATCAACTTCGCCAAATCTAAGGCCCTTAACGTATCTTTACCTGACTCGTTAGTCAACCTATGCACACTTAACTTTCCATTTGGATGGGAGACACACTCCATCACATACCTAGGCATTCAGCTACCGTCCAAGCTCACTGACCTTTACCCTAAAACTTTCTCCCCATTCTGAAAACAATACAGACAGACCTCCAAAAATGGAACAGAAACATTTTATCATGGTTAAAGCATGGATAAATATAGAGGAGGCGTTCTCCTCTTTACCTATTCACCACCTACCTTGGATAAACCCGCACAAAATCCCACAAGACTGTAGGTCACACCCCCTGACAAACGCCACGCTAAAAATCTTTCACATAGCTTGCAAAAAACTGAGTATTGCCTTTTCCCCTGGCCCACTGACGCCGCTTGATCAAAACCCGGACTTTCCCCCGGGGATCATATCACTTACTAACAATAGCAGCTCATCACAACATTCAGTTAGAGTGGAATCCTTCTTTGACAAGGGGAAACTAATACCATTCGAAACCATCCCAACCTGATTCCCCGATCTGGACATTCCCTTCTTTAAATATCTTCAAATAAGACATTTTCTTCAGAGCTCTTCCTCACAGTCTCATTGGTCTAGAGATCACACGCCGTTTGAAGCCATCTGCACACAAAGTGACCCCCAAAGACACATTGTCTCAGATATCTACCCACTATTGTTCTCTGACATGCACACCACTAAGGAGGTGACATGCCAAAAATGGGAATGAGAACTAGCCATAGACCTAACTCATGAGGACTGGCACAACATATACACCCACATCCACAAAGGATCACTAAATGTCCATGCACAAGAAAATGGGTATAACATTTATTCCAGGTGGTATAGGACCCCAGACAGAGTGCATACATTCCAATCCAGTGTCCCTCCACTTTGTTGGAGATGTAATTCTGCTCATGGCTCATTACTCCATATCTGGTGGGAATGCCCTCTAATCCAACCATACTGGACTGAAGTTCATCGTCTTACCTCTCAGATCACAACTTACACCCCAGATTTCAAACCAATTCAATAACTCCTGCACCACAAATCCATACCACAATCTGCATATAAAAAATCTCTTACCCTTCACCTCATAAATACAGTGAAACTATGCATCCCCATACACTGGCGATCAACCACACCCCCCAGCATATCCGAATGGCTCTGTAAAATAGGGAAAATAGCAGAGATCTTATCCATCAGGCTCGGGACACTCCAACTAAATTCTCTGCAACTTGGGCATGCTGGTTACTTTTTAAAGAATCAACCGAATACAAAAATATTGTTTCAAAGCCCCCATAGCTTGACCTGGGGGACTATGCATATGTATGTGCATGTATATATGTGTATATACGAGTGTATGTATATATATATATATATATATATATATATATATATATATATATACAGCGCTAAATTGAACCCTTAAAACTTACTTCCAACAATGATCATGCTCCTTCCCACCCATCCCTTTCCTTTCTCCTTCCATCACTTCCCTAATCCTCTTATCATCTGGTACCCACACAGACAGATCCCAGACAGGGAACATCACATTAAAAACCCATGAACAGTAAGAGAACCTACCCACCAAACCTGAGGGGCTTTACCTTACGCAAACAAAGGCCAAGAGACTGACCTGTCCAAGTTATGACTTTTATAGAACACATCCCTCACCCGCGCACAGTTAGTTCCCATTAGGGGTGCGTGTGGATGAGGCATGATACTCGGTCTCATGGATTACATGGATTACTCCATTTCCATATGGGCTCATTTGAAAAATCTTAGAACCCAATTGATCACCTAACGGCATTTCTAAGGTCCGAGTAATCCATAATATCTTTTTATGTGTACCACTTTGACCTCTGATCGTTATTTCTCCTTCACCTCATGTTCCCATTGATATTACCACTATATATGATTCTTCCTAATGCATCTTATGTATGTATTATTGTCTGGTTCCTTATTCTACTATGTGTAACCTGCAAATTCTTTAATAAAAATTATTTGAGAAAAAAAAAAAAGGAGGACATGTGAAAAGGTAATAACTGTGAGGGGATAAGATAATGGAGAAAGTAGAAGTACAGGATTTTTTTCCATTCTTTTTTATTAAGTTTTCAAAAAGAGGTATTAACATGAAAATCAAGGTACAAATATGGAAGCTTTTGGGCTATCCACACAAAATGAAACATTTAAGTAGTTCAACAGATTGTGCAAATAACACTTTGGTGCAAAGTGAATTCTAAGTACATAATAAGAAATAAAATTACTATATTTGAAAATAACACATAAAGAGGTCTGACATAAGGTAGGAAAAAAGTACATATGACCTGGTAGATGACATCCAAATCAGTTCAAATCATGAGAAAACATCTAGAGAGTAGGGATGAGCCAAACCCCCCCCCCCCGGTTCGGTTCGCACCAGAACCTGTGAACGGACCGAAAATTTGCAGGAACGTTAGAACCCCATTGAAGTCTATGGGACTC
Source organism: Aquarana catesbeiana (assembly GCF_042186555.1). Classification (NCBI taxonomy): domain Eukaryota; kingdom Metazoa; phylum Chordata; class Amphibia; order Anura; family Ranidae; genus Aquarana; species Aquarana catesbeiana. Next base: position 785,132,693 of record NC_133324.1, on the reverse strand, counting down.
GAACGTTCGAAATCAAAGTGCTAATTTTAAAGGCTAAGTTGCATGGTATTGTCCTAAAAAGGGTTTGGGGACCCGGGTCCTACCCCAGGGGACATGTATCAATGCAAAAAAAAGTTTTAAAAACAGCCGTTTTTTCAGGAGCAGTGTTTTTAATGATGCTTAAAGTGAAAAAAAGTGAAATATTCCTTTAAATATCGTACCTGGGGGGTGTCTATAGTATTCCTGTAAAGTGGTGCATGTTTCCCGTGCTTAGAACAGTCCCTGCACAAAATGACATTTTTAAAGTAATAAAAGTCATTTAAAACTGCTTACGGCTTTAATGTAATGTCCGGTCCCGATAATATGGATGAAAATCAGTGAGACAAATGGCATGGGTACCCCCCCGGTCTATTACCAGGCCCTTTGGGTCTTGTATGGATATTAAGGGGAACTCCGCACCCAAATTAAAAAAAGGAAAGGCGTGGGGCCCCAGGCCCTCTGAACAGCAGTATACAGGCGGTGCAAACAAGACAGGGACTGTAGGTTTGTTGTTAAGTAGGATCCATTTGTAATTTTGAACTGGTACATTTCTAAAGTATATTTCTAGCCAAAAAATCTATTTTTAAGCTTTTTGGAAAACATAGGGAAGGATTATCACCCCTGTGACATTTGTTTTGCTGTCTGTGCACCTCTTTAGAAGATTTCACCTCACTTTCTGTCCCAATGACAAATGTTTCTTGACAATTTTGGGGTTTTAGTGAAACAAGGATTGGTGATAAAGCATCAGTGGAGAGGAGACACGTTTTTCCCATATTAACTCTTGCAGGAGAGAATTTCCCTTCCTAGGGGTAGATTTCATCTCACTTCCTGTTGTCCCCTTCCGTTTGCAAGTAGGAGTCGTTTGTAAGTTGGATGTTTGAAAGTAGGGACCTGCCCGATATGCTCTGAAGAAATTGGGGCCTTAGGTGTTGGTGTTGCCACAACACTGTAAGCCCTCACAGTTACTCTTGGTGGGCGCAGGAACGGGCTCTGCTGTGAAATATTAGATCAAGAATTGTAATTACATGCCCCTGTTGAACAGGGTCAGAAAAATCGAGCCTTTGGTGGTGGTGGTGATGGTGCTGGTGCCACAAAACTGTAAGTCCTCACAGTTACTCTTGGTGGGTGCAGAAACGGGCCCTGCTGTGAAATATTAGATCAAGAATTGTAATTACATGCACCTGTTGAACAGGGGCAGAAAAATTGGGCATTTGGTGGTGGTGGTGTTGCCACAACACTGTAAGTCCTCACAGATACTCTTGGTGAGAGCTGGAATGGGCCCTGCTGTGAAATATTAGATCAAGAATTATAATTACATGCATCTGTTGAACAGGGGCAGAAAAATTGGGCCAATTGGTGGTGGTGGTGCTGGTGCCACAACACTGCAACCCCTCACAGATACTCTAGTTGGAGTGCAGGAATGAGCCCTCCTGCAAAATATTGCATCAAAAATTGTAATTACACGCCCCTGTTAAACAGGGGCTGAAAAATTGGGCCTTAGGCACTGGTGCTGGTGCCACAACACTGCAACCCCTCACAAATACTCTAGTTGAGTGCAGCAATAAACCCTCCTTGCAAAATATTGCATCAAAAATTGAATGCATTGGTCAGACAGCCACCTTCTCCACTGCTCCTTCTTTGACTGACTGAAGCCTCAGCAACACGTTGTCCAGGAACAGGAGTTTGTAACCTCCCAGTCTCTGGGAACGCGTTGCACAGACCTTTCTGCAAGGCCTTCCGAAGATGTTTCATCTCCTGCATCCTCGGCGACGGCAAGATAAGGTCCGCAATCTTACCTTTGTAACGTGGATCAAGGAGGGTTGCCAGCCAGTATTGATCCCCCTCCTTGATATCACAAATACAAGGATCCTTCCGCAGGCTTTGCAGGATCAGGCATTTGGTCCGGAGTCCTCTGTGTCACTAAGGATGACATGATCTGCAGCCTCCTCCTCCCAGCCACGTACAAGTCCATGGGTTTCTTGGGACTGTAAATGATACCTTAAAGACTGCTGCTGATGCTGAGTGCCAGGCTCCGCCTCCATGCTGACACAATCCTCCTCCTCCTCCTCTTCCTGTGTGATCAGCGGGCATGCAGGAACACTGTCTGGATAAAGGGGGCCTTGAGAGCTAAGGAAGTCCTCCTCTTCCTGCCTCTGTTCTGCCTCAAGTGCCCTGTCCATAATTCCACGCAGCGTGTGCTCCAACAGGTGGACAAGGGGGACAGTGTCACTGATGCATGCACTGCTCACCATCCTCGTGGCCTCCTCAAATGGTGACAGGACAGTGCATGCATCCCTGATCATGGCCCACTGGCGTGGGGAAAAAAAAAAGCTCCCCTGACCCTGTCCTGGTGCCATAGTCGCACAGGTACTCATTGATGGCCCTCTGCTGCATGTGCAATGTTGAGTTCCACCTGGTGGGCATGTCACAGATTAGGCGGTTCTTGGGCAGGTTAAATCCCTTTTGGAGGTCAGCCAGCCAAGCCCTGGCATTATATGACCTGCAGAAATGCAAACAGACTTTCCTAGCATGCCTCAGGACATCCTGTAAGACTGGGTACCTGCCCAAGAACTGCTGCACCACCAAGTTAAGGACGTGAGCCAAACAGGACACATGGGTCAGTAGTCCCTGTCGGAGGGTGGAGAGGAGGTTGGTGCCATTGTCGCAAACCACCATATCTACCTTAAGCTGGCGTGGCGTCAACCACCTCTGAACCTGCCCCTGCAGAGCTGACAGAATCTCTGCCCCAGTGTGGCTCCTGCCCCCCAAGCACACCAGCTCAAGCACTGCATGGCATCTTTTGGCCTGCATGCTTGCATAGCCCCTTGAACGCCTACAGAGCACCGCTGGTTCCAAAGTCAAATCAGCACAGGAAGAGGCCATAGAGGAAGAAGAAGAGGAGGGGGTAGAGGAGAGAGGTGTGGCAGAATCACCACTAGTAGTATTTTGGAGGCGTAGTGGCAGAACAACCTCCAACACTACTGCACCCTGTCCTGCATCCTTCCCAGCTGCCAGAAGAGTCACCCAGTGCACAGTGAAAGATAGGTAACATCCCTGTCCATGCCTGCTGGACCATGAGTCAGTGGTAATATGCACCTTACCACTGACCACCCTGTCCAGCGAGGCCAAGACATTGCCTTCCACATGCCGGTAGAGAGCTGGAATCACCTTCCATGAGAAAAAGTGGTGTTTGGGAACCTGCCACTGAGAAACCGCACATTCCACAAACTCTTGGATGGGGCAGAGTCTACCAACTTAAAAGGCAGCAGTTGAAGTGCTAGCAATTTAGCCAAGCTAGCATTCAACCGCTGGGAATATGGATGGCTGGGAGCAGGTGGTACAGCAGCTGGGGCAGGGAAATTTGCCTGGTACAATCTGACAACGGTGTACAGAGCAGATTGCCCCCAAGTACTTGGCTGTGACACACCTAATTCTACATCTTCATCACTCTCAGTGCAGGTCTCAGAGAGGTCTGAAAGTATAGTGGGGTTAGAGATCCCAGCTGATGAGGAGCAAGGAGAGGTCCTCTTTGTTCTCTGGTGTGGGTCTTTTAGGTACACTTGCCAATGAACTCCATGGCAGGTCAACATATGTCTGGTCAAGCATGTGATGCCCAAGTGGGAGATGTTTTGGCCACGAGAGATACGCTTGAGACATATGTTGCAAATAGCAGCAGTAGGATCTCATGCACTCATCTCAAAAAAGGCCCACACCAAAGAACTTTTGGAACAACGTACAGAGACAGCAGCGCCCTGCACATGCGGAGCTCTGCGGTTTGATGCAGTCGGTGTGTTGCCCTTAAGCTGGCCCCTGGAGGGCATCCTGCCTCGTTGGTGATGTGCCTCCTCCTCTCCTCCTCCTCTCTCCTATCAGGCACCCACGTGGAGTCAGTGACCTCATCATCCCCTTTCTCCTCATCACTGGAGCAAAGCTGGCAGTATGCTGCAGCTGGGGGAACATGACTTCCAAATTGCTCTCTTGGACACCCCCTCTCTCTGGGCTTATGTTACTGCCTTCCTCTAGCTGGGTACTATCATCGGAGCCTTCAAAACACTGGGCATCCTCCTGGAGCATGTACCCAACACTGTGGTCAAACAGTTCGGAGGACTCCTCAGGAGGACATGGTGGGGCTAGGGAAGGAGTGACCGATGCCATTGAGCTGAGGGAAGAGCTTGCGTTGGCAGCTGCTTTGCCAGACAAAGTACCCTGAGCCTGGGTGAGAGAGGATGAGGAGGATGAGGATGGCTTGGTCATCCACTCTACCATGTCTTCCACATGTTGCGGCTCAAAACGGCCAGCTGCCGAAAATAAGGACAAGCGTGTCCCACGGCCACGTGCTGATGAGGATGCACCGTCTCCATGACCAGCACTGTTGCCTCTAGACACAGAGCCTGCTTGCCCTCTTTTATTGGCTTGTGACTGTCTGCCTCTCCTTGTTGGCCTTCCAGACATACTAATGGCCTGCAGTGAGATGTAGCTGCACAAAGCTGGGATGTATATATATACTGATACTGCAGCTAGCAGAATCAACTGCCTGCCTGTAGTATTATTAGTATGAGAACATCAGCAATTGTCTTCAGGTAGCTTTAGGTGCACACTGTGCAGAGGACGCAGTACACTAACTGTAATTACTGTAACTGTCTGCCTGTGGTATTAATAGGAGCAGAACAACAGCAATTGTCTTCAGCTAGCCTTAGGTGCACACTGTGCAGAGGACACAGTACACTAACTGTAAATACTGTAGCTGCCTGCCTGTGGTATTAATAGGAGCAGATTAACAGCAATTTTCTTCAGGTAGCTTTAGGTGCACACTGTGCAGAGGACGCAGTACACTAACTGTAAATACTGTAGCTGCCTGCCTTTGGTATTAATAGGATCAGAAGTACACCACCAATTTTATTCAGGTAGCTTTAGGTGCACACTGTGCAGAGGACACAGTACACTAACTGTAAATACTGTAGCTGCCTGCCTGTGGTATTAATAGGAGCAGATTAACAGCAATTTTCTTCAGGTAGCTTTAGGTGCACACTGTGCAGAGGACGCAGTACACTAACTGTAAATACTGTAGCTGCCTGCCTTTGGTATTAATAGGATAAGAAGTACACCACCAATTTTATTCAGGTAGCTTTAGGTGCACACTGTGCAGAGGACGCAGCACACTAACTGTAAATACTGTAGCTGCCTGCCTGTGGTATTAATATAGGAATAGAAGAACACCACCAATTTCATTCAGGTAGCTTTAGGTGCACACTGTGCAGAGGACACAGTACACTAACTGTAAATACTGTAGCTGCCTGTCTGTGGTATTAATAGGAGCGGAACAACAGCAATTTTATTCAGGTAGCTTTAGGCGCACACTATGCAGAGGACACAGTACACTAACTGTAAATACTGTAGCTGTCTGCCTGTGGTATTAATAGGATCAGAAGAACACCACTAATTTTATTCAGGTAGCTTTAGGTGCACACTGTGCAGAGAACGCACTACACTAACGTGTAAATACTGCAGCTGCCTGCAGTACTGTACTAATAGGATCAGAAGAACACCACTAATTTTGTTTAGATAGCTTTAGGTGCAAACTGTGCAGAGGACGCACTAAACTAACTTGTAAATACTGCAGCTGCCTGCGGTACTGTACTAATAGGATCAGAAGAACACCACTCATTTTCTTCAGGTAGCTTTAGGTGCACACTGTGCAGAGGACGCACTACACTAACTTGTAAATACTACAGCTGCCTGTGGTACTGTACTAATAGGATCAGAAGAACATCACTCATTTTCTTCAGGTAGCTTTAGGTGCGCAGGGTGCAGAGGACGCACTACACTAACTTGTAAATACTGCAGCTACCTGCGGTACTGTACTAATAGGATCAGAAGAACACCACTAATTTTCTTCAGGTAGCTTTAGGTGCACACTGTGCAGAGGACACACTACACTAACTGTAAATACTGTAGCTAATAGGACTAATAGGATCAGAAGAACACCAGCAATTTTCTTCAGGTAGCTGTAAATACTGTTAAAACACCTGCCTGCCTGTCAGTAGTAGGAAGAGAATAACAGGAACAGGTCTAGCTAAACTGAATACTGCCTACTCTATCTAACTTAAATCAAATGACACTGTCTCTCTGTCTATCTATCTATCTCTCTCTCAACACCAGAACACACTACACAGGGCCGCCGTGCAGGCGGCCTTATATATTGTGGGGCATGTACTAAACCCCCTGAGCCATAATTGGCCAAAGCCACCGTGGCTTTGGCCAATTACGGCTCTCTGTACAGACGGCACTGTGATTGGCCAAGCATGCGTGTCATAGAGCATGCTTGGCCAATCATCAGCCAGCAATGCACTGCAATGCCGCATTGAATTATGCGCTGTGACACGCCACTCGAATTTGGCGCAAACAGCCAATATCCTGCGTAATTCGGCAAACGACCGAACAGGCGATGTTCGAGTCGAACATGCGTTCGATTCGAACACGAAGCTCATCCCTACTAGAGAGAATGCACTTAATTAAATCTATCACACCAAAGGTTCCATTTTGAGTCAAAACTAGCTCTATTGCTTTTTCGATTGGCAATGAGACTTTCATAGACATAATCGGTGTGTATGATCTCAATCACCTCTGATAAGTTGAGAGTGAAATTTTATATTCATCGCCTTGTTATTAGTATCCTAGCTGCCAATAAGATATGTGTTACTATAGTACAACAGAATGGAGAGATATTTTCAATACCCAGAAGTACAGTTTTTTGTGGAGGCAGGATGGACTTTCCTGAAGAGATGAGTTTTCAGGAATTACCTAATGGTACAAAGAGGAGAAGCTGGTCAGACAGATTGGGGTAGGGTACTATAAACCAGTGGTTCTCAACCATGTCCTCAAGTACCCCCAACAGGCCATGTTTGCAGGTTTTCCTCCATTTTGCACAGGTGCTTTAAATCAGAGTCAATAGCTTGGTATTTTGGACAGCTATTTTAGGAGAAATTCCCAAAACATGGCCTGTTGGCGGTACTTAAGGATAGGGTTGAGGACCACTGCTATAAACATCTCCTGCAGTCCTCCAAATCTTTATTGCAAAAATAAACATATGAGGAATAAATAGAGGAATAAATAACATGTGTAACAATAAGACAAGACTCTCACTCTATAATTGTGGCATGTTGCTTCTGAGCTATAACTGTGTTGCTTCAATGTTGCTAATGATTTGAAATCATGTGTGTGCCTAATGATATGTTCATTAGGAGAAGAGTAAGGAAGAGGAGCACAAATCCACTTGTCTAATAGTTAACAAAAAAATAAGAGTCACTAAATGGATGCACACTCTCTACGATGCTCTTGTACTGGTAATGTCACTTCCTGCCCATACTGTCTTTTTTTTTTGAAAGACTATGGCGTGCAAACACACCCAAAAACTTCACCCAGTGCCAAAAAAAAGTGCACACACATAAAGGGTGAAACACAAAAAATTGCAATGGGTACACAAGCCCTCTAAAATCAGAGGGCCTTGCCCTGAATCCCCCGGGGCGTTAGGCTCCAGATGGGGACAAGGGTACTTACACTTGGTCCATCTGGCCGAAACCAGTTGGACCCCATTCTCTGGAGGGCCTGCCAAAACAGACCCACCCGAGTACTAGGTTGGGCTCCCCCAAAGGGAGACCCCATGAGAGAGGGCGAACCAAGCCAAAAGGCCATGTCCACCCCCTCCCAAGACTTTCAGGGCAGGCCCGAGGACCTGCAACCCTACTCATCACACAGTGCAACAAACCGTGTACAACACAAAAATACAAAAAGTGACAAACATAGGCTAATAAATAAAATAAAGTGGGGAAGGAATAAGTGGAGAGGAGAGTGAAAAGGTGGCCATTGTGTAAACAATGACCAGGCCCTCCAGTCGGGAATAAAAAATTCCTCTGGTCCTAGCCAAAAGGCCCGGCCCAAGAGGCAGGTGCTAAAAAGCATGTCATATGGTGCAGTGACTGTGGTGCCTCAAACCAAAGTGACCCTCACTCACAGTGATTTTTTGGCACCCCTGGTCTGCCACTCCAGGGGCACATACTCCATAGGCTTTCAAGACCATCCCTGACCAGTGACCCAGACCACAACAGCCCCCACTCCAGGCAGAAAGGCATGAAATTCAGGGAGCTTAGTGAGAGCCCTTTACCATTAGGCCCCACCGTCGCTCCCATCACTCCTTCCTAATTACATTTGGGAAATACTAACCTCTCCTCCCCCCCATCAAAAGAGGAGCTGGTGTCCTCTCCCGAAAAACTGTCCATAGCTAGAGCTACCACAATCTAGGCCAGAAGGCCAAGGACCCAACCCTCTGGTCAGACCCAGATGCAGCACCCATCCTCACCAGGAGCACCCTTCCAGACGGCTCAGACTCAACTATCGGCCAGCCCCCAGTATCTGTCAGGCAGCTTGGCATAGTCCCTGCTGAAACCGCCTTTCCGGGCACTATAACACCATTGGATTTGCTGGCTCTCCCCTTTGAGAGTAGCACAGCGCCTCCTCTGGAAACTGATAAGAACAGATACTACACTTGATCTTAGCCAAAAGGGCGAGAAGCGACTTCCTGCCCATACTGTCATGTTTCGATTGGATACAGCCAAACTTTCTCAGGAAAGTTGGTCAGGGAACACTGCACTCATTATATGCTTTTCTCCACTTTGTCCACTAGTTAACACTTCACTGCCAAAATGGCTGCAACAGACAAACAAATCATCCTAAATACCTCTAAATAATAATGCATTCTAATATGTGTAGCACTAACTCACGGTGGAGCTGCTGGTTTAAGCGGGTCTGTTACCTTCTCTTTGCTTATCGGCAGCAACAGACGAAGTGGTGGCCTGTCGCTCTCTCTCTTTAGTGGTAGCAGCTTCCACTGTAGCGTTACCCGTCACCCAGTCCATCCGATAGGCAGGGGGTGGCATAGTAGGTGGCTCCACTGCAAACAAATACTCTCCACACTGCGGACATCGGCCGAATGGACGAAGATGCACGGCCAATCCTCCACATTGATGGCAGGTCATGCCCAGTCCCTCAACATCTCCCGAGGTATACAGGACAAACTTCCCCTGAGGTTTCATTCAAACTCCAGTATCCGTGAGCAGAGTTCCAGATTGCACAGTATTCATCACGGTGCTTGCCGGGAACACTCTGGGTCCCATAACCGATTGCAACGCCGGAAAAGACATGGCCACACTCTGATCTTTTCAGCACGATCACGAGGCTTCTCTTCCCCTCTGGCGCCAAGCACACTACACGCATCCCACGCGGTAGCAAGTAGGGTAACTCCTCCCACTTGTTCTTTCAGTCACGTAGCTCACAGGCCTCTTCTGGCGCCCAGCGTCTACGCACCAAAAACAAAGTCCTATAGTTTAACCTTTCCTCTTCCCGAAAAGATCCCTTTATTTTTAAGTCCAGCTCTCTCTGTAAACTCCCAATAAAACACTCCACTGGGTTGCAATAATTGTTGGTCAACAAATCCCGGACGACGCACCCACACGTAGCACTAACTGATGGTGGAGCTGCTGGTTTAAGCGGGTCTGTTACCTTCACTTTGCTTCCCTCTGTTTCACCGGCACCGGGTCTAGGGGTTCCGTTGAGCTTACTGCTGGACGACACACGCACCAACACTGGAGTACGTTTTCAATGCTTTATTAAACAGTCAAACTTTAGGAAGTAGCAGGAAAGAGGTGGAAAAGGAAACTTTCAGGAGAAACTCAAATATTTTCTTCTAATATCTTAGCAACAAATGTCCCGGTAGATTTCAGATAATTGGATGGAATGCGCTCCCCATGCGGGACACACTCTTCGCTCATCTGGATAGGCCTCTCTCACTGGTCTAGCAGCCAGTACGCAGCACGAATCTAAAGTCTCTGCCACAGACTTACTTGGGGGGGTTAATCTGCAAGATCCTCTGCCACAGGATGTATCAGATCTTCTGCAATGAACAGTCAGTCACAGTGCCTGAACCTTTAAGCCGAACCGGCGACACCATGCTGTATAGTTACTTCTTTTGGATATGTCCTGCAACCAAGTCACCAGGCCCCTCTATAGACCAGCACGCTGCATGATCTCTCCAAGACGGGTCCTCCCCTGGGATCTCCTCGGCTGTCCAGCTTTGTCACACAGGACCGACAGCTCAGGACCATTCCTCGGCTGCGGTGGTAGGCTCCAGACAAGCCTCTGGACCCACCCTTGCGCCGCAGCATCGTGGGCCTCCCGATCGGAGGACCACAAGGTAGCTCCTTAGCGCATACCTGTCGGCCAGGAGGGCCAGCAGGTGGCTGTAAAACGACACTAAAACATGGCGTCTGTCCCATAAATACCCCCTTCCCAGAATGCAACTCGGAGGACCACCTCCACTGAGCTTGCCTCCGAGACAGAGGAGCATCTATACACTTCGACACATTGCCTTTCCAACACTGACTAGTGGTAACAGCGACACCAACCGGTCAGCACTGAAGCACACACAACATCAGCCAAGCTGGAACAGAGGCGAACTTTTACCTCCCTAACACCCAATTTACTAAATTTACCTAATCTGCAGTAGATTGTAAATCTACCAGCGCTACATATGATACTAAGAATAAGCGAATAGTAGAATAGTAGAATAAAAATGCGTGTGTAAATATATATATATTTCCTGAACATCTTTTTGAGGATCCTATTGTTCTCCACAAAGATTTCCATGTCCAAAAACATAATCCTCTCAGGGCTACTGTATGGTTAAAACTGCAAATTATATTTATTGGTATAAAGATGTTCCAAAGAGTGGTATCAGGAATCAATGGCTAAGGAGACCAGACACGTAGCTACACGTGAACTGAGACCAAACAATGTATATATCATTAAAGTAATATTTATTTACAGTGACCACACCAATAAACATACACAGCAACCAGTGAGAACATAAACCACTCCAGCATACAAGAACAAAAATAACTAATGAACTAACTACTATCTATATAAAATGTCTACAATATAAGGGAGAAAGGTAACAGGGATGCAAGGAAGGGAAACACGACTGGGTACAAGAGCAGGAAACAAGGCAGAGGGGTGCAGGACGAATCAGGATACAGGAAGGTTCAGGATAGGTATCAGGCACAATCTGGTAGAAAGGAGGCAATCAGACAGGATAGTGATGCCCTGGGGGAAGGGAGGAGTAGCCTTAAATATCCACCTGGCAGTTGGAGCCATGTGTGGCTGATCAGAACCTGCTGGCTTCTGAAAGACACCTGCTGGTGGACACTGGAACTGCAGCCATTTGCCCAGAGAACCACAGTGCCACCAGCAGGTGAACTCAACCCTGACAAATTCCCCCCTTAAGGAGCGGCCTCTGGAGACCCCTACAACAGGGGTCTGCAAGCCCACTGAGTACCCCACTGCCAACTTCCAAAGGCTTGGTGAGAACCCCACCGCCGGGGTCCCAAAACTGGCTGGGTTTTCTGCGGGTTTAGATCCTCTGAGATGTACAGTATTTGGTAGTCCCTCAAGACAGCAGGTACCCCAATGCTGTGGTTCCACAGGTTCTCTGCATACTTAGCCCGGTGTCATGTGACAGTACCAGAACCCAGACAACCTTGTAGCTTGCCTGGTTGCTAGGATTTGCTCTGCACATCAAAAATCCCCTAGGTCTCTCTGAGGCACTGGTTACCCGAACCGGGTCCCCTAGTACACCTGGAGCTGTGGCAATTACATCCAGATCATGGCAAGGCACAGATCGTACTCTGCCATTCCCCGGGAGCTTACCATGACCAGGGCCATGAAGGCAGATGCAGCTACCAGTTACCAAGGGTATATCAGGACCACCAGGCTTTGGAACCATTGGAGCAAAACACTGCCAGAGAGACTCAATCGAGGCAACTGTCAAATAAATCTCAGGCCCAGCAGATGACCCATTAGCAGGTGGATTCTCAACCTTTGCATAACAATCCAACTGTGCAGCTGGCATAGCATCTATAGAACCCGGCAGGGTGGTAGGGAGGAGATATTTAAAATCATCATGGGTAGACTTGTCATCAGACAGCAAACACTCAGAGGCAGGCAGGTTGTTGGGCACAGGGAGTCCAGAGGCACGTTGGGAAGCAGGCACCAGATCAGCAGGTTAGGCAACAGGCAGAGGCACATCAGACTGGGCAGAAGCACAGGTATCGGCATAGTCTGGCTGGGCGGCAACCCTGGAATCAGCATAGCCCAGCTTGGCAGCCGCCCTGGAATCAGCATAGCCTGGTTGGGCGGCAGCCCCAGAAACAGCATAACCCGGCTGGGCGGCAGCCTCGAAATCAGCATAGCCTGGCTGGACGACAGCCCCGAAATCAGCATAGCCCAGCTGGGCGGCAGGCTTGGCAGCAGATGGTAGGTCACCCGTGGCAGGCAGCAGCATGGTTGACTAATGGACCCCATTTGGCAGGCCGCAAGCTGCACACAACAAATAACCTTCACTCTCAGCATATTGACAAAGGCAAAAAACTCAAGTAACTGGCTCCCAGTTCCCAAGTGTAGCAGATCTTGTCGTTAGTGGACGTCTTTATTATGTCAGAAATCAGCGGCTAAGGAGACCAGACACATAGCTACACAAGGGAACTGAGACCAAACAATGTATTTATCATTAAAGTGATATTTATTTACAGTGAACACACCAATAAACATACACAGCAACCATTGAGAACATACACCACTTTAGCAAACAAGAACAAAAATAACTAATGAACCTAACTAATATCTATATACAATATCTACAATATAAGGGACAAAGGATGCAAGGAAGGGAAACACGACTGGGTACAAGAGCAGGGATCAAGGCAGAGGGATGCAGGACGGATCAGGATACAGGAAGGTTCAGGATAGGTATCAGGCACAATCTGGTAGCAAGGTGGCAATCACACAGGATAGTGACGCCCTGGGGGAAGGGAGGAGCACCCCTAAATATCCACCTGGCAGCCGGAGCCAGGTCTGGCTGATCAGAACCTGCTGGCTTCTGGGAGACACCTGCTGGTGGACACTGGAACTGCAGCCATTGGCCCAGAGAACCACAGTGCCACCGGCAGGTGAACTCAACCCTGACAAGTGGTTTAACTCATTCTTTGAACCTCTCCATATACATATAACATCATCTATAAATCTTTTCTATAGCACAAGGTTTACAAAAAGTTTACCATTAGGTCAGATGTAATTGGCCTCCCAGTCTGCTACATAAAGATTAGCAAAACTGGGTGTTAACATTGTGCCCATTGCTGTCCCAATCTGTTGTAAATAGAAGACACCATCACAGAAATAACTGTGTCTAAGTGTGAAATATATGGACTTTATAGTAAAGTCAGTTTGAAGTGCTTCTAGCTTTTTCATTAATTCCAATATCTTAGATAAATATGAATACCACAGTACTATTATCTCCAATAAAACTCAATTTATGTGATAATAAACTGAAAACAATGAAAAAAAAGCAATATTAACTAACAATTATATGTGATGGATTTGTTGCTAAACACTGTTATGTGTTCCCACACCAATCAAACTTGCAATGCAAAAAAGTGTAGTGCTATACTGTTATTAAATTATAAAGCTTATAAATTAATTACCGGATAGAGCTACACTTCTTTCCAATGTCTGTTGAGCCGCTTCATGTCTCTTATCTTGTTGTAAAAAACTGTATAAAGGGATATGACATCCAGTGTTACCAACACCCCAGTTGCCGTTCTATATCTTTCCATAGATTTCACATGCTTTAAGTGGTTGTAAACTACCATAGATGAATTGTACCTATAGGTAAGCCTATAAAAAGGCTTACTTATAGTACTGTAAATATCTCTTAAAACATGCACTGTTTAGGAGATATTCACTGTATACGCAGCAGATGACATCATCAGCGCCTTTGCTCTGAAGGAATGGCTGTGACCAGCGGGCAGTGATGTCACGCGGCTCCGGCCAGTCACACAGCTAGAAGGAAGATGGGTGCAGATGGATGCAGCCTCCAGCGGTGACAACACATCAGTGGAGGGCTTCGTTTGCAGGTAAGTTTCACATAATGTGCTAGTATGCAATGGCTTTACTTTGCAGGTCAGAAAAAAAAAATTTGCAATAGGGTTCGCGAAAGGAATCCGGTTTACATTGGAGGAAAGGCTGACTGACCCAGAAGGAAGATATCTCTTCCTAAAAGGTGGAGTGTACGTTGGCAAATATCTATGCTAGGAAACCAATTAAGTACTTAAAGGACACCCTGGGGAAGCTGATGGAATTTAAGAGAGGGCATGTGATTCTGATGGGGGACGGGTACGTCCCGGGTACAGGGGACAAATAGCGTACAACTAAAGAAGATAAAACAAAAAATTCATGAGTGCCAACTGGTAGATATTTGGAGGATTCTGCATCCTAAAAAACAAGACTTTATGTTTTATTCCCCTGTACAGGGGACCTACTCCAGGATAGACTACATCTTGGTCGAACATTGATAGAGTGGGTAATAGATGCTGGAGTAGAAATTTCAACAATATCAGATCACTCCCCAGTAAGAATGAAGATGTTAGTACCTGGTAACCAAAGACAACCCTACGCTTGGCGCTTAAATGAAGATCTACTCCAGGATGAGGCGACCTCAGTAATCGTAAGAAAGGAATTTGAGCAGTATTTTGCAACAAATGATACAGGAGAGGTATCGGGGTCCACCTTGTGGGAGGCACACAAGGCTTACATAAGGGGGATCCTGATAGAAGTTGGTGCAAGGGGAAAAAAAGAGAGAACAGGAAAAATTAAAAAACTTACGGAAGAGATTTTCAGAGCCGAGCAAGAACATAAGAAATACGGGGGTACTCAGACAGCATTATACCAAAACTCAGTAACAAAAAGAGACGAACTGAAGGATCTTATGGAACAAGAAACAAAAAAAACTATCAATAGAATAGCTAAAGAAAGATACCAGTGGGGGAATAAAGCTAGTAAACATCTTGCCAGAATGTTGCAAAAGAAAAACGCTATAAACGATATAGAAAAAGTCCAAACTAAAGGAGGAGAAATGGTCCACTCTACCAAGGGTATAGTGGAAACATTCAAAAACTATTACCAGGACCTGTATTCAGTTGAGCATGATGGGCGCCAGCCAGGAGAAAAAAAGAGGTAAAATAAACGATTTCCTTAAAAAGGCTGGATTACCTAAAATCCCAGAGGACTTAAGGGAAACATTAGAGGCCCCTATAACAGAGGAGGAAATAAATAAAGCCCTATCGGACTCAGCTCAGGGGAAAAGCCCTGGCCCGGATGGCTTTATAACGTATTACTATAAAAAATACAAAGAGATTCTAACTCCAAAGTTATGTAAATACATGAACGGTTTGGGGGTAGACTATGAAATGGGTGGCGAGGCCCTGTCTGCCACAATTACAGTAATCTTGAAAGAGGGGAAATACGGGATGATGTGTTCCAGTTATAGGCCAATTTCGCTGCTAAATGCAGACACAAAATTGTATGCTAAAGTACTGGCAGGCAGGATGAAAGGTTTGATGAATCTTTTGGTACATCCTGATCAGGTGGGTTTTACTCCTAGAAGGGAGGGAAGGGACAACGGGGTGAGAATGCTGCTCCTTCTCCAGAGGATAAAAGAAAGTGGGCCCCCAGGTCTTCTCCTGTCAATAGATGCCGAAAATGTGCCCCCTGTCCCCGTTGTTATTTATGCTGTCCTTGGAGCCATTATTGGCTATGATACGAAACAACCCCGACATAAGCAGATTTAGAATTGGAGAGGAAGAACATAAGCTTGCAGCATTTGCGGACAATGTTTTATTTTACATCGCCAATCTTAGGATCACAAAGCCTAACCTATTAAATACTTTAAAACAATTCGAAGAAATATCTAATTTTAAAATAAACCTAGCTAAGTCAGAAATCCTTAACATAAATTTATGTAAGACAAAAGAACAACTGCTGAAAAATGAATTTGGGTTTTCCTGGAGGAAGGAACTTAAATACCTGGGAATAAAGTTAGCGAATACTTTGAAGAAGGTATACAAAATAAATTATATACCATTACTAGATGAAATAAGAACCAAATGTAATAGAATAATAGGCAGGCCTATATCATGGATAGGACGTATCAATATTATAAAGGTGGCCCTATTACCAAAGATTACTTATAAGTTCCATATGTTGCCATTGGCCCTACCCCAACAATACCTCAGAAAGTTAAAATTGATTATAATGAACGCAATATGGAAACATAGAAAACCGAGAGTATCCTTTGCAATTTTAAGACAGGAAAAGAAAAGAGGAGGGATAGCTGTACCAGATATTCAAAACTATTACAAGGCGATTGTGTTGCCAAGGGTGGTCGAATGGGTTAGGAATAAAAATGAAAAAAGATGGATTAAATTAGAAAAAACACTTAGTAGGGCTCAATTGGGAAATATAATATGGAATCCACCACATTGTAAAATGTTGGATGTAAACAAACACGCACTAACACGGAATGTTTTAAAAATTTGGGATACGATGTATAAGCACCTTAATGGGAATTATAATTCTCCGCTAATTGCTTTAAAAGATAATGAATTTTTTCACTAGGGGAAAAGACATTGGGGGGAAACTGGATAAAGAAAGACACAACACAGTTAAGAGACACGATTAAACAAGGAAAAATGATACCACTTCAAGAGTTAAAACACAATAAGGACCTTTGGTCGATTGATGAGTGGCGGTATCTCCAGTTACATCACTTTATTAAGAGTCTCCCTCACCCAATTAGATCAGGGGATGAGTTGACTCCGCTGGAATGGTTGTGTACCGCAGACAACACAAGAAATACGATATCTAGGCTTTACAAACTCTTGCTAATGGTGGGCGAGGTGGAGATCCCACCATTTATAAAAAAAATGGGAACAGGAATTGGGGTCACAAAGGGATAAGACCACTATAGCAAAAATACTGAACAGTTCGTCAGTAGATACTAAAACTGCTCAAATTAATTATAAATGTCTAATTAGATGGTAAGCAACTCCTGACAAAATCAGTAAATACCAAAAGGATAAATCTGCGGAATGCTGGCGCGGATGTAAGGAGGAAGGGACAATGGCTCACTTATGGTGGGATTGCCCCAAAATCAAAAAATTTTGGAAAAAGATTATATATTATATTATAAGAAATCACTAAAAAAGAAATAGTGGAAGATCCATGGGTGGTGCTGCTCCACGGAGTGGAGGGAGATGTGAAGCAATATAAGGACTCACTGGTACCGCACTTGATAAATGCAGCTAAAAGACTTATCCCCAAGAAATGGCAAGAAGAGGAAAGTCCATTAATATGGGAATGGATTCACTCTGTAGAGGAAACCTTTAATATGGAATGTCTGAGAGTAAACTTAGAAGACAATAATGAAGGGTTTAAAGCGAAGTGGGAGTGTTGGAAAGAGTTTAAAAGAAGCTATGCTGAGGAATTAAGAATATAGGTCTATAATGGAGTTTGATGACCCAGAGGTGGGTTAGTTTGATGACGCAGAGGTGGTGGGGGGTAGGAGGGAGGGGGTGGGAGGTTGTTGACTAGGTGCTAGAGTTTGTATTAAGGGATTAGATTTTTTTTTTAGTAAGAATTGTCATATGAACCTTTTTAAGTGCATTGGATAAAGCTACTATGATGTGACAAAGAGTTGGGACAATAATGAACTGTAATGGTGACTTAAGTTTCCCGAAAGAGTTTGCTGAAGTGGAAGAAAAAAAAAAAAAAGAAAAAAATAATTAACCCTGCGGTTTACTTCCTCTTTAAGGTTTTTCAAATACGATGGTGTCAATAATACTTCCTTTTGTAGAAATACATCTACATAATAAGATAAATTAGATGTTAATGACCCAGTCCCAGATATTATGGGTCGTCCTGGAGAATTCACTGGATCTTTGCGAATTTTAGGTAAAAAATAAAAGATTGATCTACGAGAATTATTTACATAGATATTTACATATCTTATATTACATAGATATTCATATTCTATATCAGCAAGTATTCCTTCTCTTAAGTAGTTTCCTTAATTCCTCAAAAAATGCTTGGTCCAGATTATTTTTAAATTATTTTTAAATCTTAAATATGTAAATACATCTCTCATTTGTATCTCTATTTTGTATTGTGTCTCAACCATCTGGACAATTCCATCTCCCTTCTCTGCAGGCCTGATAATACAGTTTTTCTGCAAATAATATAATGCTTGTCATCTGTTTATTGCCTTTAGTGAGTCTTTTTTACTATCAGACACAGGCTGGGGGTCATCAGTTGGGACCTTTCTTTCTAGCATTGCTTCTTTTGAACCTGTCATCAGGCACACACAGTCTTGCACTGCTTTGGCAATATTGAATCAACACAGTTATAGCTCGGAAGCAACATGCAGCCTGCTTTAGAGTCTTGTCTTATTGTTACAAATATTATATCTTCCTCTTATGTTTATTTTTCCTCTAAGGATTTGTATATGAGTGCTGCAGGATCTGTTTATAGTGTTTGACTAGTGTTGCTTTTGGAGTATTTCCTAGCTGGCTGCTGCGCATCTTTTTAACCACTTGTTGCTCTCCTGTAGAAGAGCATAGGAGAAGGTGACGAGGGAGATAGAAATCAGAAATTCTAGAGAAGAACAGATGGCTTGACTGATATTTTGAAATGAGGTTGGTCATGCAACTGGGGCAAGCTTGTTGATTACTTTGTCTATTGTTGTTAGTATTTTGAGGGTTATATGGTGGGCTACTGGAAGCCAGTGGAGAGACTGGCAGAGGGGAAAATGGCTGCCATCCTTAATCTTTTGATTATTATGGTAGAGTTTGTAACCTGGTATTCTTATCCTTCCAGAAAAAGAACACCTGATGTGCACATAAAATTCCAGGTCAATTCAGCATGCATCAAAATCGAAGCAAAATTAACCTTAAAAAGGCAAGATTAAAAAGGTTCCAATATCTCTGTCCTGACAGGTTTCATAATTTTACCCTGCACAAGGCAAAAAAATAAATAAAAATGAAGACAGGTAGCAGTCAATACAGAGTTTAACCACTTAAGGACTGGAAGGATTTGCCCCTTTAATGACCAGGCCATTTTTTGTGATACGGCACTGCGTCGCTTTAACTGACAATTGCGCGGTCATGTGACATTGTACCCAAACAAAATTGATGTAAACAGACAGATGCCCGTTCTGACAGGGGAGGAGAGACAAGAATCTCATAATGACAATAATGGATAAATTAATGAACAGGGAAACAATGGTATAAATATTCATGTGGACAAATCATAAGGCATTGAAAAGGAAAATAATAATAATAATAATCAATGAATGATGAGAATATACGTATATGTGTCCACCATAGACATATATCCTTTTCCCATAAAAACACATAAAGCCATTGTCAAACTCCATTATCCGTCACAATTGATCATTGTTGTAGATGTTTCAGCTTTCCCTCTTTCCATTTCCTTGATTAACACATGTTTTCACCATCCATGTTTCCAATATGGATATTATCCATGACATTGAAACCATATTAAATGATATAAATATTCATGTGGACAAATTATAAGGCATTGAAAATTATTAATGAATGATGAGAGTAAAATAAGGATGGAAATTATAATAAATAAAATAAATAAATTAAAATAAAAAATAAATAAATAAAAAGAATATTGAAAATAAACATGAAAATAATAATAATGAAAATGAAAAAATAAAACATAAAAAATAAATAAAAATAAATCAAAATCAAATATAAGATAGTAGTCATAAAAGATATAATAATAATAATAATAATAATAATAATAATAATGTGATACATGAAGGAGAGGAAAAAAATTGAGGGGGGGGTGGAGATTATTGGTGAAAGTGAAGGTTGAGGGGAAAGATGAATGACGACACAGAAGGTACTTACTATTGGAGAAAATCTAGGAGGGGGATAGGAACTGAAGGGTCATAAACCTAAAAGGATTATGAAGGATGTTAGCGGGAGTCAAAAGGGAAATAGGGAAGTACAGATGAAATTATGTATACATCTCTAATATTCATATTTCTACGAAAAGATTGAAGAGTGGTTATACGATATAGATAATGATCAAAGTAAAGGATTAATAGCTCATTAAACCCACCAGGCGCAAGGGTATCTAATCAGTAAATCCAATAGGACTCCCGTGTGCACAGGCGTCAGAAGCGTTCAGCTGAAGGAAGATTATTGGGTATCGCTTCGATTACCCAAACTTTCAAGACCTCAGAGGAATGTTCATGATGAATGAGGAAGTGTTTTGGGACACTATGCTGGCCTAACCCTGCGTCCACTAGACGCATGCGTTCCCCAAATATTTTCCGGAGTGTACGGATCATGCAGCCTACATATAGTAGGACACACGGACAGGACAAACAATAAACCACAAATTTGGATGAGCTTGTGTAGAAGTCGAGCAGGGTACTGTATACGTGTTGCCGTTTGAATGGAACAAGTCAAGCATAGAGGCTTACGGCATTGCATGCCTCGAATATTGAAAAATGTCAGAGGGGCACTGATGGTGTATGGAATTGATTTAATTTTGCTTGATGCAATTCTGGTTTTTAGGTTCCTAGCACATCTATAAGAGATCAGGGGTCGAGTTGTGATGGTAAATTTGAGGTGTGGATACTCTTGTATTATGGACTGATGTTTTTGGAATATTTGTTCCATGTTTTTAAACTTGGTATGGAAGTTGGTTGTGAATCTCAATGGTTGTGTGGAGGGGGTAGTTACATTATGTTTGTTTGTTATATTGTGCTATTGTTTATAAAACATGAAAGCTTCATCTATGAGGGTGGGTTGATAACCCTTCTCTAGGAATTTTTGTTTTAGGAGTTGGCCATGTGTGGTGAAGTCTTCATCTCTGGTACAATTATATTTAAGGCGGCAATATTGGCTTTTAGGTATGGTTTTGATCCAGCGTGAATGATGGCATCTACTGTAGTGAAGGTAAGAATTACCTGCAGTTGGTTTAGTGTAGTTTTGTGAATGTATGGTACCATTGTCAGTGTCAGATTGAGGAAAGCTAAAGAGTTCTCATCACATACTGAGGTGAACGATAGACCCATATCGTTGGCATTGCAGTGGGCTATGAACTGTTGAACTAGGGATTTCGGACCACCCCAAATGATAATGACATCATCAATGTAACAGTCATAGAAAATGAGGTGAGAGGTAAAGGGGTTATCATGCCAAATATATTGGTTTTCCCACAAACCCATGGTGAGATTGGCATAGCTTGGTGCAAAATCTGCTCCCATCGCTGTGCCATGGGTTTGTAGGTAGATAGGTCAAACAAAAGTTTGTGGCTTCCAATATAAATTGGGCCTGACTGGTGTTTAGCATGGGATCATCATTAAGAAATTGTAGTACTGCTCTCAAACATACCTTGTGGGGTATAGAGGTATATAATGAGGCTACATCCAAAGAGAGCCATAAGAAGGATGGTTCCCAGGAGTAATTTTGGAGGGTTTGTAGTAAATGTATACTTTATTTAATGTAGGACGGTAACTGTTGTGCTAGTGGCTGTAAAAAATGATCGATGCATATGAAGAAATAGTTGGTGATGCTCTCCGTGGCGGCCACGATAGGTCTACCAGGTGGATGTGTGGGATCTTGAAGTGTCATTTATCGGTACATCACAGCAACAATAACACAAAAATTAGTGACACGTTTCAGCAATAGCCTTAGTCGTAGCTAGTTTGAAACAGATATGGCAAGATATATATATATATATATATATACTCACATACTGTCAGGGCTGGACTCAGCCCTTCCTTCTCTGAGCTGGCCGCTCAGCTGTCGGCTAATTGCCAGCTCCCATCTTTCTCCACAGTTACTCAGCTGTTGATGATATCTTGCTCATCAGTCTTGCCTACTTAGGCCATCCAGTCCAGAGGAGCTCTGCCTTCACCTTGGTCAACATCACAAGAAACATCTCCTGCGTTCCTGTTTAAAGACTGGCTTTGCTGACATCCCTTCTGGCTCCGGATCCTGCTTGCTGTTCCACTACTTTGATCCCTGACTTCTGGCTTGGCTGACTATTCATTCTGGTTACTAAACTTTGGCTATGTTTTGACTACGTTTGTTCTTTTTACTTTTATTATTAAACAAGTGTGATTTAACTGTACTTCTGTCTCGGTCTGATTTCATGGTCTGACACATACACATATACAACTCCACCTCTACATAATTAGCCTATCAGGTTAGTGTCACAGAAAATTAGCATATATAATTGATACTGCCAATCATTCAAGTATAGCTGTTTTCAGCCAGCAAGAGAAAGGGGAGAGGAAAGGAAGATAAAATAAAAATTGTTGAGCCTAAAGAGAAGTGTGTAAAAATGCTACATGAGATGTTAGGACCTTATAAACAGCTTGATAGAAGGTTTGGGAAGGGATTGAAGACAGACTTGGGACAAAAAGAGGTACATTGAATGGGTGGGGAAATGGTTGAATGGGTGAGGAAATGGGTGCCTGCTGAGTTAAAAGATCAAAATATTGATCTTCATCTTCAGTGTATAACTGTTCTAGAAGATTTTGGGCAGTCTGGTTGGAGTAGGAAGACTCCAAGATGACATCTGAAAGTGAGTCAGGCTCCAGAGGAGCATCTGGATTCTGCTCCTGTTGAGGAGCCTTCATAGAAAAAAAGCATTTACTGTGAGCTTTCTGGTGAACCTGTTTAAATCAATAAAGAGTTGAAATGAGTTGGGGCTACTGAGGGAGTGAATGACAGACCTCGGCTCAATAGGGAAATTTTAGATGAGGAGAGACAATGGTCTGATAAGTTGAAAATCTTTATAGTCTAGGAACTTTTCTTTGGGTGTCGTCTTCCCCCTCTTCTGCCACGTCTACGAGTTTACATTTGATGGTGGTCAGGGAGGTGAAGATTAAAAAAGTGGAGTCTGGTATGATAGGACTGGATATATTGGGTGGTACAGGGGGATCCACAGATATTGGTGGTGGGGAGGGGATGGATAAGGAATCTTCTACACCCATATGAGTTACAGTGATGGGTGATGTAGGATGGGTGTTGGAAGACTGAGATGATGATGGTGCTGTGGGGGATAGGGGCAGGGGAATTGGAAACATGGTACTGGCAGGGCATAAGGTTGTTACTACTGTACGGGACCAGTGGGGATCAGGAACCTTTGGAGGCCTATATGTAGATGAGATTTTGCTGGTGGATGAATTGTGTTTTTTAGCAAAGTGATGAGGTTTGAACTTGGGATTAAGATGTTGGGTGGAATGGAGTTGATTGGAAAAATGTGTGGAGTAGGACCTATGTTGATCCTGATGGGGTGAAGGTAGGTGATCTCTAGAACATTAAGTGTTGAAACGTAGGGAAAGGAGTGGCATCGGTATAGGAAGGAGATGTGGAGAGTCTTCTGGGATGTGCGCAACAGTAGGAGAGTTACATAGTTAGTCAGGTTGAAAAAAGACACAAGTCCATCTAGTTCAACCAAAAAATAAATAAAATACAATCCCATATACACAATCCAACAGTTGATCCGGAGGAAGGCAAAAAACCCCAGCAAAGCATGTTCCAATTTGCTACAGCAGGGGGCAAAATTCCTTCCTGATCCCCGAGAGGCAATCAGGTTTTCCCTGGATCAACTTTACCTATAAAGGTTAGTACCCAGTTATATTATGTAAATTTAGGAAAGAATCCAGGCCTTTTTTTAAAGCAACCTACTGAGCTGGCCAGAGCCCTCTGGAGGGAGTCTATTCAACATTTTCACAGCTCTTATTGTGAAGAAACCTTTCTGTAAAAGAAAGCCCATTAGAATCTGGTTGGGAGGGGGTGGGAGGGAAAGTTTGACCCCAATAAAGTTGTCTTCCTTGCATTTGGTGTTGAGTTTAAATTTATTTACCAAGTTATGGGTAGATGCACCGTATTTTGGATAAGGGCACCAAGTGAGGTCTGTATTTTGGACAATAAATCAGAGTATTTTATATCTCTTTGTTGAATAATGATAATAATGATTTCTATCCATTTTTTTCTACATAATTCTGAAATATTGGCCCATTCCTGGATGAGGGGAAGTGATAAGAAGGTACAGGTAGAAAAAAATCAGCAGGGAAAAGAGTATATAGTTCATATATAGTTCATCCAGCAGCACTGGATGCAGGACAGGCCAGTAGCTCAAATGCATATTGAGCAAGTTCTGGCCAGTGGTCCATCCTCAAGACCCAGTAACCCAGTGGGTGCTCTGTTGGAAAGGTCTGCAAGTCTGCTCTTGCCCCTAGATATTCCTGCACCATGTAATGCAGATGCTGGCGGTGGTTGCTTGAACCGATCAGACCTTGTCGCTGAGGACTGAAAAATAGTTTAAAGGCAACGGTCAGCTTGTGTGTTTGGTGGGCCCGCAGAAATGCTATCTGGATGAAGGGGCCTTGAGAGCTAAGGAAGTTCTCCTCTTCCACCCGCTGTTCTGCCTCAAGTGCCCTGTCCATGATTCCACGAAGCGTGTGCTCCAACAGGAAGACTAGAGGGACAGTGTCACTGATGCATGCATTGGTGCTGCTCACCATCCTTGTGGCCTCCTCAAATGGTGACAGGACAGTGCACGCATCCTTGATCAGTAGCCACCGGCGTGGCAAAAAGAAGCCAAGCTCCCCTGACCCTGTCCTGGTGCTATACTCACACAGATACTTATTGATGGCCCTCTGCTGCGTTTGCAGCTGCTGCAGCATTGCTAACATTGAGTTCCACCTGGTGGACATGTCACAAATGAGGCGGTTGGTGGGCAGGTTGCATTCCCTTTGAATGTCAGCCAGCCGAGCATTGGCATTGTATGACCGGCGGAAATGACCACAGACTTTTCAGGCCTGTCTCAGGAGATCCTGTAAACCTGGGTACCTGCTCAAGAACTGCTGCACCACCAAATTCAAGACATGTGCCAAACTTGGAACATGGGTCAAGTGTCACTGTTGGAGGGTGGAGAGAAGGTTGGTGCCACTGTCGCATACAACCATTCCTGGCTGAAGCTGGCATGGCATCAACCACCTCTGAGCCTGCCCCTGCAGAGCTGACAGAATCTCCGCCCCAGTTTGGCTCCTGTTCCCTAAGCAGACCAACTCAAGCACCACATGGCATCTTTTTGCCTGACTGCTTGCATAGCCCCTTCAATGCTTACGGAACACCAGTGGTTCAGAGGACAATTCTGCAGAAGAGGCCATAGAGCAGGAAGAAGAAGAGGGGGTGGAGGAGAGAGCTGTGGCAGAATCACCACTAGCATTTTGGAGGCATGGTGGCAGAACAAGCTCCAACAATACTGAACCCTGTCCTGCATCCTTCCCAGCTGCCAGCAGAGTTACCCAGTGCACCGTGAAGGAAAGGTAATGTCCCTGCCCATGCCTGCTGAACCATGAGTCAGTGGTAATATGCACCTTACTGCTAACCGCCCTGTTCAACGAGGCCAAAACATTGCCTTCCTCATGCAGGTAGAGAGCCGGAATGGCCTTCCGTGAAAAGAAATGGTGTTTTGGAACCTGCCACTGAGGTACAGCACATTACACAAATTCACGAAAGGGGACAGAGTCTACCACCTGTAAAGGAAGCAGTTGCAGTGCTAGGAATTTGGCCAAGCTAGCATTCAGAAGCTGAGCATGTGGATGGCTGGGACCAAATTTCTTTTTACGGTTCAGCAACTGGGGTAGGGGAATTTGCCTGCTAAAATTATATGGTGGTGTACTGCCAGCAGATTGGCTGCAAATACTTGGGACACCAATTGCTATACCTTCATTCCTCTCAGTGCAGGCTTTTGTGAGGACTTGAGGTATAGTGGGGTTGGAGATCCCAGATGAGGAGCAAGGAGAAGTCCGCCTTTTTCTTTGATGTGGGTCTTTCAAGTGCTGTTGCCAACAGACTGCATGGCAGGTCGTCATATGTCTGGTCAAGCATGTGGTGCCCAAGCGGCTGCTGTTCTGGACACGCTTGATCCACTTCAGACATAGGTTGCAAACAGCAATGGTGCGATCTGCTGCACACGTTTCGAAAAAGGCCCACACTAAGGAACTTTTAAAAGTTAGTGGGGAGTCAGCAGCGCTCTGCACCTGTGGAGCTCTGCGGTGTGATGCAATAAGGTGGCTGTCCTTAAGCTGTCCCCTAGAGGACATCCTGCCTCGTTGGAGTTGTGCCTCCTCCTCTCTTCTCTCAGGCACCCAAATAGAGTCAGTGACTTCATCATCCCCTCCTTCCTTGTGACTGGAGTAAACTTGGCAGTATGCTGAAGCTGGGGGATCATGACTGCCAAGTTTCTTGTGATGATGTGGGATCCTCCGCTCAAAGAGGGGCTTAAACCAGAGTGCTTGTGTCTCATTACCTCCAGGAAGAGAAGAGCCCCAGGTGCTTGTTAAATGCTGATGCAAGTAGAAGAGAACAAGAAGACCCGGACAGCCGTACACCGGAATGGATAAATCCATCTTTTTATTCAAAATACAGGATCATGGGGTACACAAAACACGACTGTGGGGTGGTACAAGAATATCTGACACGTTTCACACTTACACCAAGTGCTTACTCATAGCTAACTAAAATGGGAATGAAAAGCCATATATATACTAAAAATATTAGAACATGTGACCATGCAATGATGAGAAAATACAGAACAGCTGAGAAGCAGTCGTATGAGATCTCCGCACCTGCTGCTGGTTAGTAAATCTAAAATGGAAATCCCCATATCAAGTAGGCATAGAAACAACAATTTGGAGATGTAATAAAATAAAGTGAAAAAATGAATGAGATAAAAATAAAAATAAGTGTTAAAATAATGTGATATCCATAAATGTATAGAATATACATATAATGAATGAGCATATGTGAAAAAATGTGTGTGGTGATATGTGTTATAATATGAACAAATAAAACAATTTATAACCCGGTTATCCAGGGTCAAAAAAAAATTATTTTTTTTTTCTTTAAAAATGTGAATGTGCGTAGTGATAAATGGGCAGTGATATATGTGTTATCTGAATAAAGACTGATCGTGTATGAGAAAGATGTGTAGATACAGGACGATCAATTCTAAAAATATATATGTATAATAAGATGAGGACTGGGGGTAAATGCATGTGAGTTAATTAATATGCAAAAAATCAACAACAGGTGCCGTGAACTCAAGACAGCAGGATTGTTAGATCTACATAGTCCATAATCATCAAGCCCATGATCTGAAACAAAAACAAATATGTCACAGACAAACATTCAAAAACAAGTACAATTTCATTTAGTTAGATTTTGAACCAATATTTGCACATGGATATATATATATATATATATATATATATATATCTTTGTTTAATTACACATCCACGTGGATGAGTCCAAGTTTATGGTTAATCACCATTCTTGAAACATAATATTAATCTTGTATATGATGTTTTCATATGGTTACAGGTACGTCTTCACATAACTAAAAAAAAATGTTTTTATATATTCTAAATATATTTTTTGTACTTGTTTTTGAATGTTTGTCTGTGACATATTTGTTTTTCTTTCAGATCATGGGCTTGATGATTATGGACTATGTAGATCTAACAATCACGCTGTCTTGAGATCACGGCACCTGTTGTTGATTTTTTGCATATTATTTTTGCGTGCATGTCTTGCACATATTCACTCACATGCATTTACCCTCAGTCCTCATATTATTATACATATATATTTTTAGAATTGATCACCCTGTCTCTACACATCTTTCTCATACATGATCAGTCTTTATTCAGATAACACATATATCACTGCCCATTTGTCACTAAGCACATTCACATTTTGAAAGAAAAAAAAAATGTTTTGACCCTGGATAACTTTATAAATTGTTTTATTTGTTCATATTATAACAGATATCAACACACACATTTTTCACATGTGCTCATTCATTATATGTATATTCTATACATTTATGGAAATCACATTATTTTAACACTTATTTTTATTTTTATCTCATTCATCTCATTTTAGTGGCCTGTGAGCGTCTGCCTCTCCTTGGTGGCCTTCTGGAAATGATCTATATTTTGTTTTGCAACACCACACTACACTGTATTAGATACTGTGCACACCGCCTGCACTGTATTAGCAACTGTACTATGGCTGCACTGTATTTTATACTGTGTACACCACCAGATGTGTAGTAGACACTGTACACACTGTATTAGATACTGTGTACACCGCCTGCACTGTATTAGCAAATGTACTATGGCTGCACTGTATTTTATACTGTGTACACCACCAGAAGTGTAGTAGAAACTGTACACACTGTATTAGATACTGTGTACACCACCAGAAAAGTAGTAGAAACTGTACTACAGCTGCACTGTATTGTGTACTGTGTAGACCACCAGAAGTGTAGTAGACACTGTACACACTGTATTAGATACTGTGTACACCGCCTGAAGTGTATTAGAAACAGTACACCAAGGAATGCACTGTAGATATAGGCTACACTGGATGCAGAGTATATACTGTATATACTGCACTCTGCCTTTGGCCAAATATGGCTCTCTTAGCAGAGGGCGCTGGGATTGGCCAAAGCATGCAGGTCAAGTGCATGCTTTGGCCAATCATCATACAGCAATGCACTGCGATCTTGCAGTGCATTATGGGGCATTCCGCGGCACTCAAATTTGCCGCAAACTCCCCATAATGTTCGCTCTTCGGCAAACGTGTTGAAAGTATGTTCGACCCTAATATAAAGTTCATCCCTATTCTGCATGTTACTTAGTAGGTGAGGTTGAAAAAAGATACAAGTCCATCAAATCCAACCTATGTGTGATTATGTGTCAGTATTACATTGCATATCCCTGTATGTTGCGGTCATTCAGGTGCTTATCTATTAGTTTCTTGAAGCTATCGATGCTCCCCGCTGAGACCCCCGCCTGTGGAAGGGAATTCCATATCCTTGCCGCTCTTACAGTAAAGAACCCTCTACGTAGTTTAAGGTTAAACCTCTTTTCTTCTAATTTTAATGAGTGGCCACGAGTCTTGTTAAACTCTCCTTCCTTCGTTCCTCTGCCTATGTGGAGGGGGAGGGGGTGTCCCTTTCCTCCAATCACCTCTGACACAGTGTCTCAGAGCTATAACTGCAGTTCTGCACTTCCTTCTCTGTACTACTCACAGATGCATAAGGAGTTTATCACTTTGAAGGGTTGTAGAGAAGAGCAGACTGCAGATAAACAAGTAAAACCTATGGAGGAGGATTTGTTTTATCTCTGTGTATCACCTGAGGCTATTCACTTCACTGGGTCTATGTGAGGGTTTATAACCACTTTAAAGTAATTTGCAATACAATACAGTATATGGTAATAGAACATAGCACTTATTGGTTCCAACAGATATTGTTAACATTCCAAAAGGCTACATTTTTGTTTAAATGTATTTAAAAAAAAAAAATTATATATATATATATATATATATATATATATATATATATATATATTAGTCTTTAAATGTAGTGACTGAATTAGGCAGTATTCACACCATTGTGTGTGAACTGATACTTTGCATTTCCATTCATTTTGCAGGGCACCCCAATACACCACACTAGTTTCTAGTGCTCCATAACACAAGGTAATACAGTAGCATGCGTAGTTATGTACTGTATAGAATTTTGATTTATAATGCATTTTGGTGTGCTAGGTAGGCCATTGAAATTAATAGGCCTTTATTTTTACCTGATAATCCTGGGAAAATACAAATTCCTGTTCCTGGGTAACTACTCTCATTGACTATGAATGTAGACCATAGCTGTCACATTACCACTTCAGCCCAGAAGATTTGGCTGTGTCACTTTAACTGACAATTACGCGGTCATGTGATGTTGTACCCAAACAAAATTGTGTCCTTTTTTTCCCACATATATAGCTTTCTTTTGGTGGTATTTGATCATCTCTGCGGTTTTTATTTTTTGCGCTATAAACAAAAAAAGAGCGTAAATTTAAAAAAAAACACAACATATTTTGTACTTTTTGCTATAATAAATATCCCCAATTTTTTTTTTAAAAAAGCAAAGTTTTTCCTCAGTTTAGGCCGATATGTAATCTGCTACATATTTTTGATAATAAAAATCGCAATAAGCTTATATTGATTGGTTTTCGCAAAAGTTATAGCGTCTACAAAATAGGGAAAAGATTTATGGCATTTTTATTATTATTTTTTTTACTAGTAATGGCAGTGATCAGTGATTTTTATCGGGACTGCGACATTATGGCGGAGAGATCGGACACTTTTGACACATTTTTCAGACCATTGGCATTTATACAGCGATCAGTGCTACAAAAATGCACTGATTACTGTGTAAATGTCACTAGCAGGGAAGGGGTTACAGTAGGGGGAGATCAAGGGGTTAACTGTGTATCCTAGGGAGTGATTCTAACTGTGGGGGAATGGAACTGCCTGGGTGAGGAGAGCGATTTGTTGTTCATACTTAGTATGAACAACAGATCGCTCTCCTCACCCCTGACATCACGGAGATCTGTCTGTTTACATTGACAGATCTCCATTCTGCCTCTGTGTGGAGAGATCACGAGTGTCCAGTGGTCATCATAACTGCTGGGCACGTACATCAGCTCTGGCGTCGCGCCTCGGGCACGCCCCTTAGTGGTCAAAAGACGAACCGACGTACAGTTACGTGGGTTCGCCCAGGGGAGCCAACTGACGCAGTATAACTGCGGTGGCTAGTTGGGAGGGAGTTAAGCTGTTCTTTTGAATAAAAACTCGTCTTCCACTTTTCATTTCTATTACACAGGGGGTGGTAATTTGTAGTTTAGATATTGATTTCAGTTGAATTCACAGGAAATTACAAGGTCACTGCATTTAAGGCATGAACAAATTCAAAAAATAATAACAAAATATGTACCAGTGCTACCCCCTAAGCACCAATACCACATACAGTGCCTTGAAAAAGTATTCACCCTCTTGGCTTTTTACCTATTTTGTTACATTACAGCCTTTAGTTCAATGTTTTTTTAATCTGAATTATATGTGATGGATCAGACCAAATAGTCTAAGTTGGTGAAGTAAAATTTGAAAAATAAATACATAAAACTATTTTTCAGAAATAAAAAACTGATAATTGGCATGTGTGTTTGCATTCTCCCCTTTGTTATGAAGCCCATTAAAAGCTATGGTGCAACCAATTACCTTCAGAAGTCACATAATTAGTGAAATGATGTCCACCTGTGTGCAATCTAAGTGTCACATGATCTGTCATTACATATACACAACTTTTTGGCAGGCCCCAGAGGCTGCAACACCTAAGCAAGAAGCACTACTAACCAAAGACTGCCATGACTGCCATGAAGACCAAGGAACTCTCCAAACAAGTAAAGGACAATGTTGTTGAAAAGTACAAGTCAGGGTTAGGTTATTAAAAAATGTCCAAATCTTTGATGATCCTTGGAAGCACCATCAAATCTATCATAACCAAATAGGAAGAACATGGCACAACAGCAAACCTGCCAAGAGATGACCACACACCAAAACTCATGGACTGGGCAAGGGCATTAATCAGAGAGGCAGCACAGAGATCCAAGGTAACCCTGGAGGAGCTGCAGCATTCCACAGCAGAGACTGGAGTATCAGTACATAGGGCGACAATAACCCATACGCTCCATAGAGTTGAACTTTATGGCAGAGTGGCCAGAAGAAAGCCATTACTTTTAGCAAAAAACAAAATGGCACGTTTTGAGTTTGCTAAAAGGCATGTGGGAGACTCCCAAAATGTATGGAGGAAGGTGCTCTGGTATGATAAAACTAAAATTGAACTTTTTGGCCATCAAAGAAAACGCTATGTCTGGTGCAAACCCAACACATCACCCAAAGAACACCATCCCCACAGTGAAACATGGTGGTGGCAGCATCATGCTGTGGGGATTTTTTTCAGCAGTCAGGACTGGGAAACTGGTCAGAGTTGAGGGAAAGATGGATGGTGCTAAATACAGTAATATTCTGGAGCAAAACCTGTACCACTCTGTGTGGGACTTGAGGCTAGGACAGAGGTTCACCTTCCAGCAGGACAATGACCCCAAACATACTGCTAAAGCAACACTTGAGTGGTTTAAGGGGAAACATGTAAATGTGTTGGAATGGCCTAGTCAAAGCCCAGACCTCAATCCAATAGAAAATCTGTGGTCAGAATTAAAGATTGCTGTTCACAATCGCAAACCATCCAACTAGAAGGAGCTGGAGCAGTTTTGCAAGGAGGAATTGGCAAAAATCCCAGTGATAAGATGTGGCAAGCTCACAGAAACTTATCCAAAGTGACTTGGAGCTGTGATAGCTGCAAAAGGTGGCTCTACAAAGTATTGACTTTAGGGGGGTGAATAGTTATGCACATTGACTTTTTCTGTTAACAAAACACGAAAAATGCCAAGGAGGGTGAATACTTTTTCAAAGCATTGTACTTATGATGCAACATAACAATGTGAAAGAAAAACGTGCAAAATAAAGTGATCATTTATGAAAACCACAAATACACAAAATAGTGACGTCCAAATAGTGAATTAGTCCAAAAAGGGGAGGGGATAAGCATGCAACCTCACCAAGACATACCAGTCCTTATCTCCTCAACATTAGGAGGTGCCTTGGCAGGGGATTACCCTTGGCAAAGCAACCTTGGCCCTATGGTTGTGGGGAACTGCAGGTAAGGGACTTGCCAGAATCTGGAAGTCTGCTTTAACAACAAGGGGGCACTGAGAAACCTCCCTAATGTCAGGTGAGTGGATGACAGCTGTTAAATAGAAGGGGTGAGGTCTCCCGGATGACATCATTGACCATACATAGGCATGACCATATATAGTCAAAGATGTCACTGGGATCCTGCGACTTCATTGACCAAATATGGTCATGTCCATGTGTTTTTTTTTTTTTCTACTGTTTACATTTACATGACATTTGTGAATAAGTATGGATAATATGTACAATATCTAATAAACGCATGGGAATTTGTGTAAACTTAAAATGTAAGTTCTCCTTCTGACACCTTACCTAAAGAAGAAGCCTCAGATGCACTCTTCATTGGTCAGCACGGTCACGTAAAAAGCGATCAATAAAAGACCACTAAACGCTTTCCATTTTTTGTGAAAAGGTGAATTTACCTTTAATTTCATCCTTACCCAGGATTAAATATTTGTTAAACCCATGGTTGTAGATGACAAATGTATGTTTGTGTATACTATATGTACACCAAGGTAATTGTGGTGTTATTTATAACTCTGAAAGATTATGTGTGCAGACAATGAAGCTATTTAAATTAATATTAAACCCAAAAACAAAAAAGTTGAATTTATTATAGCGTACCAATTCCTAGATGTGGTGGCAGCATTCATTTCCTAATTTTAGGCTGTCCAGCTAAGTGGCAGTTAGAGGGTTGAGACAAAGCATTTAACAACAGCAGATGAGCTTACAATGGTCGGCTTATATTAAGTTATGTAAAAAACCTTTATTCCAAAAAGAAAATACCTGTTGCTGTAGGTGCCCAAAAGGGTTAGCTGGAATTTGGCTTTTTATTCATTAGTCGAGTCATCTGAATCTGCTAATACATCTAAAAGCAGCCCATGTATGAGTCAGTTTTTTTTATTCAACCAGCAGGTTGATTGAAAAAACCTGACTCGATTCCTCCATCCACACAATTGCTGTGGATGGGAGAATCCTCCCCACCGATGGGAGACACTTCCCCTCTGTCAAAATACAGTTATCAGCGCTTCTGGCTAAACTGACATACATGGATCCAAATAGGGCCGGTCCCTGCTAAACTAGTTGAATTTGGATCCATGTATGGCCAGATTAACACTATGCTCTCTTCAGACTGACAAAGCTGCTGTTCAAGAGTGGCTCCATTGTTTCTTCTGTCAGAATGGAGTCACCCTAAGACAAAAAAAATGTGTTATTGGCCGGATCCTAAAGTGATAAAGAAAATAAATAATAAAAAAAAAAAACGAATGCATCTACAACAACTAAGGTGTGGTGAGCTATACTATACTTGCAGTATATGATCATCTCTTTCATGTAAAGAATAAAAATAATAATTCCATATATTTGCGATATTTATGTTTGTGAACTGAAAATTTTAATGATTTAATGAGAACACTCTTGTTAGATAAAAATATGAACATTAAAATAACTCACACAGGGAGTTGACCCCTTATAACTTGTCCATTGCTGTGCGTATACTATATCTGTTTAACTTATATTTCTGTAATTTCCTTCACTGCTGTAATGTAAACAGAGCATTATGTGGTAAATCAATACTGCATATTTTTAGACTTGTTATTGAAGCTATTTGTTGTAAATAAGGTTCAGTACTTTATTGATCTGTCCATTGTGTCTGAAAAAATTGCCTCTTTTCATTGATCTACTGATTACACTGATCCTGTGCTTTTCTGTTTTAAAACAATTTTGTAAATCAATTAATTTGTCAAAGTCACCCATGTATAACTTTCCAAAAGTGTCCGCAACACTATTTATGGTATTTGGTAACAAAGGAATTTGAAAACATTGTTTAGAAATGGCATATTTAACAGCCCCCTCTAATCAAACCCAAACAATTCAGTTGATTAGTTAGTGACAATGCCGAAAACAAAGCCTACCTGCCCAAGGCATATTTTTATGCCATTGCCTCAATACACTAGTCCTCCTCTATGTAAAATCCGCTGACTGCCAATAAATTGGTAGATTTGACAGAATCTAGGATATTTTTGTTGTTATTCTTTCAATGACAGAAGAACCTCTGCACTTCTGGTTCAATTTTAAAGCAGAAGAAAAAAAACAAGGAACAACTCCAGTGTGAATAGACATTTAGAGATAGCAACATCCACCTGGAAACCATTTATTAGATATAATTAATCATTTATGTATTAATTAAAGGGATCAATAAATGTTTTGAAATGCCAGTGGTGTAAAAAAACTGCCTCTGTCTTGATATTAGTCTTTAGTAATCTCCCACAAAAAAAAAATATTAGACTGGAGAGGGAAAGAGAAAGCACTTGGGGTTTCTAACTTTCACATGAGTTAACAATGAACATGGTAACAGGTGGAAAGAAGAGCATGATAACTCCTGCTGATGCACCTTCAATTTGAAGGCCACCAGACCGGATGGAGAAAGAATCCCCATTCATCTGTTTTTAGCATAAAGGATCAGATCGTATGCAGGCGGATGCCGTTGACACCCTTTGTTCCATAGAGAAGACTGGAGGGTCCGATCCCGTTTGCCAAAAAAACTGATAAGCGGACCCAATCGGTCCACTAGTGTGAAAGGGGACTAAGCTGGCTCATGATGGGTGGAATTCTCTAAGAAAGTGGGTTTGTTTTACTAATCAATAGTGGGTCAAATTGACATTTGTTTTCAAGAGCAGTGATGAGTAATTATAAATTAATGTGTGTATGTGGTTTTCATTGAGTAAAATCCAGCAAATAAAATTTTCTGAAATTTTCCTAAGAATTGTTGTTTGAAACTCTATCCATCTATGGCCATCTTTTCATTATCAAATCTCAACACCTATGTCAATTTATTTCCTTAATTTTCTATAAATTCTACTTTACTTTGTAACGCTTCACTTCTAAATAATCTTCCAAAACCATTAATCATGAGCAGAGGTTTTTTTTCCCCTTACCAATTTAAAAAGATAAAAAAAAAATCAAGTTCATCAACTTGAAGTGTAGTCTTGCTAGACTATGTAAATCTCCAGACAAAATAGACAGAATAACAAATCTAGTGTCATTTAAAAAAAAAATCACATGTATGTATTTTAACTGCGTCTATAGTTGCTTGCCTAGAGTTCAGCTTTAACAAGGCCATTACAATTACATTACAATTAGACTGTATTATCTCTGCATAATTTCATTTAAATTTACCTACAACTATGTAGGGTTGCTTACCAATCCATTTGTTTAAACAATCCATTTAAGTTATATCTAGTCAGGGAGACATTTTCAATAAATAATGATTGATAAATGTAATAAGGTTACACCATCAGACTGCAATGTTTGTGATCAGTATCAGAGAAAGTTTTGGTGCACTAATTAAAAAATAAAAAAATAAAGTTTAGTTTATTTCCAGTCTATTAGGATCACTGCTAAACATTTTTTACATACATAGTAATTGAACAGTTCACTGTTAAAGTTGAAAAGAATACAATAGAAAATTAATTTTTCAATCCATTAAAGCCATTACTATATGCCTCCTCTGATTGTATCCTCATGCGCAATATTTTATGAGTTTTTGAGATATTTTGACTCAAAGTAAATTTACAAAGATTATCAAATGTGTTGTAACTTTGCAAATAGACATGTGCAGAATGAAAAAAAAATGTTTTGTTTTGATTTGTTATTTACATAAATTTGGTTTGTTAAATTTGTTTCATTCGTCTTCGGGATTTTTTTCGGTTATTCGTTCGATTTGAAAAGATTTTGAATGAATTTCAAATTCTAAAAGTTTTCAAATCAATTTCAAATAGTTTTCGAATTTGAAAAGTTTTTGAATCAATTTTGAATAGTTTTTGAATCAATTTCAGATAGTTTTCAAATCAATTTCAAATAGTTTTCGAATTTGAAAAGTTTTTGAATTTGAAAAGTTTTTGAATTCGAATAGTTTTCCAATTTCCAAAAAGAATAAAATAGAATAGAAAATAAAAAAAATATTTTTTTCTTCTATTCTATTCCTTTATTTTCTATTCTATTTTATGCTCTTTGGAAATTGGAAAACTATTCGAATTTGAAAAGTTTTTGAATTTGAAAACCATTCAAATAGTATTCGAAAACTATTCGAAAACTATTCAAATTAAAATTTTGCCTGAATTTGAATTTTGTTATTTTGGATTTGTTTAAATTCGGTACTATTCTAATTTGGGAATTCAGATACATCCGAATAATGAAAATTTGTCTGAATTTTAATTCGGAACGAAATGAACGGCACATGTCTATTTGCAAACTACATCTGTCCTCAAGCTGGTGGTAACTGTGATTTTAATAAAATGTCTCATGGCTAGATCCCCTTTTTACGCTGGTGGCATTCATGAAATAATGCTAAAATTTGTGAAAAAATAAGTCTTTCAACAACTAAATATCTAGTTAATGTGAATAAATAATAGCACTCCTTGTGTGTGTAAATTTAACAGTTTTAGAGTAAAAATGTTATGAGATAAGCTAACAAATTAGTAAATATTAACTCATACATTGTCATTTATTTACTCTGCAGCAGGGTAAAGTAAGGCAAAACCTTAGCACAACATTCACAAATTTACAAAATGTACATATGTTACACAGTATGATACCACAGTTATCATTTTATAATTGTGTTGACAGAAATCAAAATTCTCATCAGCTAAACTAGCAACATAAAGCCTAGCTGAAGTCACAGAAATAAATATGCAGTTAGATAGACATTGTATAATCATCCTCCATTGTCATTGTCTTGCCTCCATTTTCCAGTCACAGTAGTTTTGCATTGTGTCTAATTAACTATGAAGTCCAATAGGCACCACAATTTGACTTTATGTAATCAGCAATCATCACTCAGTAACAAAACTGGCCAGACATAACCCGACTTCCTCTGTAAAACAAGTTTGTGTGACAACAATAAGGATGAGGGGTGTCTGTTATTTAGCTATGCCAGCATAGATGAATGGAGTGTAGAGGCAGGCAAGCAGCATTTTCACTCAAAAAAAAAATGTATTTAAAGCACTTCCAATACATAATCAGTCACAAAGCATTACATGTGAAAGAACCATAAAAAAATAAAAAGGGGGGCGTGGACTGGAGCCGTTCCAAGATGGACGCGTAGTACTGGAGTTCCCGTCCACGAGGTCCAGCGACTTTAGCTTTACAGCAACTTAAACAGTCTCAACATGGTGAGAACCTCCCACAGTGCCTCAGCTACAAGATCCCACTCCCCCTGGGGACAGGAGACGCAGCTAAGCTGGCAAATACCAGAGATCTTCCGTTCGCGGCCCTCAGGCAGGATGCAGCCATCACACACAGCCTTCTCATGTGAGTCTCGCTCCCTGAGCGTCAGCCCCCACCGCTCCGGAACTCGGAGCTCAGCCGTTCTATACTCAGAACAGAGACAGTCCCCTGCTGTGAATTTAGAAGACCTCCGTGGTGTGGCAGCAGATATAAAAAACACACTTATGGCGGCCATCACTGACATGAGATCAGACATTCAAGCTATGACACGCACAGTGGAAGAGGTATAAACAGCCCAAGCACGCCAAGAATCATCAATATGTCAGATGCAACAGATAACTGAATCACAAGCAGCCCATCTAATGGACATCAACCGACACTTGGAGGACCTTGATAACCGCGGCAGGCACCGCAACCTCCGTGTAAGGGGAATACCGGAATCTATCGAATTCTCCCTAATCTCCCACATGATCACTACGGTGTTCAACAACATATTGGAAAGACCCAAAGACACGCCGATTACCTTCGAGCGGATCCACAGAGCACTACGCCCAAAGGGGAGAGACACTGACCCCCCTAGGGACATAGTATGCTGTCTTATGGACTTTCAATTAAAGGAAGGAATCCTCCATGCAGCTAGGAACTGCAACCAGCTAATTATTCAAGGCTCTGCAGTAAAAATATACCAAGACCTGTCTAACATCACTCTGCAAAGAAGGAGAGAACTGCTACTTGATGTCCTCAGAGCCAGATCCATAACCTATAGATGGAAGTTCCCCTTCGGCCTTTCAGCCTCCTATCAAGGACGTACAGTGACCCTCAGGGTTCCAGAAGATCTGGATAATTTTTGTTCCCAGCTAGATATTCCACTAGTGGCTTTACCGGATTGGTACAGTGAATTCCGCCCTTCCTCTCTCAAACGAGCCACCTCCATGGATGGAGTCACGGAAGCAGGCAACTTCAGTATCGGACAATGCCGACCGCATCCACTACCTCCTCGCTCCCCGCTGAGAGATCAGAGTGAGCCTCGAAACGGCAGTCCAACAGTGTCCCCAGAGCACCACAGGTCCCGCGTAGCCTAAACAGGTACCGGGACCTCTCTTTATTCACTAATATGACACAGGGATAATCTTGTTATAAATATCACCCCAATATTACTGCCATTTATTTCATCCTATTTTATTTCATTTTACTCCACTACTCCAATACCTGTCGGATGCCACCCACAATACTGCCGTTTTCACTGTTAAGGCCCTAAGTACCGAATCATCCCCAGGCTGGCAACAGTACTGATCCGTTCCCCAACCAACAAGTATACCTCATACTTACAGGGTAATCAGGCAACGTCAGACTCTAAAATCTCCTGAACTACCCCCCTCACTAAATAACCACTCCCACTAAATAACCCCTCCTGCCTATATTTCTCTATCTCCTCCTCCACAACTATCCCACACGGCCTGAGCATACTGGTAGGATGACACACTGCTGGCCCTCTCTTAAAGCCCCGGACACACTCCATAAATCTCTTCATCAGATAAAATCCACGACGGACCACAAGATAGTTGGCGGACTACAACTACCTCTTGCTTACTGGTCAAAAAAATAAAAAATAAAAAAAGGTGTGAAACTTCATTTGGGCTTTAAAAATGTTTTCAACGGCATGCTTTGCTTTGTGTCCTATATGAAAACAGTATAATTATCTTCAAATGTAAAAAGACAGAGCACTTTATGAATGGATACAATGGATACGGCAACATTATGTGGTATATCAGTTTCTAATACAATTAATTAGAAATATTACAAAGAATACCGCGCTATTAGTTTAAGGAACCAAAGCGAAAAGTAAATATAGTACAAGTGCTGTGCTATTTAGCCATTTAGTATATGTGAACCATATGAATCCAAATATGCATAAAAATGGCGTGGGGGTCCCCCTCAAAATCTATACCAGACCCTGTAGGTCTGGTGTGGATTTTAAGGGGAACCCCGCGCCAAAAAAAAAAAAAAAAAAAAAGGCATTTGGTCCCCCCAAAAATCCATACCAGACCCTTATTCGAGCACGCAACCTGGCAGGCCGCAGGAAAAGAGGGGGGACGAGAGAGCACCCCCCTCCTGAACTGTACCAGGCCACATGACCTCAACATTGGGAGGGTGCTTTGGGGTAGCCCCCAAAGCACCTTGTCCCCATGTTGATGGGAACAAGGGCCTCATCCCCACAACCCTTGCCCGGTGGTTGTGGGGGCGGGGGGCTTATTGGAATCTGGAAGCCCCCTTTAACAAGGGGACCCCCAGATCCCGGCCCCCCCTGTGTGAAATGGTAAAGGGGTACAAAAGTATCCCTACCATTTCATAAAAAAACTGTCAAAAATGTTAAAAATATCAAGAGACAGGTTTTGACAATTCCTTTATTTAAAGTCTTCTTTTTTCCATCTTCTTTCTTCTTTCTTCTATCTTCCTTCGGTTTCTTCCTCCATCTTCTTCTTCTTCTGGTTCTTCTGGTTCTTCCTCCGGTGTTCTCGTCCGACATCTTCCTCTGCGGCGTCTTCTTCCCTTCTTCTTCTCGGGCCGCTCCGCATCCATGATGGGAGGCTCCCGCTGTGTGACGCTTCTCGTCTTCTAACGGTTCTTAAATAACAGAGGGTGGGGGTGACCCCGCCCCCCTCTGATGCACGGGGATTTGATGGGGACTTCCCTGTGGCATTCCCCGTGACATCAGATGGGGCGGGGTCACCCATTACGCAACATGTAAGCCTTTAAAATTAGCACTTTTGATTATTCATGTTCGAGTCCCATAGACTTTAACGGTGTTTGCGTGTTTGAACGAATTTTTTGCCTGTTTGCATGTTCTGGTGCGAACCGAACAGGGGGGTGTTCGGCTCATCTCTAATAGTCCAAATAGATGATGAAAAAAGTCCAATTATTAAATCCTAGTGTTATTCAAATAATGTGGATAGCAGCCACGAATATCCATGTGCAAGTCACCAAGATGTGATTATCTGCCACCAAAGGAGGGTAAATGCGCTAACCAGAGACCGTGGACTCAGATAGCAGCAGTACTGATTCAGTTGAGCTGATATAAACATATAACTCCAGGGGAATGATCCATGGGGCAACTCCAAGGGTCTCACACCTTAAAGCGGATTTCCGGCAAAAATATACCGTATTTATCGGCGTATAACACGCACCCCAATTTAGGAGGGAATTTTAAGGAAAAAAAACTTTTAGGAGGGAAGTTGAAGGGAAAAAAACTTACATTTAAATGCCCTTCATTGCAGCCTTGTCAGTGCAGCCATGTCAGTGCAGCCATGTCAGTGCAGCCATGTCAGTGCAGCCATGTCAGTGCAGCCATGTCAGTGCAGCCTTGTCAGTGCAGCCTTGTCAGTGCAGCCTTCCCCAGTGCAGCCTTCCCCAGTGCAGCCTTGTCAGTGCAGCCTTGTCAGTGCAGCCTTGTCAGTGCAGCCTTGTCAGTGCAGCCTTGTCAGTGCAGCCTTCCCCAGTGCAACCTTCCCCAGTGCAGCCTTCCCCAGTGCAGCCTTGTCAGTGCAGCCTTGTCAGTGCAGCCTTGCCCCAGTGCAGCCTTGCCCCAGTGCAGCCTTGCCCCAGTGCAGCCTGGGATCCCCTGTCCCTGCTTCCAGGGCTTCAAAATCGCGGTCCACGATTTGAAAATGGCGCCGCCGGCGCCGAAGTACACAGAGCCGGTCCTCGGCTCTTTCCGGCGGCTCTCGTTTACTTTCGGCTCCACTCGTAGTCCCGAGCGGAGCTATCCGAGTAGGTTCGGATAGCTCCGCTCGGGACTACGAGTGGAGCCAAAAGTAAACGAGAGCCACCGGAAAGAGCCGAGGACCGGCTCTGTGTACTTCGGTGCCGGCTGCGCCATTTTCAAATCGCGGTCCGCGATTTTGAAATTTGGACAGCTCGGGATCGGCGGTGATCGGCGTATAACACGCACCTGCGACTTTCCCCTGATTTTAAGGGGAAAAAAGTGTGTGTTATACGCCGATAAATACGGTATATAAATATTTTTTTTGATCCTAGTATCATTGCTAATGAAATTCAAATAAGAGTATACAATGATCTAGATCGATTGTTCAAAGATATAAATTACTTACTGTAATATATAATTCCTCCATTTGTGGCTGTTTCCATAATGAATGTGGGCATGTGAAGCACAATCGAGATTGCTTCCTGAAATATCTTTGGAGAGGTGCATGCTGGGTAGCCTCTCGATCTTGCAAACGCGCGATTCAATGGTGGCCGTAGTACTGTACTGCCCACAGACTCTTGGGAAATGATGATCATTTCCCAGGAGCATAGGCGAGGGAGGAAGTCTCGAGGAGCTCCGCGGACCAGGAAGTGGCAGATTATGAGGACTACATAGCAACAGGGCATTTAGGGTAAGTATAAAAAAGTTTTCCTCCAAATGTTTGTTTATAGGTTAAAAGGAGTCTTTTACAGGAAAAAATATTTTTAGGGTGGAATTCCGCTTTAACGCTATGGCAGGGGCGCCTCTCTCTTGGTTACATCATACAATCCGAACATCCATAAAAACAAAATATCTCCACGTAGTGTAAAACCACAAATATTTACTTTTATTTAAAAGTACAGAATGCTTACATCCAGTCTGAAGTTACAGCACTTATCAATTCATCCAACAAGTAATGTTACAGAAGACATGTAGCACGCAATGAATTCAGGCCATTGTACTTTAGAAAATGTACTAAATATTCACTAATGTTTTGTATTTTG
Source organism: Aquarana catesbeiana (assembly GCF_042186555.1). Taxonomy (NCBI): domain Eukaryota; kingdom Metazoa; phylum Chordata; class Amphibia; order Anura; family Ranidae; genus Aquarana; species Aquarana catesbeiana. The sequence goes on along the minus strand of NC_133324.1, from coordinate 785,090,043 downwards.
ATTATGCATATTTGGATTCACATGGTTCACATATACTGAATCACTTCTAAATAGCGCAGCACTTGTACTATATTTATTAATTAGAAATAAAAGACCAAGAAGGACATTTTACACGGTCAGCCTTTAGATCTTGAAATATGTAACAAAGGCATTTTGAATTGAGTCTATTAAAATGCCCATAGGAGCAATTTAACTACCCTAAAAGAACGTAAAGGCAAAGTATTTAAAATGTATGCAATAAATTATTGAGCGATAACCTGAAGCACATTCAGTACTTTGCCTAATTTCTCTTTTAGCACCATAAATTCATCTTCACGTCATGAAAAACACTATAGAAAAACATGGCTAAGTAAGATAAAGACACGTTAAATCATTGTTTATCTTTCCTTTATTAATTTTCTTGGAACAGGCCATATTTTGCCCTTGATAATATTGTATAAGAAATTATTGCAATATGATGTTTTCAGTTGGATGAGAGAGGTATCACATGAGTAACTACATGGCATAATAAAAGGAAAAACTAGTAAAAGGAATGTCAGAGATAAAATGCAGCAAAACTGCACAGAGGAAGACCTAAGCTGAGGACGAAGCTGCTGAAGTTGAGAGCATGTCCCTGAGGGTGTCAGAGGAAGAAAAGTGGTTCCAAATGTACCATAAATCCCTTGTATTTGTCGAAATTGGCATTATCAAGTGCTAACATTTCCTCTATTCGCATGATGTCATTCACAGTAGACACCCAAAAAGATAGCGGAGGGGTAACTTCAGTTTTTTGTGCTGCAGACAAACAGAAACGTAGGAGGCTCAGTTTTTGGGAGACTATAGAGCCTGGCAGCAGCATGGACAGGAGTGATATTTCTGGAGTGGGTGTCAGTGGCTCCTCATAGATTTTGCTATAGACAGTAAAAATCCAGAAAGGGCATATCCTCTCACATTCCCAACAGATATGTAAGTATCTTACAGATTATATATACACATATACAGTATATACATTTGTCACTGGATATTTATGTATCCATGAATTTGCTTTCTGATATTGTGCACTTAAAGTGGACCTTCAGTAATTTTTTCAACTTTCCATCTATTAAATCTTCTGCCCTTGTAATTTTAAGCACTTATGGACCGCCCGCTGTCGTTTTATTTTGCTACTTTGAAGAGGAATACCGTTGTTATGGCAGCAGCTAGCTGCCATAACCCCAGTATCCTCTTCTTCAGCGGGCGGTCTGCTTCAAGATAAAAGTTGTCTCTGCTTCGGATTCGCCACAAGATCACTTTTATTGGCAGCAGGAGAGGCCCCCCTCCCGCTGCTCTCCGGTGCCCTCCGCCACTTACTGGAGCCACCGGCAGCGGCGGAGGCTATCGTGTCCTGTCCCTGGCTTGGCATTGAGATGAGTGAGGGGAAGATGGCCCCCACCCGTCTCCATACCACTGCAGGGCGGAAGCGACATCAAAACGTCACTTCCGGGGGGGCGTGGCCTGGATCCGGTCCAAGATGGATGCATAGGACAAGAGCTCCTGCTCCACGAGGTCCTGCGACATTAGCAAACCCCAGCAATCCCTTCACTATTTAGGTCGGGACATGGTGAGGACATCCCGGAGCATGTCAGCATCCCGATCCCATTCCCCAAGGACTCAAGGAACACAGCTAAGTGCCCAGATCCCAGAGATCTTCCGCTCACGGCCTAGAGACGTGAAGGCTTCACACACTGCCTCCTCGCATACCTCATGCTCTCCCAGCTGCAGCCCACGGCGCACAGGAGCTCACATGGCAGCGCAACTAACACAGGACTGAGCACTCCGCCGGCCCACTCAGCTCTCAATCTGGATGATTTGAGGAGTGTAGCAGCTGACATTAAGAACACATTACAGGCAGCCATCTCGGATCTTAGATATGACATACAGACCATGAGTATGAGAGTAGAGGATATAGAAGCTACTCAGACCCGCCATGATCTCTCCATATGCCGGGTACAACAAGTAACGGAATCTCACGCCATCCATCTCAGGGAACTTAATCGCCATATGGAAGACCTAGACAATAGGGGACGAAGTCGGAACCTGAGGGTGAGAGGTATACCAGAATCCGTAATCCCCAGTCAGCTTTCCCAATCGGTGACGGCCATCTTCAACAATCTCTTAGAGAGACCTCCTGACACCCTGATAATATATGAGCGTATCCACAGAGCTCTGCGACTGAGGGGTAGGGATACAGATCCCCCCAGAGACACGGTCTGCTGTCTCACAGAGTTTCCCTTAAAAGAAGAAATTCTTCGCAAAGCTAGGGGCCATAATTACATCTCTATGCAGGGTTCAGAAATCAAAATCTTTCAGGATCTTTCTAACATCACACTGCAGCGCAGGAGGGAACTAAAGCCTCTACTAGAGTCACTAACAGCATGATCAATTGTTTATCGCTGGAAGTTCCCCTGGAAGTTCCCCTCCTTCCATAGTATGCACCTCATCCAACTTCTGTTGACCTTATGGAGGCACATTTATAGCTTTCCTAGTCGATCGACACCTACCACACCCCCACACAATGGTCGCTAGGAGTGACCGTTGACTTTTACCGGATTCCCATCTAATTCCTCAAGTGGACGTGTAAACACACTTCCACACCCGGTCATACTTCCTTCCCCATAACACATACATAGAAACCTAATCCCCCACTCCCCCCAGATACCTTTCTGAACCCGCACTCCACCCCCCCCTCCAACTTCCACATGGGCTTCCTCTCTGACCTCCCCCTTAGGGGCGATTCTTTTGCTCCTATATCCTCTAATACCCTTCTATGTCACCATTGAATTCCAAAACATCGGACATGTCCCTGAAATTAATATCCCTCAAAGCCAAAGGTCTCAATAGTCCGGAGAAACGCTCGCAACTGTTATCCTCCATGCGAAGCATGAAAGCGGACGTAATTTATTTGCAGGAGACCCACTTCTGTACTAACGCTGCGCCTAAACTTTCGTACTACTCCTATCCCCTCGGTTTCCATGCCACCTCTCCATTATCAAAATCCAAAGGGGTCTCTATACTGCTATCCAGGAAAGTACCTATTAAAATTACTGACTCCCTTATTGATGAACAAGGTAGATACATATTTCTCAAGGGCTCATATAGAGATATTCCAATTACATTAGCAAATATCTACAGCCCCAACTCTTCTCAAGTCCCTTTTTTTTGCAAGATCTCCCGCCTTCTCTCATCCTTTCAAGAAGGGATGCTAATACTAGGGGGGGACTTCAATGTTCCTCTTGACCCACTCTTAGACACATCCACAGGCAAATAATAACTACCCTACAGGGCAATCAAACAAATCAGACATTGCCTTCAAGACTTACTACTCCACGACACCTGGCGCACTCTGCAGCAGCAAGAAAAGAGAAAAAAAGAACACTTTCAGACCTATTTGCCAAGCTCAAAAAACTAGAAGCCTCACACAAAAGAGACTTAGCCCGACAGACACACCATGAACTGGTCGAATTTCGTACACAGATTCAGGAAGAACTAGGCCATATACTTAGGAAAAAATGTATGCTCTCACAGAAGCTTTTTTATGAGTTTGGGAACAAAAGTAGCCACCTCCTAGCCCAAGCTCTGCGCTCAAAGAGAGCTAACAACACAGTACATCAAATCATTTCCCCCAAAGGTAGGGTTGTTACCAAAAATGGCAAAATAGCGAAAGAATTTGCAAACTACTACTCTTCACTTTGTGATCTAAAGGCAACAGATCCCACGTCCTCTCCCCTCTCCAACAGAACAAAAGACATTAAAGCCTCTCTAGATCAATTTTCCCCCGACAAAACTGCCTGACAAGATATCGGCCTCCCTAGAGTCCCCAATTACTTCGGATGAATGGGAACAAGTTATCAAACAATTGAAGCCTGGTAAGAGCCCATGGCCTGATGGCATTTCTGCAGTGTATTATAAGACATTTGCAGATATACTTAAAACACCATTTCTAGAAGCTTTCAAATCCCTATCTCCATCAAACCCGCTCACGCAAAGAATGTTAGAAGCACATATCACAGTCATCCCTAAGGAGGGTAAGGACCTCACACATACAGGGAACTACAGACCTATCTCACTATTGAACGTTGACATAAAAATCTTCTCTAAAATGTTAGCTAACAGACTTGCCCCGCTTCTACCCTCGATTGTTTCTAAAGATCAGGTGGGCTTCATCATGGGTAGGGAGGCTAGAGATAACACAGTTAAGGTGATAAATTTACACCACATAACAACCCAATCCAAACAGAAAGGCTTCTTTTTATCACTAGACGCAGAGAAGGCATTCGACAGAGTGGCATGGAACTACATGATAGAGGTCTTACAAGCTCTGGGAATAGGTCCCTATTTCTCTGGTTTGATTATGTCCCTATACACGAACCCCACAGCCAAGGTGAGGGTTAATGACACTCTGTCGGATGCCTTCTCCATACACAACGGGACGAGACAAGGGTGCCCCCTGTCCCCCATCCTCTTTGTTCTCACCCTTGAACCGTTACTCCGTAAGCTGAAACTCAACCCAGAAATACATGGGATACACACGCCCCACAAGGAGTATAAATATGCCGCCTTTGCAGAGGACATATTGTAATTCCTGACGCAACCTCTGATTACCTTACCTGTCTTATTGTCGGAATTTAAACAGTTCCAATTATTTTCCAATCTCAAAATAAATTTCTCAAAATCCTTTGCACTTAACGTTTCTCTACCGCTACACATAGTAGATCAATGTAAAACAAATTTTCCCTTCCACTGGAAACAGGAAGCTATTACCTATTTAGGTATCCAGCTCCCCTCTAAACTCTCAGACCTGTATTTTAAAAACTATATACCCATCCTGAACAAACTAATCTCAGACTTCAAGCTATGGAAGAACCCGTCGTTCTCTTGGTTTGGTAGGGCAGCAATATTGAAGATGAATGCCCTACCGAGACTCTTATATATCCTACAAACAATCCCAATCCTTAGCCCACCTTTATTCTTTAAAACTTACAAATCGGCCTGCTCTAGGTTTTTATGGGGAACTCATAAACCTAGAATTAACTATAAACAACTTACCATGCCAAAATACATAGGAGGAATAGGTCTCCCAGACATCCACAAGTATTACATAGCCATCCATCTCACCAGAATAGTAGATTGGAACACTCAGTCACACATCAAAGACTGGGTTACCTTGGAAAAGTCGTTCTCCACACTACCCCTGCCCTCATTACCATGGACAAACCAATGACACACCCTAAATCACTCCTTGCATATCCGTTAATGGGACTCACTCTCAATTGTTTCCGCAAAATTTGCACTCAAACAAGCTTATCTTCCATTCCAAGCCCACTAACTCCGGTAGAATTAAACCCGGACTTCCCTCCAGGAATGCACGACCACTTCCTGGCTGACAATTTCCCGTATGGTGACATCAGAGCTCACCAATTCTTTCTGGGAAAATTCTCTCAGGTCCCCAACTTTCCACCCAAATGGGGAAACCGTCTATTGCACCATGGATTTATCTAAGACTAGCCCATTACCTACAATCCATAGACAAAGACTCCAATTGTTCAAGAGAGCTTACCCCTTTTAAAACAATATGCATTCAAACACATCCCCAACCTCACATGCTGTCCCTCACACACAGCCTCCTTTATGCAGATAATCAATCTTCCCAGACCCTGGCATGCAGTAAATGGGAAAAAGATCTTTCCATTACACCTTCAGACAATGGGAACAATCTCTTCTCAACATACATAAGGGTTCGAGAAATGTTACCACGCAAGAAAATGGCTACAAAATTATGTCCAGGTGGTACCGTACTCCAACCCTTCTACATAAAATTAACCCAGCATCACCAGCAACATGCTGCTGATGCCATGCAGAAGAAGGCACTTTACTGCACATTTGGTGGTCTTGTACCTTGGTTCAAACTTTCTGGACAGAGGTGCACAGAATTACGTCACAAGTCACTTCATATGACCTAGAATTCTCCCCAGCCCAATTTCTTCTCCATCTCTCATCCTTACCGCATAGAACATACCACAAGTCACTAGCAATGCACATGATAAATGCAGCAAAACAATGCTTTCCTATACACTGGAATTCAACTCACACCCCCACAACTCGAGAATGGTTTGCTCGAATACGAAAAGTATCAGAAATGGAGGAATTAATCTATATCTCCCTAGATAACCCCACTAAATTCTCCAAAAAAATGGAGCTGGTGGATTCATTTCCAAACGACACCTGAATACCACAAACTCAGTATCCCCCCAAATAGAGAATCAAACACATTCTAGTGATTCAACCCAGTATACACGGTCGGCCAAACCCCTTCCATATTTTGTTTCTAACTACCTTCTCACCCTCCCATGGCAAGCATTCATAATAACTCCCCCAAAACATATAAACAAACCGAGGGGGGAGGTCAGAGAGGACGCCCATTCTTCCTATCCTTACCCTCCTATTCCTTCCCCGCTCCCTTCTTCATCTCTTGTCTCTCCCACCCCACCCTTTTCCCCACTTCTCTTCACCTTTTCCCCTGCTCCCTTGAATATCCTCCCTTCCATCTGCCCCTTGTACATATCCCCCCCCGTGAGATACTCGGCCCAGTTTCCTATCCCCCACACATGTCCGCCCATCCCATTACATTCTCTACCATACTTAAATATAATAGAACCTACACAAAACTTAATACAATTATTCCACACCTGCTACCTCCCCTCTCTGTAGAGAGGTAGACACTAATCTGAAAAGGGATACCTAACAAACCCACTCACTATTATACAACATATGGTTCCTGGAGATTTTCTGACCTTAGGGTCTTTATCTAGTCAGGGATCAGTTTCCTGAGACATACAAGCATTACCTGGAGCTCAAAATGGGCGCAGACATTTCATATTTGGTAATTTCATTTGAAGTACCTAAATTTCTTAAGCTATGATATCTTGACGCCGCATGTTTTCTCACTATTTATGTATATGTGAAGAGTTTTGTAAATGTTATTGAACTTACAAAAAACATACATTGTTGGAAAAAAAAAAAAAAAAAAGTCACTTCCGCCCATAGCTCCTAAGGGGACATTTTTACTTTTTATTTTATTTTCAAATGACATCATTTTTATTTATTGCATTTTAGTGTAAATGTGAGATCTGAGGTCTTTTTGATCCCCGATCTCATATTTAAGGAGGTCCTGTCATGCTTTTTTTCTTTTACAAGGGATGTTTACATTCCTTGTAATAGGAATAAAAGTGACATATTTTTTAAATGACAGTGTAAAAATATAAAAGTTAAAATAAATAATAAAAAAAAAATTAAATGTGCCCCGTTACGCAGAGCTCGCATGCAGAAGCAAATGATACGTGAGCTGTGCGCGCATATGGAAACGGTGTTTAAACCACACATATGAGGTATCACTGCGATCGATAGAGCGAGAGAAATAATTCTAGCCCTAGATCTCCTCTGTAAGTCTAAACATGCGACCTGTAGAATTTTTAAATGTCACCTATGGAAATTTTTAAGGGTAAAAGTTTGTCACCATTCCACGAACGGGCGCAGTTTTGAAGCGGGACATGTTGGGTATCAATTTACTCAGCGTAACATTGTCTTTCACAATATAAAAAAGGGGCTAACTTTACTGTTGTCTTATTTTTAGACTCAAAAAGTGTATTTTTTTTTTTAAAAGTGCGCTTGTAAGACTGCTGCACAAATACGGTGTGACAGAAAGTATTGCAACGACCGCCATTTTATTCTCTAGGGTGTTAGAAAAATATATATATAATGTTTGGGGGTTCTAAGTAATTTTCTAGCAAAAAAAAATCCAGTTTTTAACACCAAATCTCAGAAAGAGGCTTGGTCCTTAAGTGGTTAACTTTGGCTAGTAAAACTTTTTTTTTCTGCCAGTAAATACCTTATACAGCCCACTTCCTGTTTCTTGGCTGGTAAAAAGCCTAGGCTTATGACATCATGCACAGCTCTCTCTCTCATTCTTGTAAGAGTTTGCCAGGAAGGGGGGGTGAGTCATAATAAGGAAAATGAGAGCTGCAGAGCTGGAGGTGCGCCTCTGTGTGTTTGTGTAAATCCAGGAAGTGAACAGGCAGCATCTTCAGTTGCCCATAGTTAAAATGGATGCAGCCAGACTCAGTGGAGGGAGATTTCTGCAGCATATTTGTAAAAAATGATAACAATGCATACACACAAGTGAGTAAGATATTCAAGCATAAAATGTAAAGTCCATAATAAGCATCTTCCAGCAAGATGAGCTGGCAAGTAACAGTGATGGGATGTATAGTCTAAAAGCAGCTAGCGCATTTTGAGGGTGTTCCCTCTTCTCTGAGCACTGAAGAAGAGGGGACACCCTCGAAACGTGTCAGGTGCTTTTGGACTATACATCCCACCTCTGTTACTTGCCAGCTGATCTTGCTGGATGATGCTAATTATGTACTTTACATGCTATGCTTGACATGTTACTCGTTTTTATCTGTGAGTATGCTTTTTTTATCATTTTTTACACAATAAAGTGTTACAAAGGTAATGAGCAATGCTGGTGCACCCTCTGTTCTTTTTCCTTTTTAGAGATTTTCTCTGGGTTCCCCCTGACTGTTGTGAGTGGCAGCACAGCTGATGTGGTGGTTTGATTAGTGAAGACACTTCCATCTCTTTTCCAATCAACCACATGGCAATCTCTCAAGAGCAGGAGTTTTTTTTATTTTTCTTTATGGATAGTCATTTTTTGTCTTTGGGTTTCTTCAAAATCGAACTCTGCAGGTGGTCTTTCCTGCTTTTCCTTCAGAATGTCCTAATAACACTGAACCCTGTCCACCCCTTCCTAATAGTGAGAAAGCTCTCCTCATGTATATTACTATAAGTCAATGAGACTACCCATCATATGAATGGTCTAATAGGAATTGTTGCAAGCTTCAGCAATACCTGAAAATATTGAAGCTTTGCTTGTCAAAAGGGCCTGGCATTCGACCATGAGAGGACAATCTGTGAGACTGCTGCAGGCATATGTAGGCAGCTTTAGGTGGTTGCACATCATACTTGCAGCAGTTTTCACCATTTCTCTCGACACAGAGTCTTTTTAATCATTATAACTGTGCAGTCTTATTCATGAAAACTTTACTTATTTTGTCAAGGTTTGATATTTTGGCTGGCTGTCATTTGCCTGCCAAAAAAACAAATTGCAATGTGAACAGTGTCTTGATATTATAGCTGGAGCATCAGCGATAGTTGCTGCCTGTCAACCACCTGAGCTCAAATACTGCTATTTTGTACAATGGCAGATAGTGTATAAAGCCAGGCAGTTAACAAGCCAACAACTGGTAATCTCAGACCTTTTGACTGACACACTAATGACAGTGCCTATATTTCTATCTCTATTCTTTCCTTTCAATATAGTTAGCATAACAAACTATAAACAGCATTAAAAAAATTGTGAATTTGTTGTGATTAGTATGACGATAATGACTATTATTACTTGTGCAATTTTATGGAAAAAAAGAGTTTTGTTTAGAAATTATGCTATTTGATTTTTTAAGATTAATAGAGTGTGTGTGATATAACGCATGTAAGACTAATTTGTTTCCTTTCTAATTGTTTCTAGAGAGGATAAATCATATGTAGCATCAAGGGAAGATCACACATATATATTTTTAATGAAATAGCAAAATGGAGGGCATATGGGACACTGGACAAATATTGTATTATAAATGGGGAAACATGAATAAAAATTTCTAGCACTGCAGGTGTAAATGGTTATTTTTGCAATGCTTTCATAATTTATTTAAATGTACATTCTTTCCTTAGTAAGACATAATTAGGTAAGACAATTAAAAAAATATATATATATATATATAACTTTCAAATGCAACACAGCTGTTGCATTATAGCTAAATATCTGTGCTGTTTCCAAAACAATTAAAAGTTTCAACAATAAATAAAGTAAAAATAAAATTATAACTAATTTCCCAAGGGAAACATTATACATACTTCACTATTTTGAATCTCTAACCTCTAACGGGGACAAAAGATCCACAGTGTGACTATAGGGCCTATCTACTTTTTGCCCTTTGTCCACATGTTGGTCCTTGCAAGGATTTTATCAAACTTTTATGTAGTCCTGTCTTGTTCAGAAAAAAAATTATTGATGTTCACCATGTCCTTTCCTTTCATAATACCTGTTTAATTTTTGCATCTATGTGTACTAACTTTGGCCTAGCAGTGAGAAGCATGAATTCTACATGGATTTTTTGCATGTTTTTTGCACTGATAAGGCCTGAAACCCCCTGAATAATCCTGTGAGCTAAAGATGAATTCCCTTGGGACAGCATGTTTTTTTTTAGTTGTGCATTTCCTTTCTTAAAGTGACTGCTAAGTGTCAGGCCTTGAATATCCCCACCTAAGCAAAACCAGTGGTGCATTATAAAAAAAAAGCACCATCTGCATCCCTTTAGGTCTGAAAATGCTTTTGAAAGCAGCTCTTTAATGATATACCTTCTGTTTTGGAAATTTAAAATTTTTGCTTCTATTTAATACCCTATTTTTGGTGAATTCCCTTTGCACTTTCGTATTCCACAACTATGGGGCAACTGGTATACCCTTGTATGCTTGAATAAGTGCCAACATATTGAAAAATATTCATGCCTCTGTATATGTCAGCTACATAAGCATAAAAACTAGTGAAACTAAGGATGGTAACAATTACAGTAACAGTAGTAGTAGTATTAATAATAATAATAATATCAATAATGAAATATTTTCTATAATCAGCACATTTTCTTGAAAATACTTTTACAGAGCTAGTAACAATTTCAACTATAGTTTCCTTTAACATAGGAAATGATCTGTATAAATACTTTATAAGCATTATCACAGCTGCTTACACTTGTGTAAAACTTAATTGACACTGAAGAAATATTGGTACATTTCTGCAATTTATTTCTCAATTCACCACAGTTTAATGATCATTGGCAACAGATTACAAGTAGTAGTAAATTGTTAATAATTCCTTTGGTATTTCTTGTGATCACATTAATCATAATGAACTTGTTTTGTTTTAATGGAATTATAATTAAGCATAGCAGATGGTTCTGGAGCCATAAGGGATATAAGGATAAGCCTACACTAGATTCAATGTTTGACTCAGCTGATAGATCAGATTTCCCTGTTAAACAATAGTTTTGCAATGTAACAGTTTCTCTTAAAGAGCAATAAATTGCCTTTACAAGATTGTTAAAATAGAAAACAATATATTGCTTTTTTCCATTCTCCAAGGCTGCATGTATCAAAGTGAAACATCTGCTGTAGATGTAAACAAAATATAGGTGTCTTGCGAGCCACAGATGGACTAATGCCTCTAAGGAGTAAACTATTTAAGCTGCAAGCACTGAACCACGTTTCATTGCGTGTAGATAGATAAAAAATATATAATAAATGTGCCGGCGCTAGTATAGTGTCACATATAAAATATATAAAATATATTTTTAACATATAAAACACATGTAATGTGATAAATAAAACCATACAGGTAAAATATAATGCAAATAACTATAAATGATAAACCACCAAGTGCATATAAAGGTGCAATCGTGGTAGTAACTAATAAAAGTGCAACGTGCTAAAATATAAATATCAAAACACTTTCCAGTGACAAATGAGTGTATATCCCAATTAATAAATACAAATCACAAAAAACGTGAATAAATAGTGTCCATAAAATGAATAAACATCATGCTTCTTCTGATGGGTGTATAAATCACAACACGTGAAAACTGTGCTCTCCCGTGACACCCCACATGTGCTTGCGCTCACCTTCAGTCCTGTGACACAGTAATTAAACGGTGTCAAAATAAGCATTGGGGCCACTCCTAGGCTCACTCAGGATACAATGATGCAAAGACACTCCTCCCAGGTGAAATTGCTAGGCTCACTCAGGTTACAATGGTGCAAAAACACTCCTCTCAGGTAAAACCAAGATCCAAAATCATAGAAAAAACAAACAGAGGGACTCCATAGTGCAATATAGCCAGGACATTTATTAAAGAATAAGCCCTCCAAGAGGGTACTCACATTGGATGGGTGCTAGAGTGCACCAGACTGTACAGGTAAAATAATAAGCAGCTGATCGTATGGCGTGCGGTATGGCATGTGCAATCCTCCTCCTCTGCTGACAGCTCCGTCCTACCATCTGCTATAGATGTGTTTTTTTTTTTTAGGCTTCTTTATAGTGTCAAGAATATATTGACTGCAGAGAGCAGGCACCAATCATGCCCTGAATTAAAGCAGTAGTCAACCCAAAGGCAAACATTTATTATATTGCAACGTACCAGTTCTTAGATGTGATGGCTGCATTTGTTTTCTTTTTTTCTATTTGCATCTGGTGATCCAGCCAGTAAGTCTGTAGTTTTGTAGTTTTTCAAAAGAACAAGCTCTCTTCCAGGTGTATCAGTTTACAGATGAGACAAACCATTTAACATTGGCAGAGGTGTGAAAAAAACTGCTTATAAAGTGTTAGCTGGAGTTTGGCTTCAATTAGTTATTGTAATTAAATCTGCTAACATATTTAACACTCCACTTCTCCCAGACTAACAATGCTGCTGTCTGCCGTGCCCCCTGTGTTCCTTCACCTAGAATGGGAGCACTATAATACTAGAGGTGTGTTACTGATCAGATCACCAGGTGAAAACAAAGGGGGAAAAAGCGCAAGAAAAGAAAAAAAAAGAAAATGAATGCAGCCACCACATCTAATGATTGGTAAGCTGCAATTTATTACATGTGTGGTTTTGTGTTTAATATTGCTTTAAAGTGTCAATCCACCAAAGGCTGACCTTATAATGTGGTTAGATGTGGTGGGTTGAGGCAGCATAAGACAATTTGTGCTTTTCTTAGACTCCATTGGTGCTGTATTTAATTCATTAGTCTAGCCACCTTACAAAGTGACTGAAAGAAAAATTAACTTTCTCTAAAGCATTCAGTTTGCATTATAAAACATGAAGTATAATATTTATTTATTACAGGTATTTATATAGTGCCATCAATTTACACAGTGCTTTACATTAAACATTCACATCAGCCCCTTATTCTGCATTGGCTGTGCTTTGTGTTCATGTCTAGGCTGCAGAGTTCAGCATGGAGTGGCAAGAAGGTGAGCAGGGACCAGAGCAGGGATTCAGCAGATAACACACATGGTGAACAGCGTGGGAGTGATACAGCTTGAAGGTGAGTGAGGACTAAGCAGGAAACTGAACAGCAGTGATCAGCAGAGTGGGAAATTAGATCAGCAAAACAGAGGATCAGTATCATATCCGCAGAAAGGAGCATCAGCAGTGGGGGGTTATGTGTGCGCAGGGGGGATTACTAGTGTGCGGGGAGTGTAGGGTTTTCAACCAAATGGAGGGGGATACAATGTACCACTGAGAGTGGTGGTACTACTAGGCGGGGGGTGTTTGGGAATGTACTACTGAGCAAGGGGGGGCCTCTGAGCAGGTAGGGTGATGTGGAATGTGCTACTGAGCAGAAAGGGTACTACTCAGTGTAAGTGGGTCTTTTATGGGGAATTTACTACTAAGCAGAAAGAGGGGAAGGAGGGGCACAACTATACTACTGAGCTGGGAGCTGGTAATGTATTACAGAGTGGGGGTGTAGTACTGAGTGGGGGGTAATGGGGAATCTACTACTGATCAAGTGGGGTTCTACTGAGTGGGGGGGGGGGGGTGTACTACTGAGTGGAGGAGGTACTACTGAGCCAGGGCAATGGGGAATTTGCTAATGAGCAGGTGGGGTACTACTGAGCTGGGGGAATACTACTGACCAGTTGGGGGAGGGATAATGTGTCACTGACTTAGGGGCAGTAATAATGAAGGGGGGATATACTACTGCTTGAGAAATGGGTACTACTGAGCTAGGAAAATGCTGAGCAGGGGATCTGCAGAGCCTTGATACTGCAGAGGGGGATCTACTAAATTGGGGGTACCACTGGGCCAGGAAATCACTGAGTGGGAGATCTAATGAGCCTAGAAACTAATGAGCTAGGGATCTGCTGAGGGGGTATTGATAAGCCAGGAAACTGATAAGTGGGGGTACTGCTGAGCCACCAACTAAAGAAAAAGAAAAACACCAGACACCACACAAATACGTTACCACTCCTCAAATATGGTGACCTTCTTATTATCACTTCCCCTTTAAAACAAATAGAAAACCAATACACACAGGACAATTCTCATGCAAGCATCACAGAAACATCAAAACCCCATCAAAAATGCATGTTAAAGTGGTAGGTGCTTTATTGTGTGTTTATTTATAAAATATGCCATGTTTAATGCAAAAAAAAAAAAAAATCAATCCTAGTGCTTAAAGTCATATGCTATATACCCATATACTTACTGTATATCATTAAACTTTTGGCACCGACGTCACACAAATATGCGGCCTCTCAGCAGGTGGACCTTGGCACTGAGCGGCTGTATATTTGCGTACCACATTGCAAACATAGCTGTGTTGAGACTGCATGCCCTGCGTGCTCCCTTCACAGTTACCAGCGACTAACGGAAAGCTTTCTGACCATGTGACCGATGTGACAGCCAATTACAGTGGTCACATGATCATAAACCCCGCACCACCACCTGGCATCTGAAACCCCTAAAAGGTCTGGGAGTCACCAGTTCCAAGGAATTAATTGTAATAATACATAGTGAAATACATAAACAATTAAATAGCAATATACAGTAGGTGTATGTATGGGTATATATCATATGATTTGAAGCACTAGGAAGGATTAATGTATTTGCATTTAGCATGGCATATTTTATAAATACACATTTATTTTGTTGAGTGATTTTTTCACTTCAAATGCCAGCTGCTTAAAGTTAGGTGAAGGTTGTAGAGCAAGATAGCCTATAGGAAGCTTCCAGGTGTGTCACTAATCAACCCAGGTGTAAATGAGGCCTAATGTGGAATTCACCTCTCATGCACTGCACAGTAGATATGCGAATGAATTAACTAGACATGAAGATCAGCTCTGCAGTTTGCTGCATTCCCAGCGGCACGCGTGCACGCACCTCAAACCCGGCAGAAGAAATCACATACAGGTACATGATTTTGCGCTTAAGGGCCCCCATGCCACAGTAAATGTATGTGGGGCAGTCCTTAAGTGGTTAAAGGGTTCTAAAGGCTCAAGGTTTTTTTAGCTTCATGCATTATATGCATGAAGTGCAGCAAACCTTCTGTGTGCAACAGCCCCCTAATACCTAAGCCCCATCTCAATTCAGCAATGTGTGCAAGAGCCTTGGCTCCCTGGGGATACTCCCTCCTCATTGGCTCAGTCACAGCCAGTGGGCAAATGTGAAGAGAGAGGGGGCTCTTTGCACCCCAAAGCACCTTGTCCCAATGTTGATGGGGACAAGGGCCTCTTCCTGACAACCCTGGCCAGTGGTTGTTGGGGTCTGCTGGTGAGGGCTTAATGGAATCTAGAAACCCCTTTTAACAAGGGAGCCCCTAGATCCCGCCACCCCTACCCATTTACAAAAAAAGTTTCAAAATGTAAAAACCACAAGAGACAGTTTTGACAATTCCTTTATTAAAAAAAAAGTGTCCCACAATGTACATCCACCATCAATCACACCACTTGATGGACCCGAAAAATAGAAAGAATGAAAAAAAAACTCTGCATTGGGAGGCCTCCCAGCGACTGCTTTCTTTTTGCTGTGACAGTTGTTATAAAGGCAAGAGCGGGGCCACCCATTAACATAAGCAGATGACCCCACCCCCTCTGACATCACATGACATCACATGCTGTCAGAAGGGGATGGGGTCACTTCAGCTGTCATAGCCAAGAGAGAGGCAGAGACTTTTAAATTTTTTCTATTTTTTGGCTCCATCGGGTGGCATGATTGGAGATGGATGTACATTGCGAGACACTTCTTTTTTCTTTTTTAGTCAAGGAATTGTCAAAAACAGCTTTTGACCCATTCACATGGGGGGGGCGGATCTGGGGGCCACCTTGTTAAAGGGGGCTTCCAGGTTCCGATAATCCCCTTGCCCACAGACCATGACAACCACTGGCTAGGGTTGTCGGGAAGAGGCCCTTGTCCCCATCAACATGGGGACAAGGTGCTTTGGGGGGCACCCCAAAGCATCCTCCCCATGTTGAGGTATGGTTCAGGAGGGAGGGGTGCTCGCAAGTCTCCTCCCTTTCCTGCCTGCCAGGCTGCATGCTCGGATGAGGGCCTGGTATGGATTTTGGGGGGACCCCATGCTGTTTTTTGTTTTTTTAAATGGCGTGGAGTTTCCCTTAAAATCTATACCAGACCTGAAGGGCCTGGTATGGATTTTTTTGGGGGACCCCACACCATTTTTTTCTTAATTCTGTCATAGGATTCCCCTTAACCACTTCAATACACTGTATTATATACTCTGCACTGCACTATATACTATGCACTATATTATATATACTACAGTTCAATTCCCGACTGTGTTACATATACTACAATGACTGCACTATATACTATACTGATGGCACTATATACTCTGCCCTGTATTATATATACTACACAGACTGCACTATATACTCTCCACTGTATTATATATACCACACAGACTGCACTATATACACAGAACTGTATTATATATACTACACAGACTGCACTATATACTCTGAACTGTATTATATATTCTATACAGACTGCACTATATACTCTGAACTGAATTATATACTGTATACTACATGGTCTGCACTATATACTCTCCACTGTATTATGTATACTACATGGACTGCACTATATACGCTGAACTGTATTATATATACTACACTGACTGCACTATATTCTCTGAACTGTATTATATATACTACATGGACTGCACTATATACTCGGAACTGTATCATATATTCTACACGGACTGCACTATATACTCTGAACTGAATTATATAGTGTATACTACACGGACTGCACTATATACTCTGAACTGTAGTATATATATACTGCACTGACTGCACTATATACTCTCCACTGCATTATATATACTACACGGACTGCAGAATATACTCTGAACTGTATTATGTATACTACACGGACTGCACTATATACTCTGAACTGAATTATATATAGTATACTACATGGACTGTACTATATACCCTGAACTGTATTATATATACTACACTGGCTGCACTATATACTCTGAACTGTATTATATATACTACACTGACTGCACTGTACACTAACTACCTTCATAACCTCTATTCATATTTGTGTAAGCAGCTTATATAGTGTGGGGCATGTACTTAGCCACTGAACCATGATTGGCCAAAGGCACCCTGACTTTGGCTAATCATGGCTCTCATAGCACATCGCTCTGTGATTGGCCAAAGCATGCAGGTCAGGTGCATGTTTTGGCCAATCAGTAGCCATCAATGCACTGCGATCTTGCAGTGCATTACGGAGCGCTCAGTGGTGGGAGAACTTGCCATGAGCACCCCATATGTTTGTTTGTTCTATGAACAAACCAACAGCTGATCTTCGACTTGAACTTAGGTTCGACTTGAACATCGAGTCCTTCCCTACAAATGAACTGCCTGTAAACACAGTCACTGCAATGTCATACACAATGTATATAATCTAAAATAGGGTCAAGAATAATATTCTTTGTTCACAACAATGCAACCAGTGGTGGCTGGTGTTTTTTTTGGGGGGGTGGCAAACAACCCCCCGGGTGGCTGGCAGCAGCTCCGGTGTCCTCTCCTCCAGCACGTTTCTGCCATGCGTCTCCTCTCTCCTCCTAGGCGCTAGGTGTACCGAAGGATCACCTGGCATTTTAGTCAATCGAAAAATGGGTCTCACGACCCGCTTCCTGATTGGCAGAGAGGAGATATTCATTGGCTATTGTCACACAACTGGGTGGGCTCAGGGCACAGTGCTCTGTGCCCCGAGCCCACTCTTTTTTGAAGCCTATTAGAGCCTCTGACTCTAATCATGTGCTTCAAAAAAACACAATCCCCCATTAGAATCCATAGTCCAACACCCTGTATGTAGATCAGGGGGCCGGACGCATTGGATAGGGGGGGCAGCGCCCGTGCGCCCCTAATGGACAGGCCCCCACTGAATGCGACTGAACTTGTTGATAGTTAAGTGTATGCAAACTGCAGATTCTAAAAAGCTTTGAAATATTTATTGCTTTTTGTTAGTAAAAAATCAATCTCACATTTTAGAGATTTGTGATGTAAAGCCTTATTAGTCTAAACTGAAAAAAATGCTCTTATGTTCAGGAGTGAAATAATTTGCAAAAGTAGCAGCTGACTGAGTTTCAAGATTGATCATTGCGCTGTGCAGATGTTTACCAGTTACTGTACTGGAGATAAGTTCTGAAATATGTATTCTCTGAAAAAAAAATTCAGGTTAGCAGCATATTACCACCAATATGGCAATTAATTATTGTAGAAGCTACACAGCAGCTGAGAGCTAAACATACATTTAAAGCTGGAATTCAAAAAGATATAAAAGACAAACATTAATGCAGCTATGTGTTCATTATTACTTCCATATTTTATTTAAAAAAAACATCAGTGTATGTAACCTGAACATGATCTGGTATTAGGGCTGGTTCACACCTGAATCGCACAGGAATGTGGTCCACTTTAATGTGCGATTCCTGTGCAATTCAGCGTGGTGCAATTTTCAGCCCATTTATGTGAATGGGTAAAATCACACTGGATCACACAAGAAGTAGTGCATGCACTACTTTTTAAAAATGCACCGCATCAGATCGCATGGCAATGTACTGTGGTCTGTTGGTTTTATCTTGCAAGAACACAGTAGAGATTGTGCAGCAGATACAAGGAGGGTCATTGTGAGTGTCAAAGGGGGGGTTCAACCAGCAAGGAGATATATGAGCAGGACAGCATGGTTGACGTAGGTGAGACAAATTCTGAGTCAGATATGTCTGAGTTTGATAATGATAGTCCTGAGGTAGAGTGTATGGGGCTATTCAAAGATTTTTTAGTCCAAGGGGCTAGTAGGCTGGTCAGAGAGTGAGATGAGAAGGTTAAAGTGTTACTAAACCCCAGTGCATTCATTATATCTGGTCTCCCACAGTACACAGAACATGGAAATGCAATCATTTTAGTAAATATAAACTGCTAAATACCTTATCTCACCAGAAGTATATATTTATCTTGTGACTTCTATCAATGCCTGGTTAAAGCTTGTAGGAGGAGTTTTCATACTGCACTGGTTGTCCTGTCAGGATGCATGACCGCTGACCCTCTGTCTTGACAGTGCTGATTGGCCCTGTGCTGATCACATGCATTCTCCCAAGAAAAAAAAACTCTCTAACAAAACACACCAAACTGAGCATGCACAGGCTGACTCCACTAACTCTGTCTTATCTGGACATGTTTTGGGGGCAATGAAAAAAGGGGAGGATCTGTGCATACATGATCAAACAGCCTTTTTATACAATGCAGAGGATTACCTCTTAGGTTACACAGTGAGTATAACAAGCATACACAATTATAATAATAAGTACTGCATGTACAGACTGATTTTACTGTTGTGGGTTTAGTAAAACTTTAATCTTTAATTAAGTTGATCTAGAAGGTGAGAGCTGTCGGGGACAGAGACACTTATGCAGTGTCAATATCATCAATTCACTCTTATCCAGGAAGGTTATTAAAGTGGGAGTAAACTCTCATGTGTGAATTTTACCTATAGGTAAGCCTCTAATGATCATTCAAAGTGTGACAGTGCTGAAAGCTAAAAATTGGCCTGAGCAGGAATGGGGTAAAAGTGCCCTGTATCCACTTCAGCCCCGGAAGGTTTTACCCCCTTAATTACCAGGTAATTTTTTGCGATACGGCACTGTGTTACTTTAACTGACAACTGCATGGTCATGTGACGCTGTGTCCAAATAAAATTGATGTCCTTTTTTTCCACAAATAGAGCTTTCTTTTGGTGGTGTTTGATCACCTCTGCAGTTTTTCATTTTTGCACTAGAAACAAAAATAGTCTGAGAATATTGAAAAAAAAATATATATGTTATAAAACACATCCAATAAAAAAAAATAAAAAAATCGAATTTCTTCATCAATTTAGGCCAATATGTATTCTGCTACATGTTTTTGGTAAACAAAATCCCAATACACATATATTGATTGGTTTGTGCAAAAGGTATAGCATCTAAAAACTAGGGATAGATTTATGGCATTTTTCTTTATTTTTATTTTTATTTTTGTTTACTAGTAATGGCGACGATCAGTGAGTTTTAGCGATACTGCAACATTGCGGTGGACAGATCGGACACCTAACTGACACATTTGACACTTTTTTTGGAACCAGTGACATTACTACAGTAATCAGTGCTAAAAATATGCACTGTTATTGTGCTAATGACACTGGCAGGAAAGGAGTTAACACCAGGGGTGATCAAAGGGTTGCATGTGTCCATAGAGAATGCTTTCTAATTGTTTGGGGGGGGTGGACTCACTAGATGAACACAGGAATCTCTGACAGAACGGTGGTCTGTCTTGTTTACATCAGCAAACCGCCATTCTATCTCTCTGGGGAGTGATCACGGGTGGCCGGTGGACATTGCGTCCACCAGACCTGCTGATTAGTGCCCCCTCTGGCTATTGCACGATATGACATACAGGTTAGTCATTTCGCTCAATAGAGCCGACCTGCTGTAGTATATGTACTGCGGACGGTTGGCAAGTGGGTATTGGAGTGGTTAGGTTGTCATTTAGACCTGCCTTTACACTTAAGAGTTGGAAGTTCATGAGGTGCAAATTGGAGGAGGATTTTATATTGATTGATGTCTGCCCATGGGGTGTGCACTATTCTGCTCCCTGTTTGAGACTTTTGGCTCTTTTCTGCAGTAGAGCATAGAAGAGTCAATGCGTGTGGAAATCACACACCATCTGGATGATTTTCTACTGATAGGGAGCGTGGGTACTGAGGAAGGTGAAACACTGCTAAGCACTGTCTGTGTTTGAGGATTTTGCAGTGCCAGTTGCCCACAAGAAAGAATATATCCCACCAAAAGTTGGACTAGAAGGAAGTCATGTACAGAATAAATAGAGAGAAGGTAGCAGAATTGCTGGCTAAAGTTAAGGAGATCTGTGGGGCAGGAAAGTGTTGCTAAGTGAAATGCAAGGATTGTTAGTGTCACTTAACTTTAAGTTGACTATTTCTCTTTTAAATATCTTTCAAAGTTGACCAGGTCCCACCAGAGGTGAAACTTGGTGGCAAGAGTAACCTCAATGGGTAGGGTCACAAGGGAGTATCATAATATAGGGGAAATTAAGAAAATGAAGGCTGACCTCAGAATCTAGAAAGATTTCTTGAATGATTTTAATAAAACAGCAGTGTGGGGACAGGAGGCCAGCTTGAATCAAAGGCTGAAGCTATTCATGGATGCATTGGGGAGTGTTGGATTTGGGATTTCTTTTAAGGTAATTGGTTTGGGTCTCTTAGACTTTAATGGGGTTCACGGTTTGGGGTCGAACTTTTGTGATGTTTGAGAGTTCTGGTGAGAACCGAACCGAGGGGTGTTCAGCCCATCTCTAATAGGGACGATACTGCCTTATCAGTATACAAAATTATGACCATGCTTAGGCGGTGCCTAAATCACACAGGTTTGAATCCTTTTTGGCACACACTCATTTAGGGTTTGGATGACCACTGTTCTAGAAGCCAAGGCCAGTTTGATGAAGGACATTTTGGCAGCAGTGAGAAAGAGGTCAAGGGTGTACAAGGCATACATACAGGGGAAATTGACATAGGCCAAAGAAGGGTTTTTTTTGTGGTTTTATTTTTAACTAATCTTTCTTTTTAGATCCTAAAAGCTCAGATGGGATTTATGGAACTTATCTGAAGTTAGAGCAGGATGGATTGAACGTCTGCTGGTTTGGAAAAAGGGGTCTAGAGTGAGGGTAGATGAGTGGGCTCATGATGGTTGAGATGCTGTGAGGTGGGGCCCCCAGCCTGTGATCATTTTCTAAGTAGGCGGTAATGACCTCACAAGTGTGAAGTCACTTGATCTAATATTCAACATAAAGGCATATAAACACAGGATCTTGGGGAGGTGGCCAGGCGTAAAATTATTTTTGTCAGAAAATCATCAGAAGGTCATGATGGGGAGCAGCATCTTTTACAGCAACAAAGGTCCAGGAAAAAATTAAATAGGACAATAAATTGTTTCATACAAAGCCCGGAGAATTGGAAAATCAAGCATGGGTTTACAGATGGGATTGTGTACACCTCTCTAACGTTGGTCTTTAACAATTCTCACATTGAACTACAGGATGGACTGGAAAGATGGGGCCTAATTAATTAAGAATAAGTAGAATAAGTAGTCACTCTACATCTAGTTACTCCCAATTAAGCCAATTAGGACCTCAACTAGGTGAACATGCGAAAGTAAGTAAGTGAGCATTAGTAAATTCCAATTCGGCATAGTCACGTTCCATAACTGGCAGTTTCCTATATGGAACTGTACTGCAGTATTTAGCTATGATCATGTGTGTACAGTACATGTATGCCAATAAACCATTCTTATATGGGATGTGCTCTACCTCGTGTGTGGCTATTTATTTATTTTTTTATCATTCAAAGTTTTATTGAGAAAAATAAAATAAAAATATAGTGCACAATTTGCAAATCGCAGATGCAACTGCGTTATTTTTTTTATTAACATATAATTTCTGGTTAGTTTTAGCTTATGGAATTTACAGGGAAGGTGATTCAGACGTAGTCAAACAATTTGTTTTCAATATAAACGTCACCAACAAAGTGAAATGATTCAGTTTAATCATTGTAATTATATCAGCAGTATCCGTAGTCATGAGGTTGAGGAATATCGGTAATCATAGTTTAGCCTGTATCAACGGCATCCGTTATCACAATCATAGTTGAAAGTTGAGCTGAGAGTGAGGAAAGAAGAGAAAAAGAACTGGAAATGAAAACTTGGGGTTAGGGTGGGTACTCTACGAGTTGTGTTTTATGGAGTCATAGGATGTTATGATATGGTTCTTTGGTGCAGAACCCCACGTACGTCAACCTGACAAGTGGCAAGATCCGGCTGTCACAAGATCTTGAGAGCATTTAAAAACCAGCCATGGTTGCCAAGTTTTGTGAAACCTTTCTATATTGCCTTTATCTTGGGTCAAAGTGTCCTCCATTTCATAGATGTCTTCTACTCTTTTCACACAATTATAAATGGAAGGGACTCGGGTTGAGTTCCAATTTAAAGGGATCAGTGACTTGGCTGCATTAAGAAGGTGTTTTGTCAGGGAGTGTTTATATCTTTTAAATGAAAAATTGGTCATGTGCAGCAAGCAGCAGGCTTCATTTAGCTTTAATTTAGTCTCAGTAACTTTTTTAATTAGTTTTCGGACTTCATTCCAGAAGGGCTTAATCTTGGAACAGTGCCACCAGATGTGGGCTAGAGAGCCCTGTTCAGATAGACATCTCCAGCAAACCTCCGGTTTTTGTGCATCCCATTTGTGAAGTTTGCCAGGAGTGTTGTACCAATGTGTCAGCAGCTTATAGGTCGTTTCCTGAAGTTTTGCGCTAATAGAGCATTTATGTGCTCATATACAGGCATACATCCATTGTTTATCTGTTATTTCTTCGTTTAGTTCCTCCGACCACCTCCTCCTGTGTCCGCTCATCCCCACAGTCCCCGTGCATCTCATCCATGAGTAGACAATTGAAGTAGCCTTGTCTAGTGGGATTTTATTTTGACATGTCAACTCCAGGGCAGTCAGGGGTCTATGTAGATTTTGAGGGTTTTTAAATTTGCCTAAGTAGCTTCGTATCTGAAAATAGGTCCATTGATGCATTTGAGGTAAGTTTTTTTTCCGACTTGAGTGATGACCAGTCCCTGAGTTTGTCCTCTATGAAACAATCGCCCACCAGCAGAGGAGTATTCTGCAATAACGGTTGGAGTGTCAGGTTGTGTGTGCCTGGGGCAAAGTCAGGATTGTCCTTCAACGATGTCAAAGGGCTCGGAGAAGTGGTGATCTCTCTTTGTTTTGCTAGGGTACTAAATATTCTCAATGTCGTGCCAGTGAGGGGGTGTTTGCGTAAGCTATGCGGGTAGCTGTTAAAGGGGACCCACGGTGAGTACTTAAGCGGGAATGGGCATAAATCTGCCTTTAGAGTAACCCAGTCTTTCATGTGTTCGTGGCAAAGCCAGTCGATTACTCTAGCTATGTGTGACGCGTAATAGTAGTGTTGGAAGTTCGGTAGGTCAATTCCTCCTAGGTCTTTGGGTTTTTTCAACATAGCTAGTTTGATTCTAGGTTTTTTATGATGTCAAAGAAATTTCAAGGTAATGGAGTTTAGGGCTCAAAAGAATTTCTGGGGGACCACAATTGGCAGCGTGCGCATCAGGTAGAGGAATTTGGGTAGTATCACCATCTTCACGATTGCTGCTCGACCAAACCATGAGAAGAACCCCTCATTCCACTTTTCAAGATCCCTCCCACAGCTCTTAAGGAGCGGCGGGTAGTTTCTTTCAAAGATGGAGTGTAATTGTGGAGTTAGCCATGTCCCCAAATACTTCAGTGTAGTAGGGTCCCATCAAATGGAGAGTTGGCTTTGGTCAACGTGAGCAATCTATCTGGAAGAGAAATGTTTAGGGCCTCAGATTTCGAGTAGTTTATTTTTAAATTGGATATATAGCCATAGTGAGCGAATTCCTTTAAGAGGTTGGGGAGAGTTATTGTTGGGTTTGTTATAAAAAAAAAGATTGTCGGCATAAGCCGCCATCCTGTATTCCCTATCCCTGATCTGAAAGCCATGGATCGCGGTGTTATTTTGGATCGTTCTAATAAAAGGTCCCAGAGAGAGAATAAATAATAGGGGCAATAGGGGACAGCCCTGCCTAGACCCATTTGTGATGTGGACTCTTTTAGATAAAATGCAATTTATTTTCAATTCTGCTGACGGATTGAAGTGCAGAGATCCATGTTAACATATGTGGCCCCAAGCCCACCCTTTTACACACTGCCAGCATGAAGTCCCACGCCACCCGATCGAAGGCCTTCTCCGCATCAGTTGAGAAGAGAAAACCTTTGATCATCCTCATTTTTGCCGCATGGATAAGTAGGAGTGCTTTAGTAACGTTATCTTTGGCCTCTCTGCCCGGCATGAAGCCCACCTGCTCCAAACCAATCAGTTTTGGCAGAAGTGGACCAATCTGCAAGGCAAGGACCTTTGCAAACAATTTGACATCAAGATTTAACAGAAAAATGGGCCGATAGCTAGCGCACTACCCAGGGTCTTTGCCCACCATCGGTATTACCATAATATGTGCTGAAAGTAGGTCTGGGGTTACCGCTCTTGGTGTCGACAGGGAGTTTAAAGCGTCTCTAAGGAGATCTGTTAGAATGTCCATGAAGGACTTATAGTAAGTGGAAGAGAACCCGTGCGGTCCAGGGTTTTTATCAGATTTGAGTTGTTTAATAGCTTGCCTAAGTTCAGACGATGAGATTGGGGCTTCTAGTAGTTCGACGTCAAGGTTTGTCAGAGTTGGGAGGCCACTTTTTGTTAGGTATTCCTGGATAATTTGTTCTCTATCTCCCTCCATATGTGGTTGCTTGTGTTGTGGGGGTAGATTATATAACTTTGTGTAAAAGTTGTGAAAGTGTTTGGCTATCGCTTCTGATGCTACATCCAGTTTCCCATTCTCATTCTTAATACCAGCAATATTGTTGGTGGAGTTATGCTTCCTCAGAGCTTTCCCCAAGAACCTACCCGCCTTGTCCCCAGGCTCGTAATAAATTTCTTTTTTGGAAAAATAGCATTCGTTTAGCTCTAGAATCAAGCAATTGTTGCAGTTCTTTTCTGGCATCTAGCAGGCTCTTGGCTGAAGCTACAGAGAGGGATTGTTTATGCAATGTTTCTAAAGTGCCAATTTGTGTGATCAATTTCTTTATGGTAGCCTCTCTCTCTTTTTTGTGTCTGGAACCTAATTCGATTGATATCCCACGGATGATACATTTGTGTGCTTCCCAAACCATTAATGGGTCTGCCTCTAGGGTGATATTACGTTTAAAAAATTCTGTCAGATTGTTGGTGATCGTAGGGATGAGTGACAGGTCAGTCAACAATGAAGCATTCAATCTCCATGTTGATTACTGTTGTTTAGTGCTCTGCAGGTCTAGAAAAAGGGAAATTGGAGACCAATATTAAGACACACCACATACCAAAACTTACGAATTCATACTTCCCAAGAGTGTTCCATGCTACGACTGTCAACTCCAGGTCCAAGGGGGTTTCAATACTAATAGGCAGAGATGTACCCTTTGAGTTGTCTGAACAAATGTGTGATTCGTGTTCTGAAGGGCTCATATAGAGATACCCCTATAACTCTAGCAAACGTAAGATGTAAGAGAACTTCAGAAATTTGCTGCTGGCTGCCTGATGCTAGTAGGGGATTTTAATGTACATTTAAACCCCCTTCTCGATACCTTCAATGGAAGGACTTGTATCACTTACAAAATTCTTAAAAAGCTCATGTCCCTCTTACCGACACTTCAGTTGGTAGACTCATGGCGCTTTCTTAATCCGGATGGAAGAGATTATGCACACTTCTCAATCCCACATGATAGATACGCAAGGTTGGACTGTCTATTTATATCACAGAAAGGTCTCTTTCCCTCTGGGTCTCACATTTGTTCAGACAACTCAAAGGGTACATCTCTGCCTATTAGTATTGAAACCAACTAAGGGATCAGGGATGCTTTGTGGGGTCACTGGGAGGCGACAACAGCCAAGTGGAGGTCCACCCTTTAATCTATTGGAATTATAGATCAAACATGTAAACTTAAAAGGATCAGCCTCATTAGGACACACTCGGCCAGTTCGGCTATAATTAAGATTGTGAGCTGTAACTTAAACTTACACCCAACCATGGTGTATTTTATAAATTTAGGCAGACATATTAATAAATCTGAACCTGGAATAAAACAGGGAACAAAACCGGGAATAGAACAGGTAACCTCTACCGTAACTATTACATGTTAACTGTCACAACTAGTGATAGGCACTGATCAAGTGTGGTTTGACCCCCGAAGGGGGCCAGGTCAGGTAAAGTAGAGTTGCATGAAAGCAAAGCAAACATTACTTAGTCTACATAACCGCAGGTGATCATCTCAAGGCATGTGGGATGAGCCTCCTTTCAAATCTGGAAGTATCAGCTAGATGAGCTGGTCTATATCAGGATCAACCCATGAGTTAAGTAATAATAGTGTGAGCTGATTACTTAACTGAAAGTGAGCCACGTCAAGGGCAAATCAGTGGAGGAGTCGCATATAGTCACCGCATGTATAGCCATTATTTGGGGGTAATGTGGGTAGGCGTCCTATGGATCAGTCCAGGGACTACCTGGGGTCGAGGAGTAGGGACATGTAAGTACTGCCAAAGGGGCTCTGTGTAAGCTGGGAAATTAATGCATGAGCAAATGTTTCATTCAGATAATTAAGTAATTCAGATTGGACAGTATTGAGGGAAGGTGCAGATGTGATACTGTTACCTGCAGGGCTTGAGGTATAGAGCATGTGTAGAATGGAGAATTGAGAATTAGAGCAGTATGATGACATTTTAGTCATCTTCTTGATCTCTAGCAGGTCTGGCTTGTCTCCTTGGTATATTTGCTTTAGAGCTGCCTCCGCAACTCTGTTTGTGTTTCTTCAGCTGTCTCTTGTCTGGGGATGAGAAGGGAGAAGAGGGTGGGCTCCTGACCAGCGGGGTCTGTAGAAAATCAGCATACCAGTCCGGAAGGTCCAGTTGTCCCAGGTCTAGTGCCTCGCAAAATTCTGGCAGGTCGACTGGAGTGTGCAATACACATTGGTGATCATTATATGAAACCGTTATGGCGAACGGAAATCGCCACATGTATTTTAGGTCCCTTGCTCTCAATTTCTCCAGCAGGGGGGCGTAAAGCGTGTTGATTCTTCAGGGTGATCTGTGACAGATCCTGGAATAGCATGATGGTTGCGCCATTAAAGATGATTTGGTAATTTCTTCTCGCTTTGCACATAATGTCTTCTTTGAGAGTAAAACTTTGCAGGCAACATATTATATCCCGTTGAGGGGCTGATTCAGACCCCCTAGGTCTGAGGGCTCTATGAGCTCTGACAAAGTCAATCTCTGTGTCCCCTTGTCTTTCTAGCAGGCTATTAAAGACTCTCCGGAGGGCTGGGACAATCTACTCATGGGACTCAGGGATCCCTCTCACCCTAATGTTGCATCTTCTCCCCCTATTGTCAAGGTCTTCTATATGTCTGTTCATATCTATGAAGTGCTGCATCTGTGCTGTTGCAGTCATCTCTAGTTTGTGAATCGCCTTGTCCCTGTGTTTGCCCGTGTTTTCTGCCGCCACCATCTTCTCATTAATCACTAGCATGCTTGTCTTCAGGCCAGTGATAGCTGCCGAGAAGGTAGCTTTTATGTCTGCAGCGAATACTGACATGTCAGTAAACGTTAAGGGGTGGTCCGGTCTGGACTTACCCCTGCCTGTGTCTTCAGCGGCCGATAGGGAGTCCTCGCTGCCTTCTTCTTCATGAGGAGTCGGCGCTATCTTGGACCTCGTTGTACTGCTGCGGACCGCCAGCTTAGTTTTAAAGATGTCAGCTATAGTGTTTGTAGCTGAGGCGACTGAATTTTGGCACGTGCGAGAGTGGGAAGTCAAGTGGAGCTTTCTGCCTGGCATCTGAAGGCTACAGGTTGGGTGAAGGGCTAAGAACTGCCGTGTGTGTCGAGGAGCTCCTTCAGTGTGCTGCCATCCCCGCTGCGCGCCAGGCCATGCCCCCGGCTATTTATTTATATTACAATTATTGTACATAGCTTGTTTTCTTCTTTTGCTAATGAATGCTGTTCTGAATGATTATTACAGAGTAATGTCTGCTATTCCGTAAGGTTACATGCATTTATCATTTATAGTTACATATCTATTATATGTTCATTTTTTTTTATGTTACATTTCTTTTAATTTGACTATAGAATTCTAATGATCTATCTTCATTCTTTAATCATACTAAACTATTATGCTAACAACCTGCGTGTTCATTAGTGTTTGATTATTTTATTGCCACACAATAATATTTTTGATAAGTAACATACCATTGCATGCAAATTATGGAAACAACCATGCTGATGTGGCAGTGGCAATTAGGCGTTCGCCTATTTTCAATATACTCTGCTGTTTAAAATTTGATTTGATACAGTGCTTGGGAACCCATGGTCTGAGACTTCCTAGATAGAAGTGCTACCCACTAAGCCATTGAGATGAGCACAGATATACTTAGAATCCACAGTAGTACAATGATTAATGAATGAACATAGATCAAGAGAATCTATACTCTCCTAGAAAACAAATGCAAGAACAATGCTAAATCATCAAAAATTAGATGTGACTCGTTTTGCTTCTTTTGCTGATATTTATATTATTATAATTATTGTAAGAGTTCTATCTCTATTATATATATATGTCAAACTTTTTTTATGTCTAATTTGTATTTTATGAAAATGTTGAGTTCTATTTACATATGTTAACTCTGTAATCATGATACTTCTTTATATTCTAGGTATACTTGTACTCAGCACAGTGGCTTAAACCTTATCATGCTTAGCTAGCAGCACTTAGGCTATGAGTTCAAATCCCACCCATGCTACCACCTCCCTAGAATTGCAATGGCAAATGCATGCGTTTCACACTTACACCAAGCTATGAGTAAGCACTTGGTGTAAGTGCAAAACTATTCTTGTACCACCCCACAGTCCTGTTTTGTGTACCCCATGATCCTGTATTTTGAATAAAAAGACGGATTTATCCATTCCGGGGTGCGGCTGTCCAGGTCTTCTTGTTCTCTTCTACTCTTCTCCAGGTGTCCGGTTCTTCTCCCGCTCTCCGGCCTCTTCTCCCTCCTTCTCTGGTTCTTCTCCAGTTCTTCTGCCAGCTCTTCTCTGGTTCTTCTGCCAGGCTCCTCCACTATCTTCTGCTCTCCTCGGAGGAGAGGGTTCCCCTAAAACCCATACCAGACATAGGGGCCTGGTATTCCATAGGAGGGGAATTCCCTCTCGCGCTCACTGCAGTAGGAAAATGTGTTTTTCCTATTGCAGCCAGCGTGAGATTTACAGTACCCTGTTGCCGAGAACCATTGCGATGGGATCGCGCTGGAAACATTCTCGTGGTCAGGTACTGTAGTTTACAAAAGTCCTATGGTTTTGTGTACACACAATAGGACTTTGCTCCATCGTACTTTTGTTGCCAGAAAGTTTGTCCATTCGCACAGCCAACAAAAGTCCGATGAAAACTGAAAAAGTTTGTCCAATGGAGCGTACACACGGTCGGATGTTGCCTTAAAACAGCTAATTTGCATGTTTGTTGTCAAAAAGTCCGATCATGTGTACGGTCTTTACACATATCCGATAGCAGCATTCCCAACCACTGGCCAGCCAGTGTCAGACACCATGCTTAAGGACATGCTCCTGTCACTCAGGGCCTCCTTACAAGCTAACTTACTGACCTGGATAAACCAACACAAAGCAGAGATCCAAGAACTGAAGGACCGGATGGGGGGTGGAGAACTCATTAAGTGATTTCACAGAGAACTACAACACTCTCGTCGAGTCTTACGCAGCACAAGCAAAAGACATTTCCTGGAGCAAGGCAAAACTAGCAGACCTAGAGGATAGGTCTCAGAGAAATAACTTAAAATAGGAAGCATCCCGGAATCCATCCAACCATCACAACTACCCCATTTTGTGAGAGACCTATTCTTAGCAGTCATACCCACTCTCACTTCTGTGGATCTGACAATCAACAGAATTAATCAAGTGCCCAAACCCTCGTATCTGCCAGCTGAAATCCCTAAATATGTGATCCTGAGCATCTATTTCTTTCAGGTTAAGGAAAAGCTACTAGAGGCATTCTGCCACCCGATGCAGCTTCCTGAAAAAGCCTAAAATTTTCGCTTACTGCCTGACCTCTCTCAATACACTTTGCAACAATGCAAGAATCTACTAACAATCACAAATGCCCTCAGGAATCACCACTAGGGATGGGCGAATGGTTCAGCCCGAGCATAAGTTCAGACGTTCGGTGAATAGCCAAACAAACGGGTCGTTCGACCGTTTTTTCGCCCCCCTGAACCGACCACAATGCATTGCGGTGCTGAACAGTGCATTGCAAGCCCTGATTGGCTGAAGCACTGAAAGCTTCAGCCAATCAGGGCACAGAACACTGTCAGAAGCATGATTGGACACTGTCATCATTACTTTATCCAATCATGGCTCATTCCCACCCCACAGTAGAAAAGTATTCTTTCAGTGGCAGCCATTTTCAGTGTGATTTCAGCGTGTTCAGTGCTATTAGTTAGTTAGTGTGCTATACTGTGCTATTTTGCTTCAATTGTCAGTGTAGAATATTAGTTTAGTGTCAGTCTAGGGATAGTGTGAGTGTAGTGAGGAGGACCATCATTCAGTTTTGCATAGTGTGCAGCTAGAGTAGGGACATCTCAGATAGTTTCACTGTAGTATAGTGAGACAGTGTCATTCATACATACATTAGTGTAGAGTAGGGACAGCTCAGATAGTTTCAGTGTAGTGTAGTGAGACCATGTCAGTAATCTTGACGTGTATAGCTAGAGTAGGGAGAGTTCCAATAGCGTCAGTGTAGTGAAGGTTGAACAGCATCTATTTGCTTTACTGCCAGTTTAACTCCATTTACTTCTGTGTGCGTTGCTGCCAGTTTAACACCATACAGGTTTGTGTGCTTTACTGCGAGTTTAATGCCATATGGGTCTGTGTGCGTTACTGCCAGTTTAATGCCAAATAGTTTTGTGTGTGTTACTGCCAGTTTAACACCATATAGTTTTGTGCGTTACTGCAAGTTTAACATCATTTACGTCTGTGTGTGTTACTGCAAGTTTAACGCCATTTACTTCTGTGTGCGTTAATGCACGTTTAATGCCATATAGTTCTGTGTGCGTTACTGCCAGTTTAACGCCATATAGTTTTGTGTGCATTACTGCCAGTTTAACGCCATATAGTTCTGTGTGCGTTACTGTCAGATTAACATCATATCATTTTGTGTGCGTTACTACCAGTTTAACGCCATATTGTTTTGTGCGTTACTGCAAGTTTAACGCCATTTACTTCTCTGTGCGTTAATGTAAGTTTAATGCCATTTACATCTGTGTGCATTACTGCAAGTTTAATGCCACATAGTTCTGTGCGCCACTGTACATTTGGCGCATTATATTGCAGTATATTATAGTATATCTGTGGAATGTGTCTGTGTAGTGTGAGTACTCAAATTAAAGTGCACCAAACACCAATTTACATTGATTAAAGTGCATTTATGTACAGATTTTCACTTCTTCTTTACATTTGCTTATAACCACCACCCTCTCCCTCCCAATAATGTCTTGGAGGACAACAAGGAGAGACAGATATTCCCTTGGCACTGTAAGGGGGCCAGCAACAAATGTCTCCACAAGCAAAGGTGGACATGGTGGTCAGACCTCAGTGAGGGCATCATTTCCTCTGTTTAGTGAGTTTGCCCATGCTGTCCAGCCACAGCATGCAGAGGAGGTGGTGGACTGGCTTACTAAACCTTCCTCATCCTCGTCACGCAAGCAGAGACAAGTGTGCAGTCCCCTGCAGTTGCCAGAGTGGATAAACCTGCCTCATTGTCCACATCTATCCCTGCCATAGCCCCAACATAAGCCAGGGAGGAGTCAGCTGAGTTATTTGACCACAGCGTCAGCCACTTTCTCCTTGATGATGCCCAGCCATTACTGGATTCAGATGTTGGTTCTGAGGTTGAGGATGACAGGAACATGAGCCCAGAGAGAGGGGAGAACACTGGTGGACAAATTGGCATTCATGCTCCCCCGCCCGCAGCGTATTGCAAAGTTGTCTCCAGCTGTAATGATGATGTAATTTTTTACAGCAAGGCCAATTCTTGCTTTCATCAAGAGTACCTCTATAGGGTTAGGGTGGGAAGGCTCCACCGACACCCAAAGACCAATTTTTCTGCACCTGTTTGACAGGTGAATATCATTGCAATTTTTTACAGCAAGGCCAATTATTGCTTTCATCAAGATTACCTCTATAGGGTTACGGTGGGAAGGTGCCACCGACACCCAAAGACCAATTTTTACGCACCCGTTACTTCTATCCAAAGTCAAAGTGACACCAGAATGTATCCAAAAAAATCTCTAATCTTGTTCGCAGTGCACTACAGTACATTGTGGCCTCATCATGCACACTGGCTCCCCAGCTGTTGCTGAGCAAAATAAAGGCAGCTTGCAGGGAAAATGTCAAATTTTTTGGCTTTATAAATGCACTTATTTCTGCAGCAGATTCTAGACATAGTACATATCTGCCACTTTACAGGTAGACTAAGAGGACCCTGCAGGCACTATATTGGAAATAATTTTTCGGGGGGCAGGAGGCGGAGCCTAGCGGAGCAGACATGCATTGTTAGAGCTCCACACCGCTGAGGAGAGAAGAGAAGGACAAAGCGGAGCCTGCAGGCTCAAAAGGTATCCATTTGAACCTTTTTGCCCCAGGGAACAAACTGTGAAAGTTTGGGCAGGAAATATGGTACTGGGAGGAAACCGTGGCAGAAATAAAAATCACCTCACAAAGAGCTCACAGGCACTCACTGCAGCTGAAGCAGCTCCAGTCACCTCACAAGATACAGCATCAGGGAGCTCTCACAGACAGAAAATGTCACAGCAAGACTCTCCATTTGAGTCAGATACAGAACAAATCCTCTCACAAACTTCTCCACAAGCCTCCTCAGTATCCCCAGTAATATTATTACAATTTGAAAAGATGCTTCATAAGGCTTTAAAACAAACCTCAGACCAAATAACAAACAGCCTAACCAAAGAAATAAGAGAGCTGGGAAACCGCACCGCAGCCTTAGAAATAAAAATGGATGAAATTAAAATTACAACCCTAGAAAATATAACAGAATTGGAACAATTAAAAAAAGAGAATTTAATACTTCAAACTAAGCTCGAAGATTACGAAAATAGAGCCAGACGTTCAAACTTGCGCATAAGGGGAATACCTGAAACTGTGACAGACCTGCAATCTACTATTACTGCTCTATTACAAGAACTAAAGCCAGATATCCCTATTGAACGTTTAGAACTGGACAGAGTACACAGAGTCCTCACAGCCAAAAAGAAAGATGGACCCCCACGTGATATAATCACAAAATTTCATTATTACAGAACGAAAGAACAAATACTAATTGCTGCAAGAGAAAAAAAGGAACTAAATTTTCAAGGACACAATTATCAAATTTTTGCTGACCTATCCCAACTTACTATTACTAAAAGACGATCCATGAAACCCCAACTAATGGAACTGCAACGCCACAACATTATGTATCAATGGGGCTTCCCCTTTTCAGTCAGATTTAACTACCAAGGTACAATTTACAGAAGCAGATCAGCAGATGAACTACAACAAACCCTTTTAAAATTAAATCTGACAGAACCCACAAGCAGCAACACTCCCACACGCAGAAGAATGGCGTCATCTTCACCTTCAGGCAGCACCCAGAAAATTTCAGAACAAAATGGGAATCATCATTCTCACAAAAGAGGCCATTATGCCACATCATCCATGGACCAAGAAGATTCAATGGACTGACATCCTAATTCCTGATATCTCTTCATTTATTATACTAAGAGATGGTTCTCTATAAAAAAACCTGTATTTATAACTGAATGTAACTGCATTCTGATAGTCACACACTGTGTGGGATCATCTTACATTCCAGTTATATTTCTTATTACTTCTGATTCATATAGCCTTAGAATATATAAGTGAAATAAGGAAATTCTTGTTCAGTTATATATTATCAGGTAATAACAATAGATTTATTACTTTTTAGGACAATTATGTTCAATAATCCAGAAGTAATGGAAGCTTTTTCTTTCTTTTCTTAAAACAAATATATTATTACCTAACTAGTTCCTAGAATTGTGTTTTTGTTTATTCTAATCTGAAGCAATACAACCTCAATTTTATGAGTTAACATATCTAAACAGTTACATATGAATAAAATATGTAATTGTTTACTCTAAAAGGGTTAAAATCCCAAAATAATTCAAACTATCTTCATCAATACCAAAGTTATTAACAGTACCTTTCTAACTGAATTATTTAGCCTAGGGCAAGACTAACCATATACAACCACCCTGGAATAAATAATTTCAACAAAAACTATATTCTGCATTCCAATTAATGAAACATCATTTTGATGTCTTTTGACATAGCACTTCTCTCCTGTAAGCGGAAGATCCGTGTACCCCCATTAGCCCTCCTCATTCTCCCAACCATATTATGTGGGAGTGTGACGAAGGCACTTATTCCCCTGAGAGAGATATTTATTCTCTTTCACGGGTAAATTGTGATTACTTGCAAAAAATAATTTATACAATGTATCATCTAATCTCATATGTTTTTTGTTTACTCTTTACTCCAGAATTCACTGGTTTCTTTTCTATCTATTCATCTCTTCAGTCCACACAGGTTGATCTGCGCAGTCAGCTCTGCATAACAAAAAGTAAGTCAAAACTATTTGATCTATTGCCATGGCACCACTGAATATACTTTCCCTGAATGTTCAGGGAATAAATGTCCCTCAAAAAAGGACCAAAGCCTTCCGTACTTTCCATAACAAGAAGGCTCACATAGTATGCCTCCAAGAAACACACTTCACCAAAGATTCTACTCCAAAATATATTTCTCCTTTTTATCAACAAATTTACACGGCTTCTACCTGAACCAAGCAAAGGGGAACTCTAATTGCATTTCACCGATCCACACCATTCACCTTATCATCAGAAATTAAAGACCCAGAAGGTAGATACCTGATACTTATGGGTTATATAATGGATACAGCAATCACGGTGATTTCCTACTACGCTCCTAACAAACAACCTACACCATTCCTCTCACATATATTACAAGTGATTAATACACACAAAATAGGAACAGTAATAATGTGTGGGGATTCGAACCAGGTCCTCCTCCCATTTCTAGATAAATCACCTTTTACACCATCCAAAATAACCTCTAGATTACCTTTTTCTCAACTTCTTTCCAAATACAATCTGGTAGATTCATGGAGAGAAAGTAACCCAATGAAAAAGAAATTCACTTATTTCTCGCACCCTCATCAAACCTTCACCAGAATAGATCATATTTTTCTAACAATAGGAATGATACCAGAAATTATTGCATCAGATATAATTCCGATTCCGTGGTCTGACCATAATGCAGTATACACTACTATAGCCTCAGCCATACCAAAAGCGCATGACCCAACGTGGTACTTACCGGACATAATGCTCAAACACCCACTACATCAGATGGCCATTGAACAAGCTTTAAAGGAATACATATCAATTAATAATACAACAGACATCTCCCCATTAACACTGTGGGAAGCTCATAAGCCTGTCTTGCGTGGTACAATACAAAGACAAATGGCACTATTTAAACGGGAACGCAAAAATCTAGCAAAAAAACTAGAACTCAATTTTAATGCAGCCTACATATCATTTCAAGATAATCCATCTCAGAGTACAAAATCTCATCTGGAAAAATCTAGATTGGAATACGATCTATTTCTCACTGAGTCAGTTGATAAATCCCTCAAACGCTCCAAACACAATTTCTACATGAATACAAACAAACCAGGTACATATTTGGCTCGGGCATTAAATTCAACTAACAAATCTTTCAAACCAATACGTTTGAAATTATCAAAAAATGTTTACACTTGTAATCCAGTTAAAATAGTCCATAAATTTCACTCACATCTCGCAACTTTATACAAGACAAACAATGAATTTAATCCTACAGAGGCTGAATCCTTCTTCTCAAAAATAACCTTACCTGAGTTATCTCAGAATCAAAAAAGCAGTTTGGATGAGCCTATAACTATAGATGAAGTTGCTAACGCCATAAAAGACCTAAAACTTAACAAAAGACCAGGCCCAGATGGCTACTCGGCTTTATACTATAAACAATTCTCAGAAATACTCTCTCCCATTCTCACTGAAACTTTTAACAAACTTCTAGATGGACATTCTTTTCGGCAAGAAACACTAATGGCAATTGTTTGTATGATCCCAAAACCCCTTTCTGATGATACTTCCTGTGTGAATT
Organism: Aquarana catesbeiana; assembly: GCF_042186555.1. NCBI lineage: Eukaryota > Metazoa > Chordata > Amphibia > Anura > Ranidae > Aquarana > Aquarana catesbeiana. The sequence goes on along the minus strand of NC_133324.1, from coordinate 785,052,847 downwards.
ATCGGCCTATCTTTCTGTTAAACCTCGATATTAAATTATTAGCAAAAATAATAGCAAAACGCCTCAATAGCATTATAGGAAAATTAATACATAGAGATCAAGTAGGCTTCATGCCAAATAGACAGGCAGGCAATAATATACGCAGGGCAGTGTTATTGGCACATATTGCTAAAAAATGGAAAATCCCTTTATGTTTTCTATCTCTCGATATTAAGAGGGCATTTGACACAGTATCCTGGCAATATATGCAATATTCATTACAAAAATGGGGTTTTGGACCCCACTTTTTAACATGGATCAAAGCATTATATAATAAACCCAAAGCCTATATAAAATATACTGGATACAAATCTGAAGCCTTTAATATCGAAAGAGGTACCCGACAGGGTTGCCCATTATCTCCCTTATTATTTGCCCTTATACTCGAACCCATGGCCCAATACATCAGAACAAACCAAACTATAACTGGCATTGAAGTAGGAGGTATTACACACAAATTATGTATATTTGCAGACGATATATTACTTTTTCTATCATCACCACAGGTCTCTGGTCCTAACTTAATACCAGCTCTTGATGGATTTGCAGCCCTATCCGGCCTTATGATTAATCCTAAGAAATGCCTAGTGCTTAATATTTCACTCACAAACATGGAATTGATCCCGGCTAGGGCTGCACTCCCATTCACATGGGCAGAAAAATCAATCCCATATCTTGGAATTCATTTAACAGCATCTCATTCTGACTTATTCTCAACCAATTATCCTCCTGTATTAAGACAGATCACAAATCTAATAAAACAATGGTCGCAACTTCCTTTATCCTGGATAGGGAAGATTAATGCAATCAAAATGACTATTCTACCCAAATTCAGAGTCCTCCCTATTCCAATTCCTTCCTATTTTTTGAGAATAGTACAAAAAAGAGCAACTTCGTTTATATGGGGCTCTTCTAAACCACGTATACCTATACACACACTACATCTTCCCAAAAATAAAGGAGGCCTGGGATACCCTAATTTTACTAACTACTACAGAGCAGCACATTTGGCCAGTCTGTCCAAATACCATGCAAAACAGGAAATCCCATTATGGGTATTTATAGAGGCTTCAGAAAATGACCCTCTATTAATATCAAATTTATTATGGCTTGATCCTAAAGACCGCTTTAAAATTCATAATCCCATAACTAAACACTTCTTATCTCTCTGGGATAAACTAAAAACCAAATATCAGTTACAATCTCCACACAATCCTCTCCTTTCTTTTATCAGAAATCCGGCCTTTTATCCGGCATGGATCTACCCAAATTCTTTTAAAGCTTGGACAACATCAGGCATTCAGACACTAAATGACTTCATAGCATCTAAATCATTCCTTTCATTCCCATCGCTTAGAGAAAAATATGATCTACCAAACTCTGAGATATTTAGATATCTCCAAATCAAAAATTTCTATACACCATTCCTAAAGGGGGATACACCATTATCCCAATTATCCATTTTTGAATCAATCTGTACAAAAGATCCATTTGCTAAAGGTACAATTTCATCACTTTATAATCAATTATATGGAGTAGCAAATCTTAATAGACCCTCTTACGTTCAGAGGTGGGAGGAGGACCTGGGACGAACTTTAGAAGACACGGACTGGTCTAACATATGGCTCACATCTAAGTCATCTTCACCCAACATCTTAGCACTGGAGACAAATTATAAAGTCCTAACTCGCTGGTACCTTGTACCTGCTAGAGTGGCAAAATATTCACCTAATACCTCAGCTTTTTGTTTTCGAGGATGCCCAGAAATAGGCACATATTTACACATATGGTGGACGTGTCCAGTAATCCAAACCTTCTGGAAGGAAGTCTTCGTGATTGCATCTAAAATATTTAAAAAAATAATACAACCAGATCCATATTTAACTTTACTTAATCTAAAACCGGAATGGTTAACACTCTCTCAATTCAAACTTATGATCCAACTAATAACAGCTGCAAAACAAACAGTGGCCAAGGCATGGAAATCTCCTACATTGGTACTAGCAGAAACCATTCACAGAATGAATAATACAATGTCCCATGCTAAGATGGTAGCCATCGATCAAAATCAAATTCCAAAATTTGAAAAACTTTGGCATCCTTGGATAAAACAACAGTTCCTGTCAAACTTCAATGACTCTGTCCTGTTGCCATGGTAACAGATTAAATGACTTACAGAGACACCCATTCTAAGGCTTCAAAGAGAACTAAAAAGAATAATAAACTGACGAGCGGGACAACCTTGTGGACCATACCTCTACCTTTCAACCCTTTTTCTTCTTTCTCTTTCCTTTTCTCCACCTTACGATTAAAGCTCATTATCAGAATTTATTTGACCTATATACACTCTACTTGTAAACAATATGTATAGTAGGTATAAATCATTTAAATACCTACAAAAGTAACTAAGGAAATGATATATATCTTTAATTTAGGTTTACGTGAACCCAATGTTTAATATTTGAAATTTCATGATATTTACCTATATAAACCCTACTGTAAAACAATGAGCTTACTTTATAGATCCTTGTAAACTTACTTTATGTATCTTTATAACATTGTATACTCAATAAACTTCTTTTGACAAGGAAATAATTTTTCATTTGTATGCTTTCACTTTAAAAATCACTGCACATTGAAAAATGATGTTTTTCACAAACTTTTTTTTTTTTATTGATACATGTCCCCCAGGGCAGGACCTGGACCCCTATAACCATTGTATGCCCAATTACTTGCATATAAGCCTTCAAAATGGGCACTTTTGATTTTTTACGTTCGGGTCCCATTGACTTTAATGGGGATCGTTATTTGGGTCCGAACTTTCGCGGTGTTCGAAAGTTCTGGTGCGAACTGAACAGGGGTCTGTTCGGCCCGTCCCTAATCACAACATGCCTTACAAGTGGAAATACCCAGTGAAACTGGAGGTAACACACCATGGCTCCACATCCCAAGTCACTTCTTTGGAGAAGGGTCTCACTTCGTTGCACAAGTGGGATATCATCCCTGAACCACCTCCTGATTCAACGTGGGCTCAATGTTCTCCCAAGGTGGCTCCTGACTGGCAAACAGTTTGTCACAAATGCCACATTTAAAGCTCCGCTGCGAGGGCTCACTATTCTCACCAGCAAATATAGTATTTCACTAATTCCCGGAGACCATAAGAGTAGATACCACTGGACTCCTAAACCCTGAAATTAATAGCAGCACATGTTGCCATATGCCCTCATTTTACAAAAGAGGGTGTACATTTTTTTTGCTTTCTTTTGTTTCTTTTCTTTCCTACCATCTTGTCTTGTTCCCGTTTGGAACTCTGTTTGTTTTGGGACACTGGAATGATCCATAACTGTTGGTGCAGACAAATTCTTCAAAGGCCTTTCCCAACCCAAAAAACTATGACAACCAATCTACACATCTCTCCTGAAATCAAACACCAATGTTTCACAGATCCACATTCCATGTTCATACACTCTCTAAATTCCCACACTGAATCCATCTAAAAGCCTCAACATTACAACCCTTCAGTAAGTACCCATGGGTCTTAAAATACTGTAAAAAAAATGCTAAATGTCGCAACCACCCTGCCAAAAGGAGCTCTATGTGGAAGGAAGCTTGCAAACAAGAAGCAGACATACTCTACATACAAGAAATTCACTTCCACATACAAACTACTCCCCGCTGTTCTCACAAATCCTACCCTCACATTTTCCTAGCATCTGCATCTGAAAAGAAAAATCCTTATCCTTTGAACTTTAAGGAATCAATTTTAGACCTTGTGGGTGTTTCATCATACTGTTGTGCCATATTAACTCTAATGCCTCGTACACACGATCAGACATTGCGACAACAAAATCCATGGTTTTTTTTTGGCTCAAACTTGTCTTGCATACACACAGTCACACAAAGTTGGTCGGAAATTCCGAACGTCAAAAACGCAGTGACGTACAACACGTACGTCGAGCCGAGAAAAAGGAAGTTCAATAGCCAGTGCTGCTCTTCTGCTTAATTCCGAGCATACGTGGCACTTTGTGCATCAGAATTGTGTACACACGATTGGAATTTACACAAATGGATTTTGTTGTCGGAAAATTTTAGAACCAGATCTCAAATTTTGAGCGACGGAAATTCCGATGGAAACTGTCCAATGGAGCCTGCACATGGTCGGAATTTCCAACAAAAGGCTCCCATCGAACATTTTCCATCAGAAAATCCAACCATGTGTACGGGCATAAGCCTTATACCCTGGTGAACATATATATACCCAACTCCCATCCACTCCGATTGATCAAGAAGCTTTTTAAGAAGCTACAGTCTCTACGCATCGGTAACCTTATAGTTGGAGGTGACTTCAATATTGTGAATGACTCCACCTTGGACTCTTCAGCTACGGGCAAACTCATCCAGAACTGGGAGTTTCTTCTGCATACTGTATGTCAAAGCTGTATGACATATGGAGATGCCAACATGGTAATAAGAGAGGATATATACGTTTTTCTCTTCCAGACATTTATCTTGTTCATGTATAGATCTTTTTCTTGTTGATAAGTGGTTATTACAACAGTTCTACTCCTCCTCAATTCATGACATCACATGGTCGGACCATGCTGCCATATCAATTGTCATAGAGGAGGATGCTTGTTCTAGAGTGTTTGTGTGGCGATGCAATAATGCAGTCATTCAAAACCCTGATTCAGCCACTCTGACCAAATTACTTTATAATCTCTGTTCTCTTTTGTGTTCCCAACATGACCACTATTTGAGACGACTCAAACTTCAATATTGCGCACATGACAACAGAGCAGGCAAGCTTTTGGCAAATAAGCTAAAAGTTTGTAGTACCAAACTTAGAATTCCCTTTACCCTACACCCCTTTACCAAACAAAGACTTACCAATCCTCAAGCTATAGCTGATGCTTTTTATGAATATTACAGTGCTCTGTACAATTTAAATAAGGATGCAGCCACCCCTCAACCTACCCAGGAATCAATTAACAAATTCCTTTCCCAAATTAAGCTCCTGACTCTGCCCAAATCTCAACTTGGGTCCCTAAATGCTCCCTTCTCGGCTGGCAAAATTATCCGCATTAATAAGTTCCTACCAGCAGGGAAATCACCTGACCCAGATGGGTTCACAAATGAGTATTATAAGGGATTCGCTGACACTCTTTCCTCCTATTTAACAAACATTTTTACAGAAGCACCCTCAAAGGCATCATTCCCAAAGGAGATGTTGACAGCTAACACAATTACCCTTCCTAAGCCGGGCAAGGACTTCAACACTCCTGCCAATTGCAGGCCCACTTCCTTACTCACATTAAAATATATGCCAAGCTCCTCCCAAGATGCTTAAATTAAATTCTTCCATCCTTGATACAGCCTGATCAGAATGGCTTTATCAGGGGTAGACACGCTTCCAACACCACTAGGAAATTATTAAACATTTCCAATTTTGCTGAGTGGACACGAACGCCTTCTCTGCTTCTATCTATTGATGTGGAGGAGGCGTTCAATTGCATTCACTGGGGATCTATGAATCGGGTATTGTTGCAATTCCACTCCCTCTGCAAGGGTCTACTTCTCCAGCCTTCTCTCTAAAACATTTTCAATATCTAATGGGACATGACAGGGATACCCTTTATCCCCTTCTATTTTCAACCTAATTAAAGAACCACTAGCTGAAGTCATACACTTTTGTTTTCATATCCACACCTACTGTATGTCATTAATCTATTTGCAGATAATGTCATCTTGATGCTTTCTAACCCCTTAGTATTACTTCCACATGCCCACCACAGTCTGATCTCATTTAGCTCCGTCTCATACTACAAAGTGAATTTTTCTAAATCATTGATTCTGGACCTTAGCCTCCCTCCCTAAGGAGACTCGTTTGCAGCTCTCCAAGGTTCTCCCCTTTTCCCCGGACAGATAAAGAAATCCCTTATCTAGAGATAGCCCTAACCTATCTGCACACTTAGGCAAAGCTAACTATAAATCACCACTAATCAGTAAGTTGACTGCTGAAACACAGCATTACTCATGTTGCAAACTTTCCTGGATGGGGAGAGTGGCCTACTTTAAAATTATGCTCCTATCACATATCATTTACATTTTTAGAACCTTACCCATCCCTGTACAGCCCACTTACATGCAATCCCTTACATCCCTTGCCAAAAAATTTATTTGGCAGAAAAAAGAGCCTGTTCTTCATACACCCATCTCATTAAACACAATAAGGCTGGAGGAGTTGGCTTTGAAGACATTTCAGATTACAGGGTTGCCACACAAATGACCCAACTGAAGCAGTGGTCCCCCCCCACTGGAAAACCTATTGGTGGATAATGAATCCTACCTACTTCACACTTCTGACCTTAAGGTGACACTTCTGGCTGACATTTGGAAACAAGTCAACATAACCCCTTTTCCTGCCATAATAAAGGCAACACTTCTATCCTTGAGAGCCTTCACCCATCCTGTGGTTTACAACACTCACAATTCAGCAGTTCTCACCCCTCTCTCTGCATTGGAATTCATTATTGCCCATTTTCTCTACAACGGTGGCAGGAAGCCGGCATCCACTGGGTGGATGACTTATTTTCTGGTTCTCAACTCAAATTCCTAGGAGAACTAACAAGCACTTAACACATTTCACCAAAAGATATTTTTACTCATATGCGGGTATTGACATTCTTGAAAGCCCATCCCAAGCCTTCCATGCACATACATCCATCAGCTTGGAAGTCCCTCACAAGTCCTACCTCTAATACTAAGGGCATATTTTTATTCTATTTGCTTCTCCGATGCAAAGAGATCTTCACTAAAACTCCCCCCATGGTCCAATGGGAATCTGACCTCCATCACGTTTTTACTGGCCTTGATTTTAGCCGAATTTGCTGTCCTTGTGTTCCTTGTATTCTTTGTCATAATTCCAAAAACTCTTAAAAATATATTGTTGCAAAAAAAAAAAAAAGCCTTCTCACAGGCAGCCTAGGGCAAGCAGGCTCAGCTACAAGGTGGGGCCCAAAGAGATTTGGAATTTGTTTGGAGAACCTGGAACTGAATGCAGATGGGCCTCAGTGGGGTCTGAGAGGACTGTGGGAACTGTTTAGTAAATTGTTGTCATAAATTCATTGTCTGTCTACCTTCATTAAAGTGGTAGTAAACTGCATCAATTAAAAAAAAATAGGCACCAGGCAGTCTACACACAAAGGTACTCCATTCCTTCAGAGCTCATGGACCAGTGATGTCACTGGATGAATCTAAAGGCCGGGTTCACATATGTGTGGCCCCAAGCTTTTGCCTGGGGTGTGGTGCCTTTCAAAGAAAAGAAAAACATAGGTACTCTGAAACATGGAGAATGCTCAGCTATATTTTGGAGCCGCTTTGCTGCATCTGGCATGAGGTGCCTTAAATCTGTACATGGCACAATGAAATCCCAAGACTATAAAAACATTTTGGAGAGAAACGTACCACCCAGTGTCAGAAAGCTATATCCTGGTCACAGGTCATGGGTACTCCATTAGGACAATGATTTAAAAAACACAACTAAAAGCACCCAAGATAACCTAATAACATCAGACTATTCTGAAGTGGCCTTCTATAAGCCCTGATCTAAATACTATTAAATATCTATGGAAATAGCTGAAACATGCATTTTGGAGAACCCTTCCAAACTGAGACAGCTGGAGCAGTTTGCTCATGAAGACTGGGCCCAACCAGCTGTTGGCAGGTACAGAAGTCTCACTGAGAACTAAATAAATCACTTGTTTGCAGTGATTGTCTCTATCTATGAAATGTATTTGCTCTGTGTTTGCGTTTTCAGTCTTGCTTCTAATGTGTTCTGTATTATTGATCTTCTAATCTAGTGTTCAAGATTAAGGTTCTGCACGACAATTACAATCTCCTTTTAATTATTCTTATTCATGTTTCATTAAGCATTATTTTGTGTAAAAATGTCCCTTAAGATTAAAGCTGTGTTTTCAAACTTATAAACTCATTTTATAACTTTTACTTTATACATGGTTTAGTCTGCATAGATTAAAAGATTTACAATAACACTTGCTTACTCTTCTTCTCTCGACTCTCATTCTCACAGTATTGTTCATTGTGGAGAGCCAAGGGCTGAGTGTATCTCTTTGCAATCAAACAGAACAGCATAAGCCATAATGATCCTGGTATCTAGAACAAAGGAGGGTTGCTGCTTCAATGCTACAAGACAACAATGATTATGTATTTTTTAAACCACATGCATAATCACGTCACCGTTTAACTTTCAGTTTCAATAAGTTTTTATTAAGGGGTTTATAGGCATCCATAAGAGAAATTCCTGTCAAAGAGGTTACATACACAGCATCAGTGTAAAAGACAATGATAATTTGGGGCTCATGTTGTCTCTGCTGCAATCCACATTCTTGAACATTCCTACAGAGTCTGTTGAAATGTAGCTATGCTGTACCCACTAAATTGTGAGTAAAGAGGGGACATTAGGGGGACAAGGTAGGTGGGGGATGAAGAGGGGAAGTTTGCCAGGGTGGGTATGAGTCACTCTTTGGCCAAGTAGACTGAGCTAGCTATCCAAATAGCATAGACAGTAGTTAAGAATTGTACATCAGGAGGTATCATCTTTTTCTTCTTTTATGCCACACATGGAGTGGAGTGCCACTAAGCTTTGACTAGGATTTGTTTTGCTGCCATAAAAAAGTAAGTAAGTAAGAAGGCAAAACTACTGTAGGTATTTGTACAGTACCCGGAATTCAAATTTAGTACTTTTAGCAGATTTTTTTTAGGATTTTTCAGAATATCTCTTCTTAAAAGAGACTAGACCATCTGGTACACCCCGCTCCAAAATCGAATGCGAGGACAGGTCATATGTTGAAAAGGGTACCCAGTGTGGAGCCCTTTCAAGCAATGTTAAACTAAAGACTTTGTATAAGTCTTTAAGACCGGAAATTGGATGGATCATTAACCACTTGCCAACTGGCTCATACCAATATATGTCCGCAAAACAATGTACCTGTATGTCCCTGCGTTACCGTCTGCTAGCGGGCACGTTCGCGTCGCTGGCTGCGCATGCCCGCCACGTGCAGCGGGAGTGTGTCTGCCGGTGGCCCGCGATCGTGACACGGAGAGGCAGAACAGGAGATGCCTATGTAAACAGGGCATTTCCCTGTTCGGCCTAGCAACATGACAGGGATCTACTGCTCCCAGTGATCGGGAGCAGTGATCTCTGTCATGTTCTAGTGAGCCCATCCCCCTACAGTTAGAACACACCCAGGGGACACACTTAACACCTTGATCGCTCCCTAGTGTTTAAACCCCTTTCCAGTGACATTTACACAGTAATCAGTGCATTTTTATAGCACTAATCGCTGTATAAATGCCAATGGTCCCAAAATAGTGTCAAAAGTGTCCAATCTGTCCACCGCAATGTTGCAGTCATGATAAAAATTGCATATAGCCACCATTACTACTAAAAAATATAAAAATAATAAAATTGCCTTAAATCTATCCCCTATCCTCTATCTATCCCCTATTTTGTAGACACAAACTTTTGCGCAAACCAATCAATATACGTTTATTGCGATTTTTTTACCAAAAATATGTAGAAGAATACATATCAACCTAAACTGAGGAAGAAATTTGTTTTTTTGTTTTTTGAGGGGACATTTATTATAGCAAAAGTAAAAAATATTGCTTTTTTTTTTTTTCAAAATGTTCCCCCTTTAAAATTTTTCTTTTAAAAAATTAAAACTGCAGAGATGATCAAACACCACCAAAAGAAAGCTCTATTTATGGGAAAAAAGGATATCAATTTTGTTAGGGTACAACATTGCACGACCGCGCAATTGTCAGTTAAAGCGACGCAGTGCCATATCGCAAAAAAGGGCTTGGTCAGGAAGGGTGTAAATCCTTCTGGGGCTGAAGTGCTTAAAATTGGATGGAAACATGGGGTTCTGGATCATTTGGATCATGGAAGCTAATTGTGCATGGGATTGAAACAACGTTTGCCCTCTTGAAGCCCGGAGTGACTCCAAATAAAGTAAATGAGTCAACTCTGAAGAATGCACAGGATATGTGAGGCAATTTTAATAAGCAGGACTTGAAACTACTACAGCAATTTTGGTGGGAAGGTCATTTAAACTGCCATTATGAAGCCTACCCACAAAATATGATATGTTTTCAATTAATCCATGACCTGGATGAGTTGTCTTATAATAGTGGCATTATTTGCCTCATACAGAATGTTGTACGAATGCAGAGTTTTGCCCATTGGGACTTTAGATGAAGTGCCACACAGCCAGTAATAAAACATGGTACAGATTTATTGAGTATATGCCAGCATTAGAACTGGGAAAAGGTGTCATAATGCCAAACAGTTGTCCCAAATAAACAAATCCATTACATGGTTACATACAGTGATCAAATAATCCATGGTAAATGTGTCATAGCATCTGTGGTGACCCAAGCGTTTCGTGAGTTTAGTCTCACAGTTCAGGGGTTGATGCATAGGCATGATCTATGAAGTAAAATGGTTAAAAAAAATACCATAGTAATAAACATGGAAATGTGTCAGGTAGATGGAAATGTGGGAATATGACTAAGGAATCTATACTCACAAAGAAGCAGGGACATGCCAAAGTCGCACCAGCAGCCACCAGAGGAGTCTGACCCAGAAGCTGTGGGTGTAGGATCCAAAATGGGCAAGCAGAGCAAAACAGGACAGATGAAAAACTGACAAACAGAACCGTCCAGCATGGTCTACCAGGATAGTGGCTAGAAAAAAGAGTGTACTGTATAGAGGTGATGAAGTGAACTAATGAATTAGGAAAAACTAAAAAATGATGAAAAGGTAAAACTTGTGTGAAAAAATATTAAAATAATGATTGAATGGCCAGGAACAGCCACAGGATACAGTTGGGAATCGTAAAAATGTTGTAAACAGACATGATGAAGATTCCTAAATATGGCAGGAAGCTCTAGGTTTGTTCTTTAGTACCCCCATCCATTTTCTAAAATGAGGACTGAATCCCCAGTGTTCAATCAAAAAGGTAAGGTAGAGCCTTAGTACTGAATAACAGTTTCCCTTCTTGGAGAGATAATCAGATGAGGGATGTGTTGGGATTTTCAATAACCATAATTAGGCAAGTAGCCAAGATCTTGGCATCTAGATTAAGCATATAAAATTAGATTAGAAGGTAGTATCTGCATTTTCCTGATCACAGCAATAAGCATATCTGCGTCCAATCATTTTGAGGTCATTGAACGATGTTACTAATCATGGTGCCAGTATGCCTACATATTTTCTTTAGTATAGAGCTTTAAAGCTACCTGGGTCAGGTCTCTAATTTTCTGTAGGGATTTGAAAGCCAAGTGGATCATTTAATGTAATAGGATTCTCCAAAATAATTCAAATTCAAAATAAGTAAATTCCTTGGAAAAAGGGGGAGCAGTAGATTAGAGAAGAATGCTTCTATAGCCTCATTTTTGATGATATTATTATTCTCATAGAGCATGGAGAAACTTTCATGAAATTTGCAAAGAGGATGGAATCAATCATGAATGCTGCATTGGCCAAATGTCAAAAGCAATGGTTTTGTCACAGGATCAGGGCTTCACAATCTGTTTGTCAAGATAGCATGGTGCTTATTGCTAGATGGACAGCATTTATTTTTCATCCAGTGCAAATGTTTTTGATCCTGGAAGGAGAGGCCCAAATTTAATTGGATGAACAAAAAACACATTCTAGAGTCCTCAATAAAGATAGATAGGTGATTGTAGCAACTCAATAAGGTGAAATCCTCTCTGGCTTTTGAACAACAGTGTGAATCCACCACCAAATAAAGTGCAAGCTTACCAGCTCCACAAGCTTGTGGTTAATACCCAGCCAGGGACTTTAATCCTCCCCGTGCCTCCAATGGCCGATTAAATGGGCGTTACTGGATACTGTGGATATGTTCAACGGTAAGCGGCCAGCCAACAGAGACAGCTCGATGTAAGTGTTCATGACGGTCCAGAAAAAAGATAGAAAGGAATCGCCATCGGTAAAACCAGGTGGTATTTTATTTTGATAAAAAATATGCTTCTAAGCATAAAGTGGAAATATTTAAAAGCAATAGGAATGCTGGACGGCAAGCAATAGTATAAAAACGCCCGCGCAAACGGGACGTAAAAACAGCGCGGTGACATCAGCACGTCGCTGCTTCTGGCACATTTCATCACTAATCTGATGTCATCCTGGGGCACGGGCAGCGTACATACAACCAAGCCTCGATCTGAGTCTCAGGCGGCTGACACTGAAAATGCCATAATGGTTATGGGAATACAAAAACGCCAATTTAATTAAAAGACATAACTAAAGTCATATAGATAACAATAAGTGGCAAAGCCAATAATGAGCGCAACCCCCATGACATCTGCCTAATGACCAATGTACCCACCATAGCCAAACCATGAAAAAGAATCAAAATAATAGCTAGTAACCATTTAGCATAGATAGTAGTAAGGCAGGTAAAAATTTAAACGGCCAAATTCGCATAAGCCATTATACTCATAATAAGGATATGTCATAGACCACTAACATTGTCTATGACTATATCCTCACCCTGGTGAACATGAAAGTAAGCTTCTGCGTCCACACCAACACTCACAAATGAGGAAAACAGCCCTCTAAATCAGAACCAGTCAATAATCCCCAGCTTCCTCTCCCAGTCAATGCCTCTTATGGAGAAACGCAGCGTCGGGTGGAGCCTGAGGACCTGATGTCACCACATACCAGCTAGCTGGCTTCTGCCATGGCTGTGTGTTCTTAGTTTGCAACTGTGCTTGCTCTGCTTATGCTTATGATGTCAGTCGTCCGTCATATGAAATAAAATGGATTTTTAACTTACTGCACCATGAAGTGCCTCTTTTCCTCTTGTTATTACTTTATATGTCATGAGCGGCATTGTCGGAGCAGTGGATACAAGGAGAACATTTCTGGCTGCCGCACCAGCGTTGAGTACTGCCTGATGTGGAGGGAATTCTGTTTGAATTTCGGATCAGCTGTTTCTGATTGATGAGCCAACTGACCTGAGCCCGAAAGATCTCCGTAATAGGGATCCAGCATATCTGGTAAGCAACCCATTTTTACCTTTGCTTGGTGCATGTACTGTAGATATATGGTGAAGACAGCATCGTTCTAATTGAAGAATTTGTCCCTGAAAGACCTCCTATATAAGGACATTACTTAGCCCCTTGATGGACTGTATATTCTATCAAATATTTATCCATTCATAATTTATTTAATTTTACTCACATTGTTTTTCGTATCACCTTAGGTAGCGCACTTAGTTCCATTTTTATTATATTAATCCCCACAGTGGATAATAAAGGGGATGTCATTAATAGGGTTAATTGACCATCATGGCATTCCAGGGAAATGAAAGATAAAAAATATTCTAATGAGGAAAGGGGGGGATGGGATTATTGTGGTGCCACAAATAAAATAGAACAGTTTTATTATAAAAATTTCTTGTTTATTTTAATCATATCAAAAAGGCTAAAAAATGCACATTAGACATACATATATAGAAAATTTCAAAAGACAAGAGAGCACAAGTACAATTCAAAATAATGACCGTCACCAATGATGTTGGAGGGTGATCGCTGGTCACTTGTTCCCAACTAGTTTCACCAAAACATTGGTTTCATCAGGGGAATGTACAGATTAACACATGAAGTAAAAACACTGGAACAAGAAAAACGGAGTAAATTATTAGATTGGGTCATCATGATCTGGTATTATTGAGGAGAACTGTCATATCGTGAAGTGGTCAAAATACTGTCCAACCCTTGTCCCCGGTCTCCCAGTCCCCACACCCAGAACATACCATGCAGGAATTCCAGGATACAGGGAGGACACCACCAGAGCACTGAGAATGAAAGTCACACCCAGCCCTGCATTTGGCTACAGGGGAATCAAGAGGCGCCTAAAGAGATGAAAATTAGCATATAAGTATTCAGTTATTCATTAATTAATAAGGGGGACTAAGCCTTAATTACATACCCTGATTATATGCAAAAAGAACACCCACTGGTGCACAGGAAAATTCACGGCACAGTAGATGGGATACAGGAATCACAAGATTTATATATAGCCAAAAGGACTGGAAAAATGACAAAATAGTGGTGTTAGTAAGGTGACCTAGATTTTATATAAATTAGATAACTTAATAACGGATACTTATAACGGATTTGGAGAGCTTATTAAATAATTAATAAACTAGGAATGCTTACCAAAAAGGTGCATATAGCTGGAAACAGGGGTGCACACTAAGCATGAGATTCCGCCAATGTATAGGCTAAGCATTGGAACCTCCCCGACATATCCTGCAGATAGCACCAACTGGATTAGGTGATCTAAAAATTCAATGCAAGTAAGAGTGCTGTCAGCATGAGGACCAGCCAACATAACCACATATAACAGCAATGAAGGAGATAAAAAAGCTTAAGCGCAAACTGGAAGAGAAGGAAGTACAAAGTTATTACCTTTAACAAGTATCGCCTGGCCACCACACATATCCCACAGCAGGTAAGTGAAGATTACTAAGATGTGGCTGCCTTTTAAAACCCCACCTGATCAGCGTAGCAAGGATCAGCCAATCAGGAGTGGATGAAAGGCGGACGGGGCGCATGCGCAGTGACCAAAGCCGCCAGCCTACACTACCCAGAGGGCCGAGCATCGGTCGCGTCACATGGCAGTGTTTACCAGTGACGCGGTCTGTATAGCTGTAAATAGGGCATCGGACCTATCCAAGGAAAGGGGGAGGGAAGATGGAAACATCACAACCATCCAAGGAGAGGGGGAAGGAGGCATATGCATTGGCATTGGAATAGCTGCGATGGTCCCGGCCGAAGGGGCGGGCTGACTGTAGAGTCAGCCCTTGGGCGTCCATGCAGCCAAAGGCTGTAGTGAGACAAATTTTTAAGCGGGATGGAGGCGAAACATCCGGGCATAGTGGATCCACATAGCAGATCAAAAGGGGAAACCGGAATGACCTAGGACATAGGCGGGACAACCTGTCCAATGGACAGTTGTTGTCACCAAAACGACCGAGACACGGCCCACCAGACAGGGCGCCTACAACAATAGAGATGTAGATTAAATAGCAACAATACACTGATAAGAACAATGTTATAAACTGATAATAAACTCAGTATCTATAGATTCCATTTGGTTTTACATGAATAATAATCATCATAACCATGAATTTGTTTGCTCATCAATCAATACAGAATATCAATACATTCCAATGGATACAAAATAAAGAAATACATAAATAAAATAATTTTTTGTATAATGAAAAATTTTTGAAAAAACAAAGAATTAATTAAACAGCTCAACATCCATTGTTAAATTTAATATGAAGAAACAATCTAGCAGTGGGCACAGGATGAGGGCAGGAAATGAGGACAAGGTTGGTCACCAAACCCTGGGGACCAGATTGACCAAAGGACCGGTCAAGCAGTAGGGGGAAAGTCGATGAATGGATTGGACAAGATTGGACAGCAAGAAACTGAGATAATTAAAACAGACACATAGATGCCATTCTAAAGAAAAGATTTAAGACTAATATATTCATTTAAACCAGGGAATTTTACAGCGTCCAATATATATATATCCATCTAGTCTCCATCTGAAGCAAGGTGTTGTCAATATTACCGCCCCGGGCATGAGAAGGAATATGCTCAAGGGCCGCAAATCTGACAACATCAGGGTCATAGTTATGTTCCAATGCAATATGCCTATTCAGGGCTGTAGTAGTTAAATGTTTGTATAGAGGTGCAATATGATCCTTGATGCGTTTGAAAAACGGTCGCTTGGTTTTCCCCACGTAAAAGCAACCACATTGACATAGGGCTAGATATACTACGCCAATTGTTTTACAGGTAACTCTATATCTCAAACGGTGAGTCTTACCGTTCGGAAGAAGGGTGTTCCTGGAATTGTGAATGAAAGAACAAAAATCACATGCACCACATGAAAAGGTACCAACATTGGAATGATCCACGGGACCTTTCGTGGTATGGTTTAAGAAATTTTTTAATGGTATTGTCGGTCGTCAAAAGTGGCCAGTATTTTTGAAGAATCCCTCTCATCTGACCATGTTGTTTGGAAAATTGGGTAATAATCCTAACTGAAGGGTTTAATTTCCGAGGTTTAATTAGATGAATGAGATCATGTCTATTACTCTGAGTCTAATGACTCTGTTGAAGGACCTCTTCAGCAAGGAACGACTGTATCCCCACAGACAAAGTCTCTCATACAGGTCACCAGCTGCCAGATGGAAATCTGAATCCTGAGTGCAATTCCTTCTAAGCCTTAAAAATTGGCTATAGGGTATGCTATCCAATAACGGCTGGGGATGTGCACTAGCTGCATGCAGAATCGTATTGCCCGAAGAGGGATTACGATATAGGGATGAATGTAAAATACCATCCTTACCTAGATGTATTTGTAAATCCAAAAAGTTTATCTTAGATTGACCACATTCCATTGTAAAACTTAAGTTAAAGATGTTAACAGCCAGCAAGTCCATCAGCCGAGAGAGTTCATCTCGACCACTCGACCATAAAATGAAAACATCATCAATGTACCTATACCAGGCTACAATATGTGAAAGCAATTCTGACATGGATTCTTGGGAAAACAAGTCCCTCTCCCACCCCCCCAGGTTCAGGTTGGCATATGTAGGGGCACACTTAGTCCCCATAGCCACCCCTGCACCTGGAGGAAGTGGGAGGAACCAAACATGAAAACATTTCTAGTCAAGATGAACTCAAGCAGCCGAAGGACAAACTGGCTGTAACTATCAAAAGATGATCCTCGTTCCTGAAGATGGGTACGAATTACTTCGATGCCTTTGGTGTGTGGGATTGAATTATATAAACATTCCACATCTAGGGCCACCAGCCAGGTATTGGGAGGGACCTGTTTTCCATCAATATGATGTAACAAATTAATAGTGTCCTGCACATAGGAAAATAGAGCAGTTACGTGGGGTATTAAATATTTATCCACCAAGGCACTAACATTCTCTGTTAAACTTTGGCACTCCGAGACAATAGGTCGTCCAGGTGGTTTCTTCACTGATTTGTGCACTTTGGGCAGTGTGTAAAAGGTGGGGATTTTGGGATCCTTCACATTAAGATAATTCCATGTACTGGAATCAATGACACCTGATTGGTATGCCTCAAAAATTAAACTATAATATTCATTATTGAAATTAGTTATTAGTGTTTTAGACTTGTTTTACCAAGAATCCATGTCAGAATTGCTTTCACATATGGTAGCCTGGTATAGGTACTTTGATGATGTTTTCATTTTATAGTCGGGTGGTCGAGATGAACTCTCTCGGCTGATAGACTTGCTGGCTGTTAACATCTTTAACTTAAGTTTTATAATGGAATGTAGTCAATCTAAGATAAACTTTTTGGATTTACAAATACTTCTAGGTAAGGATGGTATTTTACATTCATCCCTATATCATAAGCCCTCTTCGGGCAATACGATTCTGCATGCAGTTAGTGCACATCCCCAGCCGTTATTGGATAGCATACCCTATAGCCAATGTTTAAGGCTTAGAAGGAATTGCACTCAGGATTCAGATTTCCATCTGGCAGCTGGTGACCTGTATGAGAGACTTCGTCTGTGGGGATACAGTTGTTCCTTGCTGAAGAGGTCCTTCAACAGAGTCATTAGACTCAGAGTAATAGACATGATCTCATTCATCTAATTAAACCTCGGAAATTAAACCCTTCAGTTAGGATTAATACCCAATTTTCCAAACAACATGGTCAGATGAGAGGGATTCTTCAAAAATACTGGCCACTTTTGACGGCCGACAATACCATTAAAAAATTTCTTAAACCATACCCCGAAAGGTCCCGTGGATCATTCCAATGTTGGTACCTTTTCATGTGGTGCATGTGATTTTTGTTCTTTCATTCACAATTCCAGGAACACCCTTCTTCCGAACGGTAAGACTCACCATTTGAGATATAGAGTTACCTGTAAAACAATTGGCGTAGTATATCTAGCCCTATGTCAATGTGGTTGCTTTTACGTGGGGAAAACCAAGCGTCCGTTTTTCAAACGCATCAAGGATCATATTGCACCTCTCTACAAACATTTAACTACTACAGCCCTGAATAGGCATATTGCATTGGAACATAACTTTGACCCTGATGTTGTCAGATTTGCGGCCCTTGAGCATATTCCTTCACATGCCCGGGGCGGTAATATCGACAACACCTTGCTTCAGATGGAGACTAGATGGATATATATATTGGACGCTGTAAAATTCCCTGGTTTAAATGAATACATTAGTCTTAAATCTTTTCTTTAGAATGGTATCTATTTGTCTGTATTAATTATCTCAGTTTCTTGCTGTCCAATCTTGTCCAATCCATTCATCGACTGTCCCCTGACTGCTTGACCGGTCCTTTGGTCAATCTGGTCCCCAGGGTTTGGTGACCAACCTTGCCTCATTTCCTGCCCTCATCCTGTGCCCACTGCTAGATTGTTTCTTCATATTAAATTTAACAATGGATGTTGAGCTGTTTAATTAATTCTTTGTTTTTTAAAAAATTTTTCATTATACAAAAAATTATTTTATTTATGTATTTCTTTATTTTGTATCCATTGGAATGTATTGATATTCTGTATTGATTGATGAGCAAACAAATTCATGATTATGATGATTATTATTCATGTAAAACCAAATGGAATCTATAGATACTGAGTTTATTATCAGATTATAACATTGTTCTTATCAGTGTATTGTTGCTATTTAATCCACATCTCTGTTGTTTTAGGCGTCCTGTCTGGTGGGCCGTGTCTCGGTCGTTTTGGTGACAACAACTGTCCATTGGACAGGCTGTCCCGCCTATGTCCTAGGTCGTTCCGGTTTCCCCTTTTGATCTGCTATGTGGATCCACTATGCCTGGATGTTTCGCCTCCATCCCGCTTAAAAATTCATCTCACTACAGCCTTTGGCTGCATGGACGCCCAAGGGCTGACTCTACAGTCAGACCGCCCCTTCGGCCGGGACCATCGCACTATTCCAATGCCAATCCATATGCCTCCTTCCCCCTCTCCTTGGATGGTTGTGATGTTTCCATCTTCCCTCCCCCTTTCCTCGGATAGGTCTGATGCCCTATTTACATCTATACAGACCACGTCACTGGTAAACACTGCCATGTGACGCGACCGATGCACGGCCCTCTGGGTAGTGTAGGCTGGCGGCTTTGGTCACTGCGCATGCGCCCCGTCCGCCTTTCGTCCGCTCCTGATTGGCTGATCCTTGCTACGCTGATCAGGTGGGGGTTTTAAAAGGCAGCCACATCTTAGTAATCTTCACTTACCTGCTGTGGGATATGTGTGGTGGCCAGGCGATACTTGTTAAAGGTAATAACTTTGTACTTCCTTCTCTTCCAGTTTGCGCTTAAGCTTTTTTTATCTCCTTCATTGCTGTTATATGTGGTTATGTTGGCTGGTCCTCATGCTGACAGCACTCCTACTTGCATTGGATTTTTAGATCACCTAATCCAGTTGGTGCTATCTGCAGGATATGTCGGGGAGGTTCCAATGCTTAGCCTATACATTGGCAGAATCTCATGCTTAGTGTGCACCCCTGTTTCCAGCTATATGCACCTTTTTGGTAAGCATTCCTAGTTTATTAATTATTTAATAAGCTCTCCAAATCCGTTATAAGTATCCGTTATTAAGTTATCTAATTTATATAAAATCTAGGACACCTTACTAACACCACTATTTTGTCATTTTTCCAGTCCTTTTGGCTATATATAAATCTTGTGATTCCTGTATCCCATCTACTGTGCCATGAATTTTCCTGTGCACCAGTGTGTGTTCTTTTTGCATATAATCAGGGTACGTAATTGAGGCTTAGTCCCCCTTATTAATTAATGAATAACTGAATACTTATATGCTAATTTTCATCTCTTTAGGTGCCTCTTGATTCCCCTGTAGCCAAATACAGGGCTGGGTGTGACTTTCATTCTCAGTGCTCTGGTGGTGTCCTCCCCGTATCCTGGAATTCCTGCATGGCATGTTCTGGGTGTGGGGACTGGGAGACCGGGGGCAAGGGTTGGACAGTATTTTGACCGCTTCACGATATGACAGCTCGCCTCAATAATACCAGATCATGTGGACCCAATCTAATAATTTACTCCGTTTTTCTTGTTCCAGTGTTTTTACTTCATGTGTTAATCTGTACATTCCCCTGATGAAGCCAATGTTTTGACGAAACTAGTTGGGAACAAGTGACCAGCGATCACCCTCCAACATCATTGGTGACGTCATTATTTTGAATTGTACTTGTGCTCTCTTGCCTTTTGAAATTTTCTATATATGTATGTCTAATGTACATTTTTTAGCCTTTTTGATATGATTAAAATAAACAAGAAATTTTTATAATAAAACTGTTCTATTTTATTTGTGGCACCGCAATAATCCCATCCCCCCTTTCCCCATTAGAATATTCTTTAATAGGGATGAGGTGCCGTATCTACTAGGACATACCACCTATCACCTATTTAAAGATAAAAAATAGATTATAAAAATAAAATTAATAAGATAAAAAAAGAGGAAACAAAAACAGAAACAAAAATATAAAATGTAACTAGCCACCCAGGACTCAGATCAAGTTTACACTATGGGCAAATATCAAATTTACCTTATGACCTAAGATCAGTATAACTACCAAAATGCCAGCATCTCTAACCCTGATATTAAATGGAGGGATGTAAAATTAGGAGTTATCTTTGAAGGCGTTAACATCCACATCTACATTTAAACCATAGGGGACATAAGTCTTTAACTACTTGCCACCCGCCCACCGTCAAATGACGGCGGGATGGTGAGGCTCTCATTCTGGGACAACGTCATATGACAGTGTCCCAGAACGGCCACCCTCACGTGTCCACGGGGGTGCACAGTGCGGCAATCACAGCCACGCCGTGCTGCTAGGACACGGCGCAACCCCGATCTCTGTAAAGAGCCACTTTCGTGGCTCTTTAACCATGTGATCGGCTGTGTCCAATCACAGCCAGTCACATGTAAACAAGGAAGTGCCGGTAATTGGCTCTCCTTGCCTCACACTGACAGAGTGTGTGGCGAGGAGAGCCGATCAGTGGCATCTTCACGCAAGGGGACATCTAGGAATGTAATCAGGGCACTGATCGTCAGTGCCCTGATTACAGTATTGCAATATGGTGTCACAAATCAGTGCCCACCATTGCCCCCCTATGCCAGCTATCAGTGCCCACCACTGCCCACAAGTGCCACCAATCAGTGCCCATTAGCGATGCCAGTCAGTGCCGGCAATCAGTGCCGCCTATAAGTGCTGCCCATCAATGCCCATCACTGCTGTCAATTAATGTCCATCAGTAATGCCCATCAGTGTCACCCATCAGTGCCACCCATCAATGTCCATCAGTACCGCCTATCCGTGCCACCTATTGGTGCCCACCAGTGCCGCCTATTAGTGCCCATCAGTGCCGCCTAATAGTGCCTATCAGTGCCGCCTATCAGTGCTCATCAGTGCCACATATCAGTGCCCATAAGTGCGGCATATTATTGCCTCCTCATCAGTGCCACCTAATCAGTGCCCATAAGTGCCACCTCATCAGTGCCCATAAGTGCCACCTCATCAGTGCTCACCAGTTCAGCCTATCAGCGCCCATTAGTGCCGCCTCATCAGCGCACATCAGTGAAGGCGAAAAATAACTTAGTTACAAAATTTACTGACAGAAAAAAGTAAAAACATTTTTTTTCAAAAATTTTAAAAAAAGGCAGTGATTAAATACCACTGAAAGAAAGCTCTATTTGTGTGAAGAAAATGATAAAAAATGTGTAAAAATTGTACGGAGACCCCCTAACGGGGCTTTAAAGCAGCCAGTAAATGCAATGTAGATAGTCAAAAAATGTTAGTTTTATTGGTACAAAAGGTAAAACATATGGGTTCTGACCTATACAGTCAGGACATGAACTGGAGTACAATATAAAGTAAAAAACACAACGGACAGTGCCAATAATTGGGAGCAATGTACAATACAGTATAATAGGGCAACAAGATCATAAATGTTAAAATGCTGACGCGTTTCGACCCTGAACTGGGTCTTCTTCAGAGGATAGTTGTCAGCTGTAAAAGTGTAAGCATATATCAAACATAACATAAAATTCAACGATAACAGTCCTATGTATACAGCACAACATATCTGCATAAATTGCATAATTACCAGTCACAAAGTTCCCGATAGTTCTGAGTGTTTGTGATGACAAGGATATAATCCCTGCTGTGTCTTTTGCCTCCCCGGTGATAGGTCAGCTCCCCAGAGAGCGGGTAATAGGCCAGACGTGCCTTGCAAGGGATCACGCATATATTACCCCCCCGCGGGGAGGGGGAAAGGAAAAACGGAAAGCAGGTGGTACGTGCTGTACCCAAGATAGAATAACAGTGGTGCTGGAATAAAATTAAAGGAATAATTAATCCCCCCAGAGGAGTAGTGGTTCCCCTAGTTCAAGGCAGTTTGTTGGTATTGGAATAGGTCCATGGGTGTGCATGGAACAGAAATGTGACAATGGGGGGGGGGGGGAAAGGGGGGTGGGGGGAAGAGGGGAAAAAAAGGGGGAGGGGGAGGGAAAAAGGGGGGGAGTGGTGGGGGATAGGGAATGAGGGAGCGGACAGGGGAACAAAGGCAATGAAGACAGAAAAGTGAAGGAAGTGAATAAGTGACTTACAGGACAAAGAACAAGTACCTTGCTACCCATGCAAGACCATACTGCAGTGGAGGTATTGGAAACAAAGTACTAGCCACACACCAGTGAAAGGGACCAAAAAGAGGAGTGAGGAAGACCAGCCTAAGCTGGAAGAGAGGAAGTATGGGGATAGTGCAGTGAAAGTGATGGGAAGAGTGACTGGAAGTGGAGTGAGAGGAAAAATGAGAAGGCATATGAATGTGAATGAGACCCAATAGAAACACAACAACCCACAGAACCAAGGCCAAACAGTGCGTGAAAGATACACACAAAGAGTGAGGTGATGGCAGTGCTTGATTACCTAATCCTGAGGACCGGAGTAGCTTATACAGTATGTGATAGCCCGGGGTTCTAGAAAATTGTAATATCAACATCAGACCTTACTGAGTGGAGAGGATGATAAAAGGGGGTACTATAGAACCATAGTATAGACCCCACACAGGGGAAAGCAGTTACAAACATTTTACAAAGTACTTACCAGTCAATCAGACCAGTGGCTGCATGCGGGCGTTTCACAGGATCAAGAGGAAGTCAGTGAGTCTCCCCCAGGGATCAGTGCCTTAAGAGGAGATACTAATTGGCTAAGCCTCATCAAGTGCAGGTGCTTGTTTGCTTCCCTCCCCTCTCCCCCTCCCCTGGGGGAAAGAGCGACACGTATGTGCGCTCAATTCGTGACCCCCCCGGCCTTCCGGAGGAGAATATACTCTCGGGTCCGCCTGTCGCTTCCGCCGCAACTGCGCAGGTGCCGTGACATCACGTGCACAAGGTCGCGCGCGCGTGAGCACGGAGTCCGGAAGGGATCCGGGACGCCGCTGGCAGGCAAGAAGCGCCTCCTCCCAGGTGCTGCCACCTGGTGGGCGCATCAAGGAGACGCAAGGCCCAAGTGTCGCCTCTCTTGTCCTGCCAGGAAGGCATGTATGGCACAATCCCACCCCCTAATTAGAGAGCGCAGCCAATCAGGGGGAGACAACTGCAAAGACACAGGGAAAAACAATTGTATGGTTATAAATACTGTCAAAAGGATACTGAAAAGAACCTAACTAGGCATATATGTATAAAGTATGCGGGATCCTTTGTTGGCCACAGTATATACATGGTGCTGTACAGTGTCACTGTCACATTGAAGATAGTTATATAAATGCAATAATATAATCCGTTGTACTGCCAAATAAAAACATTTTTACAAAGTAGTAAATACATAATGAGAACATATACAAAATAAGAAGACTGTGAACTGTTTTTCAAGGCTGTGTCACTTTGGGAATTGGAGAATTACAAAGACAAATACCTACTTTTATACATTATGCCTTAAACGGGAAAGTACCTTACAGTGTTATGAGAGTTATGAATAGTCATAACCGGGTTATTGGTCGCTGGATAACCCCCGGCAAGAATGGGCCATGAGAGGGAAAACATGGTTTCACTTATTTTTGGGAAATTGTTAGCGGGACTGGAAGAGGGGATATAAGATGATAGTATGATCCCTAGCTCACCTCAGGGGAATATTCCCAGAAAGTTTGAAATCAGGAATTCTCTCCCATTCGCTCATTGTGTCCTACCAGAAGAGAACCCCTGCAGGAAAGGAGCGAACGAGATAGATTTATTAAGGCCTGGTGGAGAGGTGGCCTGTAGCTGGAATATCCATCTCTGCTCTTTTTGTAGCAGAGCCTTATTCCATTCGCCACCTCTGGTTGGAATGTGCATTCTACAAAGAGCCACAAAAGTAACTCTAGGAGCCCTATAGTTATGTGTTGAAATTACATGCCTTCCAATGGGGAGATATGGATTCCCCACCTGCATGCTGTATACATGTTGAGAAATGCGTTTCCCAAATTCCTGCCTAGTTTTCCCCACATAGTAGGCACCACATTCACACTCCATGAGGTATACTACTCCACGTGTGTGGCAATTCACAAATTGTGTCGGTGTAAAGGTGTTTCAATTTGGAAGAACAAAAGTTTTGTCTTTTTTGATAAATGGACAGTAAGAGCAATGTCCACAGGGAAAAGAGCTCACTATGGAGCAGTGTTTCAATCTCCCACTCTCGTTAGTATATTCACTCTGGACAAGCTTATCTCATAGTGACATAGCTCTTCTATATGTTATAGTGGGTTGTTTCTGGACAAACTCACGCAATTTGGGGTCATCCGTGAAGATGCTCCAATGGCGCTTTATGATCTTTTTGATAGCTATGTGTTGTCGCGAATAGCGCACGATGATCCGGGTGAGATTACACACAGGGTTCTTAGGGGGCTTAGATCTAAATAGCAGCTGGAGTCTAGCTTGTCCTATGGCTTGATTATACGCTTTTTTAAGACAGAATCGGCTGTATCTTCAGGGCATCTTCAGCTCCTGAATTTGAACAAAAAAACTCTTCCCAACGCGGTCAAGCGCGCAATAAGCTACAACAAAAAAGAGATCGCAGTTTTAGGAATTCTCCCGAACACGACTCTAAAAAACGGGCGATGGATATCACTTCTGCACAATCGGCTTCTCATGATGTCCAATTCGATCATGTAGCGACTAAAGAACACCTCTCTGATGTGGGTCAGACAGCTGTCTCTGAACCCATTATCAGCACTCCATCGTCACAAGATCCCCATAAACCTTCCAATCCTTCTCTAGGCCCAACAAAACCAGCCCCACAAAAAGCTTTAAACTCGGTCCGGGGACCCGGGTCCCCGCAAACCAACAAAACAGGCAAGGGCCTGGATCCCTTTGTGGTGCGGATTCAACAAACCACCTAAGTGTGATTAACTTATCCTCTATGAATTTGCTACCAACTGAGATACAACTTCTATCCCGTGGACTAACCTTTTGTCCAGAACAGAACTTTGATGTTTTTGAATCAATTACTGACTTACAACTTTTTGCACGCAAGCTATTATTGAAATACTTGCATGCTAAGGATGACTCTGATGATGACGCTGTGGAGGGGTCTCCCTTGAGCATGAAGGAATGTAAGGCCCTACGTGATCTAACTCTGCTCTAGGAAGAAAACAATACGGTGGACTTAATAGACCAAATTGATCTGGACGCCTTACTGCAGGAGGCTGACAGATCAACTCCAAATCCCCTATTGATGTTCAAAAAGGCCTCTACAACATTTCCCTCTTCGAATATCAATCCTAATGTAGCAGTATTTCTAAAGCAGACGATTCGAGATATATGCAAATTACCACAAACCAAATCTAAGCCTGCAAATCTCTCATATGATGAAAATCTAGCCCTCCATCGCCTTATGAAAAATCCCAAAATTGTAATAAAACCCTCAGACAAAGGGGGTAACGTGGTCGTCATGAACAACGACAACTACACTTTGATGTGTTTGAACATCTTAAGAAACAAGGAGTGGTACAAACCAATTTCGGCCCTCAGTATCAATCAATATAATTCCAGTTTTTATAACATGGTTGATTGGGCATTTTTTACAGGAGCTATCACCAAAAACACCTATGAATTCATCAGGACCCCACATCCAAAGGTATCTACTTTTTACAGTCTACCCAAGATTCATAAAAACTCCACCAAACCTACAGGCCGTACCATTGTCTCTGGCAATGGGGCCATATCTGAAAACCTAAGCCGGGTTATAGATGTTCATTTGCAACCCCTTGTTCTGTCCTTGCCCTCATTTGTCAGGGATACAATACAATTTTTACAATTCATCAATGATCTAAGGATACCAGATAATGCTATTCTGGTGACCATCGATGTCGAGGCGCTGTACAGCAACATTCCCCACTCCTTGGGTCTGGCAGTAGTGCAGAGGGCTTTGCAGCAACACTCTCAGTATGACCCAGCTTTGATCGGTTCATTCTGAACGGTCTGCATTACATACTACACCACAACCATTTTTGCTTCGATAACTCCCATGACCTCCAGGTACAGGGTGTGGCTATGGGGACCTGCTGTGCCCCCTCCTACGCCAACCTGTGCCTGGGGGAGTGGGGCCTTGTCATATACACCAGCCATATAACCAAATGGCTGAGGTATATTGGCAATGTCTTCGTCATCTGGGAGGGACCTGAGGCCAAACTAATTGAATTTTTTAATCGGATCAATGTGAATGATCGCAATCTGAGAGGGTCTTCAAAGCCAATTGTTAGCAAGGGGATACAGCCGATCCTGTCTTAAAAAAGCGTATAATCAAGCCATAGGACAATCTAGACTCCAGCTGCTATTTAGAACTAAGCCCCCTAAGAACCCTGAGTGTAATCTCAACGGATCATCATGCACTATTCGCGACAACACATAGCTATCAAAAAGATCATAAAGCGCCATTGGAGCATCCTCACGGATGACCCCCAAATTGCGTGAGTTTGTCCAGAAACAACCCACTATAACATATAGAAGAGCTATGTCACTACGAGATAAGCTTGTCCAGAGTGAATATACTAACGAGAGTGGGAGATTGAAACACTGCTCCATAGTGAGCTCTTTTCCCTGTGGACATTGCTCTTACTGGCCATTTATCAAAAAAGACAAAACTTTTGTTCTTCCAAATGGAAACACCTTTACACTGACACAATTTGTGAATTGCCACACACGTGGAGTAGTATACCTCATGGAGTGTGAATGTGGTGCCTACTATGTGGGGAAAACTAGGCAGGAATTTGGGAAACGCATTTCTCAACATGTATACAGCATGCAGGTGGGGAATCCATATCTCCCCATTGGAAGGCATGTAATTTCAACACATAACTATAGGGCTCCTAGAGTCACTTTTGTGGCTCTTTGTAGAATGCACATTCCAACCAGAGGTGGCGATTGGAATAAGGCTTTGCTACAAAAAGAGCAGAAATGGATATTCCAGCTACAGGCCACCTCTCCACCAGGCCTTAATGAATCTATTTCGTTCGCTCCTTTCCTGCGGGGGTTCTCCTCTGGTAGGACACAATGAGCGAATGGGAGAGAATTCCTAATTTCAAACTTTCTGGGAATATTCCCCTGAGGTGAGCTAGGGATCATACTATCATCTTATATCCCCTCTTCTAGTCCCGCTAACAATTTTCCAAAAATAAGTGAAACCATGTTTTCCCTCTAATGGCCCATTCTTGCCAGGGTTATCCAGCGACCAATAACCCGGTTATGACTATTCATAACTCTCATAACACTGTAAGGTACTTTCCCGTTTAAGGCATAATGTATAAAAGTAGGTATTTGTCTTTGTAATTCTCCTATTCTCAAAGTGACACAGCCTTGAAAAACAGTTCACAGTCTTCTTATTTTGTATATGTTCTCATTATGTATTTTCTACTTTGTAAAAATGTTTTTATTTGGCAGTACAACGGATTATATTATTGCATTTATATAACTATCTTCAATGTGACAGTGACACTGTACAGCACCATGTATATACTGTGGCCAACAAAGGATCCTGCATACTTTATACATATATGCCTAGTTAGGTTCTTTTCAGTATCCTTTTGATAGTATTTATAACCATACAATTGTTTTTCCCTGTGTCTTTGCTGTTGTCTCCCCCTGATTGGCTGCGCTCTCTAATTAGGGGGCGGGATTGTGCCATACATGCCTTCCTGGCAGGACAAGAGAGGCGATGCTTGGGCCCTGAGTCTCCTTGATGCACCCACCAGGTGGCAGCACCTGGGAGGAGGCGCTTCTTGCCTGCTAGCGGTGTCCCGGATCCCTCCCGGACTCCGTGCTCACGCGCGTGCGACCTTGTGCGCGTGACGTCACGGCACCTGCGCAGTTGCGGCGGAAGCAACGGGCGGACCCGAGAGTATATTCTCCTCCAGAACGCCGGGGGGGTCATGCATTAAGTGCACGTATGTGTCGCTCTTTCCCCCAGGGAAGGGGGAGAGGGGAGGGAAGCAAACGAGCACCTGCACCTGATGAGGCTTAGCCAATTAGTATCTCCTCTTAAGGCACTGATCCCTGGGGGAGACTCACTGACTTCCTCTTGATCCTGTGAAACGCCCGCATGCAGCCACTGGTCTGATTGACTGGTAAGTACTTTGTAAAATGTTTGTAACTGCTTTCCCCTGTGTGGGGTCTATACTATGGTTCTATAGTACCCCCTTTTATCATCCTCTCCACTCAGTAAGATCTGATGTTGATATTACAATTTTCTAGAACCCCGGGCTATCACATTTAAGCTACTCCGGTCCTCAGGATTAGGTAATCAAGCACTGCCATCACCTCACTCTTTGTGTTTATCTTTCACGCACTGTTTGGCCTTGGTTCTGTGGGTTGTTGTGTTTCTATTGGGTTTCATTCACATTCATATGTCTTCTCATTTTTCCTCTCACTCCACTTCCAGTCACTCTTCCCATCACTTTCACTGCACTATCCCCATACTTCCTCTCTTCCAGCTTAGGCTGGTCTTCCTCATTCCTCTTTTTGGTCCCTTTTACTGGTGTGGGGCTAGTACTTTGTTTCCAATTCCTCCACCGCAGTATGGTCTTGCATGGGTAGCAGGGTAATTGTTCTTTGTCCTGTAAGTCACTTATTCACTTCCTTCACTTTTCTGTCTTCATCGCCTTTGTTCCCCTGTCCGCTCCCTCATTCCCTATCCCCCTCCACTCCCCCCCTTTTCCCTCCCCCTATTTCCCCTCCCCCTCCCCCCCTTTTTTTTCCCTCTTCCCCCCCATCCCCCCCTTTTTTTCCCTCCCCCCTCCGCCCCCTTTGTCACATTTCTGTTCCATGCACACCCATGGACCTATTCCAATACCAACAAACTGCCTTGAACTAGGGGAACCACTACTCCTCTGGGGGAATTAATTATTCCTTTAATTTTATTCCAGCACCACTGTTATTCTATCTTGGGTATAGCACGTGCCACCTGCTTTCTGTTTTTCCTTTCCCCCTCCCTGTGGGGGGTAATATATGCGTGATCCCTTGCAAGGCACGTCTGGCTTATTACCCACTCTCTGGGGAGCTGACCTATCACCGGGGAGGCAAAAGACACAGCAGGGATTATATCTTTGTCATCATGAACACTCAGAACTATCGGGAACTTTGTGACTGGTAATTATGCAATTTATGCAGATATGTTGTGCTGTATACATAGGACTGTTATCGTTGAATTTTATGTTATGTTTGATATATGCTTACATTTCTACAGCTGACAACTATCCTCTGAAGAAGACCCAGTTCAGGGTCGAAACGCATCAGGATTTTAACATTTATGATCTTGTTGTCCTATTATACTGTATTGTACATTGCAGCCGATTATGGGCACTGTCCGTTGTGTTTTTCACTTTATATTGTACTCCAGTTCATGTCCTGACTGTATAGGTCAGGAACCCATATGTTTTACCTGTACCAATAAAACTAACATTTTTTCACTATCTACATTGCATTTATTGGCTGCCTTAAAGCCCCGTTAGGGGGTCTCCATACAATTTTTATGCATCGTGTGGGGTGCACAGCCTATCTGTCTGTACTCTTGTGAGTGTCCTTGTTTGGTTATTAATGATAAAAAATGTGTTTGGGTACAGTGTAGCACGACTACGCAATTGTCATTCAAAGTGCGACAGCGCTGAAAGCTGAAAAGTGGCTTTGGCAGGAAGGGGGTGTAAGTGCTCGGTAGGCAAGTGGTTAATCTATGGACCCAATACATTCCAAGCTTAGAAATACCTCTAATTAGGAAACTACCCCTCCAATGGGAGCTATATTTGTCTATCCCTAAAAAAATGTGTTAGGGGGATCCCTATTGTGGGTAGTAATAATGTTTAGATACAGAGTGCTTGGTGAACCCATTCTTAATATTATTAATATGCTCATTCAAGCGAACCTGAAGGGGGCGTTTTGGCCTGCCCACATACTGCAGTCCACACAGGCACTGCAGCAAGTAGACTACCCCCTCAGTAGAGCATGTAATAAAAAGGTTCTATCTGATGTTCCTTAGAAGTGCAGGTAGAAACAAAACTATTAGTTCTCCTAGACCTGCATCTATTAAGCGAGCATACTTGACATTTTCTACATTGATAATAGCCCACAGGCTCACTGAAAAACCAAGGTTTGTAGTTAGGGGAGTCTAGGACATTAGGAGCCAATTTATCCCTCAAAGGTCTAACTGGCAAAAAGGTACTCCATATCCTATCATTTCCCAGAATATGCCAATGTTTATTGATAATGTGCTTAATATTCTGGTGTTGATTTTAAAAACTTGTGATGAATGGATTTTTAAAGGTACAGTCCCTATCCTGTTCAGGGATCTCTCTTTCAATAAATCCGCCCTATCTACAAGTGTGACCTGATTGAGGGTATCAGATAAAGACTTCAATGAGTACCCTTTCTCCAGAAATCTCTGTGTTAAGGTCCCAGCTTGCACTAAAAACTCCTCGTGATCTATGCAGTTGCGCTTAAGCCTCATATACTGACTTTTAGGTACTGACCTAAGCCAAGAGGCATATTGGCAACTGTCTACCTGAATGTAAGAATTTCTGTCAGTTTATTTAAAAAATGTAGAAGTGATAAATGAATCACACCTGACAAAAATGTTAATGTCCAAGAAGTTAATCTCCCTACAACTTGCCTCATAGGAGAGATGTATCCCCCTATTGTTTAAATTAAGAGAATACATAAATTCAGACAGGGCAGCTTCGCTTCCATCCCAAAGGAGGAGGATATTTTCTATGTAGTGTGCCCATAAGACCACTTCCGGTCTCCTCTGAGCATGGACGACATCAACATCCTCCTCCCACTGAGCCATAAATAAGTTTGCCAGGCTAGGGACATATTTAGCCCCCATAGCAACACCCCTATCCTGGCAGAAGTATTGGTCGTCAAACCCCCAAAAATTATGGGTAACGACAAATTCAAAAAGTTCCATAATGAAGACAATCTGTTCTCTAGGGAGACCAGAGTCTTGGTCCAAAAAGCGCTTAACAGCACTCAATCCAAGCTCATGAGTGATGATTGTGTACAATGAGGTGACTTCTGCTGTCACCAGCCACATCCCTTCACGTGGCTTGAATCCTGACAAAAGATTGATGACATGACGTACACTATCATCCCTCATGAGCTTGGTTTGAGTGCTGTTAAGCACTTTTTGGACCGAGACTCTGGTCTCCCTAGAGAACAGATTGTCTTCAATATTTTTTTTACCACAATAATATTTTATTGCAAATGTAAAGAGAACAACATTTAAACAAATTGTACCAGAGTATAACCATTGTAGATACATATACATGAATAGTATGATTGTCATAACATATACTTAACTTCAGCAATTTGTTCCTAAGCAATATACAAGATGAGATAAAAAAACAATATAGTCAATTCTGTGAGATTCTGATTTTAAAAATAAGAAAAAACTGAGGTAATCATGAATAATTTTGTTGCATATGGTCTGAGTGTTTGCTCTAATTCGTGTAAGCATGGTATTTGCTATGTGGGCAAGAGTAACAATGTGTAATAAGAAGTAT
The DNA here is from genome assembly GCF_042186555.1 of Aquarana catesbeiana. NCBI lineage: Eukaryota > Metazoa > Chordata > Amphibia > Anura > Ranidae > Aquarana > Aquarana catesbeiana. The sequence goes on along the minus strand of NC_133324.1, from coordinate 785,020,600 downwards.
AGGTAGATGTTAGAGTTGAGGGAGAAAAGTTGGGAAAAAGAAAAGGAAAGAGATAAAAGGTATAGAGTAAATAAAGCCGGGGTCCAAGCGTTGCCATGATTAGTTTCCAGTCAGTGAGTCATAATCCAAAGAGTATTTGAAGATGACCCAAGGCTGACATTTTTTGTTAAACTTTTCAGTTGTTTTGTGTGCAGTTGCCCTTATTTCCTCCATTGTGTATAGGTTGTGTACCTCATTGGGCCAATCCTTAATTGTGGGGGTGTTTGTGGATGTCAGGGTTCTTACCTTGGCAGGCGGGGCGCCCGCGGTGGTGTGCGTCAGGGTGCGTCGGCGCGCGTTGGCGCGCGCGTTTCTGCGGACCTCGCCGTGTGGGCTCCTCGCGGCGCCGGTGTGTGTGTCCAGGATCGTTCCACTGTGCACGCCGGTGTGCGGGGGCGCGCGCGTGGGCGTTGGCGGGCGCGCGTGCCTGTGTGTGCCGGGGCGCGCGCGTGCACGTCGTTTGGCGCCAAAAGCCCTATTTAAGCCAGTGAGTTCTGGTGACCAGTGCTGCCTAATCAACAGCTAGTCGTTCCAGAGCCTGACCGTGTACCTTGTTTGTTCCTGTTATACCTATTGACCCGGCCTTGTCCCCCGACCTTTCTCTGAACTCTGCCTGCACCGACCTCTGCTTGTCTGACCATCCGCTTGCCTGTTCCACTGTACCTCTGCTGTCTGCCTGTTACCAAACCCGGCCTGTCTCCTGACCATCCATCTGCCTGCTCTCTGGGATCCTGTCAGCCTGTCTGCAGTCTTCCTGCCTGTTGTCCACACCAGCCTGCTCTGCTCAGTGAAGGTGCTCCAGCCTACTCAGTCTTTGCTACAGTTAACCCTGTGACACCCGGACTGCAATACCTGAACAGCCACACAGGCCTTCATACCACTCTGTACTGTCGTACCCCCTGTTTACTCTACCAGGGGGCCGATAGTCGGAGGGTAAGGGAGCCTACCCTCTGCCCGACAGGACTCGCCGGTCTGGTAAGTAGGAGCCTGATAGTGGATTTCCAATGCCTAGGGATCACTGCTTTTGCAGCAGTGAGCAGGAATCTGGTCATTATTCGTTTGTAGGTTTTCATTGAACGATTTGTGATGTGAAGCAGGCAGCATGCTGCAGTCAGTTGGATTGATGTTTCTGTTATATGTTTTATAATTTCACATACTTTCTGCCAGAATGGTTGTATCAGAATACAATCCCACCACATGTGTAGTAATGAGCCCTTCTCCTGGTTACAGTGCCAACAAAGATCCAGAGCCATGGGGATTCATCTGTGTATCTTAATCGGTATATTGTACCAATTAGTCAAAAGTTTGTACGATGTTTCCTGAAGGCGTGTACTGATTGCGCATTTATGTGCAAATACGCAAGCATGTAGTCATTGGTCATCACTAAAAGAGGTGCTTAGAGCAGATTCCCAAAGCTCATTGTGTTTATTCTGCTCTGTGGATCTGGAGGTCTGTAACCAGGTGTATGTTAATTAAATGTTTTTTCACTTTAGATCGCCTTGAAGCATACTGTCTAAAAGCAGGTTAATGCTCTCTTAAAGTGTTTGTGTTTTTTTAGAATTGAAGACATAACTGTGGATCTGGCGATAATCCCAATTCATCAAGTTTAATTGAATCCCTTCTGATTGAAGTTCCGACCACGTTTTCAGCCTGCCTCCAGTGAAACAGTGTGTGGCTAAGAGGGGTCTACCTTTTTCTGTTTGTATCCGTGTGGGCTTTGTCATTCCAGGCAGGAAGTCTGGGTTGTAACCTAATGGGGTTAAAGGGGGAAGTAGGTCAGATATCTGATGAATTTTTTGTAGGGTCGTAAGCATTATTCCTACTAGGGGATGTTTTTTCAATTGAATTGGACAGGATTTCCAGGGTATCCATGGGGAGTATGTCACAGGTATTGATCCTATATTGTTCTCCAGAGGCACCCAATCCTTATTTTCTGCATGACACGTCCATTCAATAATTCATGTAAGATGTGCAGCATAATAATAATGTTTGAAAAGAGAATAATTAGAGAGCAAGTGCAAATATATAACAATCACAAAAATGACAAATAAAATTGCAAGTGAAAAGTAATAATCACAAAGATGTAGGAAATATTGTGTCACTAGTGACAACCATAAATAGCTTTCAGCTAGAGTCCAGTCAAAAAGCATTGAAAAGTGTTGAAATATCAAGCAGTGAAAGCAAAAAAATTCAAAAATTCAAAAACAAATAGTGTTAAAAAACTGATGTAGATTCTCAAAACTTCTGCATAAATCCTCCTAGTATTCGGCAAACATCAAGAGAACAGTAATCCACCACCATCACCAGCCACACAGCTTACTCAAAAGCGCTTTATAGACATGCCAGAAATGTTTGTATGATCACGGCTTGGTCCAGGTCAGGAACGCTGTGGCTGCATGGACACTGGATGGATTTAGATGAACCCTCAGATGAAGAATGGTCATTGAAGACCATTAGTGCCATAAATGGGAAGAAAATTAATGGAAGGCTCCCATCGTGAAATAAGCCAAAAACTTATTAAAACAGACTAAAAAACAGGCTAAAAAAAAAACGCATTAGCCACATGTGGGTTTATTGGGACAATCAAACAACGAATGTAGCTACAAGGCTATGTAACAAGCGGAAGTGGCGTGTCACATTCGGTAAATCTGACCAGTTTCGTCAGTATGTTCTGATGTCATCAGGGATCGTACGTACGGACACGTTGCTTCCTTAAAATACAACTGCCATTAGAGAGTATCCAATCCGGTGCCATCCTACCCGATTAGGAAATTTACCATGATTAAGATAAGCTGGAGGAGAACCATTAAGTGAATAAGTAAAGGCTGCCATCTTGTGGCCAAAAGCCAAAATGCAGTTACAAAAATATAATGAAACATCTAGACTTTTTTGAAGTTTTGTTTGTTGTTTGAAGTTCAGAAATCCCAAGCCTCCATTTTCTTTGGCACATGCGAGCAGTTGGATGCTAATACGGGTGTCAGAAACCATGAAATCAGACCGAGACAGAAGTACAGTTGAATCACGCTTGTTTAATAATAAAAATAAATAGAACAAACGTAGTCAAAACTTAACAAGAGGTCAGGAACCGGAATGGATAGTCAGACAAACCAAACATCAGGAAGCCGGAGATGAGCGTAGTAAAACAGCAAGCAGGATCTGGAGCCAGAAGGGATGTCAGCCAAGCAAGTCTTTTTACAGGAATGCAGGAGAACGTCTCTGTGATGTTGAGTAAGGGTAAGGCAGAGATCCTCTGGGCTGGACAACTTAAGTAGGCAGGACTGATAAGCAGGATATCATCAACAGCTGAGTACCTGTGAAGAGATAGGAGCTGGCAATTAGCCCAGCCCTGACAACAGGGTTTTTTCATTTTTTCGTCACCCATAGAAATCTCCTGAGCATGGAGGGCACAGAAGAAGCTCATTGGTAAAAGGATTGGGATGGTCTGGAAAAAATACAGAATTCTGGGCAGGACTGTCATCTTGATTATGGACGCTCTACCAAACCATGAGAAATATTTTAAAGACCATTTCACTACGTCCCTATTTATGGAATGTAATAGGGGTTTAGCTTTCATTGCATAGAGTGAGTCAAGATTTGGTGTTAGCCATATACCTAGGTATTTAAGGGTCCTTTCCTCCCACTTAAAAGTGCAATTGTTTTGAAAAAGTGTTCTCGTATTGTCTTTTAAGGATAGGTTCAATGCTTCTGATTTCTTATAATTTATTTTGAAGTTGGAAATATAGCTGTAATGTGTAAATATTTTGCATAAATGGGGCATAGTTATATGTGGTTGAGTTATAAAAAACAAAATATGCATATCTTTAAATTTTCTCTCCAATTTGGAAGCCATATATGGATGGGGAATTATTCACTGTGTGGATTAGGGGTTCTAGATTAAGAATGAAGAGCAATGGGGAAAGGGGACATCCTTTTCGCGTTCCATTGTGTATCTAGACCGTATCAGATAGAGCGCCATTGATTTTTATTTTTGCAGTAGGGTTTTGATAAAGGGTCTCTATCCATGATAACATATGTGGTTTTAATCCAATATGAGTACAGGTCGCAAGTAGGAAGTCCCACAATACGTGATCAAAGGCTTTCTCCGCATCTGTGGATAGTAGCATGCCTTCAAAGTCCTCTGTTTGTGCTTTATGGATAAGGTTTAGCACTTTCGTCACATTGTCCCTGGCTTCTCTACCTGGCATAATGCCTGTCTGTTCTGGGCAAATTGTCTGATGCAATAGGGGCCTCAAACGATTTGCCAATATTTTGGTGAACAGCTTCAGGTCTAGATTAAGCAAAGAGATTGGTCTATAATTTGAACAGTCTAATGGATCTTTATTTGGCTTGGGTATCACTGTGACATGTGCTATCAGGAAATCCATTGGGACTTCTCTAGGATCTTTTAGATAATTGAGGTTTTTCAAGAGGTGGGGAATCAGGAGTGTAGAAAAGGTCTTATAATGGTGCGCAGTGAACCCGTCCGGGCCTGGGCTTTTCCCTGTTTTAAAAGATTTAATGACTTGTAGTAGTTCATCATCTTTAATTGGCTCTTCTAATTGTTGTGTGTCACTGTCACTTAATGTGGGTAACCCGCTGTCTGTAAGGAATTGTTGAATTATTTGTGTTCGCGTTCTGTGTAGGTCTTTCGGTTTGTGTGCTTTCGGGCGATTATACAAGTCTGTGTAATAGTTGTGAAATGATTGAGCTATTTTTTCAGTGTCTTGCACTAGTTGAGTGCTTTTGTTTTATATGGCAGGTATGTTTGTGGACAACTGTACATCTTTTAACAACCTAGCAAGGAATTTCCCTGTTGTCCTTCCCTGTTCATAGTAAAATCCCTTTCTCAAAAAAAGGATCCTTTGTGCTTTCAAGTTTAAAATTGATTGTAATGTTTTTCTCAGGTCCAATAATTCAGTAGCTGTTTCCGGTGCTAGGGTTTGTTTATGTTTTGCTTACAATTTGCCAATTTGAACTACCAGGTCATTCAATTCCCTTTCCGCCTCCCTTTTTTTTGCGGCACCTAGCTTGATAAACTCTCCCTTAATCACACATTTATGGGCTTCCCAAATTGACAGTGGAAAAACCTCTTCTGTATCATTTTCAGTAAAGTAAGTTTTTATGGATTCTGTTATTTTGCCAATGCTTGGGTTGTGTGTTAGCAAGGACGGGTTTAGCCTCCATGTGTTCTTTTCATCCAGCAGGTGTCTGTAAGGTTAGAGAAATTGGGGCATGATCTGAAAAGGATTTGATTTCTTTTTTGGCATTTTGCAGTAGGTGCAAATCCCTCTGAAAAAAAAAATATAATCAATACGCGTGAAATTATTATGCAGAGCAGAGAAATATGAGAAATCCCTGCCAGAAGGGCTAACCATGCTTCATGTATTAACCAGTGTACGGGAAGCTAACCAGGATTTGCTTTTTCTCAGTTTTCTATATGGTAAGCTTGATTTGCCATCAGATGTATCCTGTAGTGGATTCAGCGGTACATTGAAATCCCCTCCTAGTATAATGCATCCTGTGGCAAAGCTTTTCTGCTCCTCGCCCACATGTTGACAGAAAATTACTTGAGCCAAATTCAAAAAATACACATTTGCCAACGTGATTGGTATCCCATCCCAGTGTCCTTTAATCTCCCTTCTGTGTCTGCATGTTGCTGTGATAATTCTAAGCCTGAGTTTTTGTTGAGCAATATTGATACCCCCTTAGATTTAGAGATATTATTGGTAGCATGGTATACATAAGGGTAATGTTTATTGTGTAGTTGTGGCATATTTCCTGTTTTAAAGTGTGACTCTTGAATAAAAACTACCTTGGTTTTATCTTTTGTAGTTCTCTAAGCAGTGAGACTGGTTTCTCAAGAGTATTTAGGCCTCTAACATTATGAGAGACCAAAGAAGATTGTTTGTGAAGTGTGGAGTAAGTCATGGTCTACTGAACAAACAGTTAATCTGAATTAAGTGGTTGTTGTTAATGGATCCCCTGGTAGAAAGAGAAAGTAATAGCAGATATAAAAGGAATGAAAGGAGTGATAGAATATTAGTTGCTGAACACTCTATAGAAAGTAAGTCCAAATAATAGAGAGGTTGAAGTCTAACGTATCCTGGTATAAACCTTAAGGAGAGAATCACAGGATTCTTATTCAGCTATATGGCTGAATAGAATCCACTGGAAGAGGCAGTGGGAGGTTATTACTACAGAATTGTAGGCAACAAAAAAGCATTCCTGTTGTAATATAGGGTATAAATGCCTCGCTTCGCGAATCATTAATATTTTAATATTCATGTACCTCTTCCAGCCATTTGGGTAGTAACATGAACAAACAATTGAAAAGCTTAAGGTAGTATAGTGATAAACAGATTCACTAGTTTAAGCATACGTCATGAGTAACTGATAACTAACTGGTAACATTCAGAAATGATCAAACCTTAACTGTACCTACACGTCCTTGAGACGGTTTGGGTGTTAGAATAGGGAGTATTATATGGTAACACGTATTGTTGAGGGTGGCAACTAGTAACACCTATTCTGCTGCATTCCTGAGTTTGATAAGGAGACTACTACATGACCAATGAAGGACAGGGTATAAAAGAACCTTCTAAATGTATCATGGTGCGCTATTTGGGATATCGACTCTCAGTACATTAACTAAAGTTTCTGAGCTCTATGAATTGGATGATAATCAAAGAGGTCCTATATCTTGTCTGGTCGAGCCGTAGATCTGTAAACCTGTATAACCATTTATATATAAAAGAAGAATTAGTGCATGAAGAGTAAGACATAGGAATATGTAAACAAGTGATAAATGACATTTGTGGTTGATTCTTGTTGAGACCCTGAGTATCATCCAATCGGCCCTGATCCCAGGATAGCTGAGGAAGTGATACCCTTTGACCAAACCAGGCCAGAAGGTGAGTAGTTAATATAGTATGTATTGTCTTGATTGAGGAGAGGTTTCTCCGCGTGTCTTACATGTTTTGTCTGTGGCTATTGGTCGAACTGGAGGTCCAATATTCAAATCATAAACATCCATGACCATAAAATATAGGACAGAGGTGGTTAGAGGGTGGGAGTAAATGCAAACATATATAAGTGTGTAATCAGCCCATGTGGTTAGGACTTAATTTATTGCAACCATACTGGTCCCAAGGGATGGTTGGGCATACAGCAAAAAAGTACAGTCTCAGGCAACGGATAGCTTCCAGTGTCCTTTCGTCTGTAAGAAAAATCTGTTTAGTGCAATTCCAACTAATGTCAATAGATGGCACGCAAGGATAATATTCGCTGTATGAGAAGAATTTCAGCAAGAAAGGTCAAAAGTTATAATCTGTAAAAGGCACTGTGTCACAAATAGGCAGGATTAGCCACCCAGGAATTAAATATACAGATTACAGTTAACCCATGGAGACAAATATGTCAGTTAGGGTTGGAGCCAACAGGCAGTGATGACTCGTACAAATTCAGTCAAACGTGGCATCATATGTAACTTGCATCTTCAGCTCTTAAGTAAAATGTGAGCAGAGTTAGATGGGTATCACAGTGCAGGTGCTGTCTTGAGATCTGGGTCCTTTGGCCAAGGGGATTTGCCATGGTTGAGGCCCATGCATTTGTTGAACTTCAAATTTTTAGTGGAGAGCAGTTTGGAGGGGGACGCCTGTGGAGTGTGGGGAGGAGAGGTTCCCTGAATTGGAAGGCAGGAATTCTTTCTACCAGTCTGGTAATTCAATCAGTGGCAGATTTAGCTGATCACAGAAGACTGGGATGTCCTCAGGCATCCGCAGGTAATATTGTATTCCTTGATATGTGGTGTTGAGGGCAAATGGAAAGCACCAGCGGTAGGGTATTTCTTTCTCTTTTAGAATGGCCAACAAAGGGTGTAAAGCTCACCTGTTCTCGAGTGTGATGTGTGAAAGATCCTGAAATAGGGAGATATTGTGTTCATTGAAGAGGTTTTGGTCATTCCATCTGGCCTTGTTAAGAATCTCCTCCTTAAGTGGGAAGCTGTGCAGGCAGCATACAATGTCTCTTGGAGGGGATGTATCAATGGGACGGGGATTCAGGGCCCTGTGTGCCCACACAAAATCTATCTCAGTGCCTTTAGAGCGATCGAGAAGTTAATTAAAAACAGCCTGGAGAGCTTGCTTAATGTAGGGTGGCTCCACTGTTTCAGGGATCCCCCTAACCCTGATGGTCTGCCTCTTTCCTCTGTTATCAAGGTCCTCCAAATGCCTGTTAATGAGAATTAAATGAGTGGCGTGGGATGAGACCGCCATCTCTAAATGCTCCACTGCTCTATCCCTTTTGCCATCTGCTCTCTATGTATGGGATATACGGTCAGAAAGGGATAGAAGATCAGTGATAGTAGAGAAGGTTTTTTTTTATATCTGCTGCTATCTGTGTCATTTCTGACAGTGGATGAGTGTAGTCTGTGTATGCAGGCTCCCTTACCATGTCCTCAGAAGCCGACAGGGGGTCTTCACTGTGTTTAGCCTCATGCTGCAGGAGTGCCATTTTGGCTGCAGAACGACCTCTGGTTCAGTTGGCCTGAGTCCCAAAAAGTTTGGGTAAGCTGCGGGAGTCTGGAGTGGAGAGTGATCGGTGCTGACTGGGGCCGGGTGTGTGCCTGTCCTGCTTGCCCATTACTGATGCTGAGAGGCTGGAAGGGGTTGTTTTCAGCCGCAGGTGTGCAGAGCTCTGTTAGTCAGCATCCATTCCTGTCGAGTTCCAGGCCACGCCCCCCAGATTGTCTTCATTATGGAACTTCTTGAATCCTCCAAAACCCCTGGCCCAGACATTTTTCCAGCCCCATACTACAAGAAATTTCAAAGCTGCTTAATACCTCATTTAAAATCCCTTTTCAACCACATCCTTACAGGGAATGTCTTCCCAGATGACATGCCCTTGACCAATATGTCCCTGATCCCCAAACCAAATAAGGACCACTCTGTCCCACAAAATCTTGGTCATTAACAACAACCTAAAAATATTTGGCCGCCTTTTGGCAGATAGACTCTCCAAGATTATAACTTACTAATCTCCCCAGACCAAACGGGATTCATCCCAACTAGGCAAATTACCGACAACATCCAACTAGCCTCCAATATCATATAAGACGCTGATCTTTTCTCCCGTAAAGTGTTACTGCTGACTCTTGATATACACAAGGCTTTTGACAGCATTCTGTGGCCCTATCTCAAACTTACCCTCAAGAAGTTTGGCTTCCAAGGTACCTTTGTGCATGGATTTCGGGCCCTTTACCACCACCCGCGTAATCGGATAAAACTCCCAGTTTGCAATTCAGATTATTTCACTCTGGACAGGGGAACAAGGCAAGGTTGCTTTGGCTATCGAGCCCCTGGCCCGTTCCATCAGCCTGGACCCAAATATTAGGGGGTATATGAAGGAGGACCAAGAGTTTAAACTCAGCATGTCCTCTGATGATGTTCTTCTATTTTTGACAGATCCGGTAGTCTCCTAGCCCAATCTAGTCTTCACCCTACACATATATCAGGATGTTTTGGGTCTGGGGATAAATCTTTCCAATAAATTTCCCACCAACCTCAATTTTCAGTATTCAATCCAAGTTCGGTTTTACTGTGGGTGGAGAGACGCTGCCTTACCTGGGCATTAAACTGGCTCCATCTCTTCACAGAATGTACCCTCAAGCATTCTCCCGTATTAGATAACTATTGCACACTTGGGCCCCCTATCATAGCACCTTTCTGGGCAGGATCTAGGCTGTGAAGATGTCAATCCTCCTGTTATTTTATTTTGGGGCTCTCCCTATAAATGTGTCCTATCAAATGATTGAACTAATCCAGGAAGACCTCAACAAATTTATCTGGCAGGGTAAAAAACCCCACCTGGGTAAAAAGATGGTGTATAGACCATGGGCCATGGGCGGGCTGGGCTTAACAAATCTTTGGCTATATTACCTTTCTTCCAGGTTAGTTCAACTGGCACAATGGAACAATCTCCGACCTATATCCCCTGGCTCCATTTCGAGCGGATTTCCATAGATCCCTATTTCCTACCTGGCATATTATGGGCAGGTGCAGTATACCTCAAAGACCTGTCCCCTCTCAATCTTGTGGTGGGTCAATCCCTCCATCTGTCGCCACTATACAAACAAAAATTCACTCTGCTCCTGCCAAGGCCCAGGCTGGCGAATTTTGTGGGAGATCCTACATTCCTCTCCAAGAGATTTTGCCATGTGGATCTCAAAAGACACTATTACCTTGGATTCATTATTGCGTGATGGGGTAATTTGTTCTTTCTCTGCTCTACAATTAAGCCATTCCCTTCCCAGAACAGAATTCTATAAATATCTGCAGATCAGACACATTTTTTAGTTCTCATTACACCCTGAAAGGAGTTAAGAGTTAGGAAGGAGTTCAGTGTTAGCCGCCTGAGACTCAGATCGAGAATTTGTTGTTTGTTCACTATATATAGCGGTGCATCAGTACACCACCCGTGCCCCAGGATGACGTCAGATTAGTGTCGAACCGCGCCAGGAGCAGCGACGTGCTGACGCCACCGCGCTGTTGCACGGGCATTTTTATACTATTGCTTGCTGGCCAGCATTGCTATTGCTTTGAAATATTTCCACTTTATGCTTGTAAGCATATTTTTTATCCAAATAAAATACCACTTGGTTTTACCGATGGCGATTCCTTTCTATATTTTTTCCTGGAGCATCATGAACACTTACATCGAGCTGTCTCTGGTGGCTGGCCATTGACTATTGAACATAACCACAGTATCCAGTAACGCCCATTTCATTGGCCATTGGAGGCACGGGGAGGATTAAAGGCGCTGACTGGGTATTAGCCACAAGTTTGAACAGCTTGTGCAGCTAGTAAGCTTGCACTTTATTTGGTGGTGGATTCATGCTGTTGTTCAAAAGCCAGAGAGGATTTCACCTTATTGAGTTGTTACAAACACCTATCTCTTTTTGAGGTCTCTAGAATGTGTTTTTTGTTCATTTAATTTTTTCTCACATACCTTTGAACTTTTCACAGAATTAGTCCGACATTGGAGGACTTCATATATGTCACACGATTTATTGTTTTTTGGAAGTTATCATCAGTTGACCTATTTTTAGGTTATTCATTTATATTTGTGTGTTATCACATTTGGTTTAACAGTTCATTTGAAGATGCAGCTCCTTTTTTACTTATTTTTCCTTGTGTGTATTTCACTTTGAGTTGCAGCTTGGGTTATTGGGTTTGTACACAGCACAAATTTAATTGGGTCTGTATATTGGACAGTTTTTATGTAAGTCAGAAAATGGGAACTAGGAAGGAAAATTCCTTCTCTAATTCCCTAAGCCTTTGGAGAAATTATTTCTTTATTTGAGAGGTGATCTGGATTATATAACCCCTGATGATGTATTTTGGGCATTCCAAAGATTACCATAGGAAGTATCCTTGATGGAATTTAGGGGGAATCAAATACATGGTCTACATGAGAGACTGTCGCATGGGGAAGTGAAAAATGTGTGTAGTTTTGTTTAGTAGGAATACTGTAGTGCCTGTCAAGTAACTTTTAACTCTTGCATAGAGATCAATGATAAATGATTGTGCATTGGTTGCTCTGAGCTGAAGTATTTTGCATCCAAATTTTCACCTTATTAAACAGCCTATGTCTCAGGTTTTAAGATGTGTTCCCATTGGTCATTTTATCTTCCAAAATATATGCTGAAGATTATGTGTAATTTCCTTCTATATAGGATATAATTGCAAGTGCTTGTTACAATAGCAAGTGCTTACTATGGCCCTGAGGTGGGCACATTGTGGTGCATGAGGTGGCAATATTGATTTTATTATATTATTGACAAAGATATACAGATTTAATGTTACAATTTGTGCACTTGCCTCATTGTTCTTCTAGATATATAAAAAACATGATATCACACATGGCCATGTTTTATTTTTCTTTTAAGCAGTCTTTTTTTTTAGTTTTCAAAGGTTACTGAAGAAGAAATCTGCTTGCTATACTTACATTATACTGAGCCTCCTAATGGTTATACTGATCTGGGATTTTTTTAAATGCAATGTTACTGAAGCCCCCTCAGGAATATAAGCCTGGGAACACCTGCCACACCTGTTTATCTATCTCAGTGATAGTAACCTAATATTGTTCTGATGAAGTGAAAATATGATTTGCTGCTGCCTTTACAATGTTTTATACTAGAAATGTACCAGTGTAATATTTTAAACATGAACATATAATTACTGTTGCCAGTATGTATTCACTAATTATAGGGTACGATAATAAATCATAAAAAATATAACTTTATTTTTGGTCAGGAGGCATGACTAAATATCATGCTTAAATTATTTACACTATGCTAATCATAAACAAGCAATCAAAAGGGGGTTTTGATATTTGTTCTAGCTTACCTGTGCAAAACAGTAAACCTGTCTGACATGTAACAAGTAAATAAGTAATGTCTAATGTTTTTGTATATATTTTCTTTACAATATATAGTATTCTAGGGATAAACATTTATACCTATGTGTAGCATTTGATATATACAGTATACTGTGTATATATATATATATATATATATATATATATATATATATATATATATGGGGTTGAGGTCGGGACTATGTGGTGGAGGGGGGATTATGGTGTGGGGTTGTTTTTTAGGGGTTGGGCTTGGCCACTTAGTTCCAGTGAAGGGAACTCCTAAGGCATCAGCAAATGAGGACATTTTGGACAATTTCATGCTCCCAACTTTGTGAGAACGGTTGTTCCAATATAACTATGTACCAGTGCACAAAGCAAGGTCCATAAAGACATAGATGAGCGAGTTTATGATGGAGAAACTTGAATGGTCTTCACAGAGTCCTGACCTCAACCTGATAGAACACCTTTGGGATGAATTAGAGCAGAGACTGCGAGCCAGGCCTTCTCGTCCAACATCATTGCCTGACCTCACAAATGCGCTTCTGGAAGAATGGTCAAACATTCCCACAGACATGCTCCTAAGCCTTGTGGAGAGCCTTTCTGGAGTTGAAGCTGATATAGCTGCAAAGGGTGGGCCAGCTCAATATTGAACCCTACGGACTAAGACTGGGATGTCATTAAAGTTCATGTGCATGTAAAGGCAGGCAAATAAAATGCCCAACCTGCAGCACCTTGTATGTTTATTAAGAGAGTAAAAAACCCATCAAAAAGACATCAAAATAACAAATAACAATGTTTCTGATTTAGTAAGATCCTTCATCAGGTATGGCAAGCAAGTTTGTATGTACAGCATTTTTGTGTAGTAAAAGCACATTAATAAACTGCAGAGGTCTAAGCTTCCTTGCTTTATTGCAAAGTGACCTTACTAGACACCTAAGTAAAACAAACATTTAAACCATTATGGTCTCCTTTACTGAATCAAAGCAATTATGGTAGACAGGCATTCTGTTTTTGTATTTGTAAAGGTTTAGTTCATATATCTGAGAAAGCCCATCTAAAATCTTTTTTGCCTTAAAATGTGACCATTTTTGGTCTTTAAATGTAAGCATTATCACAGCTTATACTATTTTATTGATATTGTAATCTGATTTTTAAAACATTGTATTATTCAAATATTGTATTGTTTAAATATTTCTCACATTTCTCATTTTATTCACATCATTAGATTCCTAGTCCGATAGTTTCAACCCTTTCACTTTTAAAAATAATATTGATATAGATTTTTTATTAACTTATTTGACAATGCTCATATTTTGCAAATTATATAAGACATTTAGATCTCAATTCCACTTATAAATTGATTAAAATGAGTCAATAAAACCCTGTACTAATAGGCTTTGACCTTGTGCTGATGGACAAATGCAGTTTGCTGTAGACACCAGCTTGAGACACTTATGAAATCATGACCAATTCATTGACAGGTGCACCTGACCCGCATTTGTCCTGTTTTGAGTTGCTTTTGCATTTCCATAGACTTATTTAGGGGGAGAAGCAGTTCTGATGAGAACAAAAGTGTATTTACACAGGTCCTAAATGTATTTTTACATATTTCTAGCAAAAGTACTTTCAATCAGTGTGCTACTGATTTCATTGTACTTTTAGAGGTTAGACTTAGTCCAGGCTATATTGGTAAAATAAAAGGATGATTGCAGGGAGTTCAACCAATGGCCACAGTGTCTTGCAGGGGTGCCTGTGTACACAATTCTGCTATAAAGTATGTGGGGTTTATTTACTAAAAGCAAATAGGCTGTTCAATTTCCCTTTGCAAGTGAATTTTCGCTTAGCTTAGTGAATGTAGTGAACATTCACTTTGCAAAGTAAACCCAATCAAAATAAAAAAATATATATATATTTTTGCTTGTATATGATTGGATGATGGAAATCAGCAGAGCTTCACTTCATTCATCTAGATAAGTAAATATTCCCTTGCAAACTGAACAGCCCATTTGCCTTTAGTATCTCAACCCCTGCAGTTTAGCTCTTTTTGATTTTTGCATAGAGTTATGCTTTAAAGTGGTATTAAACTCAAAACCAAAAATTTCTTTTTTGCACCTTAACAATCATTAGATGTAGTGGCTACATTCGTTTCCTTTTTTAGACTTTTTAGACACCAACTGGGATGAAGGAGCATTGGAGCACATCAAACAACATAAATAACAAAATAACTCTTTGCACAACCACACCAAACAAATAAACTGTACAAGCAATGTATAATATTCACTCTTCAATATGTAACCTTCATATGTGAACATCCAACATCATTCCTTCTAGTGTCAACAATTGTACTATATATATAGATATATATAGATATAGATATATATATATATATATATATATATATATATATATATATATATATATATATATATATATATATATATATATATATATATATAGGATATAGATCTATAGATATATATATATATATATACTGTATATATATAGATCTATATATAGATCTATATAGATATATATATAGATCTATATCTATATATATATCTATATAGATATATCTATATAGATATATATATATATAGATAGATACAGTATATACATAAAGAAATATTTAAATTGCTGAAATAAACACAGAAAGTGAAGTCCTTTGGTCTTATTAATTAACCAAAACCAATATCCAGTGATAATCTTCAATCTTCACAAAATTATATTGTGTCACCACCAGCAAGTGTCCCCTTCTTCCTCCTTGTACACACCCAAACACTCTTACTTTAAGCAAAGACCTCTTGGGCTACAGGAGGTTTATTAGCACCTGTTAAAAAAGGGTCTGATTTCTCTGCAATTGAACCCAGTAGTAGGAGATTTGCTGATGTTCCAAAGGGTTAAACACACATCTCTCCTCAATGTAAGCTGTGCATGCAACAAAACAAACAAAATAACACATAGTGCTCTCTGTTATAGATTTTAATAAAAACTCTAGTGCTAACAGCATAAAGGCATGAATTGCATCCATCCAACACTGTGTCATACTCGTCCATCTGGTAAAGGAGAACAAGTCATTCCTCTCTGTAGAGATTGTCAGCCAGAAGGTTCCCATTAAGAATGATGACATCAGCAAACTCCGCTCCTTGCTTGCCAACATCATATACTTTTGTAAAGATTAAAGATTTTCACTGGGTGGATATTGATTTTGGTGAATGCACCAGATGGCATACACCCGAGAGCTATTCTTAATTCTTATGGACAGCATGTTGACAGGAATGATACCAGCTGATTGGCGAAGGGTCAATGTGGTCGAAAAAATCGGAAAAAAGGCCGAAACATATACCTGGGAACTACAGACCAGTCAGTCTGACATCAATAGTATGTACACTATCGGAGGGGATGATAAGGAACTATATCCAAGAATTTGTGATGAAAACAGTATCATTAGTAGTAATCAGCATGGGTTTATGAAAAGCAATTCTTGCAAAACCAATCTGCTAACATTCTACGAGGAAGTGAGCTGCCGTCTAGATAAGGGAAGGCCGGTGGATGTGGTGTATCTGGATTTTGCACAAGCATTCGATACAGTCCCTCATAGACGCTTAATTCACAAACTGAGGTCTGTAGGCATGGACCATAGGATTTGTACATGGATAGAAAACTAGTTACAGGGGCATGTGTAAAGGGTGGTGATAAATAGCAAATACTCAAATTGGTCTGGAGTGGTAAGCGGGGTACCCCAAGGCTCTGACCTGGGAACAAATGATATAGAGGGTGGTATAAATAGCTTAATCTAATTTTTTGCTGATGATATAAAGCTAAGTAGGGAAACAACTTCACAGCAAGATATAGAAACTTTACAAGAGGACCTAAATAAAATAATGGGGTGGGCAACTACATGGCAAACGAGGTTTAATGTTGAAAAATGTAACGTAATGCACTTGGGGGATAAAAAAGTGACTGCAAGTTACTTGCTAGAGGGTAAACCTCTGGGGGAATCCAGGATGAAGAAAGATCTGGGGGTCCTTGTAGATGACAGACTCAGCAATGGCATGCAATGCCAAGCTGCAGCAGGCAAAGCTAGCAGAATATTAGCATGCATAAAAAGGGAATTTACTCCAAAGATAAAATGATAATCCTGCCATTTAATAAAACTCTGGTTCGGCCATATCTTCTGGTCATCAATCTTCAGGAGGGAGGTGCAGGAACTGGAGAGAGTCCAGAGAGGGGCAACTAGGTTAATAAGGGGATTGGAGAACCTCAGTTATGAGGAACAACTACAAGCACTAAACGTATTCTCTCTGGAGAAGAGACGCTTGAGAGGCTATATGACAGCAGTATACAAATACCTCAATGGCAATTCTGACATAGGGAATAAACTATTCAGTCTCAGGGAGTGTAAGAAGACACAGGGCCACTCAATGAAACTGGAGGAGAAACGGTTTAACCTTAAACTACATAGGGGTTTTTCACTTCACAATCGGTGGTGTCAGCAGGAAGTATTAATAGTTTAAAAAAAAACTCTTGGATGAGTATCTTAGCGAGCACAGTATACAGGGACATGGGAAATGATTATGAACATGCACACCTGCACAGGTTGAACTGGATGGACTGGTGTCTTTATTTAACTTTACCAACTATGTAACCACTTGACGACCAGTAGTTTAACATATGCTGCTGATTGGCCACTTTTTTTGTTCCCCCGCAAAGGGGAACTTCCTGGTTTACAGGTACGCATGCGCACCCCATGATTCTTGCACTGTGGTTGGACACAGCATGAGTTTCTCCTCAGGCTTGTAGCCAATGATTTTGGCTGTAAACCTACTGATGGTTGTGGTCAACCACAGCACAGAGATCTGTTTGTGTTAGTAAACACACAAGGCAAATCTGGCTGGTTCTTATCCCTGATTTCACTTACAGTTCAGAGCTGAAATCAGATAGGAAATCCAGCCTGTCTGAGTAAAATCAGCACACATACACTTGTTAGGCACACAGTTAGCCCCTTGATTGCCCTCCTGATCAACCCTGTCACCCAGCCAGTGTCAGCACAGTGACAGCATACATTATTAACACTGATCACTGTATTAGTGTCCCTAGCAACAACAGATAGTGTCAGCTAGTGTCCTTCCCAGCCAGCAATAGTTAGCACCAGTACCTGATTGCATGCCACACTATCACAGTCACACTATAAGTTGCTGATCACCGCTATTACTAGTATCTGTCCGGGTTCTTATCCTGGTCACAGTCAGAACTATACTAGTGTCGCCAATAGTATAGTGTTCCCAAAACTGTAGTAGTAGGATCGAATGTGTAATTAACGTCCCACAAAAGCCTGAAGGTGGTCATTGGATTTTGGGCCCCTGTACGTGGCTAGGCTGGCAAAAATTCTCTCACTTGTGGTATCCCCATACTCAGGAGAAGTAGCAGAATCAGTTTTGGGGTGTAATTTTTTGTCATTTTCCAAAAACTTGTGGCAAAAAATAAAACCTTCCATGGACTCAACATGCTTCCCAGTAAATACCTTTGAGTGTCTACTTTCCAGAAAGGGGTCTTTTGGGGGTGTTTGCACTGTCCTTGCATTTTAGCACCCCGAAAAATGTGATAGGCAGTCAGAAAGTTAGAGCTGCTTAAAAGCTGTGTCAATTAGTACAGTACATATACCATAGTTTGTGGATGGTATAACTTTCACAAAAATCAATTAAAGTAGAGTTTCAGCCTGGGTGAAAAAAATTAAAAGGCAGCAGCTACAAATACTGTAGCTGCTGACTTTTAATATAAGGAAACTTACCTGTCCGGGGAGTCCGCGATGTTGGCACCCAAAGTTGACCCATCCATCTGCTCTGGGTGTAGGTGCCGGCATCCTTACTAAGGGAAAAAGGAAGTGAAGTCACTTTCTGAATGGTCCCGTTCTTCTGGGACACACACAGGTCCCAGAAGGCGACGGGGGAAGGAGGAGGGTAGCGCAGAAGTGACTTACCTCGCCGTGGCGCCATGGGATGGAAGTCCCAAATAAAATTTACAAATAAAGGTATGAAAACAAAAAAAAATCCCAAAATGAGGGGATTAGGGTGGTGTGTGCCTATGCTTACAAAGGAGTTACATTTTTCCCTGGAACTCCGCTTTAACCACTTCAGCCCCAGAAGATTTGGCTGCTCAACAGCCAGGCCATTTTTTGTGAATCGGCATTGCGTTGCTTTAACTGAAAATCTCGAGGTCATGCGACTCTGTACCCAAACAATATTGACATCCTTTTTTCCCACAAATAGAGCTTTCTTTTGGTGGTATTTGATCATCTCTGCGTTTTTTATTTTTTGCGCTAAAAAAAAGAGGGACAATTTTGAAAAAAACACAATATTTTGTACTTTTTGCTATAATATCCCCAATTTTTTTTAAAAAAAGCTAATTTTTTCCTCAGTTTAGGCTGATACATATTCTTCTAAATATTTTTGGTAATAAAAATCGCAATAAGCATATATTGATTGGTTTAGTTATAGCGTCTACAAAATAGGGGATATATTTATGGTCTTTTTTAGTTATTATTTTTTTTACTAGAAATGCCGGCGATCTGCGACTTTTATCGGGACTGTGACAATATGGTGGACACATCGGACACTTTGACACATTTTTTAAACCATTGACAATTATACAGCGATCAGGGCTATAAAAATACACTGATTACTGTGTAAATATCACTGGCAGAGAAGGGGTTAACACTAGGGGGCGATCAAGGGGTTAACTGTGTTCCCTGACTGTGTGTTCTAACTGTGGGGGGAGAGGACTGACTATAGGAGATGACAGATCGTGGTTCCTAGCTATTAGGAACTAACGATTTGCCTCTCCGCTCCTCACAGAACAGGGACTTGTGTTTTTACACACACAACCCTGTTTAGCCTCTTGTGCCTATGATTGCGCACGGCTGTCAGTCATCGTGACCACGAGCATTGGCACCCCCGCAATGCAGCGGGCGCACGTGCGCCTGCTATCCCGCTTAAAGGAGCTGACGTACAGCTACGACGGTTTGCGGTATCATGTGCCGCAGTATAATGACGGCGGCTGGTCGGCAGGTATACACTTATTTTTTTATTTTTTTTTTACCAAAGGCATGTAACAGAATACATTTTGGCATAAATTTATGAAGAAATTAGATTTTATTGGATAAAAAGAAAAAGAAAATAGTTTTTATTTTATTTTTTTATCTTTTTTAGTTTATTTAATAAAAAAAAATCAGTGGTGATCAAATACCACCAAAAGAAAACTCTATTTCAGTAAAAAACAATTACAGAAATTTAATTTGGGTATATTGTTGCATGATCGGGCAATTGCCAGTTAAAGTTGCACAGTGCTGAATAGCAAAAAATGATCTGGTCATTAAGGGGGTAAAACCTTCCCGAGGTTGCCCCTACTCCCAAATCACCACCCTTTAAAATGGCTAGAAGAATTAAAGAGTAACGCAACCCCTATCATGTGGTCACATGCCTTCAGACATACCTATTCGGCTTCCCATTGCTGGAAATCCTACCAAAAAACGTACACAGGTGGTACCTAACACCCTACTGTCTATCAAAAATTTACCCAGGACACCCTGCGACCTGCTGGAAGTCCTGTCCTTTTCAAAAAAAGTCACGTATCTGGTGACACAATGTGTCGGGAGGAGGAGCCTATGACATTTCCAGCAGTGTCTGCGTGTGTGCACTGGTGGTGGATGAGGAGCCTCCAGCACGTAGCTGAATGCAGCTGATCATTTTTTCTCATGTGATCATTCTAACGGGGATATGTGAGTGGGATCACCATTATTTTATTTAAAATCACTCTGGTATGATCCCTGGCCTTTGTAAAGACTTTATTTCCTGTGTTTGTTTTACATATCATGGAAGTCCTTTGAAAGCCGGGGATTCCACCATAAACCATCGGCAATGGACTGGTATTATTGAACCCGCTGCTATACATCTAGGCCTACAATGTTCAGCTTTTATTTATTTCCATAAAACCTTTATCCCAAAAGGAAAACAAACTGTTGGCATAACTGTTTAAAAAGGGTTAGCTGGAGTTTAGTTTCAATTTGATAGTGCAAATCTAAATCTGCTAGTGCATCTACCACTTGCCTCTCACCAGATTACAAGGCTGCAAGGTGCCCCTGTGCTCCTTCATCCAGATTGGGGCACTTTAATACAGGAAGTGTGTTACTAGCCGGATCATCAGATGAAAACAGATGGACAAAAGCCTAAAAAAGGAAAACTAAAGTAACAACCACATCTAATCATTGGTAAGCTGCAATATATTACATTTGTTGGTTTTGGCTTTAAAACAGGGAACTGGGCCCACTTTTCAAGCTTCCCTATTGGTTAATAAAGTTTCTTTTCACATTAAAGTACAAATAATGAGTCTGCAGGGTCTTAGTGCTCTCAAATAATGAACATGGAGTCAAACTCAATGTTATCAAATCTTTGGATCTACAGTATTACAACACTGTATTAGCTTTGTCATTTTTCTGTGCATAAATACTTATTATTAATTTTTTTGAACACATTCTATTTGAATGTTGAGTTGTATTCAGTCTTTATTTGAATACAGTTAATATTACACAAGACAAACAATAATTCTGTAATAAAGCCACTGAGAAGGATAATCATCTTATCACTAAAATCAGAATTTAAACCAAACCTGTACTTCTAAAGCATGAAGGTTACCATTTATTAGACATGTGCACGATGAAAAAAATAATTTTGTTTTGTTTTGATTTGTTATTCTAGTTATTTTGTTTAGTTCAATTCGGTTGATTTGTTCAATTCATATTCGGAATTTGTATTTGGAATTTTTGAATTTTCTTCGAATTTATCGATTTTTTCATTTAGAAGCGTTCAAATCGATACTGTCAGAGAACTCACACAGCAAGTGCCCATCTCTGTGCAGCAGCTGCCAATCCTTGTTCTGCTAATGTGCATGCACGGAACCGTAGCCAGAGACAAATGAGATCCAGAGTGGGCATGCACAATGGCGCCTCTATGCGAACGCGAGAGCATGCTAACGAGTGCTAAAGCGCTAATGTGCTAACGCGCATGCGCACACGCACATACGCTGGTGCGAATCCTGGCACACAGCACCTTATATAAACAGAGAGTCTGCCTAGCATCAGTGCTGGATTGTCTTCAGCTTGTTCCTGTTGTTACTCTGCCTGATTGACCTTGTTCCTAAAAACTCGGCTATCTTCTGACCATTCTCTTGGATCTCCCCTGCCTGCTGAACCTGCCTCTACCTGCAATACTGACCTTGGCTTGAACTTATGATTACGGCTCTGCCTCCTGATTCTGTACCCCACTGCCCTGCCTGTTTCTGACTACGGTTTTGCCTTCTGACTTGGTACCCCTCTGCCAGCCTGTTGCCGACTCCTGCCTGTTCCTGATTCTGCAGTTGATCCTGATCTGGCTCCCGCTGAAAAAGTTTGGTGATCAGTTTCCACATCTCCTCAGCAGAGGTTCCTGTATCTCCAAGTTCCAGACTCCTGCCTGCAGGCATCTGCACCCTTTCATTGTCCTCGCACTCACTGTACCCACCACCAGGGGTGCTTGGACCGGAACTGTGCAAGAGGCCACCCTCATCATTTCGGGCTCCGCTGTAAGGTACGTTACAGATACATTTTCAAATTGGTCAAAGTGAAAATGTTATATTGTTTTCTATTTAAATGCAGCAAAGTGAACAAACAAAAGAAAAATCTTCATCAAATGACTACAATGACTCTTTAGATCACTTTTGGCTTAACAAAAACATCATTATTTCAAAATGGTACTCTGAAAAAGTTCGTATCACCACAGAGTGGCACTGTGGATACGATGTATGAATAGTAAATGCCACGTCCCGATATAGTAAAGATCATTAAAGGATGGTTTGGAATGATGGACTTTATAGGCATAGCACAGAGAGTTAATAAAAGAATAAAGATATTTATTACAAAAGTTATTAAAAAATGTACATTGACTTACATAGATTCACAAAGTTTTTATACCTGAGAGCAATTTACATACACTATCTATGTAATAAATATTCTTTGAACAGAGTGTATATTTTACTTGTTTCAGTCACAACAGGTTTCAAAGAAGACAGTGTAAAAAATCGCTCAAGTTGCTCTACATGTTTCGCGTTCAATAACGCTTCCTCAGGAGCTTTGGCATACTCTATAAATGAAAGAATACACATAAGTACATTGCACTCTACATTAAAAGAAAAGAGATTTTGGACAAATCTTTATATGTAACATATAGTATCACTACCCCTGCGAAGTGCCAGAATTGAGAGCTGTCTCTATGCTGTGGCTCCAAACCTCTGGTGGTGAACAGAGGTGTAGAAGAAAAATTAATAGAGGAGGAGAGCCAAATAATGGAGAAGAGGGGAGTGAAAGGGGAGAGGGGGAAGGAGAAAGAAAGGAAGGAGAAGAAGAGAGAAGGGGGGAAGGGGGAAGAATTAAAACCATGGCGAGGGAAAGGAAGGGGCGGTTTGGGAAGAAAATTAAGAGGGAAAAGGAACTGGAATATGCAATGTGGGGACAGATGTATATATGGCTAGAATCGATAAGGGTGAGGTCGTCATTGTATACTTGTCAGATAATGCTAATAACAGACATACTTGTCAAAAAATATAATAATAATAATAGACATAGCCAAATCCTTACTCACATTTTCCATCAGGAAAAAGACAAAGGAAAAGTTATTAAAATAAATTGGTTGGGTTGTGCTGTCCTCAGCCTCAGTAGGCGTCCAAAGGGAGGGTCCCCAGATTCGGGTGGTACAATCTATGTATATATAGCATAAGTAGCATAAGTGCGGTAAATAACATAGATTAAGTACCAAATTTGAGTTAAAAAAAGAGGAAAAAAGGAGAGGGGCCTCTGTTCGTCACCAGAGGCTTGGAGCCACAGCATAGAAACAGCTCTCAATTCTGGCACTTCGCAGGGGTAGTGATACTATATGTTACATATAAAGATTTGTCCAAAACCTCTTTCTTTTAATGTAGAGTGCAATGTACTTATGTGTATTCTTTCATTTATAGAGTATGCTAAAGCTCCTGAGGAAGCGTTATTGAACGCGAAACATGTAGAGCAACTTGAGCGATTTTTTACACTGTCTTCTTTGAAACCTGTTGTGATTGAAACAAGTAAAATATACACTTTGTTCAAAAAATATTTATTACATAGATAGTGTATGTAAATTGCTCTCAGATATAAAAACTTTGTGAATCTATGTAAGTCAATGTACATTTTTTAATAACTTTTGTAATAAATATCTTTATTCTTTTATTAACTCTCTGTGCTATGCCTATAAAGTCCATCATTCCAAACCATCCTTTAATGACACACAGTCTTTGATTTCAGCAATATGTGTAGTTAGAATTCAACTGGAGCTCAATGTAAAATTTGATTCAAATTTTTCTGAATTTACGAAATTTGGACAAATTCCGTTACGTTATTCGGAGCATTCAGTAAAATTTGTTTACATTGTAATTTGGATATTCGGATATTTCCAAATAACAAAAAATTTATCCGAATATTATTTCTTAACGAAACAAGCCACACATGTCTACCATTTATGACTAGGTGTTTTGCTCATCCAAAAGCTTTAGGGCCCACTTACATATAGGTTGTCTCTTATGGCACTTAACCACCTCAATACAGGGCACTTACGCCCCCTTCCTGCCCAAGCCAATTTTCAGCTTTCAGCGCTGTCGCTGTTTAAATGACAATTGCACAGTCATGCTACGCTGTACCCAAACAGAATTTTTAGCATTTTGTTCCCAAAAATAGAGCTTTCTTTTGGTGGTATTTGATCACCTCTGGGGTTTTTATTTTTTGCTAAACAAATTAAAAAAACCTACAATTTTGAAAAAAAAGAAAAGTTTTTCTTTTGTTTCTTTTATAAAATTTTGTAAATAAGTACATTTTCTCCTTAACTGATGGACACTGATAAGGCGGCACCAATGAGGTGGCATCAATGAGGTAGCACCGATGGGCACTGACAGGCACTGACGATGGGCACTGATAGGCGGTA
Organism: Aquarana catesbeiana; assembly: GCF_042186555.1. Classification (NCBI taxonomy): domain Eukaryota; kingdom Metazoa; phylum Chordata; class Amphibia; order Anura; family Ranidae; genus Aquarana; species Aquarana catesbeiana. The sequence goes on along the minus strand of NC_133324.1, from coordinate 784,996,109 downwards.
CTGATGGGCACTGGTAGGCAGCACTGATGAGTGGCACTGATATGCAGCACTGATGGGCATTGATAGGCGGCACTGATGGGCACTCATGGGTGGCACTGATGGACACTGATAGGTGACACTGATGGGCACTGAAAGGCTGCACTGATGGGTACTTATGGGTGGTACTGATAGGTGGCACTGCTGGGCACTTATAGGCGACACTGCTGGGCACTGATGGGAACTGACATGCGACACTGGTAGATGGCATTGATAGGCATCACTGATTGCACTTGCACTGGCAGGCATTTGGGATGGGCACTGATAGGCAGGTGCCTGGGCACTTATGGGCATTTCCCTTGTGGTCTAGGGTGGCATACCTGGTGGTCCAGGGTGGTGCCAATCCCTGGTGGTCCTGGCGGCATCCTGGCGGTCCTGGGCGGGCATCTGAGGGGGGCTGTGCTGATAAACAATCAGCACAGACCCCCTGTCAGGAGAGCAGCCAATCGGCTCTCCTCTACTCGCGTCTGTCAGACGCGAGTGAGGAAAAGCTGATCAATGGCTCTTCCTGTTTACATTGTGATCAGCCGTGATTGGACATGGCTGATCACATGGTAAAGAGCCTCCACCAGAGGCTCTTTACCAAGATCGGTGTAGTGGTGTGTCAGATTGACACACTGCAACAACGATCGGCGTGATGCGTGCCCCCAGGGGCACGCAAAAGCGGTTGTTCTGGGAGGACATCATATGACGCCCATCCAGAACGAGAGCTGCGCCACCTAGCCATTATTTGATGGCTGGCGGGCGCGAGGCGGTTAAGCGAACACATGTTACCATGAGTTATGTTAGGTAAAAATGCATGTTTTAAAGACAACCCATTTATTTGAATGTATTTCAATGGCCCAAAATCAACCAAAGAATGGTCAAGCAAAACTTTTTCCAACTAAGCAATGTGTGGCAGTGCATTACCAGTTGTTGTTGTGCACTGCACCAGCGGTACTTTGCCTTGGACTGCCTTTGAAAATGAATTGCATCACAACATTCTAATGTGTATATGGTATGTTGCCATGCATTGTAGTTACCATAATGCACCACAACTGACAGATGTGAATAGGCCCCAAATAACTAGCAACTAGCAGAGATCAACAATTTCAGCCTTCAACAAGTACCATATATAGTCATGGTGAGGCAAAATAATAATATGAGATGTGTATAGATGAATATTAAAATAAATTTAGGTTAGCATACAATGAACAAAAAACTTTTATATGCAAGTGGAATAAAAGAATCTTAGTAAGCAAACACATTCCAGGAAAGATAATGTAGCTTACTTCAGCTCTGAAACCTGTGAATTTGCTCAAATATCTATTTTGCAGTGTTTTTGCATGGTATTTGACTTTGTTATTGTAGCCCTTTAAAAACAAAATGACTGTGGAGTGAGCAAGCAATTAAAAATAAATCACGGAATTAAACAGCCTAGCAGTCATTAGCCCACAAAGAGAAACATTTGCACATATGTTCTACCTAAGGGGGCTTTTCAACTTTAAAAAAATAGACTAACTCCCTCAGTAACTGTTTCCTGTACCTTCACTTGCTTAATAAACATTTTTTGTTCCTCGCTGTACAACGCACTAAAACTAAAAGATACACCAACAATTTTTAAACCCCTATTTTCATTCCCTTACAAACCAAAAGAAAACATGGTATGAGATTTGCTGATCTTTTTGTCAAATAATACTCTGTTCATCTGGTGAAATTGTTCCTGTCTAGATACTCTGCTTTAATCCTCCTTTGTCTGTAGAAGAGTTGTTTTGCTGTTAACCAAGACTAATGCCGCATACACACGATCAGACTTCTCATCGGAAAAAGATGTGGCGGCTTTTCCGATGGGATTCCACTCAAGTTTGCCTTGCATACACATGGTAACGCAAAAGTTTGCTGAACTTACGACCGTCAAGAACGTGGTGACGTACAACACTACGACGAGCCAAGAAAATGAAGTTCAATGCTTCCGAGCATGTGTCAAATTGTTTCCGAGCATGCCTAGGAATTTTGCGCGTCGGAATTGCCACAGACGATCGCATTTTCTGATAGGAACTTTTTACGACCGAAAAATTAAGAACACGCTCCGAATCTTTTGCTGGCTGGAATTCGGCCAGCAAAAGTCCGATGGAGCATACACACAGTCGCATTTTCCGAAGAAAAACTCTCATCGGTCTTTTGCGTGCTGAAATTCTGATGGTGTGTACGTGGCATTAAAGAATAGCTTCCCATACTTAAAGTGGTTGTAAATGCTCAAGGTTCTTTACCTTCATGCATTCTATGCATGAAGGTAAAAAACCTTCTGTGTGCAGCTCCTCCCTTGTAATTACCTGAGCCCCATCTCGATTCAGCAATGTGCTCGAAAACAGCAAATCTCCTCATTGGCTGAGATAGCAGTGGGAGCCATTGCCTCGCACTACTGTCAATCACAGCCAGTGAGCCAATGAGGTTAGAGTGGGGGTGGGACCGAGACATGCCCTGTGTGTTAATGGCCACACAGAGAAGCTGCTTAGGAGCAAGCTTGCTTGGGTGCCCCCATAGCATGCTACTTGCTATGGGGGCACTCAGCAGAAGGGGGGGTGCACCAGCAAGGAACCCATGAAGAGGAGGATCGGGGCTGCTCTGTGCAAAACCATTGCACAGAGACAAGTATGACATGTCTGTCATTTTTTTTCACTGGGTGAAAAAGCTAATTTGGGTGTTAAAATAACTTCAGTTTTTCAACTTCAACTTTATCTGTACTCCTATATTAAGAGCACAGACACAATTTAAAATGAAAAGCCAAAAAGCTTTCTTTATCATCCATTGAAGGGCACAGCAAAATAGTGGGGTTGATTTAGTAGAACAGGAGAGTGCAAAATCTGATGCAGCTCTGCATAGAAACCAATCAGCTTTCAGGTTTTTTTTTTGGTCAAAGTTTAATTGAACAAGCTGAAGTTAGAAGCTGAGTGGCTACTATGCACAGCGGCACCAGATTTTGCATTCTCCAGTTTTACAAAATCAACCCCGGTATTTTTTAGATGTGTGGAGTATATGCAGCTGCCTGCAGAATTTAGACACTGGCAACAGAAAAAAACAATGAAGGCCAGCCCGCTAAAACCCCATTTAACTGTCAGGTTTTTTTTGCTAGTGTTCTGGGAGGTTGGACACATTTTACTTTCCTTTCCTCATTTTTCCGCTTTTTTTGCTTTTTCTTGCTGAGGAAAATTGTAGATTTGTTTGCTATTTTTCTACTGATTTTATTTCTTCTCTTAACATATTTATTTTCCGCAGATGTTTTTTTTCTCTTCAAGATGTTTGTTATGCTGCTTGAATTGATCTCTATACAGCAGCTATCCAGATCAGCTAGTCTTCAGCATAGCCTTGGAGAATGAACCTAAGCCCTGCTGGAGCAAAGATTGCAGGGCCTGCCAGAAATGTAACCTTTGGCTATTGGGCTCTGCCAGTGTCACTTTCTGGGCCTTGTGTGCCATGTCAGGAGCTGCTGTCCAGGTCCAGAGAAGTTTGCACTGTCTTTGGTGTGACCTAATCTCTCTAGACTCGCTCTATGAATCAGCCTATGGACTGGGTAAAGACACTGTATACTGGAATGTGACCTTCAGGTAATGGCCTCTGTATTATGGTGCTTTTCAGACCTGAAAGCACTATACAATTTAGCTGAAGAGCACTCTCTAGTTTTAGAGCAGTGGTACAACCCCTCAAGTGTACAGAGTTTCTAGTATCTCCTTCTGATGTAGATACCTTGGTAAATGATATCTGTGCAATAAACTCTGCACTGGCAACTTTCCAGACATGTGTACTGGTTGGACTGGTCTACAAGGAGAAAGCCTCAGAAATAAAAGTAGCAAAATTTTACCAGAATTGGGTCATTAATAAAGTAAAATTAAGCCCTGAGTATTAAAATAATTAAAAATTATGAGAGGGAAGTGGGATGCGCGATTATGCCCCATAACTTTTCTGCAAAATGTGATATAGCAGTGACAATGGTGCCACGCCAATCATTATAAATGTATCTTTTTATTGATAACAATAACATAACTTTCCATTCATTTATTGGTTTTTCATGTAACATTTTCATGCTCTCTTCATACATTGGGACTGCGAAAGGCATGGACTTTTTCTTCTTGTTTAGCCAATGACGCAGATAATTTGCACATTTGATGCAACAATAATGAGGGGCCCAATTCTTGTCCTGATCCTCTATGTTGCATCTAAAATATAGGTGGTATGCCTTTTTTACCACTGCCATCATACTGTAATTTTGAGCTGTAAATGTAACCTCACTACAAATGTAGCAGAAGTTATTTGCGTTGTTTACACAGTTTTCGAGCCATCTTGGCTTCTGAGGGAAAATATCATGCAACTGCTCCTTGGAAAAGGCATTGACACTTTCACAAGCCACCAGTTGTAGCTGTTTAATGCATAGATCTGACCAAGACAAATGTACCTTGCAATAAAAGAACAATAAATTACATGTAGGTAATAATCTTTCCTCTCAAAGTGAAGATAAATGTATACACTTCCATGTGGTACCATTTTCATTGTTCTACCGTACTTTGTCGAGAAGTTACGAGGCATCATGATCATCAGACGCCTCCCTCCCTTGTAGGCAAATATACTCACTTGTGTATAAATACTTATTGTGAAATATCTTGAAAACTTTAGCCAACCGGCACCTTTATTACCTGTTTTCTAATTCAACTAATCAAAATATGTAAGAATTAGCACATTTTATCTCGGATGTCGATAATTTCCCGCAAGTATGGAGACCAGTAATAGTTGAAGAGCACTACTCAAAATTTAGAACAGAGGTACTCCCTTCTGTGTACCACATCACTCGCAGTATAGAGCACTATTCACATGAGCACATCTCACCTTTTTTCCTGTCTTTTCTGCAGAAAAATCTTAAACTGCTACCCGTCCAGTTAAGAAGTACTACATGGATTCTCTACGTTCAAATCTGTTTCACTACCTGTCCTCAATGACTTTGTCACCTTTGGCCACCTATACCTCATGCCACCATATTATTGTTATGTAATGGAAAAATAAAATAACAAACACTTTCTTTTTTATTGCTGCCATTATCCCTGTTGGAGATTTTGGTTCACTTTCTGTCCAGGAGGCCCCATTGACACCAGGACAGGATTTGAAGGTAGATATGCTGAACAAGATCTCAGACAGATTTTTGACACTAGGTTGCCTGTGAACCCACAGATAGCTCAGCCTCTCACTTCCTTACTGTCTAGAAACTACCTGGGAAGTGAGGAAAATCAGTTTTATGAGTGAATTATGGATCTCACAATAATTCTTCACATTTTCCCCTTAAAATCACTTTATAAATCAGATGTAATCTTAGAGCCTGGATTTCACAATGACACTAATAAAAGTAAAGTAAAGCTTTTTTCATAACTGAGTGAAAGGTTCATGGAAACCAGTGAAATAAGGGAAATTTTTCTTTTTTTATGAATGGTTTTGAAGGCACACAAAAACATATGGCTGCATTTATTGAAAACTATAAGAGTTTAAAGTATTTTTCCAAGTTGCTTGTAGATGCTTTCCAAATTTTCAGCATTTACAAGGGCTCTGTTTAGGTTAATGGTGCCTCAGGTAATGATAAATTACAACTTATATGTGTAAAAACCTTACCCGTTTATGTAAGCATCCATGCAATACAATTGTCCTAGTTATACAAAAAAATCAAGCTGTGCCCCTATGCTGGACATAGATGACTTTTTTTTTCTATTAGCCAGTGAGCTGATCAATAAAACAAAAACAAGCGCATTCCCTATGCACACAAGTCAGATGGATGGAGAAGTCCTCCCTTCTGTGGCATTGTATTCTGACAGCATGACTCCTCCACTATCAGAATACACTGATCAGTGGCTGCAGTTGATTGACAAAAGTTTTCCAACATTCCTGTTCAACAGAAGTCTATTGTTAGATTTACTTCCATTCAGCAGGAATGGCCATAATGATCAAACTTTGGACAGCTATGGTCAGCTTTAGAGAAAGCATGCTGTCTGGTTTGAAGGCAATTTACCCATCAATAGTCTACAGGGAGTTAGGTTATGGCTACATGTTCTTTGTGCTTCAGAGTGTGGTTTCCCTCAGTAACCCCCGATTAGGGATGAGCTTTGAGTTCGAGTCGAACTCGTGTTTGACTCGAACATCGGCTGTTCGCCAGTTCGCCGAACAGCGAACAATTTGGGGTGTTCGCGGCAAATTCGAAAGCCGCGGAACATCCTTTAAAAGTCTATGGGAGAAATCAAAAGTGCTACTTAAAGCTTAAAGGCTTATATGCATGGTATTGTCATAAAAAGTGTTTGGGGACCTGGATCCTGCCCCAGGGGACATGGATCAATGCAAAAAAAGTTTTAAAAACGCCTGTTTTTTCGGGAGCAGTGATTTTAATAATGCTTAAAGAGAAACAATAAAAGTATAATATTCTTTTAAATTTCGTACCTGGGGGTGTCTATAGTATGCCTGTAAAGGGGCGCATGTTTCCCGTGTTTAGAACAGTCTGACAGCAAAATGACATTTCAAAGGAAAAAAAGTCATTTAAAACTACTCGTGGCTATTAATGAATTGTCGGTCCGACAATACACATGAAAGTTCATTGATAAAAACGGCATGTGATTTCCCCACAGGGGAACCCCGAACCGAAATTTAAAAAAAAAAAGGCGTGGGGGTCCCCTTAAATTCCATAGCAGGCCCTTCAGGTCTGGTGTGGATTTTAAGCGGAACCCTGCGCCAAAATTAAAAAAAAAAATGGCGTGGGGTCCCCCCAAAAATCCATACCAGACCCTTATCCGAGCACACAACCCGGCAGGCCGCAGGAAAAGAGGGGGGGCGAGAGAGCACCCCCCTCCTGAACAATACCAGGCCACATGCCCTCAACATTCCTCCATCTTCTTCTTCCTCTGGTTCTTCCTCTGATCCTCTGCTTCTTGCTCCAGTGTTCTCGTTCGGCATCTTCCTCCATGGTGTCTTCTTTCCTTCTTCATTCTCAGGCCGCTCCGCATCCATGATGGGAGGCTTCTGCTGTGTGACGCTTCTCGTCTTCTGACACTTCCTAAATAATGGAGGGCGGGGCCACCCGGTGACCCTGCCCCCTCTGACATCACAGGGAATGCCACAGGGAAGTCCCCGTCAAGTTGCCATGCGTCAAAGGGGGCGGGGTCACTGGGTGGCCCCGCCCTCCATTATTTAAGAAGTGTCAGAAGACGAGAAGCGTCACACAGCGGGAGCCTCCTATCATGGATGCGGAGCTGCCGAAAATGAAGAAGGGAAGAAGACGCCGCGGAGGAAGATGTCGGATGTGAACACCGGAGCAAGAAGCAGAGTATCGGAGGAAGAACCAGAGGAAGAAGAAGATGGAGGAAGAAACCGAAGGAAGATAGAAGAAAGAAGACAGAAGAAAGAAGATGGAAAGAAGAAGACTTGAAATAAAGGAATTGTCAAAAAATGTCTCTTGTCATTTTTAACATTTTTGACACTTTTTTTGTGAAATGTTAGGGGTACTTTTGTACCCCCTTACCATTTCACACGGGGGGGCCGGGATCTGCAGGTCCCCTTGTTAAAGGGGGCTTCCAGATTTCCATAAGCCCCCCGCCTGCAGACCCCCACAACCACCGGGCAAGGGTTGTGGGGATGAGGCTCTTGTCCCCATCAACATGGGGACAACGTGCTTTGGGGAATCAATGAACTATTATGTGTATTGTCGGACCGACAATTCATTAATAGCCGCCAGTAGTTTTAAATGACTTTTTTTCCTTTGAAATGTAATTTTGCTGTCAGACTGTTCTAAACATGGGACACATGTGCCCCTTTACAGGCATACTATAGACACCCCCCAGGTATGAAATTTAAAAGAATATTACACTTTTATTGTTTCACTTTAAGCAATATTAAAATCACTGCTCCCGAAAAAACTGACGTTTTTAAAACTTTTTTTTACATTGATCCATGTCCCCTGGGGCAGGACCCAGGTCCCCAAACACTTTTTATGACAATCACTTGCATATAAGCCTTTAAAATTAGCACTGTTGATTATTCATGTTCCAGTCCCATAGACTTTAATGGTGTTCGCATGTTCGAACAAATTTTTTGCCTGTTCGCATGTTCTAGTGCGAACCGAACAGGGGGTTGTTCGGCTCATCCCCACCCCTGATATCCTACAATTTCAGGGAAGGCAGAACTTACATACTGTAAAATAAATAAGGCATGCATAGTAATAGTTTTACTGATCTACTCCCTCCTATTAAGCTCTTTTCTTACAGAAGTGGCTTTTTTTTTCAAACTAAATAATGCAGTGATAAAAAAACATATTACTAGTTTTCAAAAATGTAAAAAAACTTTTGTATCACTTGTCTTACATTTTACTTTAGTAATAGATAACATTTGTTTCTTGAGTAGCTTGTCTCATACATTTTAATGAACGTTACCAGTCCTGCGGTTTCATTAGTTTAAATTATACAGTTATTATGCCCTTTCTGAATCAAACACAATTTTTAAAGTGCTAAACATATTTTTCTGTTTTGAAAATCGGATCAACAATTTTTGCTTCCCTGTGCAACCCTCCACTGGGTTTGCCAATGGTGATTACTAACATTGATTCCAGGAAGTTGAAATACTGTAGTAACATGCAATTGATTAATTACCCATTGAAATGGATGGGATTACTTTATAGTTGTCTTTGCAAACAAGCAAAAGCATCACATTGAAAGAGTGAACATAAATGTTTTGACAGTCATTAAGAGACATATACCATTTTCTCATAGACTTTGAACAATGAGCCTTCTTTACAGAAGAACACAGTGAAAGGTGCAAATATTGTGGATATATAGGATATATTTTATCGACTATTATTTGGTGACTTTAACCAAAAAACATGTGGGCATGTGCCACTGGTCATGTTCTATGCATTACTTCTGATTTCTGCTTTCATTTAGCAGTAGTTAGAAGGTCAAGAGAAGTAACAAATGGTACAGGCCTAATGATTTGTCCTGAAATGGAAAATGTTTGTCTATCTCAAATTGAATTCCTCTAATCTGTTATAAAGCAGAAACATTTATCCTTGATAAACTATATGAATGTTCCCCATGTCCTTTGCTTATATCTCTTATATCTCTAAAATAATGTATGCAGGTTTATAATGGGCTACTTTTACACTGTAGGTGAATCTAGAAGAACTGCTCCACCTGTTCATATTAAACCATCGGTAGCACTGCTTAACAGTAGGGATGAGGTTCAGGTTCACCGCTACCATGGGGTTACAGTGAATTGCTATGATTCACAAAGTTTGTGAATTGCACTCTTTTGATTGAAACGTTCACAGGTTCCCCAGCATAATTAAGGAACAACCTAAAACAATACCTATAATCTTGGTAGAGCTGACCATTTTGTGTAGCGAGAAATACAATTTTGTTTTTCTTATTGAGTTTTGGCATTCGTTCATGTCCCCAGTGGCAGTTCTAGCTTGCTTTTTAGCCCTACAAATTGCTAAAACCAAATAATAAGACCCCCCCAGACTTCAATGTGGTGCACTACAAGACTCACAGAACTGTTTGCAAACCAAACCAAGGTGGATTTGCTATCCCTATTTAACATCACAATGAAATCTATTTTTTTTCTAACTTACTGTACTTTACACTTCCTCTTTGTGTATCTGCATTTACAGTATATACAGTATATATACAAGGTTCTATATTCACGGATTGATATGTGTGGTTTATGCTATGAAAAATGCTCCTCTATAGTGGTAATTGTGCATTTAACTGCTTGCCGACCACGCTATAGCCGAATGATGGCTGCGGCGCGGTCGGATAACTCTGGGAGGGCATACTTTGACATCCTCCCAGAATTGCGTTCCCGCGCGCCCCCTGGGGTGCGCACCCGGGAATAGCCCCGACCGCCGGGTCCACGCTAATCGGCCATTGATAGTGGCCGTTTAGCACGTGATCGCTCCTTCAAATACAATATACGGAACGATCACTTGTAAACAAATTGGCATCAAGTTTGGTTCCTCTCTCCCCTCTGTATCGATCAGTACAGAGAGGAGAGAGATCAGAGGCAGCAGCACTGTGGGTTGGATGTGCAGTTCCCACAGCGCTGATATGTGCTAACTCCAGCACTCATCAAGCCATCAATCCATCCATGCTCAACCATCCATCCTCATCAATACTCAGCCATCCATCCTCATCAATACTCAGCCATCCATCCATCCTTAGCAATACTCATCCATCCATCCATCCTCAGCAATACTCATCCATCCATCCTCAGCAATACTCATCCATTCATCCTCAACAATACTCATTCATCCATCCATCCGTACTCATTAATACTCATCCATGCTCAGCAATACTCATCCATCCATGCATGCTCAGCCATCCCATCCATACCCAGCAGTACTCAGCCATACTCAGCCATACTCAGCCATACCCAGTCGCACTCAGCCATACTCAGCCGCACTCAGCCGCACTCAGCTGCACCCAGCCGCACTCAGCTGTACTCATCTGCACTCAGCCGTATCCATCCATCCATGCTCAGCCATCCCATCCATACCCAGCCGTACCCAGCCGTGCTCAGCTGTACTCAGCCGTACTCAGCCGTACCCAGTTGCACTCAGCTGTGCTCAGCCAAACTCAGCCAAACTCAGCCGCACTCAGCCACACCCAGCCGCACTCAGCCGTACTCAGTCGCACTCAGCCACACTCAGCCACACCCAGCCGCACTCAGCTGTACTCAGCCGTACCCAGTCGTATCCAGCTGTACCTAGCCATACTCAGCTGTACCCAGCTGTACTCAGTCGTACCCAGTCGCACTCAGCCACACTCAGCCGCACCCAGTCGTACCCACCCGTACTCAGCCATACCCAGCTATACCCAGCTGTACTCAGTCATACCCAGTCATATCCAGCCGTACTCAGCCGTACTCAGCCGTACCTAGCCATACCCATCCATACCCAGCCACACCCAGCCGTACTCAGCCATACTCAGCCATACTCAGGCATACTTATTCATGCTCAGCCATCCCCATCCACGGCTCATCCATCCCCATTCATGCTCATCATGCCACATCAGTTCTCATCCATGCCACATCCATGCTACTAGAGTTCCTCACAAAAGTGTAATAGGTAGTCAAATTAGATTTGACATTTATGCCCCTAGAACACCTGATGGTGTTCCCTGCATGTTGGGCCTCTCTATGTGGCCAGGCTGTGTAAATGTCCCACACATGTGGTATCACTGTACTCAGGAAGAGTAGGAGAATCTATTTTGGGGTGTAATTTTTGGCATGTACATGCTATTTGTAAGAAATATTGTATAAATAGACAGCTTTGTGTTAAAAAAAAATTTTCATTTTCTTTACACAATTTCCAAAAACTTGTAGAAAAAAATGTCAAAAGACTCATTATGCCTCATAGATTATACGTTGGGTTGTTTTCTTTCCAAAATGGGCTCATTTTTGGGGTGTTTCCATTGTCCTGGTGCTCCAGGGCCTTCAAAATTGTAAGAGGTAGTCAAGAAATTATATGTATAATTTATGCTCCAAGAACACCTGACAGCGCTCCCTGCATGTTGGGCCTCTGTTTGTGGCCACACTGTGTAAAAGTCTCACACATGTGGTATCGCCATACTCATGAGGAGTAGCAGAATGTGTTTTGTGGTGTCATTTGTGCTATTCATATGCTGTGTGTGAGAAATAACCTACTAATATTACAATTTTGTGAAAAAAAAGAAATTTAATTTTGCAAAGAATTGTGGGAAAAATTACAACTTCAAAAAACTCACAATGCCTCTTACTAAATACCTTGGAATGTCTATTTTCCAAAAAGGGGTAATTTGTGGGGTATTTGTACTTTCCTGGCTTGTTAGGGTCTCAAGAAATGAGATAGGCTGTCAGTGCATCAGGTGTGATCAATTTTCAGAGATTGGCACCATAGCTTGTGGACTCTATAACTTTCACAAAGACCAAATAATATCCACTAATTTGGGTTATTTTTACCAAAGATATGTAGCAGTATAAATTTTGGCCAAAATTTATGAAGAAAAATTACTAATTTTCAAAATTTTATAACAGAAACCAAGAAAAATTCATTTTTTACAGAATTTTTTTTGCAGCAGTGATTAAATGCCACCAAAAGAAAACTCTATTTGTGTGAAAAAAGGACACAAATTTCATATAGGTACTAAGTAATTGTCATTCAAATCATGAGAACATAGAAAGCTGAAAATTGGTCTGGTTAGGAAGGGGGTTTAAGCGCCCATTGAGTTAAAGACACGCAGTATGTACCATACAACTGTAAAGAATTTAATCTCTCAGTGCAAAGGCTATTTTGTAATTACGACTGTTGGAGGAATTTGTGCAATCAGTATTTTGGAAGCTATCAGTGTTCACGTAACAACTGTCATTTTGCTAGAAGGAATTGAGACAAATTACATATTGATTGTCAACAATTCTTCTAAATTGTATTGGTATCCTTGATTTTTGTGTATCTGGTCACATATTGTGTATATTTTTTTTAGAATTATTCAGAATAATAAAATTATTATTTTTTTTTGCAAATACAGTAGGGTTTTGTTATTTTCAATTATCTATTCTGTGCAGAGCCCTGGAAGTCTAGCATTTTCTCTTATTACAATTATAATGTAAGAACTTCTCTGTAAGAAGGAAGATATTGAATTATCAGGGTGAATCCAAAAGCTAAGACATTACCATGAATATCATCACATTGGTAATAGGTCATTATTATAGTACATAGTTACATAAATAGTCAGGTTGAGGAAAAAAAAAAAAAAAACGCCTAAAAAAAAAAAAAGTCTATCTAGTCCAACCAGTAAAAAAAATAAAAATAAAATAGAAAACCTCCATGTACACAACCCTATACCCACAGTTGATCCAGATTAAAATAAAAAATAAAGCACGATTCAATTTGCTACAGCAGGCAAAAAAAACCTTTCTGATTCCCAAGGAGGTGATTGGATATTGCCAGGATCAATTACCCCTGGTGTTATTACTGTAGCGCCACCCCCGAAGGAGCCTCTTGGTAAGTTTGGGTTCTCTAATCTCCACCTCAACCCCAAGAATGACCTCAGCCCCTCTGGCACACCTGGTTAAATTAAATTACTGCAAACACATTTAAAGACACATGTGGAAAATACTGTTATCCTGGCTGTGGATCACCAAAAACAGACACACACCTGGTAGTAATAAACAAATTAAATATATTATCACGGTTTAAAGCATATGGACGCTTATAACACTGTTAAACCTTTCTGCAAAGAATTAATATATTAGAAAAGACAACCTTCAATACTTAGCAACTGTAAATTTAGAAAAGGGCAGTAATCTATATGCCCATAATACAGATGCTGAGAGGGAGGAGAGAAGATCTATCAACTTCTCAGCTTCTTCTGGGCCACAAACATCATTGTAAGTAACAATACAAGAAGAAGAAATGGGTTAACAGGTAAAGTAAGCACAGTTCAGTAATGTTGCAGGTCCTGAACTGAAGGGTACTAGTGTATTCTGCTAGCAAATGTTGGGGCTCTTTGTAAGAGAGTAGGTTTAATCAAAAGTGAGACAGTAATCCTCTAGGAAATCCTGTTAGGTAGTGGTTTGTAAGAACAGAATGGCTAAAAGTGGCAGCTCCAAACAGGCATCCTCTGACAGTAGAAAGGGGAATAGGTGTCTGCATGCAGTGTCTGTACTGTGCTAAGAAAGATATTGTGTTTACACCCCCTCACCAATCCTCTGGGTGATGACACAACAGAAGTCCCAAATGATGGTTCAGGCTCCTGGCAATGTTGTAAAGCACTGGATCTCTTGCAATGGCCGATCGAGATGACTGGTAGCGAAACTCGCAAGGTGAACAGGCAGTGGCCGACCCGGTACCCGGATGGGTATCTCGATCACTGAAAGGCATGGGTCGTCTCTGCTGAGCTGAGTGGTGCTGGGCTGCTGAATAGGGTCCCTGGACTAAAAAGTAGTGGACCATGTGGCTGTCTGGTCCTGGCTCCCCTCAGGCATCCTTACTCCTCTGTCTCCAGTCAACACTCTCCTGGCAGTCTCTGGAAAAGCTTGGCTTTCTCCCCCTCTGTTGCTGCCAGAGTCTCTCTCTCTCTCAGTCTCCTCAGTCTCAGTGATTTCCCTCACACCTATCACTCTCTCTCTCTCTTTCTCTCTCTCTCTTCAGACCGCTCCCCTTTTTCTACTCACAGACTCTTTTATATCCCTCCTCCTCTGTTGGGGCAAACAGTCCCTGGTGTCAGCGTGTGTCTCTCTCCTCACTCCTCACTCTGGCACCTCAGTCTTTTCCCTTCACACACTCCTCTCCTCACTGTTAAGTGTCACTGTGTCCCAGCAAAGGACATTTTGAGCCTTGGTATCTCCCTCTCTTTTAAGCAATCTCCTCAGTCTCATGTAACTCCCCTTTTCCCCAGTGTTCTCTCTCTCTCTCTCTCTCTCTCTCTCTCTCTCTCTCTCTCTCTCTCTCTCAGTTTTCTGGAAGGAACAGTCAGCATCTCTCTGTCTCAATCTTGTGGCCAAAAGAAGAAATCGCATTACAACATGCCTGCTACATTACCTATAAATGTTAGTATTTTTTTAAACAATCTACTGAGGTGGCCAGAACTAGTTCTTATGTATTTATACATGGTGATCATAGCCCTCTTGATCACCTCTTCTCAAGATAGAATACATTAAATTCAGCTAATCTTTCCTCATAGCTGAGGTCCTCCATGCCTCTTATCAGTTTGATTGCCCTATACATTTGAAATGAAATACATGTAACTAAATCTGAGCTGTCAAAAAAATCCATGGAAAACAACTAGGCTATTGTTTTGTTTTGTTTTTTTTTTCCCATGTTGAATCCATACCTGGCTTCAATATCTGTTCAAGCCATAAATTGACTTGTGTCAGCTGTTTGGCTGCAGTGTAATAATACATGCAATGGTCCAGGAAGGGGGGGGGGGGGTTCAGGAAATCAAGCTCCACCCACTCAGTCAGTAGTGCTGTCTCTATAAATGTAATGAGAAGTGAATTTGCAATTACATTACATTCTGCAATTTCTCCTCCTGGGCTGTCAATAGGGAAAACTAAAAGTGATCTAAAACACAAAGCCTAGGAATTTGCAGGTAACGCATACTTTTCACAACATAATTGGACACCAGAACCTTATAGATGTAGCTTTAGATCTGCTGTAATAATTATTATATGTATCATCAACATGTACATATTCATCAGTAAATAAATGTAATTGTTTTTCTCTGTTACCATGCTGCAATGTATCCAATTTATTACAACTCCAAAACCCTCTTTAAAGTCATCACCATCCTTTTTCACTATCATTAATATTATTGCCATCATCTTCATCACATTAATTACATGGCGTGTATGGTACAGGCCTTGCTGGGGCAGCAATTTAAGCAGGGTGTCCCGCCCTAGGTTAACCAGAAGACAATATCATCAGGATCTTCTTGACTATTCTCTAAACCCACACATTTTTATATGTGCATGAAACAGCATACATTTTAGTGAAAATCAATATAAGATGTATTTTCCTTACATGATATATACTTTAAAATCCCTAAGATTAGATTTAATAAATCTAAATGATTCCAGAACATCATACTTCGTAAGCCTATAAAATAATAATTTAACAATTGGTTTACTTGAAGATGACATTTGTGTCTTAGTACAATTTACATTTATTTGGTGTATAGTGTGTCAATAGAATGAGTTTAAAAAATAACTCAGACCATATGCTGCACACTGCATCAAATTGGTCTACATGGCTGTTGTCCCAGGAGGAAGCCTCTTCTAAAGATGATGCACAAGAAAGCCCAAAAACAGTTTGCTGAAGACAAGAAGACTAAGGACATGGATTACTGGAACCATGCCCTGTGGTCATGCTCTGTGGTCTGATGATACCAAGATAAACTTATTTGGTTCAGATGGTGTCAAGTGTGTGTGGCAGCAACCAGGTGAGGAGTACAAAGTCAAGTGTATCTTGCCTACAGTCAAGCATGGTGGTGGTCATGGTCTGGGGCTGCATGAGTGCTGCCAGCACTGAGTAGCTACAGTGCATTGAGGGAACCATGAATGCCAACATGTACTGTGACATACTGAAGCAGAGCATGACCCCCTCCCTTCAGAGACTGGGCTGCAGGGCAGTATTCCAACAAGATAACGACCCCAAACACACCACCAAGACGACTACTGCCTTGCTAAAGAAGCTGAGGGTAAAGGTAATGGACTGGCCAAGCATGTCTCTAGACCTAAACCCTATTGAGCATCTGTGGGGCATCCTCAAATAGAAGGCGGAGGAGCGCAAGGTCTCTAACATCTACCAGCTCCATTATGTCGTCATGGAGGAGTGGAAGAGGACTCCATTGGCAACCTGTGAAGCTATGGTGAACTCCATAACCAAGAGGGTTAAGGCAGTGCTGGAAAATAATGATGGCCATACAAAATATTGACACTTTGGGCCCAATTTGGACATTTTCACTCAGGGGTGTGCTCACTTTTGTTGCCAGCAGTTTAGACATTAATGGCTGTGTGTTGAGTTATTTTGAGGGGACAGCAAATTTACACTGTTATACGTGTTAAGCCATTAACTCACTACTTTACATTGTAACAAAGTTGTCACATGAAAACATGTAATAAAATATTTTTAAAAATGTGAGAGATGTACTCACTTTTGTGAGATACTGTACATACATAGGTGTGCGCAGCCTATTGCATTAGGATGTGCACCCCAAAGTTCAAACACACATGCGTTTCTCTGCAGCCTCAGATGCACGGAACAGTGAATGAATGGGAAGTGCCCTGTGCTGAGCGGCTTCTTGTTCAGTCACAAACAGAATCATAGTAAACATTGCTTACTATGCTTCAGTTATGAATGAACACAGTGAGTGAGTGTGTTCACTGCGTTCATTTAGAAAAGGAAGGCACTGGTAAATTACATATATACCAGCCCCTTCTCCCACTCTCCATCCTGAAACATCCCCTGCAGCAGCTGGGGAAGAGGACAGAAGGGAAGCCAGCAGCACTGTGGGGCAGGGAAGTCTGGGCAGTAGGGGGAATCAGCACTGCACGTAGTGATTAGGGTGTGCTCACGCACATTGGCACACACCCTGTGCATGCCTATGTATATATATATAAACTGTATATTGTAAAGTAGACAGGCTCGACTGGTATTGGCAGCAATAAACCATGTTACAAGGAACATCCGGTAACAGTCCAAGCAGGTGCTTCATGCACTTTAATTCAGCTAGGGAACAAAAAGACAGTTTCAATACAGCAGGGCTTGGTACAGCAAACCCATATCATATTATAAAACATCTACTTCTTGGAGCCCCTAACTAACCTCGAGTCAATACCCTAACTAACAGGGTGCCTCCAAATAGGTTTCTAAAACAAACAATAAACACTTTAGTGTCTGTAGTGCCTTCTCTAGTGCCTTCTTTAGTGTTTTTCAGCAATCAGCCTTTCATGCAGCCATCAGTAACCAGAACAGAGAAAGCAAGCACAAGAGCCCCGAGCAACATTTAGCTCCCATACATGATGGTCTGTACACATCTGTGATTAAAAACTTGTTTTGTCTACCAAGAAAGATGTGTAATGGAGACTTTATCCCACCCAAAGCTTTTCAATGCTTCTAGGCAACTATAGCCAGAACATGACACCCAGAACAAAATGTTTTCTCCATATCAGTCATTAACCCTGGAGTCACTCACTATGTGTAGGTGAGCAACTTAGGTGTCACATATACATCATTCACAATCCTGACAGCCAGTGTCTCATAATATACGATATATATTATATGTACAAATTCTCTAGAATTATTTAACATTTTTTCCCAGTACTTTAAAGCAGAAACTCAAAAAGATCATTAATACTTATAATGCCATTAGTACATTAAAAATTAACTTGCTGTCAGCTACTTTCTATATCTTACATTGCAGTCCAAGTATATACATCAATACAGTTATGGTGGAGCTTCAGCTTGATATACAGTAAATATGTGTTCTGGTGCTTGGCTGGGATTTTCTAGTCTTACCAGCACACAATGAGAAGCACAACTTTTACAAATCAGCATTATACATACAAGCGCATAACTGGCTAAATTGAGCAAGCCCTAGTAGCAGTTTTTCTTTGATGTGGGTCTTTCAAGTGTTGTTGCCAATGGACTGCATGGCAGGTCGTTCGTCATATGTCTGGTCAAGCATGTGATGCCCAAGCGGCTGCTGTTCTGGTCGCACTTGATCCACTTCAGACATAGGTTGCAAACAGCAATGGTGCCATCTGCTGCACACGTGTCAAAAAAGGCCCACACCAAGGAACTTTTAAAAATCAGTGGGGAGTCAGAAGTGCCCTGCACCTGCGGAGCTCTGCGGTGTGATGCAATAGGATGGCTGCCCTTAAGCTGCCCCCTAGAGGAAATCCTGCCATGTTGGAGTTGTGCCTCCTCCTCACTTTCCTCCTCTCTTCTCTCAGGCACCCAAGTACAATCAGTGACCTCATCGTCCCCTCCCTCCTCGTCACTGGAGCAAACTTGGCAGTATGCTGTAGCTGGGGGAACATGACTGCCAGTTTCGCGTGTTTGTCCTTTTGTGGCATCCCCTCTCTCTAGGCTTACATTACTCCCTTCTTCAACCTGAGAACCAACATTGGAGCCCTCAAATTGCTGCACATCCTCCTGCAGCATGTACCCGACACTGTGGTCGAATAATTCTGGGGACTCCTCTGTGCACGATGGTGGGGCTATGGAAGGAGTGACTGTAGAATAGACTGCTTTGGCAGCTGCGTTGGAAGGCAAACTACATTGAGCCTGCATGACAGAGGATAAGGAGGATGAGGACGGCTACGTTATCCACTCCACCAACTCTTCTGCATGTTGTGGCTCAATAACATGGCCAGCAGCAGAAAAAAAGGACACACGTGGCCCACGGCCACCTGCAGAGAATGCATAATGTCCACGACCACCACTGTTAACTGTAGACACAGAGGCTGCTTGCCCTCTTTTAGTGGCTTACCAGCATTTGCCTCTCCTTGGTGGCCCTCCGGACATGATGTATTTTCTGTTTTGCAACACCACACTACACTGTATTATATAGTGTGTACACAACGCCTGAAGTATATTAGAAACTATACACCACCAAATACACTGTATATATGGGCTACACTGAATGCAGCAGAGTATATATATATAGATAGATAGATAGATAGATAGATAGATAGATAGATAGATAGATAGATAGATAGATAGATAGATAGATAGATAGATATAGATATCTATATTTCTATCTCTATCTATAGATATATATCTATATCTATAGATAGAGATAGAGATATAGATATCTATATCTACATAGATATAGATATATCTATAGCTATATAGATATAGATATCTAATCTAGATCTATATATATATATATATATATATATATATATATATATATATATATATAGATCTAGATATATAGATCTAGATATATACCGTATATCTATATCTATATCTATCTATCTATCTATCTATCTATCTATCTATCTATCTATCTATCTATCTATCTATATATATATATATATAATTAATACTCCACTTGAAATGTATTAGAAACTGTACACACTGTATTAGATACTGTGTACACCTCCTGAAGTGTATTAGAAACTGTACACACTGTATTAGGTACTGGGTACACCACCTGCACTGTATTAGAAGCTGTACACACTGTACTAGATACTGTGTACACCACCAGAAAAGTAGTAGAAACTGCACACACTGTATTAGATACTGTGTACAACGCCTGCACTGCATTAGAAACTGTACAATGGCTGCACTGTATTGTATACTGTGTACACCACCAGAAGTGTAGTAGAAACTGTACACACTATATTAGATACTGTGTACATCGCCTGCACTGTATTAGAAACTGTACTACGGCTGCACTGTATTGTGTACTGTGTACACCACCAGAACTGTAGTAGAAACTGTACACACTGTATTAGATACTATGTACACTGCATGCACTGTATTAGAAACTGTACTATGGCTGCTAGGGATGAGCCGAACACCCCCCTGTTCGGTTCGCACCAGAACATGCGAACAGGAAAAAAGTTTGCTCAAACACGCGAACACCGTTAAAGTCTATGGGACACGAACATGAATAATCAAAAGTGCTAATTTTAAAGGCTTATATGCAAGTTATTGTCATAAAAAGTGTTTGGGGACCCGGGTCCTGCCCCAGGGGACATGGATCAATGCAAAAAAAAGTTTTAAAGACGTCCGTTTTTTCAGGAGCAGTGATTTTAATAATGCTTAAAGTCAAACAACAAAAGTGTAATATCCCTTTAAATTTCATACCTGGGGGATGTCTATAGTATGCCTGTAAAGGGGCGCATGTTTCCCGTGTTTAGAACAGTCTGACAGCAAAATGACATTTCGAAGGAAAAATTCCATTGAAAACTACCCGTGGCTATTACATTGCCGACAATACACATAGAAGTTCATTGATAAAAACGGCATGGGAATTCAACACAGGGAAACCCCGAACCAAAATTTAAAAAAAAATGACGTGGGAGTCCCCCTAAATTCCATACCAGGCTCTTCAGGTCTGGTATGGATATTAAGGGGAACTCCGGCCAAAATTTAAAAAAAAAATGACGTGGGGTTCCCCCTAAATTCCATACCAGACCCATCAGGTCTGGTATGGGAACCCCGCACCAAAAAAAAAAAAAAAAAAAACGGCGTGGGGTCCCCCCAAAAATCCATACCAGACCCTTATCCGAGCACACAACCTGGCAGGCCGCAGGAAAAGAGGGGGGACGAGAGTGTGCCCCCCCTGAACTGTACCAGGCCACATGCCCTCAACATTGGGAGGGTGCTTTGGGGTAGCCCCCCAAAACACCTTGTCCCCATGTTGATGAGGACAAGGGCCTCATCCCCACAAACCCTGGCCAGTGGTTGTGGGGGTCTGCGGGAGGGGGGCTTATCGGAATCTGGAAGCCCCTTTAACAAGGGGACCCCCCAGATCCCGGCCCCCCCTGTGTGAAATGGTAAGGGGGTACTTACCTCTACCATTTCACTAAAAAACTGTCAAAAATGTTAAAAATGACAAGAGACAGTTTTTGACAATTTCTTTATTTAAATGCTTCTTCTTTCTTCTATCTTCCTTCATCTTCTTCTTCTTCTGGTTCTTCTGGCTCTTCTGGTTCTTCCTCCGGCATTCTCGTCCAGCATCTCCTCCGCGGCGTCTTCTATCTTCTTCTCCTCGGGCCACTCCGCACCCATGGCATGGGGGGAGGCTCCCGCTCTTCTCTTCATCTTCTTTTTCATCCTCTTCTTCCTTCTTCTCTTCTTCATTTTCTTCTCCGGGCCGCTCCGCACCCATGCTGGCATGGAGTGAGGCTCCCGCTGTGTGACGGAGTCTCCTCGTCTGACTGTTCTTGAATAACGGGGGGCGGGGCCACCCGGTGACCCCGCCCCCCTCTGATGCACGGTGACTTGACGGGACTTCCCTGTGACATCACGGGGAATGCCACAGGGAAGTCCCGTCATGTCCCGTGCGTCAGAGGGGGCGGGGTCACCGGGTGGCACCGCCCCCCCATTTAAGAACTGTCAGACGAGGAGACGCCGTCACACAGTGGGAGCCTCCCTCCATGCCAGCATGGATGCGGAGCGGCCCGGAGAAGAAAATGAAGAAGTGAAGAAGAGAAGAAGGAAGAAGAGAAGAGGATGAAGAAGAAGATGAAGAGAAGAGCGGAAGCCTCCCCCATGCCATGGGTGCGGAGCGGCTCGAGGAGAAGAAGATAGAAGATGCCGCGGAGGAGATGCTGGACGAGAACACCGGAGGAAGAACCAGAAGAGCCAGAAGAACCAGAAGAAGATGAAGGAAGATAGAAGAAAGAAGAAGCATTTAAATAAAGGAATTGTCAAAAACTGTCTCTTGTCATTTTTAGGGTTGTGGGGATGAGGCCCTTGTCCTCATCAACATGGGGACAAGGTGTTTTGGGGGGCTACCCCAAAGCACCCTCCCAATGTTGAGGGCATGTGGCCTGGTACGGTTCAGGAGGGGGCGCGCAGTCTTGTCCCCCCTCTTTTCCTGCGGCCTGCCAGGTTGCGTGCTCGGATAAGGGTCTGGTATGGATTTTTGGGGGGACCCCACGCCGTTTTTTTTTTTTTTTTTTTTTTGGCGTGGGGTTCCCCTTAAAATCCATACCAGACCTGAAGAGTCTGGTATGGAATTTAGGGGGAACCCCACGTCATTTCTTTTTAAATTTTGGCCGGGGTTCCCCTTAATATCCATACCAGACCTGAAGGGCCTGGTATGGAATTTAGGGGGACTCCCACGTCATTTTTTTTTTTAATTTTGGTTCAGGGTTTCCCTGTGAGGAATTCCCATGCCGTTTTTATCAATGAACTTCTATGTGTATTGTCGGTAATGCAATAGCCGCGGGTAGTTTTCAATGGAATTTTTCCTTCGAAATGTCATTTTGCTGTCAGACTGTTCTAAACACGGGAAACATGCGCCCTTTTACAGACATACTATAGACACCCCCAGGTATGAAATTTAAAGGGATATTACACTTTTATTGTTTGACTTTAAGCAAGGGTGTTCTGCGGCGGCGAACTTGCGAACAGCCAATGTTCGAGTCGAACATGAGTTCGACTCGAACTCAAAGCTCATCCCTAATGGCTGCACTGTATTGTGTACTGTCTACACCACCAGAAAAGTAGTAAATATGGCTGCTCTGTATTTTATACTGTGTACACCGCCTGCACTGTATTAGAAACTGTACAATGGCTGCACTGTATTTTATACTGTGTACACCACCAGAAAAGTAGTAGAAACTGTACACACTGTATTAGATACTGTGTACACCGCGTGCACTGTATTAGAAACTGTACAATGGCTGCACTGTATTTTATACTGTGTACACCACCAGAAAAGTAGTAGAAACTGTACACACTGTATTAGATACTGTGTACACCGCCTGAAGTGTGTTAGAAACTGTACCCACTGTATTAGATGCTGTGTACACCACCAGAAAAGTAGTAGAAACTGTACACACTGTATTAGATACTGTGTACAATGCCTGCACTGTATTAGAAACTGTACAATGGATGCACTGTATTGTAAACTGTGTACACCATCAGAAGTGTAGTAGAAACTGTACACACTGTATTAGATACTGTGTACACCATCTGAAGTGTATTAGAAACTGTGCTTTGGCTGCACTGTATTGTATACTGTGTACAACACCAGAAGTGTAATAGAAACTGTACACACTGTATTAGATACTGTGTACACCGCCAGAAGTGTATTAGAAACAGTACACCACAGAATGCACTGTAGATATAGGCTACTCTGGATGCAGAGTATATATATATATATATATACACACATATACGAGGCTGTAAATATATATATTAATACACTGCCTGCACTGACTGAATATCGAGTAAACATTGAATATATAGTCTATGCTAAATGCAAAGTATAGATATATATATTAGACTGACTGTGTGTATATATATATATACAGGGGGTCCCCGACTTACGAACATCCGACTTACGAACGACCCCTACTTACGAACGGGGCCCGAATGACGTCACTGCTGGCCGAATCTTCCTCTCCTGAGCCTTTCCTCCGTTCCTGTCTTGGCTGCGGGTCCCCTTCGTCCTCCTGCCTGCCCATCCACAGGCCTGGTATGGTCCGGTGGCTTGCCAGGCCGCTGAAACTGCCCGTCGTGGCCGAGGCCTTGTGCGGCCTACGAAGCCTCCACGATCCCCGGTCTTTCCTACGCCGCTGCCCCGCGATGGTGCACCGCGGCCGGCCGCCCGGCCGGCCGGCCTGCCTGGCCTCTGATGGCTGCTTTCACCATCCATCTCCCTGCTGTGCCATACAGTGTACCTCTCTGCAGTCTCCTGTTGCTGCTGCCATGAAAATAGTGAGAGGGGAGAGCTGTGCTCAGCTGCGATCCTGGACTCCTGTTTTGGAAGTGACAGGGTCAATAAAGAGAACCTGTCACCTCCAATTGCTATCACACAGGGAATTGTTTCCTCCTGTGTGATAGCAATAAAGTTAAGTGAAAAAAAAATTGATAAAAAAAATAAAAATAAGAAATACAGTAATAATTAAATTAATAAAATAAAAAAAAAAATTAAAAAATGTAAAGAATAAGAAAAATAATATTAAAAATAAGAAAATTATACAAAAATAAAAAAAAAGTAAACGACAAGCTACAAATAAATACAAATAAAAAAAGTGATTAAAAAGTAAAAAAATAAAAGAAACAAAACATATTTGAACTAACCATGCCACCCCAGCCATCCGGTTGCCTTTCTCTGTTGATTTGGGTTTACATCCAGTCTCTGAGACTAGATTTGCACTTAAAAAAGGTACTGTTCCGACTTACAAACAAATTCGACTTAAGAACAAACCTACAGTCCCTATCCTGTTCGTAACCCGGGGACCCCCTGTATATATATATATATATATATATATACAGTATATCAAATACACTGCTACTAACTGAATAACCTGCCTGCTTAATGTAACTCAAGCTTCTCACTGTTCACGCCAACAACACTACACATGGCCGCAGTGTAAGCAGCCTTATATAGTGTGGGCCGTGGACTTAGTCCCCTGAGCCATGATTGGCCAAAGCCAACTTGCATTTGGCCAATTATAGCTCTCTCAGCAGAGCGCGCTGTGACTGGCCAAAGCATGCAGGTCAGATGCATGCTTTGGCCAATCATCATACAGCAATGCACTGTGATCTCACAATGCATTGGGGGGCATTCCGCGGCACTCAAATTTCCCATAAAGGCCCCATAATGTTTGCTGTTCTGCGAACGGACGAACACCTGATGTTCAAGTCGAACTTATGTTTGACCCGAACATCGAGCTCATCCCTACCCATGACCCCTAGCTGCTTTATTTACACTATAGCAAGCAGGCTATTTTAGAAAATCATAGTGGCTACAGATCACAATTAAAAGCTCATTGTAATACCATTTTGTAGCAAAGTGCTTGTAAAGCATTTATTTTTGCTGTATCTTTTTTTTTTCTTTTTTTACAAAAGTAGATATTTCTCTTCTTAGCTTACTCTAATTTCTGTTGTATCTAGGGAGTGGGGAACTTTTATTGAACACATTTGTACATTTGTAGAACGGGAAGTACAGAAAATTAATTCTTTTTTTCCAAGGAAAGTGTGGCACTTTGGGACACAGTAGAACTCACATAAATATATATAAGAAATAAAGTCAACAAAGTAACAAAGACACCGTTTATTTACTAAAGCTGGAGAGTGCAAAATCAGTTTCACTTCTGCACAGAAACCAATCAAGGTCCAGGTTTTATTGACAAACCTTAATTGAACAAACTGAGGTTGGAAGCTGATTGGTTTCTCTGCAGAAGTGAGACTGATTTAGGACTCATAGTTGCATAGTTAGTCAGGTTGAAAAAAAACTGTTCATCCAGTTCAACCAATAAAAGAGAAAAAGAAAAAAAAATCCCATATACACATTCCTATACCCATAGTTGATCCAGAGGAAGGCGAAAAACCCAGCAAAGCATGATCCAATTTGCTACAGCAAGGGAAAAAAATTCTTCCTGATCCCCCGAGAGGCAATCGGATATTCCCTGGATTAACTTTACCTATAAATGTTAGTACCCAGTTATATTATGTACATTTAGGAAAGAATCCAGGTCTTTTTTAAAGCAATCTGCTGAGCTGGCCAGAACCAGCTCTTGAGAAAGTCTATTCCACATTTTCACAGCTCTTACTGTGAAGAAACAATTCCGTATTTGGAGATGAAATCTCTTTTCCGAAAGACATAAAGTGTGCCCCTTTGTCCTCTGTGATGGGGCATGTGACTTTTTTTTTAACTGCTTCTAAATGCAGCACCATGTTAGCCTATGTGTCCATGCACACATAAAATGTCAGAGGTGTTTGGAAGCTTAAGCATTTAGGGGCAGTAGAAAAAATGACAGCTTGTGTGTCCAGGAGCAGAGGCTGTTAAGCTGTAAAAACGAAAAAAAAACTTAAATGCCCCTAAACGCTGCTAAATGCTATAAAAAGCTGTTAGCCCTGTTTAGCCACCTTTGGCGTTTTTAGGTATTTTTACATTATATGGAGTGTTTTTACTAAAAAAAGCCAAAAACCGCAAAAAATATTGCTCATAAACGCCCAGAAAAGCTATTCAAAAACATGACTTACAGCATGTTTTTAACCACTTCAGCCCCGGAAGGATTTACCCCCTTCCTGACCAGAGCACTTTTTACAATTTGGCACTGCGTCGCTTTAACTGCTAATTGCGCAGTCATGCAATGCTGTACCCAAGCGAAATTTGCGTCCTTTTCTTCCCACAAATAGAGCTTTCTTTTGATGGTATTTGATCACCTCTGCCGTTTTTATTTTTTGCGCTATAAACGGAAAAAGACTGAAAATTTTGAAAAAAAATGATATTTTCTACTTTTTGTTATAAAAAAAATCCAATAAACTCAATTTTGGTTTGCTCAAAAGTTATAGCGTCTACAAGCTAGGGTACATTTTCTGGAATTTACACAGCTTTTAGTTTATGACTGCCTATGTCATTTCATGAGGTGCTAAAATGGCAGGGCAGTACAAAACCCCCCCAAATGACCCATTTTGGAAAGTAGACACCCCAAGGAAATTGCTGAGAGGCATGTTGAGCTCATTGAATATTAATTTTTTTTGTCCCAAGTGATTGAATAATGACAAAAAAAAAAAATTACAAAAAGTTGTCACTGAGTGATATATTGCTCACACAGGCCATGGGCATATGTGGAATTGCACCCCAAAATACATTTAGCTGCTTCTCCTGAGTATGGGGATACCACATGTGTGGGACTTTTTGGGAGCCTAGCCGCGTACGGGGCCCCGAAAACCAATCTCTGCCTTCAGGATTTCTAAGGGTGTAAATTTTTGATTTCACTCTTCACTGCCTATCACAGTTTCAGAGGCCATGGAATGCCCAGGTGGCACAACCTCCCCCAAATGACCTCATTTTGGAAAGTAGACACCCCAAGCTATTTGCTGAGAGGCATGGTGAGTATTTTGCAGCTCTCATTTGTTTTTGAAAATGAAGAAAGACAAGAAAAAACTTTTTTTTTCTCTTTTTTCAATTTTCAAAACTTTGTGACAAAAAGTGAGGTTTGCAAATTACTCACTATACCTCTCAGCAAAAATCTTGGGGTGTCTACTTTCCAAAATAGGGTCATTTGGGGGGGTTTGTGCCACCTGGGCATTCCATTGCCTCCGAAACTGTGATAGGGAGTGAAGAGTGAAATCAAAAATTTACGCCCTTAGAAAGCCTGAAGGCGGTGCTTGGTTTTCGGGGTCCCGTACGAGGCTAGGCTCCCAAAAAGTCTCACACATGTGGTATCCCCGTACTCAGGAGAAGCAACAGAATGTATTTTGGAGTGTAATTTCACATATTCCCATGGCATGTTTGAGCAATATATCATTTAGTGACAACTTTGTGCAAAAAAAAAAAAAAAATTTGTCTCTTTCCCGCAACTTGTGTCACAATATAAAATATTCCATGGACTCGACATGCCTCTCAGCAAATAGCTTGGGGTATCTACTTTCCAAAATGGGGTCATTTGGGGGGGGGGGTTTGAACTGTCCTGGCATTTTATGCACAACATTTAGAAGCTTATGTCACACATCACCCACTCTTCTAACCACTTGAATACAAAGCCCTTTCTGACACTTTTGGTTTACATGAAAAAAAAATTTTTTTTTGCAAGAAAATTACTTTGAACCCCCAAACATTATATATTTTTTAAAGCAAATGCCATACAGATTAAAATGGTGGGTGTTTCATTTTTTTTTCACACAGTATTTGCGCAGTGATTTTTCAAACGCATTTTTTGGGGAAAAAAACAAGCTTTTTTAAATTTTAATGCACTAAAACACACTATATTGCCCAAATGTTTGATAAAATAAAAAAGATGATCTTAGGCCGAGTACATGGATACCAAACATGACATGCTTTAAAATTGCGCACAAACGTGCAGTGGCAACAAAATAAATACATTTTGAAAAGCCTTTAAAAGCCTTTACAGGTTACCACTTTAGATTTACAGAGGAGGTCTACTGCTAAAATTACTGCCCTCGATCTGACCTTCGCGGTGATACCTCACATGCATGGTGCAATTGCTGTTTACATTTGACGCCAAACCAACGCTTGCGTTCACCTTAGCGCAAGAGCAGGGGGGGACAGGGGTGCTTTTTTTTTTTTCTTTATTATTTTTTTGCTTTTTTATTTTATTTTTAAACTGTTCCTTTCATTTTTTTTTTATCATTTTTATTGTTATCTCAGGGAATGTAAATATCCCCTATGATAGCTATAGGTAGTGACAGGTACTCTTTTTTGAAAAAATTGGGGTCTATTAGACCTTAGATCTCTCCTCTGCCCTCAAAGCATCTGACCACATCAAGATCGGTGTGATAAAATGCTTTTCCAATTTCCCAATGGCGCTGTTTACATCCGGTGAAATCTAAATCATGAAATGCTCGTAGCTTCCGGTTTCTTAGGCCATAGAGATGTTTGGAGCCACTCTGGTCTCTGATCAGCTCTATGGTCAGCTGGCAGAATCACCGGCTGCATTCTCAGGTTCCCTGTTGAGACAGGAGAGCCAGAGAAAAACACGGATGACGGTGGGGGGGGCATTCCCTCCCACTGCTTGTAGAAGCAGTCTAGAGGCTAATTAGCAGCTAGGATTGCTTTTACATGAAAGCCGACCGCTGGCTGAAAAGAATGATACCAAGATGATACCTAAACCTGCAGGCATCATTCTGGTATAACCACTCAAAGTTGTGAATGGCATACCTGAAGACATAAAAATGGTTAACAATAAAACACAGTAAACGGTAAAGTATAAAAAATTGCATACCTGAAAAGCAAACATGATAAAACATAATAACAATAAAACATTGCAGAATAGAATACAGTAAAAAAGAGCAGAACAATAGAGAGAGAATAGAGAGAGAGAGAACAATAAAACGACAACTATTTTTTTTTATTTTATATATTTTTTTTTTTTTACACTTTTTTTGTAACTAACTTTTACAACTGTAACCGGTCCCAGGTTAGCATCTTGGGAGACCCTGTGAAAGTGTGTCTAGTCTGTGCAATGCTGTACCCTACGCTAATACTCAACTAGTGCATGGTAGCGTTCAAAACATTCACCAATTCAAAGACCAGGATTGTCAGGACAGGAGGGACAATAATAGCGGGTGTCATGCCTATATCCGCGCTTGCTGCAGACACAACATCTTTTTTGGGGGGTTAGTTGGGTAGGGGTACTCGGGAGGACATAAAGAAAATGCCTCTCATGCAGCCGACTGCATTTGGTTGGGGATGTGAATGGGGGAAGTACGGGCGCTGCAGAAGTGGTGGGTTCCCAATTAGGTTGTTTAAGATTAAGTTAATGCTGCAGGAAGGGCACTATGGGCACGACGGGCCTGTGTTTGTCTTCTTCTTGGTGGCAGCGGGAAACTACTTGTGCTTGCCACCTTACCAGCTTGAACTGCACTTATGGGACTCGTCACGTCACCAAGTGTTACTGCAGTGCTGGTTTGACTACGACCGGGGTGTACTAGGCCGCTGGTGCTTGCCAGTTCACCAAAATGCTACCAAAAAAACTGTTAGTGATCGCAGGGATCAGGCCTGACTCTGCGAATGCTGCAGTTATGCGTTTAGTGTTTTGTAAGTGACAGTGATCGATCGATACTGCACTTGGGTGGGCTGGCTGGGCCGGGCGGAGGGGCAAAAGCAGGTGCTAGCAGGTATCTGGGCTGATCCCGCTAACAATGAGTTTTGGGAACCCTAAACTGCTGGGGACGCTAGTATAGATCTGATCGGATCAGATATTGGTCGGTGATCGGGGGGTAATCATGGGGGATCGGGGGTGTAATGTATGCCTGGCATGTTCTACTGTGTGTGTGTGTGTTGTGCACTCACATTCCAGTCTTCTCTCCTCGGCGCCGGAACGGAAAATGCCGAGCCGAGGAGAGATGACATAATTTCCTCTGCCTCTGTGTACAATACAGAGGCAGGGAAATGATTTGATTGGCCAGGAGCGATTGCGAGGGGGGGGCCACGAATGGATGGCCTCCCCCTCACCACCGATCGCCGGGGGAGATTTGCCGACTGCCGCAGGCACCGGGGGGGGGTCCGATCAGACCCCCCACCCGCGGGCAGGCAAGGACGTACCTGTAAGTCCTTTTGCCTGCCCGTGCCATTCTGTCGACGTACATCGTCGTGCGGCGGTCGGCAACTGGTTAAAGCTGCTTTTTCCTGACAGCAGTGCTGGCATTTTTTAAACATCCTGTGTGCATGAGGGCTTTTGATGTCTACACTATGAGTGGTGTTTAGATGATTATATCTGCCTGCTTTGCATCTACCTTATATCTGAGGAGTAGTGCTGGCTAACAGTGTCTGGATGTGCCTGGACAGTTTCCATTGCAGTTGAACAAATTGAGCATTTACTGAGCACTCTTAATAGGGGGTTGGTGTATATGGTAAGCCCGCATCTTGCCTTCACTGTGGTGTTGAGTGACACTGGTGATTGCAGAGGAGAGGGAGAAGATTATGAAGCATCCCTCTTAAGCCCGGGTTCACACTACAATGGGCTGCGGAGGAGCGCTGTGCGTCCCTGTTCCCCGTTTCAGGGACGAATCAGGGCCGATTCTATGCCTGAATTCGGCCCTGAAATGGAGCCAAAGACGCACAGCGTTTTTGTGCAGTGCGTTCCACAGCCGCCCCGGAGATATGTGAACCAGCTCCATAGGGAGCCGGTCACATTTTCCTGCTATGCGAATGAAATGTGCGGAAACGCACATTTCATTCGCATAGGTGTGAACCCGGGCTAAAGGGGACCGGCACATAACTTCACTGTGGACTATTCTTTATGTGATATTTTTCTGGACATTTATTGTTCAGTTTGTTCAGTCACTTTACTTCACCTAACAGTGATTATTTAATTTCGCTCACTTTGGATATTTTTTTTTATATTGATTGTTTCTTAGGTTGGTTTCATTTTTATTTTATAAATGCATATACAATAGCGAAACACTTACCACTTATTGCTATCCATTAGGCTCGATTCACACCTATGCATGTTGCTTTTGAGCGTTTCTGCAGTGTTTTTTGTTGTGCTTGCTGCATTTTTGAGCAGCGTTTTTCCAGCGTATTTGCGGCGTTTTTGCAGCAGTCTAAAAAAAAAAAAAAAACCCGCCAAAAACGCAAAACGCGTCAAAAACGCTGCAAAAACGCTGTACTTGTGTTTTTGATGTTGGTCTATTGAATTCTATTACATGCAAAACATGCATTTTGCATGAAAAAAAGTCCCCGACCCTTTCCAAAAACGCAGAGGTACAAAAATGCATTGATGTGAACATATTACATAGGAACCCATGTTAAAAAATTCCCATGCATTTCTGCAAAATGCAAAATGCATCAAAAAACGCGCTAGTGTAAATGGAGCCTCAGAGAGGATATCCTCTTTTATGTTTGCTGCTCACATACTTTTTATATTTAGCACACTTTTGCACAGTTTCCACAAATTAAATATTTGTAATACCATTGCATAGAGCAGTTTAAGTTGTTGTAAATTTCAGACATGAAATATGAACAAAGCATATTCCTCTAGAGTGTGTACTTATCTCGAATAGGAGCACTGAGTGTTGCTTTTGCCTGTTGCTTCATTCGTCTGCTATCAAAATGAATTACTTCTGACAAGTTTTCTTGACACCAAGAGAAAAAAGGTACAGGGGAGGGACCTCCAGGAGATTGACCTCCAGGGACCTCCAGGAGATTGACAGTCTTAGCTCTGTTCCTGTGTGCTGTGTAAAGGGGGTGGCTGCATATAGACAGGTACAACTTATGTAGGAGTATTTGCTTCATATATGTGTATCACCTGAGGTCAGTCACTTAACTGGGTATATTTATGCAAGGGTTTACAGTAACTTTAAGTATATTCTGTTTTTTTTTTTTTTTTTTTGTAAAGAAATAAAATGCATACTTTACAACCACTTTAACGAAGCCTTGTCTTAAACTAATAATTTCAACAACTATATTCCTTTTAATGATTATATGTGCATTTGCAATATTTTATGCATGCTCTTTACCTATAAAATCTTCCCTTACAAAATAAAAGTATAGTGTTTGCTCTCATGCAACCACACCACAGTGTTCTACTGACAGAACACATTTGGAATCTCAATTTTCTGCCCCTTTTAGATGGCTTACTGATTTACAGTGTATGCAAAAAAACAGCACAATGTTTCAGTTACTGTAAATTTCAAGAATCCCTATTATTTTCACTAGTTTTTCTGAAGTAAGTCTTTCATTTTTGAGCATGTAATGTGAGTATATCTACACATGTGTGGTGGGTGCAATATTTCCCTTATTGCAAGAAAGATTGTGACATTATAAAAGCAAATCTTTTCATTTTGCACTAAATATGAATAAATGGCTGTGATGCCCTTTCTCAGTATCTACAGAATAAAGGCAGATAACCATAAGTCTCTATAATGCTTGCAAAAATCCTTGCAAGGGATATAACTGAGCTGTAAAGGTTTCCTTTTTTCTCATCAAAGGTATGCTCCACTTTAAGTAACATTATTCAAAGAATGTATTGCTAATGTATTCATAAGTTTTTCTTTAGTATACTGTAGTTAAGAAAAGGAGACCAAATAACTAGGAGAACGAAGGATATTTCTATAGCAATTCAAGATGGCACCTGCCTTGAAATATGATTTACTGCCCTAGATTTTAGCTACTGTTTGAACCAAGATATAAAATATCACAAGAGGACAGCATACTCATAGGAAAGAATAGAAGAAATCCATAACATTCAGCCTCCCTTTTAACACTCACAGTCATCAGTAGATTATTAAATGGGCTGTAGTCAGTCAAGATACAGTATTATATCAATATTGGAATGCAATCACTTTGACCATAAAGAAAAGGTGAGCTGGAAGGTCTGCATTACTGAGTTGAATAAATTATAACGTGACTGACTCTAAAACTGCTTGCAAAATCCAGCTGTAGCCACTTTTATTGTTTTATTTTGATAGAACTCTCTTGAATTCTCTTCTATCTGTAATGCAGTTTATGAAATTCCATCTACTTTATTAACAGAACGTATGGAAAATCATTGTGATATGATTCTAACCCTAAAAATCTGTATTCTGTCTAAAGAAAAAACAAAAAAAAAAACTGCTATAGTTTGTGACGAGTTGAAGAGTAATTTTGCATGTACACTATATTACCAAAAGGAACTTGACTGGCCTGCACACAGTCCTGACCTCAACCCAACAGAACACCTTTTGGATGAATTAGAGTGCAGACTGCAAGCCAGGCCTTGTCCACATCAGTGTCTGACCTCACAAATGCACTTCTAGAAGAATGGTCAAACATTCCCACAGACACATTCCTAAACCTTGTGGATAGCTTCCCAGAAAAGTTGAAGCTGTTATAGCTGCAAAGGGTAGGCCAACTCAATACTGAACCCTACAGACTAAGACTGTGATGCCATTAAAGTTCATGTGCGTATAAAGGTAGGCATCCCAATTCTTTTGGCAATATAATCTAGTTTTTTTGGTTTCACAAAGCAAATAGAAAAACCAAAATATTCAAATTAAAATGTTTTTTAATCTGCTAATAATTGGTCTCCAAAGTATAAAAGCCCCCCTATACCTTGTTCCCCACCACTGCGCCTCGGAGTAAACACCACCTCTATTTAATGACAAATGTTGGTGCAAATGTCTAACTACAGCTGCCACAATGTAAAAAATCTATTATACCATATAATTTTTATCTATAACGTGTCTAATATATGTGAATCACACGTGTAAAATAAAATGAAAAAGTGGCGCTTCCTCACAAAAGTCACAAAAAACAAAAATCACCCTTATGCCCCGTACACACGGTCGGATTTTCCGATGGAAAATGTCCGATCGGAGCGTGTTGTCGGAAATTCCGACCGTGTGTGGGCTCCATCGGACATTTTCCATCGGATTTTCCGACACACAAAGTTGGAGAGCAGGAGATAAAATTTTCCGACAACAAAATCCGATCGCGTCAATTCCGACCGTGTGTGGCCTGTTCCGACGCACAAAGTGCCACGCATGCTCAGAAGAAATTCCAAGACGGAACAGCTTGTTCTGGTAAACTTAGCGTTCGCAATGGATACAGCACTTTCGTCACGCTGCAATGTTAAAAATGGTTTAATACAGCGCACTCTCTTCTTCTTTATAATGTGACAAGAATTAAGTAGTTTTGCTGCTCATATTCACACACACTTCTCACAAAGTTTTATTTTTGTTTTTTTATTGGGATTCCCTGAATATATTGTTATTAGTTGTCACATCTGACAGAATTTTTTTTTTTTTATTTAATTTTTTTGGGGATTTTAAGCCTTTTTTTTATTTAATGTTTGGATTTTTTCAAAGGCTGATCTTTGTTCAATGTTATTTTTATTTTTACTCCAGAATATTTTTGTGTGTGTTTTGTGTGTCAAGTTACCCCAACACCATTGATATCTTTTATTATTTAATCTCAAGGAGATTGTTTGTTGTTGGGGTCCCTTGTTAATTTCACATTGTATATTTGAAATGTACCTGAATCCTCACAAAAAAAACTGTCATTTTTGAAGTAAAACACATAGGAGAGTATAATTCAAAACAAAAATCCTTTATTAAGGGATCAGAACCAAACAAAGAGGAAGGCAACACTGGATCAACAAGAGAAATTAGCGAAGCCTGGGACCCCCACGGCAGACATCAGTTCTTGAACATCAAAATTGGTGGCCTGAGGAGTCCATATGTAAGGGAGGGCAGTCTGGTCCAGAATTCGCAGAGATCCGAATAGTAGCAGATGACATGTGTGTCCGCAGGCTGTGGTACCACAAGAGGCTGCATTTTTTGGTCAACCAGACTGGATCCAGGGTCCTCACTTTCTGGTATTCCTTTCACGCTTCTTTCCCAGCTGTGCTGTTGGAGATGTGGCAGGAGGAGGAGAAGGACCTGGAGGAGGACTGGGAGGACCTGGAGGAGAGGGAGGACGAGGAGGAGGACCTGCAGGAGGAGGAGGAGGACCATCGCAAAGGTGTGTCTGAGCTGTCATTTGGCCCCTCATACCTTTGTTAAGAGCCTCCACATGACTTGTTGGCCCTCCTCCATCCTCTGCATTTTATATGCAATGACGGCAGCAATGTCCTCCTCCACGGTCTGTCGTGCTCCCAGGACCTCTGTAGCCCTCCAAAAGAGTCCTCTGGTAGCCTCCTCTAAGGCACTCCTCCTACTGCCACTTTCTCTTTTCAGGGGAAGTGGAGGGACCTGCAGATCAGCCAGCCGGCTCGGCCCGGCCACCTCCTGGCTGAGACTTCCCTGTGTATGAAAAAGGGACATGGTTGTAATGTTTTGCATCATCAATCACAATCCTAAATTAGTACTCCCAACTAACATCTAGTTAACATCATTGATTGGACAAGCAGAAATATTTCGAGGAATGCTATATCTGGCTCAATCTGGGCTCCTCCACATGCGGCCTGGAAGGCCCAGGTTGGGCGTCAGAAGCCTCAGCCGGGGGGGAAGGAAGTGTGGAAGGAAGACTGGAGAGGGATGGCCTGGGTTCAGTCTGGCCTGCCAGAAAATGCAGTCTGTCGTAGTACAACATCCTGGGGACATAGATGTTATCTGCTGCTCCGGATCTCTCTGAATGCAGGACTTTCTTGCGCTCCCTTAGATATGTGCTCCTCAGGCCACCAATTAAAATTTTTAAATAGGTGATGTCTGCCGTGGGGATCACCTGCTTCACAATTTCACACAATTGCACCAGTGCTACCTTCCTCTTTGCTTGGTTCTTGAAATGGGGGTGGTTAATCTCCCACAGACCGGGCAGCTCCCTTAACATATCTACGAATACTGACATGAAGTCATTGTCTTTCAGTAGCATATCCATGTTCACTGCAAGACACAACACAAGACAAAGCCTAATGTCAGACAAAACTCTCCTAATCTTGTTACAATATAGGCCTCAATGTAGAAGCAGTATAGGCACAAGTTTGTCTCTTACCTTCGTTCTTACGATCGGGGCGTCCAATGCTCCTTCCTCCGCTCACAGATCGTACGTAATACGCACGTGTGTTACGCTTTATGCACACTGCGCATGCGTGTAACTCTGCCCGCCCCTGACGTTCTTTCTAGTCTATTCCCCGCCCCTTTTCATTAGGTGCAGTGGGGGAAGAGCACATGGCGGAGTCACAGCAGGTGCATGATAATTGCAGGAACGAGGAGGAGGAGGAGGAAAGCCCGGATCCGGACACATCCCGATCCAGAAGGAGACGTTTTAAGGCCACAAATATGTCCTTTGGGGAGATGTTGGAGATGGTCGACATCATGAAGAAGTCCGACTATGACGGAAAGTATGGGCCTTACCCCAACCCCAATATCAGAAAAGCCAAGATCATGGTGAAAGTGATCAAAAGTCTGCACAAGAATTTCGGGGTACGACGATCGAAAGATCAGCTCAGGAAGCGGTGGTCGGACCTGAAATTGAGAGAGCCAGAGCAGTACCGAAAGATCCGGAGAGTGCTGCAAAAAAGTAAGTAGTTGTGCTGTGTTCCTATTCTTTCTGTCTTTATTCCGTTCGTGCTGCTCCATATGCTTTTATTAATTGTAACGTTTAAAAGGGCAACTTTAATGTTCATGGGCCCATTATTCGTTCGTATCAAACATTTTTCTTTCGGCCTCTAAAACACCATTGTTTAGGCCATATGCATTTTCCCACATTTTTTTTGGGCCTACTTGGATGCCAAATATTTGTTTGTGTAGATGGGTTTGTTACTAGAATGAAATGCAAACTAGATTCTGTGTAAGGAGAGGACACTGAGCAGCTGTTTTTACATCTGGACACTGGAGCACTAGTGTGGGACACAAGAACACCATTTTTATTAGGGGGCCCACACAGGTGCTCCAGTGTATACTATAGGGGGGGCTACATCTGTGAAGCTTGTACCAAACAGGTAAAGTATTGCAGCTTGACAAAGGCCAATAAAAAAAATACATCTTGGAACTCTGCCAAAATAGACAATTGTACCCCACTTCCAAGCAATGATTCCTATTTCTAGTTCTGCCATCAAATATCTGTGTGCTAATTATACCATTTTTGTTTTACATAGGGGAGAAAAGACTCAGAGGACACCCCTCATCCGAGGAGACCACAGACCCCCCACCTCTGGAAGAAGGGGAACTAACACCAACCCAAGAAGAGCAGGAGGAAGAAGAAGATGTGGTGGAGATTGGCACCACAACAGGTGAGGGTCTGCGACCACAGGCTCAGGTAAAAGAGATGGATGGTGGCAGATTTTTGATACCTGTTTTTGTTTTCTTTCCCTCTTTTTAGGTGATCGTGATGTGAGGGATCCAGAACGTTTCACATCAGAAAGTGCCCAGATCCTGATCGGGGAGATCATGGGGTGTAATGTAGAACTGCAAAACATACAGCAAAAAATCAATGATGTGATTAAAAAAAAATAACATCATTGATGTTTTGGGGCGAATTTAAAACCCCACAAAATCACTTTTTGGATTGTGGTCCAATCTTTTAAAACTTTTTGCAATGTTTTGAAAAGCCAAATTTGGAGGATGCACACAGTGTGTCAACATGTGCTATCTGCCATCACGGGAGATCAATGGACGCGTTTTGAGGGTGCAACCCCTTCCTCAATTATAAAGTAGCGTTGAGGAAGGGCTTGCTCCCCCAAAACACGTCCCTTGATCCCCCCTGATGACAGATAGCACATGTTGAC
Organism: Aquarana catesbeiana; assembly: GCF_042186555.1. Classification (NCBI taxonomy): domain Eukaryota; kingdom Metazoa; phylum Chordata; class Amphibia; order Anura; family Ranidae; genus Aquarana; species Aquarana catesbeiana. The sequence goes on along the minus strand of NC_133324.1, from coordinate 784,958,231 downwards.
ATTCGTAAATTGGTGTGCATCTTCCCAATTTGGCTTTTCCAGGGGTGATTTCAAGTTTTTTAGCTTTCTTGTTGGTTTTACACAGGCCTGTTTTATCTGAAATGGACATTTCGATTTTTAATAATGCTACTGCAAAAATTGTTATACAACAAACATGTTGGTTTGTTTTAAAAACCTTTGGTAAATGCACATGTGATTGTGCAGGTATAAAAAAGTTGGTTACTCAAGAATGTGTGGATTATTGTCTCAACACTACAACACTTTTGGGGTGATGTAATTGCTGTTTTCAGCAAAAATGGGGGTTATTTCCTAAGGGCAAATCCTCTTTGCACTACAAGTGCAGTTTCAGTGCAGTTGCAAGTGCACTTGTAGTGAAATGTGTTTTTGCATTTAGGAAATAACAGCCAACAGTGCTTTGTATAATAAGGTTACACAATCACGACATTTTCTGGACTCAACACATTTCTGTCAGGGTCAGCTAAAACAAACACAAGCAGTAAATGTCCACAAAGAATTTCTTTTTTTTTTTATTATAAAAAGGCTTCACAGATTGTCTGGCATATTGATAGCCCCCCTACCCGCAAAGAACTCCAGGTAGCGTAACTGGACATCACGGGCACTCAGGGAGGGCAAGCCAGGACGGCCACTTTCAAGCGCCGTCAGTGTGGTTTGATGTATGATTCCAGCCTCAGGCCCAACTGAGCCAGCATAGTTGGCCTAATGTTTCCTTAAAAAGTTATGGAGAACACAGCACGCCAGTATAATATGGTTCAGTTTATACTCCGCCATATGGATGGGTGTCAGAAATAGTCGGAACCGGCTGGCCTGGATTCCAAATGTGTTCTCCACCACTCTTTGGTCTCTGGCCAGCTGGTAATTAAAAACCCTCTGTTCCGGGGTGAGGGTCCTCATTGGGAATGGCCGCATCAGGTGGTCCCCCAGTGCAAACGCTTCATCAGCAACGAGCACAAATGGGAGTCCTTCCACATTGTCCTCTGGAGCTGGCAAGTCCAAGCTGCCATTCTGGAGATGCCTGTAGAACTCCGTCTGGGCGATGACTCCACCATCGGACATCCGGCCATTCTTCCCCACGTCCACATACAAGAAGTCGTAATTAGCCGACACTACCGCCAACATCACTATACTATTAAACCCCTTGTAATTATAATAGTACGACCCCGAGCTGGGTGGTGGGATGATGTGGACGTGTTTCCCATCAATTGCCCCTCCGCAGTTAGGAAAGTCCCACCGCTCGGCAAAGTGGGAGGCCACAGTCTGCCATTCCTGTGGCATGGAAGGAAACTGTTGAGGAAAAAACAATAAACATTACTATTTTTACTCTGAAACATGGCAAGCAGATTAGACACAAACATTATGGGGCAACCTCCAGATAGCATTTAGTAAGGGAAATTTAACAAGGCCAAAGTATAAGGTACACCTATCATATTTCCCCCCCCTCTCATGGGCAATTTCTAACATTATAGGGGGTGTGTGGAAATCTTGGACAGGTAACCTTCTTCACTTCATTGAGCGATGAATGCCTAAATAATGGGTATTACTTTGAACAGACCCTCCTTAGTTACACTATTGGCAGCCCACTGGACAGGTAAGAAGTGTCTGAATACAAAGATATAAATACACATTGTACACATTTGAGGACATTTGGACATTCTGCTATTACCTATCAAGATAATAATAGGATCCAAAAAATTTAAACTGTACCATTTGAAAGTATACAGGCAGGCCCTTGCACTACATGCTTTGGGGAATTCATCCCTAAATCTGAGCAGAAAAGAGATGGGTATAGTGTGTATGGGTTTGGCAAAGTCAGCAGATAGATGATTGAGGATAGAGAATTGGGATCAGCTGACTTAGCAGTTGGGGGAGGGAGGGTTACTAAAAATTATTTGGGGACACCACAAAAAAAAAGCCTCTGGCACTCTGCCTGAATTTAAATCAAAAATAACATTTCCAAACATTTTAGGGGGTGTTTGGGGTAAAGCACTACTATGGAGCAGATAAAATACATTGTTAAGTGACTACAGGGGGTAAATATAGGGCAGGAGACACCATGCTGGGGAGGTTAGTGAAGAGCAAATATGTATGAAGGACCTAAAATAATAATTACATAAAAATCCAGCATGCATGAGGACAAAGGGGACATTCACAGCATATTACAATCATGGTAATTAGGGAATGAGGAAAGAAATACAATATATTAGCAAACATTCAATACAATAAAATGTGATATAAAAGGATAAAAATCTTACCTTCATATACTCCTTCTGTAGGACCTGTATGATGGCAGAACAGGTCTCCGGGATAATGATCCCCAGAGCCTGGGGGGAGATGCCTGTCGAGAACTTTAAGTCCTGCAGACTTCTCCCTGTCGCCAAATACCGCAGGGTAGCGACAAGCCTCTGCTCCGGAGTGATGGCTTGCCTCATGCAGGTATCCTGCCTGCTGATATAGGGGGTCAGTGAAGCCAACAGACGGTGAAACATGGGGTCCGTCATCCTGAGAAAGTTCCTGAAATCATCAGGATTATTCTCACGGATCTCAAGGAGCAAAGGCATATGAGAGAACTGGTCACGCTGAAGCAACCAATTCTTGGTCCATGAACTCCTCCCCACCCTGTTCATGGACTGGAATTGTGTCAAGGTCAGGACCCCAACACCAAGCCCCCGCACAGCACGAACTCTACGAGGAGTACGCATACGAAACATGGCTAGAAAACGGTCGGCTGCTCAGAACGAAATAACAGAACGCACTGAAGAACAGCAAGGCCTGTGAAGAGCGAACTGAAAAACAGTAACGAACGAACAAGAATACAATGACTACTTAAAGTCACGCGGAACTTGCTGCACGCACTGAAGAGCAGATACAAACCCACAAGCACAAACTGAATGGCAGAAAATGATCTGAAAGCCACGAGTCTGAAAAAGCGCGAATCGTCTCTCACCAATCTTTTACTAACACGAGATTAGCAAAAGGAGCCCAAAGGGTGCCGCGCTTGGTTCTGAACCGGCCTTTTCTAGTCTGGTCGTACGTGGTGTACGTGACCGCGTGGTTGGCGATCGGAAATTCCGACAACTTTGTGCGACCGTGTGTAGACAAAAAAAGTTTGAGCCAACATCTGTCGGAAAAAATCCTAGGATTTTGTTGTCGGAATGTCCGAACAAAGTCCGACCGTGTGTACGCCCTATTACAGTGACTATTACTCTACTAATAAGCATCTATTAACCACTTCAGCCCCGGAAGGATTTACCCCCTTCCTGACCAGAGCACTTTTTACAATTTGGCACTGCGTCGCTTTAACTGCTAATTGCGCGGTCATGCAATGGTGTACCCAAACGAAATTTGCGTCCTTTTCTTCCCACAAATAGAGCTTTCTTTTGATGGTATTTGATCACCTCTGCCATTTTTATTTTTTGCGCTATAAACGGAAAAAGACCGAAAATTTTGAAAAAAAATGATATTTTCTACTTTTTGTTATAAAAAAAATCCAATAAACTCAATTTTAGTCATACATTTAGGCCAAAATGTATTCGGCCACATGTCTTTGGTAAAAAAAAAGTCAATAAGCGTATATTTATTGGTTTGCGCAAAAGTTATAGCGCCTACAAACTAGGGTACATTTTCTGGAATTTACACAGCTTTTAGTTTATGACTGCCTATGTCATTTCTTGAGGTGCTAAAATGGCAGGGCAGTACAAAACCCCCCCAAATGACCCCATTTTGGAAAGTAGACACCCCAAGGAAATTGCTGAGAGGCATGTTGAACCCATTGAATATTTATTTTTTTTGTCCCAGGTGATTGAATAATGACAAAAAAAAAAAAAAATTACAAAAAGTTGTCACTAAATGATATATTGCTCACACAGGCCATGGGCATATGTGGAATTGCACCCCAAAATACATTCAGCTGCTTCTCCTGAGTACGGGGATACCACATGTGTGGGACTTTTTGGGAGCCTAGCCGCGTATGGGGCCCCGAAAACCAAGCACTGCCTTCAGGATTTCTAAGGGCATAGATTTTTGATTACACTCCTCACTACCTATCACAGTTTTGAAGGCCATAAAATGCCAAGATGGCACAAAACACCCCCAAATGACCCCATTTTGGAAAGTAGACACCCCAAGCTATTTGCTGAGAGGTATGTTGAGTCCATGGAATATTTTATTTTTTGACACAAGTTGTGGGAATGTGACAATTTTTTTTTTTTTTTGCACAAAGTTGTCACTAAATGATATATTGCTCACACAGGCCATGGGCATATGTGGAATTGTACCCCAAAATACATTTAGCTGCTTCTCCTGAGTATGGGGATACCACATGTGTGGGACTTTTTGGGAGCCTAGCCGCGTACGGGGCCCCGAAAACCAATCACCGCCTTTAGGATTTCTAAGGGCATAAATTTTTAATTTTACTCCTCACTACCTATCAGAGTTTTGAAGGCCATAAAATGCCAAGATGGCACAAAACCCCCCCAAATGACCCCATTTTGGAAAGTAGACACCCCAAGCTATTTGCTGAGAGGCATGTTGAGTCCATGGAATATTTTATATTTTGACACAAGTTGCTGGAAAGTGACAATTTTTTTTTTTTTTTTTTTGCACAAAGTTGTCACTAAATGATATATTGCTCACACAGGCCATGGGCATATGTGGAATTGCACCCCAAAATACATTCTGCTGATTCTCCTGAGTACGGGGATACCACATGTGTGGGACTTTTTGGGAGCCTAGCTGCGTACGGGGCCCCGAAAACCCAGCACCGCCTTCAGGATTTCTAAGGGTGTAAAGTTGTAATTTCACTCCCCACTACCTATCACATTTTTGAAGGCCATAAAATGCCCAGATGGCACAAACCCCCCCCCAATTGACCCCATTTTGGAAAGTAGACACCCCAAGCTATTTGCTGAGAGGCATGTTGAGTCCATGGAATATTTTATATTTTGACACAAGTTGCGGGAAAGTGACAATTTTTTTTTTTTTGCACAAAGTTGTCACTAAATGATATATTGTTCAAACATGCCATGGGCATATGTGGAATTACACCCCAAAATATATTCTGCTGCTTCTCCTGAGTACGGGGATACCACATGTGTGGGACTTTTTGGGAGCCTAGCCGCGTACGGGGCCCCGAAAACCAAGCACCGCCTTCAGGATTTCTAAGGGCATACATTTTTGATTTTACTCCTCACTACCTATCACACTTTTGAAGGCCATAAAATGCCAAGATGGCACAAAACCCCCCCAAATGACCCCATTTTGGAAAGTAGACACCCCAAGCTATTTGCTGAGAGGCATGGTGAGTATTTTGCAGCTCTCATTTGTTTTTGAAAATGAAGAAAGGCAAGAAAAACGTATTTTTTTTTTCTTTTTTCAATTTTCAAAACTTTGTGACAAAAAGTGAGGTCTGCAAAATACTCACTATACCTCTCAGCAAATAGCTTTGGGTGTCTATTTTCCAAAATGGGGTCATTTGGGGGGGGGTTGTGCCATCTGGGCATTCCATGGCCTCCGAAACTGTGATAGGCAGTGAAGAGTGAAATCAAAAATTTACGCCCTTAGAAAGCCTGAAGGCGGGGCTTGGTTTTCGGGGTCCCGTACGCGGCTAGGCTCCCAAAAAGTCTCACACATGTGGTATCCCCGTACTCAGGAGAAGCAACAGAATGTATTTTGGGGTGTAATTTCACATATTCCCATGGCATGTTTGAGCAATATATCATTTAGTGACAACTTTGTGCAAAAAAAAAAAAAAAAAATTTGTCTTTTTCCCGCAACTTGTGTCACAATATAAAATATTCAATGGACTCGACATGCCTCTCAGCAAATAGCTTGGGGTGTCTACTTTCCAAAATGGGGTCATTTGGGGGGGTTTTGAACTGTCCTGGCATTTTATGCACAACATTTAGAAGCCTATGTCACACATCGACCACTCTTCTAACCACTTGAAGACAAAGCCCTTTCTGACACTTATTGTTTACATGAAAAAATTATTTTTTTTTGCAAAAAAATTACTTTGAACCCCCAGACATTATATATTTTTTTAAAGCAAATGCCCTACAGATTAAAATGGTGGGTGTTTCATTTTTTTTTTTCACACAGTATTTGCGCAGCGATTTTTCAAACGCATTTTTTGGGGAAAAAACACACTTTTTTAAATTTGAATACACTAAAACACACTATTTTGTCAAAATGTTTGATGAAATAAAAAAGATGATCTTAGGCCGAGTACATGGATACCAAACATGACATGCTTTAAAATTGCGCACAAACGTGCAGTGGCGACAAACTAAATACATTTTTAAAAGCCTTTAAAAGCCTTTACAGGTTACCAGTTTAGATTTACAGAGGAGGTCTACTGCTAAAATTACTGCCCTTGATCTGACCTTCGCGGTGATACCTCACATGCATGGTGCAATTGCTGTTTACATTTGACGCCAGACCGACGCTTGCGTTCGCCTTTGTGCGAGAGCGGGGGGGGGGGCAGGGGTGCTTTTTTTTTTTTTTTTTTTTATAATTTTTTTTGCTTTTTTATCTTATTTTTAAACTGTTCCTTTCATTTTTATTTTTTTTTATCATTTTTATTGTTATCTCAGGGAATGTAAATATCCCCCATGATAGCAATAGGTAGTGACAGGTACTCTTTTTAGAAAAAATTGGGGTCTATTAGACCCTAGATCTCTCCTCTGCCCTCAAAGCATCTGACCACACCAAGATTGGTGTGATAAAATGCTTTCCCAATTTCCCAATGGCGCTGTTTACATCCGGCGAAATCTAAGTCATGAAATGCTTGTAGCTTCCAGTTTCTTAGGCCATAGAGATGTTTGGAGCCATTCTGGTCTCTGATCAGCTCTATGGTCAGCTGGCTGAATCACCGGCTGCATTCTCAAGTTCCCTGTTGGGACAGGAGAGCCAGAGAAAAACATGGACGACGGTGTGGGGGGGGGCATTCCCTCCCACTGCTTGTAAAAGCAGTCTAGAGGCTAATTAGCCGCTAGGATTGCTTTTACAAGAAAGCCGACCACTGGCTGAAAAGAATGATACCAAGATGATACCTAAACCTGCAGGCATCATTCTGGTATAACCACTCAAAGTCCAGCAACATACCAGTACGTTGCTGGTCCTTGTTGGGCATACATTGTAAACTTTTTTTTCATGCAGCCTGTGGGCTGAACGAAAAAAAGATATTGATCGGTGGGTATGCCCACCATTAGAATACCTCCCTTCATCCACCCACTTCTAATGATGGGCATACATGCACCGTATATATATGCCGAAGCATGGGGGCATCCTCCCGCAAAAGGCAGGAGCAAATCGCTCCTCCACCCACTGCTGCCCCCACGCTTCGGCATATATGCTGAAGTATGTAACTGTGGTGGTGAAATCACCTCCGACAGCGCTGGAGTCACGGCTTTATGTATCGTGGGAGCAAACGCTGTTGCTGTCAAGATAAATAAATCCGTGCTGCAACTGAATGGCGTACCTGCTAAGCAAATGATGGTTAACAAAAAAACAAAGTAACATTACAGTATAACAGTATTACTTACCATACCTGCAAAGCAAAATACAAAAAAAACATAGTAAAAAATAAAACATTTAACGCAACCTGTGCCTACCTAAAAATATATATATGCCGAAGCATGGGGGCATCCTCCCGCAAAAGGCAGGAGCAAATCGCTCCTCCACCCACTGCTGCCCCCACGCTTCGGCATATATGCTGAAGTATGTAACTGTGGTGGTGAAATCACCTCCGACAGCGCTGGAGTCACGGCGCTATATATATCGTGGGAGCAAACGTTGTTGCTGTCAAGATAAATAAATCCGTGCTGCAACTGAATGGCGTACCTGCTAAGCAAATGATGGTTAACAAAAAAAACAAAGTAACATTACAGTATAACAGTAATACTTACCATACCTGCAAAGCAAAATACAAAAAAAACATAGTAAAAAATAAAACATTTAACGCAACCTGTGCCTACCTAAAAAATATATATGCCGAAGCATGGGGGCATCCTCCCGCAAAAGGCAGGAGCAAATCGCTCCTCCACCCACTGCTGCCCCCACGCTTCGGCATATATGCTGAAGTATGTAACTGTAGTGGTGAAATCACCTCCGACAGCGCTGGAGTCGCGGCTTTATGTATCGTGGGAGCAAATGCTGTTGCTGTCAAGATAAATCCGCTCTGCAGCTGAATGGCGTACCTGAAAACACAAAGGTGGTTAACAATAAAAAAAACAAAGTATAAAAAAATTGCATACCTATAAAGCAAACATGATAAAAACATAACAATAAAACATTGCAGTATAGAATGCAGAACAATAGAGAGAGAATAGAGAGAGAACAATAAAACAACAACTATTTTTGGTTTTTTTATTTTATATTTTTTTTTGTGTTTTTTTCTTTTTTTTACTTTTTTTTGTTTTTTTTACACTTTTTTTTGTAACTTTAACTTTTTTAACTGGTACCAGGTTTGGGTCTCTCAAAATGCGACAGCATCTTGGGAGACCCTGTGGAAGTGTGCCTAGTCTGTGCAGTGCTGTACCCTACGCTAATACTCCACTAGTGTGTGGTAGCGTTCAAAACATTCACCAATGCAAAGACCAGGATTGCCAGGACAGAGGGGACAACAATACCGGGTGTCACGCCTAAATCCGCGCTTGCTGCAGACACGACATCTTTTTTGGGGGGTTCGTTGGGTAGGGGTACTCGGGAGGGCATAAAGAAAATGCCTCTCATGCAGCCGGCTTACTGCATTTGGTTGGGGTTGGTGAGGTGGAGCACCGTCTGGATACAGAAGGGCTCTGACGATCTCTTCCTGGAATTTAAGGAAGGATCCAGTCCGTCCTGAAGCTCTGTATAGCACATAAGCATTCAGCAAAGCCAATTGAAATAAATAAACAGACACTTTTTTGTACCAGCGTCTGGCCTTACGGGCAATTAGGTACGGCGCCAACAACTGGTCGTTGAGGTCCACCCCTCCCATATTAAGGTTATATTCGTGGACACAGAGGGGTTTCTCCACAACACCAGTCGCCGTAGGAATTTGGACCATCGTGTCTGCATGAAGGGAGGTGAGAACGAAAACATTCTTCTTATCCCTCCACTTCATAGCGAGCAAATTATTATACTTCAAGCAGGCTCTCTCCCCCAGCCTAAGACGGGAATCTACAAGCCGCTGGGGAAAGCCCCGGCGATTAGGTCGCACGGTGCCACATGCTCCAATCTGCTGATCAAACAAGTGACTAAAAAGTGGCACGCTCGTATAATAATTGTCCACGTACAAGTGGTACCCCTTTCCGAATAAGGGTGACACCAAGTCCCACACTATCTTGCCAGCGCTTCCTATGTAGTCAGGGCAGTTTGTCGGCTCTACGTGACTATCTTTTCCCTCGTAAACCATAAATCTACATGTATAGCCTGTGGCCCTGTCACAGAGCTTATACATCTTGACCCCGTATCTGGCACGCTTGCTGGGAAGGTACTGTTTGAATGACAAGCGGCCAGAAAATTTAACCAGGGACTCATCAACGCAGACAACTTGATGGGGGGTAAACAAGTCTGCAAAACGTTGGTTGAAGTGGTTTACGAGGGGCCGAATTTTGTAGAGCCGATCGTATTCAGGGTCTCCACGAGGACGACAGAGTTCATTGTCGTTGAAGTGCATGAACCGCAAAATCTGCTCGTATCGTGCCCTGGCCATGGAAGCAGAGAACAAGGGTGAATGGTAAATTGGGTCAGTGGACCAATATGACCGCAACTCACTCTTTTTATTCAACCCCATGAGGAGGGAAAGGCCCAGAAAGATCTTAAATTCGGAGACCGTAATTGGTCTCCAATCTCTGGCAAGGGTGGACTGGGGCATAGTGGCGATGTATTGACCAGCATATAAATTGCTTTGGTCCACAATAGATCTATAGAGATCTTCGGTGAAAAACAGCGAATAAAAATCCAGTGGCATAAAGTCAACTGTTTCCACCTGAATTCCGGGTTGGCCAGTGAAAGGGGGAAGTACGGGTGCTGCAGAAGTGGTGGGTACCCAATTCAGATTGGCCAATGCAGCAGGAAGGGCACTATGGGCACGACGGGCCTGTGTTCGTCTTCTTGGTGGCAGCGGGACACTACTAGTGCTTGCCACCTCGCCAGCTTGAACTGCACTTATGGGACTCGCCACGTCACCACGTGATACTGCAGTGCTGGATGTACGACCAGGGTGTACTAGGCCGCTGGTGCTTGCCAGTTCACCAGAAGGAGTAGCGGCACTAGTACTTCTCTGCTCCATACGAGAGCCCTGCGGTTCTTGCACTTCAAGGACAGCATAAGTTCGGGGTCTGGTACGCCTGACCTTAGCAGGGACCACAACTCCGTCGTCAGAGCTATCTGTCATGGAGCCGCTGTCCTCTACAGGATCGTATTCTGAGCCTGAACTTGACAGATGAGTGACTTCCTCTTCACTATCTGTCATGCTCAGAATCCTGTAGGCCTCTTCACTAGTGTACCTTCGATTTGCCATTTTGGCCTCTAAATTTAGGGGTACACTAGTGAGACTCACAGGCAAAAAAGCTCCCGACTGTCAGCGACTGATTCAAAACGCTACCAAAAAACTGTTAGCGATCGCAGGGATCAGGCCTGACTCTGCGACCGCTGCAGTTATGTGTGCTTAGTGTTTTGTAAGTGTCAGTAATCGATCGATACTGCACTTGGGTGGGCTGGGCTGGGCTGGGCCGAGGAGCAAAACGCAGGTGCTAGCAGGTATCTGGGCTGATCCCGCTAACACTGCGTTTCAGGGAACCCTAAACTGCTGGGGAGTATAGATCTGATCGGATCAGATATCGATCCGTTCAGATACTATAGCTCTAAGGGAGGTGTATGCTGCGTGCGTGGGTTTTAGCGGTACTGGCGCTAACCTGACGCTGCCTGGGGCGACGCAGACCTTATCTGATCCTAAAAACTTAACTTCTATCACCGCCGGGCAATTAGGGGGTTAAACCTTTATAAGGTAATAAACGGCGGGTGCCCTAAAACTATAATAAACTGTAATAAACTATAATAAACTACAAAAAACAAACTATCTAACCAGCGTCACCCGTAACACTTATACGGTGATCGCTGGTGAAAGGGTTAACTAGGGGGCAATCAGGGGGTTAAAACCTTTAGCAGGTAGTATATGGGGGTCCCTGTCGCTATAAAACACTGACAGCGAACCTATATACTTACCTCCCTAAACTAGCGTCACCTGTGTCACTAATACAGCGATCAGAAAAACGATCGCTTAGCGACACTGGTGACGGGGGGTAATCAAGGGGTTAACTTTTATTAGGGGGGTTAGGGGGTACCCTGGACCTAAGGGGGGGTACCCTAGACCTAAAGGGGGCTAACCTAACTGCCCTAACACTTATAACTGACAAACTGACACCAATGCAAAAAAAAAAAAAACACTGCTATTGGTGTCAGAGTGACAGTGGGTACAGGGGGGTGATCGGGGGTGATCGGGGGGTGACAGGGGGGTGAAAAGTGTGCCTGGCGTGTTCTACTGAGCGTGTGGTGTTGGTGCACTTACTTGGATGTCTTCTCTCCTCGGCGTCGGATCAAAAAGACCGGCTCCAGGAGAGATGACATCACTTCCTCTCCCTCTGTTTACATTACAGAGGGAGAGGAAGCATTTGATTAGTAGGAGCGATCGGGAGGGGGTGGCCATCAATGGATGGCCTCCCCCTGACCCCTAATCGCCCGCGAACAAGAGCCGACCGCTCAGGGCACCGGGGGGGGTCCGATCGGACCCCCCGCCCGCGGGAAGGCATCACGTACCAGGTACGTGATTTTGCCTGCCCGTGCCGACCTGCTCACGTATATATGCGTGAGGCGGTCGGCAAGTGGTTAAGAAATATCATATATCAAAACATGGTGAACATCAAGTGATCAAAAAAATTTCCAAGTTATAACACAGTGCCAGTGCTGAAAAAAAACACAAAAATTATATAAAGAATAAAATATGAAATTATTGTGTGTACTTTGGCATATATAAACAAAAATGTGACCCCGTGACAGGGAAAAAGTTCATTTAAAATTCGTGTCAAAAGTCCTCAGAATAAATGTGCAGTATCTTCTTTCCAAAACTTCCACTACACCCGGGTGTTCAGTGAGCCCACTCCCAATGAAAAACTCACTCACCAGCTCCAATTGCCCCCACTTGCGTGTAAGGCTACAAAGCTTAATGATTCCAAATCACCGGTATTAGACCAACAATTCCTTCATCCGAATATAAATGCAAAATACGTTCCACGTGTGAAATGAGAAAAAATGCTCCAAATAGTGTGATAAAGTACAACCAGTTTATTAACACACACTTAAAACAAGTCTCCAATGGTTAAACTCACACTTTAAATATAAAAATTTGCACAGCAACCTTCACAGCACACTGTATAAACCATGCACATCACATTAACTTGTAAAACCTCCTGAGGGTTTGCGGTCACGGCGGACCTGAGATATGCAGGCGTCTACTACGATTCTCTCACCCGCTCCTCGCTCGCCCAACTGCAAAAACCGGTCTCTTCCTTGGTAGGCTACACCGCGAACGCTTGTCCCTTTGCTCGTCACTCGTTAGCGATGTCCACCACTGCTCCCCGACATGTTTCATCACACCTGTGACTTATTCATGGGTGGGCGAGCGAGGAGCGGGTGAGAGAATCGTAGTAGACACCTGCATATCTCGGGTCCGCCGTGACCGCAAACCCTCAGGAGGTTTTACAAGTTGATGTGATGTGCATGGTTTATACAGTGTGCTGTGAGGATTGCTGTGCAATTTTGTATATTTAAAGTGTGAGTTTAACCATTGGAGACTTGTTTTAAGTGTGTGTTAATAAACTGGTTGTACGTTATCACACTATTTGGAGCATTTTTTCTCATTTCACATGTGGAACGTATTTTGCATTTATATTCGGATGAAGGAATTGTTGGTCTAATCCCAGTGATTTGGAATCATTAAGCTTTGTAGCCTTACACGCAAGTGGGAGCAATTGGAGCTGGTGAGTGAGTTTTTCATTGGAAGTGGGCTCACTGAACACCCGGGTGTGGTGGAAGTTTTGAAAGAAGATACTGCACATTTATTCTGAGGACTTTTGACACAAATTTTAAATGAACTTTTTCCCTGTTACGGGGTCACATTTTTGTTTATATATGCCAAAGTACACACAATAATTTCATATTTTATTCTTTATATAATTTTTGTGTTTTTTTGCAGCACTGGCACTGTGTTATAAATTTTTTTGATCACTTGATGTTCACCATGTTTTGATATATGATATTTCTTAATAGATGCTTATTAGTAGAGCAATAGTCACTGTAAGGGTGATTTTTGCTTTGAGGAAGCACCACTTTTTTATTTTACACTTGTGATTCACATATATTAGACACGTTATAGATAAAAATTATATGGTATAAAATGTTTTTTAACCACCTCAATACCGGACATTTTCAACCCCTTCCTGCCCAGGCCAATTTTCAGCTGTCAGCACTGTCACATTTTGAATGACAATTACTCAGTCAAATAACACTGTACCCACATTACATTTTTATCTTTTTGAGACAGATAGTGCTTTCTTTTGTTGGTATTTAAAGCTATTGTAAAGTCTAATTTTCTATTTTTTTTCAATACAAATAATAAACATGTTATACTTACCTGCTCTGTTGCAGTGAATTTTGCACAGAGCAGCCTGGATCCTCCTCTTCTTGGGTCCCTCTTCAGTGCTCCTGGCCCCTATCTCCAAACAGCTTGCTATGGTGGTACCCGAGCAAAGTCACAGCTCCCTGTGTCCATTCAGACACAGAGCTGTGGCCTGGCCCGTCCCCTCTTTCTCCTGATTGGCTGACTGAGTTTGATTGACAGCAGTGGGAGCCAATGGCGCAACTGCTGTGTCTCAGCCAATCAGGAGGGAGAGTCTCAGATGGCAGAGACACTCGTGGACATCGCAGGACAGAGATGAGGCTCAGGTAAGTATTAGGGGGAGCTGGGGCAGCTGCTGCACACAGGAGGCTTTTTATCTTAATTCACAGAATGCATTAAGATAAAAAAACCTTCTGACTTTACAACTCCTATAATCACCACAGTTTTTTTTTTTCTGCTAAACAGGGATGAGCCGAACACCCCCCAGTTCGGTTCGCAGCAGAACATGTGAACGGGTAAAAAATTTGTGCGAACACCGTTAAAGTTTATGGGACGTGAACGTGAAAAATCAGGGGCAGAAAAATTGGGCCTTGGGTGGTGGTGCCACAACGCTGTAATCCCTCACAGTTACTCTTGTTGGGTGCAGGAACAGGCCCTGCATTGAAATATTATATCAAAAATTGTAATTACATGCCCCTGTTAAACTCCAGGACTCCAATTATATATTTTTTGCAGAAGGTCCATAAGGATGTTTTACATCCAATTATATATTTTTTGCAGAAGGTCCATAAGGATGTTTTACATCCGATTTTTAGATGTTGGAATGAAGTGTCAGAATTGGCCCGGATACAAAGTGGGTAAATATGCATACAGGTCCTATGCATTCACCTTTGTGTGTGAGCGGGGGCGCTATAAATTTTTTTTTAGTTGACTTTACAAACAAAACCCCTTGTGATAGCATGGGCCATGACAGGTCCTCATTTATGGAGAGATTGGGGGTCTATTAGACCTCATATCACTCTTCCGGCTTCCAAAGAATTTTATTAAGCTGAGATTGATTTGATCTGATGCTGTACAAGCCAGTAACAGCTTGTAAATAAACAAGAAACAGAAGTGATACATTCTTCATCGCTTCTGGTTTCTGACATCTCACAGTGAGAGGAACAATGTCAGTTCCTTTCACTGTGTGCAGGGAAGCCGATGTCACCAGTTGGATTTGTCCCAGGCTCCCTAGAGGGATGGGAGAGCCTGGGAAAGGCAGAGGCAGTGGGAGAGGGGGACCTCCTTCTGCCACCTGTAAAAGTGATTAAGGGGCTGTATAGATACTTGGATCACTTTTACATTATAGGGAATCACCTCTTGAGAAAAAACGGTACCAGTATCATGGTTTTAGCCTCAACCATGATCCCGGTATAACCACCTTAATATGAGACAGTGTATATAAATCCATGGTGGTATTGAGGTGGTTAAGTTAACAACACCCCTAACACAGGTCACAAATGCAGTGTGTTTGCCTACACTGGATTGCATTGTACCAAAGAACCATGTGATCCGGTTGCGGTATGTTTCCAAAAGTAGTGCATGCACTACTTTTGATGCAATGCAATGCAATTTAGGCTTATTCAAAATAAATGGGCTCACATCACACCACACTAAACTGCATGAGAAACGCACATGAACACTCTTCACGCGCTTGTGCAATTCCTAATGTGAACTGGCCCTAATTGCATAATGCAGTGCACTGAAATGGACAAATAGGAATTAATTGATAGTGGTTTCCAAATCACTATAAGCAGTTGCTGTCAAGCACAGGCTTTTACATTTAAATGCATAGCAGATCAAATACATGCATTTAAATGAAAAAGGCTTTGTTTGACCTTCCTTTTCTGCACCACAATTTAATCTTCAATATGACCATTTGATGTTTGAATATGGTAGCTCTGTGATCTTTTGATTGCACTGTTAATTTGGTACCGTTGGAATATTTTTACTAAGTGTGTAAATGGGGGTTGAATATGAATATACAGTATAACAACTTAAGTTGGCTGCTCCATTCCCCATGTCATTAATAATGGTTAAAATTGTTTTGACTCTTGAAGACTAGGATAATAATGAGATTATAACCATGGGTATTATATTATGTAATGACTTGGTAATAGGTAGTTTGTTTTTTCTATCTTGTTAAATAGTTTCCCGTTGTTTGAGATTCTAATGAATCATATTGCAATGTACACATAGGTATGGCTGGTGCCAGTAAAAACTTTCCCATTGAGCCTGCGTGCTTGGACAGATTCGATTTCAGGTAGATGCATTATCCATCAGGTCAGTTGCACTCCTTTTTTCCCTACCAATCAACAACAGCCTTAAAGTGGAACTAAAGTTGAAAAATAACAAATTGCGAACAGGCAGGCTATTTATTGCAGAAGAGACATCCCAGCACACAGGCTCTTTATTGCACTTCCTATGTGCTGGGATCACTCTACTCCTACATGTGCAGGATCTCGTGAATGTCAGACGATTGGGACTAAGGTAAGTATTTTTGCCTGTGAAAAATTGAAGGCTCAAAATGTAGCAATTTTTAGATGGAGATTTTATCTTTGTACTGTCCCTTTGTTTGTGAAATAAAATAGTTTTTTTTCATTATTATTATTATTATTATTATTATTATTATTATTATTATACAGGACTTATATAGCGCCAACAGTTTACGCAGCACTTCACAAAATGAAGGCAGACATTACAGTTACAATTCAATTTGGTACAAGAGGAATCAGAGGGCCCTGCTCATTAGAGCTTACAATCTAAGAGGGAGGGTCAATTGATACAAAAGGTAATAGCTGTGGGGGATGAGCTGATAGAGAAAGTAAAAAACAGTGTATTAGAAGCAGGGTAGGCTTCTTTAAAGAGAAGGGTTTTTAGGGATTGTCTAAAGATGGATAGATTAGGTGACAGTCAGGCAGATTGTGGTAGGGAGTTCCAAAGGATGGGAGAAGCTTGAGAGAAATCCTGGAGGAGAGCATGGGAGGAGGTGACAAGAGAGGAGGTCTTGGGAGGACTGAAGAGAGCAGCTTGGTTGATATTTTGAGACCAGGCTAGTGATGTAGCTTAGGTTAGGTAGGCATTAGAAAAAAGTTTAGTGAATGTCTCTATAGCAGTTTGGTTAAATGAGGAAAGTATTGATTGTGCAAGTGGACAAGGAGTGTAAGGTGAGGGAGATAACTGTAGAGTGGAGATCTCCTCACAAATTATACCAATCTTATTTTTGAAGTGATTAGTAATCTCCTGGGCAGTAAGTTAGTGGGTGGAGGATGAAGTAGAGAGTTTAAGGTTTAAAAGAGTTGACAGGGACAGCGCGAGAGGGTGTTAATGAGAGTGATAAAGTAGGTCTGTTTGGCAGTGTGGAGACAGGATTTGTATTTTTGGAGGGCTTGGATTTAAGTTGGTTAAAATCTTGCTGGGGCTTTATCATATGCCACAGACGCTCAAGAGCATGGCTACATTTTTTGAGGCTTCTGGTATTGTCTGTTTGTCAGGGTTGTAGTCGGGGCCTGATTCTGTGTGTAGTGAGGGGGGCCAACGTATCCAGAATGGATGACAGTGAACTGTTGTAGACAGAAGTTGCCAGGTTGGGGCAGGACAGGGATGAGATTTTGTCATAGAGACAATCTGTAGCATTAAAAGAACAGAAGGGTTAAGATGGAGATGGTTTATAGGGGTAATTGTTTGGTAGTTGGAAGGCAGGGAGGAGGAAGACAAGGAGAGCGTGAAACAGGTAAGGTGGTGATCAGAGAGAGGAAAAGGAATGTTGGAGAGATTTTAAGGAGTGCATAGATAGGAGAATACAAGGTCAAGTGTGTTGCCATCAGAGTGAGTAGAAGCGTGTGTCCATTGTTTTAGGTCAAAAGAGGAGGTTAGGCTTAAAAGTTTAGAAGTAGCAGGAGTTTTAATATTAACAGGGATGTTGAAGTTACCGAGAATGATTGTGAGAATTTCAGAAGAGAGAAAAAAGGGTAGCCAGGCAGAGACGTCGTCAAGGAAGCTTGATACCAGTCCAGGAGGCTGATAGATCACAGCAATTCTCAACGAAATTGGAGAGAATAGACAAATACAGTAAGCTTCACATGAAGAGAGGGACAGAGAGGGAGGTGGATTAAGAACCTGAAAAGTGCTTTGATGGGATAAAAGAATTCCAACTCCTCCTCCTTTTCACCTCCTAGGCCTGGGAGAGTGAGTCCACAGGAGGCCATCATGGAAGAGGGCAGCAGGAGAGGGAAAGTCAGATTCTTGAAGCCAGGTCTCAGTAATTGCAAGTAGGTTAAAAGAGTTTGTGAGAAAAAAGGTCATGAACAGAGGTTATTTGACGATCTATGTGCAGATTACTTTTGTTGAATATTCGCAGATCTCCAGTATGACATCCTATAATCAGAGAAACAAAAAGCATGCCAAATGCAGCCTCAGAACTGTCATCCACACTGTACCCTTATGGTAAATGGGAATCTGCTGACCTGCATTTGCAGTGTGTTTCAACCTGTGTTTACACAAAGTGTAAAAAGTTCTAGCAACTTTCACTGCTCAAGTAGACCTTGAGCTGCTTTTGAAGATACCCTGTATATTTATTGGGGCCTCCAGTCAGATTAGTGTGGGTACATGAAAGAAACCTTAAGTGAACCAGGAAAAAGTGCACACATAATCTAATGAAAAAAACAAAATACTGAGGTCAACTTCTAAAGATTTTTCAATGTCAAACAACAGAACAGACAAATTTGTGTGTTTCAATCATTTTATTTAGTACTATGCATTTGCCCACAACTACCAACTTGTGTGAATAATCTTTATGCTGTATCAACAACTATGTAATGAATTGCCCTGTTTAAACCTTTCATTCAAGACTCTTACACTACACAGTTGTTAGTAAATTCAAATGAGATTGTAGAATTACAGTAGGTGTGTGGGCAGCTTTAAGAACGTTTCTATTTATGTTCAATGTTTTTTATTGGATTGTGCTACTTTAGATGTTTATGTTATAAATGTGTGTGAAAAGAATACTGTTCCATCTTCTGACAAGTATACATAACAGTATAGGGCATTAAAATCCCATGAAAAAAAATTAAAACAAGAGAATAAAGTTCTCTTAAGAGGGTCAACACAAAACACTTGGATAAATACAAACTGGCTTTATTAATACAAAAAAGTAAACCACAACAAATTAAACAAAAAAAGGGGGGGGGGCAATGGATAGATGGCTGGCACAGACCTATTAAAACTAAGACAACATTGTCAAAGGGTTAAAAACATAGGGAGCCGCGGCTACACATCCCACTCATACACACCAGATATTCAACAAATAACACAAACTATAAATAGACTGATTAGCTGTTTGTGAGTCCAGGACAGGAGTAGGAAGATCTTGATGAATATAATATTCCTGTAAAGAGGCTCCCAAAAGTAAGGTTCAACAAACATAAACCAAAAATGTGAACCAAAAATGTGGTATACTGGTTTAGTGGGTGGACGATCTGAATGTGCTGATCTGGTATAACAAAATTAGCAATACAGCGGGGTCATTCCAATGTAGGAGCACAGACCCTAAGCATGTGTAGGTGATCAGATAATGCAGCACATGAAGCAAGCAGCATGGCTAGAAAGTTCATTTATCAGCAAAAATGAAAAGCAGGTGCAGAGGCAGCAGATGTATGTTCATGCAGATAACATCAGGGGAAATGCTATGGTCAGTAAGGACACATTATAAAAGTGCTGAGTGGGGCATAGAAACTCTCACCAATCGCATGGAGTCCATCATCCATTAATAGCATAACTTTACCCCTGGAAAGCTATGGCCATGAATGCCGCTCCGCATTGGCCAATGGATGTATTCGACCGGAGAGAGATCCCTGTAAGATTGCTGCCTCCGTATCGTTCGTTCCAGAGAGGGAAACAGCCATCAGCTGTTTGTTCCGTGCTGACAAACAAACAGATCATAGAGCGAGCGGTTCCCTGTGACGCGTTTCACCAGCCAATGGATGCTAGTTTCTTCAGAGCAGGGAGGAGTCGGAGAAATAGGCTTAAATAGGCTATAGAGGGTGTAATTGTTATCAGTAACCACTAGATGTCATCTGAAACAACTCTCAAGCAGAACATTCATCAAAGAAATAAAATACTTAAAAAGTGCACGGACATAATGATAACAAAAGGAATTAATTAGCAATGACGACCAAGATGGAGAGAGTAGTAAATTAACCTCATTAAGAGTTAGGTTGCCACAATACAAAGGGAAAAACAAGTTTATTCCATATAGACAAAAAGGAATTATACAGAATAGACAGTGGCATAATCAGCAGAGGAAAAAAGGGGGGGGCACAAATTAGATAAGTAGGAATAATAGAAGATTACCTCAGTTATCACTTTTCTAAAAAAGGCTGTAAACTGCATTCAGTGTTTAACCCTTTGGGTATCATGGAGTCCAAATAGTACATCCAAATCTTCTCCTTTTGGAGAAGGATGGTATCAAAATCGTCCCTCCTAGGGGGCAGATTTAGCACATAGATCCCCTTAACCAACAGGCCTTTTGGGTCACTATTGTAAAATTTGGCAAAATGTAGGGGCATCGGGCGATCGTCATCCTTCTTCTTAATACTACCGATGTGCTCGCCAATTCTAATGCGGAGTTGGCGTTTAGTTTTGCCTATATAAATTTTATTGCAAGGGCAAGTGAGCATATAGATGACACGTGTAGTTGAACAATTAATAAACTGCTTGATTTTATAGTTTTTACCTCCTCATGGATTGGCGAACACATCGGTTTGACGTATATATTTGCAAATGGTGAATATAATACACTAAACCTAGATTCTAATTTAGATAAGGATGAGAGGGAGGCCACTGATAACCTTATGTCTCTGCTGGATGAGAACGAGGGTAGTGATTCTGAAGTGGAAATCAATCATCCACTCAGTAGGAAATCTAATCTTAAAATCAGATCCACTAAAATACCAACTTTATCTAAACATAAGTGGCTCCAAGTGTTCCTGGATCAGGTTAAACAGGACCTGGGGAGGGTGAATTGGGATTGAATTGGACCTAATAATCTATGCAGCTCTGAGAGAAAGGCTCTACATGAATTAGAAGAAGCACCTAACCTGGTGATTAAAAAAAGTGATAAAGGTGGTAATGTGGTTCTATTGAGCGAAAAACTTTATGAGGATGAAACACTGAGGTTACTTGGTGATAATTCCACCTATAAAAAACTCACTCGGACCCCATTTCCCACCTTGGTTGACACCCTAAACACCAAACTTAAACTTGGTATGGATGCAGGTCTCCTCACTAAAAAGGAGTACCTTTTTCTTAGAGCTGAAGATATCACTATCCCAACCTTCTATACAATACCCAAATTGCATAAATCCCTAACCCGCCCTCCCGGCAGACCGATTGTTTCTGCTATTAAAGGCCCCTTGGAGAAAGTTTTTAAGTACTTTCTTTCTTTGCTGAATGTTCTGCTCAAGAGTTGTTTCGGATGACATCTAGTGGTTACTGATAACAATTACACCCTCTATAGCCTATTTAAGCCTATTTCTCCGACTCCTCCCTGCTCTGAAGAAACCAGCGTCCATTGGCTGGTGAAACGCGCCAGAAGCGTGAGGTCAGCACGTCACAGGGAACTGCGCGCTTTATGATATGTTTGTTTGTCAGCACGGAACAAACAGCTGACGGCTGTTTCCCTCTCTAAAACGAACGATACGGATGCAGCGACCATACAGCGAGGGATCCCTCTCTGGTGGAATACACCCATTGGCCAATTCATGGCCACAGCTTTCCAAGGGTAAAGTTATGCTATTAATGGATGACAGACTCCATGTGATTGGTGAGAGTTTCTATGCCCCACTCAGCACTTGTATAATGTGTCCTTACTGACCATAGCATTCCCCCTGATGTTATCTGCATGAACATACATCCGCTGCCTCTGCACCTGCTTTTCATTTTTGCTGATAAATGAACTTTCTAGCCATGCTGCTTGCTTCATGTGCTGCATTACCTGATCACCTACACATGCTTAGGGTCTGTGCTCCTACATTGGAATGACCCCGCTGTATTACTAATTTGTTGTACCAGATCAGCACATTCAGATCATCCACCCACTAAACCAGTATACCACATTTTTGGTTCACATTTTTGGTTTATGTTTGTTGAACCTTACTTTTGGGAGCCTCTTTACAGGAATATTATATTCATCAAGAACTTCCTACTCCTGTCCTGGATTCACAAACAGCTAATCAGTCTATTTATAGTTTGTGTTAGTGGTGAATATCTGGTATGTATGTGTGGGATGTGTAGCCGCGGCTCCCTATGTTTTTAACCCTTTGACAACGTTGTCTTAGTTTTAATAGGTCTGTGCCAGCCATCTATCCATTGCCCCCCCCCCTTTTTTTTTTTATTTGTTCTGGTTTACTTTTTTGTACTAATAAAGCCAGTTTGCATTAATCCAAGCGTTTTGTGCTGACCCTCTTAAGAGAACTTTATTCTTTTGTTTTTTTGTATGCATTTAGGGCAATCACAACTGCATCCAACTGTGCTCATTTGGATGAATGATTTATACTCACCTGCTATTGTTGTTTAATATTTATTAGTAATAATTTTGGTTTATCCAGGCAAACCCCTGTTATATATTTTTTTTTTTCATTAAAATCCCATGGCATATGTAAAAGCTGAAGTAAAGGAAAGCTATTGGCTTTATGCCAGGGACTCATCCTAATCCAAGTATACATAGAAGCAAAATAATAATTACCAGGGGCTCTGGCTCCAACTACTAAGGTGACTTAGGCCTGCCAACAAAAGTAACATACTAGTAAAATTTTCTTTCATACTCTTAACATTAAAGTGATTGTAATTGTTATAAAAAAAAAGAAAAACAATTATAGTTACTTACTCTGTGCAATGGTGTTGATTAGAGAGGCCTCCTCCCTGGTCCCCTGCTGGCACTCCTGGATCCTCTTTTTCTTGGTGTGCCACCATAGGAAACCACTTCCTGTGGTGGCACACCTGAGCTGCCCTGTCTGCATCCATTGACACAGACAGTGTGGCTTCCCCCTCCTCTCCCTATTCACTGGTTGGCTCCCGCTGCTATCATTCTGCCCTGTGAGGAGAAAGAGAGCAGAGAGAATCACTGCTCGGGCACAGCGCTGGGTCGAGAATGGGCTCAGGTAAGTATAAGGGAGGGCTGGGGAGGCCTACACACAGAGGATTTTTTTTTTACCCTAATGCATAGATTGCAATAAAGGGGTTGTAAACCCTCGTTTTTTATCACATATCATACTTACCTCCACTGTGTAGTTTGTTTTGCACAGAGTAGCATCCTCGTCTTCTGGGGTCCCCCGACGGTGCTCGCGGCTCCTCCCCACATCGGGAAACCACCTAGGAGAAGCGCTCTCCCTGGGGGTTACCGTGCCGGACTCGGCCCCGCCCCCCAGTGCCTGCATCATTGGATTTGATTGACAGCAGTGGGAGCCAATGGCTGTGCTGCTATCAATCTATCCAATCAAGAGCCAAGGCAATGGGCAGAGAGGGTGAGCGCATCTCCAGCGTGGAAATTACAGGGCTCAGGTGAGTAAAATGGGGGGGTGGTCAGTGACAGAAGTTTTTTTAATTGTCATGCATAGGATGCATTAAGGTGAAAAAACACGAGGGTTTACAACCCCTTTAAGGTAAAAAAGAAACCTTTTCCCTTTACAACCAATTTAAGGCCTTGTCCACGCTGGGTGTTTAGCCCTGGTCCATGAGACTCTGTTGCTTAGGTGCAGGTGGAAGCTATAGGTGCACTGTCCAGGCCTGCTGCCAGCAGCCTGGTTGGTCCACTCTTGGCTGAAAATGGGTCACAGAAGTGCAGATTGAGGTGCAGTCCTGTAATCCATAGGAGTTGTTACTGTTTTCACCTGGTGATCTGGCCAGTAACAAACCTCCTGTATTAGAGTGCCCCCACTCTAGATGAATGAGCAGAGGGGCACCTTTGGACAGCAGCATTATTGGTCTGGGGGAAGGGGAGTGTTAAATGGACTAGCAGATTTAGATACACTAATAAATTAAAACCAAACTTCAGCTCAGACTGTAGTTACTAAGCAGATACAGCAACCATTTTTTTCTTTTTTATGTTTTCCTTTTAACTGCTTTTCAGGAGAGCTTTTTCTGATGAAAAAAAAAACAGACTTGGTCAGCTCACCAGGTGAAAATAAAAGGAATAAAGCCTGAAAATAAAAACTGATGCTGTCACCGCATCTAAGAATTGGTAAGCTGGAATATAATAGGTTCTGTCTGAATGTTGGGACTGAACCCTGGCTGTTTGAACATTTACCTATACGGCAGGAACTGAAAATTATGTATAATTGAAGTATTATTATTAGTGGTGGAGTTCTGGGGGTGGGGTTGTCCTAAATTGCACATCCACAATCAATTATGCCATCCAGTGAAGTAGATTCACATCATTCATGATGCAGGCCAACTTGCCGAAAGAAACAAAATGCCACCCACCATCACAAATCTGGTCCCATTGCTTCATTCACACTGAGTGACAGGTTCAGCGCATGACAGCTAATATATACAAAGGTTCTGAGCTCTCTGGGGATCCAGTTGAACTCATTGACCATATATGGTTAATGACCTAATTTAAGTTTTCATTTAACAGGGTTTCTTACAAAAAAAAAAAAAAAAAAAGAAAATGCATTTTATTTTTCCTTCCTATTCTTTTTCTTTGACATTTTTTTATCTCCCATTATTTAAACTTTTTTTAACAAGGCATTGCAATTTTTTGGCAACTTTATGGCACTCTGTCACATTACATTGTAGCATTTAAAATTGTCATGTACTACAGGACATTTTATACAGTATTTTATTTTCAACACCGTTGCTCTGTAACCTATCACTTGCTTTCCATTGCAAAGTCCAGTCATGTGTGATAGCAGTTTTTACTGCTCTGAGTGAGGAAACTTTCCTATTGTTTTCTGTTTTTTTCTCAGTTGTTCTATGTACTTTTTCTGAGCAATGATTTTTTTTCACTGCTTCTGCAAATCATCATCTTGTCAGAAACACAAGAACTTTCAGACAAACAATAACCAGAGGACCCTGCAACATGTGTTAAATAATTCAGTGTGACTTTGGCAGTTAGAATACTTCTTAATAACACAAATTCTATTGATATTTAGTCAAACTGAAAATATGCCCACCAGCAAATTATACTTTTTTTTGCCTTATTAAAACACCCTAGTTATACCACTGTTTCTTTTACAAAAGACTTATTAATACACAATCCAACATATACGGACAACATTGGGATGGTTACAATTTGTAATAAACAGACATAAGGTCAAAAAAAAAAAATTATACCACTGTTTCTACAACAGATAAAGATTCAGACATTTTAATTCAATCTTATATTACTGAGATAGGAAAATTAGCATTGAAAAATTGTACAGTATACAAATATGTTGTTCAATAACACATAAACAAAGATATACATTCGTGCAACACTGGTGTCGTACCGTCTCATGGTTTAGATAATTTGTGAGCTTTGGTTGATTGTTATGGTATATAAGTCTGTATACCTACAGCGTCTAACCTGGCTTAGTAAGGTTAGGTGAGCACCACTATCTACTCCAAGAGCGGTGCCCACTCATTACAAGTAGGCTAGGGCTTTTACTTCTGCGCTGAGCACGTTTTCTCTGAGGGGGAAGCTCTGTGTGTGCCACCGTTCCGGTCTAATGAGACTAGAGATTATGCTTTAGGTGAGCGTGTAACACTAACATTTAAAGGGAAAGGAGAAGAAAAAAGAGAGAGAGTGGGGATAGAAGGGTCAAGGCAGTAAGGGATGTAGAAATTAAGAGAGATATTTTCCACTGTGGCTCTACAGGTGCGTCGGTGGAGTCCTCTGAGGCCCATGGAATAAATTCTGAGGAGTAGCGAAACATAGACCATGAGGTCCAGGTCTTGGAGAATTGCTCCTCCTTACACGTTTCCTGCGATAACATTCATTCCAATCTATTAATTTGGTCCACTTCAATTGCCCAATCCCCTGGGGAAAGCATGCTCGTCGACTTCCAATGTCTGGGCAGAACTGTTCTAGCAGCTGCCAGAAAGTGACGCAAAACATCTTTTTTGACTGATTTAAGCAGTCCAGGGAGCAAAGATAGCAGAACTACCTCAGGAGAGGGTGTGATTGAGGTCATCATGAGTCTGCAGTACAAGTCGAGGATCTTCTGCCAGAACCTCCGCACAGGGGGGCATTCCCACCAAATGTGGAGTAAGGTTCCCTTGGATGACAAGCAACGCCAGCAGGTTTCCGTGAGTGCCGGGTTTATCAAGTGCAAAGTCGAGGGGCATCTGTACCAACGGGTCAACAACTTAAATCCTTTTTCTTGGGCTTTGGAGGCTAAGGATATTTTGTGAGTCAGAATGAAGCACTTTTGCCAGTCTACAGGTGAAATGGGGTGACCCAAATCTTCTTTTCAGGCCTGTGTGTATGGGGGGAGGTCAGGATTATAAACCATATGTATGAGAGAATATAGTTGAGAGACCACATGTGTAGGGGGGGCGGTCTGAAGCAGCATGCTCTCCAAGTCTGTTAAGTCAGCAAGTATATCAAGCAGGGATGGGAAGGTGCGATTGAAGGATATCACCTGTTGCCTCTGCAGCCAGTGCATTGAGGTATGGGAAGATGGGCCGGAGGGGATGTCATGAGTCAGAGAAGAGTCTGATCGCAGGACTTGAGCAAGTCGTCTGTGGTCCTCCTTACACCAAGGTCCAAAACTTGCTCTCTGTAGGGCCGGTGGAAAAGCCGGGGTCCCAAACAGTGGCGCCATGTGTCCTTTCAGAGGAGATAGGGTCTTGGAGGAATTCATTTGGGTCCAAATTTGTATGGTTTGTCATGTGAGGTCGCTCAGGGGTATCCCTCCTTTCAGGAATTCGGTAGGCGTCCACGGTAAGGCACGGAGATATATCAAATTGATATGGCTCTCTATTTGTATCCATAATTTGGTGGAGGAATGATGGAACCAGTTAAGTATACGCGTGAGTACTGCTGCCCTATAGTATATAGAGGCATCTGGAGCTCCAGCTCCGCCCCGACACTTGGGGAGCGAGAGAGTCTCATAGCGTATCCGAGGACGAGCCCCTCCCCATATAAAGGAGGAGAATAGTTGGCGGAGCTTCTTAAAGAACCAGGAGGGTATGGAAATGGGAATTGTCTGAAACAAATAGAGGGCATTCACCCTGCCTAGCCACGAAAGGCGTTTCTTCGTGTAGTTTGAGAGATCCATCTTGGTTCTAAGCAGAAGGGGAGCATAGTTCAGAGAGAATAATTGGGATCCTTCTGTGGGTATTTGGATTCCGAGGTAATGGATGGAAGTGGAACCTGTTTTAAAAGGATACTTAGACTTGGCGGAGGGCCTCCTGGGACAGTGAGATGTTCAGGATTTCTGACTTAGTATGGTTCACTTTGAAATTGCTCAGCTTCCCAAACCTTGTGAATTCCCGCATTATATGTGGTAAGGATATATGGAGTTGGGTTACAAACATTAACAGGTCATCCGCAAAGAGAGCCAGTTTGGAATGAGTGGGGCCTATTGATACACCTGAAATGTAAGGGTTATTGCGCAAGGCAATTGCCAGGTGTTCCATGACCAGGACATAGAGAAGGGCAGATAGAGGGCAGCCTTGTCGTGTCCCGTTGTGGATGGAAAATGTAGGTGACATTGAACCATTCACCCGAATTCTAGCAGAGGGAGAGGAAGATTCAGAAATTTTAATGAATAGCTCCCATCACAGGTAAAGAAAACATTTTGATATGGAAAATGTTAATATTTAAAATGGTTCTAAAGTCTAAAGATTTTTTTACATGCATTTTGCATCAAAAACACATGGACAATTTTTAACATGATTCCAAAGGCCCTAGTTCACATCAGTGCAGTGTGCTCTAGTTCAGTCAACAAAATTAGAACACGTTGCACTTTTTCTGTATGGAATGCATCTGGAACTTGGCAAAACACATCAAAAATGCACCGGAAATGTTTTCAATAGGCCCAGGACTTCTGCATGGCAAGGGAACCATCCTAATCCCATCCCAATCAATGTTACTCAGCATGGTGCAATTTTGAAAAAGGTTCCTACACTAGTTTGGTGCGACTCCAGTGCAATTTCAGCCCCATAGGCTTCTAAGTTATTTCACAGAAGTCACAGTATTACATAAGAAGCGATTGCTATGTGATTTTGATGAGACCAGTTTTTTTTAACCCTCATCTCTCCTCCCAGGTCATATTTGCTGCCTAAAAACTCCCCTCCCAAGCACATTATGTTCATACCTGAGTGTAGCAGAAACATGAGCTCCCGTTTTTTGCATATTTTTTATGCGAAACGTGCGTCGCGTATAGAACAGTCCATTCACTTGAGTAAGTTGCGCTACGTCTGACAAATGGCCAAATGTAGCTCAAGAACCTTTTTGGTCATGGAGCATCTCATTTTGTTTAGTGCATGTTTCAGCGGATTTGTAGCCTGTTTTGTCATGTGACAAATGCGTGGCAGAGCATGCATCTGCTAAACGCGTTTGGGGTGTCATTACCAGTTAGGCTGCATTCACATTTGAGTGTAGCAGTAGGGACTGCTGATGAACTTGGATCCCCCACTCCTGCACAGCCAGCCTCCCCAACACTGTATCTCCATCTTCCACCTGACTGCCCCTGCTAGCATGGCCCATGACTTTTTATGGAGTAGTCTCAGGCCCCTGCCAGCCTACCCATGAGGATTGGCTGAGGCTCCATAAATATTCAAGGCAGCTCCTCCTAACCTCCATTCTCTAATCCAAGAAGATTCTACAACCGTCTAGACCAGGGGGAGGCACCAAAGAGCTGCTAGGATGAACCTTAATAAACCCTGACCCAGATTCCATAGCTCAGGCTTAGTCCTGAGCTAAACTAGAATTTTCCTACTCTCACTTTCAGCACATATTAGAGGGTGCTACATGAGCTTTTCGGAATGCATAGCAACCCGTAGAGAATACATGTGCTTTGCTGTGTGTCTCAGAATCACACTTGTGTTGCCATTATGGCTACATGAGCGTGATGTGCATTTGCAGTGTGTTTCCAAAACTCACTTCAAAGCACACATTTTTGTGCAGGTTGATCGAAGTGCTTTTTGAAAATGCACGAGCATGCTTTTTCTGTGTGGGTTGCCACACATTCGTAAATGTGCAGATGTGAATATAGCCTAATTGTTAATGAAACCCCAATCACAATTAGCATGTCATTATGGTGATGCAAGTAAGATGTGATTTGCAGTGTATTTCCACAATGCACAAACGTGCATTTTCTGTGCAGGCTGCAGTCCGCTCGGAAGTGTATTGGTGTATCCCTATCCCCAGCAGCCCTGAAAATGTAGCAACCGTAACACAAAACAAAAATCAAAAAACAAAAAACAGTGACATTAACCACATATACAAGCAGTCAAACCACAGCAACAGGCTGTATGTTTAACAACAAATTTGTATGCGTAATGGTTTAACGACTTGTACAGAGGTCCCTGGGTGCTCGAGCCACTGGAGAGTAGAAGAGGGGAGAGAGGGGGAAGGAAGAAATTTTGGGAAATTGATTCAGTCTCTAGAACATCCTTCAATTAGAATACCAGTTATTCCAGATGTATTCCAAGTCTATTGAACTGCTTAATTCAAAGGGTAGATAATGTCACATTGCCACAGTGATGACTAATTTATGGATAAGCACAATAGACCAGCATAAGTTCCTATAGTTTGATGCTTTAATAAGATGGAAAAACATGTGGAGAATCTTCAGGATCCCTATTATCTTCAATGTACATAGGAACAGCCAATTGCTGATTAGAGGAAGTACCACTGTCAAAAAACAATACTGCACAAAAGTCTGCTGTGTTTGTAATCATCAGTTGTCGGCTATACTGCCATGCATATGAGGTAAATAAGCCATTAGCAGATCGGTTTGTAGCGCTTGAATAGTGAAGAACCACTGTAACCATACAGGCCATAAACCATCTGGAACCGTGTTACTGATCAAGTAACAAGGTAGTTGGAATTGCTATGTTACCCTTGTTGAATTGTGTGCTTGGGCAGTTCACTTCTCTGTGCACTTAACCCTGCAGGTGGATCAATGCTCCACACCTACTGGTTATAATGGTTCCACCATAAGTATCCTCATTAGGTTTGTCCAAACATTCCCCTGCCTCCACAACAGCTTCACCATCCCTGGCTGACACTGGTTCCCTTCCGGGACATGTATGACCTGGAGGATGGGATAAACAGTTCAATCTCTGTATTCGCGGACGATACTAAGCAGGGCAATAACTTCTCTGCAGGATGTGGAAACCTTGCAAGAAGATCTGAACAAATTAATGGGCTGGGCAACTACATGGCAAATGAGGTTTAATGTGTAAAAATGTAAGATAATGCATTTGGGTGGAAAAAATTTAAATGCAAAATACTCACTGGGGGGGGGGGGGGGGGTTGAACCCCTAGGGGAATCTAGGATGAAAAAGGACCTGGGGGTCCTAGTAGATGACAGGCTCAGCAATGGCATGCCAAGCTGCTGCTAACAAAGCAAACAGAATATTGGCATGCATTAAAAAGGGGATGAACTCAAGAGATAAAGCAGTAATTCTCCCACTCTACAAGACTCTGGTCTGGCCTCACCTGGAGTATGCTGTCCAGTTCTGTGCACCAGTCCTCAGGAACGTTGTACAGTAAATGGAGCTAGTACAGGGAAGGTCAACAAAGCTAATAAAGGGACTGGAGGGTATTAGTTATGAAGGAAGGTTGCGAGCACTGAACTTATTCTCTCTGGAGAAGAGACGCTTGAGAGGGGATATGATTTCAATCTACAAATATCACACTAGTGACCCCACAATAGGGATAAAACTTTTCCGTGGAAGGGAGTTTAACCACTTCCGCCCCGGAGAGTTTTACCCCCTTCCTGACCAGAGCACTTTTTACAATTTGGCACTGAGTCATTTTAACAAAATTTGTGTCCCTTTTTACCCCACAAGCTTTCTTTTGGTGCTATTTTTATCACCTCTGTGGTTTTTATATTTTGTGCTATAAACAAAAAAAGCGACAATTTTGAAAAAAAAAAAAAAAAAACAATATTTTTTACTTTTTGCTATTATAAATATCCCCAAAAATGTTTTTAAAAAACAAATTTCTTCATCAGTTTAAGCCAATATATATTCTTCTACATATTTTTGGTAAAAAAAAAATCACAATAAGCATGTATTGATTTGTGGTTTGTGCAAAAGTTATAGCGTCTACAAACTATGGGAAAGATTTATGGAATTTTTATGGCATTTTTATTATTTTTTTTTAAATTGGCCATGCCCTCTCCCCAATTTGCGCCCAATCAAGTTGTGAACCATAGCAGCATGCTCTGTCTCAGGAATATTTTTGGGTAGATGAGAGTCTCCAGTGATAGTTTTGCCTAATCAGCTGATGGGGAGGAGGTAAGGGGAGGGATCTGTCCCATCACATGTTCTTCTCTGAGAGTGGGCACAATGACCCCCCACGGCAACACACAGAGCTCCTCACACATCCCCGATGTGAATGTCTGTGATAGTGTGTGGGCCCCCACGGCACTTGACTGTCTTTGATTGGCCTTGACAAGGTTGTGTCGGGAGAGCTTTTGAAAATCTGTGACTGTCCGGGCCAAATCAGAACAGTTGGCATGTAAGAGGCGACTTTGTGCAATACCTTTGCACAGAGCAAGTAAGTATAAACCTGTTTATTATTTTAATGAAAAAAAAAATAGACTTTACAATCACTTTAACTTTGGACCATGACATTTCAATTGCTGAATGATACTCAACACAACCTTTGTAAATAATGTATTTGGTTTTAAATGTGAAAATGTGTACAATATTATACATTCTAGGCAATGCTTCATTTTCCTATAATAACTAATATAACTAATATTTTTAATATATAAATACTACTTTTAAATATGTAGTTCTTAAAATTATTTTATAATAACCACAACCACAGTCTGCTGATTAACATTCACAAGCACCGTTCCCCTTGCAGAGAGAATGTTATTGATCTTCTGTTTTAAAACATTTCAGTTCTAGGACCATACATTTCATTGTCACTGACAGCCCTGGTTTCTCACTAATGATCAGGAATCAGTTAGTTTGGTTTCCCATTGATGCGATCACCATCATGTTTACAAACAAACCAGATGACTTAATGTGTTGCTGTGCCTCAGACAGAAAGAGGTGCAGTGATTGTTACAACCGGCGTTATACATTGGTCACGGTGCATGACAGTAAGCAACACATATGTTGAGGGCATGTAGCCTGGTATGGTTCAGGAGGGGGGGCACTCGCTCGTCCCCCCCCTTTCCTGGCCTGCCAGGCTGTGTGCTCAGATAAGGGCCTGGTATGGATTTGGGGGGACCAATATGCCGTTTTTTTGTTTTTTTTTAGCTTTTTTATTGTCGGATAATTCAACAATGTTCTTTTTTTCATTTAGCTGTCAGCTGTCTAGGTGGAAGCCCACTGACAACTGATGACTCATGCTTTGGTAAGGACACGGCGGCCAGCCCCGCTCCTTAACAATCTATTGACTGTGCGCTGCTGCCTAGTGAACACCCGAATGGGCGATGTTCGGGCCGAACCGTTTACCCATCCCTATCAATAAGACTATTACAGTAATTAAGGAGTATATTGTGGGGACAAAGACTGTGGCATGTGTGTGCAGTGTATACAGTAAATAAACACAATATAATCATTCCCCTTTTAAGCCACCAACACTGTTAGGCACAATCTTCCAATGCCTGCATTTCACCAAAATCATTTTCCAGTGTCCTCTGTGTCTTTCACAATCAAGCAAAGCCCCCGACAGTGATTGCCTATATTTTATAGTTACAGTACAGTACCGAATTCAACCAGCAAGTGCAAACACCACCTGCAACTGTGCACTTTGTCTGTTCTTGTCACCCCCTTTAATTGAGAAGTGTAGAAAATATTAGAAAGTTACTTGGTAAGCAGGGAAACAGATGATCACTTTTATGTGAAATATTATCTAAAAAAATGTTTTTCTGTAGTGACTTTCTGTGTAATCTGCCATTATGTACTCTTTGCTTTTATCCTCACCCCAATATAATCAGCAGCCAATTTGCCTTTTAAAACACAGACTCCTTATAGCTATTTTATTCCAAAGCCTAAAATGTACTTCAATAATCTTTTCAAGGCTTGTACTTCCTTCTGTACATTAGAAAAAAGCATAGATAACAAAAAGAATAACAAAAACAAGCTTAAGAAGGATTAGGAGAATTCCATGTCACAATGAACAAAAGAAACCCTGCATTATGCTATATAAATCATAGATTTTCTTTTGCTTGGACCAGTAAAATATATTTTCCATCACATAATAAATGTATTACCCTTTTCTGACCTCATTTTTCCCATCCAAAATTTTTTGATATACGTAACATCAAACACAGCAGCATCTGTCTAACAACACTAGTCTTACATTTTATTCAGTAAAAGAACAATTTTCAGACTGAAAAAAAATGTCAAAACCACTACAAGAGCACCATCTGGTGGATAAATGAGAAAATTATACTTAACTAAATCAAAACTATTCAAACAATTGCACGTTTATATTATGAATTTACTATACAGTATGCAAGGGGAATATTTATAAAGCTGCTGGCTAATCCAGGCATACTCCCCAGCCATTCACAGGAAGCATTTTTCACACTATCCATGTGTTGTCTGTAAAACGTAAACAACAGAGTTGTTTTAACTGCTTCTCCCTTCCTTTTGAAAGATGGTGTTGGGTTTTAAATCTGACAAACACATTTTTAATCACAAAAGCAACCTTTCTAGCTGCTCATGAGCCCGGTAAATGTGGTCTTGTTATTTTTCCATTTTTTTATACATGAAAACAAATTATTGTTCTCTTATTGTCGAACTTCATGTTCAACTTAACCAATCTCCTTATCCCACCTACTTCCCTTAAAGCAGAGCTCCACCCAAAAAGGGAAGTTCCGCTTATTTGCCTTCTCCCCCCTCTGCTGCTGCCACATTTGGTACCTTTCAGGGGGGAGGGTGGAGCGGGTACCTGTTTTTGACAGGTACCCACTCCCGCTTGTGGCTGACTTTGCAGCGGCAAAACTCATCCAGAAGTTCGCCTCGCTCCTCCTTCCCCCGCTGCCAGGCCATTCGCTTTGCACATGTGCAGTAGGGAACTTTCTGTAAAGCCGCAAGGATTCACTGCCAGTTTCCCTTACCCAAGATTGAAAAATTGGCTCGGGATGGATTCGTGGACAGGTAAGTGTCCTAATATTAAAAGTCAGCAGCTACAGTATTTGTAGCTGCTGACTTTTAATTTTTTTCTGAAGTACCCTGGAGCTCCACATTGAAGAAGTATCGCCACAAATATAAAATGCTTGTCAAATCCTCTAGGGGCCCCAGTGCACATCACATGTGTCCATGTTCAAGTATGAGCAGTGGTTACATTTTTATTATTGTAAAAGCTGGCTATGTTTTCTCTTCAGGCTGAAGCCCAAATTATGGGTGTTACTATGGTACACAGCCTTGTTCCTGCTTCCTTTGCTACCTTAGTTGTACACAAAGCACTAACTTGACTGAGCCCAGAACCACCCACCAGTCACCTACTATTTTGGAAGAGATAAACTATCAATCAGCTTGTTTTCCTCTGCAAAGAAGGAAGAAAACAAGCCAATGGTTTGATAGTCTATATCGCCTACAAAATAACTGTATGATCTGGGCTCAGTCAAGTTAGTGTTTTATATCAATGTAAGGTAGCAGAGGAGACACAGACAGGCCTGCATGACTAGGCAGCTTGCAGAGCAGGGGGGAAGAGGACAGCGCGGGCTCTGTGTGCACTCTCTGTCTAACTCTCCCTCCTCAGACTTGTCACTCAGAGCTGCCATCCTCTTCATCCAGTGTTGTCAGGTAGCAGTGGAGGAAGAAGATGCCAGCTATCTAGCAATTCTTCTCAAGAACCACAGCAGTGATTCCCTGGGGGATTTATTCTTGTGGTGATACATCTTCTTTAAGATCCCCCATGTCTATTTTATCCTTTTTTAAATACTTACCTTGATGTCTTTTGGCCAATCACATGATATGCAGGGTCAACTTCCTCTTTGGATTTTTTCCTGGTGTTCATCAGATCTCAATGATGCAAAGAACAGTGCTGATATGATGATGTCAGCACAACTTTAGTGCAGGGTGCTGGGGGGTGACACTCACTCCACTCAGAGTTGGGATTTCTGTATCTCCAACCCCCCCCAAAAAAAGGTACGTAGAGTTCTAACTTCACATTGACTTTCAAATGTCCATGTTTATCTAGCTCAGCAACAATTTTGTTTTTCAGATAGAGGCCAGCATAGCACCCTTTATTTTTCTCTATAGGTTTCTTAAAAAAAATACCCTCACAGCTACATGCCCTGTGAAACATCAGACTGGAATCTTCACATTAAGGTTGCAGCAAATATGCAGCCCACTGCCATGTAGACACCAGTCTGCATGAGGATTCCTTTGAGAGGGCCCCCAATAAAAGAATCCCAAAAACACATAGCTATGCTTGGTTCTGATTCTGATTTTATCTCTAGGCTCTTTGTTATTCCTTGCATGTCTGTTGTTCATGTAAACCCTACCTCCTTCCATTGAAGGCCTGTAGCATACTTTACCCTTCTTTGTGAACTGTTAAAGGGTTCCTTCAGGCCCCAATAGCCATTCACCAGTGCATGTAGATATGAAAAGGGTAAAAAATAAGAACATATACAAGTTTAAGGTTAATTCCATTTTCTAATTTTTAATAAAAGCATCCAGCAATGCCCTAAATGTTTTTTAAAAAAACCTCATGGTTTCCGTAATTCTGGAGGGGAAATTCTGAGGAGGTGCTTTCTGGGAGTTTCCTTTGACATCATTGACACTGATATGCCAAAAAGCTCAGAGCCCATCAGCATCAATGCTGTGGGAATCAGGGCAGAATCATATGACTTTCCATAAGAAATTACTTCACTTATCTGCATTCCAGCATGGTGTATATGCAAGATAACATCATAACATGAACTATTTACCATAGAAGAATAGATATTAGGGAATGTCACTTTACATTGAATGTGCAAGTAATGCTGACTCTCAAACATGCTTTATAAATGGGTATAGGGTACCCCATAGATTATGCTGCAAAAGCCCTAAGAAAGAAGCATAGTAGGACTACAGAACCCTCCCCATCTACCTAACATATGAGGAAGGGGTACTGTAGTCCAGGAGACCCGACTAGGGCTAATAACACTCCATGAGATTTCATGGAAGCACAGGCAGAGAACACATGAGATTTCAAGGTCACTGGTTTTCTTTCAGATTATCAGATATTTCTCTATTTATCTTTAGAGACAAAACATGGAAAAAAGTGCATGTATTGAAAAGCTGTACTGATGATGTTTTATTTTTATTTTGTCCCTACATACAATTTAAACCTTAACGATTGTAAGTATCAATGGCAGTGGCAAGTTTGTCCTAACCTCTGTCACTGTCATTTTTCCTGGACAGCTTAGTCTGCATACTACATGTTAACAGATATATCAACAGATAAACATATAAATAAAGGCATGTGAAAAAAAAAATCATTTATTACAGGCATTTCTATAGCACCGACAATTTACACAGTGCTTTACATACTGTTCATTCACATTTAATGAGCTTACAAGCTAAGGACCTTAGCACACATGCCTACATACATGCACATACATACCAGGGCCAATTTAAGCAAGCCATAGACAGTGAACATTTCTTCCCTGCAACCACAGTGAGTGCTGACAGGGGAATCCCCCCTACTGAGCAATTGACTACTCCCGGCGAGGGGGGGGGGGGCAGGGATAGCTGTATGCACAGAGAAAAGACAGTGATTATTGCTAACGCCTATAGCAGTCACTAACGATAATCCCAAGTGATAATCAAGGGAACGGAAATTGGTGCTGCTTACAACAAATGTTTCAATAACATGTGTGCTACCACCTGTGATACTACATGAAATTGATATATTCCTAATACATAACAGTATCCATAAATATATTTTCTATCTAAAGTGGGTGTCATAAATATAAACAACCAAATATAGTGAGAAAAATTATTAGGTAAATGTATAAAAAAATAATAAATTAAGTCAATATTGAGTCCACTTCTGAAAAAAATATATAATAAAAATAAATCTAACCACATCAAATATCCGTATTCTTGTGCTGATTTCCAAGTGATACAATTTATCACAACTTCTGTGCAGAAAATAAGTGAGGACTAGGGATGAGCTTCGAGTTCGAGTCGAACTCATGTTCGACTCGAACATTGGCTGTTCGCAAGTTCACCGAACAGCGAACAATTTGGGGTGTTCGCGGCAAATTCGAATGCCGCGGAACACCCTTTAAAAGTCTATGGGAGAAATCAAAAGTGCTAATTTTAAAGGCTAATATGCAAGTTATTGTCATAAAAAGTGTTTGGGGACCTGGGTCCTGCCCCAGGGGACATGGATCAATGCAAAAAAAAGTTTTAAAAACGGCCGTTTTTTCAGGAGCAGTGATTTTAATAATACTTAAAGTCAATCAATAAAAGTGTAATATCCCTTTAAATTTCGTACCTGGGGGGTGTCTATAGTGTGCCTGTAAAGGGGCGCATGTTTCCTGTGTTTAGAACAGTCTGACAGCAAAATGACATTTTGAAGGAAAAAACTCATTTAAAACTACCCGCGGCTATTGCATTGCCGACAATACACATAGAAGTTCATTGATAAAAACGGCATGGGAATTCCCCAAAGGGGAACCCCGAACCAAAATTTAAAAAAAAAATGACGTGGGGGTCCCCCTAAATTCCATACCAGGCCCTTCAGGTCTGGTATGGATATTAAGGGGAACCCCGGCCAAAATTTTAAAAAAAAAATGACGTGGGGTTCCCCCTAAATTCCATACCAGACCCTTCAGGTCTGGTATGGATTTTAAGGGGAACCCCGCGCCAAAAAAAAAAAAAAAAACGGCGTGGGGTCCCCCCAAAAATCCATACCAGACCCTTATCCGAGCACGCAACCTGGCAGGCCGCAGGAAAAGAGGGGGGGACGAGAGTGCGGCCCCCCCTCCCTCCTGAACCGTACCAGGCCACATGCCCTCAACATTGGGAGGGTGCTTTGGGGTAGCCCCCCAAAACACCTTGTCCCCATGTTGATGAGGACAAGGGCCTCATCCCCACAACCCTGGCCGGTGGTTGTGGGGGTCTGCGGGCGGGGGGCTTATCGGAATCTGGAAGCCCCCTTTAACAAGGTGACCCCCAGATCCCGGCCCCCCCCTGTGTGAAATGGTAAGGGGGTACATAAGTACCCCTACCATTTCACGAAAAAAGTGTCAAAAATGTTAAAAATGACAAGAGACAGTTTTTGACAATTCCTTTATTTAAATGCTTCTTCTTTCTTCTATCTTCCTTCATCTTCTGGTTCTTCTGGCTCTTCTGGTTCTTCTGGTTCTTCCTCCGGCGTTCTCGTCCAGCATCTCCTCCGCGGCGTCTTCTGTCTTCTTCTCCTCGGGCCGCTCCGCACCCATGGCATGGGGGGGAGGCTCCCGCTCTTCTCTTCTTCTCTTCTTCTTTTCTTCTTTTCTTCTTTTCTTCTTTTCTTCTCTTCTTCTCTTCTTCTTCATTTTCTTCTCCGGGCCGCTCCGCAATCCATGCTGGCATGGAGGGAGGCTCCCGCTGTGTGACGGCGCTCCTCATCTGACAGTTCTTAAATAACGGGGGGGGCGGGGCCACCCGGTGACCCCGCCCCCCTCTGACGCACGGTGACTTGACGGGACTTCCCTGTGGCATTCCCCGTGACGTCACAGGGAAGTCCCGTCAAGTCACCGTGCGTCAGAGGGGGGCGGGGTCACCGGGTGGCCCCGCCCCCCGTTATTTAAGAACTGTCAGACGAGGAGCGCCGTCACACAGCGGGAGCCTCCCTCCATGCCAGCATGGATTGCGGAGCGGCCCGGAGAAGAAAATGAAGAAGAAGAGAAGAAGAGAAGAAAAGAAGAAAAGAAGAAAAGAAGAAGAGAAGAAGAGAAGAGCGGGAGCCTCCCCCCCATGCCATGGGTGCGGAGCGGCCCGAGGAGAAGAAGACAGAAGACGCCGCGGAGGAGATGCTGGACGAGAACGCCGGAGGAAGAACCAGAAGAACCAGAAGAACCAGAAGATGAAGGAAGATAGAAGAAAGAAGAAGCATTTAAATAAAGGAATTGTCAAAAACTGTCTCTTGTCATTTTTAACATTTTTGACACTTTTTTCGTGAAATGGTAGGGGTACTTATGTACCCCCTTACCATTTCACACAGGGGGGGGCCGGGATCTGGGGGTCACCTTGTTAAAGGGGGCTTCCAGATTCCGATAAGCCCCCCGCCCGCAGACCCCCACAACCACCGGCCAGGGTTGTGGGGATGAGGCCCTTGTCCTCATCAACATGGGGACAAGGTGTTTTGGGGGGCTACCCCAAAGCACCCTCCCAATGTTGAGGGCATGTGGCCTGGTACGGTTCAGGAGGGAGGGGGGGCCGCACTCTCGTCCCCCCCTCTTTTCCTGCGGCCTGCCAGGTTGCGTGCTCGGATAAGGGTCTGGTATGGATTTTTGGGGGGACCCCACGCCGTTTTTTTTTTTTTTTTTGGCGCGGGGTTCCCCTTAAAATCCATACCAGACCTGAAGGGTCTGGTATGGAATTTAGGGGGAACCCCACGTCATTTTTTTTTTTAAATTTTGGCCGGGGTTCCCCTTAATATCCATACCAGACCTGAAGGGCCTGCTATGGAATTTAGGGGGACCCCCCATGTCATTTTTTTTTTAAATTTTGGTTCAGGGTTCCCCTGTGGGGAATTCCCATGCCGTTTTTATCAATGAACTTCTATGTGTATTGTCGGCAATGCAATAGCCGCGGGTAGTTTTAAATGAGTTTTTTCCTTCAAAATGTCATTTTGCTGTCAGACTGTTCTAAACACAGGAAACATGCGCCCCTTTACAGGCACACTATAGACACCCCCCAGGTACGAAATTTAAAGGGATATTACACTTTTATTGTTTGACTTTAAGCATTATTAAAATCACTGCTCCTGAAAAAACGGCCGTTTTTAAAACTTTTTTTTGCATTGATCCATGTCCCCTGGGGCAGGACCCAGGTCCCCAAACACTTTTTATGACAATAACTTGCATATAAGCCTTGAAAATTAGCACTTTTGATTATTCATGTTCGTGTCCCATAGACTTTAACGGTGTTCGCATGTTCGAACAAACTTTTTTCCTGTTCGCATGTTCTGGTGCGAACCGAACAGGGGGGTGTTCGGCTCATCCCTAGTGAGGACTTTTCCATGCTCTCCTTTAGGTAAATGCACTCGCCAGAAACCCCTACCCCTGCAGATGTAAAGAGAATGTAGTCAGATAAGCCTCCGATCCTGGTGTCCCAAAAAATCAGTATGACGTCCTGCTCCGTGACATAGTTTATGCCATAGGATATCCACTTAAAATTAATAAAAGCGGGCACTCATAGCGTAAATCCAATAAAATCAAAATGTATTTGCCAAGAGTAATAAATCTTTCCGTAAAAAGAAGGGGCTCCAATTACCCCGATTTATATGAGCATACAGGCAATTTTCTGGGTCTGGGCACCCCAAGTGAATCTGGCAGGCTGGACATATCCAAGTTGATCAATCAATCAACTTGCCACATTCAACCTGCCCACACATGGTTCAAATCTTGGCCGGTTCCTGCTGATCCTTAGACAGAAGCCAATTATCACCAGTCTTTGAAGTGTGGGATAAACTTAGAGTACAGGAAGCAAACCCTACAAACTCCATGCAGATAGCGTATTGGGTGCAATTTAAACTGAGGATCCCAGTGCTGGAATGCTATGTAAATTAACCAGCTGATCTCCAGAAGATTTACCCCTCCTCATGACCAGGCCTTTTTTTTGTAATTTTTGCCACAAATAGAGCTTTCTTTTGATGGTATTTGATCACCACTGCATTTTTTTATTTTTTGCGCTATCAACAAAAAAAGACCAACAATTTTGAAAAAAAAACCTGACCTTTTGCTATAAAACATATCCAATAAATATTGTAAAAATCATGTCTTTATAAATTTAGTCCAATATGTATTCTACTACTTGTTTTTGGTAAAAAAAAATCCCAATAAGCATATATTGATTGGTTTACAATAACGTTATAGCGACTACAAACTATGGTATTGTATATACAGTATTTGTGTAATTTTTATTTACTTTTTTTTATACTAATAATGGCGGCAATCAGCGATTTATAGCGGGACTGCGATATTGCTGTGACAATTGGACACTAACTGACACTTTTGACACTTTGGGGGAACCAGTGACACTAATACAGTGCTGGGTGCTAAAAATATGCACCGTCACTGTACAAATTACACTGGCTGGGAAGGGATAAAACATCTAGGGCGATCAAAAGGTTAACTGTGTGCCTAACCCGTGTTTTTGTATACTGGTAAGTGCTTTTACTAAGGCAAGAGATGGATTTTGCTCCCTGCTTTGCAGGAACGCAAAATCCATCCCTCCCCCCCCCCTCTCAGAATGGAAATTTGCCTTCTTTACATAGGCAGATCCCGTTCTGTGTATTTTACAGATGATTGTCAGGTGCTGGCGGACATCCAGTGCCTGGTACCCGCAGATCAGCTTCTGCTGTAAATAATCACAGCAGATGTGGCCTGCTGACGGTGCGCGCACGACCCCTCCAGGCGGAAGTGCAGAATCACGTATATATATATGCAATTCTGCATAGGAGAGACACCCTGTTGCAGTAAAACTGTTATGGGGCAGATGGCAAGTAGTTAAAGTACTAGATGGACAGAAAAACAAACCTTTTGGCTGCTAAAGCAGCTTTCACCTTTTATTTTAACTGCGTATTTAGTTGTTTGAATTGAGTTTTTATTGAGTGTTAGTGGTTTAATTAAGTGTTAATTTTCAGAATTAGTTTAAGTAATACATATATGTGTTAAGAAGGGAGCATTAAAGGGTTACATTTTACATCTATGTTAACTTTTAGAGTGCAGGTCAGTGTAGAGGTAATTGGCATCATGTAAGTGGTTAGAGGGCCTGGAACAAACCCTTTATGTCAACATTTGTTTTTGGCACTAATGGTCCCACATCAAAACCACCAAACCATCAAAATGTAAAATACGTTTGATTTTTCTCCCTCTGAAATACATCCATCCTCTACAGTACCTCAAGAAACTTTGTTATAAATCAGCTAGAATGATTTTTTTAGCATCTTTATAAACAAAATATGTAAGAATGTGTGTGCATGTATACGTGTGTATGTGTGTATATACACTGAGCAAAATTATAAATGCAACACTTTTGTATTTGCCCCTATTTATCATGAGCTGAACTTTTTCTATGTACACAAAAGGCCTATTTCTCTCAAATATTGTTCACAAATCTAAATCTGTATTAAGCTGGCCATACACCTATAGATTATCTACAGATTTTCTATGGTTAGATGGAAAAAGTACAACAGATTTCTCCATGTACGCTAAACTGTGTGGATGGAGGAATCTCCCAATTTTCCATCTGACCATAGAAAATCTGCAGATAATCCATAGGTGTATGGCCATTCTTAGTGAGCACTTCTCCTTTGCCGAGATAATCCATCCATCTCACAGGTGTGGCATATCCAGATGCTGATTAGGCAGCATGATTATTGCACAAGTGTGCCTTAGACTGGCCACAATAAAAGGCCACTCTAAAATGTTCAGTTTTACTGTATTGGGGGGGGGGATCTGGAGGTCAGAAAACCAAGCAGTATCTGGTGTGACCATCATTTGCCTCACGCAGTGCAGCACATCTACTTCGCATAGAGTTTATCAGGTTGTTGACTGTGACCTGTGGAATGTTGGTCCATTCCTCTTCAATGACTGTGCAAAGTTGCTGGAACTGGGATGTTTTCATCTTCCAGGAATTGTGTACAGATCATTATCATTCTCGTCTCGGTATCTCTGTGCAAAATGCCATCAATAAAATGCACCACCTGGTCATTGTCCATAGCATACGCCTGCCCATACCATAACCCCACAGCCACCATGGGCCACTCGATCCACAACGTTGACATCAGCAAACCGCTCACCCACACAACGCCATA
This sequence comes from Aquarana catesbeiana, assembly GCF_042186555.1. NCBI lineage: Eukaryota > Metazoa > Chordata > Amphibia > Anura > Ranidae > Aquarana > Aquarana catesbeiana. The sequence continues at coordinate 784,915,368 of NC_133324.1, read as the reverse complement.
TATGCTGTCTGCCATCTGCCCTGTACAGTGAAAATCGGGATTCATCCATGAAGAGAACACCTCTCCAAAGTGCCAGACACCATTAAATGTGAGTATTGGCCCACTCAAGTCGGTTACGACGATGAACTGCAGTCAGGTTTAGACCCTGATGAGGACGACGAGCATGCAGATGAGCTTCCCTCAGACTGTTTCTGGCAGTTTGTGCAGAAATTCTTTGGTTATGCAAACCAATTGTTGCAGCAGCTATCTGGGTGGCTGGTCTCAGACGATCTTGGAGGTGAAGATGCTGGATGTGGCAGTCCTGGGCTGGTGTGGTTACATGTGGTCTGTGGTTGTGAGGCCGGTTGGATATACTGCCAAATTCTCTGAAACGCCTTTGGAGATGGCTTATGGTAGAGAAATGAACATTCAATTCAAGGGCAACAGCTCTGATGGACATTCCTGCAGTCAGAATGCCAATTGCACACTCCCTCAAAACTTGTGACATCTAGTGGCAGACCTGCCAATTCTGGTATTCAATGGCATGGTGCCGGGTAGTGAGCACAGGGCCCACTAAAGAATGTCGAGTCCTCAGGCCACACTTATGAAATCTGATTCTGATTGTTTGGTCAGGAACATTCACAGTGGCCTGCTGCCGGTCATTTTGTAGGGCTCTGGCAGTGCTCATCCTGCTCCGCCTTGCACAAAGGAGCAGATACTGGACCTGCTGATGGGTTAAGGACCTTCTACAGCCCTGTCCAGCTCTCCTACAGTGACTGCCTGTCTCCTGGAATCTCCTCCATGCTCTTGGCAAGTATTGTTGTATTGTTGTGCCATCCTGCTGAGTTGGACTGCCTGTGTAACCTCTATAGCCCAAATGTAAAACTAGTGACCAAAGACCATAACCAGATGCAAAACTAGTGAAAAACAGTCAAAAATGATGAGTAGGTAAAGAAAATGTCAGTGGCCTCAACCTGTAAAACCATTCCTGTTTTGGAGGTTATCTCATTGTCGCTCATCTAGTTCACCTGTTGTTTATTTCATTAACACTAAAGCAGTTTAAACTGATTAAAAACCCCCTCTGCTACTTAACTGACCAGATAAACATCCCAGGAGTTTAATTGACTTTATGCTATACTTTGATTAAAAATTGTTTCTATATTTTTTTTGAGCAGTGTATATACAGTATAAATATATCTATAGATATAGATATATATATATTTATATCTATATATCTATAGATATATATAGTTATAGATATACATATAGATATATTTATATATCTATATCTATATAATCTATAGATATATATAGATATATACTGTATTTATCGGCGTATAACACGCACTTTTTTCCCCTTAAAATCAGGGGAAAATTGTGGGTGCGTGTTATACGCCGATCCCCGCCGATCCCCCGCTGATTGTGAGTGGAGCGAGTGCCGGCCGCCGATAGACATACATAGCCGAGTGTACTCGGCTAGGCTCGGCTAGTTCCGCTCACAGTTATGCCCAGTCCCGCCCTATGATGGAAATAACACAGGAACTGGGCGTGACTGTGAGCGGAGCTTGCCGAATCTAGCTGAGTACACTCGGCTATGTATGTATATGGGCGGCGCTCGGCTCCGCTCACCTGTGTTATGTCCATCATAGGGCGGGACTGGGCGGGACTACGAGAGGAGCCGAGAAGAGCCGAGAGGAGCCGAGATGAGCCGAGATACACAGGACCGGCTCTGTGTATCTCGGCGGTGCCATTTTGAAACTGCAGTGACACTGACAAGTTACTGCAGTTTAACTGCAGCCTGGGCAAGGCTGCAAATGTCACTGACAAGGCTGCAAATGACACTGGCAAGGCTGCAAAGGCTACAAATGACACTGACAAGGCTGCAAATGAAACTGAACAAGCATGCAGATGGACGCTGTGCAAGGCTGCAGATGGACACTGATAAGGCTGCATTGATGGGCATTTAAATGTAAGTTTTTTTCCTTACAATTCCCTCCTAAACTTGGGGTGCGTGTTATATGCCGGCCGATAAATACGGTATATATCTATATATAGATATATAGATATATTTATATATCTATATACATACTGTATATACACTGCTCAAAAAGAAACAATTTTTAATCAGAGTATAAGATACTCTGCATATAACATATAGCATACTCACATATGTAAAATACGTACGTGAGTGTAAAGAGCAAATAAAATTCCATTCATTGACAGATGTTCTAATGCAGATCTAATAATTTCATAGCAAATTTAATAATTAATTTACTAATTTAATAGCAAAGAGACTTTTAAAATAATACACATAAACAATCCTCTTTGAAAATCCAGAGGAAGCAGCAATTTCTTATACTTATGAATGAATGAATGAATGAATGAATGATTTGTAAAGCGCAGCAAATGCGAACTGAATCACCTCAAGGCTTATTATTAATGATAATAATAATAATTGTAAAGTATCACAGTTAAAGCTCCAGGTAGTTCAAAAAGACACAGTTCAGTGAAGCTCTGCATTTATTAATACATTGTTAAAGGTAATTAAGGCAAGGATTGTAGGTACTTGAATTTGATTTATGTGGGGTACACACTATAAGAAAATCAGGCAAATGATCGTTCAATTTTCCTTGTGGTTTCACAGCAAGTTGGAACCAAGGAAGGAAATAATGTATGAAAATTCTCATACGACAAAGGCTTTTTTTTTGTTGTTTATTGTTTCTGATCATGCACAGTCTTTCGTTTCTGATTTTTCTCATATGGAATTTGTATGAAAATGGTACACATTAAACAAAAATTGTTCACTCTGTTCCCGCACGAGAACATTTTTGGAGTTTGTCCCCTTGAAAACTTTTCATTCGGAAGATCGGAATCGGCTGTCGAAAGTCAGAAAATTAGAAAATCATACGACTATTCCTCGGACTAACATGTTTGCGCAATTTTCTTATAGTGTGTACCTCACATTAGTCTCTTGTAATCCACTGTACAGCAGAGCTCAGACTGGGAGAGGGAAAACCAACAGCAACCAAGAAAACTTACAGGAGACTTATGCGTAATACTAAACTGCAGTAGGGAAAAAAAGAGTCTCCTGTCCTGTTAGACTTGGCTATGCTGTATGCCAGAACTATGTAAATTCCAGATCTGGATGGACAGAAATATAAATGTGTCGGTAGGTGAACAAATGTCTTATATGTATTCCATCTGTGTATTTAGCAATTTGACTGGAATTTAATGCATTCCGAATTCTGTAATGCATTTTGAATTCAACATTATTACAAAAAGTTGTACATACAGTAGAATATGTTGCTTGCACTTTAGAGTTTCCACCTTGATTTTGGACTATCACCTTCTATTTTTAAAAAGTAGAGCATACATGAAAGCAGCCCCAAAATTAATTAGCCTGTGGACTTTATTATATAAATATATCTTGATGCTAGAGTACCTTCCAAACTCCTTAATCAAATTGAATTTGGTAATTGGTTGATTTACTGAAACTGGAGAATGCAAAATCTGGTGCAGCTGTGCATGGTAGCCAATCAGCTTCTAACGTCAGCTTGTTCAATTAAGCTTTGACAATAAAACCTGGAAGCTGATTGGTTTCTCTGCAGAGCTGCGCCAGATTTTGCACTCTCCAGTTTTAGTAAATCAACCCCTAAGTGTTTAGAAAGTTTAATAAATAATAATAATAATTACCTATTGTAACACTTTTTACTTCTTAGTGTGCTTTAACCGCTTGCCGACTGCTGCACACAGACGGCAGAATGGCACAGGCAGACAAATGGGCGTACCTGTACATTACTTTAAATTTGCCGCCTGTTGGGTGCATCCGCCGCACGCTGCAGGAGCGTGCCTGCGTGCCTGAACTGTCCTATTGTTCGCCGGCAGCCTGCGATTGTGGTGTGGAGAGGTAGAACGGCGAGATGCCTATGTAAACAAGGCATTTCCCTGTTCTGCCTTGTGGCATGACAGATATCACTGCTCCCTGTCATCAGGAGCAGTGATCGCTGTCATGTGAGTGGAAGCCCATCCCCCCACAGTTAGAATCATTACCTAGGACACACTTAACCCCTTCATCGCCCCCTAGTATTTAACCCCTTCCCTGCCAGTGTCATTTACACAGTAATCAGTGCATTTTTACAGCAATAATAATAAAAATGGCATAAAACTATCCCCTATTTTGGAGACGCGATAACTTTTGCGCAAACCAATCAATATATGCTTATTGCAACTTTTTTTACCAAAAATATGTAGAAGAATACATATCAGCCTAAACTGAGGAAAAAATGTGTTTTTTTATATATTTTTGGGGATATTCATTATAGCAAAAAGTAAAAAACATTGCTTTTTTTTCAAAATTGACGCCCTTGAGGGCAGGAGGCGGAGCCTAGCGGAGCAGACATGCATTGTTAGAGCTCCACACCGCTGAGGAGAGAAGAGAAGGACAAAGCGGAGCCTGCAGGCTCAAAAGGTATCCATTTGAACCTTTTTGCCCCAGGGAACAAACTGTGAAAGTTTGGTCAGGAAATATGGTACTGGGAGGAAACCGTGGCAGAAATAAAAATCACCTCACAAAGAGCTCACAGGCACTCACTGCAGCTGAAGCAGCTCCAGTCACCTCACAAGATACAGCATCAGGGCGCTCTCACAGACAGAAAATGTCACAGCAAGACTCTCCATTTGAGTCAGATACAGAACAAATCCTCTCACAAACTTCTCCACAAGCCTCCTCTGTATCCCCAGTAATATTATAACAATTTGAAAAGATGCTTCATAAGGCTTTAAAACAAACCTCAGACCAAATAACAAAAAGCCTAACCAAAGAAATAAGAGAGCTGGGAAACCGCACCGCAACCTTAGAAATAAAAATGGATGAAATTGAAATTACAACCCAAGAAAATATAACAGAATTGGAACAATTAAAAGAAGAGAATTTAATACTTCAAACTAAGCTCGAAGATTACGAAAATAGAGCCAGACGTTCAAACTTACGCATAAGGGGAATACCTGAAACTGTGACAGACCTGCAATCTACTATTACTGCTCTATTACAAGAACTAAAGCCAGATATCCCTATTGAACGTTTAGAACTGGACAGAGTACACAGAGCCCTCACAGCCAAAAAGAAAGATGGACCCCCACGTGATATAATCACAAAATTTCATTATTACAGAACGAAAGAACAAATACTAATTGCTGCAAGAGAAAAAAAGGAACTTAATTTTCAAGGACACAATTATCAAATTTTTGCTGACCTATCCCAACTTACTATTACTAAAAGACGATCCATGAAACCCCAACTAATGGAACTGCAACGCCACAACATTATGTATCAATGGGGCTTCCCCTTTTCAGTCAGATTTAACTACCAAGGTACAATTTACAGAAGCAGATCAGCAGATGAACTACAACAAACCCTTTTAAAATTAAATCTGACAGAACCCACAAGCAGCAACACTCCCACACACAGAAGAATGGCATCATCTTCACCTTCAGGCAGCACCCAGAAAATTTCAGAACAAAATGGGAATCATCATTCTCACAAAAGAGGCCGTTATGCCACATCATCCATGCACCAAGAAGATTCAATGGACTGACATCCTAATTCCTGATATCTCTTCATTTATTATACTAAGAGATGGTTCTCTATAAAAAACCTATATTTATAACTGAATGTAACTGCATTCTGATAGTCACACACTGTGTGGGATCATGTTACATTCCAGTTATATTTCTTATTACTTCTGATTCATATAGCCTTAGAATATATAAGTGAAATAAGGAAATTCTTGTTCAGTTATATATTATCAGGTAATAACAATAGATTTATTACTTTTTAGAACAAATATGTTCAATAATCCAGAAGTAATGGAAGCTTTTTCTTTCTTTTCTTAAAACAAATATATTATTACCTAACTAGTTCCTAGAATTATGTTTTTGTTTATTCTAATCTGAAGCAATACAACCTCAATTTTATGAGTTAACATATCTAAACAGTTACGTATGAATAAAATATGTAATTGTTTACTCTAAAAGGGTTAAAATCCCAAAATAATTCAAACTATCTTCATCAATACCAAAGTTATTAACAGTACCTTTATAACTGAATTATTTAGCCTAGGGCAAGACTAACCATATACAACCACCCTGGAATAAATAATTTCAACAAAAACTATATTCTGCACTCCAATTAATGAAACATCATTTTGATGTCTTTTGATATAGCACTTCTCTCCTGTAAGCGGAAGATCCGTGTACCCCCATTAGCCCTCCTCATTCTCCCAACCATATTATGTGGGAGTGTGACGAAGGCACTTATTCCCCTGAGAGAGATATTTATTCTCTTTCACGGGTAAATTGTGATTACTTGCAAAAAATAATTTATACAATGTATCATCTAATCTCATATGTTTTTTGTTTACTCTTTACTCCAGAATTCACTGGTTTCTTTTCTATCTATTCATCTCTTCAGTCCACACAGGTTGATCTGCGCAGTCAGCTCTGCATAACAAAAAGTAAGTCAAAACTATTTGATCTATTGCCATGGCACCACTGAATATACTTTCCCTGAATGTTCAGGGAATAAATGTCCCTCAAAAAAGGACCAAAGCCTTCCGTACTTTCCATAACAAGAAGGCTCACATAGTATGCCTCCAAGAAACATACTTCACCAAAGATTCTACTCCAAAATATATTTCTCCTTTTTATCAACAAATTTACACGGCTTCTGCCTGTACCAAGCAAAGGGGAACTCTAATTGCATTTCACCGATCCACACCATTCACCTTATCATCAGAAATTAAAGACCCAGAAGGTAGATACCTGATACTCATGGGTTATATAATGGATACAGCAATCACGGTGATTTCCTACTACGCTCCTAACAAACAACCTACACAATTCCTCTCACATATATTACAAGTGATTAATACACACAAAATAGGAACAGTGATAATGTGTGGGGATTCGAACCAGGTCCTCCTCCCATTTCTAGATAAATCACCTTTTACACCATCCAAAATAACCTCTAGATTACCTTTTTCTCAACTTCTTTCCAAATACAATCTGGTAGATTCATGGAGAGAAAGTAACCCAATGAAAAATAAATTCACTTATTTCTCGCACCCTCATCAAACCTTCACCAGAATAGATCATATTTTTCTAACAATAGGAATGCTTCCAGAAATTATTGCATCAGATATAATTCCGATTCCGTGGTCTGACCATAATGCAGTATACACTACTATAGCCTCAGCCATACCAAAAGCGCATGACCCAACGTGGTACTTACCGGACATAATGCTCAAACACCCACTACATCAGATGGCCATTGAACAAGCTTTAAAGGAATACATATCAATTAATAATACAACAGACATCTCCCCAATAACACTGTGGGAAGCTCATAAGCCTGTCTTGCGTGGTACAATACAAAGACAAATGGCACTATTTAAACGGGAACGCAAAAATCTAGCAAAAAAACTAGAACTCAATTTTAATGCAGCCTACATATCATTTCAAGATAATCCATCTCAGAGTACAAAATCTCATCTGGAAAAATCTAGATTGGAATACGATCTATTTCTCACTGAGTCAGTTGATAAATCCCTCAAACGCTCCAAACACAATTTCTACATGAATACAAACAAACCAGGTACATATTTGGCTCGGGCATTAAATTCAACTAATAAATCTTTCAAACCAATACGTTTGAAATTATCAAAAAATGTTTACACTTGTAATCCAGTTAAAATAGTCCATAAATTTCACTCACATCTCGCAACTTTATACAAGACAAACAATGAATTTAATCCTACAGAGGCTGAATCCTTCTTCTCAAAAATAACCTTACCTGAGTTATCTCAGAATCAAAAAAGCAGTTTGGATGAGCCTATAACTATAGATGAAGTTGCTAACGCCATAAAAGACCTAAAACTTAACAAAAGACCAGGCCCAGACGGCTATTCGGCTTTATACTATAAAACATTCTCAGAAATACTCTCTCCCATTCTCACTGAAACTTTTAACAAACTTCTAGATGGACATTCTTTTCGGCAAGAAACACTAATGGCAATTGTTTGTATGATCCCAAAACCCCTTTCTGATGATACTTCCTGTGTGAATTATTGGCCTCTCTGTTAAACCTCGATATTAAATTATTAGCAAAAATAATAGCAAAACGCCTCAATAGCATTATAGGAAAATTAATACATAGAGATCAAGTAGGCTTCATGCCAAATAGACAGGCAGGCGATAATATACGCAGGGCAGTGTTATTGGCACATATTGCTAAAAAACGGAAAATCCCTTTATGTTTTCTATCTCTCGATATTAAGAGGGCATTTGACACAGTATCCTGGCAATATATGCAATATTCATTACAAAAATGGGGTTTTGGACCCCACTTTTTAACATGGATCAAAGCATTATATAATAAACCCAAAGCCTATATAAAATATGCTGGATACAAATCTGAAGCCTTTAATATCGAAAGAGGTACCCGACAGGGTTGCCCATTATCTCCCTTATTATTTGCCCTTATACTCGAACCCATGGCCCAATACATCAGAACAAACCAAACTATAACTGGCATTGAAGTAGGAGGTATTACACACAAATTATGTATATTTGCAGACGATATATTACTTTTTCTATCATCACCACAGGTCTCTGGTCCTAACTTAATACCAGCTCTTGATGGGTTTGCAGCCCTATCCGGCCTTATGATTAATCCTAAGAAATGTCTAGTGCTTAATATTTCACTCACAAACATGGAATTGATCCCGGCTAGGGCTGCACTCCCATTCACATGGGCAGAAAAATCAATCCCATATCTTGGAATTCATTTAACAGCATCTCATTCTGACTTATTCTCAACCAATTATCCTCCTGTATTAAGACAGATCACAAACCTAATAAAACAATGGTCGCAACTTCCTTTATCCTGGATAGGGAAGATTAATGCAATCAAAATGACTATTCTACCCAAATTGCTTTATCTATTCAGAGTCCTCCCTATTCCAATTCCTTCCTATTTTTTGAGAATAGTACAAAAAAGAGCAACTTCGTTTATATGGGGCTCTTCTAAACCACGTATACCTATACATACACTACATCTTCCCAAAAATAAAGGAGGCCTGGGATACCCTAATTTTAATAACTACTACAGAGCAGCACATTTGGCCAGTCTGTCCAAATACCATGCAAAACAGGAAATCCCATTATGGGTATTTATAGAGGCTTCAGAAAATGACCCTCTATTAATATCAAATTTATTATGGCTTGATCCTAAAGACCGCTTTAAAATTCATAATCCCATAACTAAACACTTCTTATCTCTCTGGGATAAACTAAAAACCAAATATCGGTTACAATCTCCACACAATCCTCTCCTTTCTTTTATCAGAAATCCGGCCTTTTATCCGGCATGGATCTACCCAAATTCTTTTAAAGCTTGGACAACATCAGGCATTCAGACACTAAATGACTTCATAGCATCTAAATCATTCCTTTCATTCCCATCGCTTAGAGAAAAATATGATCTACCAAACTCTGAGATATTTAGATATCTCCAAATCAAAAATTTCTATACACCATTCCTAAAGGGGGATACACCATTATCCCAATTATCCATTTTTGAATCAATCTGTACAAAAGATCCATTTGCTAAAGGTACAATTTCATCACTTTATAATCAATTATATGGAGTAGCAAATCTTAATAGACCCTCTTACGTTCAGAGGTGGGAGGAGGACCTGGGACGAACTTTAGAAGACACGGACTGGTCTAACATATGGCTCACATCTAAGTCATCTTCACCCAACATCTTAGCACTGGAGACAAATTATAAAGTCCTAACTCACTGGTACCTTGTACCCGCTAGAGTGGCAAAATATTCACCTAATACCTCAGCTCTTTGTTTTCGAGGATGCCCAGAAATAGGCACATATTTACACATATGGTGGACGTGCCCAGTAATCCAAACCTTCTGGAAGGAAGTCTTCGTGATTGCATCTAAAATATTTAAAAAAATAATACAACCAGATCCATATTTAACTTTACTTAATCTAAAACTGGAATGGTTAACACTCTCTCAATTCAAACTTATGATCCAACTAATAACGGCTGCAAAACAAACAGTGGCCAAGGCATGGAAATCTCCTACATTGGTACTAGCAGAAACAATTCACAGAATGAATAATACAATGTCCCATGCTAAGATGGTAGCCATCGATCAAAATCAAATTCCAAAATTTGAAAAATTTTGGCATCCTTGGATAAAACAACAGTTCCTGTCAAACTTCAATGACTCTGTCCTGTTACCATGGTAACAGATTAAATGACGTACAGAGACACCCATTCTAAGGCTTCAAAGAGAACTAAAAAGAATAATAAACTGACGAGCGGGACAACCTTGTGGACCATACCTCTACCTTTCAACCCTTTTTCTTCTTTCTCTTTCCTTTTCTCCACCTTACGATTAAAGCTCATTATCAGAATTTATTTGACCTATATACACTCTACTTGTAAACAATATGTATAGTAGGTATAAATCATTTAAATACCTACAAAAGTAACTAAGGAAATGATATATATCTTTAATTTAGGTTTACGTGAACCCAATGTTTAATATTTGAAATTTCATGATATTTACCTATATAAACCCTACTGTAAAACAATGAGCTTAATTTATAGATCCTTGTAAACTTACTTTATGTATCTTTATAACATTGTATACTCAATAAACTTTTTTTGACAAGGAAAATTGACGCCCTTTTTTTGTTTATAGCGCAAAAAATAAAAACCGCAGAGGTGATCAAATACCACCAAAAGAAAGCTCTATTTGTAGAAAAAAAAGGACGTCAATTTTGTTTGGGTACAAGGTTGCATGACCGCGCAATTGTCAGCTAAAGGGACGCCAAGCCGAATCGCAAAAAATGCTCTGGTCAGGAGGGGGTAAAATCTTCCGGGGCTGAAGTGGTTAAATTGCATTTGATAGTAATTCAAATTGGAGAATAAAGTAATATTTCAATCTCAATTATTTTAATCACTTCATGAGTATGTAACTACTTTATTTTTTAATCCTTGCCTATGTTCAAGTGTAGGCTAGTGCTATGACCACTGCCCCAGGTTTCCTGTTTCAGGGTGGCTCCTTTGGCTTGCAGCATATTTTGGAGTCACCCTTGCATGCATCGACTAGAGTTGTGTCCTCCTATATTGTGTGCATCAATGACAACACACAACCCCATAGCCTAGGATGGTAAGGCACTCTCCTGCTCCTCCCTCCTCCTCCCCCTTCCCTTCTCCAAGCTAACAGACTGGCTCAAAACTGAACTGGCCACTGTTAGGCTTCATGTACACTTAAACTAATTTGATTTTACCACGATTTTGCCATGATTTTGCTGCATTTTGTGGCTAGCTGTGAAAACATTCCTATGCTGAACGTGATTCTTCTGTGTTCAGCAGAGAGGGGTTAAGGGAGTTTGAACCTCACCTAACCACAGCAGCTCCTAAACGATCCATACGATGTGTACATGGACACAGGCTTTTATGAAGTTGAATTTAGGAGCTTTGGCAAAAAGGTATCAAGTTTAGGAGCTGTAATGTACATGAGGCCTTAATTATCTCTTGTGAAGACCAGAATTTTAGTGAAGAAGCACTGAGGGCGCAGGAACCAGCAGTATTGCAAGTTGTAAACTGCAAATGCTGGCATTAGAATTTCAACAAATAGTTTTCTGGGGAGTGTACAGAATGGTGAATAAAAATGAGCAAGCCACCCTTTTTAGACTTTTTTCTCTTCTACCAATAGGACAGTTTCTATATTTGATATACTTTTGAAAATGCTTTTGATTATCCTTTGGACAACTCTTAGGCCCCTTTCACACTGATGTAGTGCAGTTTGACCACAACATGGGTGTAGCCCCGTGTACCCACAGGTCTGGGGCAGGTTAGCTGCACTTTCCCATAGAGTTCTACTAGGCCCCATGGTTCTGGTGCACTTGTTGCACCAAATCTCTTTTGGTGCTTTTATAGAGGCCTGCACCAAACCCGCAGTTACACTGCACTGCACCCATGGTGTGGTCAAACTGCTCCGCATCAGTGTGAAATGGGTTTTAGCTAGGAACAATGCGTCCAGAGCAAATATATCATTATGTATTTAATTCAGGAATTTTCACATAATTCTTAAAGCCCAACTCCAGGAAAATGAAAAAATCCTGCACTCAAAGGGTAAAATGCTCATTTAGCCTAGGGACAGGGTATTAAGAAGTAAATGCTTACCCTATTCCTCGCTCCAGTAGGGTGCTTCACACCTGTCTCTGTGTGACCAACTCCAGTTATACTCAAGCCTTGGTGACATCATGTCACCAAGGCTCCACCCACAGACCAGAGTTTCATGCAGAGGAAGTGAGCACTGGAGTTAACTGGAGCAAGGGTGTAAGGTAAGCAAAGCTACTTCTACAAAAACCCTTAGGCATAATGAGCATTTAACCCTTGCAGTTTGTGTCCACTGAAAGAGTGGAATTTTTTTTTCTGGAGTTAAGCTTTAAAGTGGATGTAAACCCCAATCATCAAATCTGAACTAAGCACATATATCTATAGTGTTTACTTGTCTCTTTCCAAAGCTCTAAGTGACATTTCTCTCTGGTGCTTCTTTCCTCTGTTTTAAGTCACTTTTGAGAAATGTTCCTGAAACATGAGATAACATGAGCTAAAATTTGTGTCAGGGAGGGAGATAAGCACACAGCTTTTCTATTCAGAATACAGCTCTGCTTGTTCCTTCGTTACTCTGTCTATGTGGCAGGGGGGTGTCCCTTACCTCCAATTAGCTCTCACACAGTGTAACTGCAACCTTTCCGCCCTCTTCTTTGCTGCTGACAGATGAAGAAAGATTTTTAACCGCTTCCTGACCACTTCACGCCGATATATGTCGGCAGAATGGCACGGGTGGGCAAAAGGGCATACAGGTATGTCCCCTTTAAGAACCGGTACTGCGGGAGCATGCACCCGCCGCGTTCTCTGTGGCCTAGGGTGGTCAGTGGGCATCATATATGCTTCGGCATATATATTTTTCATTTTTTTAACACAGATTTAATTTGCAGGAACAAGGAGTGTTGCACTAACAAAAATGCATAAAGTCAGCGTGTAATAATCATAAATAATCCAACATGAAGAAAAAGTCCCACAAAGGAAAAAGTGAAAGATGTGTGGTTTGAACAACCAAGATCAAAGATGGATGTTATCTCCTTCCCTTCACCAAAGAAACCAATCACCAACACCCTCAAAATATGTCCCCTTACCAGAGCTTGTGGACCCCCTGAATGGGTGGGTCAAAAGGGCTTTTGGGGACTCACTGTATCTAACAGTACTTGAGCCTAACAGCACAACCTCAGGGATGATGTCTCGGGGTATATATTCAGAAAGATATCACCAGCTCCCAATACTTGTATAATCTAAGGATAGCAGTATTTATAACGGGAATTTAAAACAGCTGATCAAAACAAGCACAGCCCTGCTTTCAGTTGAAGTAGATGAGGACTGCAGCCTAAGGAAAAACAATCCAGCACCAGTGTATGGGGATCACAGGGATAAGGGCCAGCTGGATCACACAGAGCAGGGATCTCCTGCTGTGACACAGCTTGGATTTGAATTGCCCGGCGGGTGCTGCAGTCTTCATCTACTTCAATTGAAAGCAGTGCTGTGCTTGTTTTGATCAGCTGTTTTAAATTTTCTTTATAAATACTGATATAATATATATGTTTTTGTACATTAACCCCTTGGCGCCGAGGGTACACAAGTACCCCACAGGACTGAGCTTTTTTCCGTGGTGCCGCATATTTGCATAGCTTCCTTTATGCTGGGAGTGCGCCACAGGGCTAGGCTCTTAAAAAGTCTCACACATGTTATCCCCATACTCAGAAGTAGCAGAGTGTATTTTAGGGTGTAATTCTGCATATACCCATGGCATGTATGAGCAGTAATTAATTTAAAGTGGAAGTAAACTTCAATCACTAACGTTTACCTATAGGTAAGCCTATATTAAGGCTTACCTATAGGTAGTGCAAATATTGGTGCCCGTTTAGGAGATATTTACTAGACATGTGCATTCGTTTTTGTCCAAATGCATTTTCGTCCGAATTTCAGGTATTTTCGTTATCGTTTTAACAAACGATAAGGAAAGTGCAGAATACGAAAACCGAAAGATCCAACATAAACAAATGCTTTATTTTCACTTTCGTTGCGACAACAGTTCGATATAGATAGGAGATTCGACATGACGCTGACAATAACAATCTGTGTCTATTGAACCTGTGGTCGAATGTGCCTAACCTTTACTCTATTAGTCCAAGATTATTGTACATAGAGAGAAAAGTTTTGACATAGAGAGAAAAGATTTGACATAGAGAGAAAAGATCGGTGCTGGAATTGGGTGGGGGAAGTAAAATAAAAATAATGATGATGATGAATGTTATTGGCCGATTGTAACCAAAGAGGAGGGGCAGTAAAATAGCTAGACCTAAGTACACACGTACAGCCAACTTACTTTCATTTACGATTTGCTAGCAGAGAACCTGAATTTTTTAGCAATTAAGCATAAGCACAGCAGCAGAACAATAGTGAAGCAAGCTACAGTTCAGTTTTCATAATAATCTGCTGCTATTGTGTTAGTGTTGTGAACTTGATAGTGATACTAGTGTTGCTAGTGTTGTGATAGCCTCAGAGGCTGCCCGTGTTGTGGGGGGGGGGGATTTATTATTATAGATTCTATATTATAATGCCATATCAATATCTGACACAACGTCGGATGCCGCGCCCGCCATTGCACTTGGAGATTGAGAAACAAATGTGAAAGTTGGCTGACGTCGAATCTTTGGCTTATGGTGTCTGTCGAAAGTTCTAAGAAGATTAGACGGAGCAGCTAAACTGTACAACGCTGCAATCGTACATTTCCGGTCAAATGCATCCGCCCATAGGCTATAGAAAAATTCTAATGTTGGTTGACTAGCAAAATAATTAATAAATATAATTATTACTAGTCATACAACATTAGAATTCTTCTACAGCTAGCTTGTAGATGGAAAATTCGACCGGAAATGTACACGTACAGTTTAGCTGCTCCGTCTAATATTCTTTGAACATTCAACAGACACCATAAGCCTTCAATGACAGATTGGACCTTAATTAATTTGAATTTTCAGACTAATGCAATTTTTAACGAAAAACTAAATGAATAAAAACGAATTTCGGGAGTAACTAAATAAATTTATTTTTCGGATGAAAACAAAATTCTGAAACGAAATATTTCAGTGTGCACATGTCTAATATTTACTATACATACAGCCAGTGAGATCACTGGCACATGTGCTCTGAAGGAACGGCCACCCGTGCCATTCCTTCAGAGCCCTGTGCTATGAACGGTGGCTCCTGCTCACATGTGAGGGAATTACATCATCGCGGCTCCGGCCAGTCACAGAGCCGGAGTCCGCAACCCCGGAAGCAAGACGAATGAAGATTTAAGCGTCTGCAACGCTGACATTTCAGAGCTGGAAGAGCTTTGTTTTAAGGTAAGTTTATCATAGGGTTGTGCTATCCTGGCATTTCTGGCCTCTGCAACTGTGATAGGTAGTCAGGAAGTAAAATGAGGAAATTATGCCCTTTGAAAACCTGAAGATGGGCATTTGTTTTTGGGCCCGTAGGCAGCTAGGCTCCCAAAAAGTCTCACACGTGTGGTATCCCCGTACTCGGGAGAAGCAGCAGAATGTGTTTTGGGATGTAATTCCACATATACCCAATCCTACAAACATCTACACTTAACACTTTACTCCATACTTAATTAATTTAACATACAATTATGTCATGGAATGTGAAATGTCCTAACAGCCCACAAAAGGGATAAAGATAATGGTACATTTCAAAAGACAAAACCTAAACATAGTATTTTTATCGGAGATTCCTTGCAAAACATGCAAATGTACAGTAAAAAACAAAAAACAAAACACATGCATAGGAGAAGCAATAGTGACTACCTTTTAAACAAACCAAAAAAACAAATAGTGGGTACTATATTTAATAAACATTTTCTGCATATTGCCAGATTCAGAACTTAATCCAGAAAGTAGACACGTCTTAAAGCGGATTTCCGGATTTCCGCCTGGGAAAAAAAAAATAAAAGTCAGCAGCTACAAATACTGTAGCTGCTGCCTTTTAATATAAGGATACATTTATCTGTCCGGAGAGCCCGCGATGTCAGCATCCGAAGCCGACCCGTCCCTCGGCTCTGGGTTCAGGCTCCGGCATCTTACTAAGGGAAACAGGAAGTGAAGCCTTGCAGCTTCACAGCCTGTTTCCTATTGTGCATGCGCGAGTCGCGCCACTCTTTCTGAATGATCCCTGCTGTCTTCTGGGACCTGTGTGTCTCCTAGAAGGTAGCAGGGGGATGAGAAGGGGTCAGACATTATGTAGTTTGTGCGGCAATCTTTCCCTGAAAGTGGGAGCAGATACCTAGACTTGACAGGTATCCGCTGCCTCCTTCCCCCTGAAAGGTGCCAAATGTGGCACCGGAGGGGGGGGGATCCGATTCGTGGAAGTTCCATTTCTAGGTGGAACACTGCTTTAATAAGGAGATATTTCAACAAATAGACCCACATAAATGTTCTCACATCAGAAATCTGTACTATCTCTGTTTACTGTTTAAGTAAATGCTTTCTGATTTTTTAACTCATCAAAAGTTCATGCCATGTTTTCAAGAACTGACTACTTCCTATCAGCAAATTCACTATTCCGTAGAATAGTTATCATAGGAATACATTGCTTAACAAGTTGCTCTATACTAACCTCACCTCTATCCTTACAAAACCCAATGTCAAAATATTATACTTGGGGATTTCTGACCTACATATCCAAACCAGAAATATTTTAATAACAATTTGCTATCTAACTAGAAGATAATACAGCCCACTGGGATATACCTGTCCTATTATGGCAACTTACACAGTGTGTGAGTTTTACCCCTTAATCGGCAATACACCGCAGTATTTATTATCTCTCATAGAGATCTAATGGTTATTCGTGATAGCTAAATATTTAATCAGGCTGTCATGCATTAAAAAAACCCAAGCATAAGTCTGGTGCTATATCAGTCCTAAAGCAACAATGAGGATTCTTTCTGCAAGGGTAGTTGTTGAACCACAACCAGTGTGCAGATCAGAGTTCATAAAGTAGAATAGAAAAATAAAGAGGGAATAAGAAAGGAACCTTATATTTTTAAATTACAAAATCACTTGATCCAGAGGAAGGCTGAAAGCCCCTGTAAAATATGATCCAGCTTTTCAAAATCATCTGAAAATATACTGTAGATGTGCCCCCGAATAGCAATTTAAGATATGACCTGTGAGTCTGTTTTAGTTATATTTAAACTTTGGTTATCTTTTTTTTATCACTCTTAGATGAACTTTTATTTCTGATTTAGTTACTTGACTTCTACTATTTAAAAAAATTAATGAAATGGAAAGTGGTGACACCACATACAGCTAAAGCCTTTTCCCCTTTACCATTAAAAAAGTAAAATCTGTGCTTATTTCTTAGGATTTGCCTTTTTATTACCATATTTATTAGAATATGCTAAAACATGTTCTTATTCTTTATTCTTTCCAGATGAATAACTATTTAGATATGGATGGGTAACGAAACATAAAAAAAGACTCTTCATTGTATTCAGGTCGTAGCAGCTGTTCACTTCAAAATCATACAGTGGAATTCATCAGCTTGTGCATACATTGCAAAATTAAACCTTTGACACAGAAAAAATAATAAAAGAAAAAAAATAATAATGTGATATTATGAAATCAACATATTTCTGTTAATTTTTAGATTAATAGCCTAAATTTGCTATTCATCTTACCCAGATGAAGAATGAGTACTTTGTTTTGCATGAAAGTCTAAAAAGAAGAAACTGCATTTGAGAATTCAATAGAAATGCTTTGAAGAATTATATCTACTGTGAAGATGATTCACCAATATTGTAGTCTGACTCTAAATGATGCAGCTGCTTTCTATATAGTTATCAATACGCCATGCATTGTGTTTGATATAAATACCAGGGTTTTATACACAATGTTACATTTTTTTTTCTCATTTCTCCCTTGCAAATTTGGTAACAGCTTCCATATCCATCTTAGAAAATGCATATATACGTAGGCTGAAAACTAAACACTTGTATAACTGGTTCACATCTTGCTGCTGAGTGCTCTTAATGTCTAATCCCTGCGTGTGTTCTTTTAGGACAGTACTTATGTAAAGAACACATAATCCCCAACCTAAGGTAGTAGCAGACTGCCCCAGGTTTTAGCTATCTCAACACATTTCTTTCTCATATAATCTAGAAACAATAATAATAATAATAAAATACTTTTAATACAACAATCAAAACAGATTAATTTCTTTTGGAATGTGTTTTAAAAATATCCGGCGAGCATGCTGAATTAATATATGCCACTGTTTTTAATAACTTGTTTTCATGGCTTTCATTTTAGCTTTTAAATGAAGATCCGGCACACCATATATCTCAACTTAGAGATGGGGCGAACACCCCCCCCCCGGTTTGTTTCGTACCAGAACTCCCAAACGGGGAAAAAGTTTGGCTCCGAATCGCAAACTCCATTGAAGTCTATGGGACCTGAACATGAAAAACCAAAAGTCCCCATTATGAAAGGCTTATATGCATGTTATTGGCCATAGAAATGGAATGGGGGCATGTTTACTCCCCTGGGGGACATGTCTCAATGCATAAAATATGTTTAAAAAACTATCGTTTTTAAAATAGCAGTGATTTTAATGAAGCTTAAAATGGAACAATAAAAATAAATTATTCCTTTAAATATAGTGCCTGGGGGGCCCCCTAAGCCTACTTGTAAAGTGGCACATCTGCAGCAGGTATACAACCTGCTGCAACAAAAATGACATTTCTAAAGAAAAAAAAGAATAGACAAATTACATTTAAATTGACTCGCTTTGCAATTGCTGCCCAGCAAAATTTTAAAAAAAGATGGCGTGGGGTCCCCCCCAAAATCAATACCAGACCCTTATCCAAGCATGGAGCCTGGCTTGTCAGGAAAAGAGGCGGGAAGTGGGTGCTTTGGGGGGGCTCTGCCCCCCAAAGCACCTTGTTCCTATGTTCATGGAGACAAGGGCCTCTTTCCGACAACCCTGGGTTCTAGTTTTGGGTGTCTACGGGAAGGAGGCTTATCAGAATCTGGAAGCCCCCTTTAACAACGGGGGCCTCCAGATCCCACCCCCCATGTGAATGAATAGGGGTACATTGTACCCCTACTCATTCACCAAAAAAGTGTCAAAAATAAATAAAAACACTAGACAAGTTTTTGTCAAGTCAACAATGTCCCCTGATGTAGATCCATGTTCAATAATGATGCCCGCTGCACCGCCATACCCCAACAACAACAAAAAAGCTCTGCCTGTGACGAAGACTGACTGCTGAATGCCTCCTCCGCCAGGTGACAGTTCTTAACAAGGTAAGGGGTGGGGCCACCTGGGGACATCACCTGGTGACCCCGCCCCTTGTGACGTCACCAACTAGTGCATGCTGGGTCGACAATGTCACAAACTTTCACGCAGCAGAGGAGGCATTTGGCAGTCAGCCTTCGTCGTGGCTGGAGCTTTTTTTATTTTCGGGTGCGGCAGGCATCACGATTGAATAAACCCAAACAAGCGAAGTTCGGGACAAACTTTTGCTCAGCCCAGACCATTTGGCCAACACTTATTGGTATAATCAAAACCTTTTTGACAAAGACTAAATGTTAAAGTTTGCATGTGCTGGTTTACTCAACAATAACATTTTAACCACTTTGCAAACCAATATGGTTTTCACACCAATTTTGAATATGCATAAGGCCTTCATTTGGTAATTTTTTTAAAAAATATGCTGAATATCTATTTTTTCATAAACTGAAAAATAGATAAAAAAAAACAATAAGCTGTTTTAGTTTATTAAAGGAAAGCTATGGTTACAGCAGTTTCATTTTATACATCAGTATTGTAATAGCAATACAAACAATAGTTTTTTGTTTCAATACATTTTTATTGAGCTTTTACAGTTTTACAAAGAAAGCAAGACGATTGGCATCGTATGAAGTATAAGGATATATAGACTAAAATAGTAACAACAACAACAACGAACAAGCATTGGACCCATCCATAGCTTAACAGAAACATAGATGTGGATTATAAAGGAGACAAAAAAGTACAGTGTGCAGGCATTTTATTAGAGATGACAACATAGCTGGGAGAATTTGGCAAGGCCTAGAGAGTTTATTGCTAACAGTTGTTCAAAAGTGTAGTTGGAGTTTATCATATTTAATGCATCTAATATGTTCAGGTTCAAGTTTGTTTTCCATTTTCTAAGAATGGTAAGCCGGGCTACCACCAGGATGTGGGTTACCACTGGTCTGTAGGGGTTCAGGTATTCATCTATGTCAATGTTAAGCAGGGCCAAGGCGGGTTGTGGTTCACGTAGTATACCCATGCACAGGGCTGGACTGGGACAAAAATTTGGCCATGGACTTCCTCATGACCAGCCCACTTTAATTTTGAGTGTCCCCAACAGCGTCCCCCTTACATCAGAGTGTCCCCAACAGCGCCCCAATTACATCAGAGTGTCCCCAACAGCGTCCCCCTTACATCAAAATGTCCCCAACAGTGCCCCCCTTACATCAGAGTGTCCCCAACAGCGCCCCCCTTACATCAGAGTGTCCCCAACAGCGCCCCCCTTACATCAGAGTGTCCCCAACAGCATCCCCCTTACATCAGAGTGTCCCCAACAGTGCCCCCCTTACATCAGAGTGTCCCCAATAGCGCCCCCCTTACATCAGAGTGTCCCCAACAGCATCCCCCTTACATCAGAGTGTCCCCAACAGCTTCCCCCTTACATCAGAGTGTCCCCAACAGTGCCCCCCTTACATCAGAGTGTCCCCAACAGCACCCCCTTACATCAGAGTGTCCCCAACAGCGTCCCCTTTACAACATAGTGTCCCCGACAGCGCCCCCCTTACATCAGAGTGTCCACAACAGTGCCCCCCTTACATCAGAGTGTCCCCAACAGCGCCCCCTTACATCAGAGTGTCCCCAACAGCGTCCCCCTTACATCATAGTGTCCCCAACAGAATCCCCCTTACATCAGAGAGTCCCAATCAGCAGCTCCCTTCACAGAGAGTCCCAATCAGCAGCCCACTTCACATCAGAGTCCCCATCAGCAGCTCCCTTCACATCAAAGTCCCCACCAGCAGCTCACTTCACATCAGAGTGTCCCCAACAGCGTCCTCCTTACACCAGAGTGTCCCCAACAGCGTCCCCCTTACATCAGAGTGTCCCCAACAGCACCCCCCTTACATCAGAGTGTCTCCAACAGTGTCCCCCTTACATTAGAGTGTCCCCAACAGCGCCCCCTTACATCAGAGTGTCCCCAACAGCGTCCCCCTTACGTCATAGTGTGCCCAACAGAATCCCCCTTACATCAGAGAGTCACAATCAGCAGCTCCCTTCACAGAGAGTCCCAATCAGCAGCCCACTTCACATCAGAGTCCCCATCAGCAGCTCCCTTCACATCAGAGTCCCCTTCACATCAGAGTCCCCACCAGCAGCCCACTTCACATCAGAGTCCCCACCAGCAGCCCACTTCACATCAGAGTCCCCATCAGAGAGTCCCCACCAGCAGCTACCTTCACATCAGTGTGTCCCCATCAGAAGCCCTTCACATCACATCAGTGTGTCCTCCCTCTCCTCCCCCTCCCACATGTACTCACCATTTTGACAAAAATTTGGCCATGGACTTCCTCATGACCGGCCCACTTTAATTTTGAGTATCCCCAACAGCATCCCCCTTACATCAGAGTGTCCCCAACAGCATCCCCCTTACATCAGCGTGTCCCCAACAGTGCCCCCCTTACATCAGAGTGTCCCCAACAGCGCCCCCTTACATCAGAGTGTCCCCAACAGCGTCCCCCTTACATCATAGTGTCCCCAACAGAATCCCCCTTACATCAGAGAGTCCCAATCAGCAGCTCCCTTCACAGAGAGTCCCAATCAGCAGCCCACTTCACATCAGAGTCCCCATCAGCAGCTCCCTTCACATCAAAGTCCCCACCAGCAGCTCACTTCACATCAGAGTGTCCCCAACAGCGTCCTCCTTACACCAGAGTGTCCCCAACAGCGTCCCCCTTACATCAGAGTGTCCCCAACAGCACCCCCCTTACATCAGAGTGTCTCCAACAGTGTCCCCCTTACATTAGAGTGTCCCCAACAGCGCCCCCTTACATCAGAGTGTCCCCAACAGCGTCCCCCTTACGTCATAGTGTGCCCAACAGAATCCCCCTTACATCAGAGAGTCACAATCAGCAGCTCCCTTCACAGAGAGTCCCAATCAGCAGCCCACTTCACATCAGAGTCCCCATCAGCAGCTCCCTTCACATCAGAGTCCCCTTCACATCAGAGTCCCCACCAGCAGCCCACTTCACATCAGAGTCCCCACCAGCAGCCCACTTCACATCAGAGTCCCCACCAGCAGCCCTCTTCACATCAGAGTCCCCATCAGAGAGTCCCCACCAGCAGCTCCCTTCACATCAGTGTGTCCCCATCAGAAGCCCTTCACATCACATCAGTGTGTCCTCCCTCTCCTCCCCCTCCCACATGTACTCACCATTTTGACAAAAATTTGGCCATGGACTTCCTCATGACCGGCCCACTTTAATTTTGAGTATCCCCAACAGCATCCCCCTTACATCAGAGTGTCCCCAACAGCATCCCCCTTACATCAGCGTGTCCCCAACAGCGCCCCCCTTACATCAGAGTGTCCCCAACAGTGCCCCCCTTACATCAGAGTGTCCCCAACAGCACCCCTTTACATCAGAGTGTCCCCAACAGCATCCCCCTTACAACATAGTGTTCCCGACAGCGCCCCCCTTACATCAGAGTGTCCACAACAGTGCCCCCCTTACATCAGAGTGTCCCCAACAACGCCCCCTTACATCAGAGTGTCCCCAACAGCGTCCCCCTTACATCATAGTGTCCCCAACAGAATCCCCCTTACATCAGAGAGTCCCAATCAGCAGCTCCCTTCACAGAGAGTCCCAATCAGCAGCCCACTTCACATCAGAGTCCCCATCAGCAGCTCCCTTCACATCAGACTCCCCACCAGCAGCCCACTTCACATCAGAGTCCCCACCAGCAGCCCACTTCACATCAGAGTCCCCACCAGCAGCCCTCTTCACATCAGAGTCCCCATCAGAGAGTCCCCACCAGCAGCTCCCTTCACATCAGTGTGTCCCCATCAGAAGCCCTTCACATCAGAGAGCCCCCATCAGCAGCCCCCTTTACATCAGTGTGTCCTCCCTCTCCTCCCCCTCCCACATGTACTCACCATTTTGACAAAAATTTGGCCATGGACTTCCTCATGACCGGCCCACTTTAATTTTGAGTATCCCCAACAGCATCCCCCTTACATCAGAGTGTCCCCAACAGCGTCCCCCTTACATCAGAGTGTCCCCAACAGCGCTCCAATTACATCAGAGTGTCCCCAACAGTGTCCCCCTTACATCAAAATGTCCCCAACCGTGCCCCCTTACATCAGAGTGTCCCCAACAGCGTCCCCCTTACATTAGAGTGACCCCAACAGCGTCCCCCTTACATCAGAGTGTCCCCAACAGCGCCCCCCTTACATCAGAGTGTTCCCAACAGCGCCCCCCTTACATCAGAGTGTTCCAAAAAGCATCCCCCTTATAATCAGAGTGTCCCCAACAGCGCCCCCCTCACATCAGAGTGTCCCCAACAGTGCCCCCCTTACATCAGAGTGTCCCCAATAGCGCCCCCCTTACATCAGAGTGTCCCCAACAGCATCCCCCTTACATCAGAGTGTCCCCAACAGCTTCCCCCTTACATCAGAGTGTCCCCAACAGCGCCCCCTTACATCAGAGTGTCCCCAACAGCGTCCCCCTTACGTCATAGTGTGCCCAACAGAATCCCCCTTACATCAGAGAGTCCCAATCAGCAGCTCCCTTCACAGAGAGTCCCAATCAGCAGCCCACTTCACATCAGAGTCCCCATCAGCAGCTCCCTTCACATCAGAGTCCCCACCAGCAGCCCACTTCACATCAGAGTCCCCACCAGCAGCCCACTTCACATCAGAGTTCCCACCAGCAGCCCTCTTCACATCAGAGTCCCCATCAGAGAGTCCCCACCAGCAGCTCCCTTCACATCAGTGTGTCCCCATCAGAAGCCCTTCACATCAGAGAGCCCCCATCAGCAGCCCCCTTTACATCAGTGTGTCCTCCCTCTCCTCCCCCTCCCACATGTACTCACCATTTTGACAAAAATTTGGCCATGGACTTCCTCATGACCGGCCCACTTTAATTTTGAGTATCCCCAACAGCATCCCCCTTACATCAGAGTGTCCCCAACAGCGTCCCCCTTACATCAGAGTGTCCCCAACAGCGCTCCAATTACATCAGAGTGTCCCCAACAGTGTCCCCCTTACATCAAAATGTCCCCAACCGTGCCCCCTTACATCAGAGTGTCCCCAACAGCGTCCCCCTTACATTAGAGTGTCCCCAACAGCGTCCCCCTTACATCAGAGTGTCCCCAACAGCGCCCCCCTTACATCAGAGTGTCCCCAAAAGCATCCCCCTTATAATCAGAGTGTCCCCAACAGCGCCCCCCTTACATCAGAGTGTCCCCAACAGTGCCCCCCTTACATCAGAGTGTCCCCAACAGCGCCCCCTTACATCAGAGTGTCCCCAACAGCGTCCCCCTTACATCAGAGTGTCCCCAACAGCACCCCCTTACATCAGAGTGTCCCCAACAGTGTCCCCCTTACATTAGAGTGTCCCCAACAGCGCCCCCTTACATCAGAGTGTCCCCAACAGCGTCCCCCTTACGTCATAGTGTGCCCAACAGAATCCCCCTTACATCAGAGAGTCCCAATCAGCAGCTCCCTTCACAGAGAGTCCCAATCAGCAGCCCACTTCACATCAGAGTCCCCATCAGCAGCTCCCTTCACATCAGAGTCCCCACCAGCAGCCCACTTCACATCAGAGTCCCCACCAGCAGCCCACTTCACATCAGAGTCCCCACCAGCAGCCCTCTTCACATCAGAGTCCCCATCAGAGAGTCCCCACCAGCAGCTCCCTTCACATCAGTGTGTCCCCATCAGAAGCCCTTCACATAAGAGAGCCCCCATCAGCAGCCCCCTTTACATCAGTGTGTCCTCCCTCTCCTCCCCCTCCCACATGTACTCACCATTTTGACAAAAATTTGGCCATGGACTTCCTCATGACCGGCCCACTTTAATTTTGAGTATCCCCAACAGCATCCCCCTTACATCAGAGTGTCCCCAACAGCATCCCCCTTACATCAGAGTGTCCCCAACAGCGCTCCAATTACATCAGAGTGTCCCCAACAGTGTGCCCCTTACATCAAAATGTCCCCAACCGTGCCCCCTTACATCAGAGTGTCCCCAGCTGCGTCCCCCTTACATTAGAGTGTCCCCAACAGTGTCCCCCTTACATCAGAGTGTCCCCAACAGCGCCCCCCTTACATCAGAGTGTCCCCAACAGCGCCCCCCTTACATCAGAGTGTCCCCAAAAGCATCCCCCTTATAATCAGAGTGTCCCCAACAGCGCCCCCCTTACATCAGAGTGTCCCCAACAGTGGCCCCCTTACATCAGAGTGTCCCCAATAGCGCTCCCCTTACATCAGAGTGTCCCCAACAGCATCCCCCTTACATCAGAGTGTCCCCAACAGCTTCCCCCTTACATCAGAGTGTCCCCAACAGTGCCCCCTTACATCAGAGTGTCCCCAACAGCACCCCCTTACATCAGAGTGTCCCCAACAGCGTCCCCCTTACAACATAGTGTCCCCAACAGCGCCCCCCTTACATCAGAGTGTCCCCAACAGTGCCCCCCTTACATCAGAGTGTCCCCAACAGCGCCCCCTTACATCAGAGTGTCCCCAACAGCGTCCCCCTTACATCATAGTGTCCCCAACAGAATCCCCCTTACATCAGAGGGTCCCAATCAGCAGCTCCCTTCACAGAGAGTTCCAATCAGCAGCCCACTTCACATCAGAGTCCCCATCAGCAGCTCCCTTCACATCAGAGTCCCCACCAGCAGCTCACTTCACATCAGAGTGTCCCCAACAGCGTCCTCCTTACATCAGAGTGTCCCCAACAGCGTCCCACTTACATCAGAGTGTCCCCAACAGCACCCCCCTTACATCAGAGTGTCCCCAACAGTGTCCCCCTTACATTAGAGTGTCCCTAACAGCGCCCCCTTACATCAGAGTGTCCCCAACAGCGTCCCCCTTACGTCATAGTGTCCCCAACAGAATCCCCCTTACATCAGAGAGTCCCAATCAGCAGCTCCCTTCACAGACAGTCCCAATCAGCAGCCCACTTCACATCAGAGTCCCCATCAGCAGCTCCCTTCACATCAGAGTCCCCTTCACATCAGAGTCCCCACCAGCAGCCCACTTCACATCAGAGTCCCCACCAGCAGCCCACTTCACATCAGAGTCCCCACCAGCAGCCCTCTTCACATCAGAGTCCCCATCAGAGAGTCCCCACCAGCAGCTCCCTTCACATCAGTGTGTCCCCATCAGAAGCCCTTCACATCACATCAGTGTGTCCTCCCTCTCCTCCCCCTCCCACATGTACTCACCATTTTGACAAAAATTTGGCCATGGACTTCCTCATGACCGGCCCACTTTAATTTTGAGTATCCCCAACAGCATCCCCCTTACATCAGAGTGTCCCCAACAGCATCCCCCTTACATCAGCGTGTCCCCAACAGCGCCCCCCTTACATCAGAGTGTCCCCAACAGTGCCCCCCTTACATCAGAGTGTCCCCAACAGCACCCCTTTACATCAGAGTGTCCCCAACAGCATCCCCCTTACAACATAGTGTTCCCGACAGCGCCCCCCTTACATCAGAGTGTCCACAACAGTGCCCCCCTTACATCAGAGTGTCCCCAACAACGCCCCCTTACATCAGAGTGTCCCCAACAGCGTCCCCCTTACATCATAGTGTCCCCAACAGAATCCCCCTTACATCAGAGAGTCCCAATCAGCAGCTCCCTTCACAGAGAGTCCCAATCAGCAGCCCACTTCACATCAGAGTCCCCATCAGCAGCTCCCTTCACATCAGAGTCCCCACCAGCAGCCCACTTCACATCAGAGTCCCCACCAGCAGCCCACTTCACATCAGAGTCCCCACCAGCAGCCCTCTTCACATCAGAGTCCCCATCAGAGAGTCCCCACCAGCAGCTCCCTTCACATCAGTGTGTCCCCATCAGAAGCCCTTCACATCAGAGAGCCCCCATCAGCAGCCCCCTTTACATCAGTGTGTCCTCCCTCTCCTCCCCCTCCCACATGTACTCACCATTTTGACAAAAATTTGGCCATGGACTTCCTCATGACCGGCCCACTTTAATTTTGAGTATCCCCAACAGCATCCCCCTTACATCAGAGTGTCCCCAACAGCGTCCCCCTTACATCAGAGTGTCCCCAACAGCGCTCCAATTACATCAGAGTGTCCCCAACAGTGTCCCCCTTACATCAAAATGTCCCCAACCGTGCCCCCTTACATCAGAGTGTCCCCAACAGCGTCCCCCTTACATTAGAGTGTCCCCAACAGCGTCCCCCTTACATCAGAGTGTCCCCAACAGCGCCCCCCTTACATCAGAGTGTCCCCAACAGCGCCCCCCTTACATCAGAGTGTTCCAAAAAGCATCCCCCTTATAATCAGAGTGTCCCCAACAGCACCCCCCTCACATCAGAGTGTCCCCAACAGTGCCCCCCTTACATCAGAGTGTCCCCAATAGCGCCCCCCTTACATCAGAGTGTCCCCAACAGCATCCCCCTTACATCAGAGTGTCCCCAACAGCTTCCCCCTTACATCAGAGTGTCCCCAACAGCGCCCCCTTACATCAGAGTGTCCCCAACAGCGTCCCCCTTACGTCATAGTGTGCCCAACAGAATCCCCCTTACATCAGAGAGTCCCAATCAGCAGCTCCCTTCACAGAGAGTCCCAATCAGCAGCCCACTTCACATCAGAGTCCCCATCAGCAGCTCCCTTCACATCAGAGTCCCCACCAGCAGCCCACTTCACATCAGAGTCCCCACCAGCAGCCCACTTCACATCAGAGTTCCCACCAGCAGCCCTCTTCACATCAGAGTCCCCATCAGAGAGTCCCCACCAGCAGCTCCCTTCACATCAGTGTGTCCCCATCAGAAGCCCTTCACATCAGAGAGCCCCCATCAGCAGCCCCCTTTACATCAGTGTGTCCTCCCTCTCCTCCCCCTCCCACATGTACTCACCATTTTGACAAAAATTTGGCCATGGACTTCCTCATGACCGGCCCACTTTAATTTTGAGTATCCCCAACAGCATCCCCCTTACATCAGAGTGTCCCCAACAGCGTCCCCCTTACATCAGAGTGTCCCCAACAGCGCTCCAATTACATCAGAGTGTCCCCAACAGTGTCCCCCTTACATCAAAATGTCCCCAACCGTGCCCCCTTACATCAGAGTGTCCCCAACAGCGTCCCCCAACAGCGTCCCCCTTACATTCTCTCTCAAATTCTCTCAAATTCTCTATAAAATCATTAAAAAATGCCAACGCTGCAGTCCCATGAGGTAAAAAGGGGCCTAAAAAGGCTTCCCCCTTTTCCCACATTCTTCCCAGTGATCATCACAATAATGTGTTATGAGTTGTAGATTTAGTGATTTTTAGCAGGGGTTTCCTGGGACCAGAAAATTGTTTCAAGGGTTTTCAGAAAGGCTGCATTAAACTGTTTCATGATTCATGTTTTTGCATTATCAATAAGGGAAACATTATCATCATAAAAAGGTATATTTTGTTGCCGGAAAATTTTATAGCCTGCTCTCAAACTTTGTGTGTCGGAAATTCCGATGGAAAAAGTCCGGAGCCCACACACGATCGGAATTTCCAACAACACAATCCGATCGCACTTTTTCTGTCGGAAAATCCGACCGTGTGTACAGGGCATCACTCTCTCATACTGGTTACTAGAAGTTCAACATGGCATCTCATGGCAAAGAACTCTCTCAAGGGATCTGAAAAAAGAATTGTTGCTCTACATAAAGATGGCGTAGGCTATAAGAAGATTGCCAAGACCCTGAAACTGAGCTTCAGCATGGTGGCCAAGACCATACAGCCATGGTCAACCAAAGAAGTTGAGTGCAAGTGCCCAGCGTCATATCCAGAGGTTGTCTTTGGAAAATAGACGTATGAGTGCTGCCAGCATTGCTGTAGAAGTTTAAGGGGAGGGGGGTCAGCCTGTCAGTGCTCAGACCATATGCCGCACACTGCATCAAATTGGTCTGCATGGTTGTCGTCCCAGAAGGAAGCCTCTTCTAAAGATGATGCACAAGAAAGCCCGCAAAGAGTTTGCTGAGGAAAAGCAGAGTAAGGACATGGATTACTGGAACCATGACCTGTGGTCTGATGAGACCAAGATAAACTTATTTGGTTCAGATGCTGTCAAGTGTGTGTGGTGGCAACCAGGTGAGGAGTACAAAGACAAGTGTGCCTTGCCTACAGTCAAGCATGGTGGTGAGAGTATCATGGTATGGGGCTACATGAGTGCTGCTGGCACTGGGGAGCTATAGTTCATTGAGAGAACCATGAATACCAACATGTACTGTGACATACTAAAGCAGAGTATGATCACCTCCTTTCGGAGACTAGACCACAGGGCAGTATTCCAACATGATAACATCCCCAAACACACCTCCAAGATGACCACTCCCTTGCTAAAGAAGCTGAGGGTAAAGGTGATGGACTGGCCAAGTATGTCTCCAGACCTAACCCTATTGAGCATCTGTGGGGCATCCTCAAACGGAAGGTGGAGGAGCTTAAGGTCTCTAACATCCACCAGCATAGTGATGTCATCATGGAGGAGTGGAAGAGGACTCCAGTGGCAACCTGTGAAGCTCTGGTGAACTCAGTGGCGTAGCGTGGGTTGTCAGCACCCGGGCCAAGGCAAGTAATTTGCGCCCCCTAACCTGTGGATTTTTAGCACCTAAGAAGGATGGCTCAGGTAATGCTCTGCTGCTGCTTACGTGCTGTGGCTGTCGAAACACAAAGGGTTTCCCCACTCACAGCCTGAGCCTCTGATTGGCTGCCTAATAATAACCCAGATTTAAGGGTTGTGCATAATATTTAGTGCTAGACATGATACAGGAGATGGTCAGAGACTGCAGACATAGTACAGGAGATGATCAGAGACTGCAGACATAGTACAGGAGATGATCAGAGACTGCAGACATAGTACAGGATATGATCAGAGACTGTAGACATAGTACAGGAGATGGTCAGAGACTGCAGACATAGTACAGGAGATGATCAGAGACTGCAGACATAGTACAGGAGATGATCAGAGACTGCAGACATAGTACAGGAGATGATCAGAGACTGTAGACATAGTACAGGAGATGGTCAGAGACTACAGACATAGTACAGGAGATGGTCAGAGACTACAGACATAGTACAGGAGATGATCAGAGACTGTAGACATAGTACAGGAGATGGTCAGAGACTGCAGACATAGTACAGGAGATGATCAGAGACTGCAGACATAGTACAGGAGATGGTCAGAGACTGCAGACATAGTACAGGAGATGGTCAGAGACTGCAGACATAGTACAGGAGATGATCAGAGACTGCAGACATAGTACAGGAGATGATCAGAGACTGCAGACATAGTACAGGAGATGATCAGAGACTGTAGACATAGTACAGGAGATGGTCAGAGACTGCAGACATAGTACAGGAGATGATCAGAGACTGCAGACATAATATAGGAGATGATCAGAGACTGCAGACATACAACAGGAGATGATCAGAGACTCCAGACATGGTACAGGAGATGATCAGAGACTGCAGACATAGTACAGGAGATGATCAGAGACTGCAGACATGATACAGGAGATGGTCAGAGACTGCAGACATGATACAGGAGATGGTCAGAGACTGCAGACATGATACAGGAGATGGTCAGAGACTGCAGACATACTACAGGAGATACAGTGAAAGACTGCAGACATACTATATGCAGGGCTATTTTCCTCAGATAATAGGTGCAGGAACTTAACCATGCCGCAACCACCACCTAACAGTGGGAAAGTCTTAATGGGGCATTGTTAAATACCACTTACGCATTCTGCACAGAGTGAAGAGTTCAGGAGTTTGCTACGTACAGAATGCAAAGATCAGGAGTGTGCTATATACAAAATGCAAAGATCAAGATTGTACTACATGCAGAGTGCAGAGTTCATGATTGTGCTACGTACAGATTGCAGGGATCAGGAATGCATACCTCACAGGACAGTTTACAACCCCCCTTCCAGAACAGAGCTCTCCAAAAGCAACTACAACTTACAGTATAGGAGTGCAATGTTAAGTGGAGAGAGGGGTCATTAGTGCAAAGAGAGGGGATAGGGGATGACATTGGTGCTAAGTTAATGGGGCATTGGTGCTAAATGGGGGGGGGGGCAATGTGCTAATTTCTAACTTGGGGGAGAGTGTGAACATTGTTGCTAAGTGGGGGGAAGGGGGGCATTGGTGCTAAGTGGGGGGAAATGAGGGACATTTGGAATAAGTGGGAGAAGCGGAACATTGGGGATGCGTAAACGAGGAAGGTGGACATTGGGGATAAGTGGGGGATATATGGGAGGAGAGGAGGGACATTTGGGATAAGTGGTGGAAAGGAGGGACATTGGGGATAAGTGGAGGGAGAGGAGGGACATTGGGGTTATATGGGAGGAGAGGAGGGAAATTGGGGATAAGTGGGAGGAGAGGAGGGACATTGGGGATAAGTGGGAGGAGAGGAGGGACATTTGGGATAAGTGGGGGGGAAGGAGGGACATTGGGGATAAGTGGGAGGAGAGGAGGGACATTGGGGATAAGTGGGAGGAGAGGAGGGAAATTGGGGATAAGTGGGAGGAGAGGAGGGACATTGGGGATAAGTGGGAGGAGAGGCGGGACATTGGGGATAAGTTGGGGGAGAGGAGGGACATTAGGGATAAATGGGGGGAGAGGAGGGACATTGGGGATAAGTGAGAGGAGAGGAGGGACATTGGGGATAAGTTGGGTGAGAGGAGGGACATTGGGGATAAGTGGGTGGAGAGGAGGGACATTTGGGATAAGTGGGAGGAGAGGAGGGAAATTGGGGATAAGTGGGAGGAGAGGTGTGACATTGGGATAAGTGGGGGGAGAGGAGGGACATTGGGGATAAGTGGGGGGAGAGGAGGGACATTGGGGATAAGTGGGGGGAGAGGTGGGACATTGGGATAAGTGGGGGGAGAGGTGGGACATTGGGATCAGTGGGGGGGAGAGGTGGGATATTGGGATAAGTGGGGGGAGAGGTGGGATATTAGGATAAGTGGGGGGAGAGGAGGGACATTGGGGATAAGTGGGGGGAGAGGTGGGATATTGGGATAAGTGGGGGGAGAGGAGGGACATTGGGGATAAGTGGGGGGAGAGGAGGGACATTGGGGATAAGTGGGGGGAGAGGTGGGACATTGGGATAAGTGGGGGGAGAGGTGGGATATTGGGATAAATGGGGGGAGAGGTGGGATATTGGGATAAGTGGGGCAGAGGAGGGACATTGGGGATAAGTGGGGGGAGAGGTGGGATATTGGGCTAAGTGGGGGGAGAGGAGGGACATTGGGGATAAGTGGGGGGAGAGGAGGGACATTGGGGATAAGGGGGGGGAGAGGTGGGACATTGGGATAAGTGGGGGGAGAGGTGGGATACTGGGATAAGTGGGGGGGAGAGGAGGGACATTGGGGATAAGTGGGGGGAGAGGTGGGATATTGGGATAAGTGGGGGGAGAGGAGGGACATTGGGGATAAGTGGGGGGAGAGGAGGGACATTGGGATAAGTGGGAGGAGAGGTGGGATATTGGGATAAGTGGGGGGAGAGGTGGGATATTGGGATAAGTGGGGGGAGAGGAGGGACATTGGGGATAAGTGGGGGGAGAGGTGGGACATTGGGATAAGTGGGGGGAGAGGTGGGACATTGGGATAAGTGGGGGGAGAGGTGGGACATTGGGATAAGTGGGGGGAGAGGTGGGATATTGGGATAAGTGGGGGTTGAGGTGGGATATTGGGATAAGTGGGGGGAGAGGATGGACATTGGGGATAAGTGGGGGGAGAGGTGGGATATTGGGATAAGTGGGGGGAGAGGTGGGATATTGGGATAAGTGGGAGGAGAGGGCGGACATTTGGGATAAGTGGGAGGAGAGGGTGATGCTCTGTGTATGTGTGTAGTGTAGACTGTGAGTGTAGCTTGTCCTATGTGACTGTGTTAAACATGCTGAGTGTCACATACCACAGTGAGTGACCCAGAGATGTCCATGTCATTACATGTTGGGTACAGCAGCACACATGTCCATGGAACAGCAGAGGAGCTCTGAGCAGTATGCTGCATGGACTCATTGGACTGGAAGCAGCTCAGTGTCCCGAGTCTCACAGCCAATAGGAAGCCAGGAAAGTATACATGCACTTCTTGTGAGGAGAGAGGCAGAACTCACAGTGCTGGCTTTGCCTTGGAGAGGATGATTAGCTGCAGTAACGGCTGCTCCCTTGTCTCACCTGCTTTTTTTTTTGCTCACCATCGATCTGACCTCTGTCTGCCACAACCAACGGGGAATGATTCAAGTCCCAGATGCTGCGGTCAGGAGGAGAGGAGGAGGAAAAGAAGATAGCAGACGCGGGACTCCAGGAGCATTAAGGACAGGTCAGCTCCATGCCTCACATGACCCCCTTCACCCAATCACAGGGCGCCGGCCGCCCAGCTGACAATAAACATGGCGGCCGGATCGCAGGGGACACAGAAAATAGAAATTAGGATGACGGAGCCAGAGTGACACACACTGACATGGGATTGTGCCTCCCCAAATGTTGCGCCCGGGGCCTCCGCCCCCCTCGCACCCCCCACGCTACGCCACTGGGTGAACTTCATGCCCAAGAGGGTTAAGGCAGTGCTGTAAAATAATTGTGGCCACACAAAATATTGACACTTTGGGCCCAATTTGGACATTTTCACTTAGGGGTGTACTCACTTTTGTTGCCAGCGGTTTAGGCGTTAATGGCTGTGTGAGGAGTTATTTTGAGGGGACAGAAAATTGACACTGTTATATAAGCTGTACACTCACTACTTTACATTGTAGCAAAGTGTAATTTCTTCAGTGTTGTCACATGAAAAGATATAATAAAATATTTACAAAAATGTGAGGGGTGTACTCAGTTTTGTGAGATACTGTAGATGATCTACATATATAGCAAGGGAAATATCCATCATTATTTTTAAAGGTGAATTAACCCTTTAAATAGTGTAATTAATAAAGTTGCTGGTGAGATAAAACAACAGAGGCAGCCTTTATGCACCTTTATGGCTGTATGCACCATAGTGCCCCTTCTGTGATCTTACAATGTTTTTTTTCAGAATATGCGGTGGCAGGAGACAGCCAAAGAAAGGCTGGGACAGTTAGTACAATATTCATGTCATGCTACCCCTACTCACTCTAGTGTAAGACTAGCCATGGCTGTTTAGTAAAATAAAAATGATATGTAAATTATATGTAAACCTAATCAATAAAATTTTATATAAGCTTTAGCATGTTAATATGAATTCAAAAGATTTTTTATAAATATTTTTAAGGCTGCATATCTCTTTAAAATTATCACCAGTGATCCTGCACGTGAGATCTTTGTTTAGGCACTTTCTGTTAAAGGGTGACAATGTTATACCCTTCTTTTCCAATCTTGCTTCTGTTTTGTGACCTTGTCATATGGCTTTCTGTGGAGACTATTGGAAGTTTTAACACACATTACGAAAGCATGGACCACTTTTGTCACTAGGAAACCCACCATGAGAAATGACATGAGGCCATTAATAAAGTGTATGTCTTAATGCCTGAACAGAGGCTGCATGAAATCAGCAACACACAGAGATGCAACAAAGAAAGAAAATGTATTTTTTTTAAATGGCTATTGTTTATAATACAAAGTGCTTTAGCAATCTATATGTATACCTTTCAGTTACCTTTCAGTTAGGATTTACACTGACTCTAACCTTTATTACTTGAATATATACATAACATACAATATCTTTTGAACACTCACTCTTTGTGCAACCATCAGTTTGGGATCTTTGTTTTTTTTTAAATGTATCTCTCTTTTAAAGTTTTTTTGCTATCTGTGCACAAACCAAAAACATATTCTTAGCCAAGATTTTTTACATATGTTGGCCATTTAGGCTTTTAAAAGAAAATGGAGTTAATTCAAATTTGTTTTTTGATTTTATCCAAACTCTGACATCTAAAACAGCCAATTATAGCAAGGGAGTTCCTAATCCTTACTGCTCTAACAGATTAAACCACCTCCCATCCAGCTTCATTGTGTGCCCACTTGTCTTTTTGCAAGCCGGGTGCACTACGCATGTGCGAGTTGCGCTGCACGTCCTGAATGGCTGGGCAATCTTCTGGGACCTGTGACGTGTATGTTGGCCTTAAAAGTTTGGAACAATGATTTGACTATAACATGACGGCATTCTTTGTGAGCTCTCATGTGTTAGCCATCTGGTCCTGGTGATTTATTCACATTAAGTTTTTCTAGTCTTTTTTGAGCACTGGTTTCTGTCAGCCACAAGGATATATTCAATATAATGTTATTAGCATCACTGTGTTGTTTAGTATACCCCTACTTTTTATTTGTATAAATTGAGGAGAAGAATGTATTTAATACAGATGCCATCTCCCTTTCACTTGTAACCAATGTCCCCTGTTTATCTTTTATAGAGCCAATATGCTTTGACCTGGATTTTTTACTGTTAATATATTTGAAATAAAAAAAACATTTTTTTTTTTGCAATGTATATCTTGTAATCTATTCTAGCTGTCCTGATCACATTCTTGCATTTTTTATTGCATTCTTTGTAGTTTTAGAATGCTGATGGTGACCCTTCATCCTCATATTTTTAAAGGACATTTTTTATCATTAAAAAAATCTGTATTATCCAGAGCTTAGGTAGGATCTTTTGAAATACAATTGGACTGCCCCTAGCTGCTGGACCCACCTTATCCCACTGGACAATATTTATTATTATTATTATTATTATTATACAGGATTTATATAGCGCCAACAGTTTACGCAGCGCTTTACAACATTAGGGAGGACAGTACAAGTACAATACAATTCAATACAGGAGGAATCAGAGGGCCCTGCTCGTTAGAGCTTACAATCTAGGAGGGAGGGTCAAGTTATACAAAAGGGTAATAGCTGTGGGGGATGAGCTAATGGAGAAAATAGTGCAGTTGTTAGATGGAGGCAGGATAGGCTTCTCTGAAGAGGAAAGTTTTCAGGGATTGCCTAAATGTGGATAAATTTGGAGACAGTCTGACA
Source organism: Aquarana catesbeiana (assembly GCF_042186555.1). Lineage (NCBI taxonomy): Eukaryota > Metazoa > Chordata > Amphibia > Anura > Ranidae > Aquarana > Aquarana catesbeiana. The sequence goes on along the minus strand of NC_133324.1, from coordinate 784,878,905 downwards.
GATTGCGGTAGGGAATTCCAGAGGATGGGCGAGGCTCGGGAGAAGTCCTGGAGGCGGATATGGGAGGAGGTGATGAGGGAGCTAGAGAGTAGGAGGTCCTGGGAGAAATGGAGAGGGCGATTAGGTTGGTATTTTGAGACTAGGCTAGTGATGTAGCTGGGGGCAGAGTTGTGGATGGCTTTGTAACTTGTTAGTATTTTAAATTTAATTCGTTGGGCGAGTGGCAGCCAATGGAGGGATTGACAGAGGGGGGTAGCAGACACTGAGCGGTTTGTAAGGTGGATGAGTCTGGCAGCAGCATTCATGATGGACTGAAGGGGGGATAGTCTATTGAAAGGTAAGCCAATGAGAAGGGAGTTGCAGTAGTTGAGGCGAGAGATAACCATGGAGTGAATCAGGAGCTTTGTGGTTTTGTTGGTTAGAAAGGAACGTAGTTTAGAGATGTTGCGGGGCTTGAGGCGGCAAGCTTTGGAAAGTGATTGGATGTGGGGTCGAAAGGAGAGTTCAGAATCCAGGATATAAAATACATTAAGCAAAATACCAGTGCTATGATCCTAAAAATTAAAAATGTGCAAATCATACATTTCCCATAATATTACCCATCATTCATTGTGTCCATATTTTCATGAACAATAAAGTAATCAATAGTCCCAATCTGATGTGACTGCTTCTTCCACCCACGCTCTCTCCCTTCAGTCTTATGACCCCAATACAAATGGACTCTCACCAAATGCTTAGACCTGTATAGATCACTGGATAAAATTAGGCTCAATGGCATTACAATTATGGTAATTTTGGGTTATATAAAATACTACACTACAGAACACCCAGGTTTAACTTTTTGGCATTAACATATGCCATTGTTAAATATGTTCTTAAAATATTCCTACATTTCTTCAGTGTTCTTTGTTCCAATTATTATCATGTAATATACAGCACAGCTTAGTAAAGTCGACTATTTTAATGATTAAGTGTACTGATCCTTTCCCCATGTCTCCTTTTACTAACATTTACAGTACCTTGAAAAAGTATTCATACCCTTCGACATTTTCCACATATTGTCATGTTACAACCAAAAATATAAATGTATTTTATTGGGATTTTATGTGATGGATCAACACAAAATGGCACATAATTGTGAAGTGGGATGAAAATGATAAATGGTTTAAATTTTTTTTTTTTTACAAATACATATGTGAAAATTGTGGCGTGCATTTGTATTATACTACTATTATAATACTTTGTAGAACCATCTTTCACTGCAATTACAGCGGCAAGCCTTTTTGGGGATGTCTCTACTAGCTTTGCACATCTAGAGAGTGAAATGTTTGCCCATTCTTCTTTGCAAAATATCTCAAGGCTCTGTCAGATTGGATGGAGAGTGTCTGTGAACAGCAATTTTCAAGTCATGCCACAGATTCTCAATTGGATTTAGGTCTGGACTTTGACTGGGCCACATGAATATGCTTTGATCTAAACCATTCCATTGTAGCTCTGGCTGTATGTTTAGGGACATTGTCCTGCTGGAAAGTGAACCTGCGCCCCAGTCTCAAGTTTTTTGCAGACTCTAACCAGTTTCCTTCTAAGATTACCCTGTATTTTGCTCCATCCATCTTCCCATCAACTCTAACCAGCTTCCCTGTCCCTGAAGAAAAGCATCTCCACCACCATGTTGCCACCACCATGTATCACGGTGGAGATGGTGTGTTCAGGGTGATGTGCAATGTTAGTTTTCGACCACACATAGCGTTTTGCTTTTAGGTCAAAAAGTAACATTTTGGTCTCATCTGACCTGAGCACCTTCTTCTACATGTTTGCTGTGTTTCCCACATGGCTTCCCGCAAACTGCGAACTGGACTTCTTATGGCTTTCCTTCAACAATGGTTTTCTTCTTGCCACTCTTCCATAAAGGCCAGATTTGTGGAGTGCATGACTAATAGTTGTCCTGTCTGCAGATTCTCCCACCTGAGCTTTGGATCTCTGCAGCACCTCCAGAGTTACAATTGGCTTCTTGGCAATAGGTACGACTAGATTTTAGTTAAGAGTATCAGAGTAAAGGGGGCTGAATACAAATGCATGCCACACATTTCACATATTTATTTTTAAAAAAATGTAAAAACCATTTAACATTTTCCTTCCACTTGACAATTATGTGCCATTTTGTGTTGGTCTATCACATAAAATCCCAATAAAATACATTTATGTTTTTGGTTGTCACATGACAAAATGTGGAAAATTTCAAGGGGCATGAATACTTTTTCAAGGCACTGTATGGCAAAGGTCTTTACACCTAAATTATCCCTTACTTCCACCTTTGCAATCAGCGCTGCATTATTTGTAATTAGTAGGGCATTATTTCTGGTTGGGGTTTCTTATAATTGACACATGATATTGATGACCATTAGTTGTGTCAAAACTCAATAAATCTTATAAAATATATATATATTGTGGGAAGATTAGCTTGTGGGGATCACCTTTTCTGAAGGACAGTCAGCAAACAGGCACTTTCTTAAAAATCTGGCGGATGCCAGGTTTATTTACAAGGAGGTTTGCAGAGTAATAAACAAAACAGTAAAGTAAATCCTTGCTGTCTGTCACTAACTAAACAGTCTACTCTCTAGACAGTGTGGGGCTGGACCCTGTCACCCACAATACATGCGGTAAAGCAAACCTTATAGTCCAATAGCCAGAGCTCCTCTCACTCAGGTTCCTTCCTGAGTTTCAAAACCAGAGACCTGTTGAGCTCTCTTCCTGGTTATTTAAAGTCCACCTGAGTGTGGGCTCAAGTAGACCAGAACATCCGGACCGGAACCTAGCCTGCCACAGAGGCTGGAAAAACCCGGGCCGGATTCTGGTTCAATACCTTACAACAGAACGTACGCGAGGTGAAATATAGCTTATCCTGTCTTTGAGTCCTGCTCCCTGTTCCTTATGATCTGCTTCCTTATCCCTGGTTTCTGTTCCCTTGTTGCTTTTGTCCCTGCCTTATTTATTCCATGTTTATTTCTTTGCTCGTGTATTATATTAGTTAGATAGTTAGGTGGTTTGGGGTTTGCTGTGTTTTTCTCTGTTTACTTGTTTTGGTTTTTTGTTTTAGTAACACGTGTGTCCTTATCTTTAATGGTAAACATACTTTTCTTCATTTACTTGTTTGTCCTTGATTCCTTGGTGCAGCCCAGTGATCTGATCACCTGCATTGGATGTTTGTGTACAACATCCCTGACAACACCGCTCCCGCACTGCCCCAAAGATGCTGCTTGCAGGACTTTTTTCCCATCCAGCAAGAGCACCACCGCAGTGTGAAAGCACTTGGGGTGGCTCGAGAGGAGCTTTTCAAGTGCTTTACAGGTGCTATGTTTAGCGCTAAAATGCCTAAAAAGCACCCCAGTGTGAAATGGGTCTAAATGCTAATACTAATTATATACTAACGTAATGAAAAGCTAAATTAAATTCTTTGATTTAACTGTTTACCAAAACAGTTACATTCAATGCATGCCATTATTGATAACTTTCATGTCTGCTTGTACTCTAAACCAAACTGTGAAACCATCAAATGGCTGATGTCATAATTGATCACATGTAAAGCATTAAGGCAACTGCAGGCTAAGATGGCAGTTTAATGGCCTGTGAAATATAGAAGAGCAGGTTCCACTAAGGGTCAAGAGTTGGCATCCCATGTGGCTTCACATCATCCTGCTGTGGGTAAGACCCAGTGTTCAGCATGGTGTTTGCTGTTAGTACATGTGCATGCATTATGTATATTATGTTAATTGATTGTTAATCATGATATGTTTCTGTTTACTTAGAATAAATATATGCTCCCCTTCCATCTCCTGAACAAGTGGCTGCAAAACATATAGAGGACGATATCATGTTTGGAGATTTTGTTTCCCTCTACCTGGCTGTGTCAATACCAACACTTTGGGATCTATACTTGTGCATGTAAACTTGGAAGCACTGTCTGTCTTCTTTACATATTTCAGTATATGTTTGTTTTTAGAAAGCTGACTTTTGTAATAGAATTGTATTTGATATAATTTGGTGCATTAATTTATGTGGTGCCTCAACAGTCCATTATTTTTTGTTTTCCATTTGATTATTTGTAGACATACTTATATTTACATCTGCTTTACCTTTGAGTTAACTGTGAAACTTTTATTCAACCTTTAAACTTCCTAATCCAAACTTACCTGTTCTTTAAATCTTAACCCTGTTAGACCAAAAAACAAAATGATCATCTGCAAACATCCTGGCTTTAAGATCCCTTTCATACTGAGGCAGTTTTCAGGAATTTTAGCGCTAGAAATAGCGCCTGTAAAGGGCCTGAAAACTGCCTCCTATTCATTGCAATGGATGCTTTTACGCCCGGGCGGTGCGCTTGTGGGATGTTAAAAAAAGTTCTGCAAGCAGCATCTTTGGGGCGGTTTGGGTGCACTGTATACAGCGCTCCCAAAATGCCCCTGCCCATTGCAATGAATGGGCAGCACTTCCGAAGCGCCTGAAAAGCACTTCAAAAGTGCCGCACCACTGGAGTTTTCAACCCCTTTTCTGAAAAACAAGCTGCGCTTTACCACGTACACATGGGCTGCCTCAGTGTGAATGGGGTCTAAATGGTGCTAATTTGTTGTGGCACCCAAATGATAGCACCTAAAAGTTTGTGTTCCCACTTACTTACAGCTGTAAATGTTCTGAGGTCTTTTCACATCTTGTACATTTCGTTTAAGGTTTAGCAGTTGTTCAATTTTCTAAAATAGGAGAGGCTGCCAAAACATGAATTTCTTTCAAAAGAAAACACTAATGAAACACCACTGCCATACAAATAGAAATGGCAAATGTATACACATAGCAAGATCATTTTAGTATCTAGTTTTATTTTGGGTTTGAAATATGATGTACCACTTATTCTGTTATAAATATTACTATGGTCTTTGTGCCATTTTTATCAGTATTGAATTATGAACCTTCTTAATTGCCTGCAGCCAGCAGCAGTTTGATAATTTAATTTGTAGGTTAAAAATAATCAATTATAAAACAACCATAGATTCTTGTAGACTCGATTTACAATGGAAACACATTCTTCTCACTTACTGTAATAGTAATGAAAAGAATCAGTTCCCATTAAGTCTCTGCTTTTAAGAAAAACTAAGCAGATCAATAGTTTCAAACCTTCAATTGAAAATCATGGCTCATCTGGGGAAAACTAAAATCAGCAGCTAGTAAATCTGTTCTCTGTCATGGGAATATACTGTGTAAATTTCACAGACTGAAAGTCATTGTCAAACTACACTCAATTACAACAACATCAACAGATTTTGATGATATGTAATTTTAAATCAGATAATACTTGTCCAGTCATGTCTTTGTGTGTAATGAACTAATTTTGTATACTACTATATACCAGCAGTTGTGGAAGAAGAAAGAAAAAAAAAAAAAGAAGAATAAGAAGAATATTAGGGCTTATTGGTAAAAGTATTGCTGGGCTCCAGAAGCCTTGGGCATTGGCTCAGGAACTCTCCTGCTCAGTGTGCCCTGGGTCAGTTACAGCTGCAAAAGTGGAAGGAGATAGCAGGCGATTGTTCTTTTTCCCTGACAAGCCATTCCAGCTAAATTAAATTAAGGCAAAAAAACTTTCCACTTGCTTTTTATCACCCCCCCTCCTTCCAAATACTTACCTCTCTTAATCACCTCTGCCGGGTTAGCCCCCCCATATCAAAATTTTTGAAAAAATCTTATGCAGTTTGTTAGATCTTTGTTAGATCAGGTTAGATCAACCATTGTTTGCGTTAGATCTCACACAGAAGAAGCAATATTAATAGTTATTTGCTGGGGGGGCTAACCCATCATCAGCTCCCCCTTATCAAAAAATTGACCGAACAGTTAGCTATTTTGGAAGCAATTTGTTAGATCCGGTAAGATCAAGTGGTTTTAACGTTAGATCTCACATAATTAGAGACCTATTAAGTGATTAATGAGGGGGGCTGGCCCCACTTTTCAAATTTTCTGGCCAAAAATCATTCAGGCTAATAGATATTTGTTAGATCCGGTAAGATCAAGTGGTTTTAACATTAGATCTCACATTATTTCAGAGATATTCCACATCAAAATAGAGATATTAGGTGGTACATATGGATGGGTTAGCCCCCCCTTATCAAATTTTCTGGCCAAAAATCATTCAGGCTAATAGATTTTCATTAGATCCGGTAAGATCAAGTGATTGTAACATTAGATCTCACATCATTTCAGAGATATTCCACATCAAAATAGAGATATTAGGTGGTACATATGGATGGGCTGGCCCCCCCCTTATCAAATTTTCTGGCCAAAAATTATTCAGGCTTATAGATATTCATTAGATCCGGTAAGATCAAGTGGTTTTAACGTTATATTGCACATAATTAGAGACTTATTAAGTGATTAATGAGGGGGCTGGCCCCCCCTTATCAAATTTTCTGGCCAAAAATCATTCAGGCTAATAGATATTCGTTAGATCCAGTAAGATCAAGTGGTTTTAACGTTAGATCTCACATCATTTCAGAGATATTCCACATCAAAATAGAGATATTAGGTGGTACATATGGACGGGTTAGCCCCCCCACATGCAATTTTCTGGCCAAAAATCATTCAGGCTAATAGATATTTGTTAGATCCGGTAAGATCAAGTGGTTTTAACGTTAGATCTCACATCATTTCAGAGATATTCCACATAAAAATAGAGATAGTAGGTGGTAAATAAGGACGCGTTGGCCCCCCTTATCAAATTTTCTGGCCAAAAATCATTCAGGCTCATAGATATTCATTAGATCCAGTAAGATCAAGTGGTTTTAATGTTAAATCTCACATAATTTAGGAGATATTCCACATAAGAATAGAGATATTAGGTGGTATATAAGGACGAGTTGGCCCCCCTTATCAAATTTTCTGACCAAAAATCATTCAGGCTAATAGATATTTGTTAGATCCGGTAATTTCAAGTGGTTTTAACTTTAGATCTCACATAATTTCAGAGATATTCCATAAAAAATAGAGATATTAGGTGGTACAGAAGGTACATCCATCTTCAACCGTCTCTGGATGGTCTCTGGAACCTTCTTTGCATGGTTCCTCAGCGGGTGCCTGTAGTCTCTCCTCACACCTCTGTTCACCTCCCTGCCTAATGGTGATCTCTCCTCAGACCAACAAGCTTAAGTCTTTAGCTAGCCCCCCCTTCTTGCAAAGCAGGCTGGGCTTGGTAGTTCCACCCCCTGTAGAAATCAATGGGGCTGTATTGTGGGCCATGGTCCTCTGCTGCTGCTTGATTGGCTCCCTCTCCCTGCCAATAGGGACACAGGAAGAGGAGAGGGAGGGGGAGAAATCCCCCACAGGGACTGACAGGTGTGCTCTCCCTCAGAGAGTGCCTGTGTCAGTGTCTATTCAGTCTGGTGGTCGCTGGCAGGAATGGCGGGAGGTGCGGGACCATGGGTGATAGAGTAGCCCCCGCTACACACCCCCCCCACCAAAGAACCTTTGGTCCACCAAAGGAGGTAAAGAGTCTATGACCTGTTACATGCTTTTGATATACACACGGAAAAAAAAAAAAAAACTGGTTAGTGTGCACAGGAAACCATACAATTTACATCTGCATAAAACCCTGGCAGAGGAACATCCCACCAATTAGCATAGGAGGGGAGGTTAACTGGAATGGCTCAGCTAGATGTGCCAGGGAGTGAGTGTCAGAAACCAAGAAATCAGGCCGAGATAGAAGTACAGTTAACTCACACTTGTTTAATAATAAAAGTAAAAAGAACAAACGTAGTCAAAACATAGCCAAAGTTCAGTAAAAGGAAGTGATAGTCAGCCAAGCCAAAAGTCAGGGATCAATGTAGTGGAACAGCAAGCAGGATCTGGAGCCAGAAGGGATGTCAGCAAAGCAAGTCTTGAACAGGATCGCAGGAGATTGTTTCTGTGATGTTGACCAAGGCGAAGGCAGAGATCCTCTGGACTGGACAGCTTAAGTAGGCAGGACTGACGAGCAGGATATCATCAACAGCTGAGTAACTGTGGAGAGATAAGAGCTGGCAATTATCCGACAGCTGAGTGGCCAGCTCAGAGAAGGAAGGGCTGGGCCTAGCCCTCACAGTGGGTTGGGAATGTCCACCACCAAATCCGCGGTGGAAGGATCAGTTTCTTCAAGAGTCCTTTTTGCAATGAGAACGACCTCCTCAGAGCTTTCACCCAAAGTATCATATGTTAGTCTTTTGGGCGGGTGAATAACCCTTCGCTCTCGCTGTTCTTTAGGTTCTGGGGTTACAGGCACACTGGTCTCTTCTTCTTCCTACATATCAGCTTCAGCTTCCTCAATGAAGGATGGAAAGTCTTAGGGGTCTGTTGTCAGCAGGGAAGATTGAGGGTCTTCTAACACTTCAAAAGGTACAAACTCAGGAGCCTCTTGCCTGAGAGTCACCTCAGTCACCTTGGGAGGAGAAGAAAGGGGGGTGGGTGGCAGGCCCTGGCATTTGAGATGGTCAGAGAAATCTTTCTCTTCATCCGGTTTTCATCTTCAGCAAGGGGTACAGAGTGAGATCTAGTCACTGGCCGTGATCTTTGAGAGGCCGTGGGTGTGGACTGTAAATCTGGTTGTGGTGGCATATGAACTGCTTCTGATAGAGGCAACAGATGATTGTGATGCTAAGTCTTCAGCAGGCCTGTGCTTCCCTCTGGCCGGATTTGATATACTGGGTGTCTGGGCAGATGCTAGCAAATGACATAGGCCTGCAACTTTCAGTGGTTAGCCAACTTGTGCTTTCCAGGGACACCCAGGTTTCTCAGCAGTACCTTGTCATCCGGCTGTAGGTCCTGCACTTGTACCCTAAGGTCAAAGATTATTTTGTTTCTCTGTCCTCGGGCATATGAGGCAGCTTGAGCCTTATCATAGGTGGTTTTCAGACGTCTCTGCAGGCGATCCACATACTCTCTGTGGAAAGTTGCTAAGGTATGGTCCAGGGATGTGCCGAAGGCCAAGTCTACTGGCAGCTGGGCCTATGGTCCGAACATCAAACTATAGGGAGAGTAACCTGTGGCATCATTGGCGGTGCTGTTATAAGCATGCACAATGGCCACTTTATGCTTGCTCCAGTGCTGCTTTTGTTTTGAACTTAGAGTTCCAAGTATATCCAGGAGGGTTCAGTTAAATCTCTCTGGTTGAGGATCTCCTTGAGGATGATACGGGGTGGTTTTAGACTTCCTGATGCCCAACAGGTCTGAAAGTCTCTTGATGAGACTACTCTTGAAATCTCTCCCTTGATCAGAGTAGATGCGTTGGGACAGACCATAGTGCACAAAAAAATTTCTCCGCGAAGATCTTGGCCACCATGGATGCTTGTTGGTCCCATGTGGAAAACGCCTGGGCATACTGAGTGAAATGGTCAGTCACTACCAGGATATTTCCCTGCCCGCTCAGATCAGGCTCCAAGCACAGAATGTCAATGCACACCAGCTCCATGGGTCCTTGACTCTGAAGATGGTCCATTGGGGCAGCTCGGTGAGGCAAAGTCTTCCTTTGGATACATCTGATGCAGGAGTGGCAATAGTCCTCAACTTCAGCCTGCATGCAGGGCCAGTAGAACCGGTCCCTCACCAGGAGAAAAGTCCTCTTGGGCCCTAGGTGGCCATGGTTGTCATGTAGGTGTCAGGGCTGGGCTCAGCCCTTCCTTCTCTGAGCTGGCCGCTCAGCTGTCGGCTAATTGCCAGCTCCCATTTCTCTCCACAGTTACCCAGCAAGTCGTCCAGCTCTCTTGATCTCTGCCTTCACCTTTGTCAACATCACAGAGTCTTTCTCCTGCGTTCCTGTTGAAGACTTGCTAGGCTGACTTCCTTCTGGCTCCTGATCCTGCTTGCTGTACTACTATGTTTATCTCTTGCTCTCTGACATTTGCTTGGCTGACTACCTGATCCGGTTACTGAACTCTGGCTTGTTTTGACTATGCTTACTCTGTTTACCTTATTACTATTATTATTATTACTAAACAAGTGTGATTTAACTATACTTCTGTCTCGGTCTGATTCATGGTTCCTGATAGTAGGGCAGTTAATACTGTCTCTGTATGTTTTTCAGGTCGGAATAGCTGCCATTTTTCTTCAGCATAGTCAGAGGGGCCCCTTCGGTAGACCAACCCTCTGTGCACCTGAAACCGATCCCACTTTCGGTGCAGTAGTTGGGTTTCCTTCGGGGAGTCAGTGAGGAGCAAGTCAGGGCATTGGCTCTCCAAGGCCTTTAATGCCAAGATACAGGGAGGGTCCTCCAACTGGTCCCTCCACAGGTCTTTGACAGCTTGGGCAGACCTTCATCTCCAACCTGGGTGACATTGCAATAACATCTGGGGACACCAACGGTTGACACTCCAACCTCTTCGGTCCTGGATCCTACTCCAGGTTGATGTTCTGCTCCTTGACATAAGGCTCGTACCCTTCAGATGTCAGTTGGGCCTATTCTTCTGGAGGGTCTCTGGAACAATGGGGCCTTCTTGACAAAGCATCAGCGTCTTGTTTCCTGACCCCCGGTCAATACTTCAGGCTGAAAAATAAACCCTGATAGAGCAGCCAACCATCTGTGACCCATGGCGTCCAACTTGGTGGTAGTGAGGATGTAGGTGAGAGCATTGTTGTTGGTCTTGAACACGAACCCCGCTCCATACAGGTAATCCCTCAGCTTATCCACCCACTTCAAGGCCAGTAACTCAAGTTTGTGCATGGGATAGTTATCCTTGGCGGGGGCCAAGTTCAGACTCACATAGGCAACAGGCCGTAGATGGCAGTCATGCTCTTGATACCTAACCCATCTCGACTGGCGTTAAAGTGTAGCTCGTATGGCTTGGTTGGATCTTCATAGGCCACGACTGGAGCGGTTGTTATAGGCCACGACTGGAGCGGTTGTTAGGCTTCACTTCAGCTGCCTAAAACCTCTTCACACTTCAGAGTCAATTGTTACTGAATGGACTCTCTGGGTTTTCTGGGCCCTCCAGCTGGTCTGACAGGCTTCGCCAGATCAGGGTCAGCGTCTTGATAAAACTTTCACTTTTCCAGAGACAGCTTCAACCCCCTCACCATGGAGGGGGTTGACCATGGCCTGCTTGCTTCCAATTTAGCTTGACAGATGCTCGTGTATAGGCCACTTTACCAGGCTGTAACACCTTCTCACACTGGTCCAAGCACCAGATCTTTCCCTTCTGTTTTTGTACCAGGTGCTGGTAGGCTTGTCTCAGCATGGGGTGCAAACTTGTAGTTGAAGTCTAGAATAAGAGGTGTCAACAGCCTTTTGACAAGATTGGTATTGGTCCCTATGATGAGAGAACTCTTACTGGCCCCTGGTGGGCGAGGACAGACCACTGCCTGAGTTTCAAAAGTCTTGGCTTTCCCAGCCATGGAGGGATTGAAGGTCAGCTTGACCGGTAGATAGCCAGCATAGGGGAAGTTCTGAGTCACAATGCCCCATATCTGCAGCTCTTCCAACTTCTGCAAAGGCAGGTGCTTGAGGTGCCTGTCATAGAAGTCTTTGTAGAGAAGGGTCACTTAAGCTCCAGTATCCAGAAGGGCCTTGGTGTAGACTCCCTTTACTTGGATAGGAACAACAGGAGAAGGTCCCACCAGCTTGTCAGGGAGCATGGAGGAAGTGGTGGCCCTGGCCTGTTCGCTGGTTTGTATCCGCGCTTCTCTCTGCGAGGTTCTAATTGGGCTTAAGTCTGCGCTAAGTTCTGGGAGTCTGGTGTGCATTGATTCTCCGACACCAGGCAGCATTTGTCAAAAGAAACAGGACACTGGGTTGCTTGGAGGCAACAACGGGGGGCCCTCTGCAAGGGTTTGGACTTCGCTGCTGTCTCTTCGTGTCATTGGTTTTGAGCCAGCTACCGTAGATGGGCACCCGGTTGGCTCCTTCACCAGAGCCCTCCGAAGTTTACCTCTGGCTTCTGGCACTGTGCTTCAGGCTTCACTGAGCTTGGACACACCTGTCCATTAATGTCCCACATAATTTCAGCATACCTCGGTATGCTCAATGGCACTCCTCACTGGTACATGTGAAAATGCTCATCAACGCCTCTGATATAGACACTAGTATGGATATACGTGCATCACTACCAAATATCCATAATATCCCTGTAATTATGGATAATCAAACATTAAAATTACTTGATCTTACCAGATCTAATGAATATCAATTTTGTGTGATTTTGTGGCCAGAAAATTTGATAAGAGGGGGCCAGCCCCCCTTATTAATCACTTAATAAGTCTCTAAATATGTGAGATCTAATCTCATCCTTATGCACTACCACCTAATATCTCTAACATTAAAACCACTTGATCTTACCTGATTTAACAAATATCGATTAGCCTAGATGATTTGTGGCCAGAAAATTGCATGTGGGGGGGCTAACCCGTTCATATGTACCACCTAATATCTCTATTTTGATGTGGAATATCTCTGAAATGATGTGAGATCTAACGTTAAAACCACTTGATCTTACCGGATCTAACGAATATCTATTAGCCTGAATGATTTTTGGTCAGAAAATTTGATAAGGAGGGGCCAGCCCCCCTCATTAATCACTTAATAAGTCTCTAATTATGTGAGATCTAACGTTAAAACCACTTGATCTTACCGGATCTAACGAATATCTATTAGCCTGAATGATTTTTGACCAGAAAATTTGAAAAGGGGGCCCAACCCGTCCTTATTTACCAACTAATATCTCTATTTTGATGTGGAATATCTCTGAAATGATGTGAGATCTAACCTTAAAACCACTTGATCTTACTGGATCTAACGAATATATATTAGCCTGAATGATTTTTGGCCAGAAAATTTGATAAGGGTGGGCCAGCCCCCCTCATTAATCACTTAATAAGTCTCTAATTATGTGAGATCTAATGTTAAAACCACTTGATCTTACCGGATCTAACGAATATCTATTAGCCTGAATGATTTTTGACTAGAAAATTTGGAAAGGGGGGCTAACCCGTCCATATGTACCACCTAATATCTCTATTTTGATGTGGAATATCTCTGAAATGATGTGAGATCTAATGTTAAAACCACTTGATCTTACCGGATCTAACAAATATCTATTAGCCTGAATGATTTTTGGCCAGAAAATTTGATAAGGGGGGGCTAACCCGTCCATATGTACTACCTAATATCTCTATTTTGATGTGGAATATCTATGAAATGATGTGAGATCTAGCGTTAAAACCACTTGATCTTACCAGATCTAATGAATATCTATGAGCCTGAATGATTTTTGATCAGAAAATTCGATAAGGGGGGCTAACCTGTCTATATGTACCACCTAATATCTCTATTTTGATGTTGAATATCTCTGAAATTATGTAAGATCTAACGTTAAAACCACTTGATCTTACCAGATCTAACAAATATCTATTAGTCTGAATGATTTTTGGCCAGAAAATTTGATAAGGGGGGGCTAACCGTCGTCATGTACCAACTAATATCTCTATTTTGATGTGGAATATCTCTGAAATGATGTGAGATCTAACGTTAAAACCACTTGATCTTACCAGATCTAATGAATATCTATTAGCCTGAATGATTTTTGGCCAGAAAATTTGATAAGGGGGGGGCCAGCCCCCCTCATTAATCACTTAATAAGTCTCTAATTATGTGAGATCTAACAAATAGTTTCCAAAATAGCTAACTGTTTGGTCAATTTTTTGATAAGAGGGGCTGATGATGGGTTAGCCCCCCAGCAAATAACTGTTAATATTGCTTCTTCTGTGTGAGATCTAACGCAAACAACGGTTGATCTAACCAGATCTAACAAAGATCTAACAAACTGCATAAGATTTTTTCAAAAATTTTGATATGGGGGGCTAACCCTGCAGAGGTCTCTCAATCTAGTCCTGTGCTCCTCTGCAGCAGTGCTGGATTCTCTCTGTGCTCTCACAGAACAGACTGAGAACAGAAGAAGCCATTTACTCCAAAACCTGTGAGGAGGGAGTGGGGCTTGGGGCTAGGCCATACTGTGTTCATCTTTAGATGTACACATCCTCGCTCAAGAGCACACCCACACATGTGCCCCCATAGCACACAGCTTGCTATGGGGGCACAAGGGGAAGAGGAGGAGCAGACAGTGCTGGTGGGAGATCCTAGAAGAGGAGGTAAGGGGCCACTCTATGCAATATCGTTGCACAGAGCAGGTAAGTATAAAGATATTTTTTAATTTTATGAAAAAAACAGGAGCCTTTACTATCAGTTTAAATTGGCTTTGGGCCTAGTTGGCATCCAGGCCGCAGTCTTTGCAGAATGACCTTCTGTCTGACAGTGCCCAGTATCGCTTGGCATGGTCAGAGCCAGCATTTGGACCAGCAGAATTATTTCTCCTCTCCTTTTCTCTGCCTATGATAAGTATCAGGATATTCTGCCTCCCTATGATCACCACCAGTAACCACAAATATAGGGGGCATTTTTCCTCCATTTGACTACCAATGTAAATGTACATTTTCCTCTTAAATATAAGGGGGCATTCACTGACCACTGTTGTAAGAAGGCCTTTTACCACTGACCTCCAATGTAAGGGGGTGGGGCATACACTGACCATCAAACTAACCAATGCACTTATAGGGGCCACCATAGTACATAGTGTGGCTTTCATTAAGGGGACTGTCTACATTACAATAATAAAACTGAAGCTTTGTTAGAGCGTTAAATTGCTTCCTCTGACTATGAAGTCATCTATTGATAATAAATGTTTAAAATCAAACAATTCACTTTAAAAAAATAGGGGGGTGATATACACAGTACATTGTTCTTTAACTCCTTGGTGCCAAGCGTACGCAAATATGCAGCCCCACTGGTGTGGGCTTTTTTCCGTGAGGTCACATATTTGCGTATCTGTCTATGTGCTGGGAGCGTGCCTCACAGCGCGCTCCAAGCAGAGACCAATGTCTCACCGAGAGCCCCAGTGCTCATACTAATGACCGGGATCTGGAACTCCTGATCACTGTGATAGAACAAAGTATATCTGCAAGCATTTGTTCATCTCATTGTTCAAAATAGGTAGGTAGTTGTAGACATCCCAGCATACCAAGAGTAAACCCTCTGCATATCATTTGGCATATTGAAATAATATGACTTTGGCAATAATTTCTTGATCATTATACACATTTAGTATAAAATGAATCGTTCAGCATGCTTTTCCCCCTCAATGTGTGTTTCAGAATGCTTTCTCCACATTACAGTCTGTATGACTGAAATTAGGTCCTTTATGGTTTAGGTCAGTGGTCATCAACCCTGTCCTCAGGGCCCACTAACAGGCTAGGTTTTATGTATTACCTTAGGGAGATGCAGACTAGAATACTGCAATCACTGAGCAGCAAATTACTGTATATTACCTGTGATGTATTTCAGTTATCTTGCAAACCTGGCCTGTTGGTGGGCCCTGAGGACAGGGTTGATGACCACTGGTTTAGGTAACAGCCACTGGGCCATTATTTTTCTCATTAATTTCTCATTATTACAGCCTTATTAAATACTCTGCAACATCAGTCTATACCTCCCTCTGAATTTATCCACTTACAAAATAAGGATAATGAGCTATGCAGATGATTTAAGATCACTTTAGGACAATTTGACACATTTTTCTCACTCGACAAGTCTTTTACTTCCTGAACAGCTTTAGGTGTATCTTATAGATTTTTGGCTGCTAATCAGGAAATTATTTTTTAATGTAACCAAATAAATACAGTTTTATTGAAATATTCTATAAAGTAGAAATATACAACACTTTTTTTGACATCTGTGTTTCATTAGGGGGACTTATTTTCACTTTCTGTCCCATAGCCAAAACAGAAGGTGAGAGGAAATCCCAGCGAATTAGGGCAAACCATTGCCCCAACCACCTCCCCAAATCACAAGAACTAGTTTCTCCACTGGAAGATTTCTCCTCTATTACTTTACAGGTAACACCCCAAAATTTGTGATTTTCTTTTACTTTCAATTTCAATGATAATGTTAACAGGACAAATTGAGAGGCTTAATCTACCTAATAGGTACACAGACAGCAATAGAAACAGGTGTTCTAATCCCTTTCCACATTGTCCAAAAATTAAAAAAAAAGCTTTGTTTTTAGTTACACTCCAAGTTTACTTTTCACTTGAGTTATAAGATGCTTTGTGTAGCTCATGCATGTTCAGTCCTTTATGAAAGTGGTACTGTTGGGGCCTGCTTTGTGGTGAGCACATGCTTAAGCCTCAAAGAGGCACCATGGCTAGACTTGTTAAGAAAGTATAATAACTGTACATTGGCTGTCAAGACATGGGCTGGGCTCTTCAACTTCAAAATGTGCTATCAACCTTAGAGCTTGGCTCAAAGGAACTCGGAAGTCAATGCTGTTTGCTGTCCAATGATATGGTGAAAACAAAATGATCATGTGACAGACTGGTACTTCTGTGTCCCTAGTTTCTTTGCTAAAAATAAGAAACCAATTGAGTATTCCAATCTACCTTCAGCCATAAGGCCAGTGCCACATAATGACAATCTGTCAGTACCAAAGCCATCAGAGAAATGGAGCTTAGATAAACAAACAAAGATGCACCGGCCAGGCATGGACAGTGACAATTATCAGGATTTTCAACTGTGTATATCTGGTGAGTTTAACTCAAAACAAAGTCAGAATTAAATTACCTGGTCAGGAATTTATTTTAGTCATGGATAGTGTTTGCTATCACCAGGTAGAAAAATGTGTGCCATTCAAAGCCAACAAGCTTATTAAACAAAAAGTTTGACTGCCAAACCCAATTGAAATCAATGGAGCTTAATCTGTCGACTTAAAAATGTGGGGGTTAATAGGCAAGTGGGTGTCAAAAAATAGCATGGGGGAAGGGCTGGGCACTACCCTGGGGAACATGCAACAATGCAAAAATGTTTGTTATAAGTCCATATGACTATGTGCATTGATTTTTTTAGCAGTGACATTTCCAAAGGAAAAAATAGTTTTAAATTGCCAGCAAATGACATCTTCCATTTGCATATTTTTCAAACAAAAAGACAAAAAAGGCATACAGACACTAAAGATCCCCCACAATACATAGCAAACCCCAAAGATTATGTTTTGTATTGTGTGCAGAACTTTAGATGAGTCTCATGCACAGTCTCATGTACAAAGTAAAAAAGAAAAATGCATAAGGTCCCCTTTAGAGAATCCATACCAGACCATTTGGTTCTGCTACAGATTTTAAGAGGGACTCTGCACAAAAAAAATACATGAAGTCCCCCTAACAAAATTCATTGCAGACCCTTAATCTGAGCATGCAGATTGGCTAGCCAGAAAGGGGAGGCCCCCTCCTGAATCATACCAGACCACACCTTCTCAACATGGGAGGGTGCCATGCCAGGCAAAGCACCTTGTCCCCATGTTGATGAGGACAGGGGTCCATTATCCACAACCCTTGCAGGTGAGGGCTTAATAGAATCCAGAATCCTCCTTTATTAATAAGTGGGTCCTCAGATACCAGCCCTGTCACTTGAATGAGTGGAGGTGCATAGCACCCCTACTCATTCATAAAAAATGTAATCTAGAAATAGACACCCAAATGTTTGACAAGTCCTTTATTAAAAAACAAAAACCCCAACAAATATCCCTCATTGGAAATCGCTAATCAGTCATGAAGCCTGCTGCTGCTGCCAACTCACCAGAACAAAAACAAAAAAAAACTATGACCCACCACACACGACTGATGTCTGATGATAACACTAGCTAAATGACAGTTCCCCAGGGTGGGGATAGTGGTGACATCATTGCCCAAGTATGGCCGGGACCATAAAGAGAACAATATTAAACTTTAAGAACTTCAAATGGAGTTGCTATGAGGAATAAAATGCCCAATTTAAAGAAAAAAAAAAGATGAAAATCATGACAGTAATGAATAACAACTTACACAACTCAATAATCTAAATACCAAATCAGTGACATATTCCATTATTCTTGCTTTTCTTACATTTTTAGCTTTGTGAAACACAAGATGCAATGCTTTTGATATCTATGATATAATAGGTGCAATAGCTAGAATTAAGATTAAAAGAGACTTTTAAGACAAAGTCATGGTATGACACTTTTAATTATGGCAAGAGATACAATATTGAAATATTTGATACTCTTTGGATGTCACTGAATAAGCATGCCATATTCCCTGACAGTGTCTCACACTGTTTTCCATTTAATTATTTTGATTAATGCAAGTGGTTACATCTAAAGAATTGACTTAGTTTAAATTGGTTGTAGAATTACGTAATTTGTGACACGTGACATATTTTGTTTTTGGCGCTTAAAATCAATTGCGAATGTCAGTCTTCTTTGACATGAAAAACTCCATGACAGAAAACTGCTCTTGTTCATTCTAAAAGCATCTCCCGGACCTAATTGCAATCATTGTGGCTGATTTTGTCACATATTACGTTCAGCTATAATTGCATTTTAAACTGAAAATCTTTCTTTATCTGTTACTAATGTAAGGTATAGAAATTGTGACTGCTTTATTGAATAATTTAGCACACCCGATCTCACTTAAGTATACTTTCGTTTCAATTTATTTTTTTATAGAAATGTAAAATGAATATGCATATTGCAGATACAATGTTAAGGATAAGCTTGTTACATTTCAAAAAATACACAGCTTCATATTTCTTTTAAAGTTGTGATTTTCAATAAAGCCCAGACAATATCAATCTGAAAGTGTATGTCTAGGTAAAACTTTTTTTTATCTTTTGCATATATCAAGAACCTGATAGAAAACATATTGAAAGAGAACAAATAGAAGGTGTCCACATTAAAAGATCCCCCACTCAACATCTGTTCTTGTGACAACCAGATCTCCTACCACTTTTTTGGCCCAGTGATAAAGGCAACCAGGACAAAAAAAAAACAATCTGTTCAATCCCGAGAAAAAAACATGCACACTAGTTAGATAGGACTCTTAATCTATTTACCACAATTGTTCTAGGTTATAAAAAAAATTGACGATATTGAATTAACAAGAATTTTGCACCATCTGAAGGCAAGATAAGCAATGGCAACCTCTATATTCTCTCAGTAAATAAAAGAGTAAAAGCAAACTAGAAACAAGTAACAACCAAACATTAATCGGAGCTGAAATATTCAAAATACAAATAAAGCTTTACAAGATGCATTGGTTAGTGATATGGCAGTAAGAGCTTACAATTTTTATTTTGTAATTTAAATTGTATATCTAGGGTTAGACACTGGGCAGTTTTATTGCTATAATAATAATCTTTAAAAGCTATAATTTTTAAAGCAGCATTAATATCAAGTAATGAACAACATTTGTAAAAGCAGTGGGATCATTTACTAAAGCAAATAGGCTGTTTACTTCGCAAAGGAACAAATACCCCCTTAGCTTAGTGAATGTAGATTAAATTCAATTTGCAAAGAAAAACCATTTGCCAGGAATAAAAAAAATAAAAAATAATTAAAAAAACAGGATAGACAAACCCTTTTCAATAGGATATAGGAACCCTGGCTCACTTATAAGTACCAGATGTCTAATGGAAATAACACATGTGATCAGTGAGGAGCTCCTGCATGGACAGGACTCTCTCCTTTTCTCTTTCATCTCACTTTTTATTCCCCCTTTTTTCCTTCCTTTTCCCCCCTCTTCCATTGGCAACAATGCTGCTTATTACATGCTATTATGATTCACACTTTTTTGAGGTATAAACATCCACACCTAAAGTAGTTTTGTTCTAGTTCTATTACCATTGTTCCAGAACGTGTTGGAGGTGTATAATGACATTGTAATTGGTCTTCCATTTTGTACTTTTTAAAGACGTTCTTTTCTTTATTGAAAAAAATCAATAAAAAATGATTGAAACAGTAAAAAAGAAAAGTAGTTGTGCTTGGACATGATTGGATGATGGAAGCCAGCAGAGCTTTCCTTGCAAAGTCAAAAATTCCCTTGCAAACTAAACTAAATGTCCTATTGGCTTTTAGTAAGTCAACCCCAATGTTTTTCACCCTTCGCTGCTATGTTTGACAGTAAGTAATGGGTTATCTGCTAGTTGGTTGTTAATCTCTAAGGTGATTGGACATTGCTTGTTCATCTAACCTTCCCCCCAACTGGTTGTTCTCTTTCACATTTTTTTTGTTGCTGCTCTAGCAGCTTCTTTTGGATCCTATTTTCTTCATAATACTACCACTATTTCCACTCTTCCTTTGCATTTTTCTGTCAGCCTGCTGCTGCTCCCACTCCCGAGGCCTTCCTTTTGACTCTCTGAGACCCCGATGCATGAGAATTCTTTCTTCCTTTCTTTTCTTTTCTTTTCTTTTCTTTTCTTTTCTTTTCTTTTCTTTTCTTTTCTTTTCTTTTCTTTTCTTTTCTTTTCTTTTCTTTTCCTTTCCTTTCCTTTCCTTCTTCCCTTACCCTTCCAAAGAATATATTCCAATAAATGAATCCTCCTAGGGCTGATTTACTTTCCCTGGGATTCAGTGAATGTGGTGCAATTTCACTTCCAAAGAATACCCAATCAAGTGCATTTTTGCTTGTACTTGATTGGATGGTGGAAGTCAGCTGAGCTTCACCAACCTCACTAAACGCCAGGGAAAATTCCCCTGCAAAGCACACATTCTCTTGCAATGTGAACATCTTTTCAGGGCTGGATTTTCAACTAGGCACATTTAGTATGTGCCTACAGGCTCACTTTCTAGAGGGGCACCCATCAGTATGAGTTTTTTTTACCCTTTTTCCGCCAGGTCCATAGATCATATGAATCTGACAATGAGGGTTTCACACACAATCCGGTGGCTGTAGCCACCGGGATTGTGTGTAAAACTGACAGGCAGACTTCTGCCTGTCAGGTGGCTGTGCTGCCTCCTGATTGCTTCCACATATCCCCAGTACACCCCCCCATGCGTGCACGCCCATAGCTTGGCAATTCCTCACACAAGGCAAACCTAAATGCAAAGGCATATCGGTATTCTACAATCTCCTACAGGACAAAAGATCCTTCCGGAAAATGAAATTGATGAAAAAATGAGAAATAGATAAAGGTACTACATTTACAAATGACCAATGGCAAAAAGCGTTCCAAACAATCCAAAATACGTCCCACTGTACAAGCCACTGGGAAATGACTATTAGAGTGACTAATAGATGGCAGTATACCCCCTGTAGACTGGCAAAATTCTTCCTGCACACCTCAACGATGTGCTGGAGGAATTGCGGCCACCAAGGCCATCTATTACACATGTTCTAGGAATGTCCAAGCCTAACCAGTTTCTGGAACCAAGTATTCCAGTTGATCTCTTCTCTCACTGGCATACTCACACCCCCCAATCCTGCATTAGCAATTCTCCATATAGACATAGACAAATTCACACATAATATGAGACATGTGGTATCCCACATAATTCTAATGGCTAGATCTCTGGTATTTAAGAACTTGGAAAACTGCCCTGACCAAAAATATCACTGATGTGACAAGAATAGTTCAACGACACTATACCTTTGAACGCATACTGGCAATCAACTCTCTGAAATGTGTGAAATTTGATGAAATCTGGAGTATTTGGACTACCAAATACAAAAGGTCATAAACACATGACTCTAATATGTCTCACTTTGTCTGTCCATCTTTAACTGAAATTTGATTCAGACCATCGACCTAGGTGTGTACAAATATGAGTGCTTACTTTAATTGTTTTCTTTCTTTGATCTCACATGTTTTCTTGTACTGTATTAAAATTAAATAAAAAAAGAAATCGAATGGAAAAAAAAAAGTAACTCAACACACAGCCATTAATGTCTAAATCACTGGCAACAAAAGTGAGTACACCCCTAAGTGAAAATGTCCAAATTGGGCCCAACTAGCCATTTTCCCTCCTCGGTGTCACATAACTCGTTAGAGTTACAAGGTCTCAGGTGTGAATGGGGAGCAGGTGTGTTCAATTTGATGTTATCACTCTCACTATCTCATACTGGTCACTGGAAGTTCAACATGGCTGCAGCACGGTGGCCAAAGGTTGTCTTTGGGAAATAGACTTATGAGTGCTGCCAGCATTGCTGTAGAGGTTGAAGGGTATCAGACCATATGCCGCACACTGCATCAAATTGGTATGCATGGCTGTTGTCCCAGAAAGAAGCCTCCTCTAAAGATAATGCACAAGAAAGTCTGCAAACAGTTTGCTGAAGACAAGCAGACTTGGAGCGCGGCATGCATCTCAGCTGGGAATGAAAGACTTTCATTCCCAGCTGAGATGCACGTCACGCTTCCTGCATCACCACGGAGGGATGGATTGGCCCCTGCCTCATCCTACAGCTGTGCTGCTATCTACATGTGCCTTATGCATGTATGTAAGTGCTTTTATTAAAGACAGGCTTGTTTTTGGGGAGCCCAAATTCACAGATTTTTATGGAAGGAGTTGTGGATATGCATCCTAGAGTGTATTAGCTGGAAGATCTTCTAAACATTTATGATTGAAGTGGAGTCTGATTGATTTTTGAAAATAGTCAATTGGAATCGCATGTGGCTTGGAAGGTTCAAGCTAAATGGAAAAGGAGTCTCTCCATTATATGCCTGGTGGTCACTGTGTGGCCGGAGATATCTGGTGAGCATATATATATATATATATATATATATATATATATATATATATATATATATATATATATAATATATATATATATATATATATATATATATATATATATATATGTGTGTGTCACTTCGGGTGAAGCACTTTGTGGTCTCTTGAAGATTTAAGCACATTGCACTTTAGAAGGCACGGTGTTGGAGAAACACTATATAGAAGACATATCACTATATTGTTTTATGTGCATACATATGTGTGCTGGACTGTTCTGACTTCCATTTATGGTATATTATTATCAATATACTCACACTTTGTTGGGTGAATTATATGTTTTTTGCGCCCATTTGTTCATTAATGGCTGTGTGTTGAGTTATTTTAAGGGGATAGAAAATTTACACTGCTATACATTCTGTACACTCACTACTTTACATTGTAGCAAAGTGTCATTTCTTCAGTGTTGTCACATGAAAAGATATAATAAAACATTTACAAAAATGCGAAGGGTGTACTCACTTTTTTGAGGTACTGTATATACAGTATATATGATACAGGTTCTAAAGTTATATTGCTCATAATAAAGCAAAATCATACCTTATGTAGACCCACTAGGGGGTAACATACTATCCCTCCACTTGATTTGGAAGATTGAAAACAATTCAGGATACAGTTGTGTAGTCAATAGATAATAAAGCCTGCAACATATATCGTAACTATAATAGGTCATTTAGAATTGGCAGCAATATATCAGTTTAGGATATAGCCCAAACCTATACATAGATACACTCACTAGAGAGTCTCTAGGTAACTTCACAGTTATCCAATCTGGAGGTAGTTATCTCATGGACACTTCAAATGAATAGGTGGGGACTATAAACGGGGCAGTAGCCAATAGCTTTTGTCTCTTAATTTATTCTGAGCATGCATGGCACTTTGTGTGTCGGAATTGTCCACACACGGTCAGAATTTCCGCAAACGTATTTTGTTGTCAGAAAATTTTATAGCCTGCTCTCAAACTTTGTGTGTCAGAAATTCAGATGGAAAAAGTCCGATGGAGCCCACACGCGGTCGAAATTTCCGACAACAAGCTCCGATCGCACATATTCCGTCGGAAAGTTCAACCATGAGTACAGGGCATAAGTGTGTCTCAATCATCCATTTTGGTTTAAACAAGTACTTCAGATCAGGCAATACATACCGCAAGTTGAGTTGGTACACATGTCCAGGTTCCCTTTGGTCTGGCAGCATGTGTGTTGCTGCCATCCCTTTTATGCTCCTACTGCCTGGTGCCTCATTAGCCAGCGCCCATCGGGCAAATGATGTGGCTCTGATGGAGGTACAGCCAACGTCAATAGGCTCCGTTCCTCTGGCGTACATCTGCCAGAGGTGTAGATACTGAGCGAAGCGGTCCACACTACTAGGCATGCGCGAACGATTTGCATCATCCAACCCAATCCCTAGACCACAGGAAGTGATCAGGAGGAAGGGCAGAACAACAGGCTCGCGCTGATCATCCACACTCCCAGGCCAGTCCATGTAACCAGGCCACCCGCAAAGGGTGCACAGATGAACAATGCCACCTGGTGGTAGCTCCATCCAATTGTGGTATGGCCGAAGCCATAGTGTGGGCCAAACACCCTCACAGAGAAACAATCTGTGCCAGCATTTCTGCCACAGAGATGTGCCTCACACAGTAAATTCATACATGACAGTAAAATACAACAGCAAAAGTAAAAAACTAAACAAAAATATCATCATGACAATACTTGATAGCACACAATAGGATATTATCACATATATATGTAAGATATCTCTATTGATCTAGTCATGATCTTGATCACTGTATATTTTCTAATTGTGCAGGTTAGCACAGAATTATGACTTGCATGTAGTGGAGCCTCACAAAAAAGATTTGAAGCTCAGCATATCATTGAGTCCAGGGGGGTGGTAGCTGAGGTCATAGAGCTATCTCGTCTCTCTGCATTATACTTTCTGGTATAGATTCCCCCCTCTTGGTTTTTCAGGAACTTTTTCCAGAACTGTAAATTGAATTAACAAATAAATATGTCATAACTCAACATGGCCACCAATAGGTGTACTGAGTTGGCCATTTCTAATGTACGAGGTGTGGTCAGAGATCCCTTTTCAAAAGGCTCTAATATTTTTGCCCACGTAGAAGGCATCACATGGGCAAAACATAATATAGACCACACCCCATGTCTAGCATGTAATATGTTGAACCATAAAAATTGAGTTGAGTTGAATCTTAATATAGCGTGGTCTTATCCCGAGGGGTCCCGACGCGCACAGCAAAGATCCTGGAAAGAGAGGGCCCCGGGACCAGAAGCAGCACAGAGCGGCTGAAGGGTAGAAGAGAGAGATACTACGCAAGTTCTGTCATTTGGTAGCCTAAAGGAGGAACATTCCAGAACCCATTGGCAAAATGAATATCTCCCACATTTTGATATCCTGGGATTATCCTCATTTGTACAAAGTGGTGGCCCATCCATAGGGGGCACCCAGGCACTGCAACACCCCCCCCCCTACTGTAGTCACAAAAAAAATAAAAATAAATTTTTTTTTAAAAAAAACGACCCCTTTAAGAAAAAAAAAATTAAAAAAATGTCCTATAACTAAGTGCACTGTGTTTGGGTGCCGGACACAGTGCACTATGGGAAGCGCCACGTCAATGCAATCACAAGATTGCAGATGTGACGCTTCATTGGCGGGGTTTAGAGATGCTTTGCGGCGCAATCGATCGCGCCGACCAGCATCCGCCCGGCTGGGTGTCACTTTGGTCACTTCCGGTGGGCTACAAAAAGATGGCCGCTGTGACTAATCCCCTCCCCTCTCCACTGAACACACAGAGAAAACCAGGAAGGAATGAACGGGCTGCCACTGAGTGAGAAAGTTTACAGTCTGGTTGATGTTCTGCTCAGTGTCAGGTCAGTGCTGGGATTTAAATGCAGCTTAAAGCTGCCTTTGAAGTTCTGGAGGAATAATCATTTACTAAGTAATGAATGTATTGTTTCACAGGACACAGAACAGCTCTGCTCTTCTCATTTTTCATTATTTCAATATAGAAGAATTATGGTGCAAAAATCCTACTTTTATATGCACATGGTTTTAAACAAAATGGGATAAAAACATACAGTGGTGATGGAAAGTATTCAGACCCCCTTAAATTTTTCACTCTTTGTTATATTGCAGCCATTTGCTAAAATCATTTAAGTTCATTTTTTCCTCATTAATGTACAACACCCCATATTGACAGAAAAACACAGAATTGTTGACATTTTTGCATATTTATTAAAAAAGAAAAACTGAAATATCACATGGTCCTATGTATTCAGACCCTTTGCTGTGACACTCATATATTTAACTCAGGTGCTGTCCATTTCTTCTGATCATCCTTGAGATGGTTCTACACCTTAATTTGAGTCCAGCTGTGTTTGATTATACTGATTGGACTTGATTAGGAAAGCCACACACCTGTCTATATAAGACCTTACAGCTCACAGTGAATGTCAAAGCAAATGAGAATCATGAGGTCAAAGGAACTGCATGAAGAGCTCAGAGACAGAATTGTGGCAAGGCACAGATCTGGCCAAGGTTACAAAAAAATGTCTGCTGCACTTAAGGTTCCTAAGAGCACAGTGGCCTCCATAATCCTTAAATGGAAGATGTTTGGGAAGACCAGAACCCTTCCTAGAGCTGGCCGTCCGGCCAAACTGAGTTATCGGGGGAGAAGAGCCTTGGTGAGAGAGGTAAAGAAGAACCCAAAGATCACTGTGGCTGAGCTCCAGAGATGCAGTCGGGAGATGGGAGAAAGTTGTAGAAAGTCAACCATCACTGCAGCCCTCCACCAGTCAGGGCTTTATGGCAGAGTGGCCCGACAGAAGCCTCTCCTCGGTGCAAGACACATGAAAGCTCACATGGAGTTTTCTAAAAAACACCCGAAGGACTCCAAGATGGTGAGAAATAAGATTCTTTGGTCTGATGAGACCAAGATAGAACTTTTTGGCCATAATTCTAAGCTGCATGTGTGGAGAAAACCAGGCAATACTCATCACCTGTCCAATACAGTCCCAACAGTGAAGCATGGTGGTGGCAGCATCATGCTGTGGGGGTATTTTTCAGCTGCAGGGACAGGACGACTGGTTGCAATTGAGGGAAAGATGAATGCGGCCAAGTACAGGGATATCCTGGAAGAAAACCTTCTCCAGAGTGCTCAGGACCTCAGACTGGGCCGAAGGTTTACCTTCCAACAAGACAATGACCCTAAGCACACAGCTAAAATAACAAAGGAGTGGCTTCACAACAACTCCGTGACTGTTCTTGAATGGCCCAGCCAGAGCCCTGACTTAATGGATAATAATCAGTGCAGCGCTGGACATAAATCTGAGTGGATAATGATAGCAAATAGTGATGATAATAATAGTGAAAAATATTGACAACAATAAAAGTGACAGTATAATGATAAAATGCTATAAACAATCTATAATAATAATAAACCACCAATGTATAAACATTCATCAGTAAAAAAGCGTGCTCCAAAGCCTAAGATATAATCCAAACAATAATGGAAAGTAAAAATAGTGAATAAAAAAAGTCCAAAAATAATATAAAAAGTGCAGAATCACAATCCAATGATCCAATCGATAGTGCCACCCACCACTGGAGAAAATGGAGGCTTACCAGAATGCCTGAGACCGCCCTTATTCAGGGGGGTCAAAAGAGGCTTAGTAGGTCACCGTTGATATCCTATTGGAACCGCAACCGATGTCCCTCTGATTATCTTTGATGTTCGCTTCTCAGCAGCAACAGGAGACAGTTTGACTCGAACATCTGGCTCATCCCTAGTATTTATAGTTGCCAAGAAAGATTCAAGCCTGTTCTTAGGCCAAACACCCACCAGCCCTGACTTAAACCCAATTGAGCATCTCTAGAGAGACCTAAAAATGGCTGACCACCAACATTTACCACCCAACCTGACAGAACTGGAGAGGATCAGCAAGGAGGAATGGCAGAGGATCCCCAAATCCAGGTTTGAAAAACTTGTTGCATCTTTCCCAAAAAGACTCATGGCTGTATTAGATCAAAAGGGTGCTTCTACTAAATACTGAGCAAAGGCTCTGAATACTTAGGACCATGTGATATTTCAGTTTTTCTTTTTTAATAAATCTGCAAAAATGTCAAGAATTCTGTGTTTTTCTGTCAATATGGGGTGCTGTGTGTACATTAATGAGGAAAAAAAATGAACTTAAATGATTTTAGCAAATGGCTGCAATATAACAGAGAGTGAAAAATTTAAGGGGGTCTGAATACTTTCCGTCACCACTGTATATTTTTATCCCATTTTGTTTAAAACCATATGCATATAAAAGTAGGAGTTTTGCACCATAATTCTTCTATATTGAAATAATGAAAAATGAAAAGAGCAGAGCTGTTCTGTGTCCTGTGAAACAATACAAAACATGAATATTTTCAGTCCCCACTGTATACTCATTGTGTTTAACTCATTACATTGTGCTGTACATTATGTACTTCATAGTGTTTGACTGATATCATTTGATATGGCACAGTGGCAGCATTTGATGGCACAGTGGGAGCATTTGATATGGCACAGTGGCAGCATTTGATGACACATTGGAAGCATTTGATATGGCACAGTGGCAGCAATTGATGGGCACAGTGGCTGCGTTTGATGGCACAGTGGCTGTGTTTGATGGGCACAGTGGCTGCCTTTGATGGCACAGTGGCTGTCTTTGATGGGCACAGTGGCTGTATTTGATGGCACAGTGGTGGCAATTTATGTTTTTTTTTCAGAATTTTTCAGTTTGTTTGCGCCCCAAAAAAATTTTGAGCACCAGCTGTCACTGTTTGCAGATCCCTGTGTTATAAAATGGCTGGTAACTACACGATCTCTCAATGATGTAGATCATTTGTAGGGGATTTTGGGAGAATTTACAACATATTTATTCAAAGTTGGGTCACTGGTAAGAAGACCCCAATTTTTTTGCAATATATTTTTAATTAGAGTATGTTGGTTGGAATAGGTTGTGATAAGTCTGACTGTTTCTTTTTTTTTATTTTGGCTAAATAGTAATTCCTATTGAGTTTTAAGTTTTGCTTTATTGAATGCCTTATATAATTAATTTTTGTGTAACCTCTAATTTATAATCAAATACGTTGTTTGTTAGCTTCTATTTTTAACATATCATCATTGGGGCAGTTGCGTCTCAGTCTTAAATACAGATAATAGGGAATACTGTTGATAAATGGTCGTGGATGGGCACTATCCTCATGTAATATTGTATTACCTGCAGTCAGTTTTCCGTAGTACCAATGGATCCATCTTCTTGCAAGATTAGACATTTTCTGTCTTTCTTTTTTTTCTCCTTTCGCTTTTGTCTGCAAATGAGAGGGATATATGTATATATATATGAATATGAGGTTCCTTAAATATTCATGAGCAGGATTGGTGTTAAAAGTTTCTCTCTCCAGTTGGGAATTTGTTGCGGTTTACTTCACATTGAGGAGGGTTCCACTGCCTGCCCAGGGAGCCACTGTGCTGATGCTATACTGTGTTGAAGTGTATCTCATACAGTAAATGCATGACTGTAGGAAGGATTACAAGGGATAGAATATCAAACTATGTACAGTATGTAAATGGTTTTGTCTCTTTATAGACGAGTGCTGTGTGCTTTTCATGAACCCTGATGAAGCAAAAGTTGACAAAACATGTCGGTACATGAAAGACCCCTTTGCACCAGAATTCATCTCTAATGCATATCTAATACACAGTAAATTGTATCAGCACCATTGTTGTTTTAATGTATTGAGACATACATGTTTGTATGAACTTTTTACGTTTTATTACTAATAAATTGTATTGTTTTATAACATTTGTTGCTCCTTGTCTTGGCCTGTACAGTCCGATATCTCTCTGCCCATTGTCCATATTCCAGGCTCTGCTTGCCCATCTGCGGGCCCAGGACCAACATGGAGGATGCTGGTAGGTGGAGCGGATGAAAAACAGCGGACACACATCCACTCTCCTCCCCTCCTTGTTGGTGACCCGGAAAGTGACATGGTTGGCGTCACTTCTGGGTCATCCTGTCACTTTCCCCGGCTGGTATAGTCGGGAAGGGATGTATTGCAATGCAATGTGCATTGCAATACATCCAGTGGGGCCCAGAGGAGACATTCAGGGTCTTTTAATATGGGGTTGACCAGTGCAGGCTTTAGAGGACAGGGGAAGATATCAGAGAGGGAGATGCTGAAGATTTGGCTTAGGGAACATAAAACAGAGCAAAAAAGTAATCGTAGTAGTTGTGAGGAAATGGAGTCCAGGGCATAGGTGATAGGTTGGTGCCTGAGAAGAGTTTGGGTCAAAATAGGAAATACTGAATGTGATGGTAGACAGTGAATGTTATTCACAAAGGATATCTGTGCAGCGATGTCCCAACAAATTGAATCAATCTTGTTTTTAATTAACTGGCAATCTCCTGGACAGTGAGTGAGTTAGTGGGCAGAGGTGGCGGTGGAAGAAGTACATAGTTAAAGGTAGAGAAGAGCCAATGAGGACTGGATGAAAGAGTGTTAATGAGATTGATACAATAGGTGGCTTTGGCAGCAGGAATTGTCTTTAAAGAGTGAAGATATGTATAGGGTGAAGTCTTGCAGGGATTTGATTGTATGCCTCAGTCACTCAAGAGCATGGCTATGTCTCTTGAGATTTCTGGTGTTGTAAGTTTGCCAAGGTTGTAATAGCTTCAGCCTGAATCTGTGTATAATTGGGGGAGCAAGTGCATCCAGAGAATCTAAAAGTGAGCTGTTGTAGACAGATGTGGCCAAGTCAGTGCAGGACAGAGATGAGATATGGTCAAGGAGGTGGTCAGTAGCAGAAGAGAGAAGGGAAGGGTCAAAGTGGTGGAGGATTATATAGGTAATCATTTGCTGATTGAAGGAATAGCAAGAAAGCGATGTCTTGCAAAATGTTGATTGATTTGCAGAGGTGTTTCTTCTTTCTGCTTTAGTTGAACTGCTGCAATAAACTGCAAAAAAAGATGCTACACGCTAGATGAATAGGTGTTCCATGCATACCCATGCAGGCAGCCTGTTCAAACCAATGACAGGTGACTGCATGGATCTCCACTGACATCCCAGTGTGTGCAGTGTGTCTGATTCTTGCATCAGAACTACACAGATGCGCTCTCCAGGATGCGCATGTAGATCTGTGCAGGTGCATGCATCAAACTTCCTGTCATTGATCTGAACAGGGTGCATGGATGCGTCTGCATGGGTCTCCACCAAACACCTGTACATCCCACATGAGTGAAAATGGCCCAATCACATAGATGTATGGATTGGTACTTCTCTGTGAATGAGGCCTGAGGCAAAAAAAAGAACTGTCTGTTGATACAACTTTTTTCAAAATATTTAGGATTTTTAAACAATTTGTATATGAAATATTTTCCCGATTGTTGAATTACTATAATATATGTGCAGAAAACTGAAGGAGCTTATATTCTGAAATGACTGTCATTTTCTATGTTCACCATTGAAAATATTACACTGTGATATTTACTATTACAATTTACAGTGCTGCACTTACCACTAATGTTCTTATCTTATTGCTAAACAGAGCCAGCCTAGCTGTTTGTATTTTAATATTTCAATGTGGAAATCTGCAGCATCCACATTATAATATTAATTTATCCATGTTTATGATCAACCTTTTTATTGCAGTCTTATAGCATGAACTTGCTCATCTCGCAAAAACACTTATATATGTATACCTAATTTTTTTAATGATGCTCTATTTTCCACACAAAGGCTAAGAATTTTTTTAATTAAAGAAAATGAACAGGCTTACATTAGCATTATATTATCACTTACCAGACTTCTGTGCTTAAGCAATTTCCTTACTTTTATAGATTCAATGCACCTTAATATCTTTTTATACTACAGGCAGTTACAATGAGATAACATAAGGGAGAAACAATTTCAACAATTTTTAAACAATGTTCTAAAGGTTACCTAATACTAATAATAGTAATTCAGGAAAGTTAAATATTTCTCAAGTTGTGAAAAAAGGGGAAATAAGTGAGAAGAAGGGTATTCTGGGCATTTCCTTGCATACTTTAAACAATATTTATTTATGGAATATTTGTTCTGGACAGGTTTATAAAGCCACCGTTAATGTATGTATGTATGTATATACAATAGTTGCTTGTCCCTAAATCTGTAAAATATTTAATTTAACAGAAACAGTTTTCTTTAGGGCTACCAGGACTGAAGATTCTCATGCTGACTGCTACTGCTGAGCTTCTGAAAATATTAGATATCTGTCATTGATTCTTTCTTCAGTTGGCCAAAGATGGACAGAATTTTGAACAAAAATTCATTGAAAAAGTCTTATTTCTATATATTAAAATTTGTATGAAAATTATCAGAACGTTTGAAAGTTGTTTGAAAGATTTTGTTTGTTTTTAACATTTGATTTTGGAATGAATGGACTTTAATGAGTGAAAACCAAATACATGTTAGAAATGTATTTGTTCCAAGCAAAAATTTCCATTTTGCTAATTCAAATTCTGTTTTCATTGTGATCAAAAATGAACATAGATTTAACCCACTAATGATAAGAAAAACTAAGGAACTTTCTTAGAACATTCAGTTCCTACAAATTTTAATTTGAAATTCTACCCATCTAAGGCCAGCTTTAATTGTTAAAATTAAATATGCATGCAGACTGTAAAGAAAAAAAAAACACTGGTGCTCAGTTGTTTTTAGTCAACGACACAGAAAGTATATTACTAGATTATAATGATGTGAGGGAAAATCTCCACCCTATGGCCATAAACAGATATAAAAGCCTGGCAGAGATATATCCAAGTAGTTTAGGTTCTATAATCAAACATATACAGTAAGAAGCTAGGGGATCCCAAGAGTAAAAAAAACACATACAACATTTCCAATTGGTAGCTGTTAAAGGTAACAGTGGTAATAGTCTTCAAACCCCAAAAATGGCTTGACACTTATTTTTGTCGTAGAAAATTGTTTTTACTATTTGAGGCAAAATAGTGAAAAATCTGCAATCATGTTTTAACCTGGCTTTAGCATCAGTGAATCTAAATTCAGAATATATTTTTGATTAGAGTGGTTTGTGGCTTTGACAGGTTTCTATTGCTATCTATGTTCCTGCTTGAGAGATGAAATCTATTTGCCATGGCAACCACTGGTTATTTCTATTACAACATTCCAATTATGGATTTAAATGTCTATTATCTTACCTTAGTATCCTTCTCGTCTGACTGCCCACATTTTGTGGTTGCAAAAACATGGGTCATTCTGTGCCAAGCTTCATCTATGTTCTAAGTTCATTCTTTGGCCTATTATAGTCTCATACAAAAACAGCTGTAATTCTTTGAATCACGCAACCCCCCCCCCAACATTGCCCTGAGGTCCCACACCGCAATCTAGAAGTAGGTCTTGACAAAACTGCAGGTTTTGTCACCTCCTTCTTGCAATATTAAAAAAAAAAAAAAAAACAGAGAGCTTTAAAGTATGTCTTCCTCTGCATTCCAAAATGTATTGTACAAACAGCACAGAGGCACTCCAACCATTTCTTTCTCTGATATATTTCACCCTCTACAGGGGCTTCAAGTGATTGTAAACAATCACCTTGTAAAACAACCCAATCTGTTTAAAAAATGGAAAAGGCAAAACATTTGTGTATAGATTTAAAACAACAATATAGAAACCTTGTTTTTCCCTTTTTATAATTGATCACATTCCTTCTGTTCTCAGCTGCATAACAGCTGGGGGGAGGAGAAGCAACAGCACACGGAGCTTCTAAGTGAAAGGCTGTGCAGGAGAGGCATATCAGGACAAGTATTATCATTAGAGGAGAGCAGGCTGAGTTCCCAGCACAGCTAGAGAACTGACCACAGTGTGTTCTCCTGCCTAGTGTGGTAAGTTTTTAATAGGAAAGCAGAGGGACTGGTAGGAACACCAGGGATTTCACATAAAGGAAGCAATATGAAGAGTACAGGATACTTTCTCATACAAGTACATGGTACAGCAGGTGTATATCAGGAATATGAAATGTTGGGTAACAAACATTTTAACCACTTCAATACCAGGCACTTAGACATCTTCCCGCCCAGGCCGATTTTCAGCTTGTGTCGCAATGTGAATGACAATTGCGCGGTTATGCTACACTGTACCCAAACAAATTTTTTATCATTTTGTTCCCACAAATAGAGCTTTCTTTTGGTGGTATTTGATCACCTCTGCGGTTTTTATTTTTTGTGCAACAAATTAAAAAAGACTGAAAATTTTGAAAAAAAACAAGTTTTTCTTTGTTTCTGTTAACATTTTTTGTAAATAAGTATGTTTTCTTCTTCAATGATGGGCACTGATATGGCTGCACTGAAGGGCACTGATATGGCAGCACTGATGAGCACCATTAAAGGTGGCACCAATGAGGTGGCACTGATGAGGTGGCAATGACGGGCACTGATGATGGGCACTGATAGGCAGCACTGATGGGCACTGATAGATGGCACTGATGGGCTCTGATAGGTGGCACTGGTATGCGGCACTGATGGGCACTCATAGATGGCACCGATGGGCACTCATAGGCGGCACTGATGGGCACTTGTAGGTGGCATTGATTGGTACTTATGAATGGCACTGATAGGTGGCATGGATGGCACTGATGGGCACTGATAGGTGGGCACTGATGGACACTGATGGGCACAGATGGGCACTGACAGGAGGCACCAATGGACACTGACAGGTGGCACTGATGACACTGATTGGTGGCACTAATTACACTGATTGGTGGCATTGCTGGGCAGAACTGAAATATAATGGTGCCAATCAGTGCCCATTTGTGGGCACTGATTGCCACAGATTGGGCACATTGGGCACATGTGGATGGCCATGGGGTACATACCTGGCCATCCACATGTTGCCCCCTTCCCTGGTGGTCCTAATGGCGTCCCTGGTGGTCCAGTGTGGTCATCTGAGGGGGGCTGCGCTGATAAACAGTGCAGACCCCCCTGTCAGGAAAGCCGCCGATCGGCTCTCCTCTACTCGCGTCTGTCGGCTCTTCCTATTGACATTGTGATCAGCCGTGATTGGACACGACTGATAAGGTGGTAAAGAGCCTCCGCCAGAGGCTCTTTACCAAGATCGGTGTAGCGGTGTGTCAGGCTGACACACCGCTCCATCGATCGCCGCGATGCGCGCCCACATGTGGCGGCATGTTATCCTGCTGGACATCATATGATGCCCAGTCAGGATAACAGAACCACCGCCCAGCCGTCAATCTGCTATAGGCCAGGCGGGAAGTGGTTAAGAAGATAATTATTTATTATTAAGCCCCATAGGGAGCATCAGAGAAGGGAATAGGTGTGTTGCGTTTGTGCCATTTGCATAATATGATTTCGTATTCAGAGGTACGTATATGCAGTGTACAATTCTCTTTTTGTTCCTATCACCAACAATTAAACATTAAAAAAAGGCCTACAGAACCATGTTAGAAGAGCTTGTTGTCCAGTCATGGATCATGATAACAATTTTTTATGGGATTATATAAAACAATGAAGGTAAATTAAGTGATCTTTCACATATTATTATAATGACAAGCAATTTTTGGATAACATTGGCAGTTTATATATATTCATTTGGCACAGGCTTTTCTTAAAGCAATAGAAGATTCAACAATAAATTAAGGAATCAGAATAGTCTGCAACACCCATAGATGGAAGTCTTACGAGAAGCAGACAAGAACTATAATATCACTAATTTAATTCTCTCTATTTGTTATATAAGAGAAAGACAATATTCAAACAATGTTTATTTATGGCTCCAATGTTTACTTAACACATTTGCATTTGTAGACTTCATATGTTTGTATCTCTCATTCACATTTTCAGTGAGATTAACTATTAATTTTCAGTTGATGTACTTACTGCTGTTTCCAATATTGGATATGTAAACAATGGTTCTGATTGAAATGGAGTGCTGTAATAACATTTCCTTGAGGGATCACTTTCACCAGATGGTTTTTCGTTGCTTTTATTTGAACTTTTGTTGAATGTAATCTAGTTTTAGTAATACAAACCAAATAATTCATCCATTTGTGGGGGAAAATTAAGTTTGATGATATAAAAAGAGATAAACATGTAAATTCATAGAGAAAATCTTGTAAAATATGATGCATGTATGACACACATTGGATTACCCTTTATGTTGCCTAGTCTACACTAACTCAAATACAGCTGGCTCACAGATTAGGTAAGGCAATGATACTTGAAGAAACACTGAAACTATTGGATTAAAGCCCAGTGGTCCTGACTTATCTATTTATAAATGGCATGATATTATTCTGTAATTTAAGCATTGTAAAATAATGACCAGAGGCATAGCAAATAATAGTTTTAAAATAGTACGTAAAATGGAAGCCTAAGCTTGCTTGTCTTTCTGTAAAAAAACATGGATATTGTGGAACTTGCAAACTCCGCAGCACATTCTATAAAAATGGAGGAAAGGAACAATAAAGATGCATAGAAACCAAATCAAATTTCCTCTAAACTTTAGGCCCTGCTCTAGACAAATGACAGAATTTGACTAGCCATTACTGGAAACATATCTCCCTTTCATTTCCTTTCCTTTATTTTAAAGACTATCCCTATGTCAATGCTCAGGTGGTCACATAATCAAAACTTGTCATGAAGGCTGCTCAACTCACATAGTTACATAGTTACATATAGTAGGTGAGGTTGAAAAAAGACACAAGTTCATCAAGTCCAACCTATGTAAGTGATTATATGTCAGTATTACATTGTATATCCCTGTATGTTGCGGTCATTTAGGTGCTTATCTAATAGTTTTTTGAATCTATCGATGCTCCCCGCTGATACCACCGCCTGTGGAAGGGAATTCCACATCCTTGCCGCTCTTTAATGAGTGGCCATGTGTCTTGTCAAACTCCCTTCCGCAAAAAAGTTTTACCCCTATTGTGGAGTCACCAGTATGGTATTTGTAAATTGAAATCATATCCCCTCTCACGCATCTCTTCTCCAGAGAGAATAAGTTCAGTGTTCGCAACGTTTGTTCACAATTAGGGATGAGCTTCGAGTTCGAGTCGAACTCATGTTCGACTCGAACATTGGCTGTTCGCAAGTTCGCCGAACAGCAAACAATTTGGGGTGTTCGCGGCAAATTCGAATGCCGCGGAACACCCTTTAAAAGTCTATGGGAGAAATCAAAAGTGCTAATTTTAAAGGCTAATATGCAAGTTATTGTCATAAAAAGTGTTTGGGGACCCGGGTCCTGCCCCAGGGGACATGGATCAATGCAAAAAAAAGTTTTAAAAACGGCCGTTTTTTCAGGAGCAGTGATTTTAATAATGCTTAAAGTCAAACAATAAAAGTGTAATATCCCTTTAAATTTCGTACCTGGGGGGTGTCTATAGTATGCCTGTAAAGGGGCGCATGTTTCCTGTGTTTAGAACAGTCTGACAGCAAAATGACATTTTGAAGGAAAAAACTCATTTAAAACTACCCGCGGCTATTGCATTGCCGACAATACACATAGAAGTTCATTGATAAAAACGGCATGGGAATTCCCCAAAGGGGAACCCCCGAACCAAAATTAAAAAAAAAAAATGACGTGGGAGTCCCCCTAAATTCCATACCAGGCCCTTCAGGTCTGGTATGGATATTAAGGGGAACCCCGGCCACAATTAAAAAAAAAAAATGACGTGGGGTTCCCCCTAAATTCCATACCAGACCCTTCAGGTCTGGTATGGATTTTAAGGGGAACCCCGCGCCAAAAAAAAAAAAAAAAAAACGGCATGGGGTCCCCCCAAAAATCCATACCAGACCCTTATCCGAGCACGCAACCTGGCAGGCCGCAGGAAAAGAGGGGGGGACGAGAGTGCGGCCCCCCCTCCTGAACCGTACCAGGCCACATGCCCTCAACATTGGGAGGGTGCTTTGGGGTAGCCCCCCAAAACACCTTGTCCCCATGTTGATGAGGACAAGGGCCTCATCCCCACAACCCTGGCCGGTGGTTGTGGGGGTCTGCGGGCGGGGGGCTTATCGGAATCTGGAAGCCCCCTTTAACAAGGGGACCCCCAGATCCCGCCCCCCCCTGTGTGAAATGGTAAGGGGGTACAAAAGTACCCCTACCATTTCACTAAAAAACTGTCAAAAATGTTAAAAATGACAAGAGACAGTTTTTGACAATTCCTTTATTTAAATACTTCTTCTTTCTTCTATCTTCCTTCATCTTCTGGTTCTTCTGGCTCTTCTGGTTCTTCCTCCGGCGTTCTCATCCAGCATCTCCTCCGCGGCGTCTTCTATCTTCTTCTCCTCGGGCCGCTCCGCACCCATGGCATGGGGGGAGGCTCCCGCTCTTCTCTTCTTCTTCATCTTCTTCTCTTCTTCTTTTCTTCTCTTCATTTTCTTCTCCGGGCCGCTCCTCACACATGCTAGCATGGCGGGAGGCTCCCGCTGTGTGACCCCGCCCCCCTCTGACGCACGGTGACTTGACGGGACTTCCCTGTGACGTCACGGGGAATGCCACAGGGAAGTCCCGTCATGTCCCGTGCGTCAGAGGGGGGCGGGGTCACCGGATGGCCCCGCCCCCCGTTATTTAAGAACTGTCAGACGAGGAGTGCCGTCACACAGCGGGAGCCTCCCTTCATGCCAGCATGGATGCGGAGCGGCCCGGAGAAGAAAATGAAGAAGAGAAGAAGAGAAGAAGAGAAGAAGATGAAGAAGAAGAGAAGAGCGGGAGCCTCCCCCCATGCCATGGGTGCGGAGCGGCCCGAGGAGAAGAAGATAGAAGACGCCGCGGAGGAGATGCTGGACGAGAACGCCGGAGGAAGAACCAGAAGAGCCAGAAGAACCAGAAGAACCAGAAGATGAAGGAATGTTGAGGGCATGTGGCCTGGTACGGTTCAGGAGGGGGGGGGGCCGCACTCTCGTCCCCCCCTCTTTTCCTGTGGCCTGCCAGGTTGCGTGCTCGGATAAGGGTCTGGTATGGATTTTTGGGGGGACCCCACGCCGTTTTTTTTTTTTTGGCGCGGGGTTCCCCTTAAAATCCATACCAGACCTGAAGGGTCTGGTATGGAATTTAGGGGGAACCCCACGTCATTTTTTTTTTTTAATTGTGGCCGGGGTTCCCCTTAATATCCATACCAGACCTGAAGGGCCTGGTATGGAATTTAGGGGGACTCCCACGTCATTTTTTTTTTTTAAATTTTGGTTCGGGGTTCCCCTTTGGGGAATTCCCATGCCGTTTTTATCAATGAACTTCTATGTGTATTGTCGGCAATGCAATAGCCGCGGGTAGTTTTAAATGAGTTTTTTCCTTCAAAATGTCATTTTGCTGTCAGACTGTTCTAAACACAGGAAACATGAGCCCCTTTACAGGCATACTATAGACACCCCCCAGGTACGAAATTTAAAGGGATATTACACTTTTATTGTTTGACTTTAAGCATTATGAAAATCACTGCTCCTGAAAAAACTGCCGTTTTTAAAACTTTTTTTTGCATTGATCCATGTCCCCTGGGGCAGGACCCAGGTCCCCAAACACTTTTTATGACAATAACTTGCATATTAGCCTTTAAAATTAGCACTTTTGATTATTCATGTTCGTGTCCCATAGACTTTAACGGTGTTCGCGTGTTCGAACGAACTTTTTTCCTGTTCGCAACAGGGGGGGTGTTCGGCTCATCCCTATTCACAATTAAGGTCCTCCAGACCCTTTATTAACTTTGTTGACATGACATGACAACAGACTTCAAAAGTTTTCAAAACTTTGTGATACACCTTAAATCAATTATTTTATTAGGGGACTTCACATAATACAAAACTTAAAAAAAAACAAAGTCACAATATTAACACAGTCAAAGAATTTACATGCACTTTCAAGACATAATCAGTTTTCCACTCCCATGTTATTAGTGTATTAGTAATACAATGTATTTTGTTTTTTGCTGATGTTAAAAGGGTTGTAAGCCCACTATCATTTTCAGGCAATCACCTGTGATAGATAATGCAATATCTCCAGTGTACAGTCAGGTTCTTAAATATTGGGACATCAACACAATTCTAATCTTTTTGGCTCTATACACCACCACAATGGATTTGAAATGAAAGATGTGCTTTAACTGCAGACTTTCAGCTTTAATTTGAGGGTATTTACATACAAATCAGGTGAGCGGTGTAGGAATTACCACTTTTTAAGGGACCAAAAGTAATGGGACAGATTAACAATCATCCATCAAACTTTCACTTTTTAATACTTGGTTGCAAATCCTTTGCAGACAATTACAGCCTGAAGTCTGGAATGCATAGATCTCACCAGACGCTGGGTTTCATCCCTGGTGATGCTCTGCCAGGCCTCTACTGCAACTGCCTTCAGTTCCTGCTTGTTCTTGGGGCATTTTCCCTTCAGTTTTGTCTTCAGCAAGTGAAATGCATGCTCAATTGGATTCAGGTCAGGTGATTGACTTGGCCATTGCATAACATTCCACTTCTTTCCCTTAAAAAACTATTTTGTTGCTTTCACAGTATGCTTCGGGTCATTGTCCATCTGCACTGTGAAGCGCCTTCCAATGAGTTCTGAAGCATTTTGCTGAATATGAGCAGATAATATTGCCCGAAACACTTCAGAATTCATCCTGCTGCTTTTGTCAGCAGTCACATCATCAATAAATGCAAGAGAACCAGTTCCATTGGCAGCCATACATGCCCTCGCCATGACACTACCACCACCATGCTTCACTGATGAGGTGGTATGCTTTGGATCATGAGCAGTTCCTTTCCTTCTCCATACTCTTCTCTTCCCATCACTCTGGTACAAGTTGATCTTGGTCTCATCTGTCCATAGGATGTTGTTCCAGAACTGTGAAGGCTTTTTTAGATGTTGTTTGGCAAACTCTAATCTGGCCTTACTGTTTTTGAGGCTCACCAATGGTTTACATCTTTTGGTGAACCCTCTGTATTCACTTTGGTGAAGTCTTCTCTTGATTGTTGACTTTGACACACATACACCTACCTCCTGGAGAGTGTTCTTGATCTGGCCAACTGTTGTGAATATAAAGAAAATAAAGAATGCACCGTGTTTTCTTCATGGGGAAAATAATTATTCAGTCATCCACCACAGTTGTTTAACATGGTCTTCTGGGCCTTTTGGTGTTGCTGAGCTCACCGGTGCATTCTTTATTTTTAAGGATGTTCCAAACAGTTGATTTGGCCACACCTAATGTTTTTGCTATCTCTCTGATGGGTTTGTTTTGTTTTTTCAGCCTAATAATGGCTTGCTTCACTGATAGTGACAGCTCTTTGGATCTCATATTGAGAGTTGACAGCAACAGATTTCAAATGCAAATAGCAAACTTGAAATTAACTCTGGACCTTTTATCTGCTCCTTGTAAATGGGATAATGAGGGAATAACACACAACTGGCCATGGAAC
This sequence comes from Aquarana catesbeiana, assembly GCF_042186555.1. Classification (NCBI taxonomy): domain Eukaryota; kingdom Metazoa; phylum Chordata; class Amphibia; order Anura; family Ranidae; genus Aquarana; species Aquarana catesbeiana. Next base: position 784,837,804 of record NC_133324.1, on the reverse strand, counting down.
AGCTGAGTATCCATTTGTCACATTACTTTTGATCCCTTAAAAAGTGGGAGGCACATATACAAACTGTTGTATTTCCTACACCGTTCACCTGATTTGGATGTAAATACCCTCAAATTAAAGCTGAAAGTCTGCAGTTAAAGCACATCATGTTTGTTTAATTGCAAATCCCTGGTGGTGTATAGAGCCAAAAAGATTAGAATTGTGTCGATGTCCCAATATTTATGAACCTGACTGTATATACTTTATTAAAAAAATGCCCCGCTTACGTGACCCCTGCTATTCCCTCTCCCAATCTGACAGCTACAGCAGGAGGGGCCAAGAATCCCCCACTGACCTCAGGAGGAGAGCAGAGGAGGAGAGAGGCGGTCGGTCACGTGAGCGCCGAGGGGCACTCAGAAATAAGTTATACAGGGGCATTTTTTTTAATAAAGCACATACAGAGGAGAAAAAAGAAATACTTCTGCGCTACTATAAGTGATTGTATGTGGAATGTAAACAAATGTATAAATTGGGGGGAGGTTTCTGCTCAGCACCAACTGTGTTAGACAGAGAAACAAAATAAACTAAAAAGCAAATTGAAGCGCTACCTCATCAGTAATAAATCCCACAAAAATAACTCGGTCATTACCAGTGATAACAGTGACCCCTAGTGGAGTCTATAATAGATACAAAAACAGTGCTAAGCATTCAACTAATAAAAATGTCCATGGGGATAAGTATTGAAGATCATAATTCATCCAGTCCATAAACAATGTGCATTTTCTGTATTAACGTGCAATCCACAGGGTGTCCAACTGTGAAAAATCCATAGTAATAAACTTGTGTAAACACCAAGTGTGCCCTCCACCAGTCACACTCCCTGGATGGCCCCAAATAGGCCTAGTTGCACCTTCCCCTTAGGGATATAAATCCAGTGGGTTTTAGGTTCCCATCAATGGACTCCTGTTCTTTTAAATGTTGTTCCTCATACACATCGGTAACATAAGGGTAAAGAAGGAACTAACATAGTGTAGTACGGTAAACCACGATTTTATTGAGAGATAAAAATGCTTCCACTCACATTTGTGAATGCACTAGCCCTGGTGCATACAGGTGATGAGCTCTGTACATAGAGATATGGCCCCTGAGACTGGTAATTACCTAGTTATTTTTGTGGGATTTATTACTGATGGGGTAACGCTTCACTTTGCTTTTTAGTTTAAATACAGAGGAGAGATTGCATTATCTAACACAGGGGATTGCCTGAAAATTATAAAGTTATGATAGCAGCAGAAGGGCCGGGTACTGTCACAAGCTGACAGGCGGGGGGGGGGAATGGGGAGAGGAGAGCTGCAGATGACGGAAGAATGTAAACTGACCATGGTATCAGGGTTCAGCAGCCATGATAAATTGTGGTCAGTTTACAGAGGGGAGGCCAGAAGCTGGCAGGATCAGCCAGGTATTATCAGGTGATACTGGGGGCCAAATCACACAGCACAAGCACTGTGCTGTTATTAATGCTTTAAATGGACAGGATCAATTTTTTTTTAGTGTAACAAATGCTTTAACTAATATGTGTTAAAGTGCTTTTCCATAAATGTGTACAGCTAAGGGGACTCTTGAAACAGGAAAAGGTAAACCCATAATAATCAATTTCCGCTGCAAATTCGGGTGTTTCCCAAATGGGGAGAACAGCCAATGTTCAGGCCAGACTCATGCTCAGGCAGAACCGTTCGCCCAACACTAATTATGACTGATGTGGATCTACATCGCTGGGTGACAATATTCATGATGGATTTAAAATGAGGGACATTTTTGGGAGCATTTGTTTTTTTATAAAGGACATGTCAAACACTTGAGTGTCTTTATTTCTAGGTTACATTTTTTTTTTGGTAAATGATTAGCAGTACTATGTATCCCACATTTATTCACATGGAGGCAGTATCTGGGTGCCCACTTATTGCTAAAGGGGGCTTCCAGATTCTGATAAGCTCCCCACCTGCAGACCCCCTCAACCACTAAGTAAGGGGTGTGGGGAAGAGGCCCTTGACCTCATCAACATGGGGACAATGTGTTTTGCCAGGGGGTCACTGGGACAAAGTAGTACCCCATGCTGAGGGCATTAGGCATGGTATTTTTCAGGAGTCCCCCTTAAAATCCTTTCCTGGACATAACTGTTTTATATCTCTAGTAAGATGTATAACCGCTGTTATCTGTAAACCTTTTTTAACCCAATAAAGCTCAAGGTAAAAAAAATTAAAAAATCCTTTCCTGGGGCACCTAACACTTTTTTTCCATTTAAGGTACCCCATTAAAATCCATGCCAGACACAAAGGGTCTGGTATGCATATTGTGGGAGACTCTATATTAGATATATTTTTATCATTCTTGCTGTAGGATGTTTTACAGCAAAAAATTACCTTTACAAAGAAAAATATGAAACAGTTTCCATTGCCATGAAATGAAAAAAAAAAGCACACTAATCCATCCAAAGGTCCCCAAAATATAAATCAGATCCTGGGGGGGGGGGGGTCTGTGTGCTTTAAAAAAATAAAAAAATAATCTGGCAATGACAGCTATCAAATTAATTTGCTGTCATTTTTTTTTCCGTAAATGTCAGTGTTAAAAGTAAAATCACTGCATCCCCTTGCCTATTAGCCCAGAAAATTTGCATTTTTTTCTGTTTCATTGTTTTTATTCAGAATTTGAATGTACATATAATGTAGTACAGAAGAAATAACTTGGATACAATGTCGATTAATTTTCATAAATACATTATAAGAATAGAATAGGATGACTTTTAGTCAGATCATTTGAGAGTTTATCTCAAATATATGCAAGGGTACAGATGTTGAAATTATGAGAATATCTGTATGCGCAGATAACCATCAAATGTAATTTGACAGATTCAGCTCCCATTGATTTCATTGGGGTTTGGGTTCGACATCTGAACTGAACTGAACCCAGGGCAGTTTGGCTCATAACTACTGGTTACATGAATGGATCCTGAGAGTAATGATAAATTACTGATTCTCTAAATGGTCTAATATTGTGAGTGGTGTGCCCAAGGGTTCTGTCCTGGGGCTAGTGCAGTATAATTTGTTTAGTAATGACATAGTTTCAGGGCCGGACTGGCTGCCTGCTCTGAGGCCGCTGTCAGCTGGGAGCTTTGTAACTTTTTTTTTTTTTTTTAAAGAACAGCTGAGCGAGAAGCGGCTGTGCTGTGATCAGGAGGCGGGGCTGGCTGAGGAAATATGTAGCAGGGAGGGCTGGAGGAGCAAGTGACCATCATGCAGCAGACAGTGTAACCCCCCTCCCTCTCCAGCCCGCCACATTTAAAAGTGCAGAGGTGCTGGATCGGGGCCGTCAGGAGGGAGATACAGTACCAGAAGCCGAGGAGATAGAGGAAGGTATGACCACAGCCACAGCCAAACGAATCCTGCAGCACACAAGAGCTCTGGCTGAATGAAACAAGATCGTCTGGAGCAGATGTAATGCTGGCTGGCCGGTGTCATCCAGAAATCTATGCCTTCGGGCAGTGTGCAGGTTACTATCAGCCTCCCCTCCCTCCTGTCTGGTTCTGTACTGTTTTTTTTAGCTTCCTAACCTGCACACTGATAAGATATCTGGGAGACGCTGCAGCCAGCATTCTGTGTCCAGTGAAGGGTCACATATGGCTATCTGTTTTACCATTTCAGCTCAGCTATTTAGCCAGAGCTCTGTGTGTTCTGCACAGTTTGATTTTTTTGGATGATTTACTGCTGATTCAGGCTGGAAGCTTCACAGACTCATTAACTGTTTAAAGTTCTCCACTAATCCTGACCACTTCACTGTAAGACAATTAGAATTTTGGAAATTGGATGTGTTGCTGTCTTCTGGCACTTAGTTGTACTTTAAAAGGAGGATTACTAACTTGATCTTGAAGAGCTGGTTTAAGTAGAGTGGCGCAGCCCTACTATATGCTTTTACACAGAGTTCAGCCATACATGCATTCCCTGCCCATCTCCTGTATCATGTCTGCAGTAAGGATGAGCTCCGGCGTGTTCGCACAGCCCATGTGCAGAGCCCGCCAGGAAGTCGGCGCTGCGCTAATCACAGTGAGCGGCTGCAGAGATCGGGAAATGTCTCACTGCCTGTGATTAGCACAGCACAGTGCCAACTTCCTGGCTGGCTCTGCCCATGGGCTGTGCAAACACGCCGGAGCTCATCCTTATTCTGCAGTCTCTGACCATCTCCTCTAATGTGTCTGCAATCTCAGACCATCTCCTGTATCATGTCTGCAGTCTCTGACCATCTCCTGTATCATGTCTGCAGTCTCTAACCATCTCCTGTATCATGTCTGCAGTCTCTGGCCATCTCCTGTATCATGTCTGCAGTCTCTGACCATCTCCTGTATCATGTCTGCAGTCTCTGACCATCTCCTGTATCATGTCTGCAGTCTCTGACCATCTCCTGTATCATGTCTGCAGTCTCTGGCCATCTCCTGTATCATGTCTGCAGTCTCTGACCATCTCCTGTATCATGTCTGCAGTCTCTGACCATCTCCTGTATCATGTCTGCAGTCTCAGACCATCTCCTGTATCATGTCTGCAGTCTCTGACCATCTCCTGTACTATGTCTGCAGTCTCTGACCATCTCCTGTACTATGTCTGCAGTCTCTGACCATCTCCTGTATCATGTCTGCAGTCTCTGACCATCTCCTGTATCATGTCTGCAGTCTCTGACCATCTCCTCTAATGTGTCTGCAGTCTCTGACCATCTCCTCTAATGTGTCTGCAGTCTCTGACCATCTCTTGTATCATGTTCACAATCTCTGACCATTTCTTGTATCATGTTCACAATCTCTGACCATCTATTGTAGTGTGTCTTACACACATACAAAAATGACATTTAAATCCTGCAAGGCTATTTAAAAACACCTGAACATATTCAAAAAATATGGAGATTTGGTCACACTCCAAATGAATGAAAGGTCCTGCATCTCAACCATGGGAGATACACTCCTCTTTTATGGGAGAACTGAAGGGACTCCTCCTATGAACTGGTGGACACTAATAAGAGGTAATGGGGGGGGGGTGGAGTTCTCCCATAAAGAGGAGTGTATCTCCAATGGTTGAGACGCAGGATCTTTCATTCTTTTATTAGTGTAGGACCCACTAATTAAGGGGTACTTTGATGCAGTAAGTGGGCTGCCATATAGTGTGACCAAATCCCCATTTTTTTTGAATATGTTCGGGTTTTTTTAAATATCCTTGCAGGATTTAAATGTCATTTTTGTATGTGTGCACTGTAATATTTTTACTGTTTGTTGGTCTTATCAGCACCATCTTGAATGTAAACGCATTGTAGGGTGTGCCCCCCAAGTATGATTTTGTTTTTTTACACATACAGAACTCGCATCGTGTGTGTGTGTAGATAGATAGATAGATAGATAGATAGATAGATAGATAGATAGATAGATAGATAGATAGATAGATAGATAGATAGATAGATAGATAGATAGATAGATCTCTATCATTTTATGCAATAAATGGGCATGTAGCCATTTACTTTCCGGAAAGAGGGAGAGGAAAGTGGGCAAGAAAGGAAATAATAGAGGGAAAAAAGAGAGAATGCATGGAAAAGAGGGGAAGAGACATAATAAGAGAGAGAACAAGAAAGATGGATAGAGGGAGAGATGGGGAAAAAAACAAGAAATTATGATAGAGAGAAATAAAGGGGAAAGAAAGGAGAACAAAGAGGAGTGGTACATCCTAAAATGTACCATAAGGGGTTTAATACAGTATGAGTGGAAGAGACTCGGGGAGCGCTAAATGTCCGCCGGTTAGGGGTGCAATTTACTTGCCTACCTTGGGTGCTGACAACCCACGCTACGTCCCTGGGGCTGGTATTAAAATTATTTCCAGGGCTGGTTTTTATTCCCAGTCCGGCCTTGCATAGTTTGGAGTATAAAGGTTCAATTTCGATGTTTGCTGATGATAACAGATTATAAAGGGAAATAACTTTGGCACAGGATATAGCATCACTACAGGATGACCCTTACAAAATATGGGGCTGGACAGCAATATGGCAGATGACATTTAACAATCACAAATGTAAAGATATGCCTTTGGGTGACAAAAGTTCACTGGTTCAGCCATATCCTGAATATGCAGTTCAGTTTTGGTTGCCAATTGTCAGGATAAATGTTAAATTAGAGTTCAGTGAAGGGAAACAAAATCAATAAGGGGGATTGTGGACTGCAGCTATAAGGATCAATTACATAGATTACATTTAATCACTCTGGAGAAGAGGCACTTAAGAGGGAATATGATTATATTGAACAAATATATTAGAGGTGACGTCAATAATTGTAATAAGCTGTTTACTCTAAGGTCCCTGTAGAATACACAAGACCATGGCTTAAAGTTAGAAGAAAGGAGGGCTAACCCTAGAGTGCATAAAGGGTTCCTAATGCCGCGTACACACGAGCGGACTTTCTATCCTACTTGGTCCGGCACACTTTCCGACGGACTTTGTCCGCCAGGTGCGCCGGACTTTAAAACGAACGGACTTGCCCACACACGCCGGGATTTTCCGGCGGGCTAAGTCCGCCCGTCTTTCCGACGGACTTTCGCCGGAGTTCCGGCGGACTTTCAGAATGAACGGACTTGCCCACACACGGACAAGTCCGTTCATTTTGAACGTGACTCAGGTGCGACGGGACTAGAGAAGGATGTCAATCTTGCCGCTTTTATCGGCGAGATTGACACCTTGCTAGCCCCGTCGTGGGGCATACCAGGCCCTTAGGTCTGGTATGGATTATAAAGGGGAACCCCGCTACGCCGAAAAAACGGCGTGGGGTCCCCCTAAAATCCATACCAGACCCCGATCCGAGCACGCAGCCTGGCCGGTCAGGAAAGGGGGTGGGGACGAGCGAGCGCCCCCCCCCCTCCTGAACCGTACCAGGCCGCATGCCCTCAACATGGGGGGTGGGTGCTTTGGGGGAGGGGGGCGCCCTGCGCCCCCCCCCCCAAAGCACCTTGTCCCCATGTTGATGAGGACAAGGGCCTCTTCCCGACAACCCTGGCCGTTGGTTGTCGGGGTCTGCGGGCGGGGGCTTATCGGAATCTGGGAGCCCCCTTTAATAAGGGGGCCCCCAGATCCCGGCCCCCCACCCTATGTAAATGAGTATGGGGTACATGGTACCCCTACCCATTTACCTAGGAAAAAAGTGTAAGTAATAAAACACACTACACAGGTTTTTAAAATATTTTATTAAACAGCTCCGGGGGGGGGGTCTTCCTCCGGCTTCGGGGGTCTTCTTCCGGCTTCGGGGGTCCCTCCGCTTCATCTTCTCCCGGCGTCCGGTTGGTTCTTCTCCGCTCTCCGGCCTCTTCTCCCGGTGTCGCAGGTCTTCGGCCGGCCCCTCCGCTCTCTTCATGTAGCTCTATTGCGAGCGGAGGTCCGGACTTCTGGGCTTCTTGGCTTCTTGGCTTCTCTTCTCTTCCCCCAGATGTTGACACGACGCTCTCTCCGGCTGGACTGGTCTCTGAGGGCTGCGTTGTGACTTATATAGGCGGAGACCCCGCCCCCATATGATGTCACAGTCCTTGGGCATGCTGGGACTGTGACGTTTTAGGGGGCGTGGTCGACCACGCCCCCTAAAACGTCACAGTCCCAGCATGCCCAAGGACTGTGACATCATATGGGGGCGGGGTCTCCGCCTATATAAGTCACAACGCAGCCCTCAGAGACCAGTCCAGCCGGAGAGAGCGTCGTGTCAACATCTGGGGGAAGAGAAGAGAAGAGAAGCCAAGAAGCCAAGAAGCCCAGAAGTCCGGACCTCCGCTCGCAATAGAGCTACATGAAGAGAGCGGAGGGGCCGGCCGAAGACCTGCGACACCGGGAGAAGAGGCCGGAGAGCGGAGAAGAACCAACCGGACGCCGGGAGAAGATGAAGCGGAGGGACCCCCGAAGCCGGAAGAAGACCCCCGAAGCCGGAGGAAGATCCCCCCCCGGAGCTGTTTAATAAAATATTTTAAAAACCTGTGTAGTGTGTTTTATTACTTACACTTTTTTCCTAGGTAAATGGGTAGGGGTACCATGTACCCCATACTCATTTACATAGGGTGGGGGGCCGGGATCTGGGGGCCCCCTTATTAAAGGGGGCTCCCAGATTCCGATAAGCCCCCGCCCGCAGACCCCGACAACCAACGGCCAGGGTTGTCGGGAAGAGGCCCTTGTCCTCATCAACATGGGGACAAGGTGCTTTGGGGGGGGGGGGCGCAGGGCGCCCCCCTCCCCCAAAGCACCCACCCCCCATGTTGAGGGCATGCGGCCTGGTACGGTTCAGGAGGGGGGGGGGGCGCTCGCTCGTCCCCACCCCCTTTCCTGACCGGCCAGGCTGCGTGCTCGGATCGGGGTCTGGTATGGATTTTAGGGGGACCCCACGCCGTTTTTTCGGCGTAGCGGGGTTCCCCTTTATAATCCATACCAGACCTAAGGGCCTGGTATGCCCCGCGCTCGCCGCAATAGGAAGATTTGTTTTTCCTATTGCAGCGAGCGCGAGATGCAATACCATCCCCCCGTGTCGCATTTGGTCCGTCGGACCAGCCTACACACGAGCGGGCTTTCCGTCGGACCAGCACACACACGAGCGGACTTTCCGCCCGAAACTGAGTCCGACGGAAAGATTTCAAACATGTTTAAAATCTAGGTCCGGCGGGCTTTTGGGAAGAAGTCCGCCGGAAAAGTCCGCCGCCGCCCACACATGGGCGGATTGTCCGGCACACTCTGGTCCGCCGGACCAAGTATGCCGGAAAGTCCGACCGTGTGTACGCGGCATAACTGTTACAGAGGTTAAAATGTGGAACGTCCTCCTTTAGGAAGTGGTACTAGCTGACAGAGTACACAATTTCACAAAACTTTTAGATGTCTTCCTCAGGAAGAAGAATATACAGGGTTATGGGAACTGTTAAAGAATTAATCACAGAAAGGTTGAACTGGATGGAAATATGTCTTCTTTCAACCTTATAAACTATGTCACTATGGGGTTTATTTACTAAAGCTGCAAAATCAGTCTCATTTCTGCATAGAAACCAATCAGCTTCCAGGTTTTATTGCCAAAGCTTAATTGAACAAGCTGAGGTTAGAAGCTGATTGGTTTCTCTGCAGGAGTGAGACTGATTTTGCACTCTCCAGCTTTAGTAAATAAACCCCTATGTAACTATATTTTTGAACAAACTTTAATTAAGACTCTTCAGTGCAGGTTATTTTATTAAAGGAATAGAGCCTTTTTATTTAGCTAGGTGTGTGTTAACTTAACAATGTCAGTATACATCTTGAAATGTATGTATACTTTTCAAAGTTGTTTTTTGATAAATAAGGTGAAGCTATGTTCACTCTGATTGCCCAACTCATGTGTTAAAAAAAACAAAACAAAATAAAACAAGATAAAACAAGATTTTTCTAACATATGACTGAACAATAAAAGTGAATACAACCTCAAATGCTCCCTGGCAACTACAAGCAACCATCTGACAAACATCAGTGTGCCTGTTATCCATCAGTGCCAATTAGCGAACCTGTTGCCCATTAGCAGTGTACCTGTCGCACATTGCCCATCAGTGTTCCATCAGCAGTGTACCTGTCACACATCACCCATCAGTGCTCATAAGCAGTACAGCTGTCGCACATTGCCCATCAGTGCCCTTCAGCTGTGTACCTGTTGCACATCGGCCATCAGTGCCCATCAGCAGTGCACCTGTCGCACATCATCCATCAATGCTGCCATCTGCAGTGTACCCATCACATAGCTGCCCAACAGCAGTGTACCCATCACACAACCTTTCCATCAGCAGAGTACCTGTCACACAGCCACCAGAACCAGCCATGTTCAAAACATTTTACACTAGCGAGGAGGCGTTTCAAACCCTTAGTATACTGGATAAGAGCAGCGGGAGCTCTCACCGACCAATGCCAATTCCTTTGAAAGTAGTGGATCAGCAACCAAATCAGAGAAGGAAAGGGTCCCTCCTAAAAGGATAAGTCACTCTGAAAATCAGGCAGCCACCAGCAGCGCCACACACCCCAATGGTGAATCGGAAAACACTAACGGTGCTAGATTCCTGGATGAAAGGCCCGGTACCAGCACTGGAACATCACATCAGACTCCAAGAATTAGGGACCATTCAACTCTCCCAGATGCTCTTGCAAACCCATTATGGCTGCCAAGCTGGGTATCAAGCAATAGATTCCCAGTAAAAGGGCCAGATATGGAGTAAAGCTCTACAAGCTGTATGAAAGGGCAATAGGATATATGTATGCTTTCTATGTGTACGAGGGCAAAGATTCATGCCCAACCTACATCAGCACAAATAGAAAAATTGTCTGGGACCTGGCATTTTCAAAAAGGGTTATTACATCTACCTGGATAACATCTATACAAGTCTGCTCCTTTTCCGCAACCTGTACCTCCAGAAAACCTTGGCTTGCAGTACCACCTGAACAAGCAGGAAGGGCTTCCCACAAAGTCTGGTGACCACAAGCTTACAAGGGGGGAATCAGCAAGTCTAAGGAAGGATAATGTGTGAAGTGGAGGGATAAAAGAGATGTATACCTCTGTCCACTGTCCACAAAGACATCTTAATTAAAATTCCCAGATGACACGGTCCCATCCAAAAGCCTGCATGCATCCAAGATTATAACCTGTACATGATGGGGGGGGGGGTGTATTTCAACAGTCAGATGCTATGGATCTATTTAGAACAAAAAAGTTGCAATCTACCTTTTTCATTATGCCATTTATAATGCATATGTCATCTACCACAAATGCACGGAAAGATCTACCACTTTTCTTAAATGTATAGAAGATATTGTCACTTCCTTTATCTACCAGCAAGGATCCACCCCCCAGAACATTCTTCCAACAGAAGCAGGCTTAAAGCGGGGGTCCACCTATCTATCGTTTTTTTTTTTTTTTTTGAGTTCATTCACAAACTTTTCTTCTCAGCATTACATACTCACATATTGTGTATAATATGTCCGCCTGTGTCAGATTTCTTCGGAAAGAATAACTTATATTATTCACTGCAGGCGGTTTCCATCTTCATTGTGGGCATTTGAAGCCCACAAGCATTTATTTCCTGGATGTGGTGAATGCTGTGCTCCCAGCATTCACCGCTCGTTCCCTCTCATGCTCAGTGGCATCCTGGGAAGCCTGAGACTAGCTCCCAGGAGTCTGGGAGAGGCTAGAAACACGCCTACTCCCACGGGAGGAGAACCAGGAAGTGCAAAGAAGAATAGAAAAATAAAAGGTAATTACGGGGATTTCAATTTTTTTAAATGGCATGTCAGCATCTAGGCAAGAAAGAGAATACATACAGATATTGTTCAAAATTTGGGTGGAACTCCGCTTTAAGATGCCAAAAAAGATGCAGGCTATGCAGTAGAGGGGAAGTTAGAAGCGACACCAGTTTTCATTGTCCCCAATGTCCCTTCCAACCAGGCCTATGCATTGAAGCCTGCTTCCGGCGTTATCACCCGTCACTAAAATATTAGTCCATAATTCTAACAGCCTGCCAATTCCCCGTTCCTAATATCTGTGCTGATCATTTGACTGCCGCCTCAACTGACCATGCCTTTGCCTTCCACCTTAACTGTCCTTGGCCTGTGTATCAACTATGCCTCTGCCTGCAGTCTGCATTGTTTATCAACCACATATCTACAGTACCTTCTACCTGCACTGACCTCAGCCTGTTAATCAACCATGTTTTTTGCCTGCCATTTGGACTAATCTTTTGCCCTGCTACTGTTGTAGTGGGATTGAAGATAACACAGGGGTTTCACATATGTGAGGTGCTTCAGAGTAATATTCTGAGTAGAGAAAAACTGTTTTTGTTTTTCTCCAGGTTTTGTAATTTCCAGATCAGGGTCTGGAGTCCGGAGGCTTTGAAGAGATTTGGGTGGGAAAAAGTCTCTAACCCTGTGCCCAAGTCTTTCCTGCTTGCTGCCTGGACCAATACTTTGACTGTGCTTACCATATCTCTGCCTGTTGCCTGTACTAGCCCAGGACTTTTTATGGACCATGTTTCTGCCTGCTGCCTGAACCAATACTTTGGCTGTGCTGACCATATCTCTGCCTGCTGCTTGTACTGAACCTGGACTGTTTATAGACCATGTTCCTGCCTGCTGCTTGGATGTCAGCTTGCTGCCTGAACTGACCCTGTCATGTTTATAGACCATATTTCTGCCTGCTGCCTGGACGATTCCTTTGGCTGTTGCTGACCACATTTTTGTCTGCTTCCTGGACCAATGCTCTCCTCAAAACACTGGTAATCGTTTGTTTACTCTTTGTTCAGCCTCTTATACTTCCTGGCCAGTGAACATAGCATTGTGCTATGGGTGCAACTAAGTAGGTTAGGCTTTCTTGAATTTTAGGAAAAGGAACTGCTGTAGGTGAAGCTACACTATGCTATATCCACTGACTGTTGGTTGATTTGTGTGTTACACAGGTTGCATAATGTGGTATCCCCATAAGCTGGAGTAGCAGAATGTAATTTGGGGTGTCCTAAGTATGTCTATGCTGTGTGTTAGAAATATCTTTTAAATTGACAACTTTGTGTAAAAAAAAATGTTTTTTTTTTCTCCACATTTTTCAAAAACCTGTGGAAAAAATTATATGTTCGGAAGACTTATTATGCCTTATAGGAAATATGTTGTGGGTGTTTGCTTTCCGAAACTGTCAAAAATGTTAAATCTTCTTCTTCTGGTTCTTCTGGCTCTTCTGGTTCTTCCTCTGGCGTTCTCGTCCAGCATCTCCTCCACGGCATCTTCTATCTTCTTCTCCTTGGGTCGCTCCGCACCCATGGCATGGGGGGAGGCTCCCGTTCTTCTCTTCATCTTCTTCATCTTCTTCTCTTCTTCTTTTCTTCTCTTCTTCTCTTCTTCATTTTCTTCTCCGGGCCGCTCCGCACCCATGCTGGCATTGAGGGAGGCTCCCGCTGTGTGACGGCATCTCCTCGTCTGATGGTTCTGAAATAATGGGGGCGGGGCCACCCGTTGACCCCGCCCCCTCTGACGCACGGCGACTTGACGGGACTTGACGGGACTTCCCTGTGACATCACGGGGAATGCCACAGGGAAGTTCCGTCATGTCCCGTGCATCAGAGGGGGGCGGGGTCACCGGGTGGCCCTGCCCCCCGTTATTTAAGAACCGTCAGACGAGGAGACGCCGTCACACAGCGGGAGCCTCCCTCCATGCCAGCATGGATGCGGAGCGGCCCGAAGAAGAAAATGAAGAAGAGAAGAAGAGAAGAAGAGAAGAAGGAAGAAGAAAAGAAGATGAAGAAGAAGATGAAGAGAAGAGCGGGAGCCTCCCCCCATGCCATGGGTGCGGAGCGGCCCGAGGAGAAGAAGATAGAAGACGCTGCGGAGGAGATGCTGGACGAGAATGCTGGTGGAAGAACCAGAAGAACCAGAAGAAGAAGAAGATGAAGGTAGATAGAAGAAAGAAGAAGCATTTAAATAAAGGAATTGTCAAAAACTGTCTCTTGTCATTTTTAACATTTTTGACAGTTTTTTAGTGAAATGGTAGGGGTAAGTACCCCTTACCATTTCACACAGGGGGGCGCCGGGATCTGGGGGTCCCCTTGTTAAAGGGGGCTTCCAGATTCCGATAAGCCCCCCGCCTGCAGACCCCCACAACCACCGGCCAGGGTTGTGGGGATGAGGCCCTTGTCCTCATCAACATGGGGACAAGGTGTTTTGGGGGGCTACCCCAAAGCACCCTCCCAATGTTGAGGGCATGTGGCCTGGTACGGTTCAGGAGGGGGGCCACACTCTCGTTCCCCCCTCTTTTCCTGCAGCCTGCCAGGTTGCGTGCTCGGATAAGGGTCTGGTATGGATTTTTGGGGGGACCTCACGCCGTTTTTTTTTGGCGCGGGGTTCCCCTTAAAATCCATACCAGACCTGAAGGGTCTAGTATGGAATTTAGGGGGACCCCACGTCATTTTTTTTTTATTTTGGCCGGGGTTCCCCTTAATATCCATACCAGACCTGAAGGGCCTGGTATGGAATTTAGGGGGACCCCCACGTCATTTTTTTTTTTAAATTTTGGTTCGGGGTTCCCCTGTGGGGAATTCCCATGCGGTTTTTATCAATGAACTTCTATGTGTATTGTCTGCAATGCAATAGCCGCGAGTAGTTTTAAATGGGTTTTTTCCTTCGAAATGTCATTTTGCTGTCAGACTGTTCTAAACACGGGAAACATGTGCCCATTTACAGGCATACTATAGACACCCCCCAGCTACGAAATTTAAAGGGATATTACACTTTTATTGTTTGACTTTAAGCATTATTAAAATCACTGCTCCTGAAAAAACGTCCGTTTCTAAAACTTTTTTTTGCATTGATCCATGTCCCCTGGGGCAGGACCCGGGTCCCCAAACACTTTTTATGACAATAACTTGCATATAAGCCTTTAAAATTAGCACTTTTGATTTCTCCCATAGACTTTTAAAGGGTGTTCAGCGGCATTCGAATTTGGCGCGAACACCCCAAATTGTTCGCTGTTCGGCGAACTTGCGAACAGCCAATGTTCGAGACGAACATGAGTTCGACTTGAACTCGAAGCTTATCCCTAGTGCCTACAAATAAAGATGATGTACTTGAACAAAGGACCCAAAATGCATACGGCGTATTCATTTTCAGAATATAAAGGAACAAAAAGTTCAGATTTTTCATATGGGAAAACGTAAATACACCCTAACATTTATAACCACTTCAAGTCCGTGAAATTAAAATTAATTTTTCAAATTAGCTGCCAATGATTAGAACCTCCTTAGGGAGTATGCAGGTGGAAGGTAACCTATTTAAATCTCACACATAGGGTCTGTTGCTATTTTTGCTATTAACATGCTATTGACATCATCATAATCTACAAATACGATTGTAAATTGTTCAAGACTGGCCATGTCAGCAAATTTTACCCAAGAGCTGACACCTGACGCTAAAGGAAAACCCAAAAATGTAAACAGTGGCTTTGCAGGTAACTCCTGCTACAGTTGGTGTCAAAGTGAATGCATCAACAATCAAAAAGGGACTTCACCCACTTAAAACAGTTTGCCAGTAAATAGATGAGCAAGGAATAGGCCCTCTGGATAGAGTTGTTTGGTAACAGAAACAGTAGACATGTTCACAGTAGACATGCAGTATTTTAACATGGTTGTGGAAATGTTATAATTTATGGATGCTTTGCTGCTTTAAGGCCTGGGAAGCTCACAGTCATCAACCAACTATACATTTTACATAATTTCTAATTGTGCTAGACGAGTATGTAAGGCCATCTGTCGAAATGTTTAAGTTTCAACGTGATAATGATCCTTGCAATTCCACCAAGGAATGGCTCAAAAATATTAAATAGAGAGTTAAGCCCTGGTTAACTGAAATTCCTATTGAAGTTTAATAGGGTGATTTTGAAACAGGCAATTAGTTCAAGGGAACCCACAAACATCTTGCAACTGAAGGAATTTTGCATTAGGAAGTGGTCAAAAATGTCAGAAATTGGTGGGCAGTTATACAAAATGACTACAAGGAGTTGTATTTGCTACAGGGTGCAAAACCAGCCTTTGATGCCAAGGGTGTACTTTCATTTTCCACTGTATACCACTACATCTCTTAATACTTTTCCTGAATAAATACTTGAAAAGGCTACTTTTTGGTGTAGTTTTATTCAAGTATATTACATGTATCTATAAGCACTGTCTAGATAAAGCTCTAATGTTTGCCTGTATATTATGTTACAATAGTCAAGTATTTCCATGGTGCATTTCCACATGACTTCACATGAGTGCAAAGGTGTTTTTGATAATTAATTTTTATCAGAATCTGGAAAGACTGCAAAAAAAAAAAAACATATTACAAAAACAGTTAGCCATTTTAAAAGCCAATATGCTTACATGACTGAAGACCAGAAACTCTAAACGGTAAATAAATTAAATTTGTCTTGACAAGGAACACATAAAGAAGCATTTCTGTATCCAGAGTCATTTATAGTATCATGTCACCTCCCTAGTGGTACTTATTCACTGTGATGTTTTCCTGTTCAAAATAGCTCAGAATGTGCATGTGAATCAACTGCATATTTCAAAGTTCTAAGACTCAAAGGTAAACAAACTAGAATGTGACAGGAAGAACAAAGACTCTTATATTCATATACAGTAGTGCACTAAAATAATTCATTCTAATGCCCTGTACACATGATCGGACATTGATCGGACATTCCGACAACAAAATCTATCGGATTTTTTCCTATAGATGTTGGCTCAGACTTGTCTTGCATACACACGGTCGCACAAAGTTGTCGGAATTTCCTAACGTCAAGAACGCGGTCACGTACAACACGTACGACGGGACTATAAAAGGGCAGTTCAATACCAAGCACGCCACCCTTTGGGCTCTTTTTGCTAATCTCGTGTTAGTAAAAGTTTGGTGAGAGACGATTTGCGCTTTTCAGACTTGTGGTTTTCAGAACGTTTTTCTGCTGTTCAGTTTGCGCTTGTTTGTTTGTATCTAGACTTCAGTGCGTGTAGTGAGTTTGCATTGATTTATCATTGTGTTTGCTTTGCTCCGTGAGATCCGTGAGAATAATCCTGACGATTTCAGGATTTTTCTCAGGATGATGGACCCTGTTTTTCACCATTTGTTGGCTTTGCTGACCCCTTATATCAGCAGGCAGGATACCTGCATGCGGCAAGCCATCACTCCGGAGCAGAGGCTAGTCGCCACGTTGCGGTACTTGGCAATGGGGAGAAGCCTTCAGGACCTCAAGTTCTCGACAGGCATCTCCTCCCAGGCTCTGGGAATCATTATCCCAGAGACCTGTTCTGCCATCATCCAGGTCCTGCAGAAGGACTATATTAAGGTAAGATTTTTATTCTTTAACATCACATTTTATTGTATTTAATGTTTGATAATATATTGTATTTCTTTCATCATTCCCTAATTACCATGATTGTAATATGCTGTGAATGTCCCCTCTCTCCTCATGCATGCTGGAATTTTTTAACATGTTTTTTTGTCCTTCATACATATTTGCCTTCACTTACCTCCCCAGCATGCTTTCCTGGGCCTATATCCAATTCGCCTAGTCACTTAACAATGTATTTTTTCAGCTCCATAGTAGTGCTTTACCCTAAACACCCCCTAAAATGTGTACAAATGTTATTTGTGTCCTTAAATTCTGGCAGAGTGCCAGAGGCTTTTTTTGGGTCTCAAACTCATTTGGAACCCTCCCTCCCCCCAACCGCTAATTCAACCCATAACAATCCTCTATCTGCTGACTTTGCCAAACCCATACACACTATACCTACCTCTTTTGTGGTCAGATTTCTGTATGAATTCCCCAAAGCATGTATCCTATTATTATCTTGATAGGCAATTGTAGAATGTTAAAGGAGTGCTCCAATTTGGACAGTGTGTATTTATATTTTTGTATTATGACACTTCTTAAGTGTCCAGTGGGCTGGCAATAGTGTAAGTAAGGAGGGCGTGGCCAAAGTAATACACATTATTTAGGCATTCATCTCTCAATGAAGTGGAGAGGGTTACCTGTCCAAAACATCTCCCCCCTAAAATTTTAACAATGGGCCATCAGAGGGGGTGAGGAATCTGATAGGTGGACCTTATACTTTCGTCTTTAAATACTCCCAAAAATAAATGTTATACTGATGTTGGCCAAGAATGTTTGTGTCTAATCTGCTTTCAATGCTTATGTGCAAAATGACTAATTTTTATTTTCTGGTTTCTGGTCAGTTTCCTTCCAACCCACAGGAATGGCAGACTGTGGCCTCCCACTTTGCCCAGGGTTGGAACTTTCCCAACTGCGTAGGGGCAATTGATGGGAAACACATCCACATAGTCCCACCCCTCAACTCGGGGTCATACTATTATAATTACAAGGGGTTCAATAGTATTGTGATGTTGGCAGTGGTGTCGGCTAGTTCCTGTATGTGGACGTGGGGAAGAATGGCCGGATGTCGGATAGTGGAGTCATCACCCAGACCGAGTTCTACAGGCGTCTCCAGAATGGTAGCTTGGGCTTGCCACCTCCAGAAGACAATGCGGAAGGACTCCCATTCATCTTCATTGCGGATGGGGGACAATCTTATGCGGCCATTCCCTATGACCCTCACCCTGGACCAGAGGGTTTTTAATTACCGGCTGGCCAGAGCCAGAAGAGTGGTGGAGAATACGTTTGGAATAATGGCCAGCCGGTTCTGCCTTACTGCTTGGCTTTCTTTTAGCTGTCTCCTCGGTTATCTTTTATTAATATTCTAATTTTTTGGCCTTTTTCTTCAACAGTGCAAACGAAATTTAGTTGACACATGAGGTGACAATCTCTTCTTCGGCTCACTATTATTATTATTATTATGTTGTGGGTCTGCTACACACACACCTTGTTTTTGTTGTTAATGTATGTAATGCATTACTGACAAAAATATTAATAATTTTCAACACCATGACCGAAATTTGGGGAGTCCTGAAAATGGCGTGATTGTGTAAAATTAGAAAGCACTGTTGGTGTTATTTACTAAAGGAAAATACACTTTGCACTACAAGTGCACTTGAGACTGCACTGAAACTGCACTTGTAGTGCAAAGTGGATTTGCCTTTAGTAAATAACCCACATTGTCACTGAAAACAACACTTTACTGCAAACAATACTTTTGAGCATTGAAAGAAGAAGCCACACATTGTTGATAATCAAATCAAAGCACAATCACATGTGCGTTTCTAAAATGGTTTTTGAACAAACCAACATTTTTGTTGTATAACTTTTTTTAGGTCACATTAAGTAGAAATTGCCTTTTAAGGTAAAACAGGCATGTTTAAACCCATAAAACAATACACAACTCTGGAACTTACAAAGTTCAACTTTTATAAAGTGAAGGCAATATCAGACATGAGTATGTACAAACTGTGTTTGATATTGCGTTCAGCAGATGGGATGATGTCACCCCTGTAAAAGCCAAATTTAGAAGATGCACACAAATTGCCTAATGTCAACATGTGCTAGCTGCCATCAGGGGGGATCAATGGACATGTTTTGTGGGTGTAACCCCTTCCTCTCAGCTACTTTATTATTGATGAAGGGGTTGCACCCACAAAACACGTACATTGATCTCCCGTGATGGCAGATAGCACATGTTGACACACTGTGTGCATCTTCCAAAATTTGGCTTTTAACATACGTAAAACATTTTGTCACAAAAAAGAGAAGAAATTTAGGGATTTCTGGGTGTTTTAGATTCTCCCTAAACCATCAATGATGTTCTTCAATTTGTTTTGAACAACATTGATGTTTTGCTTTAGGTTTTCTAAATCTCTATTACACCCTATTATCTCCCCGATGAGGATCTGGGCACTTTCACTGGTGATATGACATTCCTCTTCCATAACATCCCAATCACCTACAAAAAAAACAAAAAAACACACCATGTATTATAAATATGCAGGCATCCATCTCTTACCTGAGGCTGTGGTCGCAGGTACTCACCTGTTGTGGTGACAATTTCTACAACGTCTCCCTCCTCCTCCTCTGGTTGGATTTGAGGGATTTCCCCTTCTTCCTGAGGTGGGGGGGTCCCTGGTCTCCTCTGATGAGTGGTGTCCTCCAAGTCTTTTCTATGTGAACAAAAATAGGTATACTTAGCACACAGATATTTGATGGCAGAAATAGTAATATGAAACATTGTTTGGAAGTGGGATACAATTGTCTGTTTTGGCAGAGTTCCGGGCTGAAGAATTTTTTTGTCCTTTGTAAAGCTTGAATACTTACCTGTTTTGTGCAAGCTTAACAGATGGAGATACCCCTATAGTATTCACTGGAGCACCTGTGTGGGCCCCCTAATAAAAAGGGTGTTCTTTTGTCCCACACTAGTGCTCCAGTGTCCAGATGTGTAAACAACTGCTGAGTGTCCTCTCCTTACACAGAATCTAGTTTGCATTTCATTCTAGTTACAAACCCATCTAGACAACAAACTTTTATTAATAGAAGTAGGCCCGAAAAAACGTAATGAACTGCATGTGGCCAAAACATTGTATTTTAGTTGGCGAACGAACAATGTTTCTTACGAATGATTAACCGGTTCCCGACTGGCGCATACCGATGTAGGTCGGCAGAATGGCACAGCTGGGCAAATGGACGTACCTGGCCGGGAGCTGGCCGGGAGCTCCGTGAGTCGGGTCGCGGGTCCCACGGACTCGATCGGGATTTTTGGGATACCCGCGATCGCCTCACGGAGAGGACGAATGGAGAGATGCTGATGTAAACAGCATCTCCCCGTTCTGCCTAGTGACAAGTGTCACTCGATCTCTGCTCCCTGTCATTGGGAGCAGAGATCAGTGACGTCACACACCAGCCCATCCCCCTGACAGTTAGAAATCACTCCCCTAGGACACACTTAACCCCTCCCCGCCCCTAGTGGTTAACCCCTTCACTGCCAGTGTCATTTACACAGTAATCAATGCATTTTTAATTGCACTGATCGCTGTATAAATGACAATGGTCCCAAAAATGTGTCAAAAATGTCCGACATGTCCGCCATAACGTCGCAGTCACAATAAAAATCACTGATCGCCGACATTTCTAGTAAAAAAAATTTTTAATAAAAATACTATAAAACTATCCCCTATTTAGTAAACACTATAACTTTTGCGCAAACCAATCAATCAACGCTTATTGCGATTTTTTTTTACCAAAAATATGTAGAAGAATAAGATCGGCCTAAAATGAGGAAAAAAAATGTTTTTTTATATATTTTTGGGGGATATTTATTATAGCAAAATGTAAAAAATAATGTGTTTTTTCAAAATTGTCGCTCTTATATTGTTTATAGAGCAAAAAATAAAAATCGCAGAGGTGATCAAATACCTCCAAAAGAAAGCTCTATTTGTGGGAAAAAAAAGACGTCAATTTTGTTTGGGAGCCATGTCGCACGCCTGCGCAATTGTCAGTTAAAGCGACGCAGTGCCGAATTGCAAAAAACGCTCTGGTCAGGAAGGGGGTAAAATCTTCCGGGCTGAAGCGGTTAATGTGCTCATGAACATGAAAGTTGCCATTTTAAAATGTACAACAGTAAAGAAAAGCACATGGAGCAGCACGAAAGTCATAAAAAGAAAGAATAGGAACACAGCACAACTACTTACTTTTTTGCAGCACTCTCCTGATCCTTCTATACTGATCGTGCTCCCTTAATTTGAGGTCCGGCCACCGTTTCCACAGTTGATCCTTGGATCACCCCAAAATTCTTCTGCAGACTCTACAACTTTAGCCATGATCTTGGCCTTTCTCACATTTGGGTTTGGGTAAGGTCCATACTTCCTGTCATAGTCTGCCCTCTTCAATGTGTCCACCATCTCCACCATCTCAACAAAGGCCATATTTGAGGCCTTAAATCTCCTCCGGGATTGTGAAGTTTCTGGCTCCGGGCTTTCCTCCTTCTCCTCGTTGCTGCTATTATCATGCACCTGTTGTCTCTCCGCCATGTGCTCCCCCCACTGCCCTGAAAGAGAAGGGGCAGGGAATAGACTAGAAAGAACGTCAGGGGCGGGTGGAGTTTCACGCATGCGCAGTGTATATAAAGCGTAACACGCGTGTGATAACGATGGTACAAGTTTAACTTGGGCCTATACTGCTTATAGATTGAGGCCTATGTTGGAACAAGATTAGGAGAGTTTAGCCTGACATTAGGGTTTGTCTTGTGTTGTGTCTTGCAGAGAAAATGGATAGCTTCAATGATCACAACTTCCTCCCCCTGTTCATAGACAAGTACAATGAGCTGCCCTATCTCTGGCAGGTCAAACAGCCGCATTATAATCATAAACAAAAGAGGCAGGCAGCGCTGGAGAAACTGCTGGAGTTGGTGAAGGCAGTGGTCCCCATGGCAACCATCCCCTATTTAAAAGCCAAAATTGGTGGCCTGAGGGAGCACAAGAAGGTCCAGGATTCCCAGAGACCAGGAGCTGCAGCAGGTGACGTTTATGTCCCCAAGCTGTGGTACTTTGAGAGACTGCGATTTCTGTTAGACCAGACTGAAGTCAGGGAATCCCTCTCAACCCTTCCTTCCACTCTTCCTTCCACCCTATCTTCCACCCCAGCTGAGGATTCCGATGTCCAACCTTGGACTTCCAGCCAGGAAGAAGTGGAGGAGCCCAGCTTGAGCCAGGTATAGCATTGTTCTACAGATTTCTTGGCAAACATAAATGATGTTTACTAGATATTATTATTGATCACTAATTGCTGATTTAATAAAGGTGTTTACATATCAATAGACAGTAGTGGGCAAAAATAATTGGGACAAGAATGAAAAATGCTGGGCTCAGAATAATAGTCTTTTTTATTTATTAACATTTAATTTGAAACAGTCATGAGATGAAAATTGTGTTTGATTGATGAAGAAAAAACTAAAACTATGTCCCTTTATCATACACAGGAAGACCTCAGCCAGGAGGAGGCTGTGGAATGTGGCACATAGGAGGAGGCTGTGGAATGTGGCAGCCAGGAGGAGGCGGGGGTTAGTTGCAGCCAGGAGGAGGCAGGGGTAAGTGGCAGCCAGGAGGTGGCCGGGCCCAGTAGGAGCCTCACACAATCACAGGTTCCTCCCCTCCGCCTTCCAAACAAAAGACACAGGAAGGGGAGTAACATGGAGGAGTCAGCACTCAGGATGATTCAGGAGGCTTCTGCGTTCCTCAGAGCCACCCCCAATCATGAAGAGGCCTTTGCCTCCATGGCTGCCACAAAACTGCAGGACATGCAGGAGGGGCAATGCCTCATGTGTGAGGAAATCATTTATAAAACATTAAATAAGGGGTTGAGGGGTGAAATCACACACAATACCCACCTGTGTGAGTTGCATCATCCTCCTCCTCCTGCCTCACCTCATCTGCTGCTGTTCATGATCTCTTGGACTTCTGGACCAGATTATACTTCCTTAGATAAGGACTCCTCAGGCCACCAATTTTGCCTGAAAATAGTTGATGTGTGCCCTGGGGGCCAAAGGCTTTACCAATTTCTGCTGTTTCTCCAGCGTTGCCTTCCCTCTTTATTTGGTTAGGACTCCTTAATAAAGTTTTTTTTTTTTTTTTTAAGTAATACTTGCCTATGTGTGTTTTCCTTCAAAAAGAACAGTTTGTTTGTGAGGAGGCAGGTACATTTCCAAAATACAATGTGAAATTAACATCACCAACACCTTCCCTCTTTATTTGGTTAGGACTCCTTAATAAAGTTTTTTTTTTTTTTTTAAGTAATACTTGCCTATGTGTGTTTTCCTTCAAAAAGAACAGTTTGTTTGTGAGGAGGCAGGTACATTTCCAAAATACAATGTGAAATTAACATCACCAACACCAACCAACCTCCTTGAGATTAAAAAAGACAAGATAAATAATGGTGTTGTGGTAACTTGACACACAAAACACACCAAAAACTATTCTGGAGATCACCAAAAAACAAAAAAAATAAAAAAACAGGAGATCTGTATTTAAAAAAAATACAACAAATAATACCAAAAATTTTTTTTAAAAATCAAAGAAATTTTCGGTAGATGTGACAAATAAAAATATTATATTCATGAAATCACCAGAAATAATAAAGAAATCAGTTTGTGAGAACTCTGTGTGGATATGAGCAGCAAAACAACTTAATTCTTCTGGCATTATAAAGAAGAAGAGAGTGCGCTGCATTTGACAATTTAAAACATTGCAGCATGACGAAAGTGCTATATCCATTACGAACGCTAATTTTACCAGACCGAGTAGTTTCTGTCTCTGAATTTATTCTGAGCATGCGTGGCACTTTGTGCCTCGGAATTGTCCACACACGGTTGGAATTTACGCGAACGGATTTTGTTGTCGGAAAATTTTGTAGCCTGCTCTCAAACTTTGTGTGTCGGAAATTCCGATGGAAAAAGTCAGATGGAGCCCACACACGGTTGGAATTTCTGACAACAAGCTCCGATCGCACATATTCCATCGGAAAGTCCGACCGTGTGTACAGGGCATAAGAGTGACGATAGCCTCAGATCAGTTTGGCAGCACTTTTTAAGTGATTTGAACACAAAAAGTGAAGATTTACTGTGTTATAGGGCAGATTCAGAAAGGTTAATTGAGCTTAAACAGTACCCTGAAAAATTAACCTTTTGTCTTGAATTACTACTGAAAGCAGTGCAATGCTTTATCTTCAGTCACATTCCTGTTTATCTGTAGTGTGAGATTCTAAAGCACAGTAAACCTATGACTGCCAGCCCGATGATATTTGGAATGAGATTGGGTTATGTCATTACTGTTCCCCTTGCTGCAATTGTTTCTCTACTTTTGCTTTTATTCCTTTTTTAAAATTCTCTGGGTTTGTGATTTTTGTACCTTTCCTGCTGCATGATTTTGCCTCCACCAGTCATCGGGAAGAAGCAAAGTCCTGCCTATATCAAAATCGTTGTCACCACAAAAAATAGCATTCAGTGCAAAAAAAGCCATGGTAAGTCAGTTTTGTTAAGCTGCAGGGAGCCTATAGGCCATGGGTTTTCAAAAAAAAAAAAAAGAGCCAAATTTTTTTTCATAAGTAAAGTTGAGGGCCACATCTAAATTATACTTTTTTACCGATTCCATGAAGCTTCATATTCAGGGGCTCCTCGGATCTCCCTCATACTGCTGTTGTATCATGTTGTAGCATTTATGTAAACAACATACTGCCAAAGACATAGCCATACAAGGGTTTCCAGAACGTTGAAATCAGTTTACAGCAGAGCTGGATTACAGCTAGCAGGATAACCCACAGGTTTGTTGTGAAATATAGTTAATTAATACTTAAATGGAGATTGGAGGGCTGAGCTAAAGAGTAAAGAGATAGATTTGGATGTCATCATCATTGTGATGGTTATGGTCAACACGAATATTGTCAAGAATGTTAAAAAATCAAAATGCAACAATCTTAGAAATCCCACAAACTGAGACGTCCACTACATCCATGTTGCAGGATTAGTAGCATCACTGAAGATCAACATAAACAAATGGTATTGAAAAGAAGAATGTAGTGTAAAGGCCTTAACCGTTTGCAGCCCGCTGACTGTCCTATGACAGCCAGGTTGCGCGGCTCCCGTTCTGGGAGGGCGTCATATGACGCCCTCACCTTCCCAGCCCACCAGGGGGCGCGCGCCACCGGCGGCAAACGGGCGTGTCCGCCGTGTCACTGGGCACTGGAAGTGCGTGCCCAGTGGCCGAGATTGCCCGGTAACACGGCAGGACCATGAATCTGTGTGTATGTAAACTTCTCTCCTCTGACGTCCTGTCAGAGGAGAGAAGACCAATATGTGTTCTCAGTATAGAGCAACACCGATCGATCTCCTCCCCTTATGAGTCCCCTCCCCCTTCAGTTAGAAACACTCCCTAGGAACATAATTAACCCCTCGATCACCCCCTAGTGTTAACCCCTTCCATGCCAGTCACATTTATACAGTAATCAGTGCATTTTTATAGCACGGATCCCTGTATAAATGTGAATGATCCCAAAAATGTGTCAAAAGTGTCTGATATGTCCGACACAATATCGCAGTCACGATAAAAACCGCAGATCGTTGCCATTACTAGTAAAAAAAAAATTAATAAAAATGCTATAAATCTATCCCCTATTTTGTAGACGCGATAACTTTTGCACAAACCAATCAATATACGCTTATTGCGTTTTTTTTTTACCAAAAATATGTAGAAGAATACGTATCGGCCTAAACTGAGGAAAAAATGTGTTTTAAAAAAAAAAATTGGATATTTATTATAGCAAAAAGTAATAAAAATTGTGTTTTTTTCAAACTTGTCACTCTTCTTTTGTTTATAGCGCAAAAAATAAAAACTTCAGAGGTGATAAAGTACCACTAAAAGAAAGCTCTATTTGTGGGGAAAAAATAATAAAAATATAATTTGGGTACAGTGTTGCATGACCGCGCAATTGTCATTCAAAGTGTGACAGCGCTGAAAGCTGAAAAATGGCTTGGGCAGGAAGGGGGTGAAAGTGCCCTGTATTGAGCTGGTCAATATAGTGAGTACAGCAAGGGAAAGACTTTGAGGAATGAGGGAAACAGATTCAGAAGAGAACAAAATATAAGGGGATAGGGATGGTGAAAAAAGAGTAAAGGGGGGGGGGGGTGTCAGATATGAGCCACCTGCTGATAACAGCAGCATCTGAGATTTAAAAAAAAAGCAGTGCTTATTTTGAAACATATAGGGTGCCCCATGTTCCCCAGATAGCATTACACATATCCTTATCTGTTGTGTAATTCTACATCTCCTGCCAACGAGATCAGTTATGGGCAATTGGGTTTTCTGTTTCTATCTGGTTGTTATCAGACAACATGTCACTAGGGGAACATGTGAGAGGGGTCTTTTAAGGTTATTTTCTAACCTGTTAATTGGGAGTCACAGTATGTATAGTATGTATTGAGAGGGCATTCTGCTATATTAGATTTATTAAAGTATTGATTTCTAGCCAGAAGGATGCAATGTTCGAGTAAGACCACAACATGAAAGATAAATATATACATACACTATATTACCAAAAGTATAGGGACACCTGCCCTTTACACACACATGAACTTTACTGACATCCCAGTCTTAGTCCGTAGGGTTCGATATTCAGTTGGCCCACCCTTTGTAGCTATAACAGCTTCAACTCTTCTGGGAAGGCTGTCCACAAGGTTTAGGAGTGTGTCTGTGGGAATGTTTAACCATTCTTC
Organism: Aquarana catesbeiana; assembly: GCF_042186555.1. Taxonomy (NCBI): domain Eukaryota; kingdom Metazoa; phylum Chordata; class Amphibia; order Anura; family Ranidae; genus Aquarana; species Aquarana catesbeiana. Next base: position 784,811,066 of record NC_133324.1, on the reverse strand, counting down.
CAGAAGCACATTTGTGAGGTCAGGCACTGATGTGGATGAGAAGGCCCAGCTCGCAGTCTCCGCTTTAATTCAACCCAAAGGTTGTTCTATCAGGTTGAGGTCAGGACTCTGTGCAGGCCAGTCCATGTTTCTCCACCCCAAACCATCCATGTCTTTACAGGACACTTCCAGTTAAATCAAGAAAGAGATACACCTAACAGTGCTGGGTCTAGTGGTGTGCATCAAGAAACATTTGAATGCATGGCGGTCAGACTATTCCAACGCAATGCATGATCCAACACTGTGAGCGGTGGCCCTGTCATGCAGCTATGATTCAAGATTCTTAGAGCTGCCTCCTGAACCTCATACCCCGGTTTCATATAAGCGTTGTTCACTCAGTGCTCCTGTATCTGAGTCCACATGCTCTGGTTAGCACATTATCTGCTTTAGTGGTGGATTGTCACAGTTTTGGTGATTGATGTGCGAATGTTAATACTACTACTCCTGATCACTGTGATGACAGCAGAAGTTATATTTCTCTCTTGTGGACTCTCTTCAGTTGTTTTATGGACTTTTCAATTATTTAGCTTTATATTGCACTGTTGTACCTTATATTTGACATCATATGTATTTGTGATATATATTGCTTTTTTTAATCTTTTCACATTCTTTAGTGCTGCATTGTTACCACAATGTTTTGTGTATTGTAGTGAGAGCAGCTATTTTGCTATATAAATGTAGCGCGGTATACTTTATATTCAATCATAAAGCACGTATACTCAACCTCACCTCATTTGTATGAACTGGTGATTTAGCTTTTATGCATAAATGTAATTCTTTGAAATATTCTTGCATTAAATTTGTGGTGGGGGGAAATTTACAAGTCCCATTAAAAATAAAGTTATTCATATTGAGTTTACTGAAGATAAATACAGTAAAAATCTAAAATGTATAGTGTAACTCCAAAAAATGAATGATAGTATGACTGTATCATATAGGGATTGTTGGATAACTTTTTTCTTTAAGCTGTGCGTTGTTGAAAATGAAGCCGCTCCAGGGGATGATAATGTGCTCATAACTCATTGTAATAGGCAAAATGTAGTTGATAGAGCTCTCCAGGAAACAAGAGTAATTAGACAGATCATGACTAAAGACAATCAAGGTTCTAAATGACTCATTTTACTTTACATTGTTCATCTCTCAGATCTAGCACACACTAGCTGTTCTTTCAAAAGCAAGCAACTTGTAAAAACATTTAAGAACATTTTGCCAGAAGCCTTGTTTTTTTCTTTCTTTTTTTTTTTAAAACATTAGCCGCAAAGTGACAGGATTCCAAAATGATACTAATGGTTTCCACCAGAAGGGAAACAAGTTAATATCTCTTCTTCAGATATTTGCAGATCAGCAGACAATATAAATTCCAGTATCAACAACTAAGACTAATATGGTTTGCGTACAATTAAAATATGACTGCAAAAAATAAAATAAAGAGTTCTAAAAACAGCTATGTATTGAGCTATTGTCTGATTATATTATTCATCTATGAATGTCTAAGGGTGGTACATTTATTATAACCTCAGCAGCATCACTGATCGATACATTTTGGATTTATCTGAATATTTCCACTACAATCTACATTTTAACAATCACCAGCACAAAACCTTATCTAAGGTAATGTTATTAAATGTACTCCTTTTTGAGACCCAGCAGCTAAAAAAGTTGCATGGCTTCTGGTTCTCAATTCCAGCTGTCAGTGACAGATGGGGTTACCAGTGATAATCAGGAACCAGACTGAGTAATTACAGATCATGTGATCACTATGCCGACTTCGTCAGCTACATTGACAAAAATAAAAGCCTCAGCCTGCAGATGAACCCTGCCACCCTTATGCCCTGTACACACGGTCGGATTTTCCGACGGAAAATGTGCGATCGGAGCTTGTTGTCGGAAATTCTGACCATGTGTGGGCTCCATCGGACTTTTTCCATTGGAGTTTCTGACACACAAAGTTTGAGAGCAGGCTATAAAATTTCCCTACAACAAAATCCGATCGCGTCAATTCCGACCATCTGTGGCCAGTTCCGAGGCACAAAGTGCCACGCATGCTCAGAATAAATTCCGAGACGGAACTGCTCGGTCTGGTAAAATTAGCGTTCGTAATGGATATCGCACTTTCGTCACACACGTTAAATTGTTTAATGCAGCATATTCTCTTCTTTATAATGCTAAAAGAATGAAGTTGTTTTGCTGCTCATATTCACACAGAGTTCTCACAAACTTCTTTCTTTATTATTTTTCGTGATTTCATCAATATAATATTTTTATTTGTCACATCTACCGAAAAAAAAATTTTGTTTTTGATGTTTTTAGAAAAAAAACTGTTATTTTTGATTTTTTTAAATCCTGATCTTGTTTTTTTTTTTTTTTTTAAACTCCAGAATAGTTTTGGGTGTGTTTTGTGTGTCAAGTTACCACAATACCATTATTATCTTGTATTATTTAATCTCAAGGAGATTACTTGGTGTTGGTGTCTCCTGTTAATTTCACATTGTATTTTTGAAATGTACCTGCCCGCTCACAAACAAACTGTCCTTTTTGAAGGAAAACACACATAGGCGAGTATAATGAAACAAAGCAAACATTTATTAAGGGGGCCTAACCAAAGAAAGAGGGAGGCAACGCTGGAGAGACAGCAGAAATTGGCGAAGCCTTTGGCCCCCAGGGCACACATCAATTATTTTACTGCAAAATTGGCCTGAGGAGTCCATATATAAGGAAGTACAATCTGGTTCAGAAGTCCAAGAGATCATGAACAGCAACAGATGACATACAAGTCCCCAGGCTGTGGTCATACAAGAGCCTGCATCTTTTGTCAGACCAGACTGAACCCAGGTCATCACTCTCTGGTCTTCCTTCCACGCTTCCTTCCACACTGTGTCTGTGGTGGTGGAGTTGTGGCAGGAGGAGGAGGAGGATGATGCAACTAACACAGGTGGGTATTGGGTGTGATTTTGCCCCTCAGCCCCTTAGTTAATGTTTCATAAAGGATGTCCTCACATATGAGGCGTTGGCCCTCCTGCATGTCCTGCAGTTTTGTGGCATCCATGCAGGCAAAGGCCTCTTCACGAGTGGGGGTGGCTCTGAGGGATGCAGAAGCCTCCTGAATCAGCCTGAGTGCTGAATCCTCCACGTTACTCCTGGGTCTTTTGTTTGGAAGGTGGAGGGGAGGGACCTGGCATTCTGTGAGGCTCCTACTGGGCCCGGCCTTCTCCTGGCTGCCACTTACCCCCACCTCCTCCTGGCTGCCACTTACCCCGCCTCCTCCTGGCTGCCACTAACACCCGCCTCCTCCTGTGTGCCACACTCCACAGCCTCCTCCTGGCTGAGGTCTTCCTGTGTATGAAAAAAGGGACATATTTTTAGTTTTTTCTTCATCAATCACACACAATTTACATGTTATGACTGTTGCAAATTGTATGTTAACAAATATAAAAGATTATCATTCTGACCCTAGCATTTTTCATTCTTGTCCCAATTATTTTTGCCCACTACTGTCTATTGATATGTAAATGCCTTTATTTAATCTGCAATTAGTGATCAATAGTAAACATCATTTATTTATTGACCAGAAATCTGTAGAACAATGCTATACCTGACTCAAGCTGGGCTCCTCCACTTCTTCCTGGCTGGAAGTCCCAGGTTGGACATTGGAAGCCTCAGCTGAGGTGGAAGACAGGGTGGAAAGAAGAGGGGAAGGTAGGGTTGAGAGGGATTCCCTGACTTCAGTCTGGTCTGACAGAAAATGAAGTCTCTCATAGTACCACAGCCTGGGGACATAAACGTCATCTGCTGTAGCTCCGGATCTCTGGGAATCCTGGACCTTCTTTCACTCCCTAAGATATGTGCTCCTCAGGCCACCAATTTTGGCTTTTAAATAGGGGATGGTTGCTGTGGGGACCACCGGCTTCACCAACTCCAGCAGTTTCTCCAGCGCTGCCTGCCTCTTTTGTTTATGATTATAATGTGGATGTTTCACCTGCCACAGACAGGGCAGCTCCCTGTACTTGTCTATAAACAGGGGGAGGAAGTTGTGGTCATTGAAGCCATCAATTTTATCTGCAATGCACAAAACAAACCCTAATGTCAGGCTAAAGTCTCCTAATCTTGTCCCAATATAGGCCTCAATCTCTAAGCAGTATAGGCCCAAGTTTAAATGTTATCTTCGTTATCACGATCGGCGCTTCCTATACTCCTTCCTCCACTCACAAATCGTACGTACTACGCACACGTGTTACGCTTTATATACATTGCGCATGCGAGAAACTCTGCCAGCCCCTGATGTTCTTTCTAGTCTATTCCCCGCCCCTTCTCATTCGGCGCAGTGGGGAAGAGCACATGGCGGAGACACAACAGGTGCGTGCTAATTACAGCAACGAGGAGGAGGAGGAAAGCCCAGAGACAGAAACGTCATGATCCTGGAGGAGATGATTTAAGGCCTCAAATATGTCCTTTGTTGAGATGGCGGAGATAGTCGACATACTGAAGAGGGCCGACTATGATGGGAAGTATGGACCTTACCCCAACCCCAATGTCATTAAGGCCAAGTTCATGACTAAAGTTGTGAAGAGTCTGCACAGTAATTTTGGGGTACAGCGATCCAAGGATCAACTCAGGAAACGGTGGTTAAACCTCAAAATCAGGGAGCGTGATCAGTATAGAAGGATCAGGAGAGTGCTGCAAAAAAGTAAGTAGTTGTCCTGTGTTTCTATTCTTTCTTTTTATTACGTTTGTGCTGCTCCATGTGCTTTACTGTTGTACAGTTTAAAGCGGCAACTTTCATGTTCATGGACACATTATTCGTTCGTAGGAAACATTGTTCGTTCAGCCAATAAAACACCATGTTTTGTCCAGAAGCATTTCAATACATTTTTTTCTGGCCTACGTCTCTTAAAATAATTTTGTTGTCTAGATGGGTTTGTAACTAGAATGAAATGCAAACTAGATTCTGTGTAAGGAGAGGACACTCAGCAGCTGTTTACACATCTGGACATAGGAGCACTAGTGTGGGACACCAGAACACCCTTTTTATTATGGGGTCCCACACAGGTGCTCCAGTGTATACTATAGGGGCGTCTCCATCTGTGAAGCTTGTACAAAACAGGTAAGTAGGGATGAGCTTCGTGTTCGAGTCGAACCCATGTTCGACTCGAACATTGGCTGTTCGGTCATTCGCCGAATTCCGAACTTTATGGGCTGTTCGCGCCAAATTCGTGTGGCGTGTCACGGCCCATAATTCACTGCGGCATCGCAGTGCATTGCTGACTGATGATTGGCCAAGCATGCACTATGACCCGCATGCTTGGCCAATCACTGCGCTGTCGGTAGAGAGAGCTGTAATTGACTAAAGCCAGGGTGGCTTTGGCCAATTATGGCTCAGGTGGTTTAGAACACGCCCCACACTATATAAGGCCGCCTGCACGGCAACCCTGTGTAGTGTGTGTTCCGGCGTTGAAAGAGAGATAGATAGACAGAGAGACAGTGTCATTTCATTTGAGTTAGATAGATTAGGCAGGACAATCAGTGAGTTAGCTGCACTTAAAGTGTATTGTGTATATATATGCATCCCAGGTGTTGTATATATATATATATATATATATATATATATATATATATACACTGTATTCAGTTTAGCTAGATCCGTTCTTGTTATCTTCTTACTGACAGACAGGCTTGTCTTGTTACAGTATTTACAGCTACCTGAAGAAAATTGCTGGTGTTCTTTTGATCCTATTAGTACCACAGTCAGGCAGCTAGACTATTTACAGTTAGTGCAGTGCGTCCTGCTAACAGTGTTCAGCTAAAACTACAAGTTAGTGTGGTGCGTCCTGCTCACAGTGTTCAGCTAAACCTACAAGTTATTTTTTTGCAAGCTCTGCACAGTGTTCATCTAAAGCTACAAGTTAGTGCAGTGCGTCCTGCTCACAGTGTTCAGCTAAAACTACAAGTTAGTGTAGTGAGACCTCTGCACAGTGTTCATCTAAAGCTACAAGTTAGTGCAGTGCGTCCTGCTCACAGTGTTCAGCTAAAACTACAAGTTAGTGTAGTGAGACCTCTGCACAGTGTTCATCTAAAGCTACAAGTTAGTGCAGTGCGTCCTGCTCACAGTGTTCAGCTAAAACTACATGTTAGTGTGGTGCGTCCTCCTCACAGTGTTCAGCTAAACCTACAAGTTATTTTTTTGCAAGCTCTGCACAGTGTTCATCTAAAGCTACAAGTTAGTGCAGTGCGTCCTGCTCACAGTGTTCAGCTAAAACTACAAGTTAGTGTAGTGAGACCTCTGCACAGTGTTCATCTAAAGCTACAAGTTAGTGCAGTGCGTCCTGCTCACAGTGTTCAGCTAAAACTACAAGTTAGTGTAGTGAGACCTCTGCACAGTGTTCATCTAAAGCTACAAGTTAGTGCAGTGCGTCCTGCTCACAGTGTTCAGCTAAAACTACATGTTAGTGTGGTGAGTCCTCCTCACAGTGTTCAGCTAAACCTACAAGTTATTTTTTTGCGAGCTCTGCACAGTGTTCAGCTAAAACTACAAGTTAGTGTAGTGCGTCCTGCTCACAGTGTTCAGCTAAAACTACAAGTTAGTGTGGTGCGTCCTCCTCACAGTGTTCAGCTAAACCTACAAGTTATTTTTTTGCGAGCTCTGCACAGTGTTCAGCTAAAGCTACCTGTAGAAGGTTGGTGGTGTTTTCCTGATCCTATCACTACCGCAGGCAGCTAAAAAAGCTACAAGTTAGTTTTTTGCAAGCTCTGCACAGTGTTCAGCTAAAGCTACCTGTAGAAGGTTGGTGGTGTTCTCATACTACAGGCAGGCAGTTGATTTTTCTAGCTGCAGTATCAGTATATATATATATATATATATATATATATATATATATATATATATCCCAGCTTAGTGCAGCTACAGGCCATCAGTATGTCTGGAAGGCCAAGAAGGAGAGGCAGACAGTCACAAGCCAATAAGAGAGGGCAAGCAGGCTTTGTGTCTAGTGCTGGTCGTGGAGACGGTGCATCCTCATCAGCACGTGGCAGTGGGACACGCTTGGCCTTTTTTTCGGCAGCTGGCCGCGTTGAGCCGCAACATGCCGAAGACTTGGTCGAGTGGATGACCAAGCCGTCCTCATCCTCCTCATCCTCTCTCACTCATGCTCAGGGTACTTTGTCTGGCAAAGCAGCAGCCTCTTCCCTCAGCTCAATGACATCAGTGACTCCTTCCCTAGCCCCACCATGTCCTCCTGAGGAGTCCCTCGAACTGTTTGACCACAGTGTTGGGTACATGCTCCAGGAGGATGCCCAGCGTTTGGAAGGCTCTGATGATGAAACTGAGCTCGATGAAGGCAGTAACATGAGCATGGACAGAGCGGGTGCCCAAGAAGGACAGCAATCTGGCAGTCATGCTCCCCCTGCTGCAGCATACTGCCAGGTTTGCTCCAGTGATGAGGAGGGAGGGGATGATGAGGTCACTGACTCAACGTGGGTGCCTGATAGGAGAGAGGAGGAGGAGGAGGAGGTGGCACATCACCAATGAGGCAGGATGCCCTCCAGGGGCCAGCCTAAGGGCAGCACATTGACTGCATCACACCCCAAAGCTCCACATGCTGCGCGTTATTCAAAAAGTTCTTTGGTGTGGGCCTTTTTTGAGACGAGTGCATCAGATCGCACCGCTGCTATTTGCAACATATGTCTCAAGCGTATCTCGCGTGGTCAAAACATCTCCCCCTTGGGTACCACGTGCTTGACCAAACATATGTTGACCTGCCATGCAGTTCGTTGGCAAGCGTATCTAAAAGACCCACACCAAAGAACAAAGAGGACCTCTCCTTGCTCCTCATCAGCTGAGATCTCCAACCCCACTATGCCTTCAGTCCTCTCTGAGACCTGCACTGAGAGGAATGAAGGTGTAGAATTAGGTGTGTCACAGCCAAGTACTTGTGGGCAATCTGCTTTTGGTACACCGACGTCAGATTGTACCAGGCAAATTTCCCTGTCCCAGCTGCTGCACCGCCGAAAGAAGTTTGCTCCCAGCCATCCACATGCCCAGCGGTTGAATGCTAGCTTGGCAAAATTGCTAGCACTTCAACTGCTGCCTTTTCAGTTGGTAGACTCTGCCCCCTTCCGTGAGTTTGTGGAATGTGCGGTTCCTCAGTGGCAGGTACCCAAACGCCACTTTTTCTCACGGAAGGCAATTCCGGCTCTCTACCGGCATGTGGAAGGCAATGTCCATGCCTCGCTGGACAGGGCGGTCAGTGGTAAGGTGCATATTACCGCTGACTCATGGTCCAGCAGGCATGGACAGGAACGTTACCTAAGTTTCACAGCGCATTGGGTGACTCTGCTGGCAGCTGGGAAGGATGCAGGACAAGGTGCAGTAGTGTTGGAGGTTGTTCCGCCACCACGCCTCCAAAATGCCACTACTAATGATTGTGACACACCTCTCTCCTCCACCCCCTCCTCTTCTTCTTCCTCCATGGCCTCTTCCTGTGCTTTTTCCTCGGAACCAGCGGTGCTCCGTAGCCGTTCAAGGGGCTACGCAAGTACGCAGGCCAAAAGATGCCATGCGGTGCTTGAGCTGGTATGCTTAGGGGACAGGAGCCACACTGAGGCAGAGGTTCTGTCAGCTCTGCAGGGGCAGGTTCAGAGGTGGTTGACGCCACGCCAACTTAAGGCAGGAATGGTGGTTTGCGACAATGGCACCAACCTCCTCTCTGCCCTCCAACAGGGACAAATGACCAATGTGCCCTGTTTGGCTCACGTCCTTAACTTGGTGGTGCAGCAGTTCTTGGGCAGGTACCCGGGCTTACAGGATGTCCTGAGGCAGGCCAGGAAAGTCTGTGTGCATTTCCGCCAGTCTTATAATGCCAGTGCTCGGCTGGCGGACCTCCAAAAGGAGTTTAACCTGCCCAAGAACCGCCTAATCTGTGACATGCCCACCAGGTGGATCTCAACGTTAGCCATGTTGCAGCGGCTGCACATGCAGCAGAGGGCCATCAATGAGTACCTGTGCGACTATGGCACCAGGACAGGGTCAGGGGAGCTTGGTTTTTTTCTTCCTTAGTTATATTTATATTTAACTTCCTTAGCTCTCAAGGCCCACTTTATCCAGACAGTGTTCCTGCGTGCCTGCCGATCACACATGAAGAGGAGGAGGAGGAGGAGGAAGAGGAAGATTGTGTCAGTATGGAGGTGGAGCCTGGCATTCAGCATCAGCAGCAGTCTTTAAGGGATCAGTCCCAAGAAACACATGGACTTGTACGTGGCTGGGAGGAGGTGGCTGCGGACCATGTCGTCCTTAGTGACCCAGAGGACTCCGGACCGAATGCCTCAGCAAACCTACGCTACATGGCCTCCCTGATCCTGCAAAGCCTGCATAAGGATCCTCGTATTCGTGGTATCAAAGAGAAGGACCAATACTGGCTGGCAACCCTCCTTGATCCACGTTACAAGGGTAAGGTTGCGGACATTATCTTGCCATCGCAGAGGGAGCAGAGGATGAAACATCTTCGGGAGGCCCTGCAGAAAGGTCTGTGCAATGCGTTCCCAGAGACTGGGAGGTTACAAACTCCTGTTTCTGGACAACGTGTTGCTGAGGCTTCGGTCAGTCAAAGAAGGAGCGGTGGAGAAGGTGGCCGTCTGACCGATGCGTTCAGACAATTTTTTTGTCCGCAGCCCCAAGGTATGATCGGTTCCAGCAACCATCGCCAGCGTCTGTTTTACATGGTGCAGGAATACCTAGGGGCAAGATCTGACTTGGACACCTTTCCCACCGAAAATCCTCTGGGTTACTGGGTCTTGAGGATGGATCACTGGCCAGAGCTTGCACAGTATGCAATTGAGCTACTAGCCTGTCCTGCATCCAGCGTTCTTTCGGAACGCACATTCAGTGCTGCTGGAGGCTTTGTAACCGATCACAGGGTGCGTCTGTCCACCGACTCGGTCGATCGACTGACCTTCATAAAAATGAATCAGTCTTGGATCACCACCAGCTACCAAGCACCTGATGCTGATGTAACCGAATAATTTTTTTTGACATCTCAGATCCCTTCAAAGACTGCCTATGCTGATGCTGAGTGACTATCCCTGAGTAATTATCCTCTTCCTCCTCAATGATCACGCTGATAGCTTGTAAGAACATTTTTGGTTCTGGGCGCCACCACCAGTGCCTAAGGCCCAATTTTTCAGCCCCTGTTTAACAGGAGCGTGTAATTACAATTTTTGATGCAATACTTTGCAGCAGGGCTCATTTCTGCGTTCCAGCTAGAGTATCTGTGAGGGGTTGCAGTGTTGTGGCACCAGCACCAGTGCCTAAGGCCCAATTTTTCAGCCCCTATTTAAAAGGGGCGTGTAATTATAATTTTTGATGCAATACTTTGCAGCAGGGCTTGTTTCTGCGTTACAACTAGAGTATCTGTGAGGGGTTGCAGTGTTGTGGCACCAGCACCAGTGCCTAAGGCCCAATTTTTCAGCCCCTGTTTAAGAGGGGCGTGTAATTACAATTTTTGATGCAATACTTTGCAGCAGGGCTCGTTTTTGCGTTACAACTAGAGTATCCGTGAGGGGTTGCAGTGTTGTGGCACCAGCACCAGTGCCTAAGGCCCAATTTTTCAGCCCCTGTTTAACAGGGGCATGTAATTACAATTTTTGTTGCAATACTTTGCAGCAGGGCTAGTTTCTGCGTTACAACTAGAGTATCTGTGAGGGGTTGCAGTGTTGTGGCACCAGCACCAGTGCCTAAGGCCCAATTTTTCAGCCCCTGTTTAACAGGGGCGTGTAATTACAATTTTTGATGCAATACTTTGCAGCAGGGCTCGTTCCTGCGTTCCAACTAGAGTGTCTGTGAGGACTTACAGTGTTGTGGCACCAGCACCACCACCAAAGGCCCAATTTTTCTGCCCTTGTTCAACAGGGGCATGTAATTACAATTCTTGATCTAATATTTCACAGCAGGGCCCATTTCTGCGCACACCAAGAGCGAGTGAGAACTTACAGTGTTGTGGCACCAGCACCACCACCAAAGGCCCAATTTTTCTGCCCCTGGTCAACAGGGGCATGTAATTACAATTCTTGATCTAATATTTCACAGCAGGGCCCTGTGAGGGCTTACAGTGTTGTGGCCACAACAACACCTAAGGCCCAAATTTCTGCTGAGTATATAGGGCAGGTCCCTACTTTCAAACATCTAACTTACAAATGACTCCTACTTGCAAATGAAAGGAGACAACAAGAAGTGAGATGAAATCTACCCCTAGGAAGGGAAATTCTCTCCTGTAAGATTTAATATTTAACATTTCTCCTTTCCATTGATGCTTTCCAATCCTTATTTCACAAAAAAACCCAAATTTTCAAAAAACATTTGTCATTGGGACAAAAAGTGAGGTGAAATCTTCTGAAGAGGAGGACAGACAGCAAAACAAATGTCACAGGGGTGATAACCCTTCCCTATGTTTTCCAAAAAGCTTAAAAAATATTTTTTGGCTGGAGCTAAACACGTTAAAAATGTACCCGTTCAAAATTACAAACAGATTGTACTTAACAACAAACCTACAGTCCCTGTCTTGTTTGCACCGCCTGTATACTGCTGTTCAGAGTATATAGGGCCTGGTGGCCCCACACCTTTCCTTATTTTAATTTGGGTGCGGGGTTCCCCTTAATATCCATACAAGACCCAAAGGGCCTGGTAATGGACTGGGGGGTACCCATGCCGTTTGTCTCACTGATTTTCATCCATATTGCCAGGACCCGACATTACATTAAACCCGCAAGCAGTTTTAAATGAGATTTTTTCCTTTAAAAATGACATTTTGTGCAGGGACTGTTCTAAACACGGGAAAAACGCGCCACTTTACAGGCATACTATATTACCCCCCAGGTACGATATTTAAAGGAATATTTCACTTTTTTTTTACTTTAAGCATCATTAAAATTACTGCTCCCGAAAAAAACTGCAGTTTTTAAAAGTTTTTTTTGCATTAATACATGTCCCCTGGGGCAGGACCCGGGTCCCCAAACCCTTTTTAGGACAATACCATGCAAATTAGCCTTTAAAATGAGCACTTTTGATTTTCGAACGTTCGAGTTCCATAGACGTCAATGGGGTTCTAACGTTCGTGCGAATTTTCGGTCCGTTCGCAGGTTCTGGTGCGAACTGAACCGGGGGGGTGTTCGGCTCATCCCTACAGGTAAGTATTCAAGGTTGACAAAGGAAAAAAATATTTATTCATCTTGCAACTCTGCCAAAATAGACAATTGTACCCCACTTCCAAGAAATGTTTCATATTCCTATTTCTGCCATCAAATATCTGTGTGCTAAGTATACCTTTTTTGTTTACATAGGGGCGAAAAGACTCAGAGGACACCACTCATCAGAGGAGACAACAGACCCCCCACCTCAGGAAGAAGGGGAAATCCCACCAACACAACAGGAGGAGGAGGAGGGAGACGTTATAGAAATTGTCACCACAACAGGTGAGTGTCTGCGGCCACAGGCTCAGGTAAGAGATGGATACCGGCATATTTATAATACATGGTGTTTTTGTTTTTTATATATTTTTAGGTGATCGTGATGTTGTGGATGAAGGTAATTTCACCAGTGAAAATGCCCAGATCCTGATCGGGGAGATCATGGGGTGTAATAGGGACTTGGAAAACATCAAGTAAAACATCAGTGATGTTCAAAACAAAATGAAGAAAATCATTGATGTTTTAGGGAGAGTTTAAAACCCCTACCTAACTTATTTCTTCTTTGTTTTTCTGACAATTTTTTGAACATTTTTTGACATATTCTAGAAAAGCCAAATTTTGAAGATGCACATAATGTGTCAACATGTGCTATCTGCCATCACGGGAGATCAATGAACGTGTTTTGGGGGTGCAACCCCTTCCTCAATAATAAAGTAGCTGAGAGCAAGGGGTTGCACCCACAAAACACGTCAATTGATCCCCCATGATGGCAGCTAGCACATGTTGACATTCGGCAATTTGTGCATCTTCAAAATGTGGCTTTTCCAGGGGTGACTTCACCCCATCTGCTCAACGCAATATCAAACACCATTTATAAATACTCATGTCTGATATTGCCTTCAATGTCTACAAAAGTTGAACTTTGTAATTTCCAGAGTTGTGTATTTCTTTTTGGTTTTAAACATGCCTGTTCTACCTTAAAAGGAAATTTCTACTTTTAATGTGACCAAAAAAATTGTTTTACAACATACATGTTGGTTTGTTTTGAAAACCTTTTATAAATGCACATGTGATTGTGCTTTGCTTAAAATGATTGATAATCAACAATGTGTGGCTTCCTCTTTCAATGCTCAAAAGCATTTTTTTGTTGTAAAGTTGGTGTTTTCAGTGACAATGGGGGTTATTTACTAAAGGCAAATCCACTTTGCACTATAAGTGCAATTTCAGTGCAGTCTCAAGTGCACTTGTAGTGCAAAGTGTATTTTCCTTTAGTAAATAACACCCACAGTGCTTTCTAATTTTACACAATCACGCCATTTTCAGGACTCCCCAAATTTCTGTCAGGGTCAGCTAAAAGAAAGCCATGCAGTAAATCAAAGCAAATATTTATTCAGTTTAAAATATATTTTGATTTAAAAAATGTCTCAGACATTGTCTGGCATATTGATGGCCCCCTACCCACAAAGTATTCCATGTATCATAGATGGACCTCATGGGAACTCTGGGGGGGCAAGCCAGGACGGCCAGCTTCAAGCGCCGTCAGGGTAGGTTCATTTAGATTAATTCCGGCTTCAGGCCCAACTGAGCCAGCATAGTTCACAGAATTTCTCCTTAAAAAGTTGTGGAGAACACAGCAAGCCAGGATGATGTGATTGAGTTTATATTCCGCCATGTGTATCGGTGTAAGAAATAGGCAGAACCGGCTGGCCATTATTCCAAATGTGTTCTCAACCACTCTTCTGGCTCTGGCCAGCCGGTAATTAAAAACCCTCTGGTCCAGGGTGAGGGTCCTCATAGGGAATGGCCGCATAAGGTCCCCCACCGCAAGCACTTCATCTGCAACAAAGACGAACAGGAGTCCTTCCGCATTGTCTTCTGGAGGTGGCAAGCCCAAGCTGCCATTCTGGAGACGTCTGGAGAACTCCGTGTGGGCGATGACTCCACCATCTGACATCCGGCCATTCTTCCCACATACAGGAACAATACTATTGAACGCCTTGTAGTTGTGATAGTTTGAGTTGGGTGGTGGGACGATGTGGACATGTTTCCCATCAATTGCCCCTCCGCAGTTAGGAAAGTCCCACCGCTGGGCAAAGTGGGAGGCCACAGTCTGCCATTCCTGTGGGTTGGAAGGAAACTGTGGAGTCAAACAAGAAAAATAAATTAATCATTTTGCACATAAACATGGAAAGCAGATTAGACACAAACATTCTTGGCCAACAACAGTATAACATTTATTTTAGGGAGTATTTAAAGACAAAGGTATAAGGTCCAACTATCAGATTCCTCCCTCCCTCTCATGGTCCATTTTATAAATTTTAGGGGGGGAGATGTTTTGGACAGGTAACCCTCTCCACTTCATTGAGAGATGAATGCCTAAATAATGTGTATTACTTTGGGCAGCCCCTCCTTACTTACACTATTGGCAGCCCACTGGATAGGCAAGAAGTGTCATAATACAAAGAGATAAATACACACTGTACACATTTTAGCACATTTTTACATTCTGATATTACCTATCAAGATAATAATAGGATACAAAAACTCTGAACATTACAATTTGAAAGTATTCAGGAAGGCCCTTGCACTACATGCTTTGGGGAATTCATTCATTAATATGACCACAAAAGAGGTGGTTATAGTGTGTATGAGTTTGGCAAAGTCATCAGATAGAGGATTGAGGATAGATAGAGGATTGGTATCAGCTGAGTTAGCAGTTGGGGGGAGGGGGGGTTCCAAATGATTTTGGGACCCAAAAAAAAAACCTCTGGCACTCTGACAGAATTTCAAGCACAAATCACATTTTTACACATTTTAGGGGGTGTTTAGGGTAAAGCACTACTATGGAGCTGACAAAATATATTGTTAATTGAGTAGACGAGGTGGATATAGGCCCAGGAGAGCATGCTGGGGAGGTTAGTGAAGGCAAATATGTATGAAGGACAAAAAAAATTCCAAAAAAATACAGCATGCATGTGGACAAAGGGGACATTCACAGCATATTACAATCATGGTAATTAGGGAATGAGGAAAGAAATACAATATATTAACAAACATTAAATACAATAAAATGTGATGTTAAAGGATAAAAATCTTACCTTAATATACTCCTTCTGCAGGACCTGGATGATGGTAGAACAGGTCTCTGGGATAATGATCCCCAGAGCCTGGGGGGAGATGCCTGTAGAGAACTTGAGGTCCTACAGGCTTCTCCCCATCGCCAAGTACCACAGGGTGGCGCTGAGCCTCTGCTCCGGAGTGATGGCTTGCCTCATGCAGGTATCATGCCTGCTAATATAAGGGGTCAGCAAAGCCAACAAATGGTGAAATACAGGGTCCGTCATCCGGAGAAAGTTCCTGAAATCGTCAGGAGTATTCTCATAGATCTCACGAAGCAAAGGCATGTGACAGAATTGGAAATGCTGGAGCAACCAATTCTTGGTCCATGAACTCCTCCTCGCCCTGTTTGATGGACTGAGCTTGTGTCAAAGTAAGGACCCCAACACCAAGCCCCCGCACAGCACGAACTCTACGATGAGTATGTACACGCAACATGGCTAGAAAATGGTCGGCTGCTCAGAACGAAATAACAGAACGCACTGAAGAACAGCAAGGCCTGTGAAGAGCGACTTGAAAATCAGTAACGAATAGACAAGAACACAATGATAAATCAATGGTACTCGCTGCACGCACTGAAGACCAGATACAAACGCACAAGCACAAACTGAACAGCAGAAATATGATCTGAAAACCACGAGTCTGAAAAAGCACGAATCGTCTCTCACCAAACTTTTACTAACACGAGATTAACACGAGAGTCTCGACGTACGTGGTGTACGTCACCGTTCTTGGCATTCGGAAATTCCGACAACTTTGTGCGACCGTGTGTATGCAAGACAAGTTTGAGCCAACATCTGTCGGAAAAATCCATGGATTTTGTTGTCGGAATGTCCAATGAATGTCCGACCGTGTGTACAGGGCATTAGGCTGCAGTTTTCATCTGCAGTGCTATCGATTTAATAGTGTAACTGGTAGATGCAATTACACTATCAAAGCAGTTGTAAAGCAATGAAAAAAAACAAAAAGAAAACCTGCAAGACAAAGGCATTATGTGCTAGTATGCATTGCATACTAGCACATTATGAAATACTCACCTTAGAATAAAGCCTTTTCAGCGGCGCCTGGTCACCACTGAGAGAGCTAACATCTTCTTCCGTCCTTTCTTCCCAGATCACGGGTCCCGGCGCTGTGAGTGGCCGAAGGTGCGATGGCGTCACTCCTGCACAAAGTGCGGTTTACAACCGCTTTAATAAAATAAGAGCGCATACATTTAAAAAATAGAAAAGTAAAATTTTTAAAACAATAACAACACATCAGAATTTTCATTATAAAACAATATACCAATAAAAAAAATTATATTCTTTAAAAAAATATCTACATTTTTAAGCTTGTAAATTAGTCATAATGTTATTGTCAAGTGAACCGACATACCCTGACACTGTAAAATATTGCTTGGGCAGCTAGGCATCAATGACCTTTGGTCAGGAAAGGGTTAATAGACCCTTGCCTTATCTGTTGGGAATCATGAATTTGGGGGATTCAGGAAATTATGATTCAAATGTTGTTTGCTTCTCTATACATAATTCTAATGTTCATGTACAAGTTCAGGTGAAAAAAAAGTGTAAATTTTACCAATTTCCTCATACTTCATCTTCAATTTAACAGAAATATATTGGATATAAATGCATTGTGCAAAGGATTTATTTAAGTAATAAATGAGTCAACTAGCCACATACTAGATTGTAAGCTCTAACGAGCAGGGCCCTCTGATTCCTCCTGTATTGAATTGTATTGTACTTCTACTGTCCTCCCTAATGTTGTAAAGCACTGCGTAAACTGTTGGCGCTATATAAATCCTGTATAATAATAATAATGATACTAATCCTACCTTTGCCAAAGCTGGCATGTACTGTATGAGCACTTATCATGCTTTGAATGTAGTTGCCATTTTGTTGTCCCACATTCACCTTACTTTTTACACACCAGCAGTCTTTTCTTGCACCCTGTCACATCTATTAAAGCGGAGTTCCAGCCACAAACATTTTTTTTAACTACTTAACCTGTTGCCGCCCGCCCACCGTCATATGACGGCGGAGCGGTGTGGCTCTTGTTCTGGGCCGCCGTCATATGACGGCAGCTGGTTTACACAGGGCATGCGCACGATCGCGGGCGCGCAGCCCTGCTCTGTCGGTATCGCCGTGTCCCCGGGACACAGCGCGTCACCGACAGGGGTGAACAGCCATTGGGCATGGCTGTTCACCATGTGATCGACCGCGATTACGTCACGGCCGATCACAAAGGGTATTCCCGCTTTAGACCACGCATGCGCGCGCGATCGGGAGAACCTGTCACATTGCCCCCCCCCCAATTACAGCTGTCACCCAACAGTCACCACATCAGTACTTATAAAAGTGCACCTGTCACCCATCAGTGCCCACAAAGTGCACCTGTCACCCATCAGTGCCCACTAAGTGCACCTGTCACCGTCAGAGACTGCCGTCAGCGGTGCACCTGTCACCCTTCAGTGACCGCCATCAGTGACCGTCGTCAGTGACCCTCATCTGTCACCTATCAGTCCAATAAAGTGCACCAGTCACCATCAGAGACTGCCATCAGTGACTGTCAACCGTTACCTGTCACCTGTCACCCACCAGTGACCGTCGCACGTCACCGATCACCTGTCGCCCATCAGTGACCGTCACCTGTCACCGATCACCTGTCACCCATCAGTGACCGTCACCTGTCACCCATCACCTGTCGCCCATCAGTAACCGTAATTTGTCACTGTCACACAGCCCATCAGAAAAAATGTCCAAAAGATTTTATACAAGTGAGGAGGCGTTCCAGATCCTCTCCATGACTGATGAGAGCAGCGGGGAGCTCTCATCAGATTCAAATGCCAATTCTTGTGAATCAAATTCAGCATTTGGAAAGTAGTGGATCGGCAAACGATTCAGAGGAAGAATGGATCCCTCCTAAAAGAGCACGGCGCTCTGGAAACCAGGCAGCCACCAGCAATATACCCCAGGATCAAATTCCCAGCACTAGCGCTGCTGCCAGCGATAGACCCCAAAACCAAAGGCCCAGTCCTAGAGCTGCCGCCAGTGAAAGGCCACAAGAAATGCCCAGTACTAGCACTTCCGCAGCATCACGCCCAAATGCCAGCACAGGAACTCCAACTACCAGCACTGGAGTGCCACGTCCCCCAAGAGCCAGGGCCGCTACATATCTCCCAGAAGGTCTTGCCAATCCAACATGGCTGCCTTCCGACTCAGGATCAGCAAGAATTCCCCCTTTCATGGCACAGCCAGGTGTGCAGGCCAATACCCAAAATTTTTCTGCAATTGATTGTTTTAATTTATTTTTGCCCAACACTTTGCTGCAACTCATCGTGGACCAGACCAATTTATATGCCCAGCAGCATATTGCCAACAACCCCCAATCTTCTTACGCCCATCCATTCGAGTGGAAGGATTTGACTCTGGAGGAGTTCAAAATGTTTATGGGCCTCACCATAAACATGGGGATTACAAAAAAAATGAAGGACATGCCTATTGGTCCACCCACCCCATTCACCACATGCCCATTTACTCTTCTGTAATGCCCAGGTCCCGATACGAAATGATAATGCGCTTCCTTCATTTTAATGACAACACCCAGTGCCCTCCCCGCAATCATCCAAATTACGATAAATTATATAAACTTCGCCCACTCATTAATTTCTTTTCCCAACGATTTGCAGAACTCTATGTCCCCGATAAGCATACTGTATATGTGTAGATGAGTCCCTGGTACCCTTTTCTGGCCGGCTAGGAATAAAACAATACATTCCTAGCAAAAGGGCCAAATATGGAGTGAAATTTTATAAGCTTTGCGAGAGAGCCACGGGATATCTGTATGTGTTCCGCATATACGAAGGAAGAGATTCCCAGCTCCAGCCCCCTGAGTGCCCAGTCTACATGGGCACAACTGGTAAAATTGTATGGGACCTGGCCTACCCACTGCTGAAGAAAGGTTACCACATATACCTGGATAACTTTTATACCAGCCTGCCTCTTTTCAAACACCTATACCTCGCACAAACCCTGGCCTGTGGAACCTCCAGAAAGAATAGAAAGGGCTTCCCACAAGCCATAGTAAACAAGAAATTGCGAAGGGGAGAAAGAGCAACTTTGAGATGCAACAAAGTGCTGGCCTTGAGGTGGAAGGATACTAGGAATGTGTACATGATGTCCACCATCCATGACGACACTACCATTGAAGTTCAGAGAAGACGAGGTCCCATTGTAAAGCCAAAATGTGTACAAGATTACAATCTGTACATGGGGGGGTGGATTTCAATGACCAAATGCTTCAGCCCTATTTAGCAATAAGGAGGTCCCGTTTCTGGTACAAGAAAGTAGCACTCTATTTAATTCATTTGGCCATTTATAATGCCTACATAATTTACACCAAATCCACCGAAAGCCCTGCCCACTTCCTAAAATTCATTGAAGAAGTTGTCACGTCCCTCATCTACCATCAAAGACCCCCTCCAGAAAACCTTCGCTCTGATGCTGTAAGCCGACTGCATGAACGCCACTTCCCGGACCACATTCCCCCATCTGAAGCAGGCCGAAGACGCCAAAAAAGATGTCGAGTATGCAGCAGTAAAGGATTTCGAAGAGATACCAGCTACCATTGTTCCCAGTGTCCCCTTGAACCCGGCCTTTGCATTGGTGAATGCTTCAGACTATATCACACATCCCTTAAATATTAGCCCATATTCTTAACCACTTCCCCATTTTCATGATCTGTGCTGACCATTTCCCATGCTTCCTCAAATAACCATTCCACTGCCTTCTATGTGAACTGACCCTGGCCTGTTTTTTGACTATGCCTCTGCCAACCGTTTGGCCCTGTTACATGTGAACCGACCCTGGCCTGTTTTACCAACTACGCTTCTGCCTACTGTTTGGACTGCTTTCATGTGAACTGACCCTGGCCTGTTTTACCAACTATGCTTCTGCCTAATGTTTGGACTGCTTACATGTGAACTGACCATGGCCTGTTTTACCAACTACGCTTCTGCCCACCACTTGGACTGCTTGCACGTCATCTGACCCTGGCCTGTTTTATGGACTTTGCTTTTGCCTACCGCTTGGACTGATCTGTTGCCCTGCTACTGTAGGACACAGGGGTCTCACATGTGAGGGGCTCCAGAAATGTTTTTCCGGATGGAGAAAACAATTTTTTTGTTGTCTCCGGGTTTCGTAATTTCCGGATTAGGGTCTGGAGTCCGGAGGCTTCATAGAGATTTGGGTGGGTCGAAGCCTCTACCCCTGTGCCCCTGTGCAGGTCTTACAGGTCTCTTAGCCTGCTGCTGACTTACTGCCGCCATCCCCCTGCCTGCAGCATAAACTGACCACACCTCTGCCTGCTACCTGGACTATGGAAATAATTAGCTGTAGCAAGAGGCAGTATGTTTATGAAGGGCTGGAGAGCAGTACAATAATGAGTGCAGGGAGGTAACGGTGTACCAGGACCAATATTATGGCTGTGTTGGCTGTCTCTGCTTGGACAATTTCTATGGACAAATGCTATGGCTGTGCTGACAATATCCTTGTGCTGACTATAGACAATATTCCTGCCTGCTGCCTGGATAATTACTATTGTTGCTAAGCACATCCCTGCCTGCTGCCTGCTGCCTGCTGCCTGCACCAATTCTCTCCTCTGGGGACACTACTAAAACCACAGGTAATACTTTTTTTTTACCCTTTCCTCAATAGAATTTATTTTGGAGTGTAATTTTTGGTATGTAAATGCAATGTGTTAGAAATATAGGGCCTTCAAAAATAATAGGTTGTCAGGAAATTAGATGTGTAATTTATGCTTGTAGAACGCCTGAAGGTGCTACTTCAATGGTGGGCCTCTGTATGTGGTCAGGCTGTGTAAAAGTCTGACACATGTGGTATCGCCATACTCAGGAGGAGTAGCAGAATGTATTTTGGGGTGTCATTTTTGCTATGTACATGCTATGTGTTGAAAATATCTTAAAAATGGACAACTTTGTGGAAAAAAAATGCGTTTTCATTTTTTTTCCACATTTTCCAAAAACTTCTGGAAAAAAATTAACCGTTCAAAAGACTCATTATGCCTCATAGATTATACATTGGGGTGTCTGCTTTCCAAAATGGGGTCATTTTGTGGGCGTTTCCATTGTCCTGGGGCTCCAGGGCCTTCAAAACTGTAATAGGTGGTTGAGAAATGAGATGTGTAATTTATGCTTGTAGAACGCCTGAAGGTGCTACTTGCCTGGCATGCCTCTATATGTGGCCAGGCTGTGTAAAAGTCTCACACATGTGGTATCACCATACTCAGGAGGAGTAGCAGAATGTATTTTGGGGTGCCATTTTTGCTATGTACATGCTATGTGTTGGAAATATCTTAAAAATAGACAACTTTGTGGAAAAAAAAATGTGTTTTCATTTTTTTTCCACATTTTTCAAAAACTTCTGGAAAAAAATGAACCGTTCAAAAGACTCATTATGCCTCATAGATTATACATTGGGGTGTCTGCTTTCCAAAATGGGGTCATTTTGTGGGCGTTTCCATTGCCCTGGGGCTCTAGGGCCTTCAAAACTGTAATAGGTGGTTGAGAAATGAGATGTGTAATTTATGCTCCTAGAATGCCTGAAGGTGCTACTTCTCTGGCGGGCCTCTGTATGTGGCCAGGCTGTGTAAAAGTCTCACACATGTGGTATCGCCATACTCAGGAGGAGTAGCAGAATGTATTTTGGGGTGTCATTTTTGCTATGTACATGCTATGCATTAGAAATATCTTAAAAATGGACAACTTTGTGGAAAAAAAATGCGTTTTCATTTTTTTTCCACATTTTCCAAAAACTTCTGGAAAAAAAATGAACCGTTCAAAAGACTCATTATGCCTCATAGATTATACATTGGGGTGTCTGCTTTCCAAAATGGGGTCATTTTGTGGGTGTTTCCATTGTCCTGGGGCTCCAGGGCCTTCAAAACTGTAATAGGTGGTTGAGAAATGAGATGTGTAATTTATGCTTGTAGAACGCCTGAAGGTGCTACTTGCCTGGCGGGCCTCTATATGTGGCCAGGCTGTGTAAAAGTCTCACACATGTGGTATCGCCATACTCAGGAGGAGTAGCAGAATGTATTTTGGGGTGCCATTTTTGCTATGTACATGCTATGTGTTGGAAATATCTTAAAAATAGACAACTTTGTGGAAAAAAAATGTTTTCATTTTTTTTCCACATTTTCCAAAAACTTCTGGAAAAAAATGAACCGTTCAAAAGACTCATTATGCCTCATAGATTATACATTGGGGTGTCTGCTTTCCAAAATGGGGTCATTTTGTGGGCGTTTCCATTGTCCTGGGGCTCCAGGGCCTTCAAAACTGTAATAGGTGGTTGAGAAATGAGATGTGTAATTTATGCTTGTAGAACGCCTGAAGGTGCTACTTGCCTGGCGGGCCTCTATATGTGGCCAGGCTGTGTAAAAGTCTCACACATGTGGTATCACCATACTCAGGAGCAGTAGCAGAATGTATTTTGGGGTGCCATTTTTGCTATTTACATGCTATGTGTTGGAAATATCTTAAAAATAGACAACTTTGTGGAAAAAAAAATGTGTTTTCAT
Source organism: Aquarana catesbeiana (assembly GCF_042186555.1). Lineage (NCBI taxonomy): Eukaryota > Metazoa > Chordata > Amphibia > Anura > Ranidae > Aquarana > Aquarana catesbeiana. The sequence continues at coordinate 784,788,146 of NC_133324.1, read as the reverse complement.
TTTTTTTCCACATTTTTCAAAAACTTCTGGAAAAAAATGAACCGTTCAAAAGACTCATTATGCCTCATAGATTATACATTGGGGTGTCTGCTTTCCAAAATGGGGTCATTTTGTGGGCGTTTCCATTGCCCTGGGGCTCCAGGGCCTTCAAAACTGTAATAGGTGGTTGAGAAATGAGATGTGTAATTTATGCTTGTAGAACGCCTGAAGGTGCTACTTGCCTGGCGGGCCTCTATATGTGGCCAGGCTGTGTAAAAGTCTCACACATGTGGTATCACCATACTCAGGAGGAGTAGCAGAATGTATTTTGGGGTGTCATTTTTGCTATGTACATGCTATGCGTTAGAAATATCTTAAAAATGGACAACTTTGTGGGAAAAAAATGCGTTTTCATTTTTTTTCCACATTTTCCAAAAACTTCTGGAAAAAAATGAACCATTCAAAAGACTCATTATGCCTCATAGATTATACATTGGGGTGTCTGCTTTCCAAAATGGGGTCATTTTGTGGGCGTTTCCATTGCCCTGGGGCTCCAGGGCCTTCAAAACTGTAATAGGTGGTTGAGAAATGAGATATGTAATTTATGCTCCTAGAATGCCTGAAGGTGCTACTTCTCTGGCGAGCCTCTGTATGTGGCCAGGCTGTGTAAAAGTCTCACACATGTGGTATCGCCATACTCAGGAGGAGTAGCAGAATGTATTTTGGGGTGTCATTTTTGCTATGTACATGCTATGCATTAGAAATATCTTAAAAATGGACAACTTTGTGGGAAAAAAATGCGTTTTCATTTTTTTTCCACATTTTCCAAAAACTTCTGGAAAAAAATGAACCATTCAAAAGACTCATTATGCCTCATAGATTATACATTGGGGTGTCTGCTTTCCAAAATGGGGTCATTTTGTGGGCGTTTCCATTGTCCTGGGGCTCCAGGGCCTTCAAAACTGTAATAGGTGGTTGAGAAATGAGATGTGTAATTTATGCTTGTAGAACGCCTGAAGGTGCTACTTGCCTGGCGGGCCTCTATATGTGGCCAGGCTGTGTAAAAGTCTCACACATGTGGTATCGCTGTACTCAGGAGAAGTAGCAGAATGTATTTTGGAGTGTCATTTTTGCTATGTACATGCAATGTGTTGGAAATATCTTAAAAATGGACAACTTTGTGGAAAAAAAAATGCGTTTTCATTTTTTTTCCACATTTTCCAAAAACTTCTGGAAAAAAATGAACCTTTCAAAAGACTCATTATGCCTCATAGATTATACATTGGGGTGTCTGCTTTCCAAAATGGGGTCATTTTGTGAGTATTTGTACTTTCCTGGCTTGTTAGTGTCTCATGAAATTAGATAAGTCTTCAGTACATCAGGTGTGATCAGGTGTGATCAGGTGTGATCAATTTTCAATGATTTGCACCACAGCTTGTAGACTCTATAACTTTCACAAAAACCAAATAATATACACTAATTAGGGTTATTTTTACCAAAGATATGTAGTCGTGTAAATTTTGGCCAAAATTTATGAAGAAATATTACTAATTTGCAAAATTTTATGACAGAAACAAAGAAAAAGGCATTTTTTCACCAAATTTTCAGTCTTTTTTTATTTATAGCACAAAAAATAAAAAACCCACTAGTGATTAAATACCACCAAAAGAAAGCTCTATTCGTGTGAAAAAAAGGACGCAAATTTAATTTGGGTACAGTGTTGCATGACTGAGTAATTGTCATTCAAATTATGAGAGCGCTGAAAGCTGAAAATTGGTCTGGGCAGGAAGGGGGTGAAAGTGCCCTGTAGGCAAATGGTTAAAGAGCAGCCTTGTTTTGAGATTTTGGTGTTTACATGTTTGAAACAGTTTTTTTTTGCTAGAAAATTACTTAGAACCCCAAACATTATATATTGTTTTTTTCTAACACCCTAGAGAATAAAATGTCAGTCATTGCAATACTTTTTTCACACCGTATTTGCGCAGAGGTCTTACAAGTGCACTTTTTTTGGAAAAAATTCACTTTTTTGAATAAAAAAATAAGACAACAGTAAAGTTAGCCCAATTTTTTTTTATATTGTGAAAGATAATGTTATGCCGAGTAAATTGATACCCAACATGTCATGCTTCAAAATTGTGCCCGCTCGTGGAATGGCGTCAAACTTTTACCCTCAAAGATCTCCATAGGCGACGTTTAAAAAATTCTACAGGTTGCATGTTTTGTCTTACAGAGGATGTCTAGGACTAGAACTACTGCTCTCGCTCTAACAATCATGGAGATACCGCACATGTGTGGTTTGACCACCGTTTTCATATGCTGGCGCTACTCACGTATGCATTCTGCGCGCGAGCTCGTCGGTACGGGGCATTTTAAAATTCTTTTTTTTTCTTATTTATTTTACTTGATTTTATTTATTTTTACACTGTTTTTTTTTTGTTTTTTTTTAAATTGGGTCACTTTTATTTCTATTACAAGGAATGTAAACATCCCTTGTAATAGAAAAAAGCATGACAAGTCCTCTTAAATATGAGATCTGGGGTCAAAAAGTCCTCAGATCTCATATTTAGACTTAAATGCAATAAAAAATAAATTGTCATTTGAAAAAATGACATTGAAAAAATGTGGCTTTAAGAGGTATGGGCGGAAGTGACGTTTTGACGTTGCTTCCACCCTGCAGTGTCATGGAGACAGGTGGGGGCCATCTTCCCCTCACTCGTCTCCATGTCAGCCGAGGGGACAGACGCGATCGCCTCCACCACTGCCGACGGCTCCGGTAAGCGGCAGAGGGCCCCTCTCCCACCACCAATAAAAGTGATCTTGCAGTGAATCCGCCGCAGAGACCACTTTTATCTTGTAGCCGACCACTGGCCGAACATGGGGATACTGGGGTTATGGCAGCTAGCTGCTGCCATAACAACGATATCCGCCCCAAAAAAGGGACATATATGTACATGCGGCGGTTGGCAAGTGGTTTTTAAATCAGCAGCTACAAACACTATAGCTGCTGACTTTTAATAAGGACACTTACCTGTCCAGGGAGCCCGTGATATCGACCCCCTGATCCATCCATCAGATTGGGTGCAAACGCCACCACTCTAACTAAGGGAAACCGGGAGTGGAGCCTTGCAGCCTAACTCCTGGTTTCCTACTGCGCATGCGAAAGGCGCGTAGCACTTTGTGAATGGCCAGCTTGTCTTCTGGGACACACACAGGTCCCAGAAGACAGCGGGGGGCTTGCCACACAAGAGGACAAGACGTCATGCGCCGCGGCCCGGCTGGAACAGAAGAAAATGTGAGTTAGAAAAAAATATATAAATAGTTAGCCAAAGACGAGTGGTGGAGGGGTCGTCTTTCCTTTAAGACAAAATTCTAAAAGTGAGTGGAACTCCACTTTAAGGAGCAGCTCTATCTTATGTGCTGAATAAAGCCATGCTGATCTGTTTAAACACAGTGGGTGGAAGTAGAGACTGTTCACTTTACAAAGTTAATGTTTCCTCAGGTTGGTGACAAACTTAAAGCAGCGTTTACCTTGAATATCCAATAAAAAAGGATTTCTTTGAAAATGATTGAATAATTGAACACAACGTGACATTATTCACTAAGCTTGGTAGACAATAACTTTGAAGAGTGAATATTAACTTTCCTAAGTGACTAGTCTCTAATCCTCAAAACTATTGCGTGATCAATTAGACTTGCCTATACTTGTTGTTCACCTCTGTTCTCTCTAACATTTATGATGCAGATACATGCAGTGCTCTTTAACTGCTTCAGGTCTGTCATATTTTACTGCTACAGGGTGACATCTGTGCGCCGGATCACATACAGTATATATACGTGATCTGACACTTTTGGGTAGGGGGCGCATATGTTAACAAGGCAGATCACTGTTCTGACAGGTGGGAAGGGATGGAGTCTGTGTCCCTGCTAAGCAGGGAATACATTCCATCTCTTCCCTAATAAAAGCACCTTACACAGTGTAGTAAAACACTGGCTAGGCACACATCAACATGGGGACAAGGTGCTTTGGGGGGACCCCCCTCCTTAACCATACCAGGCCACTTGCCCTCAACATGGGGAGGATGCTTTGGGGGTTAACCCCAAAGCACCCTCCCCTAGTTGAGGGCAAGCGGCCTGGTATGGTTCAGGAGAGGGGTTCCCCCAAAGCACCTTGTCCCCATGTTGATGTGCTGCTTGCTCAGATAAGGGTCTGGTATGGATTTTGGGGGGCACGCTATTTTTTTTTGCCGTGGAGTTCCCCTTAAAATCCATACCAGACCCAAAAGACCTTGTATGGACTGGGGGGGCACGCTGTTTTTTTCCTTGATTCTTATCTATATTGCACTGCACTGTTCCTGAAAAAAAAGGTTGTTTTAACTTTTGCATTGATACATGTCCCCTGGGCACTACCTAGGTCCCCGTACACTTTTTATGGCAATAACTTGTATATAAGCCTTTAAAATGAGCACTTTTGATTTTTCATGTTTGTGTCCCATAGACTTTAATAGGGTTCACACAAATTTTTTGCCTGTTCGCATGTTCTGGTGCAAACCGAACCGGGGTGTGTTCGGCCCATCCCTATTACAGAAGCATCAACTTTTAGATGAACTCTGGGCAAACAGTTAAATGTGCAGATAACATGCATACATATGAACTGTCATACCTGACAAATGATTTGTGTTTGTCTCCATTTAAAACAGCCAGATTGGTTAAATGATTTTTTACTATTCATAACAAGTGACAGAGCTTGATAACAACAGAATGCTATTGGACAGTGAAAGAAAAGCAGCAGGCTGATAAGCTCATCCCTCTGCACCTTTCTCTCTCTCTTCCAGTCAGCATGCTCCTTGTGGGCAGACAGCATACTTGGTTAGCTCCCAGTGTATGCTTTATTTCCAGTCCAAGTGCTGCTTTGCAAGAGACCTCCAGAGGCTGGTGCTAAATCAAACTTAAGTACTTACACTAGCTTCATTTATACATATATTTACTGATAAATAATATATACTAATGAATACCTAACTAGGTTTGATTAATTGCTCTTGTTATATATGCTTTTGTTTTATGTTACAAACCCTGGCATTTGAAAATAAGCATATATGAAACAATTTATATTTAAAGGTTATCTTCACTAAAAACTGTATGCCAAAATAATCGGTAAACGCATAAATATAGGCAGGTGCAGTGATGTTGAAATTCCAACTTTTCCTTTAGAAAGTTAAACTTCTTCCCCTAGCCTGTGGTGGTGGTGGGTTTTGTTTGAGAGATTCCCTGTGGTTTTTACTTTTCCACTGGGGTGTCTTACGGGTGTCCTCAGCAGTGCAGCCTTCCTTTTCTGGCCTCTTGGAACACATTTGGTTTGCCACCCCCATGCATGCGCATGACACGACAGCCGCAATTTTGACTGTTCCTGTCATTAGATGCATGTGCATCAGGGAATCCATGAGAGGGCACTGATCAGTGCCTTCCTTAAAAGAAGTGCTGTTGTGGGAGGTTTGGCAGGTGGATTGCTTGTTGTTGGTTAGATGGCTTCTTCCGGCAGCCTCTGCTTCCTGCTTAGCAGTATATAAGTGGTTTCCTCCAGCAGCATGGATGACACTGCTCACTTTGGCGTCAGGAGCAACAGTTGGCCATGCTGCTGGATGGGCTCTTGTGATACCCAATTTAAGGCTTTTTTAGTTGGTTAATTTCTCATTTAATAGATTTATTTCTGAAATTTTTTTGACTATTAGTATTTTGGGTGGCATTATTTGGTTCTTATTATTTTTTCTCAGCACATCTGGGATCTCTGCATTTGTCCTGGGCCTCCCCTTCGCTCTCCCTTTGATCCCTGTTGAGCTGTACATATATGGAATACCATGGTTATTTTTATGTATAATTGTCAGCCATATCTTCACACGTTTCTTGTGATGTTATGCTTATCTGTATATTGTAAGTAGTCCATTATGTGTATTCCCTTTATGGGGGTTTCTTTAATGTATGGGTGTATATATTGGTCTTGTTCTTTTGTTTGCATCTCCTTATTTTTCTATATGAAGGGAAGGTCCCCTGAGGAAGTGCAAGTTTCAAAATGCTTCAGGAATATGGGCACAATACATTCTATACGTTTTATTTGACATACCAATATGAGTGTCTAATGCACATTTATATATACTCTATCCCCCCTTCAGTCCATCATGAATGCTGCCGCCAGACTCATCCACCTTACCAACTGCTCTGTCTCTGCTATTCCTCTCTGTCAATCTCTCCACTGGCTTCCATTCACACAACAAATTAAATTAAAAATATTAACAACTACCTACAAAGCAATCCACAACTCTGCCCCCAGCTACATCACTGACCTAGTCTCAAAATACCAACCTAATCGTTCTCTTCATTCTTCTCAAGACCTCCTGCTCTCTAGCTCAGTCATCACCTTCTCCCATGCTAACCTCCAGGACTTTTCCAGAGCCTCTCCAAGCCTATGGAACTCCTTACCCCAATCTGTCTGTCTATCTCCTACTCTATTAGCTTTTAGACGATCCCTGAAAACCCTCCTCTTCAGAGAAGCCTATCCTATCCACACCTCACAACTGTATTTTCCTTTTGTCCATCTGATTATCCCCCACAGCTACTACCCTTTGTTCCACTTGACCCTCCCTTCTAGATTGTAAGCTCTAACGAGCAGGGCCCTCTGATCCCCCTGTATTGAATTGTATTGTAATTGTACTGTCTTCCCCGATGTTGTAAAGTGCTGTGCAAACTGTTGGCGCTATATAAATCCTGTATAATAATAATAATAATAATAATAATATGTACAAAGATAGTCATATCATCTGGTTATTACCATTAAGATGGACAATGAGATAATCCTAGGCCTGCGTTTGTGGATTTTAACGCTGTTATAATAAAGTTTTGTTATGTTTTTTTTTTAAATAAATGTTGTTTTTTAGTACCTTAAAAATCTCTTCCACCCATCATAATTTTTGCTTGTATACAATATTTCTGGAATGTGTACTGATATAGGGCTCCATTCACGAAGCGGTATCTACCTTTTTAAGAAATGTAGTAAAATATAGCATATCGTTTTTAAAATGAATTTTTTGCCATTCACGAAAAAACGTCAAAACATGCAGTATTTATCTCATTAAACCATGCTGTATTTTACCTTATGAGATATCCAGTGGGATGGATACAGTGGAGAATAATTAGACCCCTTCCTGTTTTGATTGCTTATAAAGAGCTAAATGTTTTAAACCGAAGAAATATGCCAAGTCAGTGCAGTCCCTGCAACATACGTATCAGTACAAAAGAAAAAAGGTGACTAGAATACCAATCAAAGAGAAGCTGCTTTCACAGGACACACATGATGTATCAAAGACAACTAAGTTAAATTAACCACTTCAGCCCCAAAAGATTTTACCCCCTTCCTGACCAGATCACTTTTTACAGTTTGGCACTGTGTCGCTTTAACTGACAAGTGCGCAGTCATGCAATGCTGTACCCAAACAAAATTTGCATCCTTTTTTTCCCACAAGTAGAGCTTTCTTTTGGTGGTATTTGATCACCTCTGCAGTTTTTCTTTTTTGCGCTATAAACAAAAAAAGAACAACAAATTTGAAAAAAAAACAATATTTTTTTTTACTTTTTGCTATAATAAATATCCCCCAAATTGTTTTTAAAAAAACAATTTCTTCATCAGTTTAAGCCAATATATATTCTACATATTTTTGGTAAGCGTATATCGATTGGTTTGCGCAAAAGTTACAGCGTCTACAATCTATGGGAAAGATTTATGACATTTTTATTATTTATTTTTTACTAGTAATAGCTGTGATCAGCGATTTTTAGTGGTACTGTGACATTGCGATGGACAGATCGGACACTTTTGACATATTTTTGGGACCACTGACATTTATACAATGATCAGTGCTGTGAATATTAATGTGTAAATGCCACTGGTAGGGAAGGGGTTAACACTAGAGGGCAATCAAGGGGTTAAATGTGTGTTCCCTAGATGTGTTCTAGCTGTATAGGCATGGGACTGACTGGAGGAAGAGACATATCGTTGTTCCTACTTAGTAGAAACAAACAATATGTCTCCTCTCCCCTGATAAACAGGGATTTGTGTGTATACACACACAAATACCTGTGCTGGCTCTCCTGGACACAATTGCACGTGGCCGGTGGAGACTATTAATAGGAAAGCCATACTCGTACAGGGTTTTGCCCATGAGAGCCATTCTGCAACAACATATCTACGTGAGCCAGTCAGGAACCGGTTAAGTAAACACACTGAGGGTTATTTACGAAAGGCAGATCCACTTTGCACTACAAGTGCACTTGGAAGTGCAGTAACTGTAAATCTGAGGGGTAGATCTGAAATGAGGGGAAGCTCTGCTAATTTTATCATTCAATCATGTGCAAGCTAATATGCTGTTTTATATTTTCCTTGCATGTCCTCCTTGGATTTACAGCAACTGCACTTGCAGTGCACTTGTAGTGCAAAGTGGATTTTCCTTTCGTAAATAACCCCCAAAATACCTTTATGAGTGTCAATAAATTGAATGAAATGAGTATCAAAAATCACACACATATATAAATACCCTTCTTCCACTAAAAAAATACAATGTTGTCTGGTGGACGAAGGGTATTAATACAGTATATTTGTGTGATTTTTTTTATACTATTTTCATTTAATATTTTACATTTATAAAGATATTTTGTATTTACGTAAAGTATAACTAAAGTAAAAACTTTTTTTTAGATAGGTATTGTAATACCTCTCCACCCTATTAGGTTTTTAATACTGTCTGTGGCCTCATTAGGGAGATTCACCCTCCCCATTTGTCCTGCTTACCATTATTATTGAAAGTGAAATGAAAAGAAAATTTTAAAAAGATTAACCACTTAAGGACCGGGATTTGCCCCATTAATGACCAGGCCATTTTTTGCAATACGGCACTGCGCCGCTTTAACTGACAATTGCGTGTCCGTGCAAATCTGTGCAAAAAATAGACAAATTTTGAAAAAAAAAGTAATTTTTTTACTCTTTGCTATAATAAATACCAAAACAATGTAAAAAAAAAATCAAAATTTCTTAATCAGTTTAGGCCGATATGTATTCTTCTACATATTTTTGATTAAAAAATTGCAATAAGCATATATTAATTGGTTTGCACAAAAGTTATAGCGTCTACAAAATAGGGGATTATTATTTTTTTTTTACTAGTAATGGCGATTATCAGCGATTTTTAGCGGGACTGCGACAATGCGGCGGACAGATCGGACACTTTTGACACTTTTTGGGACCAGTGACATTTATACAGCAATCAGAGCTAAAAATAGCCACTGATTACTGTATAAATGTCACTAGTAGGGAAGGGGTTAACACTAGGGGGCGATCAAGGGGTTAAGTGTTCCCTAGGAAGGTGTTTCTAACTGTGGGGGCAGTGTAGTGACTGGAGGAGACAGATCGCTGTTCCTAATTATTAGGAACAGCAGATCTGTCTATCCTCCCCTGACAGAACATTGATCTGTCTGGTGGCCGGCGAAATATTGCAGCCGCCAGCCACATGCATCGGCTCCGGCGTCGTGCTAGTGGTCTTAAAGCAGCCGACGTACAATGACGCCGATTCGCCCAGGAGAGCCAACCTACCACAGTACAACTGCAGCGGCTGGTCCTTAAGTGGTTAATTTCACTTTCAATGATAATGATAAACAGGACAAATAGAGAGGGTGAATCTCCCTAATAGGGACACAGGCAACAATAAAAACCTGACAGGTGTTCTAGTCCAATACAATACCATTGCTGGCAATAGAAAAATGTTTAAAAAAAATGGTGTGGCCCCCCCCAGTCAATACCAGGCCCTTCATGTAGCCCAGCAGGTCAGGAAAGGGGGGGATGAGTGAGCGCCCCCTCTCCTAAACAGGCCACATGCACTCAACATGGGGGGTGGGTGCACACCAAAGCACCTTGTCCCCATGTTGATGGGGACAAGACCCTTATCCCCACAACCATGGCTGGTGGTTGTGGGGGACTACAGGCAGGGGGATTATCATACTCTCGAACCCCCATTTAACAAGGGAGCCCCCAGATCCCAGCCCCCCATGTGAATGAGTTTGGGGTACATAGTTCCCCTACCCATTCACCAAAAAAGTGTCAAAAAGTAACAAAAACACATTTTTTTACAATTACTTTATTAAAAAAATAAAAAACAATGTTTTTTACATCCCCTGGATGTAAATCCATCTCAATCATGCCACCCGCTGCACCCGAAAAAAAAAAATGCTCCCACCGTCATAGGGGCCGTCTGCCTACTGCAGGCTCCTCCATTTGACAGGTCTTTTATAGTGAAGGGCAGGGGCACCTGGCAATGCACCGGTCCATGACATCGCAAGGGGGCGGTGTCAAACAGAGAAGCCAGCAGTAGGCAGGTGGCCTCCATGTCGGTGGGAGCTTGTTTTTTTGGGGGGGTTTCGGGTGCGGCGGGCTGCGTGACTTACCAGACCCATGCCAGACCCAAATCTGAGCTTGCAGCCCATCAGGTCAGGAAAGGGAGGGGACAAGTGAGTACCCCTGAACCATACCAGGCCACATGCCTTCAACACAGGGGATGCTTTGGGGCAAGGCGCTTCCCAGATCCTGCCCCCCATGTGAATGAGTATGGCCTACCCATTCCCCAAAAAAGTGTAAAAGTGAATAAAAACAGTACAAGAGTATTTGACAATTTCTTTACTAAAAAATAAAATAAAACAATGTTCCCCAATGTAGATTCATCGTCAATCACAATGCTGCCACCACCACCAGACCCGAAAAACAAAACAAAAACAAAACAAAAAGATCTGCTCGCCACGGATGCTCCCGTGGTCTGCCTGCCCCACCCTGTGACATTTCCTAAATAGCTATGGGGCGGAGCCACCCGGAGTTGTCACCTGGTATTAGGTGGCTCCGCCCCATAGCTATTTATGTGACAGAGCTTTGTACTGTCACAATATATATATTTAACTACTTGATCTCCGGAAGATTTACCCCCCTCATGACCAGGTCACTTTTTGTGATACAGCACTGCATTCCTTTAACTGACAATTGCGCGGTCATGCAATGCTGTACCCAAATAAATTTGTAATTTTTTCCCACAAATGGAACTGTCTTTTGATGGTATTTGTTCAACACTGCATTTTTTAGTTTTTTGCGCTATAAGCAAAAAAAGACTGAACATTTAAAAAAAATATATATATATTTTTTAGTTTCTGCTATAAAGCAGCCAATAAAAAATGCAAAAAATCCAATTTATTCATAAATTTAGGCCAATATGCATTCTGCTACATGTTTTTGATAAACAAAATCCCAATAAGTGTATATTGTTTGATTTATGCAACATTATAGCATCTACAAACTATGGGACATATACTGGATTTTTTTTTCTTTTTTATTAGTAATGACAGAGATCAACGACTTTCAGCAGGACTGTGATATTGCGGTGGACAATCGGATACTAACTGACACTTTTGACACTTTGCGGGAACCAGTGACACTAATACAGTGATCAGTGCTAAAAATATGCACTGTCACAGTAATAATGAGATTGGCTGGGAAGGGGTTAAACATCTAGGGTTAATGTGTGCCTAGCCAGTGTTTGTTTTTACTATGTGTGATGCTTTTAATAGGGGAAAAGATGGATTTGAGTCCCTCCTTTGCAGGAACACAGAATCTATCCCTCCCATTTGTCAGAACAGAACTATGCCTTGTTTACATAGACAGAGCTCTGTTCTGAGTCTCTGCCCAGCGGTTGGCGGGTGCTGGTGGACATCAGGTGCCTGGAACCCGCAGAACAGCTTCTGCTGTGAATAATCACAGTGCGTGCATGCCCCCTGCAGGCGGAAGTGCAGGATCACATATACAGTTGTGCTCATAAGTTTACATACCCTGGCAGAATTTAAATGATAACACAAAAACATTTTTTTCACTCATAGTTAATGTTTGGATGAAGCCATTTATTATCAATCAACTGTGTTTACTCTTTTTAAATCATAATGACAACAGAAACTACCCAAATGACCCTGATCAAAAGTTTACAAACCCTGGCGATTTTGGTCTGATAACATGCACACAAGTTGACACAAAGGGGTTTGAATGGCTATTAAAGGTAATCATCCTCACCTGTTATCTGTTTGCTTGTAATTAGTGTGTGTATAAAAGGTCAATGAGTTTCTGGACTCCTGACAGACCCTTGCATCTTTCATCCATTGCTGTACTGACGTTTCTGGATTCTGAGTCATGGGGGAAGCAAAATTGTCAAAGGATCTGCGGAAAAAGGTAGTTGAACTGTATAAAAACAGGAAGGGGATATAAAAAGATATACAAGGAATTGAGAATGACAATCAGCAGTGGGGAGGTTCTGTTGAAACCAAACCACAGTCAGGTAGTCAACTAAAATTTCAGCCACAACTGCCAGGAAAATTGTTCGGGATGCAAAGAAAAACCCACAAGTAACTTCTGGTGAAATACAGGACTCTCTGAAACATGTGGTGTGGCTGTTTCAAGATGCAAAATAAGGAGGAACTTGAAGAAAGATGGGCTGCATGGTTGAGTCACCAGAAGAAAGCCATTACTATGCAAATGCCACAAAGTATCCTGCTTACAATACGCCAAACAGCATAGAGACAAGCCTCAAACCTTCTGGCTAGGGATGAGCCGAACACCTTCCTGTTTGCAGCAGAACATATGAACAGGCAAAAAATTCGGCAGAACACACGAACACCGTTAAAGTCTATGGAACACAAAACATGAATAATCAAAAGTGCTTATTTTAAAGGTGTATATGCAAGTTATTGTCATAAAAAGTGTTTGGGGACCTGGGTCCTGCCATGTATCAATGCAAAAATTTTTTTGAAAAACGGTCGTTCTTCAGGAGCAGTGATTTTTTTAATGCTTAAAGTGAAACAATAAAAATTAAATATTCCTTTAAATATTGTGTCTGGAGGGTGTCTTTAGTATGCCTGTAAAGTGGCGCATTTTTCCTGTGTTTAGAACAGTACAACAGCAAAATGACATTTCGAAAGGAATAATTGTCATTCAAAACTGATCGCTGCTATAATGAATTGTCGGGTCTCAGGAATATAGATAAAACTCATTGAAAAAAAGAGCATGGGATCCCCCCCCCAGTCCATACCAGGCCCTTCAGGTCTGATATGGAAATTAAGGGGAACCCTCCACCAATTTTTTTTTTAATGGCGTAGGGGTCCCCCCCCAAAATCCATACCAGACCCTTTGGGTCTGGTATGGATTTTAAGGGGAACCCTGCGCCAAAATTTAAAAAAAATGGTGTAGGGTTCCCCCCAAAATCCATACCAGACCCTTATCTGAGCATGCAACCTGGCAGGCCACATGTCGCCTGGTACGGTTCAGGAGAGGGGGGCCGCTCTCTTGTCCCCCCCTCTTTTCCTGCGGCCTGCCAGCTTGCTTGCTCAGATAAGGGTCTGGTATGGATTTTGGGGGGACCCCTATGCTATTTTTTAAAAATTTGGTGCAGGGTTCCCCTTAATCACCATATCAGACCCCACAGGCACAATATTTAAAGGAATATTTTAATTTTATTGTTTCACTTTTGATATTTCATGTAAGTGTCCCATAGACTTTAATGGTGTTCCGGCAGCTTTCGAATTTGCCGCGAACACCGCATATTGTTCGCTGTTCGGAGAACAGGCAAACACCCAATGTTCAAGTCGAACTTACATTCGACTCGAACATTGGGCTCATCCCTACTTCTGCCACAAAGTCATTTGAAATAATGAGACCAAAATTGAGCTTTTTGCCCACAAAGGAACAGGAAATTTGGTCAAAATTGATGGCAAGATGAATGTAGTATGTTATCAAAAAATACTGGACGAACATTTGCATTCATCAGTGAGGAAGCTGCGCATGGGACGTACTTGGACATTCCAACATGACAACGATCCAAAACACAAGGCCAAGTTGACCTGTCATTGGTTACAACAGAATAAAGTGAAGGTTCTGAAGTGGCCATCTCAGTCTCCTGACCTTAATATCATTGAGCCACTCTGGGGAGATCTCAAACATGCAGTTCATGCAAGACAGCCCAAGAATTTACAGGAACTGGAGGCTTTTTGCCAAGAGGAATACCACAAAAGACTTCATGCTGTCATTGATGTTAAAGGGGGCAATACACAGTATTAAGAACTGGGGTATGCAAACTTTTGATCAGGGTCATTTGGGTGGTTTCTGTTGTCATTATGATTTAAAAAGAGTAAACATAGTTGATTGATAATAAATGGCTTCAGCCAAACACTATCCATGAGTGAAAGAAATGTTTTTGTGTTATCATTCATATTCTCTGAAAAATGGTCAAGAAATCATAAATTCTGCCAGGGTATGTAAACTTATGAGCACAACTGTATATATATATATATATATATATATATATATATATATATATATATATATATATATATATATATATATATATGTATATATATATATATATATATATATATATATATGTATATATATATATATATATATATATATATATATATATATATACAGTGGGGCAAAGATGAGAGAGGCCTGTAATTGTCATCATAGGTATACCTCAACTATGAGAGACAAAATGTGGAAACAAATCCAGACAATCACATTGATTTTCGAAATAATTTATTTGCAAATTATGGTGGAAAATAAGTATTTGGTCACCTACAAACAAGCAAGATTTCTGGCTGTCACAGACCTGTATCTTCTTCTTTAAGAGGCTCCTCTGTCCTCCACTCATTACCTGTATTAATGGCACCTGTTTGAACTTGTTATCAGTATAAAAGACACCTGTCCTTAACCTTAAACAGTCACACTCCAAACTCCACTATGGTGAAGACCAAAGAGCTGTGGAAGGACACCAAAAACAAAATTGTAGACCTGCACCAGGCTGGGAAGACTGAATCTGCAATAGGCAAGCAGCTTGGTGTGAAGAAATCAATTGTGGGAGCAATAATTAGAAAATGGAAGACATGCAAGACCACTGATAATCTCCCTCGATCTGGGGCTCCACGCAAGATCTCACCCTGTGGGGCCAAAATGATCACAAGAATGGTGAGCAAAAATCCCAGAACCACACGGGGGGACCTAGTGAATGACCTGCAGAGAGCTGGGACCAACGTAACAAAGGCTACCATCAGTAGCACACTATGCCGCCTGGAAATGACACTTTGCTACAATGTAAAGTAGTGAGTGTACAGCTTGTATAACAGTGTAAAAATGCTGTCCCCTCAAAATAATTCAACACACAGCCATTAATGTCTAAACCGCTGACAACAAAAGTGAGTATACCCCAAGTGAAAATGTCCAAATTGGGCCCAATTAGCCATTTTACCTCCCCGGTGTCATGTGACTCATTAGTGTTACAAGGTCTCAGGTGTCAATGGGGAACAGGTGTGTTAAATTTGGTGTTATCGCTCTCACTCATACTGGTCACTGGAAGTTCAACATGGCACCTCATGGCAAAGAACTCCCTGATGATCTGAAAAAAAGAATTGTTGCTCTACATAAGATGGCCTAGGGTATAAGAAGATTGCCAAGACCCCGAAACTGAGCTGCAGCATGGTGGCCAAGACCAAACAGAGGTTTAACAGGACAGGTTCCATTCAGAACAGGCCTCGCCATGGTCGACCAAAGAAGTTGAGTGCATGTGCTCAGCGTCATATACAGAGGTTGTTTTTGGGAAATAGACATATGAGTGCTGCCAGCATTGCTGCAGAGGTTGAAGGGGTGGTGGGTCAGCCTGTCAGTGCTCAGACCATACGCCACACACTGCATCAAATTTGTCTGCATGGCTGTCGTCCTAGAAGGAAGCCTCTTCTAAAGATGATGCACAAGAAAGCCCGAAAACAGTTTGCTGAAGACAAGCAGACTAAGGACATGGATTACTGGAACCATGTCCTGTGGTCTGATGAGACCAAGATAAACTTATTTGGTTCAGATGGTGTCAAGCGTGTGTGGCGGTAACCAGGTGAGGAGTACAAAGACAAGTGTTTCTTGCCTACAGTCAAGCATGGTGGTGGGAGTGTCATGGTCTGGGGCTGCATGAGTGCTGTCGGCACTGGAGAGCTACAGTTCATTGAGGGAACCATGAATGCCAACATGTACTGTGACATACTGAAGCAGAGCATGATCCGCTCCCTTCAGAGACTGGGCCACATGGCAGTATTCCAACATAATGACCCCAAACACACCTTCAAAATGACCACTGCCTTGCTAAAGAAGCTGAGGGTAAAGGTGATGGACTGGCCAAGCATGTCCCCAGACCTAAACTCTATTGAGCATCTGTGGGGCATCCTCAAATGGAAGGTGGAGGAGCGCAAGGTCTCTAACATCCACCAGCTCTGTGATGTTGTTGTAGAGGAGTGGAAGAGGACTCCAGTGGCAACCTGTGAAGCTCTGGTGAACTCCATGCCCAAGAGGGTTAAGGCAATGTTAGAAAATAATGGTGGCTACACAAAATATTGACACTTTGGGCCCAATTTGGACATTTACACTTAGGGGTGTACTCACTTTTGTTGCCAGCAGTGTAGACATTAATGGCTGTGTGTTGAGTTATTTTGAGGGGGCAGCAAATTTACACTGTTATACAAGCTGTACATTCACTACTTGTGAGATACTGTAATATATATATATATATATATATATATATATATATATATATATATATATATATATATATATATATATATACACACACATGATCCAGCGTTCAGCTTCCAACCTTTAGCAGTAAAACTGCTATAGGGTGGTCATCAAGTAGTTAAAAGACATAAAAACACTAAAATTCTCATTTCAGTTTTTATAACACTATACGGTGAATTTTTTTTTCCTTTTCTTAAAGCTGAACTTGAAATGAGTCTGAGTGTTCTTATCTCATTGATACAGTTTCTGAAAAAAAAAAGTGTCTTGTTTATGTTATAAATTTGACTGTAATGTTATCTACCAGTTCGTGTATTTCACATATCATTTCCTCTACCAGTTTTTCTCTGCAGGCAAGCAGCTTCTTTTTTGTGCTATTTAATGAAAGATGAGCAAATGCGTCCCTGTTTGTTGAAATGCAAACAGGTTGAGAAGAGGAAAATGTATAAATGCTAAATAAATGTTTGTATAAATAAAAATATTATATGTAATATGAAATGAAAATATATATTAAATAATGGATCTGTGGGTTATTGCTGTTTCCCTGTAGACAATCCTTTCTGGTCTTTAATGTGCACTTTAATAAAAGATTCAGTTAGGAAGGCAATCTTTATCATATTCATCAATCTTTTGTTCACAATAACAAAACTGTGTTAACCCAATGTTAGCCTTCTGAACTTTCATTGTTGAAAGTAACTAATGACTTTGGAACATCTAAGTTTGGAAGAAAATACTGATAAAACTTGTATATGGAAGATTTTGCAGATCTATTTAGCATTTTGTGTTACCATCTACCAGTGTTCTAGTAGACTGAACACTGTCTAGCTTTTGGAATATTTCCCTACATTCATGAGTCTGTTTTACCCATTTTGTAGAATGGAAATTAAATTCTCGAGCTCACCAAGCTTTAGTTTTAATAGTATTTTTTTTAGCATAAGCTGCAATACTATCAACACTGAAGATAAATGTCACTTTCCAGCAATTGTTTGGAGATTAGCAATTATAGCCATTGTGGATTTGGGAAAAAACATTTGAGGACTGACATTTCAGACATGTCATAATGTGGTCTTACAAATGAAAATCCTTGGGGCTAATATTACACAAATGTATGTTCACAAGTGTAAAAAATATATATATATATATATATATATATATATATATATATATTACAATATAATAAAATTTATAATATTATAACAAAATAGGAGATGATGGTTCCTAATTGGGTATTTGCAAACAGCACTAGATTTCTAAGCTCAGTTACTGAACACTATTTGCAAACCATCACTAATTCCCCTGATTTGATCATCTGAACATTGTTGGTATCTGACTTAGTTTTTTAGTTTTAAATCTATAGTAGTTTAACCATTTAAAGCATTGTAACAAAGTGAAAGGTTTCTGAGAGCCAAATAAATGCAGTTAGGTAATAAAATTGTGTATACTATATAGTATGTAGTAATAACTCTCGACGGAGCTGCTGGTTTAAGTGGGTTTGTTACCTCCCCCCCCCCTTCCCTCTGTTTCACTGGCACCGGGTCTAGGGTTCCGTTGAGTTTACCTCTGGATGGTACAAGCACCAACACTTGAGTACGTTTTCAATGCTTTATTGAACAATTAGCGAAGGAAGTAGCAGGAAAGAGGCAGAAGGGAAACTGCAGGGAAGCTCAAATACCTCTCTGTAGGATTCTTGACAAATGTCCTTTAGGGTTGAATATTACAGTAGAATGCGCTCCCCTTGTGGGACACACTCCTTGCTCGCCTGGATAGGCCTCTCTCACTTGCCTAGCAGCCAGTACGTAGCACGAACAAAAGTCTCTGCCACAGACTTGCTTGGGATGAACCTGTACGATCCTCTGCCACAGGATGTATTGGTTTTGTGGTGAATGTCAGTCACAGTGCTTGAACCTTTAAGCCAAACCCGGCAACACTATGCTGTAAAGTTACTTTAGGATACGTCCTCCAACCGAGTCACCAGGCCCCTCTCCAGACCAGCACTCTGCATGATCCTTCCATGACGGGTCCTCCCCTGGGATCTCCTCGGTTGTCCAGCTTCTTCACTCTGGATAGATAGCTCAGGACCATTCCTCGGCTGCTGTGGTAGGCCCCAGACATGCTTCTGGGCCCACCCATGCGCCGCAGTGATGCGGGCCTCCGGAACGGAGGACCACGAGGTAGCACTCTAACGCATACCTGTCGGCCAGGAGGGCCAGTAGGTGGCTGTAAAATGACTCTAAAACATGGCGTCTGTCCCATAAATACCCTCTTCCAGAATCCCACTCAGAGGACCACCTCCACCGAGTTGTCTCTGGGACAGAAGAGCATCCATACGCTTTGACACGTTGCCTTTCCAACACTAGCCGATAGTAACAACGACACCCACCGGCCCAGTATGGAAACACACGAAACGTCAGCCAAGCTGGAACAGAGGCAAATCTAACTCCCCTAACGAGCAATTTACTAAATTTCCCTATCAGATGGTAGATCGCAAATCTACCAGCGCTACAAGTATTTGATTAAAGCCAATGCATATTGCATTTAGTTGTATTACAAGATCAATTATATTCATTTCGAAGCTGTGGTCTGCAAACTGTGGCCTGGGGCCAGATGCAGCCCTTTACTTGCTTTTATACGGCCTGGCATAGTTCCTGCCACTGACACCGACAACGGGGCACTATTCCTCCCACTGCCACTAATAATGGGGCATTACCACCGACACCAAAAGTGGGGCACTAGTCCTCCCACTGACACCAATGACATGGCACTATTCTTCCCACTAACATGAAGGATGGGGCACTATTGCTCCCACTGACACCAACAATGAGGCACTATTCCTCCAACTAACACCAACAATGTGGCTCTATTCCTCTCACTGACAGCAATGATGGATGCGCTATTACTCCCCCTAATACCAAAGAGGGGGCGCTGTTTACGCACACTGACAACAGGACATTTTCTATTCCCTCTGGCCACAGTCCGGACCCCTAAAATTTGAAAGGACAGTATACTGTCCCTTTGTGTAGAAAATTTGGAGACCCTTGTACGGAAGCGTCAGAAACATCAATGATTATGGAATAATAAATTGTTATTTTAATGTTTCTTGTTTGTGATTAAATTGTCCAAGGTTTATGAATTAATTAAATGATGTCCTGGAAATGACAGGAAATGGCATACTTTTACTATTATGGTACAGCACTACATTTTGAGATGGTAATTTATTGGACAAAGTAATGATACATAATATTAAAATAAATTTTTATATTTTGAAGGATGTGGGTTACTATGATCAAATATTGCTAGGACAATATTACAGTTGCACCATAACAACCAGTGATGGTTTAAAAAAAAGAAATTGGGGCTGTCCCTAACCTTTATACCAAAATCTAATTCCTATTTGGGTCCTTTCCAAAACACAAAACCTTGTCCCACAATATAAATTAGTCACCAATCAGGCTGTTCAGTAGAACCACATCAACTGCAATAAACAATGCCCGCCATCTGCTAAACAAACCCACCCACCCACAAACTCCTGATGGGCTGCTTGGCCTCCAGTGTCAGCTTTCCGCTTCATTGCTGAATGTGAACAAAGGGTGGGGTACCCAGGGTGATGTTACAGACCAAGTATGTATGTGACCCTATTTGGTCAGTGACATGATGGGGGATTAATAGGGTTATGTCATTGACCAAATATGGTTTACATAGCAAGCAGTCTGTCAAGAGCAGTAATATTGTTTTTTTTTTCAATGGGTCAGTGAGATTTGCATGGATCTATATCACTTGAAGATGTGAGTGGCAATAAATGCACATTGTGGATTTTTTTTTTGTGTATATTAAGGGACTTGTCACTAGTGTTTGTGTTTTACCAATATGACTTTTTGTAAGGTATATTTGTGTTTATTTACTATTTGACCTTTTTTGTGTTTTTGTTAATGAGAAACCTGGGGTACCCCCCTCTTACTCATTTACATAGGGGAGTGGTATCTGGGGGCCACTTTATTTTAAAGGGGCTTCTAAATTCTAATAGGCACCTTTTGTAGACCCACACAAACACCAGTCTAGGGTTTTGGGAAGAGGCCCCAATCCTCTCCCTGGTTTGGTTCAGGAGGACAGCAACATTCTTGCTCCTCCCCCCTTTCCTTTTCCAAGCCAGTCAGGCTTCATGCTCAGATAAGGGACTGTTGTGAATTTTGAGGGGGGCCCAACACTTTTTTTCTTATTTTTGCTTAGGGCTTAAAGAGCTGAACAGTCTGATATCGAGTATGGGTGGCTCACCATTTAGTTTGTTTATTTCACCTGAGGTCCCCTTTAAAATCCATAGCAGACCATCATCTAGAAAATGGCAGCTGCTTTGTTTTAAAACAGAACTAGGCATCTGGGAAGTTTTTTCATAGCCTATACAATTATTATTTTTATATATTATATACAAATATTTCATGTAAATATTACATTTGCTTGTTTACCTCCTACAGATGCACCACCTCATAGACAGGTAATGTTATGTAGATATTCGTCAGCACACCACGGATCATCAATTTGTCCAAACATTTTTTTATTCAAGAGAGATCACATCACAAAACGGTGTAGTGTAATGTTTCGGAGCCACACAGGACCCCTTTATCAGGCATGTGATCATGCCTGACGAAGGGGTCCTGTGTGGCTCTCAAATGTTGCACTACACCATTTTGTGATGTGATCATAGACAGGTAAGGCATCCCTCAAGCATGTAATTTAAAGAAATATTTTAAACATTATCCTTTAAACCTTATTAAAGTACCATAAATTATTGTTCAAAAGAACTGGATGACCACACACCAGATATTTCTGAACTACATTGTTTATTTGTTCATAAAAGCAATACACATGAGAAGAATGATGACACCTTACATGTTTCACACAGAGGCACCTACTCCTTGAGTATCTCTTACATTGTCACAACTACTATTGAATTTGGTTGACTATATGCTATCCAGAGGATTTTGTGAATAATCAGTTGTAGCTAATTGATTAAGCCATTAAGCAGTATCAATTAAAAATATAGTTTCTATGCAATCTCAAAAGTTGGAACTAATCAATATTAGCGGTTCTTTAAAAAGAAAAATTCTGTTAAAAAAAACAACTATTCGCACAATGATTTTATGCTAAGCAATCTAGAAGCAAAATACTCCAAACATTCAAAACTAAATAATAAATAAGTAGTCAAGTTTTCTCTAAAGAGAAGCCAACAAAACACATAATTTGCCATATATCTGATTGCTGTTTATCCAAGATCCACCTGAGAATCATATATAGAAGCTGTATTTCTACAGCTTCCCACTGTCACTGGCTCCTAAATAAGCTGCAATGGATTTACAACTAGGGACAATTTGGGGGGATTTACATTTCTTTATAAAGGACTTAAGTTTGGATGCCTTTATTTCTATGTTACAACTTTTTTTGTGAAAAAGTAGGTTTACTATATACCCCATACTCATTCACATGGGGGGCAGTATCTGTGGCCCCCTAATTATTAGTGAGGGTTCCAGATTCCAAAAAGCCCCCCCTGTACACCCCCACAACCACCAGCCAGGGTTTTGAGGATAAGGCCTTTGTCATCATCAACATCATAGGAACAATGTACTTTTCCAAGGGAGATCCACATCGATAAGGCACCCCCATGTTGAGGGCATGTGGCCTGGTATAATTTAGTCACACCCCCCCACGTACACTTTCCTGGCCACCCAGGTTGTGCTAAGTGGTGCAGTGGTTAGCACTTTCACCTAGCAACAATAGGGTCGCTGGTTTACAATCCCGACCACGACACCATCTGCCTGGAGTTTGCTTGTTCTCCCTGTGTCTGCGTGGGTTTCCTCCGGGTACTCGGGTTTCCTCCCACACTCCAAAGACATGCTGGTAGGTTAATTAGACCCTGTCAAAAAAAAAAAAATTGGCCAAAGATGTGTATGTTGTATGTGTATGTGTTTGTAAGCGTATTGGGACCCCATAGGGTAAAGGACCGCGCTACACCGCAGATGGACACTGGTGGCAAAAGTGCCCTGAGGCAATTCAGTGCGCATAGGTAGCGCTATACACGTCACTCATTCATTCATAAGTTTATAGTATGGGATTTTGAGTCTCTCACCTTTTTTTTACTTGCATGATGTCACTCCCTTAAAATCCGTATCAGACTTGAAGGGTCTGCTGTTGAATTCCTTGGGGGGGTTCTTATGCAAATTTTGTTTGTGTGGGTTACAGAGTCTGGTAAGCATTTTGGGGGGATTGTATGCATTTTTTTTGTTCTTTTGTGTGTGCTACAGCATGGCCTGGCACCAGAGGAAGATGGCAGCATAAACCGAGAGCTCCACCATCCAGAGCCTCTATAGCGCTTCTCATTAGCGGAACAACCCTCTTCTCATCCAGCAAAGATGACCGAGAGGAGTTCCTCAACCACCCGGTCCCTGCATGACCGTCCACACAGCTCAGCCGCAGCATACCAGTGATGTTCTGCACTCAGCCCGCCTGCCAGCCGGTCGATCCGCAGATCTCAGGCTGCAGACTGGAGTTACAGCAGCACCACCGCTGACTCCTCTGGAGCTTCCGCCGCAACAGGTACGCTCTCCTCGCACCTTTTCACCCCGTTGTATCTGGCAGATCTCCAGCATGTTGCCATGGACATCAAAAACTTGTTGTTTGCAGCTATATCTGACCTTAAAACAGAGATCAGAGCAGTGGCAACTAGGCTGGAACATGTGGAGACGGCGGCAATGACACACGGAGCAGCTATCCAGCAGGTCTAGAAAGTCACAAGCGTGCATGCCCAGCACCTAATGGGCATGCACAGACACATGGAGTATTTGGACAATAGGGGCTGCAGGCACAATTTACGCGTTAGAGGCCTGCCAGAATCGATTGAAGAACCCTAATTACAGGCTGCTATCTGGGCCATCTTTAATACCCTGTTGGGGAGACAGCCAGATGCTCGAGTGGAAATGGAGAGATGTCATAGAGCACTTAGACCGAGGGGTAGAGACACGGATCCCCCCCAGAGATGAAGTGTGCTGCCTAGTCAGTTTTACTCAAAAAGAAGAGATTTTGAGGCTGGCCTGCAACCACGATCATTTAGAACATGAGGGGGCACATATCCAATTGTTTCAAGACCTGCAACATAGGAGAGATCTACGACCATTGCTGCAGGCTTTGCGTGACAGGCACATACCTTACCGGTGGAAGTTCCCATTCTGCCTGCAAGCTACTGCAGGTAATCACACGGCACAATTGAGAACACCAGCCGACTTGAAACCCTGGGCATCCCACTGGTAGAGGTCCCGAATTGGTATAGTGCATTCCTGCGGCCAGAACCCTGGATCCCCACACATCCTGATGCCACTCTGAATTTGCAAAGACACAGACAGAGGCATCGCAGAACCTCACCAGCATCGTGTCTCCCCATCATCCATCCGTCGCAGAACAGACTGTTAACTGCGCAACAAACTGGTTGGTGAGCAAATTTATCCCACTTCTAAGTTTGAGCCGGGGCTTTACACTCGTTATAGGTGACCACGTTGGCACCCCCTATTGACAACACACGAGCACCCACTAATCTCTATTACCTGAACACGCTGGGTAATGCGGATCAATCGTATAGTGTCAATGGAAGAGCTGATTTACAATTCGCAGGACAGAATTTCGATCTTCTCAGCCATATGGGAGGCGTGGTTCTCCTTTAAAAAATCTCAACAATACCAAGTGCTGATACAAAATAGCATTTGACTCATGACCTAGAGGCACAACTGCTGACACCATTGTACCAGGAGAACCTTGTAGTTCTGGTTTAAGGTTCTATTTCACTTAATGCGGATGGAGAGGGTTTCTGGTGGGACCACGCACCCCCTCTCTGTCAGATATCTTAGGTCTAAGTTCCCTTACCTAACCCCCCTCCCCCCCTTTTTTTTGTGTTGTTTGTACTTCTTACTTGTCTATCTGAGCTCTAGTATGGGGGCAGTATGGAAAGAGGCTTGGGAAAGGTAGTACTGACCTCTCGATTTTCCAGGACTCACTTAATAAATAGCTTATAGCTGCTCTGAAGACCTGACATGTCAGTTAGTTCTGATCACTGTTTAATAGACACGTCCCCAGAATGGAAATTGAACCGGTGACTTCTCCCAGTACTGCAGCTGTCAGAATCACCTTGGCCGGTTCAGGGAGGGTGTTGTATATTATAAATACTGATTTGTATTCAACCCTCTGTTCCTCAAATATGTTAATGTGTCTAACTGTATAATCACATGACTAACTTCAACTGGAAATGTATCCTGTTTATGCTTTTGCTCTCTGTGTGATCTTTAAAACAGACAATAAAATCTGTCATGTGACTCGTTAGCGTTACAAGGTCTCAGGTATGAATGGGCAGCAGGTGTGTTAAATTTGGTGTAATCGCTCTCACTCTCTCATACTGGTCACTGGAAGTTCAACATGGCACCTCATGGCAAAGAACTCTCTGAGGATATGAAAAAAAAAATTGTTGCTCTACATAAATATGGCCTAGACTATAAGATAGATTATAAGATAGCCAAGACCCTGAAACTGAGCTGCAGCACAATGGCCAAGACCATACCGCAGTTTAACAGGACAGGTTCCACTAAGAACAGGCTTTGCCATGGTCGACCAAAGAAGTTGAGTGCACATGCTCAGCGTCATATCCAGAGATTGTCTTTGGGAAATAGACGTATGAGTGCTGCCAGCATTGCTGCAGAGGTTGAAGGAGTGGGGGGTCAGCTTGTCAGTACTCAGACTATATGCTGCACACTGCATGAAATTGGTATGCATGGAAGGAAGCCTCTTCTAAAGACGATGCACAAGAAAGCCCACAGTTTGCTGAAGACAAGCAGACTAAGGACATGGATTACTGGAACCATGTCCTGTGGTCTGATGAGACCAAGATAAACTTATTTGGTTCAGATGGTGTCAACCGTGTGTGGTGGGAACCAGGTGAGCAGTACAAAGACAAGTGTGTCTTGCCTACAGTCAATCATGGTGGTGGGAGTGTCATGGTGTGGGGCTGCATGAGTGCTGCCAGCACTGGGGAGCTACAGTTCATTGAGGGAACCATGAATGCCAACATGTACTGTGGCATACTGAAGCAGAGCATGATCTCTTCCCTTCGAAGACTGGGCCGCAAGGCAGTACTCCAACATGATAATGACCCCAAACACACCTGCAAGACGACCACTGCCTTGCTAAAGAAGTTGAGGGTAAAGGTGATGGACTGGCCAAGCATATCTCCAGACCTAAACCCTATTGAGCATCTGTCGGGCATCCTCGAATAGAAGGTGGAGGAGCGCAAGGTCTCTAACATCCACCAGCTCCGTGATGTTGTCATGGAGGAGTAGAAGAGGACTCCAGTGGCAACCTGTGAAGCTCTGGTGAAGTCCATGCCCAAGAGGGTTAAGGCAGTGCTGGAAAATAACAATGGCCACACAAAATATTGACACTTTGGGCCCAATTTGTACATTTTCATTTAGGGGTGTACTCACTTTTGTTGCCAGCGGCTTAGACATTAATGGCTGTGTGTTGAGGTATTTTGAGGGGACAGTAAATTCACACTGTATAAGCTGTACACTCACTACTTTACATTGTAGCAAAGTGTCATTTCTTCAGTGTTGTCACATGAAAAGACAGAATAAAATATTTACAAAAATGTGAGGTGTGTACTCACTTTTGTGAGCTACTGTAGGTTCACATCATTCCCTGCCCTCAAGAAAAATACAATCTAATGTCCCTAACTCATATTCATACATACACATACGAGGGTCAATTAATCTACCAGTGTGGGAGAAAACCCACATCAGCACTGGGAGAACATGCAAACTCTGTGCAGGTAATGCCATGTTTGGCATGTGAAGCAACAACCCACGTGCTGCTAGGAGAAAATGCTAACCACTTAGCCACTGTGCTGCCCATGTTTATTTATTGATGTATTTATTTTGCTTTCGTACACGTATCCCAGGGGCAGTGCCTGCCCATATGCTATATTTGACACCCCCTTGCTTTTTTGCTCTCTATGATTCTAGTTCGGTTTTGGTTTGGCATACAAACTTCTTTGAACTATGCCGACCCTGCTCAAGCAGAACCAGTTTGGCTGATCATTAATCCTTATGGCTTTATGGTTCACAAAACGCATTGCTTACTGGTACCAGAGACCACGAGAGGACTCTGTATACAATCTGCACATGGGCATCAGCAAGTAATTGTAAAGTCAAAGCAAAGCTTATGTGAACTGTACTGGTGGCCAGGCACAGATGTCCAAGTGCTAACTGCCATTCAGTCTTACATTACATGTCAGAGTCATGACAAATCTGCTGTTACACACACTCAACCACTCCAGCCAATGCCATTTCATGATGCTGCTTGGGAGAAACATGCTATTGATATTGCAGGTACTTTCACAGAGGCACATGTGCACTGCCTTATTGCTAATAACAAAAAATAATATTATTACAGTAAAATGCCAGATGAACTGATGTCTGACAATTGATCACAACTTGTTTCATCTGAATGTTAATCCTTCCGGAGAGAGAAAAATAGTATGTAAACTAAAGATCTTGTGAGCTACCAATAATATATGTGCTTAAAAACAAGATTTTCAGCTGCTGGCATCGATCACGTCCCATATGTCTGTGCTGTATAAATTAAATGTTTATACAGTATATGCCGTGGTATACTAGTACTTATTAATCAAATCCGTATTGGTACAATAAATAATAAGTACAAATATAAAGTGAATAAAGTGCTAGCGTGCTTATAACACAATGCAATAATATTTGTTCAAAATAAATCAAAAATGCATATTAATTCATTAATTCCATAAAGCATGCTCCAAATCGTACAGTGATGATTAAAGTGCTATAGTGCTTGTGACACAATGCATTAATATTATTCAAAATAAATCAAAAATTGCATATTAAATCATAAAGTCCATTGAAACATGATCCAAAACTTGCAGTGATGTTCCAAACATGTTCATGTGACAACACACCAATGCTCCCCCCCTGTGTCTGCTCACCTCAGGGTGTGTGACCTCACAATTAAGCTTGGTCTATGCACCCCAGTCAACCACCTTTGGGTTTTGTGAAGATGGACCTATGGGATCCTGAGCTGTCCAGTGGCGTTTTCTCCACACACTTATAAACAATAAGGTCTAGTTAGTGTGATATCATTTAAAAAGAGTATTTATTAAACAAAGCCCCTTTCCAGGGTACTCACATGGTACAGGTGCTTCAGTGCACCACTCTTGAACAAGCAAAAAATATCTGAGATTGTGTGTCCCTCCACATCCAAACAGACCAGCTGCTGCCTCCTACACTATCCTGTCCCCTCCCCAACATGTGTTGACACAGGGATATAACATGTCTTCCTCAGGGGGATATGATTGGATGGATTATATGTCTGTTATAAATAGTAAAATGGCGACCATTTTTTTTGTAGTCTACAAATTATATATCTATTATAAATAGTATGACAGCATCCATTTTCTTGCACCTCAAAGATGCTCTATTATTCTATAACCCTATAAACCACAATTTGTTCTGTCTCTCAAGGTAATGGCACGTAAACCCACGGCTGAATGAAAATCTGTGCCATCATACCGTAGCCCCATGTACCTATATAGACAGTCTGGAGCCCACTACTATACAGCAATAATAATTACAGTGTGGTGTAGGGAAGCGGACACACAGTCTCTATGCCATTACAAAAATTCTTAAAAAAACTGCAATGCTAAAACTCTCCCTTAACCCCTTTAATTACAGAATAATATAAAACAAATTAATAATTAAATAAAAATAAAATAAAAGTAAAAAATACCAGTGTCATCCACCAGGATATAACAACATGAGATGAGAAAGAAACCCTTACAAGTGTATCAAAATTATGTTTGGTGTGGTATCTACCCATTAACCACTTGCTGACCGCCGCACGCCGATATACGTCGGCACAATGGCAGCTGTGGGCAAATGGGCATACCTGTACGTCCCCTTTAATTGACGGGGCTAGCGGGCATGCTAGTGACCGTGCCCGTGGGATCCACGGACTCAATGTCCGGCGGTGTCCCGGCGATCGTGTCACGGAGCTGCAGGACTGGGAAGTGCCGTAAACAAGTCATTTCCCTGTTCTGCCTAGTGACATGACAGAGACCACTGCTCCCTTAACTCTTCAGGTCTGGTATGGATTTTAAGGGGAACCCTGTGCCAAAATGTAAAAAAAATGGCATAGGGGTCCCCCCAAAATCCATACCAGACCCTTATCTGAGCATGCAACCTGGCAGGCTGCAGGAAAAGAGGGGGGATGAGAGAGCGCCTCCCCTCCTGAACCGTACCAGACCACATGCCCTCAACATGGGGAGGGTACTTTGGGGTAGCCCCCCAAAGCACCTTGTCCCCATGTTGATGGGGACAAGGGCCTCATCCCCACAATGCATGCCTGGTGGTTGTGGGGGTCTGCGGGTGGGGGCTTATCGGAATCTAGAAGCCCCCTTTAACAAGGGGACCCCCAGATTCTGCCACGGATCCTCCTCTATTGGAGGCTCCCGCCGTGTGACGCTTCTTCGTTGATGACGGTTCTTATATAACTGAGGGCAGGGCCACCCGGTAATGTCCCGGGTGACCCCGCCCCCTCTGACGACACGGGGACTTTCCCATGGATTCCCCCATGGCATCAGAGGGGGTGGGGTCACCTGTTTATGTAACTGGGTGGCCCCCCCTCCAACGCCACAGGGAAACCATGGGAAAGTCCCCGTGGCGTCAGAGGGGGCGGGGTCACCCGAGTATGTCACCAAGTGGCCCCGCCCTCAGTTATATAAGAACTGTCATCAGCGAAGAAGCGTCACACGGCGGGAGCCTCCCATAGAGGAGGATCGTGGCAGATTTTTTTTTCTTTTCCGGTCCATCAGCAGAGAAATATAAGAAGATGAATGGACATCGTGGGACATTTTTATTTTTTTATTTTCTAATAAAGGACTTGTCCCCAAGCTGTGTCTTGTCATTTTTAACATTTTGACACTTTTTTGTGAAACGGTAGGGGTACATTTGTACCCCGTTACCATTTCCCACAGGGGGGGTCCGGGATCCGGGGGTCCCAATGTTAAAGGGGGCTTCCAGATTCTGATAAGCCCCCACCTGTAGTCCCCCACAACCACCGGGCAAGGGTTATGGGGATGAGACCCTTGTCCCCTTTAACATGGGCTACCCCAAAGAACCCCCCAATGTTGAGGGCATGTGGCCTGGTACGGTTCAGGAGGGGGGGCTCTCTCACCCCCCTCTTTTACTGTGGCCTACCAGGTTGCATGCTCGGATAAGGGTCTGGTATGGATTTTAGGGGGGACCCCTACGCCATTTTTTTATGTTGGCGCAGGGTTCCCCTTAAAATCAGGGTCTGGTATGTTTTTTTTGGGGGGACCCCTACGCTATTTTTTTTTTATTTGGCGCAGGGTTCCCCTTAATATCCATATCAGACCCAAAGGGCCTGATATGGATCTTAGCGGGACCCCCACACAATTTTTTTTTAAGATTTTGGTTCGGGGGTTCCCCTTAATATACATACCAGACCCAAAGAGCCTGGTAATGGACTGGGAGGATCCCATGCTCTTTTTTTCAATGAGTTTTATCTATATTGCCAAGACCCGACAATTCATTACAGCCGCGATCAGTTTTAAATGACAATTTTTCCTTTAGAAATGTCATTTTGCTGTGGTACTGTTCTAAACACAGAAAAAATGGCCCACTTTACAGGCATACTATAGACACCCCCATGCACGTTATTTAAAGGAATATTTAATCTTATATTATTTCACTTTAGGCAT
This sequence comes from Aquarana catesbeiana, assembly GCF_042186555.1. Taxonomy (NCBI): domain Eukaryota; kingdom Metazoa; phylum Chordata; class Amphibia; order Anura; family Ranidae; genus Aquarana; species Aquarana catesbeiana. The sequence goes on along the minus strand of NC_133324.1, from coordinate 784,757,673 downwards.
TAAAAAAATCACTGCTCCCGAAAAAACGTCCATTTTTAAAAAAATGTTTTGCATTGATACATGTTCCCTGGGGCAGGACCCAGGTCCCCAAACACTTTGTATGACAATAACTTGTATATAAGCCTTTAAAATGAGCACTTTTCATTTTTTATGTTAGTGTCCCATAGACTTTAACGGTGTTCCGGTGGCTTTCGAATTTGCTCCAAACACTGCATATTGTTCAGTGTTCACAGAACATCCGAACAACCAAAGTTTGGCCCAAACTTATGCTTGGGCCAAACCGTTCATGATTGAGGAAAAATTCTCTTTTGTACTGTGTTGGGAAAATGTTGTTTTCATACCTCTGACTTGTACTGTAGATGACTATTTACACTATTTACAATTGTATAATATTTTCTATATTCTGTACAAGTTAGTTCCATTTGCTAATATTGTTACAATATACTCAAAAGGTTGCATTTTTTTTATGGATGGATTTTTTTAATAAAGCACTCTATAACTGCTCTGACTCCCAGACTAAAGGACACAACAGTGATGTATCTTGTAAGTTATCATCAGACCGTTCCAAATCAAAATATTATCATATACAAGATAAGAAGTTATAAATTACTTTACAGCAGTGTAAAATTTGTAGCATAGATGTATTACCTGTTGATCAATATAGTAAATACTTTATTTTTTTTAACTTTTAGGTTTGTTATGTGTAGCAATTAAGCTTTGCCAAAAAAAAACTGGAAGCAGATTGGTTTCTTTACAACAATGTTGTTTGTTGTAATGTTGGTTCTGACAACATTACAACAAGTTTGAATACACCAAGGGTGAAAGTGTAAAGAAAATCACCAATGATCCATAGGTAAACAGTAAAACTTAATGCACTAGGGGAAGGCAATGACAGTAGAGTAAGGCTTGGAGGCTTTATTAGCTTATTGGCTCCCAGGAGAGTTGCACCAGATTTTGCACTCTCCAGTTTTAGTAAATCAACCCCATTACGTCTAAGGAAACACAACTCAAATCAGCTTAAAGAATATGTAAAGCCAACATTTTATATTCCTGATGTGCCTGCTGTACCATGTACTTCTATGAAAAGGTATCCTTTTCTCTTTGCATTGCTTCCTTTGTGAGAAATACCTGTTTCTGCCAGTCTCTCTGCTTTCCTATCACCTCCATAAAACTGATCACACTAAGCAGTAGAGCACAGTGTGGTCAGTTGCTGTGCTGAGAACTCAGCCTGCTCTCCTCCAATGATCAGACTTGTCCTGACACATCCCCACCCCCCAACACATTCATTCACTGGGGAGATCAGTGTGCTGCTGTTACTCCTCACCTAGCTCTCTAAGCTCCTGATGCAGCTGAAAGCAAAAATTATGTGATTATGTTTAAAAAAGGAGAAAAAGGTATTTCTAATGATATATAGTATATAAAATGGGTTGTTTTACAAGGTGAGAGATTATATACTTTAAATGCAATCTCTGAACTGTCATGTAAACTACTCTGTTGAGGTCAATGGTGGTTTGCTGCCCTACATTTTATGTGTGCTTCAATCATTGCTGTAAAATTTCAATATAGAATGACCAGTGTTGTCACTCTACTATAGGAAGCAGAAAAATGATGGGTCTACTGGTATGATAAATAGGTAATATGGCTATTATACAGGGGAAGGGGTTTAAAAACAAAAATTGCTGTTATAATGCATGTGACTACAAGAACATTGTAACATAAAGTGTAGTTTCAGTGAGTATATGCTTTGGGTCAGCACTGTTTACAATAAAGTACAATTTAATGTCACTTTAGGATTTTTTATGTTTTTGTTTCCCCTTTTTGTTATTTTATTAAATGTAGACATTTGTTGATGATCTACTAGAAGCAGGATAGATGAGCCACTATAATTAGAGTATCAGCCACACAGTGGCTTGTGTTTATGGAGTCAGCCAACTAATAGACTTATATTAGATATTGTGAGAAGAAGTGGTAATGCTCAACCATTGTGTAGTACCACAATGCAAGTAAAACCTGCATATGTAATGAAAAAAATACAATACCTGCATTAAAATATATCTTTACAGTTTATATATATAAACAAGTTATGTAATACAATAACACATACTGATACCGTCATTGACAGTAAATCAAGATGATCACTTGTATATCTGAGGAAATAATTTAAATAAATATCCATTTCCTTTATAGTAATGAATGCAATAACTGAATTCTTTAAAATCCTAACAAAGCAGTCTTAAGCTATAATTTTTCATTTTTCTTTTGTGAAATTATAGTATATTAGCCTTTCTCTAGAACCATTTCTCAGGAGAGTTTCAGTCACATGGGAAATAACTTTCACAAGGCAGTTTCACAATTAGCCTTTAATATCTCAAAGGGATACTGGATCCACTCAATAAAGGCAGTTTTAGTTCCTGACTACAGACAATTTTGAGAGTTATTAGTGCAGCTAGAGGTAGGCCATATAACTGAGAATGGAGCGTTTCAGTTATTTGCAGCCGAGAAATAATTCTAAGTGATTCTTTCTAGCGTGTCCAATGTAATAATTTTGATTAGTGTACCGTGGTTGTTTATTTATTTATTTATAGGGATACTAGTGAAAATTGCTGTCCCTCTTATATTTACGGTTATATACTATTGTATGAGGAAGTGCAAAATCAATATTTTAATTTCTCAAGTTCCATCTTGTCTAATCCATAAAACACATCTGTTATTAGTTAAGTTGTAGTATATTTTATAGTAGTGTGTGAAGTCTGTTGTATAAAGTGGGGTAAACACTATAAGAAAATTGAGCAATCGTCCGATTTTCCTTATTGTTTCACAGTCGGAACTGAGGATGGAAATAATGTATGAAAATTCTCATATGACAAAGGCTTTTTTTTGTTGTTGTTTATTGTGTCTGATCATGGGCAGTCTTTCATTTCTTCATTTCTGAATTTTTGAGTCTTTTCATCTCTGAATTTACAAAAATGGTACACATTAAATGAAAATCCTTTGTTCTGTTCCCATATGAAAACAATTTGGGAGTTTGTCCCTTTGGAAATTTTATTCGCAAGGTCGCAATTGACTGTTGAAAGTTGTGTACACACTATTAGAAAATCATATGATTGTTCCTTAGATGAAAATGTTCACCTGGTTTTCTTCTAGTGTGTACGAGCCATTAGATAAAGCAGAAGGGTTAGAGAACAAGGGATAAATAACTGAAATATTGTAAACAATTTACATAAAAGTATGACTCCTCAAGGAATATTTATTATCTATTTATTTAAATGTTTTAACGCCCTTGTTATAAGAAACCTTTGTAAGTTGTGTAGCTTATAAAGTTCAATATAAGTATACAAAATGTAATTGTTGGTAATAAAGGATATGTAAAAAGGGATTGTTCTGGTATCCTAAGAAGTCAAATGACCCTGTGAACAGTTGAGAATACTAAATCTATCAGTCTCAGCAAGAATTTGGGCATGGTCTACTGTCTTGTTGGAATACTAAAATGGTACCTTTCATAGGTCTTAATACCATGTATACCTTAATAGTAGTACTAAGTAGTTTTTGGTCCCCTCATATAATCCAGATACTTAGCAGATGTTTGGATTGCACAGATCTGGTCATTCATGCATATAACCAATTATGTTTATGTTTACAACCCCCAAGTTTATGCCCATGTTAAGCTAGGAGGCTTGATCTTTAGACTTCAGCTCTCTGTGCAGAAAAACACAGGATATTTGTTGATCTTGGTGAACCTCAGGGTAGAATCACTACTTTACTACTAATACACTACTTTGAATTTTCCCTAAAATTTTTGGCCTTCTTAACAATTCTATGACCATTAGCTGATTGAAATCTAAACCTTCTGAAAGTAGATTATTATTATTATGCTACCACATACTTATGTAAAACATTCAGCACAACTCTCTCAATTATTCTAGGTGATTTCTGACTGGATGTTAAGAGTTACTGCCTTTTACATTAGCGCTTTTTAAATGAATAGGGCCAACCGTTTGAAATCTTTATCAGAATGTACTGTTTGTGGGTATCCATGTAAGCAGAATTTGAACAATAATATACTGATAACTAGGAAGTTTATTGAGAAAACCAGACATGTCATGACATTTAATCAGGAGGCTCTTGCGCTTTAGCTGCAGCATCTGTTTATGTAGCTTCCATCTAAAATTTCTACTAATGGTTTAGCTAAGAGAAAGTCTCAAGGCACAATTCTGAATATACTGAAAGGAATACATATCATACATTCTTTGTTCTTTCAAAGCAAGGATTGACCAATTGTTTTATTTTTACTAAAAATAAAAGGATTTAATGTCTTAAAATATGCTATTAATTTGGCAAGCAATTTGTCAAAAAGGAGAAACATTAATAATTGGAATCGACATACAGTGTGGAGCAAGGAAGCCTTTGTATTGTGCTAGCTGTTAATATTGGTTTTGCAAACAGTTACACATTCCATTGTAAAATGTTGTATGTATACAATGGTCCACTATATATATCTTTTAACCACCTCAGCTCCGGAAGGTTTTACCCCCTTCATGAACAGGGCATTTTTTGCTATTTAGAGCTGCACTTTTTTAACTGGTAATTGCGCAGTCATGAAACACTGTAACCAAATTCAATTTAAATAATTTTTTCACACATTTTTTTCAAGAAATATTTTTTTTGTACTTTCTGCTATAAAACATATCCAATAAAAAAAATTAAAAATCAATTTTATACATACATTTTGGCCAAAAAGTATTTTGCTACATGTCTGTTATTTTGCTACAGTACATGTCTGGTAAAAGCAATCATAATAAATGTATATTGGCTGGTTTGCATGACAGTTATAGAGTCGTGGTGAGAGTGGTATATATTCTGGATTTATTTTTACTACCTATGGCAGTGATCAGTGACTTATAATGGGAGTGCATTAGTGTGTGGAGCAATCTGACACTAACTGACGCTGGGGGGTGGACTAACTGCCCCTGACATCACCAGTGACACTAATACAGTGATCAGTGATAGTACTATACATTGTCACTGTACTAACGACACTGGCTGGGAAGGGTTTAACATCTAGGGTGATCAAGGGGTTAAATGTGTGCCTAACAATGTGCAATGTGTGTAATATGTGTTGATTTTTACTAAATATATCTTTGTTTCTTATCCCTTGTCAACACAATGCTCTGGAATCATTGGTCGATGGGAAGGGGGGGCACATTTACACATCCTAAACCCAAAATCAGGCAGCGACATACCAGCATGTCACTTTGCCTGTACGGGCCTCCCATCCACAGTACAATGCAGTCGGATGGTCCTTAAGTGGTTAAAGTTGACACAGCTAAATATACAACTTGTCAAAGAATGTCGATCCAGACCAGACAGCACTATAAAGGTGTATGAATGTATTTACTAAACTAAACAACACAAAATGAAAGCATTTATTATATCAAAAAGTTAAAATGCATCTATAAGTTCAATACATATAAGTAAAATATGACCACACAAGTATATTCATAGAGAGTACTTCACATATAACCTAATGGTGTCTTCTGGAATGCTGTTAAATTGTGGGCAGATGTGAGGTTATATATCTCTATGTGTTTAACCCAAAATGGCTTTGTCAGGAAAGCAGGCAACATACAAATGTGGGGCGGCACTGTGCACTGCAGAGAACCCAAGCCACCCTCCCACCCCCTTCAATTTCTTTAAATAAAATAAATGCTTTGATTTTATATTATTTTGGTATTTTCTGTTCCCTAAAGTGACTAGCACCATGAAAGTCTCATCCTTTTGCTTCCTAGTTTTTTGTTTGTACTATTAGTCTCGGGATGTGGTGCATAATTTATCCAACCATGCCACTTTAATGTGACTTTTGCAGCCAAATTGGGGTACCGCCTGCTGTATATGTTACATGTCTCCATTCACATAGCATAAATGTAAAAAATTAAAATAACATCTCAGCTTACCTTTTCTAGATGCTCTGTTCTGGACCCTCCAGCAAGAAAAAACCCTAGATAAAGACCCGTACACATGGGCTAAATGTCAGGTGGCATCGGCCTGTTCAATGGAAACTGACCGACATTTGGTCCATGTGTACTACAGCCAGTCCAACAGAAGCCAGCCATTGGGTCGTCTCTCTGTTGAAGGGGCATGACCTAAAAAGGTTTGCCGACTGACTGTCATTCAGCGCTCTCAGCCAAAGGCATAGAGGCTGACCAGAGTGTTCTGGCAGGGGGCCGTCCCCCTATCAGAACACAATAGAACAGCAGGGAAGATTGCTGTACTAACATCGGAGTGTTAGTACAGTAACTCAGGACTGAGCATTCAGGTTTTTTTCGTCCAGCCTGCTGGGTTTAACAAAACAAAAAGAGCAGTGTGTACTAGGCTTAAAGCCCCATACACACAATCAGAATATCATACAAAAAATACCGCTTTCAAAGCAATCATACAAAAATCTGATCATTAGTACACAGCTTTTGTCTGAAATTTTCTGAAGGGACAAATATAAAAGATTTCCTTGGACGATTTTTGTTTAATCAGTACAGTTTTCGTCTGAAAATACAACATAAATACATTACATAACTTCTGAATTCTTGTCGTACAAGAATGTTCATACTTTAGTAACCAATTTGTTTTCAATATGGAGACTAGCATGCAGAAAAAAAAACGGACGATTATTCGTTCGAAAATCTCACCATGTGTACTAGGCTTAACTCTATTTATGAGTGGGCTGGGCAGCTGTTTGCCATAATTATCCCTGTCTGTGCTGTAAAGGCAGATCTTCATTATGAATTGTAACTAGATTTGAACACTCTCTAACCTTTTAAAGGGTTCAAGGTAAAGAAGCTAGGCTTCTTGCATTGTATGTTAATGAAGACAGAGATAGAGCATTTTAACATTGTTCAAAATACCTTGCCCTCAGTCATGACACCTCCAATTGAGAACCATCTAAAAGGTAAGACATATTACAAAACAATATAAACATGCTGTGTGAACAGGAACATAAACAAACATAGTGGAGTTTTCTCAAATTTAAGTGTAAAAAATAAATAAATAGTGGAAATACACTTTAAAGCATTGCTGTCTCTCCACCCCTAGCCTGTTGACTGAACAGTAAAAGAATAGCAGAAGAGTGATAAGGTCATGACAAAATAATTTATTAATGAATACAAAACTGCAATCATTTGTGCCTTTACTTACCTTGAGTTAAGCGTAAACATTCTTTGGATGATAGAGAATTTTGTTATAGTGATCTGTAGATGGTGGTAGGGATTTGGGTACCTATAACATACAGGATTTTGGACTTTGGAGGCATTGTCATAAAAATGGATTCACTCAACGTACTATTATGTATATTCAGTGGCGGAACTTTCAGGGTCACAGCAGTCGCACTTGCAACTGGGCCCTGCCGTTCTGCTGCTGTGGGGAGCCCCTCCAAGACCCAGCATCTGCCCTGCACCTCTGGCTGTCCATTTTAGTATGCGGTTGGGGGAGGTGGGAGGTGGTGATCGGCAGCTGTAACGTGCCCACGAGTCGCGGGATCTCCCCTGATGCTTGTAGTTCCCTCTACGAATGTATACAGTGGAGAGGGGAGGGGTCTCTGACCCAGGCATGTATCGGCTTCACTCTTCAGTGAGTCGCTCTGCTTCTACACTTGCCGATACATGCCCAGGTCAGAGGCCCATCCCCTCTCCACTGTAAACATTCGGAGAGAGAACTACAAGCCCAAGGGAGATCCCACGGCCTGTGGACACAATACAGATGCCGATCACCGCCTCCCACCTCCCTCAGGTGGGGGGCACAGAGATGTGCTGGGGGTTGGAGGCGCACAGACAGCAGAGACTAGCCAGGTACAGGGGAACCTCTGGAAGGGGGGTGGCTGTTTGGGGATCCTGATGTAAGGAGGGGTCCTCTGGGGACTCTGATGTAAGGAGGGGAGCTCTCTTAGGACCCTGATGTAAGGAGGGAGGCTCTGGGGACCCTGGTGTAAGGGGGGGCTCTCTGGGAAACCTGAAGTAAGGAAGGTGGCTCTCTGGGGACCCTGATGTAAGGAGGGACTCTCTGGGGACCCTGATGTAAGGAGAGGGGCTTTGGGGATCCTAATGTAAGTAGGGAGGATATATATATATATATATATATACACACATACATATACACACATGTATACTATATACATGTATATGCACGCTCAAGCGTATGACTTTCTTTACTTCGCTGCTATAGGCTCTAGTCCAAGATCTTTTGTAGACCTAGCAATGCCCCTGGTGGGGGTCCTTCATGGTTTTTGCACCCGGGCCCTGAAGATTCTAATTATGCCTCTGTGTATATTAATAGTGATATGCAACTCCTCTATATTTATTTTAATTGCACGGGTGGAAATGAGGGGGGGCGTGGCTTGGACTCCATCGAGATGGCGGTGTGACTCCTGAGCTCCAGCACATAGCGGGACGAATTAGCAGCTCACAGCGACCAGAGGCACTGCAAACACCTCTCATACCAGCGGATTGTTTCCCCAACAACCCGGCATCATGCCCAGAAAGCGGCAAGTGGAGCATTGCCCGAAAAAGCTGACGGACTACTACACACAGCCACCGCGACCTCGTGGGCAAGATGGCGCCGGCTCCTCTCCCTCACAACGGTCAGATCACAAGCAAACACAGGGCCGCGACTCACATGCTTACAGACAAGCTTTTGATCCGGAGGAATCATCACAACCCTCCTCACAACTTGACAGAAGCCCAGCCAAGGCACATTTCAGAATGAATGATTCAGGGACACAGCACTGTGAGGTAAGATCTAATGCAGACTCACAAGAAGACACCAGAGAGCTCCCTGACTCCATAGTCTCCTTCCCCATGCTGAACCAGCCAGTGTTAGACACTACACTTAAAGACATGCTCATCTCTTTAAGAAGCACACTTCATGCTGACATGATGACATGTATGAGGAATTTTAACACAGAACTAACTGCAGTGGGAGAAAGAGTAGATCATATTGAGACCAGAATGGGGGAATACGCCACCACCATTAACGACCTGGTAGACGCACATGATACTGCAAAAGAAGAACAAACATGGATCAAAGCAAAATTAGCAGATTTAGAAGACAGATCCAGAAGAAATAATGTTAAGATTCAAGGAATTCCTGAAACGGTACAGCCTTCTGATCTGTGCTCCTACGCAAATGCAATGCTGACTACTCTCATGCCTGAAATTCCTGCCATTGAGTTATATATAGACAGGATCCATAGGTTACCTAAACCTTCATTCATTCCAGAAAATGCACCTAGGGATGTGTTATTCTGAATGCATTTTTATCAATCAAAAGAATGCCTGATGTCAATTACACGTAAAGGGGAACACCGTGACACTGAATATTCTGCATTACAATTCTACGCAGACCTATTGCAATTCACCTTGCAATTATGCAAAAATCTGAACAATAGCACCAAAGCATTAAGGAACCACAACGTTACATATAGATGGGGCTACCCAACTAAATTGTTGGTCACTAAAGATGGTGTGAATCATGCAATCACATCTCCATCCAAAGGCTACCAACTGCTCCAAAAATAGATAATTTCAGAGGAACATTCTACCCCCTCTGACACCAGGAATTTCAGTAAAATTCCCCCTGAGTGGCAACTTGTTTAGCCTCCAAATGACATCACCCACATTAAGTCTTTACTATTACGCCTCAATGCTAGCCCTAATATTGGGCCCCGCCTATTGGAACTTATCCCACGCCACAAGCTCCCGAAACCTGAGCAGACATGATCTGCACCTGGATTATCATTACCCTCCTTTTTAGTTTCAGTTTATGTTGTTCTTCTTCTTTGTTTTGTTTTTCATTTATCCTTTTTTCACAGGAACTATATTTACCATTCTATCCAGATCCTTTTGACAACCATCCATATCATGGACAAGACACCTACAGATCCTATATGACTGTCAACAAACAGAACAAACATACAAAAGTTGAACATAGCCAGCCTGCATATCCTTACAACAGTGAGTACACTTACCACCGGACACAATAACACCATTTAAAAATCCAAGATGCCAGTTAAAATTCTTTCTATAAACGCACATGGCCTAAATCACCCAGCTAAGAGGGCCTCTCTATGGAAGCAAGCAGACTCATCTCGATGCGATGTGCTTTGCAAGAGACACATTTTTACCAAAACGCACCTCCTAAGTGTACTCATAAATCATTTCAACACTTTTTCTTTTCTAACATGCCAGCTAAAAAAAGAGGGGTGATGATTGCAATTAAAGACACAATTTTCTTCACCCTAATCTCAGCAACGAGTGACACATCAGGACGCTACCTTATAATCGTCTGTGACATAAATAACACTCGTTATACTTTGATGAATGTATATGTCCCTAACAAACGCCAAATTAAATTTTTAAATGGGCTCATGCAGAAAGTAAAGAAAATACAAGGGTCTCTCATACTGTGCAGGGACTTCAACATTGTTCCTGATCCACTAATGGACTCTATTACAGCACCCTCTAAAAGGACTTCCTCCTTAACTAATTTTTTACGTTCGCATGATTTATATGATGTTTGGCGTTGTCTGCACGCCAGTGAGAAAGATTACTCATTTTTTTCACATAGACACTGTATGTATACGAGAATTGATCTGATCCTGCTGGACAAGTGGCTACTACAAAAAGTGTCCCAGGCCAAAATAGGCACAATAGCATGGTCAGACCATGCTCCCATTCTCCTTACACTAAAAGATTCATATCCTAGCACCACCACTTATGTATGGCGCGCCAATTCATGTATTATACAAAATCCTACAACTAAAAACACTAGAAGACCACTTGTCGAGTTACTTTCAGATCAATTCACCATCCACGGATAACGCTTTTCTACTGTGGAATGCCCACAAAGCTTACATAAGAGGCATGTTTATTCAGTTAGGGGCTAGACTCAAGAAGCAGCGGCAGCAAAAAATTACTAACCTACTAACAGAAATTGACACATTGGAAGCTCTCAACAAAACTAAACCTACCCCCTCCACTAGTGTAAAACTCACGGAGCTGAGACATGACCTTAGAAATATACTACTCCAAACATTTGAACAAACAAAGAAAAGATCAAAAATGTCCTTTTACTCTACTAGCAATAAAGCCGGGAAAGCCATGGCTAGGAAAATACAAGGACAACGTTTTAAGACCAAATTAGCTTACCTTATCCATCCCAAAAGCAAACAAAAAATATATGACCCACAAGGCATCGCTGATGCATTTAGTGACTATTATAGCTCTCTTTACAACTTGAACCAAGACGATTCAACAACACAACCCACATTAACAACTATAAATGACTTCTTGTCCAACATCAAACTTCCTACACTTACACCAACTCAACTACAAGAACTTAATTCACCCTTTTCCCTGACAGAATTATTACGAGCTATTAAAACACTCCTGAGCAACAAATACCCGGGCCCAGATGGATTAATAGGAGATTATTACAAGAGCTTCCAGTCAATTTTAGGACCGTACCTCCTCAAAGTGTTTGATATAGCTGCTGCCTCTGCTTCCTTCCCTCCTGAGATGCTTGAAGCACTCATTGTGATGTTGCCCAAACCTGCGAAGACACCGGATCAACCCCAAAATTTTAGACCTATATCATTACTAAATAATGATTTAAAAATCTATGCTAAAATGATAGCACTCAGAATGATGGATATTCTTCCTACTCTAATTGACCCAGATAAATCAGGCTTTACTAAAGGCAGGCAAGCATCAGATGCGACCAGGCGCCTAATCAACATAATTCATATAGCTAGGGGGGAATCGAACGCCTTCTCTGCTTCTAGCTTTGGATGCAGAGAAGGCGTTCGATAGGGTACACTGGCTCTATCTATCACAAACCTTAGGGAAATTTGGATTCACAGGCCATATATTGTCTGCTATCCTAGCCTTGTATACCTCACTATCAACAAAGGTGTATACATCGGGAATGCTTTCTAAATCCTTCGGGATATCAAATGGCACAAGGCAGGGGTGCCCACTGTTCCCTCTCATCTTTAATCTCTTAATGGAACCATTAGCTGCAAAAATTAGACAATCATCTCAAATACAAGGCTTCATGATCAACAAGAGAAAACACGTCGTCAGCCTTTTTGCTGATGACGTGATCTTGATGCTCACTGATCCGGTGTCTTCCTTGGGGAAAGTGTCTTCCTTACTCCATGACTATGGCAGAGTGTCATACTATAACGTAAATGACACCAAGTACATATTAGATTTGGGAATATCTCAACAAAATAAAATAGAATTACAAGCTAACTCCCCATATATTTGGAATAGTCATATGATTACTTATCTGGGGATTAACCTTACTTCTCATCCTGACCAGTTGTTTAAAGCTAATTATCTACCGCTTGAAAGAAAAGTAAAGGAGGGAACGCAGAAATTAAACAAACATATTATCATAGTCAGGCAGGCTAGCAGCATTTAAGATGCAAATATTACCTAAAATATTGTATGTCTTTAAAACAGTCCCTATACCAGCCCCAAAAGCCTTTTTTAAAAATCTGCAACGTACACTCGCCACCTTCCTATGGGAGGGGAAAAAAGCAAGAAGTGCCTTTTCTAAACTTAGCAAAACAAAAAAGGCAGGTGGTGTAGGAGCTCCAATTTTCATTGATTATCACATAGCTGCAGTTCTAGCACAGGCCAGAGAGTGGTTCTCTAACCAAACATCACTATTATGGGAACCTTTAGAACAATCCCAAGTACCAGGTAAGAACCTCCATAATTTCCTCTTGGCCTCCCCCTTCCTTATCAAAAAAAAAACAAAAATGTTTTCCCCCACAATCTTAGTGACCCTAGATTATTGGAAAAAAATACTACTACTTAAATCTATCCCATCGCCCATTATCCATCCTGCTATACCCATTGACATAATAGAACTATTAGTGCCTAACTTATGCTTATCCAAATGGTCGTCTGGAGGAATACAAAGGATTTCAGATTTGTCTACAGACAATAAACTGAAAACCTTCACACAATTATAAACAGAATACGGTCTCCCATCTTCTGAACAATTTAACTACATACGGGGAACATCATTTCTCAAAAGCAATAAATCGCCTCAATACAATCTATTTTGGAAAATACACATTTATCTTACCACTAAAGAGAATCGCAAAGGAGGAATATCACTTTTCTATAACCTCTTAGACAATAAATCTGTTCTTGAGAAAACAAAACCTATGATAGCATGGGAAAGGGACTTAGAAATATCATATACTGAAGAACAGTGGCACAAAGCATTACAACACATCTACTCAGTAGGGATGAGCCGAACACCCCCCTGTTCGGTTCGCACCAGAACATGCGAACAGGAAAAAAGTCCGTTCGAACACGCGAACACCGTTAAAGTCTATGGGACACGAACATGAATAATCAAAAGTGCTAATTTTAAAGGCTAATATGCAAGTTATTGTCATAAAAAGTGTTTGGGGACCCAGGTCCTGCCCCAGGGGACATGGATCAATGCAAAAAAAAGTTTTAAAAACGGACGTTTTTTCAGGAGCAGTGATTTTAATAATGCTTAAAGTCAAACAATAAAAGTGTAATATCCCTTTAAATTTCGTACCTGGGGGGTGTCTATAGTATGCCTGTAAAGGGGCGCATGTTTCCTGTGTTTAGAACATTCTGACAGCAAAATGACATTTTGAAGGAAAAAACTCATTTAAAACTACCCGCGGCTATTGCATTGCCGACAATACACATAGAAGTTCATTGATAAAAACGGCATGGGAGTTCCCCAAAGGGGAACCCCGAACCAAAATGTAAAAAAAAAATTACATGGGAGTCCCCCTAAATTCCATACCAGGCCCTTCAGGTCTGATATGGATATTAAGGGGAACCCCGGCCAAAATTTAAAAAAAAAATGACGTGGGGTTCCCCCTAAATTCCATACCAGACCCTTCAGGTCTGGTATGGATTTTAAGGGGAACCCCGCACCAAAAAAAAAAAAAAAAAGGCGTGGGGTCCCCCCAAAAATCCATACCAGACCCTTATCCGAGCACGCAACCTGGCAGGCCGCAGGAAAAGAGGGAGGACAAGAGTGCGGCCCCCCCCCTCCTGAACCATACCAGGCCACATGCCCTCAACATTGGGAGGGTGCTTTGGGGTAGCCCCCCAAAACACCTTGTCCCCATGTTGATGAGGACAAGGGCCTCATCCCCACAACCCTAGCCGGTGGTTGTGGGGGTCTGCGGGCGGGGGGCTTATCGGAATCTGGAAGCCCCCTTTAACAAGGGGACCCCCAGATCCCGCCCCCCCCCCTGTGTGAAATGGTAAGGGGGTACTTACCCCTACCATTTCTCTAAAAAACTGTCAAAAATGTTAAAAATGACAAGAGACAGTTTTTGACAATTCCTTTATTTAAATACTTCTTCTTTCTTCTATCTTCCTTCATCTTCTGGTTCTTCTGGTTCTTCTGGCTCTTCTGGTTCTTCCTCCAGCGTTCTCGTCCAGCATCTCCTCCGCGGCGTCTTCTATCTTCTTCTCCTCGGGCCGCTCCGCACCCATGGCATGGGGGGGAGGCTCCCGCTCTTCTCTTCTTCTTTTCTTCCTTCTTCTCTTCTTCTCTTCTTCATTCTCTTCTCCAGGCTGCTCCGCATCCATGCTGGCATGGAGGGAGGCTCCCGCTGTGTGACGGCGTCTCCTCGTCTGACAGTTCTTAAATAACGGGGGGCGGGGCCACCCGGTGACCCCACCCCCTCTGACGCACGGGACATGACGGGACTTCCCTGTGGCATTCCCCGTGACGTCACAGGGAAGTCCTGTCAAGTCACCGTGCGTCAGAGGGGGCGGGGTCACCGGGTAGCCCCACCCCCCATTATTTAAGAACTGTCAGACGAGGAGCGCCGTCACACAGCGGGAGCCTCCCTCCATGCCAGCATGGGTGCGGAGCGGCCCGGAGAAGAAAATGAAGAAGAGAAGAGAAGAAAAGAAGAAGAGAAGAGCGGGAGCCTCCCCCCATGCCATGGGTGCGGAGCGGCCCGAGGAGAAGAAGATAGAAGACGCCGCGGAGGAGATGCTGGACGAGAACGCCGGAGGAAGAACCAGAAGAGCCAGAACAACCAGAAGAACCAGAAGATGAAGGAAGATAGAAGAAAGAAGAAGTATTTAAATAAAGGAATTGTCAAAAACTGTCTCTTGTCATTTTTAACATTTTTGACAGTTTTTTAGTGAAATGGTAGGGGTAAGTACCCCCTTACCATTTCACACAGGGGGGGGCCGGGATCTGGGGGTCCCCTTGTTAAAGGGGGCTTCTAGATTCCGATAAGCCCCCCGCCCGCAGACCCCCACAACCACCGGCCAGGGTTGTGGGGATGAGGCCCTTGTCCTCATCAACATGGGGACAAGGTGTTTTGGGGGGCTACCCCAAAGCACCCTCCCAATGTTGAGGGCATGTGGCCTGGTACGGTTCAGGAGGGGGGGGCCGCATTCTCGTCCCCCCCTCTTTTCCTGCGGCCTGCCAGGTTGCGTGCTCGGATAAGGGTCTGGTATGGATTCTAAGGGGGACCCCACGCCGTTTTTTTTTTTTTTTTTTGGCGCGGGGTTCCCCTTAAAATCCATACCAGACCTGAAGGGTCTGGTATGGAATTTAGGGGGAACCCCACGTCATTTTTTTTTTTAAATTTTGGCCGGGGTTCCCCTTAATATCCATATCAGACCTGAAGGGCCTGGTATGGAATTTAGGGGGACTCCCACGTCATTTTTTTTTTTAAATTTTGGTTCGGGGTTCCCCTTTAGGGAATTCCCATGCCGTTTTTATCAATGAACTTCTATGTGTATTGTCGGCAATGCAATAGCCGCGGGTAGTTTTAAATGAGTTTTTTCCTTCAAAATGTCATTTTGCTGTCAGACTGTTCTAAACACAGGAAACATGCGCCCCTTTACAGGCATACTATAGACACCCCCCAGCTACAAAATTTAAAGGGATATTACACTTTTATTGTTTGACTTTAAGCATTATTAAAATCACTGCTCCTGAAAAAACGGCCGTTTTTAAAACTTTTTTTTGCATTGATCCATGTCCCCTGGGGCAGGACCTGGGTCCCCAAACACTTTTTATGACAATAACTTGCATATTAGCCTTTAAAATTAGCACTTTTGATTTCTCCCATAGACTTTTAAAGGGTGTTCCGCAGCATTCGAATTTGCAGCGAACACCCCAAATTGTTCGCTGTTCGGCGAACTTGCGAACAGCCAAACTCGAAGCTCATCCCTACTACTCAGCCACTAAATGTACCATCTTTGTGTACATCTCACAAAGATGGTATCTAACACCATATAGTATAGCCAAATTTGACCCCTCCACACCTTCGTTATGTTGGAGGAATTGCACACAAACAGGAACCCTGTTTCACATAATGTGGACCTGTAGAAAACTGGCTAAATTTTGGCCCAAAGTATTTGCAATCTTTCAACAAGTCTACTCAATGCTTACCATCATTGCCTATACTAAACCTGGGAATAGAAAACATACCACCTCTATTTGGATCATTCACCACCCATCTATTCCTAGCAGCCAAGCTGGTTATACTTAGGCTTTGGAGATCTACAACTCTCCCTGAGATTGCAGACATTATTCGTACACTTACAATTCATCACACTTATGAAGGTATGCTGGCCTACATAGAAGGGAAATATGCAGAGTTCCTTAAACAATGGGAACCATGGATGGAATGGTATAAAGCCTACAGTACACATACAAAACAACAGATCCCAAGCGGGCATAGTTTGATGAAATAAACTTATAAAGTATTATAATTTACTCAAATCACAGCTACAAATAAAAAATGACACCAATCATAGAAATTTAGTTTCTTGATTTCCTTTTCTCCCTTACTTATCCTTTTTTTTATCCTTACCCCACCTCCAAGTTTATTCTCCCATTAGTTTTTTCAAACACAAAAGAAGTTGGAAGTACATGTTTCCAAACCATACATTCATTTCAAATAAGATGTACTAAAAATAATAAATATGGGAATAAGAAATATAACGGAGAGTACCCTCCCCCTGGTTGCAGTCAGATCCCAATGGGATAGAGGGACAGACCCGACTGTTAACGATGTTAGTTGATATATATAAAGTTTATAGAAACAGTTAAATGTGTACGATAGATAAAGATTTTCAGCATTTGTACTTATTTTGTTGTGACAATACATGTTTTTCATCTTCTGTATTACTGTGAAAATGAATAAAAATGTATTGATAAAAAAAAAAAAAAAAAGAAAAGGAAATGAGGGAAAATCTCCCCAATGGTCAAACACATAAATAAAAACATTACAGCAAGTAAACTCTTCCTTAAATTGTCCAAAACAAGAATAAAATATTTTGGGTAAAGAGAGTCTTAAAATTTCTCTTTTGTCTTCCAAAAAAAGAACATTATCTTCTAAAGTAGCTGTAAAAGTGCATTAAATATGCATGCTTTTTATATATTATTAAACATACAGCTCCTACCTTCACAGGCACATCATGCAAACCTGTGGGTAGGATAAAATGAATACGCAACCAGCAGAAACATTTAGATAAAGCCATAAGCACAACATAAATCTGAGGCTGAAAAAAACTTCTTCTTTAGTAGGGATGAGCCGAACGCCCCCCTGTTCGGTTCGCACCAGAACATGCGAACAGACAAACACGCGAACACCGTTAAAGTCTATGGGACACGAACATGAATAATCAAAAGTGCTAATTTTAAAGACTTATATGCAAGTTATTGTCATAAAAAGTTTTTGGGGACCTGGGTCCTGCCCCAGGGGACATGGATCAATGCAAAAAAAGTTTTAAAAATGGTTGTTTTTTCGGGAGCAGTGATTTTAATAATGTTTAAAGTGATACAATAAAAGTGTAATATTCCTTTAAATTTCGTACCAGGGGGGTGTCTATAGTATGCCTGTAAAGGGGCGCATGTTTCCCGTGTTTAGAACAGTCTGACAGCAAAATGACATTTCAAAGGAAAAAAGTCATTTAAAACTACTCGCGGCTATTAACCACTTCAGCCCCGGAAGGATTTACCCCCTTCCTGACCAGAGCACTTTTTACAATTTGGCACTGCATCGCTTTAACTGCTAATTGTGCGGTCATGCAATGCTGTACCCAAACAAAATTTGCGTCCTTTTCTTCGCACAAACAGAGCTTTCTTTAGATGGTATTTGATCACCTCTGCGGTTTTTATTTTTTGCGCTATAAATGGAAAAAGACCGAAAAGTTTGAAAAAAATGATATTTTCTACTTTTTGTTATAAAAAAAATCCAATAAACTCAATTTTAGTCATACATTTAGGCCAAAATGTATTCGGCCACATGTCTTTGGTAAAATAAATGTCAATAAGTGTATAGTTATTGGTTTGCACAAAAGTTATAGCATCTACAAACTAGGGTACATTTTCTGGAATTTACACAGCTTTTAGTTTATGACTGCCTATGTCATTTCTTGAGGTGCTAAAATGGCAGGGCAGTACAAAACCCCCCCTAATGACCCCTTTTTGGAAAGTAGACACCCCAAGGAAATTGCTGAGAGACATGTTGAGCCCATTGAATATTAATTTTTTTTGTCCCAAGTGATTGAATAATGACAAAAAAAAAAAACAATTACAAAAAGTTGTCACTAAATGACATATTGCTCACACAGGCCATGGGCATATGTGGAATTGCACCCCAAAATACATTTAGCTGCTTCTCCCGAGTATGGGGATACCACACATGTGGGACTTTTTGGGAGCCTAGCTGCGTACGGGGCCCCGAAAACCAATCACAGCCTTCAGGATTTCTAAGGGCGTAAATTTTTGATTCACTCCTCGCTACCTATCACAGTTTCGAAGGCCATAAAATGCCAAGATGGCACAAACCCCCCCAAATGACCCCATTTTGGAAAGTAGACACCACAAGCTATTTGCTGAGAGGCATGGTGAGTATTTTGCAGCTCTCATTTGTTTTTGAAAATTAAGAAAGACAAGAAAAACTTTTTTTTCTTTTTTCAATTTTCAAAACTTTGTGACAAAAAGTGAGGTCTGCAAAATACTCACTATACCTCTCAGCAAATAGCTTGGGATGTCTACTTTCCAAAATAGGGTCATTTTGGGGGGGTTTGTGCCACCTGGGCATTCCATGGCCTCCGAAACTGTGATAGGCAGTGAAGAGTGAAATCAAAAATTTACACCCTTAGAAAGCCTGAAGGCGGTGCTTGGTTTTCGGGGTCCCGTACGCGGCTAGGCTCCCAAAAAGTCTCACACATGTGGTATCCCCGTACTCCGGAGAAGCAACAGAATGTATTTTGGGGTGTGATTTCACATATTCCATTGGCATGTTTGAGCAATATATCATTTAGTGAAAACTTTGTGCAAAAAAAAAGTGTCTTTTTCCCGCAACTTGTGTCACAATATAAAATATTCCATGGATTCGACATGCCTTTCAGCAAATAGCTTGGGGTGTCTACTTTCAAAAATGGGGTCATTTGGGGGGGTTTTGAACTGTCCTGGCATTTTATGCACAACATTTAGAAGCTTATGTCACACATCACCCACTCTTCTAACCACTTGAAGACAAAGCCCTTTCTGACACTTTTTGTTTACATGAGAAAATTATTTTTTTTTGCAAGAAAATTACTTTGAACCCCCAAACATTATATATTTTTTTAAAGCAAATGCCCTACAGATTAAAATGGTGGGCGTTTCATTTTTTTTTCACACAGTATTTGCGCAGCGATTTTTCAAACGCATTTTTTTGGGAAAAAACACACTTTTTAAAATTTTAATGCACTAAAACACACTATATTGCCCAAATGTTTGATGAAATAAAAAATATGAACTTAGGCAGAGTACATGGATACCAAACATGACATGCTTTAAAATTGCGCACAAACGTGCAGTGGCGACAAACTAAATACATTTTTTAAAAGCCTTTAAAAGCCTTTACAGGTTACCACTTTAGATTTACAGAGGAGGTCTACTGCTAAAATTACTGCCCTCAATCTGTCCTTCGTGGTGATACCTCACATGCATGGTGCAATTTACATTTGACGCCAGACCGACGCTTGCATTCGCCTTTGCGCGAGAGCTGGGGGGGGACAGGGGTGCTTTTTTTTTTTCTTTATTATTTTTTTGCTTTTTTATCTGATTTTTAAACTGTTCCTTTCATTTTTTTTAAATCATTTTTATTGTTATCTCAGGGAATGTAAATTCCCTATGATAGCAATAGGTAGTGACAGGTACTCTTTTTTGAAAAAATCGGGATCTTTTAGACCCTAGATCTCTCCTGTGCCCTCAAAGCATCTGACCACACCAAGATCGGTGTGATAAAATGCTTTCCCAATTTCCCAATGGCGCTGTTTACATCCGGCGAAATCTAAGTCATGAAATGCTTGTAGCTTCCGGTTTCTTAGGCCATAGAGATGTTTGGAGCCACTCTGGTCTCTGATCAGCTCTATGGTCAGCTGGCTGAATCACCGGCTGAATTCTCAGGTTCCCTGTTGGGACAGGAGAGCCAGAGAAAAACATGGAAGACGGTGGGGGGGCATTCCCTCCCACTGCTTGTAAAAGCAGTCTAGAGGCAAATTAGCCACTAGGATTGCTTTTACATGAAAGCCGACCGCTGGCTGAAAAGAATGATACCACAATGATACCTAAACCTGCAGGCATCATTCTAGTATAACCACTCAAAGTCCAGCAACATACCAGTATGTTGCTGGTCCTTGGTGGGCATATATTGTAATTTTTTTTTCATGCAGTCTGTGGGCTGAACGAAAAAAAGAGATTGATCGGTGGGTATGCCCACCATTAGAATACTTCCCTTCATCCACCCACTTCTAATGATGGGCATACATGCACCATTTATATATGCCGAAGCATGGGGGCATCTGTCCCAAAAGTTAGGAGTAAATCGTTCCTCCTCCCCTGCTGCCCCATGCTCCAGCATATATCACCTCCGCTGGAGTCACGGCCTTATATATCGTGGGAGCAAACGCTGTTGCTGTCAAGATAAATAAATCTGCTCTGCTTGCTGCAGACACGACATCTTTTTTGGGGGGGTTCGTTGGGTAGGGGTACTCGGGAGGACATAAAGAAAATCCCTCTCATGCAGCTGACTGCATTTGGTTGGGGATGTGAATGGGTTATACGGGTGCTGCAGAAGTGATGGGTTCCCAATTAGGATTGGTGAATGCAGCAGGAAGGGCATTATGGGCACAACGGGACTGTGTTTGTCTTCTTCTTGGTGGCAGCGGGACACTACTTGTGCTTGCCGCCTCACCAGCTTGAACTGCACTTATGGGACCCGCCACATCACCAAGTGTTACTGCAGTGCTGGTTTGACTATGACCGGGGTGTACTATGCTGCTGGTGCTTGCCAGTTCACCAAAACGCTACCAAAAAAACTGTTAGCAATCGCAGGGATCAGGCCTGACTCTGCAAACGCTGCAGTTATGTGTTTAGTGTTTTGTAAGTAACAGTGATTGATCGATACTGCACTTGGGTGGGCTGAGCTGGGCGGAGGGGCAAAACGCAGGTGCTAGCAGGTATCTGGGCTGATCCCGCTAACACTGCATTTTTGGGAACCCTAAACTGCTGGGGACGCTAATATAGATCTGATCAGATCAGATATTGATCCGTTCAGATACTATACCACTAAGGGAGGTGTATGGTGCGTGCATGGGTGTTAGCGCTACTGGCACTAACCTGACACTGCCTGGGGCTGGTGCTTGCCAGTTCACCAAAACGCTACCAAAAAAACTGTTAGCGATCGCAGATATCAGGCATGACTCTGCGAACGCTGCAGTTATGCGTTTAGTGTTTTGTAAGTGACAGTGATCGATTGATACTGCACTTGGGTGGGCTGGGCTGGGCCGGGTGGAGGGGCAAAACGCAGGTGCTAGCAGATATCTGGGCTGATCCCGCTAACACTGCGTTTTTGGGAACCCTATACTGCTGGGGACACTAGTATAGATCTGATCGGATCAGATATTGATCCGTTCAGATACTATACCACTAAGGGAGGTGTTTGCTGCGTGCATGGGTGTTAGTGGTACTGGCAGTAACTTGACGCTACCTGGGGCGACACAGACCCTATCTGACCCTAAAACCTAACTTATATCACCGCCGGGCGATCAGGGGGCTAAACCTTTATTAGGTAATAAATGGCGGGTGCCCTGACACTATAAAAAATAAACTAACTAACCAACGTCACCTGTAACAGTTATACGGTGATCACTGGTGAAAGGGTTAACTAGGGGGCAATCAAGGGGTTAAAACCTTTATTAGGTAGTATATGGGGGTCCCTGACGCTATAAAACGCTGACGGCGAACCTATATATTTACCTCCCTAACTAGCGTTACCAGCGACACTAATACAGCGATCAGAAAAATGATCGCTTAGTGACACTGGCAACGGGGGGTTATCAAGGGGTTAAAACTTTATTAGGGGGGTTAGGGGGGTATCCTAGACCTAAAGGGGGCTAACACTAACTGCCCTACCACACTAACTGTCACAAACTGACACCAATGCAGTAATCAGAAAAAAAAACTGCTTGGTGTCACTGTGACGGGGGGGTGATTAGGGGGTGATCAGGGGGTGATCGGGGGGTGATGGGGGGTGTAAAGTGTGCCTGGTGTGTTTTACTGTGTGTGTAGTGTTTGTGCACTCACATCTATGTCTTCTCTCCTCGGCGCCAGAACGGAAAATACCGAGCCGAGGAGCGATGACATCACTTCCTCTGTCGCTGTTTACTATACAGCAGCAGAGGAAGAATCTCATTGGCTGGGAGTGATCGCGGGGTGGCCACAAATGGATGGCCTCCCCCTCACCTCTGATTGCTCCGGGACAGAAGCCGACCGCCTCAGGCACCGGGGGTCCGATCGGACCCCCCCGCCCGCAGAGGCAAGTAACGTACCCATACGTTACTTTGCCTGCCTGTGCCATTCTGCCGCAGTATATTTGCATGAGGCGGTCGGCAAGTGGTTAATGAATTGCCGGTCCGACAATACACATAAAAGTTCATTGATAAAAACAGCATGGGAATTCCCCACAGGGGAACTCCGAACCAAAATTTTTAAAAAAATGACCTGGGGGTCCCCCTAAATTCCATACCAGGCCCTTCAGGTCTGGTATGGATATTAAGGGGAACCCCGGCCAAAATGTAAAAAAAAAATGGCGTGGGGTCCCCCTCAAAATCTATACCAGACCCTTTATGTCTGGTATGGATTTTAAGGGGAACCCCGCACCAAAATTAAAAAACAAAAATGGCGGTGGGTCCCCCAAAAATCCACACCAGACCCTTATCCGAGCACGCAACCTAGCAGGCTGCAGGAAAAGAGGGGGGACGAGAGAGCGCCCCCCCTCCTGAACCGTACCAGGCCACATGCCCTTAACATTGGGAGGGTTCTTTGGGGTAGCCCCCAAAATACCTTGTCCCCATGTTGATGGGGACAAGGGTCTCATCCCCACAACCCTTGCCCGGTGGTTGTGGGGGTCTGCGGGCGGGGGCTTATCGGAATCTGGAAGCCCCCTTTAACAAGGGGACCCCCAGATCCCGGCCCTCCCCCCTGTGTGAAATGGTAAGGGGGTACAAAAGTACCCCTACCATTTCACAAAAAAAGTGTTAAAAATGTCAAGAGAGTTTTTGACAATTCCTTTATTTAAATGCTTCTTCTATCTTCTATCTTCTTTCTTCTATCCTCTATCTTCCTTCGGTTTCTTCCTCCATCTTCTTCTTCTTCTGGTTCTTCTGGTTCTTCCTCCCCTGTTCTCGTCTGGCATCTTCCTCCGCGGTGCCGGCGTCTTCTTCCCCTTCGTCTTCTGGCCCGCTCCGCATCCAGCATGATGGGAGGCTCCCGCTGTGTGATGCTTCTCCTCTTCTGACGGTTCTTAAATAACGGAGGGCGTGGCCACCCAGTGACCCTGCCCCCCTCTGACGCACGGGGACTTGACGGGGACTTCCCTGTGGCATTCCCCGTGACGTCAGAGGGGGGCAGGGGGTCATTTTTTTTTTTTAATTTTGGTTCGGGGTTCCCCTGTGGGGAATTCCCATGCCATTTTTATCAATGAACTTTTATGTGTATTGTCAGACCGGCAATTCATTAATAGCCGCGAGTAGTTTTAAATGACTTTTTTCCTTTGAAATGTCATTTTGCTGTCAGAAACATGCGCCCCTTTACAGGCCAGGTACGAAATTTAAAGGAATATTACACTTTTATTGTTTCACTTTAAGCATTATTAAAATCACTGCTCCTGAAAAAACGGCAGTTTTTAAAACTTTTTTTTGCATTGATCCAGGTCCCCAAACACTTTTTATGACAATATCATGCATATAAGCCTTTAAAATTATCACTTTTGATTTCTCCCATAGACTTTTAAAGGGTGTTCCGTGGCTTTCAAATTTGCCACGAACACCCCAAATTGTTCGCTGTTCGGAGAACTGGCGAACAGCCGATGTTCGAGTCTAACATGAATGTGACTTGAACTCGAAGCTCATCCCTATTCTTTAGTGCCTCTCAAGCCCCTTGAAGTTTCTCCACTTCCATGTAGTAGAGATTGAGTACATCATTCTGTTCATACAATGCCTAGTACCTGAAATACGTATACAATATGCTTCCACATGCTTGCTAATGCTAGTTCTATCATTTACCTTCAAGCACGTTTGCTTAAAATGCATTTGTAACTACATAGGAAATCCATCTTAAAAGCAGTTACTTTATTAACATTTTTCTCCAAATAGCAAATTGCTCTGTATTTAAACTTCATATTGGTCCCCAATGTGTGTCTGTGGTGCTATTTATGCATTCAAGTCCCTATTTCTGTCTTTTCAAATTAGCATCTATTAAAGGAGCACTTTTGGATTGATATTTTCTGAATGCAATGGTCCTAATCACAACTTGGATAAGTGGAGTGAATAAAATCTTTGACTATTGTGTCAATAAAGTATACCTAATTAAAGCTATTTTAGATAGTTTCACAAATCTTTTAATGCATATTAAATATTATTTGTGGGTATCAGGGGCTCTCAGTCCTGAGTAATAATATACAAATAACTTTACAGGTATATGAATCTAGCTCTGGCATTTTGTCATTTAAATTATCTGATTAAAAAGTAGTGCTTTGCAAAGTTAAAAAAAAAAAAAAAAAAATATTGTAAGATAATCTCAAAATAATAATTAAAGAAAACCTTTCCTAATAGACTACTATTCTTAACCCCATTTTGATGATTCTAGTTCTCTGCTTACTATGCTGACCCACTGTTTAGTAGTATGCATATTAGGAAAATCATAGTAAAGTTAGATATCCTTCATTTGTTTGTGCTTGCAACAGGTAAGGGTCATAAAGTATTGAAGAACATGGTAAACATGGCAGACAGAAAACATTTATTTGCGTATTATGTATTTAAGTATTATATAGTAAACCATCAGTAAAAACATTAAATTGTAACAAACTTCCATAGGCTGGTAGCCTTGCCAAGATATTTTAGGAGCCATTGGCTCCTATCTGCTCCCTTACTTATCTCTAAGATTTATTTTCCATTGCATCCATTAAATATGAGTAGGCACAAGGCAGCTATGAAATATGATTATGCACAATAGCTATAAGTAAGCCTGTAGAGGCTGAAACACATCAGGATCTTTTTTTCTTGGATTTTATAACCCTCTGCCCTCTGATTTCAATAGAGAAGAATAGTCTGCAGTTCACCGTGTTGCCAGCACTTTTGTTTGTTTGATATGATGTTGGCATACAGAAGCTGAGAGTGTGGCACAGGTGTGGAGAGTTACCTCATTGGGATGTATTTGCAGGGTTGAAGCACAGTGGTGGCCGCTCCATTAGGGGCCCAGGGGCATTGCCTTTCCCCATTCCATGCACCCAGCCCCTAATCTACATGCAGGGCACTGGACGCATGGATTTCAATGGGGTTTTTTATTTTAAGTACATGAACAGAGCCCGAGGTTCTAATTGGTTAAAAAAAGGGTGGGCTCAGGGCGCAGAGTGCTGCGCCCTGAGTCCACCCATCTGTGTGACGATAGCAAATTATTATTCACTATTGTCTTCCTGCTTCTCCTCCCCGCCAATCAGGAAGCCGGTCTTAAGACCCGATTGGCCGAAAGGGGAAACAACCATTTTGGCCGGGGGGGGTGTACGGGGGAGATCCAGGAGATGGCCTTCCTCATCAGAGGGGTCGGGTGGTTTGTTTTGCTTCTCTTTAATCTGGATTCTCCATGTTGAACCAATTCTGAGATTTGGGGCTGGGAGCCACCAATCTACGCGTATGTCTGTGCTTCTCTTTCCAGTGACCACTGCCGTCTTGATTGTTTGATATTATGTTGGCATACAGAAGCTGAGAGTGTGGCACTGGTGTGGAGAGTTACCTCATTGGGATGTATTTGCAGGGTTGAAGCACAGAGGTGACCGCTCCATTAGGGGCCCAGGGGCATTGCCTTTCCCCATTCCATGCACCCAGCCCCTAATCTACATTCAGGGCACCGGACGCATGGATTTCAATGTTTTTTTTTATTTTAAGCACATGAATAGAGCCCGAGGTTCTAATTGGTTAAAAAAAGGGTGGGCTCAAGCCCACCCAGTTGTGTGACGATAGCAAATTATTATTCACTATTGTCTTCCTGCTTCTCTTCCCGGCCAATCAGGAAGCGGGTCTTAAGACCCGATTGGCCAAAAGGGGAAACAACCATTTTGGCCGGGGGGTGTACGGGGAGATCCAGGAGATGGCCTTCCTCATCAGAGGGGCAGGGTGGTTTGTTTTGCTTCTCTTTAGTCTGGATTCTCCATGTTGAACCAATTCTGAGATTTGGGGCTGGGAGCCACCAATCTACACGTATGTCTGTGCTTCTCTTTCCAGTGACCACTGCCGTCTCCCGGGGCATGAAGGGAAGGAATCAGGGCTCTGGGAGAGGAGAGGGATCCGCTGCAGATCAAATCTGGAGAGGCAAGATCATCACTGGATCTGTGCAAGTGTTAGATGGAAAGCAGTTGTATCATCGCCCAAGTGCACAGAGAAGAGGCACTTGTGCAGCCCAAGCCAGGTAAGGATTGGGGGAGGGGACACAGCAAATGCACCATCAAGTCATGGCTTGTTTTAATCCCTCTGCTGCCTACACCAACCATCCTGGATCCACATTCATCCCCCCCTCCCCAATCTGTAGATTAACTCATGCCATCCTTTACAATGCATTGGGTATGTACCTCCCTTCCCATCACCTGTCAATGAAATGCTTCACATGCAAATATATTATCAAGAATGTCCTCATTATTTATTCCTCTGCTGCCTACATGACCATCCTGGTTTGTTTGACGCCCCCCTCCCCCTCCAGCTGGAGCAGCAGCCGCCACTGTTGTAGCGCTATCTATTTTGCCTTACATTACTGCATTTGTTAAATAGTCTTCCCATTGCAAGACCAGTTAGTGGCTCAATTATTAGATGAATTAATTTGCCTGAACAATGTAAGTGTAAAAACAATGTCATATAATGTACAATATCAGCTTCATAATAGACACATAAGTGAAATACAAATAAAGAAATATTCTTTTAAAATAATAGAAATGTATACAAAAAAAGTACAAGTACATACAAAAAGACCTGGCTTATTTAAAAAAAAAGCCCTAATTGAAAAAATAACCCTTTAGAGTAACAAGACCCCCCTGGTGGGACCTTAAAGGGCGATGACTCCAAAAATGCGTATGCACACAAAGGAAACATACAATTTATATAAGTTTAATGATACAAAATTTAAAATGATAGATACATGGAGACTTTGCATCACAGATAGACAAATTCAACATAGTATAACCACTATACTACTATACTATGTTGAATTTGTCTATCTGTGATACAAACTATCCATGTATCTATCCTTTTAAATGTTGCATCATTAAACTAATATAAATTTTATATTTCCGTTGTGTGCATACGCATTTTTGGAGTCATCAGTCCAGTCAGAAGGTTCTTGTTTTGCCATTTGTATGCTTTATTAGGGATGTGGGTTTTCTCCAATTCCCCACTAGAATTGAGCTATTCCATATATATATATATATATATATATATATATATATATATATATATATATATATATATATATATATATAAATTAATTAATTTCACATAACTTCCTCCCCGCCAATTCTTTTGAACAAGGTACAGTATATACCAAATACTGTAGTATTTTCAAGTCTGTAATTACATAAAGTATAAAAGTGTCTAGGAAGTGGAACTAACTATTATGCATCAATATATTTGTAAAATGTTTGCAAGTTCTCACTTTAAACATATCTTGGTATCACCTACTGCATACAGTATATTGTTAGGAAAATAAACTTTTAAAAAAATGCAAATTTGCATGCAGATTCTATATGATTGTGAGCCAGGCATTTCCCACAAATTGGATAAAATATCTTATGACCTCATAAAGTACATTTTTTCACTAGCAGAGTTTTTGCAGGGACAGTGCTTAATCCTAAATTGCTTGTGTTTTTTCCAAAGATAGATTTATACCCGATTATACCAGATTTTAGTATGGTCCTTTGTTCCCCAAAGGCATAAAAGAAAAGTCCACCTTTTACTAAAATTCAATAGAGTTAATTAATATTTTATTTTATTATTTTTTTTACATTTTGCATAGGTGCCTGCAAAGCAATGCAGCTGTGATTAGTGCATTGCAGGTGCAGTGCACAGGCTCCTGCAAACTCTTCCCCTATCCCCAGGCATGTACAGAAGTACAGACATATTATTTTGGGCTTGGAGGAAGTAAACAGTGAGTAGAAGTGAGATAAAATAACAGAACTTGGGCTATACTGAGACCTTTAAGTTACTCTGCCATGGTGGCAGACGGGGCTTGTAGTCTTTCTATTCATGCGCAGTCATGCCAATTTAAAAGAAAAACAGAAGGATGTGGGTAAAGGAGTCCCTGCAATTTAAGAAAGTTGGCAGTTTGCGGGTGAGTGGTTGGGGAATGTGACTATATTTCATGCTACACCCTAAATACAGGTGTAACTTGAAACATGGTCACAAGGGTAAACTAAACCTTTAATCTTTTCTCTGCCAGAGTTGTGTTTTGCACATATGTTAAATAAATACATTTAGGCCTAAAATTAATTAAATCCCTCAAAGTATATATTTTCTGAAATGGGGACCTTTGAGAATTAAATGGTGGCAGTCCCAGTTTTTATGTCATATGATATTATCCTACTGCTTGGAACTAATTCTTACTTATTACAAAAGCCTCTCCAAACCTTCTTTTGCAGAACACTTATGCACATATCTGTCTTTCTTGCTCCACAAAAATATAAATCTGCACAAGGAGTCGGATATATGGTTGCGTCTGCAAGAAGGGTTGACCAATGGGTATAACAGAGGGGTAAGGAGGGATAAGAAGGCAAATTCATATATATATATTACAATCAGGTGGCTGGCAGTGGGTTGATGTGGGATGGATATTGTAGGCTTGAAGATATAAATTTACAGTATTGTCCTGCCTCTCCAATCCACTCCACAGCTGGCCTAAGGGAAATATATGGTTGCTGGCTGTGTGTTATAGCCCAATCACTCATAGCCATGTTTTCTACCATAAAACCACACCCATGTTAGTCAATGCTTTCTTTTTTTACCACCTGTTTTATACTACTCACAGCAGGAAAATGCTTCTTTGAATACATTGCTATGTATGTAAGCATACTGTACAGTATAAAGTAAAACATATATTTTGCTGTTTCAACTTAGACACACGTGTTAATCTACCTTATGATGGCCACACACATCAGTATAATTGTTCACTATAATGAATTTTTCAAGGAACCGATCTTATCTTACAGATGTCAGCCATTTCAATCAATAAACCATCACATTCATCAAAAAGTGACAATCTGTTCTTGTGGAAAATCAAATAAAATATTTTCTTTTGTGCTGAATGATCCTCCTGAGTAAAAGAAGGTTTGAAGCAATCAAATGTATTATCGTTTGTTCAACATTAGGGTTCGGCCAGCATTGCCATTCTGCCCATATCCTTATTTTATATACAGGAAATATCAACAGCCCTTTTTAGCCCTTGAGGTATTCATGTTTTATAAAACCATAATTGTAATTTAGGAAATTTAAAAATGTTATGTGGAAGAACGATAATTGATTCTTAATTTTGTGCACAATGTAACAAGAACTGGCAAATAAGTGGAATTTATAGCTAAGGGTGGGCCAAACGTTTTCTCCTAGGCTTAGGTGCACCGCTTGTAGTTATGTTCTAACTGACTGAAGTGCATCTATAGTCTGCAAAGATAGAATATAAAGCACATACAGTAATAAAGACAAATTATAGGTTCATAGAGAAAGAGAAATATGGGGGTCAAAACATCTTACTACATTACCTTATATGCACATTCAGTCCCTGCAGTGATGAACCTCATAAAAACATTGGCACTTTAATCTGTCCCATTCCTTTTTGTATATCTTTGCTAACTTAAAGTTCACGTAAGTGAAAGAAATCGTGTGGATGAATGACCAATAATTGGTTCATTTCATTTCACATTAATGGATATGCAAACACCTTTTCTAATACAAGGAAAGGCAATGACTAAGTCATATGCTGTTATTAATATGCTTACTTTGCTGTCAGTGTGTACAGTATGTAGAATTGTGCTAACAGCTTATGAGGTGGTTACTAGAAGGACGAGTCTTTGTATTGTTGGGCCTCTTGCAAACGATACTCCTGTTTGAGCATCTACTTTTTCAGACATTTTTTTGTATGTATTTGCGTGCATTTTCACGTAAATTTGCACAAATCAACACACACGCGAAAACGTATTTCTGGATTATGTTCTGTACAATTTGTAAATAAGCATTTGCGCGCATGAGGTGTAAAGTACTGACCAAAAATACAGATTTTTCTATTTATTTTTTTTACTGAAGAATACACGGCACTTGTTTACGCACCTGTGTGCATACCCACATTACAATTAATGGGCTGTATTTTAGTTCAGTAAAAAAATAAGCTGTACTGAGCTTTTTCAAGCTGCAGTGTGCAAGAGGCCTTGCAGTGATGTTACTCAGCTTACCTACTGAGAG
Source organism: Aquarana catesbeiana (assembly GCF_042186555.1). Taxonomy (NCBI): domain Eukaryota; kingdom Metazoa; phylum Chordata; class Amphibia; order Anura; family Ranidae; genus Aquarana; species Aquarana catesbeiana. The sequence goes on along the minus strand of NC_133324.1, from coordinate 784,726,597 downwards.
AGATTCCCATAATTAGTAATAATAATTTAGTAAGTATAGATCCTCATGTTTTATATTCCATAACAATGTTTTAACTACAACTGTAGTTAAAAAGTATGATTAAAAAATATATACATTAGAAATCAATTTCATACTCATAATATTAATTTGAGTTGTTTGCGTGTAGTTTGCCTATTAACTAAATAAAACCAAAACTTTTCTGGGTGTGCTGTACATTGAGCCCACTGTAAAAGCATTCAAATAAAACGTATGTTAATTTTGCACCTCTTTTGACATTTAAAGTGGTTGTAAAGTCTCCACAATAAACTCCCATGATAGGTTCTCTTATGGGGCAATAATAATGGCAGTGTTTTTTTTTTTAGCAATATAATCTCTAAATTTTCTGGTCTTCTTCCCAAGCAGAGGGATTCATTGTGGGAGGGGCTCTCATTCTTCTGCTGGTTTAGTTTCAGGAGGCGAGGGGAGGGGAGAGGAGAGGAGGGGTTTCACACAGGCCATGGATATGACAGGATGAGTTGGAGGGAGAGGGAGGGAGAGAGGGAGATACAAATGCTGCAGAGAGAGCAGGATGATGAAAAGTCTGTTTACTGACAGGAACACAGGAACAGGCAAGATCAACCAGGTATTATACTGTATGAAAAAGGATAAATAACATTGCAAAAAATTATTAGCTGTCAGGAAAGAGGCAAGTACCAGTCTCGCCAATATCGCTGCCTTCCTTCACACATGCGTGGTAGAGCCACTCCGGCGCATCCTTGGACACAATACAGCTAAACGGCTAATGCGCATGCGCAATTCGGCTAAGCGGCTAATGTTTGTGTGCAATTCAGCGAAACGGCTAATGCGCCTGCGCGATCCAGCGTAATGGCGTACGCAATAGCGCGCACAACATGAGCCTCCCACTGGCTTATAAAAGCCACTCTGTGCCATGACCAGATTGCTGGTTAGTCTTTCAGCTCCCGGTTTGTTTCCTGCTTTGTATCCTGATTCTTGATTACCTGTTGTGACCCGGATTGACCTTGACCTGCTCCGATCTCTACCTGCATTTGACCCTCGGCTTGCCTAACGGACTTCTCCACTTGCTTACTGTGTTTGACCCTTGGCCTGTCTACGGATATTGCTTCCTGTCTCCAGTGACTGACCCTCAGCCTGCTCCTGGACTTTGCTATTGTCTTCAGTGCTTGGCCCCTGGCTTGCTCACAGACTTTGCTTCCAGTCACCTGTGTTTGACCCTCGGCCTGCCTACGGACTTTTACTATCAATCTTCAGTACTAGTCATCAGCCTGCTGACAGACCTGCTAAGAGTCCTTTCACTAGACTGTGTTGCCTATCTAGAGACTCTTACTAGTCAACGGTGTTTGACCCCTGGCCTGTTGTTGGATCAGCTGTTCATCCTCCTTCCTGAGCCTCAGCATCTTCCAGTCCTGCACAGCTCTATCCCTGCCGGTGACCTTCACGCAAGACCCGCCCAGCCTGCTGGTGACTCGTGCCTCTTTGTGCCCTTCACCCCCTGTATCATCTCCAGGAGTGGAGTGCGCTTAGTCGCAAGAGGTTACTGCTCTCAGCATCTTGGCCTCTGTGAGTACCCTTATCTGACATTAGCACACAAATAATGAACGAAGGAAGGATCAAAGATAGGAAGGAAAGATCGATTAAAACAAGGAAGGATTGGCCAATCGTTTACAGGAAGGATCGGTCTGTCGATCGCAGGAAGGATCGAAGTAAGGAAGAATCGGTTGATCAATCGCAGGAAGGATCGGTTGATTGATCACAGGAAGGATCGGTCACTCGCAGGAAGGATTGGTAGATTAAACTAAGGATCAATCGTTCGCAGGAAGCATTGGTCAATCAAAGGAAGGATCATCAGCTGATCACAAGAAGGATCAGTTGGTGAATCACAGGAAGGATCAGTCTGTGGATCGCAGGAAGGATCTGTTGGTCGATTGTTCATTCCTTGTGAAAGCAATAAAGTTGATAAATAAAATAACAAATAAAAATAATTTTAAAAAATTAAAGCGCCCCCCTTCCCTGGTGCTTACGTGTAAATGCAAGAGTATACGTAAGTTCTGCACACATACGTAAAGTGTGATTGCATCACACATGTCAGGTATTGCTGCAAAAGTCACAGCGAGAGCAATAATTCTAGCTCCAGACCTCCTGTGTAACTCTAAACTGGTAACATGTAAAGTATTTTAAATTGTTGCTAATAGAGGTACCATAGCTTGGTGTTGTTCCACAGGTGTACACAATTTTTAAGCATGACATGTTAGGTATCTTTTTACCAAGCCTAACATCATCTTTTCTATTTGAACAAAAATGTGGATATTATATAGTGCTTATGTACAAAAAAAATCATCAAAGTGTATTTAACTGGTTCAATACAGGGCATTTTCACCCCCTTCCTTCCCAGACCAATTTTTAGTTTTCAGCGCTGTCACAATTTAAACGACAATTGTGTGGTCGTGCGACATTGTACCCAAACAAAATTGACGTCCTTTTTTTTTCCCCACAAATAGAGCTTTCTTTTGGTGGTATTTGATCACCTCTGCGGTTTTTATTTTTCGCGCTATAAACAAAAGAAGAGCGACAATTTTGAAAAAAACACAATATTTTTTACTTTTTGCTATAATAAATATCCCAATTTTTAAAAAAAAAAACACATTTTTTCCTCAGTTTCGGCCGATACGTATTCTTCTACATATTTTTGCTAAAAAAAATCGCAATAAGCTTATATTGATTGGTTTGCGCAAAAGTTATAGCGTCTACAAAATACGGGATAGATTTATGGCATTTTTAAAAAAAAAATATTTATTTATTTTTTTACTAGTAATAGCGGTGATCGCGATTTTTTTTCATGACTGCAACATTATGGCGGACACATCGGACACTTTTGACACATTTTTGGGACCATTCACATTTATACAGCGATCAATGCTATAAAATTGCATTGATTACTGTGTAAATGTGACAGGCAGTGAAGGGGTTAACCACTAGGGGGACACAAGGGGTTAAATGTGTTTCCTAGGGAATGCTTCTAACTGTAGGGGGCGGGGACGTACAAGGGGAGGAGACCGATCAGTGTTCCGCAGTACTGGGAACACAGATCGCTCTCCTCTCACCTGACAGGACGTGGATCTGTGTGTTTATCGCGGGTGCCCGGAGGACATCGCGGCCGCCGGGCACACGCACCGGGTCCCGAGCAACGCGGCACGCCCCCTAGACGGCCGGGAACCCGAGGCCGTCATATGACGTCCACCCAGGATGGGAGATCCCATCTGTGGACGTCATATGTACATACGCGGGTAGGGAAGTGGTTAAAAAAAAAAATGTGTTTACCATATTACATAATAAATTGCAGCACTGACCATTTTATTCTCTAGGGTCTCTCTCTCTCTTTATATTTACATCTACATTGATATAGATATATATATGTATTTATTGTTTGGGGGTTCAAAGTAATTTTCTGTAGGAGAGAAATGTTAGAATTGTCCTGGGTGGGAACTGGTTAATAAAGAGGAGGGGAGGAGCAGCTTCGGAGGAATAGCATTGCTCTATCCAGTCAGGAGAAAAGGGGACGGGCAGGGAGGAGATCAGATCTATCAGACTATGGAAGAGACAAGGAGAGGGAGAGAGGGAGGGGAAAAGGGAGAGATGTAGAGATGCTGTAGAGATAGCAGGATGACGGAGGTATGTAAACTGACCATGCTATCAGAGATCAGCAGCCATAATAAACCTGACTGCTGACAGGACCAGTCAGGTATTGTACAACATAGAAATGGATAATTGACATGGCAAAAGCACTGTGCTATTTCTCGTGCCCTAAAGGGACATGAGTGTGTTTTTTTTTTCCAGGGTTACAACCACTTTACAACCACTTTAAGCCTTTATCATAAAAACCAAAATGGAATAAAAAAAACTGTTACTATTTTTCTAGGAGAAAATCTAATTTGAAATGCAATACTCTATGTTTAATACATAAAAAATTAGTACAAATGTCTTATCAAATAAGATGTTTTCTACCTTTTTTATCAATACCAAGAACAAAAAAGAATAAAAAAATGGATGGAAAAACACCCTATTATGAATACAGGAATGTATTGTTTCTTTTGAACATCCAAATAATTTTTGCCATAACGAGGAAGGGTTTCTTTGCCCTTTTAGAAACCAGAAAAGACCACTCTGGTAAACAAGACTCTCTGCAAGTTTTGATTCTTCTAAAATAGGGAAAGATGCATCTTTATTGAAAACCTGAGCTTTGATGATATACAACTATAAATAAAATCATATGAACTTTACTGTGTGTGATTGCATTATGCCATAAAGCCAAGACAGCAACTCATTGATCAAGTAGTGTTGTAAATATCAAATAGTTGATGTCACATATCAAAGGATATAATGCACAGACTATTATATTTCACATAATTGAACAATTTATCATTCATAACCAAGGTCCTGCTGCTTTGAATAAAAAAGAAAAAAAGAAAAGAAACACATTTACTTAGTCACTGTATATGCAACCAGATAAGTTCTTAAATATTAATTTGAATGTTAATTTGTTTATTTTCACAGGTACTCTCTAGACAAATACTATAAAAATAAGCAGAGGAAAAATTCACAAAAAAGACTAACAATACAACCCATCCCAGCAAACACAGTGAATATAAACAGAACTTAACAGAAAAGAAATGAGGCAGAACATGAATAAACAATCCAACTTTATATCCAGGGAAGCAGTCAACAATCGGAACTGGATTAAGCTGCTATACAAGTAATTAAACAGGAAACAATGATTCATTTCTCAGTGTGAAGTGGCACTATAGCAGGTTTCCTATATAAGCTAATGTAAAGAATAATGCGATATCTTGACCTTATTGATCTCAAACTTAGCAACCAATCAAAAATCATCAAGTAAACTAACTGGACATTGCCCACAGCACATCATTGTTTCCTTCTTCATAATTATATTTGTTAATATTTTTATACCAAATATACAAAATGGCAAAAAATTGATGTTTTATTTGTTTAAGCTGGCTGGCCATTCATTCATACTTTAAAAACTTTCAGCATGAGGTTCCTTGAACAGGGTAATATCAGTGACCCATGCCTAAATCTTTCAGGAGAACGATTTGAAATTGCACCGGTCTCTCATGGGAAACCCATAAATGTGTAATGCTGGGAAAACTGATTCAGTTTGTGTCAGATAAAGAAGAAAATACGATTTGAAAGCCTTTGATAACAATTAGACCATGTAGAAAACCTTGAGAGTCTACACAAAAAGCCTCTTACCCAATCTGTGACCATCGACCTTAAGACAGAGAGAGAGAAAAGCTGAGATCCTTGCTTCTACATGACACTAAAATCAAACTGCAAACAGTTTGCCAGTCATACTATGAATAAGGTAAGATGCCAGGTAAGCTTTTGGTCTACTCTCACAAGATGCTGCCACACCTTACAAGACATTGCCACAGTGTTTTGAGAATATTACTCTTCTAAACTCAAGCCAAATACAACATAAATGTCAACGTATATGGGATTACCTTTTCACCTTGGGTCTTCCCTCTTATTCCGTCAAATGCAGTTGAATCCCTTAATGCAACAGTAAGCACAGATGAATTCCTACTGGTGGTTAAATCCATTAAACCTCATAAAGCTCTGGGACCAGATGGCTACACTGAAGCCTACTAGAAAGCTTTTGCACCCCCATCTTGGTGCCCAGGTTTGTGGTGGCCTTTAACGCCATTCTAGATGGACATTCTCTCACAACCTACACCCTACGAACACACATGGCTGTAATTCCAAAGGGTGGGAAAGACCCTGCTCAATGCACGAATTACCATCCCATTTTCACTTCTCAACTTAGACTTTCTCTCCTTCATGAAGTCATGCACCCTAATCCGGTTTGCTGTATGCCCACCAAAGAGGTGAAAGATAATATTATGAGGTCGCTTGACATTTTTCAAAAAAACAAACAAAAACGTGCGCTAAAAATAGTATATGTGTGCAAAAGCAAATCAAATAGAAGCAATCCACATTAATATAGAACATAAATTATTATATTATTATATTAGAATAACCAATAATCAAAGAGGCTAATGAGAATAAAGTGCAAAATGTGTTATAGTGTTAGCAAACATAAATGAATAAAGCAGCTTACATATACTAACACTATAACACATTTTGCACTTTATTATCATTAGCCTCTTTGATTATTGGCTATTCTAATATAATAATATAATAATTTATGTTCTATATTAATGTGGACTGCTTCTATTTGATTAGCTTTTGCACACATATACTATTTTTAGCACACGTTTTTGTTTGTTTATTTGAAGGTTTTTTACACTGATATTGGTGTTATATTCGTGCAGCTTTGAGCTTTGAATATTCTGAAGCTTTAGCGCGGTTACAATTTTTGTTTTATTTTCTGTTGCTTGACATTTTTCACCTAGTTTACCATAGGGAGCTTCCCCTCTGTTTACTTTCATCCAATGCCAAAAAGCATTTGACAGAGCGTGTTGGCTCTTCTTGAAGGAGATGTTAGTCTATTTTGGAGTAGGAACAAACTTCAGTAAGTGGATTGATGCCATATATATTCGACCTCCACAGCAGCAATTAGGAAGAATGAGGTGACCTACTCTTATTTTTCACTGACTAATGGCACCCTTTAGAGGTGTCCTCTGTCACCACATACATCACAACCCAAGCATCGGGGGGCTTCCCTTTAGGTTCATCTGAGCAGAAGGTCATGGCCTTTGCAGACGACCTGAAATTTTTTGTTGGGTCTCCAGAGGTTACCTTGCCAAATCTCTTGAGTGAATTTCACAAATACTGCAACCTGTCTAACTTCAAGATTAATTTGCATAAAATATGAGATGCTCAATGTGACCTTGCCCGCCAAAAGAGACCATACTCTTTCTTTCACTTTCCGTGGATGACTTCTCACTTTACTTATCTGGGGGTGCGCATCACTTCTGCAGTGGATGGGATCTATGCAGCCAATTTCCCACCTATGCAAGCAATTAAGGCAGATTTGCACAAATGACTCAATAATTCTTACTCCTGGTTGGGCAGAAATGCCAATCCTCAAGATTATATCATGCCCAGACTCTTATACCTATTCCAGGCCTTGCCCATGACTATCCCCCAATCTTTTCTGGACTTGGTCCGGAGTAGGTTCATACACTTTGTTTGGGCACACTTACATCCCCGCTTATCTTACTTGTACCTTGCCATGATGAAGATACATGGGGGATTAGTGTTTCTGGACCCTGTTAGATACTCTCAAGTAGTTCATCTCACCAGGGAGATTGCTTAGTGTGGGGACATTGGAAGTAAGCAGTGTTTGGATCTCGAACAATCTTGCACTGATATCCCACTGCAATGTCTACCATGGACAGAACCATAATTCTTGGACTCCCTCAAAAAAACAACAACAACACAATTAGTGCAATGCTTAAGGTATTCTATCAATGTAATCTACCCCTACTATAAAAGCTTAACTTCCTAAGTAATTTCTATTGATTGGTAACCCCCCCCCCCGGCCTAATGGATAAAAGGTTCAGATAATTACTTCAACAAGGCACCTTTTACCTTCATGATTTTGTTACTGGCCCAGGCCTGAAATTGCTCTCTGACTTGCACTCTATGTTTGCTCCTCCACTGCTCCTCCACTAGATGCTTGGCGACAACTCACTCAATATCTTTTGAAGACATTTGTCTGGAATCCAGGCCCTCCTCTCAAATGGTTTCAGCTGCCTACAAACTACTTATCCGGCCTCCTGAGGCCTTTGTACCTCCCTTCTTGCTGAAGTGGGAAAGAGATTTAGGATGCACGTTCTCTTTGGAACAGAGGGAACACGTTCTACACCTTGCACATTACTGGTCCATAGTGAGTAAGTATCTGGAATTGGGGTACAAGGTTTTCACTATTTGGTACAAAAGTCCTAAACTTCTTTGTAAAATGTTTCCTGAGACAGTGAGTATTTGTTGGATATGTAAGGAGATCGATGGTACCATTCTCTATATTTTCTGGACCTGTAAGAAACTAGAAAGCTTCTGGTCACAAGCATTATTGAAAAGGAATCCTCCCTGACTCTCTTGCTATGGTTTGCTAAAATAGTTCACATTCACTCTATGGAAAACTTAACAGCTACTCTGAAAGAGTCTGAAATTCAGACACAAATGGTTCCATTGGTTTGGCTTTACATTTTTAAGAGAATATGGCGGGGTTCTCACGGCCCAGGAGTGAAACATATTCCTGTTTTTACTTTTCCCCTTCCAAATCCCATCCACCCTCAGTTCTATCCTGACCATCCCCTTCCCCACCTTTTGTTTTTCTTTTTTCTTCCTCTTCTGCCGTTTTCTCTTTCCAGCTCTGTGTCCACTTTGTTCTCTGATAGTTCCATCTCTGAAAATTTTCTGCTGTCTCATGTTCTTTGTTTAAAATAAAAATTACCAGACAGGATGTGCATTATCTCTTATGGGCACTTAAAGGTCAACTAAACTGTGGACATTTTTCCTGCGTACAGATGGTGTAATCCAGGTTTATTATGATTGTGCTGTATTATACCTCGAATGCCTTGTTCTGTGTCCAACTGTACTTTGTGCTGTTGCACCCCTGTCTGTTTGTTCCAAAAATTTATAAATAAAAAAAATTAAGACTAAAAAACCTTCAGACCTAATCTCTTATTTTTAAAGTTGTAATACAGGCCATTCTGTCATTAAATAAGCAGCAATGCCAAACTGAATTCACCAAACTGCACTAAACATACACTATAAAACTCCAGTTACATAGTAAGCAACCATTAGGTGGATAACACCATTAAATTAATAACAGATTACAACATTTTCTTTTAGATAATTTGTGCATGTAGATTACATATTTATATAGAGTAAAAAAACATAGAAACAACAAAAGCCATAAAGAACACAACTTAAAAAACAATGTACTTCCAATAGCTCCCCTTTTACTCAGATTTAAATTATAACTGGAGCCAAAGCTACTGTATAACTGCCTGTTTAGCATCAACTATTTATATAATACACAGGAATAATACCTTAATATATTAGTACATGAGTCATCACCTCTGTAGCTAGCCAATCCAAGATAATTTATCTGTTTATTTTTCATCCAAAAGAAAGCAAATTTATCATCAGCACATAAACAGTAATTTGAAAAACTTGTAAATCCATCCAGATATACAGTATATTGATTACGTTTTTAAGAAAGATAAACATACCCTGCATTCCAAAGCAATTCAACATAATTCTTGTACATATACAGTTAGCTACATACCAGAACCCAAATGAAATTGTATAAACTCTTAAAAGAGAGATAAATAGAAATATGAAATGCAATTAGTTTTTTTTTTCACTTACCAGTTCTTCTTTTCTGTGTAGATGAAAAAGTTCCAGTGTTGCATGTAACAAAATGATGGACATGTCAGTGCAAAGTAAACCTCCCACAATAAAAGTCTAAAGCATGTGTAAAATGAATTAGGTGATAACAATATTTGGCAAACAGGCAAGATGAAAACTACAGGAAAGTCCAACTTTGACTAAGTTATTGGAACTTAAGCTGTTAGTTGCTAACTTGGTCCACATTACAGAGGACAGAGGCTTTAAATGAAAGAAACTGTTATTTAAACATTTAAATTTCATGACAAAGTAATATACCAGACTAACCACCAGAGGGAGCTTAGATTCCCAAAATTGCAGTAAAAATAATTTTTTTGTTTTGTGTTCATTAGATCCCTCAAATGAGCAGCACTTTCAAAATGTGAACTTTTGATTTTCACAAAATTTAGACAAAAAGCTGACTGTTAAACATTGCCCAGTGGAATGACAAACCTGCAACAATATTAGTTATGCAATTTTAGGAGATGTGTGTTTGTGTTGGAAAGGTGGGGGTGGGAGTGAAAAATCAAATTTGTTTTCAAACATTCACTTAGAGAAGGGTGCAAGAATTCAAGAGTTTGAGGGGGTAGTGTATATTTTCTAGTAAGGCATTCCTAACTGATGTTGTTGTTTTGTCAATCTTCTTTCTGGGGAACCCAATTGTTACTAATCAGTCGGGGGGGGGGGGTAATTAAAGGATTTTTCAAGAGGTACTGCCAGTACAGTACTGCCAACTGCATTTGTTTTATATATATATATATATATATATATATATATATATATATATATACACACACACATACAGGGCTTTCTTTTCTGGAACCTTTGGCAGCCCTCTCCCCTCCAGTCTGTCATTTAATACTGAAGCAAGTAGAGGAAGTTTTCTGCACAGGGCACTTCCTCTGCTGGCTTCTCTGTGCTAGCACTGCACACCCAGGGCTGCTGCCCTCGATCACTGATGAGTGCTTCAGATCCCAACCTTCAGATGCTGCAGTAATTTGGGGGAAGCTTCCATCCCTGCCTGCTTGCCACCACTACTCAGACTTTGTAGCACAGAGCTGAGGAGCCCTGAAACACCTCCTCAGCTCTGTGCTACAGTAGGAGGAGCTCTCCGGTCCACTGAAGTGTGATAGAAAAAATATCCTGCACATACCATGGAGAGCAGTGATGGCAGAAGAGGTGAGGGACCTGTCACAGTGAAAATGAAGGAGAACATTTGCAGAGACTGAGTTCATTCAGAGAGAAGAGCACTGTAAATGTGTGTGGGCGAAGGGGAATATTTGCAGAGAGGGAAAGTTCTTTAGCCGGAGATGAGAACATTGTACATAGAGGAGAGCTTGGGGGAATTTGTTCATAGAGGAAACCTGGGAAAGTTTGACGAGAGTGGATCTGGGGGGATTTGTGATGAGAGGGGAGCTGGGGGGATTTATGATGAGAAGTGAGCTGGAAGGGATTTGTGATGAGAGGGGAGCTGGGGGGATTTGTGATGAGAGGGAAGCTGGGGGGATTTGTACAGAGGGAAGCTGGGGGATATGTGTTAAGAGGGTAGTTGGGGGGATTTGTGATGAGATGAGAGGGGAGCTGGGGGGATTTGTGATGAGAGGGGAGCTGGTGGGATTTGTGATGAGAGGTGATCTGGGGGGATTTGTGATGAGAGGTGAGCTGGGGGGATTTGTGATGAGAGGGAAGCTGGGGGGATTTGTGATGAGAGGGAAGCTGGGGGATCTGTGATGAGAGGGGAGATGGGGGGATTTGTGATGAGAGGGATGTTGGGGAGATTTCTTATGAGAGGGGAGCGGGGGGGATTTGTGAAGAGAGGGGAGCTGGGAGGACTTGTGATGAGAGGTGAGCTGGGGAGATTTGTGATGAGAGGGGAGCTGGGGGGATTTGTGATGAGAGGGGAGCTGGGGGGATTTGGATTTGTACAGAGAGGGGAGCTGGGGGGGATTTTGGGGATTCGCCTTATGTGATACATAGTTCTAAGTCTTAACTCATTACATTTTTTTGCTGCCACTGTAATTCTCTCCCCTAAGGAAGGTGTGGCTGGGGGCGGGGTTTGGGTGTGGTTGGGGCAGAGTTTGGGCATGGTTGGGGTGGAAATTTGGACAGAGAGGATGAGTTCCTGCACCTATTCACTGAGAAAAAAAGATATATATATATATATAGTACTGTGCAAGTTTTAGGAATGTGTGAACAAATGCTGTAGGGTAAGGATTTTGCAAGTACCGTATATGCTGAAGTGCATAAATAAACCATAATAAAGAACAGGTTCTAATGATCAGCAAGATCATATGTAGGTTAAAGAACAATCATACTGTCCATGCGCTCCAGCCTTCCCTCATACCCACGTCTCGTAGATCAATGATTGGTCTTTGAGGCATCCTTAAAATGCAAGCTTTTCTTTTTCTCAGTAAATCGATATTTGATACAATGTCATATTTTAAATTAAAATTTGTTGCAAATACTCTGTAATTACACTAATAAATATTGGGAAAAAAAGTATTTAAAACAAGAGTTTGCATGTTAAATATATGGCTTTATTAGCTATAAAACAGAGCAGGTTAGTGGAAATATACCAACTTAGGCTACTGGCGTTATTTCAGATATAGTTTTTTCATTGATTATGCCTAGAAGAAACAGGCATATTTAATTTTACTACATAGCCACATTCCTATTTCTTTGCATACGTTTCTATATGTCATTCAGATGTCTCACCTGTGCTGGAATAAAACTGCATTAAAAAAGTTGGTTTTCAAACAAAACAAGAAAAATGTACTTTGGACAAATGAAGTGAATGTAATTTGGAAATACAGCTCCCAGACAGTGCAACATTCTATAACAGAAAATAAATTCTCCTCTTTTCAATAAATGCAGCAGAATGGGAACTGTTAAAGCGGTAGCAAACTGCAGCCTTAAAAAACAAAACAAAACAAAAACAATGGCATAATGTGCTAATACTGTATCCCACACTCCAAAGACATGCTGGTAGGCTAATGCCCTGTACACACGAGTGGACTTTTTCGACTGGACTGGTCCGACGCACAGAATCTGGCAGACAATCTGACCATGGGTGGGCTTCATCGGACCTTCAGCGGACTGTTTCTGTCAAAAATCTGACAGACTTTAGATTTGGAACATTTTTCAAATCTTTACGTCAGAACTCCGCCGGACCCAGTTCCTATAGAAAAATCCGCTCATCTGTATGCTAGTCCGATGGACAAAAAACGATGCTAGGGCAACTATTGGCTACTGGTGATGAACTTCCTTATTTTAGTTTGGTCGTACGTCATCACTTACGAATCCATCAGACTTTGGTGTGACTGTGTGTAGGTAAGTCCATTCGTTCGAAAGTCCATCGGAAGTCCGTCAAAAGTCCGTTGAAAGTCCGTCAGAAAGACTGTCGGACCTTTGTTACCGAAAAGTCCGCCTGTGTGTACAGGGCACTACTGTCTCCTGTGTATAAATGTGCTTTAAGGACCTTAGATCTTAAGCGCCTTGAAGTCAGGGACTGACGTGAGTCTACAATATTTAAAGTACTGTGTAAATTGATGGTGCTATATAATGTAAGTACCTATAATAAATACAATAATAGGACAGAAGCAATAATATAGGAAGAGTTTTAGTCATGCAAAAGTTACAGGAATATTTTTTTAAACTACATTATGCTACTATATAGAAAGAAATAAAGCAACACAAGCAGAAGATATTTACATATTCACTACAATTTTTGGACTTCATCATACTTGCTGCACAACACCTTTACTGGGTACTAGTGGTACTGCAAGTCCTTTATGTTAATCAACGAGAGTGTTGCACTAATCTGGATGTGCCCCAAAACCTACTGGCACAAGTCTGTTTCTTGACCATATACCCGCAGGTACACAAGGTATCTGAGATTATAGCAAGATCACTGGTTAACATGTCTAGACTAGGGATGAGCTTCAAGTTCGAGTCCAACACAGGAAACATACGCCCCTTTACAGGCATACTATAGACACCCCCCAGGTACGAAATTTAAAGGAATATTACACTTTTATTGTTTGACTTTAAGAATTATTAAAATCAATGCTCCCGAAAAAACGGCCGTTTTTAAAACTTTTTTTTTGCATTGATACATGTGCCCTGGGACAGGACCCGGGTCCCCAAACACTTTTTAGGACAATACCATGCAAATTAGCCTTTAAAATTAGCACTTTTGATTTCAAACGTTCGAGTCCCATAGACATCAATGGGGTTCTAATGTTCGTGCAAAGTTTTGGTCTGTTCGCAAGTTCTGGTGCGAACCGAACCGGGAGGTGTTCAGCTCATCCCTAGTCTAGACATTGAAGAAACCTCTGGAGTATGAAAGTTCCAAGCAGAGGGAGTTGAATGCCTGCAAGACACAAGGAGCTTTGAAGAAAACCACAGAGGAAGGAAGAGGGCGATAATCCTTACATTTCTTAAATATTAAGTTAGATCAGTAATTTAGGATTAGTGATGAGATAAATGTACTTGTGTTCAGTTTGGAATATGTTCTGCAAAATTTGTCTAAGTTTCAATGCCAAATCCAAACCCTATTGTAATTAATGGGGGTCCAATTTTAGAAATCAGTAACGGTCATTTTTAAGGCTAATAGGCAAGGAATTGGCAAACAAAGAGAATGGGGTCAGTGCTCTGGGGCACATGTATCAAAGCAGATTTTTTTTTTTTAATTTGTCATGGAGTCTTAATTTTAATAATGCTTAAAGCGAGATGTTAACAAATGCAAACAAGCTTGGGAATGCCCTGAACTTGACTGAGAAATGGCACATCGGTGCAATATATACAACCTTCTACAGCAAAACTGGCATTTACAAAGAAAAAAAATGTGCCTGGCTGCTGAGGATTTTGTTCATGAGGGAAGGTAATGGAGGATCCCAGATGAAATGTATGAGGCGGGGTTCCCCCTGAAGCTACATAATAGACCTCTGGTATGATGAGGGTCTGGTATGCAAAATCCATAAGAGAAGCTTATCTGAGAATGCAGTTTGGCTTGGCATGAAAGAATAGGCAAGAATGCCCCTTACTTGAAACCTACTAGGCCACATGCCCTCAATGTAGGTAGGAAATCACCTTGTACTTGTACCTATGTTTATGAGGACAAGGATCTCTTCCCCACAACCCTGGAACAGTGTTTTTTAGGGTCTGCAAGTAGGGGGCTTATTAGAATCTGTAAGAACCTATTAAAATAAGGGGGCCCCAGATATCCACCTCCCCTACATGAATTAGTAATGAGTGCGTTAACTAAAAAGTAAAAAAAAAAAACATATACACACTCTAAAAAGTCCCAAAATATAAATACGGCAGTCATGTCATCCACCAATGTAGATCCACGTCAGTCAGGATAAATACCCTCTGACCCACTGCTGAAAGAAAAACTGTGCCACCTGAAAACACAATCTGCTGTATGGGGGTTCGGGAACTGCCCTGGGGGACATATATCAATGCAAAAATAGGATTTTTACATCATACTTACCTGTGGAATCCTTTTGAGTACATCATGGGACACAGAGTCGGGCTAATATTCATTACCTGCTGGGTTATACTCCATCATTAGGTAAATGGACACTGGTAGACTAAATGTCTTCAGACAGGAAGTGATACCCTATATAACCTCTCCCATACAGAAAGTACTTTCGTTTTGTAGCAAGCACTAAATCCTCAAAAAAGAGGGGAGGGATCTCTGTGTCCCATGATATACTCAAAGAAAAGGATTTTAAGTATGACGTAAAAATCCTATTTTCTTTTTCATACATCATGGGACACAGAGTCAGGCTAATATTCATTACCTGCTGGGATGTCCCAGAGCAATAGCCTTAAGGGGAGGGAGGCACCCTGCCAAACAATAGCCATCAGAACTTATACGGCAGCCTGCAGTACACTGCGGCCAAAAACTGAATCCTTGGCTGCTCGAACATCCACTTGATAAAATTTTGTGAACGTGTGCACTGAAGACCAGGTGGCAGCCTTACAAATCTGAGCCACAGATACCTGATGGTGAAAAGCCCAAGAGGTTCCTACACCCCTGGTAGAATGAGCTCTCACCCTAAAAGGAGGAGCTTTATGTTTTAGACCATAGGCCTGAATGACCAATTGACGGACCCAATTGGCAATGGAAGGTTTGGAAGCTTTGGAAGCTGCCTGCCCCTTCTTGGGTCCTTTTGGTAAAAACAAAAAAAGAGTCTGATCCTCGGATCTCTGCAGATCTAGACAGATAAACCTTGACAACATCCAAAGAATGCAGTCGTCTCTCTTCTGCCGAAAGAGGCTGAGAGAAAAAAGAAGGAAAAATAATATCCTGATTTAAATGAAAGGCCGACACCACCTTTGGCAAAAAGTATGGAACAGGTCATAACACGACTCTGTCATGGTGAAGGATCAAGTACGGTTCCCTGCATGAAAGGTCCGCCAACTCCGACACGCTTCTAGCCGAGGTAATAGCCATCAGGAAGGCTAGTTTATGTGACATCAATTCTAATGGAATTTCCTTAATAGGTTCAAATGGTAGTTTCTGTAACACAGACAGCACCAAGTTCAAGTCCCAAGGACACATAGATGACCTATGGGGCAAAGCAAGCGAGTTGCCCCTTGCATAAAGGTTCGGATCAGTGAATGGGAGGCTAACGGTCTTTGGAAGAATACTGGTAGGGCCAAAACCTGACCTCTGATTGTACTCAAAGCCAATTTGATTTCCACAGCTGACTGTAGAAAAGAGAGAATTCTCCCAATCCCATATTTCTGAGGATGCCATTTTCTGGCTTCCCACCAAACAATATAAGTCTTCCAGACCTTATGATAAATCTTTCTAGTGACAGCTTTTCTATCATTCACTAGAGTAGACACCACTGGTCCCAGATGCCACGATCCTTTAACACCCTGGCTTCAATAGCCATGCCGTCAAATTTAGAGACAGTAAATTGGGGTGGAATATAACACCTTGAGACAGTAGATCGGGGCGACGTGGAAGCGTCCATGGCCCATCTATCGTCAGTCTCACAATCTCCTGGAACCAGGGCCTTCTGGGCCAGGCTGGTGCCACCAGAATGACTGGAACTCCCTCTCTCTGAATCCTGCTCAACAAATGTGGAAGGAGAGGGATCGGAGGGAAAGCATAAACCAGGGAGTACTGGCTCCATGGAACTATCAGAGCATCTGCTCCAAAATTCCAGAGGATCTCTTGTTCGAGACACAAGCTGCTGTAGCTTGTTGTTGAACCTGGATGCCCGATTGGCAAATTGCCTGGAACACCTCTGGGTGTAGTGACCATCCCCCTGGGCAGATCTGCTGGCGGCTTAGATAATCTGCCTTCTAGTTCTCTACTCCCGGGATATAGACTGCCGATATCATTGGCACATGTCCCTCTGCCCAGGCTAGTATGTAGTTTACCTCCTTCAGAGCTGAACGACTCCTGGTACCACCTTGGTGTTTTATATAGGCCACTGCCGTGGCATTGTCAGACTGAACCCTGATGGGGCAGTCCTGAAGCTGTCCAGGACTGAGGGAAGAGAACTCTTCCCTCCAGAAATCTTTTGGATATATTTGTCCAAGTGATCACCAAATAAATGTTCCCCATGAAACAGAAAACCTGCCAATAACTTTTTACAAGAAAGCTCGGCTGACCAGTTCTTAAGCCATAAAAGTCTGCGCATATGTACAGACAAGAGAGCCAGATGAGAAACCTGCTGTACTGAATCCTTGCAAGCATTAACAGCAAAACACAGCGCTTGAGGAATATCTGTCTTACTTTCAGGTAGATCATCCTCCTGGTTAGGCCTATCCAGCCATTTGACCAAATCCTTTACAGACTGACAAATACCAATTGCTGCAACAGCTGGCTGAATAGCTGAACTGGCTAAAGAAAAGGAAGACTAGTAATAACTCCAATTTCTGGTCAACAGGTTCTTTTAAGCCCTGTGAATTATCTACCGGACAAGTTAGGTTCTTGCTTAAGGAAGAGACTGCTACATCTATGGCTGGCATACTACATTTTTTAACATACTTTTCATCCATGGGATATGAAAGGGAAAACCTTTTAGAAGGCAAAAAAGTCCTGTCAGGATGTTCCCAATCAGCATACACTGCCTGTTCCAACAGGAGGTGTGGCGGGAAAGTCTGTGAGACCTAAAGAGGTCTCAGAGATCCCAAAGAGGACCTCATCTCTGCAAGAGGCAACTTAAAGGCAGAATTAACCATTTTGGTCAGAGTCAGAATCAAAAGGCTATGCGACTGAGAGGCAGACATCGACTGGATATCTTCTTGTCCAGACTGCTCGGAAGCAGAATCATCTGCCGGGCACTCCACCAAATTCTGAGCTTTCAGCTCTTCCCCATCCTCAACCCATTCCTGCTCCAGAATAGGAGACCCCGGGGAGGGGGATCTGTCACAATTCCAGCCACCCTGCGGGATGGAGGCAATCATGCAGACAATCCTGTGCTCTATAACCCGGCTAGGGCTGAGGACAGTTCATCCTTAGTGATAAAGGATGAAGCAGCAGCATTGACTGTAGGCACAATACCAGATAAGTGCAGTGGCTCAGATTGCCCGGGAGCCTCTGGTCTTTTAGGGGATACAACACTAGGTATACGACTAGGTTCATCAGGAACTACTGATGGCATAGGTGTGCCCTTCCCTATGGTGTCAGTCCCACTCCTCTTTTTGGAAGACATTCAATGCCGCAAACAAAGAGTACTTGGGTGTAATTAAAATACCTCAGAAGGGAGACTCCTTGATAGGGCTCACCAAGCCCCTATGCAACAATCCTGCTAAGCACCTTTAGCCTGCCAAGCGACACCTGGTGACTCACGTGGCCCAGGTAAGTAAAAAAATGAACCACTGCAAGTGTCTGTTCAGAGCCTGCTCTGTGTCCCTCAGCTGCCTTCTTGAAGCACCACATGCTTGGCCTGCACAGCTGAAATAAGCTGGGTGTGCGCCGGAGCGGTCTATGCATGTGTGCGCATGCATGTGCGTGGTCCTGACGAGCAGGCGTGACTGTATTTGCGTATGCCTGCAATTTTTTGTGCGCCCAGATAAAGGCTACAGCGCATGTGCGCCAAAGCCGAATGCGCCATGGCCACCAAACTGCTGAGCCCAGTGGCTCTCTTGTGAACACACGTGAGCCATGGTGAACCAAGGCGAAATGGCACCCCGTCGTGCGCCATCATACAGGTAAAAAAACAGCCAGACACAAGCAAAAAAAGGTACACCTTGCAAATACCCACAGCTAGCCCAGAACTCCCCCATATGTCCAGCCTTTAGCTAGCTTGACTGATTGTTACAATCACTGGGACACCCCACAATAATAAAATAAAGGGGTTTCAATTACCTGTCCAGGCGCAGGGCCACTTAGAGTCTAAGAGCCCAACCTTCACCCTTCACAGCGGGTTCCTGTCACTGGGACCTTCAAGGACTAGGTACCCTTTCATGTTTAGGGTCCACTGCCTTGGACCTGTACAGCACCCTGCAGGAAATGCCTTAGCGCTGTAGTGTCCAGGATTTCCACTCTGCAGGGTCCAGCGCCCAGAGGCCACGTTACAGGCAAAACCTTGCAGGATCTTGAGTCTTCTTTGGGAGGCTTGGGTACCATTTATCTAAGCATAAAAGCCTGTGTCAAATGGATCTGATCGGTCAATCTCTGGATTCATTTTTGGAAATGTTTGTGGGACTAGAGACCTGGAGCTCAGATAGCTTGCAGACAAGGTGGATGGCACGGTTTGGGATGGGTTATATAGGGAATCACTTCCTGTCTGAAGACCTTTGGTCTACCAGTGTCCATTCACCTAATGATGGAGTATAACTCAGCAGGTAATGAATATTAGCCTGACTCTGTGTCCCCATGATGTATCAAAAAGAAAATGTTTTTGAAAATGATCGTTTTTAAAGGAGCAGTGATTTTAATGATGCTTAAAGTGCAACAATAAAAATGAAAAATATGAATATAGTGCCTGGGGGTCCCCTTAGTCTGCCTGTAAAGTGGCGCATCTGTAGCGTATAGAACACATTTGAATTGACTTGTGTTTGCAATTCCCGACACCCGGCTATTTAAAAAAAAACAACGTGGGGTCCTCCCCCCAGTCCATACTGGGGGCAGTCCATGCCAAAATAAAAAAAAAACAACAACATGGTGTCCCCAAAAAATGCATACCAGACCCTGCCCTCCCACCCCAAAGAACCTTGTCCGCATATTGATGGGGACAAGGTGTCTCTTCTCCACAACCCTGGGCTGTGGTTGTGGGTGTCTGCGGGCAGGGTCCTTTTTAGAATCTGGAAGCCCCCTTTAAGAAGGGGGCCCACAGATCCAGCCCCTGATGTGAATGAGTATCGGGTACATAGTACCCCTGTCCATTCACCAAAAAAGTGTCAAAAAGTAATAAAAACACAGAGACGGTTTTTGACAATTCCTTTATTAAAAAATCAAAAGCAGTAGTTCCCTGATGTAAATACATTATTAATGATGACGACCCTCACACCCGAAAAAGAAAAGAAAAACACTCTACACTCATTCACGGCTGACCGCCGAATGCCTCCTCTGCCCTCTGACAGTTCTTATATAGGTAGGGGCGGGGCCACATGGCAACATCATGTGGTGGCACTGCCACCCTGTGATGTCACGGACCTGTGAATGCTGGGTCGGTAACATCACAAGGGGGCGGTGCCACCAGGTGACGTCAACAGATGGCCTTGTCCTTACCTATATAAGAACTGTCAAACAGTAGAGGAGGCATTCGGTGGTAAGCCATCAATGAGTGTAGAGCGTTTTTATTTTATTTTTTGGGTGCGGCGGGTATCGTGATTGACAGTAGATTTATATCAGGAGACACTTTTTTTTTTTTTTAATAAAGGAATTGTCAAAAACTGTCTGTTTTTATTACTTTTTGACACTTTGTTGGTGAATGGGTAGGGGTACCTCCTACTCATTTACATGGGGGGAGGCCGGGTGTTCCAATGTTCGCCCAACACTACTCATCAATATAAGGACAATGGGTTTTCCCAGAATGGTCCAGCCTGGCTGGGAGCCCTCCTGATGTTGAGTGCATGTTCATTCCCCAGTTTCCAGGGGGACACGCTTCTATTTATTTTCTCTTTTTGGCAGTTTCTTCTGTAAAATCCATACCAGACCCAATGGTTCAAGTATGTAACTAGGGGAAGGATCACACACTATTATTTTGTTATTTATTTTTTATGTGGAAACCATCATCCCTACCCCTTTGTTTACATGCAGCTGTCAGCCAGAATGACCATCAGCTCCCTAACAATAAGTCTGAACGGGAAGCTTTCACATTGAGCAGTGGTAGTAATAATGCTGCTAAATGTTTCTCTTTCCACTGTGTAATCAAATGTTTGGCTTGGCTGAATGCCACATATACTTTGGCTATTCATAAAACTCTATAGAATTAAAAGGTTGGACCAAATACAGGCTCAGTCTGAACTTGAACTCATCCCTATTTAAGATAGTTTGAACAGGAATGAGAGAAACAGTCATTAGTCAGTGTAGTTCATAAATAAAGGCTTCACCTTTGATAAACAAAAAAATAAATACACATCTGTTTACACATAAAAATATTAGGATTTATTATTTTTTTTACTCTGCAGTCTGTAAGGCATTGAACCTGCGATCATCAGATAGTGGGTGCAATGCCTGGATCCTGCAGACTCTCAGTATACTGTCTGCCCTTACTTCCAATATGGGCAGACAGTTACTGAATGGCAGGAGGACTATGAGAATGCTCACCAGAGCCCTCATAGTTCATTGAGAACTACAAGCTGTTCATTCACAGACCTTTGTGAATAAATGATGTAGCACTGTGAATGGAGCCCCGCACTGTTTTCAAATTATGACAGTGGATCAGTGGGGGGGAGCAGGAGGTGAGGAGGCAGAAGTTGGAACACGTTACATGTTCCACCATAAATATGGGTGGAACAAGTAGCATGATCCAAAGGTGACCTTATCCTTTACGTTAAAGAATCCATTTTCATTATGTTTATAAATAAGTCAATTCTCAATAATCAAGTGTAGTGTCTAAACCTAAAAGTAAGAGTTTAATGTAATAAATGAACAAATTCCATCTCTATTTAGACATTAAGAAACTTGACTGGTTAATTGCTTATTTTTATTTATGGCGTATATTACTAAGTAATTATAAAGTTGAGTTCCTTAATCTATGAGTATTTTTCTTTAATTGGCAAGTTAAACTTTCGCAAGTCAAATTAATTGCTTACATATAAATTAACTAGCAATTACCAATTACATAAGTAAAGCTACCTGATGTTCAGGAAATAGTGTTTTTCCCATTAATAGGAATACATTGCACCATCTGGAAAGACTATTTGCAGGCAGGTGCTATACACTATTTAAACACTTTAGGACTCAATGCTTTAGAAGAGTAGAAGTAAATTCTTAATCTTAATTGTATAAGGCTGTTAAAAAAAAGTGTTACTTGATACATCTGCCAAGTTTACATGTGCATCCCCAAGGAGAGCAAATAAGTCAAATTAAACAAAGTGTAACTAATGAGCTATCACGTTACCTACATAATTTATTTGCTAATCCCTTTAAAGGGGTACAAAACATAAAATTATGTTTGTTTTTTTACATTAATTATGTCCTCCATTGCACTATGAAATAGTTATCACTCAAAAGCAACACATGAAATAGTGTATTACTAACAAGAAAAGGTATTTGCAAATTTAGCAAAAAAATGTTGAAAACTTAGATTATTTTCATACCAATATTATATTTTTTTCTACTAGCTACAAATGTTATTTTTGGAGGTCTGAATTTTAATTGATTGAATTGGCATGAGCTATTCATATCAAAGTGCTGTTCTCTAACATGCATGTTTGCTCTCACTATCAAAATGTGGTAATTGTACATAAACTATCAGTAGGACAGACAACTACATTTTAAATCCTTTAGGCTTTATATCTATGGGAAGAAAAACTGTCCCACTGTATGCTAGAGTAGCCATTATATTACGTATGAAATCACAGCAAATGATGAGATATGGAAAAGATCTCAGCATCATGTAATAACATACTACAAGTCTGTTTACTGTGGGTTGTGTGTGTTTTGTGGTCAGTTGGCACATATTTATCTGCTTATATTTTGCAGTTCCATCTCCCCTCCCCCATATAACCATGCTAATTTTTATTTAAAGCATTTAATTTTCCATGAAATACTTTTATATCCAATGACATTGTCACTGAGTCTCTGTGTTTCTCAATATAAGGAGCTCATGACCTCATGGCTGGTGGAAGAGGCCATCAGGGTGCTGTACATACATGAAAATGTACAAACATGAAAATATTATAGCACCTTAAGACAGTTCCTTTATTTTAGATCCAGTGAAATTATGACTGGGTCTCTCTGCTTCTCTATGCATTGCAGGCAGTTCATGACTTGTGGGAGAAGCCAGCAGAGTGTTGTACTTACATGAAAATGCACATAAAGTACATGAAAATATCACAGCACTCTAACCCAGCACTCCTCTCAAGAGCCCTCAGCCCTGACATAAGCAGTGGGCTAGCCCCTATGAGGAGGTTTGAAAATATGAAAATGCTTTTCTGGGTGTGTGTCAGTCAGGAGAATTGGGCAATCCTAGAAAGGTTACATTTGCATGCAGACTTCCTTAGGTAATGCCCACATGTGATGCTGAGCCTTCATTTTTAAATAAAATATTCAAATCCAATGTGTGAAAGAGGCAAGCCAAGGACAGTTAAATAATCCAGGACATCTTTCAGCCTAGAAATGAGGTAGGTTCTATCTGACTTGCTGCAGTCTCCAATGCACATTGTGAGAAACTCATAGGGGGTGATTTACTAGAACTTGAGAGTGCAAAATCTGGTTCAGCTCTGCATTGAAACCAATCAGCTTCAAGGTTTTATTGTCAAAGCTTAATTAGACAAGCTGAAGTTGGAAGTCGATTGGCTATCATGCACAGCTGCACCAGATTTCCAATGTGTATTTTTTCTAAAGCTGGGGGGTTGTCTAGCTCAAGTGTAGCCAGGGCCGGTGCTACCAGTAGGCAATCTAGGCAGCCGCCTAGGGTGCACTGCTGCCTAGGGGCGCCCGGCCACTGGTTTCCCTCCGCATCTGCAGGCTGCAGCATGTAACTAACTCAGTCTGAACGGTAGTGTAATTAGAGATGCAGCACTGGAGCCAGCGCTAGAGGAAGCAGAGCCGATGCTTCCTGTATAGTGGCGCCCTCTGTCAGAAGGGCATGGCTAAAGGGGGTGGAGCCAATGGGGCAGCAAAATGAGGTTTTGCCTAGGGTGTCAAAAATCCTTGCACCAGTCCTAAGTGTAGCACTCACCTGCAAATACAGTCCATGCCAGATATTGTCAGCTAAGGCTTGTTGGCCTTCTTTTATTTAAATCAAAATACAAATTTTCGAGAAAACACAAATCAGTGGGTTTTCCTCCCAGTGGGTTTCATCATTAACACAAAGCTAAACATACAGGCTCCTGGCTCCCTTTGGTAAAGAAATAGATATTCTGCCTCCTGGCTTACACATTCAGCATTGCCGCTTGGGCCTTCCCCTTCAGGCCTTCATGCCCCCCAGCTGATACCTTGCACTCACATGGACTCCTCAGGAGGGTGGAGCCCAGAACCCTAGTCCTGACTCTACAAAAAGCCTGGTACACAACTGCACAATCAGTGTGCTGACGGTTTCCAAAATCTGGTCCCATGAATGGGGATTTCACCCCACCCAAATCTTTGCAGAATCTCCAGGCTCAAGATCCCAAATCAGGTTTTACAAACCACTGGGAAAACTGAAAAAACATTTTTCTCCAAATGAAATAAGCCTCCTGGAGTCCCTCAACCTACCTAGTTGGGAATCTTGGGTGACATAAAAGCATTTTAACACCTTGATAGGGCACTGCACTGTCACACTTTCTATACTTTCACAGGCTTTGTAACTCATATTGGCCCCTACGTTTGCCAACTGCCATTGAGTGCTAACAGAGTCTGAAACATAGCTCTAAATGAAGCAAAGAATAATCGTAAGAAGTAAGTTAGAAGTAAGTTAAATGAATATGTTGGAGTTCTGATTCCTCACAAACCATGAAATCAGACCGAGACAGAAGTACAGTTAAATCACACCTGTTTAATAATAACAGTGAATAGAACAAAACGTAGTCAAAACATGGCCAGAGTTCAGGAAGCGGAACGGATAGTCAGACAAGCCAAACGTGAGGGAGCCGGAGATGAGCGTAGTAAAACAGCAAGCAGGATCTGGAGCTGGAAGGGATGTCAGCCAAGCAAGTCTTTAAACAGGAATTCAGGCGAGCATCTCTTTGATGTTGACTGAGGCAAAGGCAGAGATCCTCTGGGCTGGACGGCTTAAGTATGCAGGACTGGTAACTAAAACCACCCCATTTGAGCTCATTTCTATGGAATCAGACCAACAGGGCAGATACTTGTTTTAACATGCCTCTATAGGAGGACTGCCTATACTGCTGATTGCATGTTATATCCTTCCCCGTACAGCTCGGAAGTTGTTACGGCGGGTCTGTTATTTATGATCCAGCATCCGATGATCCCTGCTGTGTGGATGGGGGATTTCAATATGACTATGAATCCTTACTTGGACCGACCTGTGCAGCATAAGGTTGCGGTCAATGAAACTAGACAGACCAGACTGATCGCATATTGGCGGAGTTTGCCTTGATTGATATATGGCGACATAGAAACCCCACTACCAGGGCATATACTTGCCACTCCCCTAGTCATGCCACTATGTCTAGAATAGATTACATATTAGTTTCTAAAACGCTGCTTCCCAGGGTTGCCAGGGTGGGATTTGCACCTAGGGCCCTTTCAGACCACTCCCCGTGTTGGATACATTTTCTCTTTTGGGTACGGTCCCTATCCACGTGTGGAGGCTTAATCCATACTGGTTATCAGCATTGACAGACCATAACACTATAGAAAGAGGACTGCAGCTTTTTTTCTCTGACGACCAAAGCTCTCTATCATTTAACTCCCTGTGGGACACTTTTAAACTACATGCGAGATGGGTGTTGGACAATAGGATTACTAGACTTAAAACATCATCTAAAGTGATAGTACATATGCCAGAAAATACACTACGGGACTTGGAGGAAGCCTATAATATCCTTCCCTCTCCTGGCAATCTAAATAGAGTTAAACTACAAACACGGGTTGTTTCACAGTTACATTTGGAAAAAGCCAAACAGCGTTTGTTCTTTTGTAAAACTCGGATATATGAACATGGGGAAAAGGCGGGGAAGCTGCTGGCCTATCTCGCGCACCTAGATGACAAGCCGCCAATGGTGGTATCTTTGACTGAGCCAGATGGATCAGTTGTCACAGACCCCCCGTTGGTGGCAAACAGGTTTCTGAGATTCTATAGGGAATTATATAGTTCCCAATGCAATCACACACCCCAAGAGTTTCAAACATACTTGCACACATTATAGTTCCCACGTTTGAGCTCGGAACAAGACCAGTTACTGAAAGCTCCTATAACTACTCAGGACATTGCGAAAGCACTCACCCAATTAGCTAAATCTAAAGCCCCGGGGTTAGATGGTTATTTATGAACCTCGAAGCCCAACATGACAATGCAAGAACTAGGGTGGTAGTGGCCCTAGACACAGCCAAGGCATTCGACTCTGTCGAATGGGTCTATCTATGAAAGCGCCTGCGTTGTTATGGGTTTGGCCCAAATTTCATTAAATGGGTGCAGCTTCTACACCAGACCCCTAAGGCACGGGTGTTTGTAAATGGGTGGCTATCTGATCAGATTTCCCTGGAGAGGGGCACGAGGCAGGGCTGCCCTTTCTCATCTCTACTATATGCCCTTGCAGCAGAACCCTTGGCTATAGCCATTAGAACGAACCTGGACGTAATAGGCCTCAGGCGAGGGGACTCATGGGAAAAGATAGGCCTCTACGCAGATGATATAGTACTCTATCTAGCTGATCAGGGACCCTCATTACAAGCAGCATTGACCATCATAGAGACAATGGGTAAATACTCTGGCCTGCGAATCAACTGGGACAAATCTCAAATTCTTCCTCTGGATCATTTTCCCCCACCAGTTGTATTTCCAGAACTTCCCCTACAGAGAGTGGCGGAGATTAAATATCTGGGGGTGAAGGTCACCAGAAACCTTGGGGATTATGTCTCTCTTAATGTGGAACCTCTGTTCACAGTTCTTAAAACCAAAACCCAGACCTGGTTGAGATTACCACTAGGGGTAGCAGGTAGAATTAAATTAGTAAAAATGATTTTGTTGCCCAAAATCTTATATATGGTCTGGCATGCTCCTTTGTATATTCCGCTCAAAGTCTTTAAACAGATGGAAGCTATTTTAAATTCCTTTGTCTGGGGCCAAGGAAGGCATAAATTAGCATGGCATATTCTTAAAAACCCTGCCCTTGAAGGAGGGTGCTCCCTCCCTGATATCCAAGACTACTATGTGGCTTCACAACTCTCACACCTATATTATTTT
This sequence comes from Aquarana catesbeiana, assembly GCF_042186555.1. NCBI lineage: Eukaryota > Metazoa > Chordata > Amphibia > Anura > Ranidae > Aquarana > Aquarana catesbeiana. The sequence goes on along the minus strand of NC_133324.1, from coordinate 784,699,706 downwards.
AACACCTCTGAATCCCAGCGATATAGGTCTTTAGTGTGTAACAAATCAGGGAGCCCTCTACACACCCCTTTACAGGCAATTTTCAGAAAGGAGCAATACAGCCGCAATTCCCTCTGCTTTAACACAGGGGTGTTGTCACACCACCAGAGGATATGGGATATAGCACTTAAGAAGCAAAACCAGTCACATATACACTCACATACCCCACTTTGGTTCAATGGCCACCTGCCTGAGTTGAATACTGTACCTCATCCAATCCACAGCTTTTGGCGGCATATGGTATACTTTACCTGTCTCAAGTCCTGATGGAGACTGGACCTAAAAACTTTCAATCACTCAAGGAAGAATTTTTGCTTCCGAATCACCTATTATTTTGGTATCTGCAACTCAGGCATGCGGTTAGAGCGCAGGCTGCTTCCACCACTATCGCTTTTGAAACTCCACCGGTCCTTGACATCATATTTGGAGCAGACTCGACCAAGCTTATATCTAATTTATACTATATTCTCCGACTTCACAAGACGCATAAGGTTTCCCAGACAGCTAAAATAGCATGGGAACAGGATGTGGGCCAATTGACAATTCAGACTGGGAAGAAATTTTGGAGGGTGTTAAGACGACATCCCCTAAACTTTCAGACAGGCTGACACAATTGTATTTTGTGCATCACACATATCTCACACCCGTGAAACTGGCAAAGTTTCAACCCATAAGAAGCCCCCTGTGTCCCATGTGTTTACTGGCTCCTGGCACATTCTACCATTTGAAATGGAGTTGCCTGAACATACAGACTTACTGGTTACAGGTGATTCAGTTCCTACATGATAATATGGGCTCTCCAGTGGATCTTGAGCCAAAATGATGTCTCCTGGGTTTATTGCCTGACATTGATGTAGATAAATACCAAGCTATATTTATATATGAAACCCTGTTTTTAGCGAGAAAAGTTGTCGTTTGGATGCAGGCAATACCCTTGACACTACAGAGATGGAAAAAGGAAATTAATGACACCCTTCCGTACAGAAAAATGATATATACCCACAGAGGGTGCCCACAGAAATTTTCTAATGTATGGGATAGATGGTTGGAGGAGGGTGAGACTAGCACTATGTGAACCTGCTCCTAGGAGTAATGGTCACTAAGGGATGTACCCCAATTGTATGTGTATAGTATATTTTCCTGCACCCTAATATATGGCTTGTCATGCTTTCTAAATGTTGGAATTTTTCTTATTGAAATACTTCACTTTGATTTATCTTGACTCAGTTGAAAGTGTGTATGTATACCTTGTTTGCATCTCAATAAACTTGGTTTTTCTGGTTAAAAAAAAAGTAGGCAGGACTGGCAAGCAGGACATCAACAGCTGAGTTCCTGTGGAGAGATAGGAGCTGGCAATTAGCTGAGAGCGGAGCGGCCAGCTCAGAGAAGAAAGGGCTGAGCGCAGCCCTGACAGTACCCCCTCCTCAATGACCCATCCCCCTCGGAGTACCACCAGGCTTGAGGGGAAAAGCTTTATGGAAATCGCAGAGGAGGACAGGGGCATGTACGTCCGAGGATGAGACCCAAGAGCCTTTCTCCGGACCATAACCCTTCCAATGCACCAGGTACTATATGCACCCACAGAACCTACAGGAGTCAATAATGGACTGTACTTCATACTCCTCATGGTTCTCAACCTGTACGGGGTGAGGACGTGGCACCGAGGTGGTAAATCGGTTGCAGACCAAAGGTTTTAATAAGGAGACATGAAATACATTTGAAATACGCACGTTAGAAGCTAATGCATAAGCCACTGGGTTAATCCTGCGAACAATACGGACAGGCCCAATAAACCGAAGTGCGAACTTCAGTGAGGGAACACGAAGTCGGAGGTTGCGAGATGACAGCCAGACTCTGTCCCCAACCTGGTAGGAAGGCGCGGGCAGGCGTTTGTGGTCAGCATGGAGTCTGTACCTATCATTAGCCTGTCGCAAAGCCTCCTGGACTTGTGCCCAAGCGGAACGAAGACCACGGAGATGCTCCTCTAACGCAGGAATACTCTGCGGAACAAATGAATCAGGCAACATACAAGGTTGGAAACCATAGTTCACCATAAAAGGGGACAATCAGGAAGAAGAATTCAAGGCACTATTGTGAGCAAACTCTGCTCATGGTAATAGGTCTGACCAGTTGTTATGATGGTCAGAAATAAAGCAACGTAGGAATTGTTCCAAGGACTGATTGACTTGTTCTGCGGCCCAATTCGACTGCGGGTGATACGCAGAGGAAAAAGCAAGCTGAATTCCCAACTGAGCACAAATGGCTCGCCAAAACCGGGACACAAACTGACTACCCCTGTCTGAGACAATCACCTTGGTTACCCATGTAAAGCGAAAGATCTCCCAAGCAAAAATGGAAGCCAGTTCCTTAGAAGTGGACAACTTCTTAAATGGAATACAATGAGAAATTTTTGAGAACCGGTCAACCACCATAAGGATAACTGTGTTGCCCTGGGAGTTGGGTAACTCCACAATGAAATCCATAGACAGGTGGGTCCAGGGCCTCTCTCCATTGGGTATGGGTTGTGGGAGGCCCACTGGAAGATGTCGTGGAGTCTTACTCTGAGCACACAAGGAACAGGCAGCTACAAAGGTGGTTAAATCAGCACAGGCTAGGTCACAAGAATTATTGGGAAATGGCCCAAAAGAGTTGATTCTTTTCAGGGTGGCCAGCAGCCTTTGGAGAATGGCAAGTCTGGAGCACGGCAGTACGGAGACACTCGTGGACAAAGCAGCGGTCACAAGGTTTCTCAGGAGGAGCATGGACCTGAGCAGCAAGAATTTTGTTACCCAAAGGAGAAGCAAGACTGGTGCAAACCGTAGCCAGAATATGATCAGGAGGAATCACCGGAACCAGAACCGACTCCAACTTGGGAGTGGAGGAAAATTGTCGTGACAAGGCGTCAGCTCTTAAATTCTTAGTACCGGGTAAGAATGAGACAATGTAATTGAAACTTGACAAAAAAAGAGCCCATCACGCCCTTGGGAGAGAGGCGTTTAGCCTCAGACAAGAATGTGAGATTCTTATGGTCAGTAGGGATGAGCTCGATGTTCGCGTTGAACATAAGTTTGATGCAAACATCGGGTGTTTGCCCGTTCATAGAACAGCAAACATTATGGGGGGTTCACGGAAATTTGAGTGCCTGTGGAACACCCCATAATGTACTGCGAGATCACAGTGCATTGCTGTATGATGATTGGCCAAAGCATGCACTTGACCTGCATGCTTTGGCCAATCCCAGCACCCTCTGCTAAGAGGGCGCTGGGATTGGCAGCTAAGGGTGCCTTTGGCCAATCATGGCTCAGGGGGACTAAGTCCACGCCCCACACTATATAAGGCTCTTAAAGGCCCTGTGTAGTGTTGTTGGCGTGGATGGACATATGTGATTTCTATTAAGCAGGCAGGTTATTCAGGTAGTGGCAGACACAGTGTATTTGATATATATATATATATATATCAAATACACTGTGTATAATATTTATATACATACATACACACACACACACACACATATATATATATATATATATATATATATATATATATATATATATATACATACATATACATATACATATACACACTCTGCCCCCATGCCATTTTTTTTTAATGTGGGGTGTGTGGGGTTCCCCTTAATATCCATACCAGACCCAAAGAGCCTGGTAATGGGCAGGGGGGAACCCATGCAGTTTTTCTCAATGATTTTCATCTATATTGCTGGGACCCGACAATACATTACAGCCGCAAGCAGTGTTAATTGACTTTTTTCCTTTAGAAATGTCATTTTGCTATAGTATTGTTTTAAACACGGGAAAACTGCCCCACTTTACAGGCATACTATAGACACCCACCAGGCACCATATTTAAAGGAATATTTAATTTTTATTGTTTTACTTTAAGCATTCTTAAAATCACTGCTCCCGTAAAAACGGCCATTTTTAAAACTTTTTTTTGCATTGATACATGTCCCCTGGGGCAGGACCCGGGTCCCCAAACACTTTTATGGCAATAACTTGCATAGAAGTCTTTAAAATTAGCATTTTTGATTTTTCACGTTCGTGTCCCATAGACTTTAACAGTGTTCATGTGTTCGAATGAACTTTTTGTATGTTTGCATGTTCTGCTGCGAACCGAACCGTGTTCGCTAAACCCTAATGGTCAGTAAGAATGAGAACCGGCACAATGTTACCTTTGAGGAGATGTTTCCATTCTTTCAGGACTAAAATGATCGCCAACAGCTCTCTGTTAGCAATCTCGTAATTGCACTCCGCAGGTGACAAGTTTTTGGAAAAGTAGCCACAAGGATGCAAAGCGCTCTCAGAGGTAGGATGTTGTGACAGAAGGGTGCTGACTCCAGTCTCAGAAGCATCAACCTCAAGGATAAAAGGTAACATAGGATCAGGATGTGCCAACACAGGAGCAGAAACAAAAGCAGCCTTGAATATAATACAATGATATTCCTGCGCTACCAAATGTGTGCGTTTTTTAACAATATGCTGCAACACTGAAGGAAATATTAGAACCAAGAAAATATATGAAGTGAAGGTAGTGCTGCGCTATGAACCTAAATACTGTGCATAATAAAGTGCAAAGGTGCTCAATAAAAGATATAATTGAAAGAGGCAATGTTCAAAGGACCTTTTATTATTCTATCCGAAGAAATCGCAGGGCATGCAATACATTTTTATACTGCCTAGGATTGGATATATTTTGACCTTTGAACAATTATATCTCTTATTGAGCACCTTTGCACTTTATTACGCACAGCATTTAGCTTCATAGCGCAGCACTACCTTCACTTTATATAAAGGCAGCCTTGAGACTCTCAAAGGCCTTAACGGACTCAACTCTGTGGGTTACCGTTCTTTCTGGTCATATCAGTCAGGAGCTTGACCAGAGATGAGCAGTTACGAATAAACTTCTGATAATAGTTGGCAAAGCCCAGGAAACGCTGCAGAGGACGAAACCCAAAGGTTGGGGCCACTGTAGGACTGCAGAAAGTTTCTCTGGGTCCATCGAAAAACCAGCAGTGGAAATGACATAGCCCAAGAATTGAACCTGTTCACGATGGAACTTGCACTTCTCCAATTTACAATAGAGATTGTTCTCTCTTAGTTTCTGAAGCACACGACAGACATCTGTTTGGTGGCTCTCCAGGGACTTGGAAAAAATATTACCAACAAATGGATTGACTGTATCTTCTGAATACATGGCCTTCGTCTACTGTCAGAAACCATGAAATCAGACCAAGACAAAAGTACAGTTAAATCACACGTCTTTAATAATAAAAGTAAATAGAACAAAACATAGTCAAAACATAGTTCAGGAACCGGAACAGATAGTCAGCCAAATGTCAGGGAGCCAGAAATGAGCGTAGTAAAACAGCAAACAGGATCTGGAGCCAGAAGGGATGTCAGCCAAGCAGGTCTTTAAACAGGAATGCAGGAGAGGGTCTCTGTGATGTTGACTAAAGTGAAGGCAGAGATTCTCTGGGCTGGACGGCTTAAGTAGGCAGAACTGACGAGCAGGATATCATCAACAGCCGAGTACCTGTGGAGAGATAGGAGCTGGCAATTAGCCGACAGCTGAGTGGCCAGCTCAGAGAAGGAAGGGCTGAGCCCAGCCCTGACAGACTTCTGTTGTACTCCATCCACAAAATGATTCAAGAATATAGTTTCATCACAGAATGCTTTTCTTTATTTAAAGGGTAAGTTCACCTTTGGGAACATGTTACACGTTCCACACAATTTTAGTTTTTTTATGTTCCCAGTGCTTCAGTTATGTCTGGAGGGTCACAAGTGTTGTTAATGGTATCTCATACACAGTTTGTGTTTAGGATCAACTGAAAAATTCAGTTAATGACAAATGATACCAAATATATAAAGAGGTTTGACTTTTACATGCCATTTAATTTCCCCATTGCAGGTTTTCATGTCCACCTGTCTTGTCAAAATGTGTTTATTAGTATTTGAGCAGAACATAACATAACAAACATTTTTCAGACACAAGTAATGGTACATAATGGGGCAGAATCCTGCACTGTCACAACATGACAGATTACAAAAGATAGTAGGGCAAACCCCCAAAAATTCTTCATATATAATAATAGTAAAACGGTCAGTAAAAGGGCCTGAGCATGTAGGCCCTTTACAAAATAATCTAGAGTGGTGACTGGGGACACAGAGAAGGCTAATTTATTAAATTCCTTCTTAAGCTCTGTGTATACAAAAGGAGCATGGGAGAGTTTGTGTCCATAATGGGGATGGTATTGACACAGCCCCAAATGATCCACAATGGCTCAAAATTGATATGGTCCAGAAATATTTAGACAGCATAGAGGTGATCAAAGCACCTGGACCAGATGGCATACACCCACAGATCCTGAAAGAATTAAGCTCTGTCATTTGAAAGCCATTGTTTAATTTTTTTTTTCAATATATTGTTTCTAATTTTTACGGACTCTTTATGGACTGGAATAGTACCACTGGATTGGCGTAAGGCCAACGTGGTTTCTATATTTAAAAAGGGATCAAAGTCTTTACCAAGTAACTATAGACCTGTTAATTTAACTTCTATAGTTGGGAAAATACTGGAGAGATTAATAAAAGACCACATAGATGAATTCTTGCTGTAAAAAAAATATTTTAAGTAGTTCTCTCCTCTGAGCCTCTATGATCACCCACAAAATCACAAGACCTTTCCTGGGAACAGTGCATGCCACCCTCAAGATGTGGATTTCTGTTCTGAAAAATGCAGGAAACAAACAAGAGTTGATTGATCTAAATACCTCACTTTCTTTGCTGCCTTTACTAATTCCAGACCTGGATATCTTCAAGTGGAAAAACTGTGGTCTCAACCTAATTGCTCAACTATACGAACAGCAACATATGCTCTCCTTTTAAGACCTCATCAGAACCTACGGCATTCCGCACAAAGACTTCACAAATATCTACAGATCTGACACCTACTATTCCATCTACACCTAAGAGAAGATATAAAAACAAAAAAACGCGCTATAAAGTATTATAAAGGTGTATAGTCCTATACGGAAAAAAAGTCCAACAATCATAAATCATAGATGAGTGACGTGAAATTCCTCAATAGTTCATATATTGTAGGGTGAAAATTCAGATGAACACATTTATAAGGTGAAGTGCTTACCAGAAGTAAGCCAAAAAACGGGCGAGTGGCTTAAAACCCAGCCTGAGCCTTTGGAGAACGATCCCAATGGAGCAGGAAGGTCACACTCGTACCGTGTGTTCAGATCCGCCAAGGATTATCCAAAAATATATGGCAAAAAACATAGCGTAATACTGATAACATAACAAATTCAAAAGGAAAAATAGTGCAACACTACACAAGACAAAAATCATATGTATTCATACAAAACAACATCCAGTGTCCTAAACACACGCAGGATCGTTAAGTGAGTGCCATGCAATCATGCAATAAAGTGTAATTTCCCTGGATGGAAAAAAATTGGTAAACCTTACAGATAATCTCCTTACCAGATATTTAAAGGCAAATGAGCATATAACCATCACCAAGATGAACGGTATGAAAAGAAATCCCACTGGGTGCAACAAGCCACTTGTAAAACCTGCTTACCAGATGTGAAACTAATGTGAGCAGATTCACACAGCTGAAGTCTAAACACCATAAGGAGTAACACAGGGTATGAAGTTCCAGTGAACCTTGTGAAAATCCTGCTTACCAGATGTCAAATATGAGTGAGCAGATTGACACAAACACAGACCGAAATCCCAGCAGGAACAGCATGGATATGTCCTGGTAATCTTGACCCGAGCTCAGCAGTGCATATTGTATAAAAAAGTAGCCACTAGTGTAATACTGTATGTAACTGGGGTTTATTAAAATTAAAATAACACTTACAATGTAAACGAAAGACAAAAACGATGCCGGCCGGCACTAAGACAAGCTCCCGTCCTCAACAGGGCGACGTGGTGACGTCAGCACGTCCTTCCCAGACGCATTTCTTCATACGTTGACGTTTTCAATGGTGAACGGGCAGCGTGCTGAGCCACCACAATTTATGCGCACACCAAGCTTCGCTCTGAGTCCCACTGTGGGAATCTCAGAGCGCCATCTTGGATGAGGGCACTAACAATATAGAACCTATATCTAAAGGGAAGATGAGGAATGGAGCCAAAATAGTATAAAAAAGCCATCAGACTCGCATCCTTATGATCTAAAGAGCCAGGCACAAATATATGAACATCAAGTGACTAGCATATAAAAAAAATATTATTAAAAATCAACCATTACCATTACATGTTTAACACTGTAATAAGAGGACCTCATTAGATGTCAGTCCACAAATGGTCAGGCACCCCATTAATTATGGGCATAAACACTAACTTATATATAAAATTAGGACCAGTTCATACTTATACAGAGAGCATATAAGGTACATAAAAACTAAAACTAAAAATACCACTACAAAATAGGTATAATGTCAGACATATCGAAACAATAGGATATCTCTACACAATTCAGGAATTGTCAATAAAAGCGTTGACATCCACATCTATATTTAGTCCATGGACTAAACATAGATGTGGATGTCAACGCTTTTATTGAAAATTCCTGAATATTGGTGTTAATTGGGGGTATGGATATCTGTTTTTTGTGAGGTTATCCTCTTAGTCAAATTTGTGATATAGGTCTAACCATACAAACTATTTTTAGGATATTTCTTTTTAAACACTATTTTTTAATCAAGAGGTTATCTTTCTGGGCAAGCATGTGGTATGGGAAGGATTTGCCTTATATTGCCTTTCATATCTTGTATCAGCCTTTTTCTCCTTTTTTGTATGAGTTAAGGCCAGTCCAATTGGGGTATGTGAGCAGTGATCTTGCCCACAGCTTACATGGGGCCTAACAACTCTTGCACTTAAGGAGTAATTTATATCCTATTTTTTATTGCAGTATCATGTTTATTGTGTAGAGGTATCCTATTGTTTCGACATGTCTGACATTATACCTATTTTGTAGTGGTATTTTTAGTTTTAGTTTTTATGTACCTTATATGCTCTCTGTATAAGTATGAACTGGTCCTAATTTTATATATAAGTTAGTGTTTATGCCCATAATAAATGGGGTGCCTGACCATTTGTGGACTGACATCTAATGAGGTCCTCTTATTACAGTGTTAAACATGTAATGGTAATGGTTGATTTTTAATAATATTTTTTTTTTGATATGCTAGTCACTTGATGTTCATATATTTGTGCCTGGCTCTTTAGATCATAAGGATGCGAGTCTGATGGCTTTTTTATACTATTTTGGCTCCATTCCTCATCTTCCCTTTAGATATATATTGTTAGTGCCCTCACCCAAGATGGTGCTCTGAGATTCCCATAGCGGGACTCAGAGCGAGGCTTGGTGTGCGCATAAATTGTGGTGGCTCAGCACGCTGCCCGTTCCCCATTGAAAACGTCAACGTATGACAAAACGCGTCTGGGAAGAACGTGCTGACGTCACCACGTCGCCCTGTTGGGGACGGGAGCTTGTCTTAGTGCCGGCCGGCATCGTTTTTATCTTTTGTTTACATTGTAAGTGTTATTTTAATTTAATAAACCCCAGTTACATACAGTATTACACTATTGGCTACTTTTTTATACAATATGCACTACTGAGCTCGGGTCAAGATTACCAGGACGTATCCATGCTGTTCCTGCCAGGATTTCGGTCTGTGCTTGTGTCAATCTGCTCACTCATATTTGACATCTGGTAAGCAGGATTTTCACAAGGTTCGCTGGAACTTCATACCCTGTGTCACTCCTTATGGTGTTTAGACTTCAGCTGTGTGAATCTGCTCACATTAGTTTGACATCTGGTAAGCAGGTTTTACAAGTGGCTTGTTGCACCCAGTGGGATTTCTTTTCATACCGTTCATCTTGGTGATGGTTATATGCTCACTTGCCTTTAAATATCTGGTAAGGAGATTATCTGTAAGGTTTACCAATTTTTTTCCATCCAGGGAAATTACACTTTATTGCATGATTGCATGGCACTCGCTTAACGATCCTGTGTGTGTTTAGGACACTGGATGTTGTTTTGTATGAATACATATGATTTTTGTCTTGTGTAGTGTTGCACTATTTTTTCCTTTTGAATTTGTTATGTTATCAGTATTACGCTATGTTTTTTGCCATATATTTTTGGATAATCCTTGGCGGATCTGAACACACGGTACGAGTGTGACCTTCCTGCTCCATTGGGATCGTTCTCCAAAGGCCCAGGCTGGGTTTTAAGCCACTCGCCCATTTTTTGGCTTACTTCTGGTAAGCGCTTCACCTTATAAATGTGTTCATCTGAATTTTCACCCTACAATATATGGACTATTGAGGAATTTTACGTCACTCATCTATGATTTATGATTGTTGGACTTTTTTTCCCTATAGGACTATACACCTTTATAATACTTTATAGCGCGTTTTTTTGTTTTTATATTTCTGTATTGGTGTGCCTCACTTATAACCGCAGCTTTTATTTCTATTTTTCTTTTTTCCAAGTACAGTTTTTTATTTTTTATTACCTAAGAGAAGATGCCCTAATGAAACAGATTTACTCCATATTTGCATCTGAAAAACCGACAAAAAAGGGGATCTCCATAATCTATACTGCTCTATGCACTAGAGTGCTCCCGGACAAACTACCAGCCATGGTTTCCTGGGAACATGACTTAGGAGCTACCTACACAAAGCAGCAATGGTGTCAAGCAACAACCAAGGAAAGCATCCCGATGCATAACTCACAGCTCTAAAAATCCTTCACAGATGGTACCTCACACCACAAGTACTTGCAATTTGTTACCTGGAAGTGATGGTTTGAGTGTGAGTTATTACTTCCTGGTCAGATTCATGTTGAGGCTTGCACAGCAAGCCAAGAATAAATCTGGAACTGGTGTAAATCACTACTTTCTGTGTAGACTCATATTGAGGTCTGATCTAAATACTATAGTGAAGCTTGCATAGCAAGCCAAGTTGCCATAATTATAAACTGGAAGTGATGGTTTGAATGTGAGTCACTACTTCCTGGTTAGACTCATATTGAGGCTTGATTTAGATACCATAGTGAGGCTGCTATAAGACCTACAAACAGCCCTGCAGGAAATGTCAATCTTGTATGTGTGCTCTGTAAAATATTTTGTACTGTTTGTAGGTTTGTAGGTCTTATAGGGTGTACACACGGTCGGACTTTGTTCGGACATTCCGACAACAAAATCCTAGGATTTTTTCTGACGGATGTTGGCTCAAACTTGTTTTGCCTACACACGGTCGCACAAAGTTGTCGGAATTTCCGATCGCCAACCACGCGGTCACGTACACCACGTACGACGAGACTAGAAAAGGCCGGTTCAGAACCAAGCGCGGCACCCTTTGGGCTCCTTTTGCTAATCTCGTGTTAGTAAAAGTTTGGTGAGAGACGATTCGCGCTTTTTCAGACTCGTGGCTTTCAGATCGTTTTCTGACGTTCAGTTTGTGCTTGTGGGTTTGTATCTGCTCTTCAGTGCTTGCAGCAAGTTCCGCATGACTTTAGCTAGTCATTGTATTCTTGTTCGTTCGTTACTGTTTTTCAGGTCGCTCTTCACAGGCCTTGCTGTTCTTCAGTGCGTTCTGTTACTTCGTTCTGAGCAGCCGACCATTTTCTAGCCATGTTTCGTATGCGTACTCCTCGTAGAGTTCGTGCTGTGCCGGGGCTTGGTGTTGGGGTCCTGACCTTGACACAAGTCCAGTCCATGAACAGGGTGGGGAGGAGTTCATGGACCAAGAATTGGTTGCTTCAGCGTGACCAGTTCTCTCATATGCCTTTTCTCCGTGAGATCCGTGAGAATAATCCTGATGATTTCAGGAACTTTCTCAGGATGACGGACCCCGTGTTTCACCGTCTGTTGGCTTCGCTGACCCCCTATATCAGCAGGCAGGATACCTGCATGAGGCAAGCCATCACTCTGGAGCAGAGGCTCGTCGCTACCCTGCGGTACTTGGCGACAGGGAGAAGCCTGCAGGACTTGAAGTTCTCGACAGGCATCTCCCCCCAGGCTCTGGGTATCATCATCCCAGAGACCTGTTCTGCCATCATACAGGTCCTGCAGAAGGAGTATATGAAGGTAAGATTTTTATCCTTTAATATCACATTTTATTGTATTGAATGTTTGATAATATCTTGTATTTCTTTCCTCATTCCCTAATTACCATGATTGGAATATGCTGTGAATGTCCCCTTTGTTCTCATGCATGCTGGATTTTTATGTAATTATTATTTTAGGTCCTTCATACATATTTGCCCTTCACTAACCTCCCCAGCATGGTGTCTCCTGCCCTATATTCACCTCATGTAGTCACTTAACAATGTATTTTATCAGCTCCATAGTAGTGCTTTACCCCAAACACCCCCTAAAATGTTTGGAAATGTTATTTTTTCTTTAAATTCAGGCAGAGTGCCAGAGGCTTTTTTTTGTGGTGTCCCCAAATAATTTTTAGTAACCCTCCCTCCCCCAACTGCTAAGTCAGCTGATCCCAATTCTCTATCTATCCTCAATCATCTATCTGCTGACTTTGCCAAACCCATACACACTATACCCACCTCTTTACTGGTCAGATTTATGGATAAATTACCCAAAGCATGTAGTGCAAGGGCCTGCCTGTATACTTTCCAATGGTACTGTTTAAAGTTTTTGTATCCTATTATTATCTTGATAGGTAATAGCAGAATGTCCAAATGTCCTCAAATGTGTACAGTGTGTATTTATATCTTTGTATTCAGACACTTCTTACCTTTCCAGTGGGCTGCCAATAGTGTAACTAAGGAGGGGCTGTTCCAAGTAATCCCCATTATTTAGGCATTCATCTCTCAATGAAGTGAAGAGGGTTACCTGTCCAAGATTTCCACACACCCCCTATAATGTTAGAAATGGCCCATGAGAGGGGGGGGAGGGGGAATATGATAGGTGTACCTTATACTTTGGTGTTGTTAAATTCCCCTTAATAAATGCTATCTGGAGGTTGCCCCATAATGTTTGTGTCTAATCTGCTTGCCATGTTTCAGAGTAAAAATAGTAATGTTTATTGTTTTTTCCTCAACAGTTTCCTTCCACGCCACAGGAATGGCAGACTGTGGCCTCCCACTTTGCCGAGCGGTGTGACTTTCCTAACTGCGGAGGGGCAATTGATGGGAAACACGTCCACATCGTCCCACCACCCAACTCGGGGTCGTACTATTATAATTACAAGGGGTTCAATAGTATAGTGATGTTGGCGGTGGTGTCGGCTAATTACGACTTCTTGTATGTGGACGTGGGGAAGAATGGCCGGATGTCCGATGGTGGAGTCATCGCCCAGACGGAGTTTTACAGGCGTCTCCAGAATGGCAGCTTGGACTTGCCAGCTCCAGAGGACAATGTGGAAGGACTCCCATTCGTGTTCGTTGCTGATGAAGCGTTTGCGCTGGGGGACCACCTGATGCGGCCATTCCCAATGAGGACCCTCACCCCGGAACAGAGGGTTTTTAATTACCGGCTGGCCAGAGCCCGAAGAGTGGTGGAGAACACATTTGGAATCCTGGCCAGCCGGTTCCGCCTATTTATGACACCCATCCATATGGCGGAGTATAAACTGAACCATATAATACTTGCGTGCTGTGTTCTCCATAACTTTTTAAGGAAACATTCGGCCAACTATGCTGGCTCAGTTGGGCCTGAGGCCGGAATGATACATCAAACCACACTGACGGCGCTTGAAAGCGGCCGTCCTGGCTTGCCCTCCCTGAGTGCCTGTGATGTCCGGTTACGATACCAGGAGTTCTTTGCGGGTAGGGGGGCCATCAATATGCCAGACAATCTGTGAAGCCTTTTTATAATAAAAAAAATAAAAATAAATCTTTGTGGACATTTACTGCTTGTGTTTGTTTTAGCTGACCCTGACAGAAATGTTTGGAGTGCAGAAAATGGCGTGATTGTGTAACCTTATACAAAGCACTGTTGGCTGTTATTTACTAAATGCAAAAACACATTTCACTACAAGTGCACTTGCAACTGCACTGAAACTGCACTTGTTGTGCAAAGTGGATTTGCCCTTAGGAAATAACCCCCATTTTCTCATCAAACAACAATTACATCACCCCAAAAGTGTTGTAACGTTGAGGCAATAATCCACACATTCGTGATTAACAATCTTTTTAATACCTGCACAATCACATGTGCATTTACCAAAGGTTTTTCGCACAAACCAACATGTTTGTTGTATACCGATTTTTGTGGTGGCATTATCCAAAATCAAAATGTCCATTTTATAGAAAACAGGCCTGTGTAAAAGCAACAAGAAAGACACAAATCTTGATCTTACAAAGTTCACATTTGGTAGAACTTGAAGGCAATATCAGACATGAGTATTTAGGAACTGTGTTTGATATTGCGTTCAGATGGGGGGAAATCACCCCTGGAAAAGCCAAATTTGGAAGATGCACACAAATTTCCCAATGTCAACATGTGCTACCTGCCATCACGGGGGATCAAGGGATGTGTTTTGGGGGAGCAAGCCCTTCCTCACCGCTACTTTATTATTGAGGAAGGGGTTGCACCCCCAAAACGCGTCCATTGATCTCCCGTGATGGCAGATAGCACATGTTGGCACACTGTGTGCATCCTCCAAATTTGGCTTTGGGAAAAATCACAAAAACATTTAGCACATTGTAGCACACAAAAGACGAAAGTGATTTGGAGGGGTTTTAAACTCGCCCCAAAACATCAATGATGTTTTTATATTTTGGAATAACATCATTGATGTTTTGCTTGATGATTTCCAATTGTAAATTACACCCCATGATCTCCCCGATCAGGATCTGGGCACTTTCGGATGTGAAAGGATCTTCATCCACAACCTCACGATCACCTAAAAAGAGAGGAACCCCAAAATAAATTTGGTTTCAAAAAAATGCTGCCATCCATCTCTTATCTGAGCCTGTGGTTGCAGACACTCACCTGTTGTGGTGACTAGTTCCACCACGTCTTCTTCCTCCTGCTCAGCTTGTGTTGGGGGGATTTCCCCTTCTTCCAGAGGGGGGGGGCTCTGGTCTCCTCAGATGAGGGGTGTCCTCCGAGTCTTTTCTCCCCTATGTGAAACAAAATGGTATAATTAGCACACAGATATTTAATGTCAGAACTATAAATAGGAAACATTGCTTGGAAGTGGGGTACAATTGTCAATTTTAGCAGAGTTCCAAGTTGTAATTTGTTGAATGCCCTTTGTCAACCTGCAATACTTTACCTGTTTAGTGTGAGCTTCACAGATGTAGCCCCCCCTATAGTATACACTGGAGCACCTGTGTGGCCCCCCTAATAAAAATGGCGTTTTTGTGTCCCACACTAGTGCTCCAGTGTCCAGATGTGAAAACAGCTGCTGAGTGTCCTCTCCTTACACAGAATCTAGTTTGCATTTCATTCTAGTAACAAAGCCATCTACACAACCCAATTCTTTGAAGACAAGTATAGGGCGTCAAAATGGTGGCCAAATGCATATGGGCTAAACAATGGTATTTTATATTTGGAACGAAAAATGTTTGATCCGAGCGAATAATGTGCCCATGAACATGAAAGTTGCCATTTTAAACTGTACAACAGTTCCTAAAAGCACATGGAGCAGCACGAACGTAATAAACATAAAGAATAGGAACACAGCACAACTACTTACTTTTTTGCAGCACTCTCCGGATCTTTCTGTACTGCTCATGTTCTCGTAATTTCAGGTCCGACCACCGCTTCCTGAGCTGATCTTTCGATCGTCGTACCCCGAATTTCCGGTGCAGACTGCTGACCACTTTCGCCATGATCTTGGCCTTTCGGACATTGGGGTTGGGGTGAGGCCCATACTTTCCATCATAGTCGGCCTTCTTCAGGATGTCCACCATTTCCAACATCTCCCCAAAGGACATATTTGAGTCCTTAAATCTCTTTCTGGATCGGGACGTTTCAGGCTCCGGCCTTTCCTCCTCCTCCTCCTCCTCGTTGCTCCAATTATCACGATCATGCTGTCTATCCACCATGTGCTCTTCCCCCACTGCGCCGAACGAAAAGGGACGGGGAATAGACTAGAAAGAACGTCAGGGGCGGGCGGAGTTATACGCATGCGCAGTGTGTATAAAGCGTAACACACGTGCGTCTTACGTACAATCTGTGAGCGGAGGAAGGAGCATCGGAGACGCCGATCGTGATAACGAAGGTAAGATCTAAACTTGGGCCTATACTGCTTCGAAATGGAAGCCTATATTGTAACAAGATTAGGGGAGTTTGGCCTTACATTAGGGTTTGTCTTGTGTTGTGTCTTGCAGAGAAAATGGATGGGTTCAACGACCACAATTTCCTGCCCCTGTTCATAGACAAGTACAGGGAGCTGCCCTGTCTGTGGCAAGTGAGACACCCCCACTATAACCACAAACAGAAGAGGCAGGCAGCGCTGAAGAAACTGCTGGAGTTGGTGAAGCCGGTGGTCCCCACAGCAACCATCCCTTATTTAAAAGCTAAAATTGGTGGCCTGAGGAGCACTTATCTAAGGGAGCGCAAGAAGGTCACAGATTCCCAGAGATCCGGAGCTGCAGCAGATGACGTTTATGTCCCCAGGCTGTGGTACTATGAGAGACTGCGATTTCTGTCAGACCACACTGAAGTCAGGGAATCCCTCTCCACTCTTCCTTCCACGCTTCCTTCCACCCCAGCTGAGGCTTCCGATGTCCAACCTGGGACTTCCAGCCAGGAAGAAGTGGAGGAGCCCAGCTGGAGTCAGGTATAGCATTCTTCTACAGATTTCTGGTCAATAAATAAATGATGTTTACTAGATTTTATTATTGATCACTAATTGCTGATTGAAAAAAGTGTTTTACATATCAATAGACAGTAGTGGGCACCCAAAATTGGGACAAGAATGAAAAATGCTGGGCTCAAAATGATAGTCAGTTATATTTGTTAACATTCAATTTTCAGCAGTCAGGAGGTGAAAATTGTGTGTGATTGATGAAAAAATAAATAAAACTATGTCCCTTTTTCATACACAGGAAGACCTCAGCCAGGAGGAGGTTGTGGAATATGGCAGTCAGGAGGAGGCGGGGATTAGTTGCAGCCAGGAGGAGGCGGGGCTAAGTGTCAGCCAGGAGAAGCCTGGGACAAGTCGCAGCCTGACTGAGTCTCAGGTCCCTCCTCTCCGCCTGCCACATAAACGAGCCAGGAAGACGACTCTGAGTCCCGTGCAGGATTCAGCATTCAGGCTGATCCAGGAGGCTTCTGCGTCCCTCAGAGCCTTACCAACTCCTGAAGAGGCCTTTGCCTGCATGGCTGCCACCAAATTGCAGGGCATGCAGGAGGGCCAACGCAGGCTCTCTGAGGACCTTATTTATAAAGTCCTACGTAAGGGGGTGAGTTGGGAACTAACACCCAAGATGGATGTCATTGAGATGGACGATCCTCCTCCTCCTCCTGCTGCCACAACTCCACCACCAGAGCCACCACGTGGAAGGAGGCGTGGAAAGAAGACCAGAGAGTGATGACCCTGGGTTCAGTCTGGTCTGACAGAAGATGCAGTCTCTCGTATGACCACAGCCTGGGGACACAGATGTCATCTGCTGCTTTCCGGATCTCTGGGACTTCTGGACCACACTGCCCTCCCTTAGATAAGGACTCCTCAGGCCACCAATTTGGCTTTTAAATAATTGATGTCTGCCCTGGGGGTACAAGGCTTCACCCACTTCTGCAGTTTCTCCAGCGTTGCCTCCCTCTTTGTTTATAGTTGTGAGCCCTTAATAAATTTTTTGAGGAAATTCTACTCTCCTGTGTGTGTTTTCCTTGTCAAAAGAAGTTTATTGAGTATACAATGTTATAAAGATACATAAAGTAAGTTTACAAGGATCTATAAAGTAAGCTCATTGTTTTACAGTAGGGTTTATATAGGTAAATATCATGAAATTTCAAATATTAAACATTGGGTTCACGTAAACCTAAATTAAAGATATATATCATTTCCTTTTTACTTTTGTAGGTATTTAAATTATTTATACCTACTATACATATTGTTTACAAGTAGAGTGTATATAGGTCAAATAAATTCTGATAATGAGCTTTAATCATAAGGTGGAGGAAAGGAAAGAGAAAGAAGAAAAAGGGTTGAAAGGTAGAGGTATGGTCCACAAGGTTGTCCCGCTCGTCAGTGTATTCCTGTGTGTGTTTTCATCCAAAAAGGACAGTTTGTTGGTGAGGATTCAGGTACATTTCTAACATAAAATGTGAAATTAACAAGAGACAACAACACCAAACAATCTCCTACAGATTAAATAGAACAACATATCAATGGTGTTGTGGGAACTTGTCACAAAAAACACACTCAAACATTTTCGGGAGTACAAATCAAAATCGCAAAAATAAAAAAAATAAAATAGAAACACAAAAAAAGAATCTACATTAAAGCCCAAAAATATATAAAAAATATACAAAAATATGTTGTCAGATGTGAGAAATCAAAATATATTGAGGGAATCCCGATAAATAGTAACGAAAGAAGTTTGTGAGAAGTGTGTGTGAATATGAGCAGCAAAACTACTTAATTCTTGTCACAATATAAAGAAGAAGAGAGTGCGCTGTATTAAACCATTTTTAACATTGCAGCGTGACAAAAGTGCTGTATCCATTGCGAACGCTAAGTTTACCAGAATGAGCTGTCCCGTCTCGGAATTTCTTCTGAGCATGCATGGCACTTTGTGCGTCGGAACAGGCCACACACGGTCGGAATTGACGCGATCGGATTTTGTTGTCGGAAAATTTTATCTCCTGCTGTCCAACTTTGTGTGTCGGAAAATCCGATGGAAAATGTCCGATGGAGCCCACACACGGTCGGAATTTCCGACAACACGCTCCGATCGGACATTTTCCATCGGAAAATCCGACCGTGTGTACGGGGCATTATAGCAGCACCATCTTGAATTTAAACGCATTGTATGGTGTGCCCCCCAAATATGTTCTTGTATATTGTAATAGGCCCTGACCAGGTTTTTTTGGGCTGGAGCACCCCTCCCCCTCCTTATTACCTCTTATTAGTGGCCACCAGTGTTTAGGATGTATCCCCTTCAGTTCTCCCACATAGAGGAGTTCAGCTCCCATGGTTGAGACAAAGGATCTTCCATTCTATTACTAGTGTAGGACCCACTAATTCGGGGTACTTTGTCGCAGTAAGTGGGCTTAGCACTATATGACCATATAGTGTGACCAAACCCCTGTATTTTTTTAATATGTTCAGGTGTTTTTAACTAGCCCTGCAGGAAATGTCATTCTTGTATGTGTGTGCTGTAAAATATTTTGTACTGTTTGTAGGTCTTATAGCAGCACCATATTGAATTTAAACGCATTGTATGGTGTGCCCCCCAAATATGTTCCTGTTGACTCATCAGGCGTATGCCTAGTTGGGTTCAACTTGTCTGGTAAGCCTCTTTCCTTTTGGTGGTGGATTATCAACAGACAACTAGTTCACAGATTTATCTCGCAAGTCACTTTATATATTGGAGTCACTTTAGGGACTTTTATTCTAATATATATATGCACTGTTGGTTTATGTAAACATCATCATTATTGCTGTTTGTATATTAGAGTAATATTGTATGTATTTTATCTTGATTTATGCACATCAGTAATGGTTTGTTACTAGTTTGATCCCGTCAGGGGAATCTCACTTTCACCTTTACTTTTAGCGCTGCACTTTACCACTTTCCCATTTGTTCACATATTCACAGATTTCTGTTGCGCTGGCAGCTATTATTTATCACTTTAAGACAGACATTTTTTTTCTTTTCTTTTTTCCACATACTTGCAATTTGTTACCTGGATGCCACTCCCCATTGTTCTGGAGGAAGTGTGGGACCTATTAGCCACATATGGTGGTACTGCCCAAAAATGTCAACCTTCTGGAAAGAGATATCGGATCTTATCTCGTCTACCACAGGGATAACCTGCCTGATGCCTCCTGAAACAGGCCTTTTTGGCATTGGCCTAGATAAATGGCTGAGCAAATTCTATGTCTTCATCACCCATGTTTTAATTGCAGCCAGAAGAGCCCTGGCGAGTGCCTGGAGGTCAGATACGTCTCCATCTTCCATTAAAGCCATCAACTTTCTAAACACACATGCTACTCTTGAACAAATTTGTGCACGACTTCAAGGCAAAAATACATTATTCCAACAAAAATGGGCATGCTGAACTATGGACAACAGGAACACGGTCAAACCATGACCAATAACAGTTCAGACTTCCAACATCCAAAGTCCATACTTGACACCTTCCTTATTTTCTGTCTGGGAACCACTAATCCTCCCCTGATATACATTACCAGTTCCTTTTCTTTCTAAGATGCAGTTTTGTCTTTTATTTGATATCTGTCTTTGTAATTTTAAGTAACATACATATGCTGAGTTATAGCATAAATGTTTCTCCCTTTCCTAAGCTTATGTTCACTTCTAATTCAATAATTTTTATTAAGTTTCCATAAAGAAGAAGTACAGAAAAATAGAAAGACAATAAAAATTCCTATAATGCATTAGAACATATAATAGAAAGTTGTTTGAGTGGTTACAATGAAACAACAGAAGTCACGCTTTAAACTTTGACAGTAAGTATAGTATTATTCGTACTGGATTGGTACGGGTATTGACTCCTCACCCAGACACCCCATCTGGGAGCAAGCTGTGTCTTAGGGTGGGAGGCAGCACGGCCAACCTTTACTTTATTTGTTTGTTTAAACAATAGTCTATTATCGATTTTTGCAGTTATGGAAAACATGAGATTCAATCAAACAGTGCAATTAATAGAAACGTTAAACAATGTATGTCATTTGTCGCTATTAACCAGTGTTAACATGGATCAACTATAGAGTTAGACTGGTAACTCCTAAGGAGTAACATTATAACATTCCTTGAGCCTTATATAGCAGCGTAATTTTCCAGATCCTGAAATGAGAGTAATGCTTAATGTGTAGTAACTCTCTTTCTGTGCACCCCAACTGGGAGCATTCTGTGTCCAGGAGGAAGGTCTGCCTGCTAATTCCTCATCTTTGTAGGGTGAGCTACAGACAAATTATTATAGGACCACAACAGGGGAGTGACTACAGTTGCATGGTATACTATTGTGTGTACGCTTTTGTGCTCTCTGGATGAGAGGGACCTATGGTACTCCTAGGTCATATCATTGAAAATATTATAGTCAGGTTTCATATCCAGTTTCTGGATATGTTAGCTACTCTTAAGGCACTTTACCCATGGTTGCCATAGAGCTAAAGTTTTGGTGTGCATACCTCTGCTGAAGGACAATGATATTTCATATGAAGAGTGTGTGTTTACTGTTTCTAATGTACCTTTGACAGTAGGGGCTTGGTTAGATTTCCACAATTTTTTTATGTTTAGTTTTGCTGCTAGGAGAAGATGAGTTGTTATAAGTCTGCATTGGAGTGGTATATTGCCTATTGTAAGGTTTAGTAAGGCGAGTGCTGAGGCCTGTGGTATATTAGTTTTTGTGATATCTCCCACTATTTTGAAGATGTGTGCTCAAAAGGGTTGTAGTACAGGGCAAGTCCAAAATATATGGATTACCTCTCCTTTTGCTCCATTGCACCTCCAACACGAGTCAGAATTTTGGGGTCCAAATGTGGCTAACTTGTCGGGAGTCAGGTACCATCTTAATGAGATTTTATGATACATCTCCCATAGAGCAGTGCAGTGTACTTGAATAATGACCCAATTGCTTCTGTCCTTTGTTGGTCTGAATAGGTTTTGCCCAGGTTTTTTGGAGTGTATTGTAGAGCAGGGATATACCTTTTTGTTTAGGTATTGAATCGGTGAGGTAACTCCAGGCTTTAGTGGGAACGTGATACATTTGGTCAGCTCGATATCTTAAGCAGTGAGATATGCGGATGTAGTTAAAGTGTTCCGAGGCTGGGAGGTGTTGTTCTTGGCACAGTTGGTTAAAAGGTTTCTGTTTCTTCTGTGTTATTCCAAGATCTGGTGTTAGTGTGTTTATGGTCTCTATTGGGGTAGGTGGGGAAATAGAATCCCCTGTGGGTTTTGTAGACTTGGTTAATCTAAGCCATGCATTAGCTGATGCTCTCATTGCTGGAGGGTATGCTGCAGGGAACTAGATAGGATTTCTAGTGCAAGTGGAAGAGTATATGTGGTTGGGAGCGCTGAAACTATATATACAGTGGGCTAAATAGCATCTAGATATTTATGCTCAAACAGACTGAATGTGAACACTGCAGTGTACCATACACAAAAAAATATAAAATAAAAATATATGTATCAAACTTGCATATTACAAGAGAATGACTACCATCCAATCTCTGCATAAATGTCGGCAGCTGATGGTGAAGCTCATGCCAGTTTCCACACATAGAGCGGGGCTTTCATATTAGACGAGCGGTATAGCCTCAGTGGCAGGCGAGGGCACTTCCTAATGTAAGAAGCCATTTGGCTCTTTTGTTTTTAATCATTTCAATAAATGGGATTACACTATTTTGGACTTTCTTGTATCCTTCTATATATTGCCTGACGTTCTACTGGGGGAGGGGAAGAGGTTACCCACAAGGCTTATCCACATCATGGTAGCAAGCCATTTCTTGCTAAAAGCTATAATTGACCTCTTTTTAATTAAAAAGGTCAACATCTTCTGGTAAGCGGACATCCACTTACAGAGCACATCGGGTGTGTTATGCAGCTGGTGAAGGTCGTTTATTAACACAGAGGAAGACTCACCTATGTTCACTATTTTCATCTTGTGTTATTCTGATACAGCAGAAGATTAATGTATATCGATGTGCACCATTTTTAATTGCATGTGGACTTTATTTTAGTATTTTTTCAGCATTAGAATTTTCTTATTGTATTTCACAAAGATAATATTGTGCTATTTATGCAGAGATTGGATGGTAGTAGTTCTCTTGTAATATGCAAGTTTGATACATATTTTTTTTGTGTATGGTACACTGCAATGTTCACATTCAGTCTGTTTGAGCATAAATATCTAGATGCTATTTAGCCCACTGTACATATAGTTTCAGCGCTCCCCACCACATATACTCTTCCATATCAGGATACTATTGAGGATTCAATGTATCCCCAAAGAGTTTTAGGAATAGGTTGGAATCAGTCATGTATTTGGGCTAGAATCAAGGCGGTGTAATAGTCCTCAAAGTCAATATACCCTGTACCTCCAGCTAGCTTATTTTTTGTAAGGTATGAGTGTGCGCAACAAGGTTTTTTCCCCTGCCATAAGAATTTGTTCAGTGTGGTCTGGAGATTTTTGAAATACTGT
The DNA here is from genome assembly GCF_042186555.1 of Aquarana catesbeiana. Classification (NCBI taxonomy): domain Eukaryota; kingdom Metazoa; phylum Chordata; class Amphibia; order Anura; family Ranidae; genus Aquarana; species Aquarana catesbeiana. The sequence goes on along the minus strand of NC_133324.1, from coordinate 784,676,314 downwards.
TTAGTAATAACTGTGAGGATGGTAAAGCAGTTGGGGCAAGTAGAGCATTTTAAATGCAGCCAATCTCCCTGACCATGATAGTAGGATTGTAGGTTGGAGTGGAGCCTTTCAGCGATTGGTTTGGAGTTAGCCCTAAAGAGATTTTTCATTGATTTGGTAAGTTGAGTACCTAAGTAAGATATACTACTATCTGCCCATATATAAGGAAAATTATCTTTTGGTAAGAGTTTGGTTGGGGCATCTAGACCTAAATCTAGTATGAAAGACTTAGTTTCATTTACTTCATAATATGACATTTTGCTGAACCAGTTTAAAGTTTTTTGTATTCCCACCAGGGAACAGGCCGGATTGGTGTTCATGAGAATTACGTCGTCCACAAATAAGCTAATTTTGTGGGACTGTTGGCCTAGTTGGAAACCCGAGATTAGAGGGTTGGCTATGATGTGGGCTGCTAGGGGTTCCATGAGTAGGTTAAAAATAAGAGGTGAAAGTGGGCATCCCTGTCTCCTTCCATTGCTAATTTTGAATGGTTGCGAAAGCATGTCAGAGGAGTATACTCTCACTGAAGGGGTGGTATAAAGGGCAAGTATCGCCGTTAATATTTTGCCTTGGAATCCAAATTTATGGAGGACCTGGTATAGGTATGATCAGTGAATCCTGTGGAACGCCTTCTCCGCGTCCAGTGATAGTAGGAGAGAAGGCGTTCCGGTGGATTCCGCATGGTGGATAATATCAATGAGTCTTCTAGTGGCATCCGATGCCTGGTGTCCTTTTGTGAATCCTGTTTGATCATTGTGGATGAGGGATGGTAGTATATCATGTAGTCCTGTTGCTATAATTTTGCATACATTTTTATGTCTAGATTTAGAAGGGAAATGGGCCTAAAATTTTGGGGGGAGGTCGGCTTCTTCCCTGGTTTTGAGAGTGTTATTATTGTTGCTTGGAGCATTTCAAATGGAAAAGAGGAGGAGGAAGCAGTGTTGTTGAAAATTGTGCTCATATGCAGGGCTAAGATGTGTAAAAATTGCTTGTAGTATTCTCCTGTCAAGCCATCAGGGCCAGGAGATTTGCCTGCAGGTAGTTGTGTTATACGAGATGGTATTTCTTGGGTCGTGAAGGGTGTAAAAAAAAAAAGTATTCTTTTCCTGTTTGGTAGTTATCTTGGGAAGGTTAACATGGTTGAGAAAGGTATCGATATCTTCTAGGGAAGGTTGATGTGTGGATTAGTCTTGACTGAGATTGTTTAGATCGCTGTAGTATGCACTGAATGTGTCTGCTATGTGTTGAGGTTCTATTACTTTGTCTTTTGAGTGGGGGTGATAAAGGTAAGCTATTCTGGTCTTAGTGCGATAACCCTTAATGAGGCATGCTAGTGCTTTCCCTGCTTTGTTAGATGTAGCGTATGATACTGCTTTTATTTTACGTTGCAATTTGTCAAATGATTCTAGGAGAAGTAACCGTAGTTCCTGTCTCAGGTTCAAGATCTTTATTGAGTGGGTATCTTAGGGTTTAATTTTGTTCTGTTTTTCCAGGTCAGTGATCAGGGACATAAGTGAGTCAATATGCTGCATCCTCTCTCTCTTTTTACGTGCTCCCAACTGTATCAGAACCCCTCTGATATATGCCTTGTGCATATTACACACCGTGGTGGAATCGGACACAGATCCCATGTTGTGTGAGAAAAAATCTGTCAGGTGTTTTGTAATATCTGTGGCGTAAGACGGTTGTTGCAGAAGGTAATTATTTACTCGCCACATGAATGTTGGGGGATTTAATGATGCATCTGCAATGGAGATGCTAATAGGTGTGTGGTCCAACCAAGTCACGGTGTGGATATCAGATGATTGGATTTTTTGTAAGAGCCATTTGTCAACCAGAAAGAAACAAAGGTTCTTAGGGGCATATATATTTAGTAAGGTGTACTTTGTGTTGTTGACAGAGCAGATTAATATTGCGTATCGACCGTTAGGATCCAGTGCCGAGTGGTGGAGTTGGAAGGCGATGGAGTCTCTAATGGCAATCAATACTCCATGTTGTTTAGAAAAGAAGGAGGCTTGGTAAATGTGCGGGAAGCTCTTGTTTGAGCATTTGGGTGAGGCTGTGGAGGAGAAATGTGTCTCTTGTACACATTGCATTTGTGGTCTTGGGCAGTCTTCCAAAGAGAGTGACATTTTGCGGGGTGGTTAAGGCCATGTGCGTTGATTGACAATAAATTGGGGTTTAGTCACTCATGGTTTGGCGACAAATCTGTAGGAAGTCCGGTTGTGGAAAGGAGGTTGTCTTTTGAGATGAGGTGGATTAGCTTTACGCTTCTGTGGTTTCGGACATCTTAGCTGAAATGTTGTATCTAGAAAAAAAAAAACTGTGTGACAAGCAAAAATAAAGAAAAAATAAAGAACAAGTTGCCGACGACGATTTGTAAATGTAGTGTGGGAATCAACAGAGAAAATAGTCTGAAATCAGCAAATTCTCTGTGGGGGTAAACAGCCAGGTGCAACAATAGGTTGTGTGAGCCTGAGGCCGGAGAGAACATTCCTGTCAAGATTACAAGCCCTTTGGGCATTAATGTCAGCCTTGTTTACCTTGTTGTTTTTCAGATTACCTTTCCCTTTGCTGTAGTGGGCGCTTCGTCACTGAGAATGGGTTGTTGTCTTGTGGAGGATCTACTACAATTCCCCATGTAAGGAGTAGTTTCATCCCTCCGGTTAGGGTGGAAATAGTGTGAGAGTTCCCATTCCTGGTGACTAGCATGGTCGCAGGGTACCTCCACTTGTATTGAATCTTGTGGTTATTCATTGCTTTCATCACTGGGTTCAGGTGACATTGCAATTGGAGGGTGTATTTGGAGAGCTCAGGGAAAAGTTGGATCCCTTCAAATGGAGCTGGGAGAGCAGGTTTGTGTCTGGCTGTTAGGAGTTTTTCCTTAGCGTGGAAAAAGTTAACTCTCATAAGAATATCCTTGGGTACAGACGCAGCCAGATGGGGTGGTGTCAGGTCACCTGACACCAGGTGACAGATGCACTTTGTAGGAGTCAGGAGTGCACCGCTAAAGTAGTGGACCCTAGGACTGACTGCTGCAGATGGAACCCTGGGAGGTTCAGGAAGCATGTCTACTAGATCACTAACACAGATCCCAGTGGGAGCTAGAGCATAGATTCCCCAGGGCGCGGAGTCTAAGAGCCAGCGGGTGTTCACCAGAGACTCTAGTGGTAAGGATGGACTGTGCTGCAGTCTGGCTCCAGGTCGCGGCCCCCAGGGTTTCACAGCTCATGCTCACGGTAGACTACAGGAGATAGAGGAAGGAAGCAGCAGGCTGGAACAACAAGGATAGTAAGGGGATAAGCCAAAGGGTCAGGGTCACGAGCAGACAGGAATAGTGGAGAACACACCAAGGGTCAGGGTCACAAGCAACAGGGATAGTCGAGAACAGACCAAGATCGTTAACTGGAATCAGACGTAGGAGACACAGCAAGTACACACGAAAGCTAACACACAATGGTTGATCAGCAAGGTTGGCTTGCAATGCACAGGTTAATAGTGTTCCTAATTAGAGGCTGAGGAGGAGCTATGTTGAGGGAAGATTACATATGCAGTCAGGTGAGAGTGGCTGGCCTCTTACGGAACACTTGGAGAGAGGTAAGCTGACAGACACACATTATTGCATAACCATGATAGTACCCCCCTCTTACGAGGCCTCCCCCTCCCCCGCCTGGACCCAGGCTTAAAGAGAAACTCCATATGAAACCTCCTCAACAGATGAGGCGCAAAGATCTCAGATGCAGTGATCCAAGACCTCTCCTCAGGACGAAAGCCTTTCCAATGTACGAGGTACTGAAGAATGCCTCTACGGAGCCGGGAATCCAGAACTTGACTAACCTCGTACTTTAGGTTACCCTCAGAGACTGAAACCGAGGTAGGGAGAGGACGAGAGAACTTATTGAGGACTAAAGGCTTCTTAGGAATGGGTAAGGGCATGAGAAGACCATCAGGAGTCTGAGCAGGGTCCCCCAGACCCTTAAAGATGAGCTGGACATCCAGCACAGGACCATCAGACTGGGCAGAGGTCAGTGGACCCCTGAGGCCATGTTGATTAGAAGGTGCTGAATAAGAAGAAGCAGAAGCTCACTGGGCATAGGCTGGGCTGGCATAACTGGTGCAGAGTCCGACTGAATAGCATCGCCAGGTACAGCAACTACCACAATCACATCGCAGGGTGGAGCGACTGTGGAACTGGGGGACGAGTTAACCTGGGTGTACGTCCAAGGGAGTTTAGGGACAGGCAAAGGTAAGAGATAATGCAAACTGGAATGAATGATCAGCTCAGGTGCATAGGTGGGCTCCTCATCCAGAGTGCCACATGACCTAGAGAGTGTATCAGTCCGACTATTGCATGACACATCCCAGAAATCACTATATACAGCGGGAAGAGCAAAAGATACTGAGATGGTGGCAACAGGAAGTTTCTCTTTTGGGGCAACCTTGAGTAGGCAAGAAGAGGAACAGGAGGAACCCCAAGCTGGGATCTGTCCAGCAGTCCAGTCAACGTGTAGAGAATGGAGCTGTAACCAAGGAAGACCTAATATGATAGGAGGTGAAGCCTTAGGTAAGACAAGGAACGATATCCACTCCTGGTGGAGTGTCCCTATCGACATCTTAACAGGGAGGGTCTGGAAGCAGATAGGGCCCCCTGGGAGAACGGTGCCATCAATCGCCAAGACCACCAATGGTGTTGTGAGGGGTAAAAGGGTAAGTCTCATGGAAGATGCAGTTCCCCAGTACATTAAATTGCCAGCGCTCCGTAATCCAGATATGCCAAGACCGAATGAGAGGAAGCACTGACATGAAGGAACACAGAATGGAGCAGACGAGAAGGTGAAGGTGACATTTCAGGGTCTAATACTCCACCTTCCAGATGTATTAGCCCCGAGCGTTTTTCCAGACGAAGAGAATAAGTGTCACGAAAATGACCTTTGACCCCACACTAGTGGCACAGGCCCAGAGTTCTGTGCCTAGCGCGTTCTTCAGGAGATAACTTAGTCCAGCCCAGCTGCATAGGTTCCTCAGCAGGCAGGGGGTGTTCCTCGGGTCGAAGAGAAGGGACAGGGAGCTCAGGCTGCCTAAAGAACAGGGAGTGCTGGCATCTTTTTTCCAGGACCCTCTCCTGAAAGCGAATATCGATCTGGTTACACAAGGTGATGACACCGTCCAGATCAGCAGGGAGGGATCTTCCTGCTAATTCATCCTTCACTCTATCAGAGAGGCCATGTAAAAAGGTTGCAACTAGGGCCTCATTATTCCAGCTCAGCTCAGCAGTCAAAGTATGAAAATGAAGAGCATACTGTCCCACAGAAGCGGACTCTTGACAGAGACGTAAAAGAGTGCTGGCATCTGAGGAGACACGGTTCCTCGAAGATATTCCAAAAAAGTTTCAAGAAATCAGACAGGCTAGAAATCACTGGATCATTCAATTCCCACAGAGGAGCAGCCCAGGCTAACGCCTCGCCGGACAGGAGGGATATAATATAAACTACCTTCACCCGATCCGACAAGAAGTTTTGGGGCTGGAGTTCAAAATGAATTGTGCACTGGCTAAGGAACCCCCTGCAGGCCTTGCAGTCCCCAGAGAAACGGCCCGGAGCTGGCAGTTGTAATGAATGTGTGGCTGCGACTGGTGCAATAGGTGCAGCAGCAGATAGGTTGTTGAACCAGGGGTCCTAATGAGGCCTGGATCTGTTCAAAACAGGAGGCCAAATCCTGAAGGAATTGCATCACCTGGGTCTGATTAGATTCCTGGGTCTCATGTCTGCGGACTATGCCTTGCAATGGATCAGCTGCAGTCTGGCTCCAGGTCGCGGCCCCCAGGATCTCACAGCTCATGCTCACGTAAGACTACATGAGATAGAGGAAGGAAGCAGCAGGCTGGAACAACAAGGATAGTAAAGGGATAAGCCAAAGGGTCAGGGTCATGAGCAGACAGGAATAGTGGAGAACACGCCAAGGATCAGGGTCACAGGCAAACAGGGATAGTCGAGAACAGGCCAAGATCATTAACTGGAATCAGACTTAGAAGACACAGCCAGTACACATGAAAGCTAACACACAATGGTTGATCAGCAAAGTTGGCTTGCAATGCACAGGTTAATATATTAGATTGTAAACTCTTCTGAGCAGGGCCCTCTTAATCCTCTTGTACTTTATTGTATTATAACTGTATTGTCTCCCTTTTATATTGTAAAGCGCTGCGTAAACTGTTGGAGCTATATAAATCCTGTATAATAATAATAGTAATAATAATATAGTGTTCCTAATTAGAGGCTGAGGAGGAGCTATGCTGAGGGAAGATTATATAATGCAGTCAGGTGAGAGTGGCTGGCCTCTAAAGGAACACATGGAGGTAAGCTGACAGACACACATTACTGCATAACCATGACAGGTGGTTTGGCAATTCTGTGAATCCTGTCTATAGTGATTTCAAGCAGGGTAGCATCAGTCATAATAGCACACATGAGGTCTTGGGAGAATTTAAAGAGAGCTGTTGGTGAAACAGATTCAGGGACCCCCCTTTAGTTTAATGTTGTTACGACGGGATCTGTCCTCTAAATCTGCCAATTTAGATTTGATCCAGTGTTGCTCATCCTTCACATCTTCATATGCATCTACAAGATCATTAATAATGGTAGTGCTGTCCTCCATTTTGGACTCAATGTAAGTAATTCTGTCTCCCATGGTATGCATGTCTGAGGAGAATTTTGAGATTAAGGAGGAGAGATCTGTCACTAGGGAGGATTGAAGAGATAAGAGCATATCCTTTAGCGTTGTGTCTAATACAGGCTGTTCTGTGGTAGGAAATGCTGCTATGGATGATTGAAGGGCCTGATTAGCCTGGAGGGGGTTAAGTAGCTGGGCCATAGCTTGTTTGAAGGATGGAGGGGTATCCATTCTCATCCTAGTCTTTGCAGAGCTGCCTGAAGTCGAGTTACCTTCTGCCTGGTCACTGGAGGATAGCAGGGGCTGGATGCCGTCAGTATCGTCATGGATGACGTCCGGGAGGTCTATATATGCATTACTCTTGGCGTCCGTGCCGGTGCCATTTTGATTCCCACTGACTTGCGGTGCTGGCTTGAAGAAGAAGGCCGTGAGCTTCTTCAGCATGTATTCGCCTTTCGGCTAGCTGGATATCGCTCTCAGAATCTCCAGCACTGTGTGGGATGTGGATGGCTGTGTTCAGGCTGCGGATGCTGTGCTATGTCACTCCGTAGTTCCCTCTGGCCAGCGGAGCACTCGTACTAGGTGGCCATTCACAAGCACCGTCAAACCATGCCCCCCTTATGTTCACTTCTAAAATGTTGAATCAATGTCTCCCTTTGCCTGATCCAATCTCCAATTGATGGTCGATGGCATAAAGTGCACAGAGATATGTATTTTTCTGTTTGATACTATTTGTATTAAAATGATCTCTACAGATTTAGCAAACCACCTGTCTGAATTCTTTAAATATAATACAGGGACGATGTCCGACCACGGTGTGCTATGGAATGCACACAAGGCCTTTATTAGAGGCATCATCATTCAAATGAGTTCACGTAGGAAGAGGGAAAGGACGCAGCGTATAAACTTGCTCTTATCCCAAATCACGGATCTGGAGAAACAAGATAAAGCTAACCCCTAAGAGACACGCTCAAACAAAATTATGTCCCTTTGACAGGAACTACGGATACTTCTCCTGGACTTATTTGACAAAATGCAATGCAAATTAAAGGCCATAACATACGCTACATCCAACAAAGCAGGGAAACTATTAGCCCGCCGTATCAAAGGATACCGCACCAAAACCAAGATAGCATATCTGTTCCACCCTCATACCAAAACCAAACTGACAGATCCACAAAGCATAGCCGACGCTTTTAGCACATATTACAGTGACTTATATAACCTAAATCAAGACCATGCAACACATCAACCCATTTTAACAGAAATTATCTCCTTCCTAGACCAGAAAACGCCCCCTTTATGGGCCAAGAAATTCAGGCCACCATCACAAGCATCCCAACAGGAAAATCACCAGGACCTGATGGTCTAACAGGAGAATACTATAAACAATTCTCCCACATACTGTCTCCCCACATGAGCAAGATGTATAATAATGCTGCTTCCTTTTCTGCACTCCCATCCGAAATGTTGCAGGCAACGATAATAACTCTTCCTAAACCAGGGAAGGAGCCGACCTCCCCCTAAAATTTTAGGCCAATTCCCTTCTAAACCTAGATGTGAAAATATACGCCAAAGCATTAGCATCCCAACTTCTTGATATACTACCTTCCTTAATTCACAATGACCAATCAGGGTTCACCAAAGGACGAAAAGCATCAGATGCCACTGGAAGGCTTATCAATCTAATACACCACTCGGAATCCAATGGAACGCCTTCTCTGCTCCTCTCTTTGGACGCGGAGAAGGCGTTTGATAGGATCTATTGGGTTCCGAGGCAGGATTTTACATGCGATCCTAGCCCTTTATACTGCCCCTACAGCAAAAGTACTTGCATCCGATATGCTCTCACAACCTTTCAAAGATTAGCAACGGCACCATACAAGGGTGTCCACTTTCACCCCTAATTTTCAACCTCCTCATGGAACCACTAGCAACCCATATTAGGTCTAATCCTTTAATCTCTGGATTCGAAATAGGGGAATGTCCCACAAAATTAGTCTATTCGCAGATGATGTAATCCTCATGGTTACAAACCCAGCTTCTTCCCTGGTAGAAATACAGAAGACCTTACACTGGTTTGGTAAAATATCATACTACAAGTTCAATGAGGAAAGTCATTCGTACTAGACTTAGGTCTTGATGCCACAACTAGAAACATGATACAAGCACAATTTCCATATGTATGGGCAGACAACAGCATATCATACCTAGGCACACAGCCCACCGGGTCAGTGAGAGGTCTTTTTGCAGCTAACTACAAACCACTGGCCATTAAAATATACTCTGATCTACAATCTCTCGCTAAACATGAACTATCATGGTCAGGGAGACTGGCAACTATCAAAATTATATACTTACCCCAACTGCTATATCTATTTAGAACGGTCCCCATACCTATTGCAAAAAAATACTTCAAATCTCTCCAGACCATACTGAATACATTCATATGGCAAGGGAAAAAACTCAGATGCACGCGCTTACACCTTAAACATAGATCTGTAGGAGGAGCGGGTTATATTGATTTTGAAGACTACTACCTAGCCTCGGTTCTAGCCCAAACACAAGACTGGCTCCTCCCAACCCAGAGAACTCGCTGGGGACAAATAGAATCCTAACTAATTCCCCGCTCCAACCTAAGAACGTGGATTCTTGGAATACCACTAAGAACACAGATTTCGACAATCCTCCCCAACAATGAGAGCTTTGGCATTATCATGGCAAAAATTGACTAAAACAACATTGCACACACAAGGAGTTACATCCCCGCCCATACCTCTGAATTCCTTAAACCACCTAACACCTGATCTAGGAATTACACACTGGAACAACAAGGGCATTAATCATATACAGGACCTCTATGTAAAAGGGACACTTAAACCTTTTAGTCAGCTCAGTCGGGAATATCAACTTCCACCTTCAGAACACTTTAACCATCTTCGTATATCCCACTGCTTAGGACAAACATCTAACCCACTTTATACTATTCCCACAACAATCTGGCACTATTTCAACCAGATAATTACTAAACAAAAAGGTATATCTCTCCTTTATAACACACTCCAGCAGAAAAAAGAATTCCATAAGCTTAAACCCCATAATCAGTGGGAAACAGACTTAGGCATAGAATTTTCAGACCAGCAATGGATAGAAGCAATTAGGTAACTATTCAAATTCACGTGCTGCTTTACATTATGGGAGCTGTATCAAAAAATCTCAATAAGATGGTACATGACCCCCTACTAAGCTGGCATCATTTGGACCTCAACATTCTGACCGATGCTGGAGATGCCAAGAATAAAAAGGTGACATACATCACATATTCTGGATGTGCCCAGTCCTGCAACATTTCTGGACGCATATATTCAGAATATTGGAGGACATCCCAAAAAAAATATACCCAAATCCCCTGCACTGGCTCTATTACACATCACAATTGGAAACATCCTACACCCACTCAGAACGATTACAAATCACATCCTCCTAACAGCGAAATTGAGCTTAGCTAAACTGTGGAAATCCAACATAGCTCCTACTGTCCAAACTACATTAGAGACAGTAAACATACATTCCACATACGAAATCCTGATGGCTTCCAGTAGAGGTACATACAATAAGACATCAACCCTCTGGCAACCATGGTTGAACTGGCTCCAGACAACAAACTGGACTGATTAGTAAGCACATATAAATACAATTATTTTGTCTTTTGTAGTTAAAAGTCATGATTCTTATAAGAACACCATACTTGCTGAAAACGCTCACAAGAAACACCACAATAAACACAAAATACGCTCACCAGTACAACAACTTTCTATCGCAAATTGCCAAAATGTGGAAGGGTGGTACAGGGCCTCCCCCTGGGCACAGTTTGCTCCCATATGGGGTACTTGGAGAGAGGTCACTGGTCACCACCCAGATGCTGAACTCTAGGACTGAATCTAATACACAGTAGAATGTAATGTCGTAAAGGGAATGTTATATTACCTTGTACAGAAAATATAATTTTCATTTTCATTTCATGAGTTGATTATTGTTAACTAGTTTATGACACATCGAGCAACTGGCAACATTTATCTGTAACTCTGTAATATATGCCTTTCATGAAAAACTTCAATAAACTAATGTTGAAAAAAAAAAAAAAAAAAGATGTCAATTAATATTTTGGTACTGATCCCTGTGAGTTCTTTGGGTTGTGAGGTTGTGGGTCCCTGACAAACTAAACTCACAGAAAGTGGGTTGAATAAAGCTGGGCCAAGGACTGGTGCTAAATGACTGGAACAGTGAGTCTGATGATGACCACCTGGAGACAGGGTGATTATTACAGCCATATCTGCTTTTTTATTTTTACAGATGCTATCCTGCAATTTTTTAATCATCAGTGCTAGAGTTAGGAATTAAGTGTACAGAGCCTTCTCAAACAATGTTCAGTATCTTGACAATGTGCATAATCATCTCAGATATGTAGGTTTTGTTATTAAAATCGCTATAAAATTGATCTGCTGTGGTATTTATCTGAATAATAATATATAATTTATTGCAAAGACATTAATTAGGAAGAACCCAGGAGTAAATGGAAAAATGACACCGATAATACTAATTTGTAAAAATGGATTGGGGGAGACCAATAATAATCCAGGATTCTTAGACAAGTCAAAATTCAGGGATTATGGTGTTGATTTATTAAAGGCTTTATTAGTATTATTATTACTATTATACAGGATTTATATAGCATTAACAGTTTGTGCAATGCATTACAAAGTAAAGGGAGAAATAAACTTATAATACAATTCAAGACAAAGCGTTAGGAAGGCCCTGCTCCTGAGCGCTTACAATCTTAAGGGAAGGGAAAGTGATATAAAAGTATCAGTGTGGAGATGAGTTGTTCAAACAGAGGTGCGATAAGCTTCCCTAAAGCGATCACCTAAAGGCAGAGTAGGAGATAGACTTACAGGGTAGGGAGTTTGAGAGACCCTAGAGAAGTCCTGGACATGGGAGGAGATGAAAAGGGAGATAGAGCAGATCTTGGGATAAGTGAAGTGGGTGGTTTGGTCAATATTTTGAGATGAGTTTAGTGATGTAATTGGGGGCAGTTTTGTAAATGGTTTTTTAAGTTGTTTCTAAAATTTGAAATTTAATTTAATGGGAAGATTGAATTAATTAATTCAGGAAAGACATTGGCAGAGTGGGGTGGCAGACACTGAACCATTGGTAAGGTAGATGAGTCTGGCAGCAGCATTCATGATATAATGAAGGGGGATAGTCTATGTATAGATACACCAGCAAAGAGGGAGTTGCAGTAGTCGAAGAGAAAGATAACAAGTAAGTGAATTTGTAGCTATTTGGTGTCATTAGTCAAGAAAGTGAGCATTTTGGAAATGTTACAGAGGTGAAGGTGTTAAGATGTGGAAAGTTATTGGATGTGGGGCTAAGAGGAGAGTTAGGAGTCCAGAATTACAACTAGCACCCTGGTATAAGGGGGAAGGAAGGAAAGTTGAGCTGTTAATCTTGATGAAAATGTCTAAGGATGGAGCACAGGTAAGGGGGTGAATATTATGAGCTCACCTGTACTGATACAGATACACCTGTACTGATATGATAATTGTTATTATGCAGGAATTTTTTCCCCTTAGCTTAGTGAATGGGGTGAAGCACTGCCAATTTCCATAATCCAATTAAGCACATGCAAATATACCTTGTTTATTGCACATGCATATGATTAAGTATGATTAAATATTATTTGTGATTTTTTTTTTATCACATTCACTAAACGAAGGTCACATTTATTATGATATTAATTAAGCTGTACCTGTGTTAATTTTGAACACCTAATTAGGGATGAGCCAAACACCCCCCGGTTCGGTCACCACCCAGATGCTGAACTCTAGGACTGAATCTAATACACAGTAGAATGTAATGTCGTAAAGGGAATGTTATATTACCTTGTACAGAAAATATAATTTTCATTTTCATTTCATGAGTTGATTATTGTTAACTAGTTTATGACACATCGAGCAACTGGCAACATTTATCTGTAACTCTGTAATATATGCCTTTCATGAAAAACTTCAATAAACTAATGTTGAAAAAAAAAAAAAAAAAAGATGTCAATTAATATTTTGGTACTGATCCCTGTGAGTTCTTTGGGTTGTGAGGTTGTGGGTCCCTGACAAACTAAACTCACAGAAAGTGGGTTGAATAAAGCTGGGCCAAGGACTGGTGCTAAATGACTGGAACAGTGAGTCTGATGATGACCACCTGGAGACAGGGTGATTATTACAGCCATATCTGCTTTTTTATTTTTACAGATGCTATCCTGCAATTTTTTAATCATCAGTGCTAGAGTTAGGAATTAAGTGTACAGAGCCTTCTCAAACAATGTTCAGTATCTTGACAATGTGCATAATCATCTCAGATATGTAGGTTTTGTTATTAAAATCGCTATAAAATTGATCTGCTGTGGTATTTATCTGAATAATAATATATAATTTATTGCAAAGACATTAATTAGGAAGAACCCAGGAGTAAATGGAAAAATGACACCGATAATACTAATTTGTAAAAATGGATTGGGGGAGACCAATAATAATCCAGGATTCTTAGACAAGTCAAAATTCAGGGATTATGGTGTTGATTTATTAAAGGCTTTATTAGTATTATTATTACTATTATACAGGATTTATATAGCATTAACAGTTTGTGCAATGCATTACAAAGTAAAGGGAGAAATAAACTTATAATACAATTCAAGACAAAGCGTTAGGAAGGCCCTGCTCCTGAGCGCTTACAATCTTAAGGGAAGGGAAAGTGATATAAAAGTATCAGTGTGGAGATGAGTTGTTCAAACAGAGGTGCGATAAGCTTCCCTAAAGCGATCACCTAAAGGCAGAGTAGGAGATAGACTTACAGGGTAGGGAGTTTGAGAGACCCTAGAGAAGTCCTGGACATGGGAGGAGATGAAAAGGGAGATAGAGCAGATCTTGGGATAAGTGAAGTGGGTGGTTTGGTCAATATTTTGAGATGAGTTTAGTGATGTAATTGGGGGCAGTTTTGTAAATGGTTTTTTAAGTTGTTTCTAAAATTTGAAATTTAATTTAATGGGAAGATTGAATTAATTAATTCAGGAAAGACATTGGCAGAGTGGGGTGGCAGACACTGAACCATTGGTAAGGTAGATGAGTCTGGCAGCAGCATTCATGATATAATGAAGGGGGATAGTCTATGTATAGATACACCAGCAAAGAGGGAGTTGCAGTAGTCGAAGAGAAAGATAACAAGTAAGTGAATTTGTAGCTATTTGGTGTCATTAGTCAAGAAAGTGAGCATTTTGGAAATGTTACAGAGGTGAAGGTGTTAAGATGTGGAAAGTTATTGGATGTGGGGCTAAGAGGAGAGTTAGGAGTCCAGAATTACAACTAGCACCCTGGTATAAGGGGGAAGGAAGGAAAGTTGAGCTGTTAATCTTGATGAAAATGTCTAAGGATGGAGCACAGGTAAGGGGGTGAATATTATGAGCTCACCTGTACTGATACAGATACACCTGTACTGATATGATAATTGTTATTATGCAGGAATTTTTTCCCCTTAGCTTAGTGAATGGGGTGAAGCACTGCCAATTTCCATAATCCAATTAAGCACATGCAAATATACCTTGTTTATTGCACATGCATATGATTAAGTATGATTAAATATTATTTGTGATTTTTTTTTTATCACATTCACTAAACGAAGGTCACATTTATTATGATATTAATTAAGCTGTACCTGTGTTAATTTTGAACACCTAATTAGGGATGAGCCAAACACCCCCCGGTTCGGTTCGCACCAGAACATGCAAACAGACAAAAAATGTGTGCGAATATGCAAACACCATTAAAGTCTATGGGACACGAATGTGAAAAATCAAAAGTGTTCGTTTTAAAGGCTTATATGCAAGTTATTGCCATAAAAAGTGTTTGGGGACCAGGTACTGCCCCAGGGGACATGTATCAATGCAAAAAAAGTTTTCAAAACAAATGTTTTTTCAGGAGCAGTGATTTTAATAATGATTAAAGTGAAACAATAAAAATGAAATATTCCTTTAAATATCATACCTGGGGGGGGGGGGGCTTTAATCTGCCTGTAAAATCTGCCATGTTTATAACAGTACTGCAGCAAAATAACATTTCTAAAGGAAAAAATTTCATTCAAAATTGCTTGCGGCAGTAATGTATTGTCGGATCATTGAAAAAAATGATGTGGGTTCCCCCCAGTCCATAATCAGGCCCTTGGTTGTGGGGGTCTGCGGGAGGGGGGCTTATCGGAATCTGGAAGCCCCTTTATCAAGGGGGCCCCCAGATTCTGCCCCCCTATGTGAATGGGTAGCGGTACATTGTACTCCTACCCATTCACCAAAAAAGTGTCAAAAAAGTAAAAACGATAGCAGACAGTTTTTGAAAATTCTTTTATTAAAAAAAAAAAGTGTCTTGCGATGTAAATCCATTTTCAATCATGGCGCCTATGGTCCCGTAAAAAAAAAAAAAAAAAAACAGAAAAACTCTGTCTCCCAGAGAGACCCACCGACTGCAGCCTTTTTGCAGTGAGGGCTGTTATATAGCCAAAGGTGGGGCCACCCTGTGATGTAAATGGGTAACCCCACCCCCTCTGACATCACATGACAGTTTTTCCATTTTTTTCGGGACCGTCGGCGTCGTGATTGAAGATGAATTTACATTGCGAGACACTTTTTTAAAAAAAGCAACAGCAGACAGTTTTTTTGGAAGATGGATACACTTTTTTTTTTCTGCTGTTGTTTTTACTTTTTTGACACTTTTTTGGTTGATGGGTAGGGGTACAATGTATCCCATATCTATTCACATGGGGGGGTGGGATCTGGGGGCCTTCCAGATTCCAATAAGCCCCCCGCCCACAGACCCCCACAACCACTGGGCAAGGGTTGTGGGGGATGAGGCCCTTGCCCCCATCAACATGGGGACAAGGTGCTTTGGGGGGACCCCAAAATTGTCGCTCTTTTTTTGAGCAAAATACAGATGAAAAGTGTCCAGTGAACAGCGATTATCCCTTTGATTGATAAGCGTCTTAATCAGCAGGGTCTGGTCCAAAATTGGCATAGAAATTCCCAAACAAGTTGGAAGTATTGACGTTTTAAAATGCCCAAGTAGCGGTCTCCTGACTGGATCGATAGTGAATGTATATGGTTCACATGAAATACTCTGCCAATATGTATCCATCAATCTAGAGGTGAGCAGTTTGGAGTGTTACCCGGATATCGGTGAGGAAGTTCCTTTTCATGATAGATGATGTTTACCTGCTGAAAGGAAGCACCTAGGATTTTGGTGTTGGTGTCATCATGCCTTTTTAAAAAGGCTGTCTGGTAAGCCTTTAATCTTTTCAAGGTGACGGGCGTTTGTTGTGGTGGAAGTCACATACATATTCTGCAACAAAGTCACTTTCATCATATATATCATAAGTTTGTTTATGATATATTTATCCAGCGCTGCACTCTTTTATATATATATATATAAATATATATATATATATATATATATACACACACACACACATACATGCACACACACACACATACATGCACACACACACACAAACACACAAACACACATACACACATACTAGACTTTATATGTATAACAAATACATTGCCACTAGCTAACCTGCCTGCCTAATCTAGCTCTCCGTCCACTATGGAAGCAGCCTTATATAGTGTGGGGTGTGGACTTCGTCCCCCTGAGTCATGAAGGCACCCTCCCTTTGGCCAATTATGGCTCTCTCAGCAGGTCAGCTGCATGCTTTGGCCATTCATCATACAGCAATGCACTGCAATCTCGCAGTGCATTATGGGGCATTCTGCAGCACTCGAATTTCCTGCAAACGCACCATATGTTCCGTTCGTTTTAGAACAAATGAACACCCGATGTCTGTATATAAATTATGTTCAACTCGAACCGCGGGCTCTTCCCTACACCTAATCATGACTGGTTAATTCATAACTACGCCTTATCTACTAATCTTGGTGAACATTTTCTTTGTGACGTGGATGATCTCTATTCATGTAGAATATTTTGAGATATTTTGAGAGACGTTTGAGATGACTTACTAATCTTCACTCAATGGAGTGTAGCTGTATTCACTTTGAATATCCAGTCATTTGCAGATAAAATAAACAGCAATTTACTTTTCACATGCTTTGAGCATTTAAATGAATCTGTACTAAACTTACTGAGTGAGGATTCTCAGCTGCTTTAGTAAATTAGCCTTAATACTATGGATTTCTGGGGTAACTGGGTTAATTTCTTAAAGAAATTGACCATCTTGACACAATAAATTGAATTCATTATAATTAAATAATTATGTCAAAAGCAAATACCTGTTCACATTGAATACTCAATCAAGTGCAGCTGCAATCAAAAACAGGAATTCACTTTTCACATAATTGGATAATGGGAATGAATCATTACACAATTTATTGTGTGAATATTCTCAACTGAACTTTTGCTAGTCAGCCTCCTTATGTCAACATTCAAATATATTAGGATTGATTTACTAAAAGAATAGAGCATGTTCACTATGCGATCATGTGCAAGAAAAATTTAATAAAACAGAGTTTCTGCTTGCACATTATTAGATGGTTGATGTTGGCCCAAATGTGCCCTATATAGTAAACAAAATTAACTTTGCAAAGTAAACATGCTTTCCTCTTTTAGTAAATCAGCCATGTTATCTGTGTATTTTTCATATTCTGAGATATCATATCTTCTCAGAAATATATTATTTCAGAATCTGTAAGGTCCTAAGCTGCAGGTTAATTGGTCAAAAATGTAATTAATAATTTAGCAAATTAATGAACAATGAATTTTGCTTAATAAATTAAAATACACTGTAATTTTGAAGGGGCACATTTATTCTATGGGAGTACTTAGATACTGCAGAGGAGCTCAGATACTGTAGGGTCAGTGATACTTTGGGGGTAAAGTCATACTGAAGGGAGACAGTAATACTGCTGAAAAATAATATACTGTGGGAGCACACTAATTCTACATGGGCATTGTGGTATTGCGAAGGCACTGTAATACTGCAAAGACACTGGTACTGTATGGGCACTGAAGTACTGCTGGGGCACTTTGATTCTGTGCAGACACTGATACAGCTAGGGCACTATAGTACTTGCCGGGCAAATCAGGGATAAGGTGGGCAACTAGTCAATAACAGTACTGCCTATTGAGAAAATGTTCTAAATAAAATTAAAAAATGAGTTTCCCCGCATAAGCTAGAGGCAATTATGTTTTCTATGAGTTGAAATGCAAGCAGAATGACTATTCCAGTAAGAATGGGAGAGGGTGTACAGGTAAATATAGACAGATATTGGTGGTAGGAAGCTCTTATTAGGGTAATGGATAGGGTAATCTGTCACAAAACAGTGTTTGCTAAACAGTTTGTTGTTTATCGGGTGTTCAAGTTTGACACATTTTGGATCAGGTTGACAGATTGTTCAGTGGGACTGAGGAGGCCCGAGCTGTCATGGTACATATTGGTGCAAATTACAAAATTATGGGAGTATGGATCATCCTAAAATGATTTTAAGGACTTGGGTACTAAACCTAAAGCCCCTCTCTGGGATTAAAATGAAAAGGCATGCACACATGCTTGTGTTGCCATATATGTCTGTTTGACTTTTTATATTGTTGTTTTTAACTCAAATGGCATCTTTTAATAAGATACAATAAATCTATGTTTTATGATGTGAGGTTTTTTTCTGCATATATTATTAATTTTTGATCTTCTCATTGGTTTGGCACACTCAAAGTCCCCTCCCCTGTGGATGGAGAGTCCTGTGTCCGGTTGGGTTCTGGTCTCTCTTCTTTAGGGCAATTAATACTGTACGTCAGGAAAATGAAAAGGCATGTACTCTAATGGAAGAAGCCTGGCAAAATAAAAATGGGAGGAGCTGTATCTTAATTCTTAAGGAGGATTCTGACTTTGTATGACTATAAGGCTGTATTCACACCTATGCATTTTTAGTGCTTTTTGCATTTTGCAGATTTGCACTACAGAACATATTCCATAGGAAACCATGTTAAATGCACTGTAGTGCAAATCTGCAAAATGCAAAAAGCACTAAAAATGCATAGGTGTGAATCCAGCATAAGAAACCAGGATTACCTGCTCACAAGACTGGGCTGCAAATATTCAATATTACACTCTCTTTAAAAGGGACAGGGTTAATAGAGGAGATGGCGAGTAATATGCCTATACATCAAGAGCAATATTAAAGTGAGTGTGAGAGAGGATATAAGCAATTAGTGGTGATGTAGCAGAGTCTTTTTGGACAGAGCTGCATATGATTTCTACAGACAGTCAATTAATTATGGGAGTATGCTACAGGCCCCAACACATTAAGTAAGATGAAGAGGAAGAGAGGAATCTACCCTCACATAAAATTAGCAGGGGTATATTATTTTTATAGAGGAACTTAGTTATTCAGACATTGATTAGACAAATGGTTCTGCACTGAAATAAGGCTTCCTGAACACACTGCAGGATAATGTTATGGGACGAATTCTGTAAGTTCCAACTAGAAAAAAGTTCTTCTAGGTCTGGTTATTTCCATTAAGATTGATTTCTGATGTGCTAATTAGGAACAACTTAGGCCAGCC
This sequence comes from Aquarana catesbeiana, assembly GCF_042186555.1. NCBI lineage: Eukaryota > Metazoa > Chordata > Amphibia > Anura > Ranidae > Aquarana > Aquarana catesbeiana. Next base: position 784,656,935 of record NC_133324.1, on the reverse strand, counting down.
TTTTTCAACCAGTGTGTGCCATGGCATCCTGGCATGTCCTTTTGGAATCTTCAGGGGTGCCTTGGTGAAATGCCTAAAACCTTCCCCAAATGCTTAATAATGTCAACAAGCTAGTGAGTAGATCAAGCCTCCCTTTTTTTATTACACAAAGCTAAAGGTTTTATTGTGCAGCAATACAACCTGGGGTAACATGCAGGCCACTAACATCCTAATTGATGATCCCATTGATGTACAGTAAAGAACATCTGGACAGCCACACATCCTGGAAACCACCTTTATTATCCCTAATTAATAAAACAGCCAATAGGTACAGCAAGAGGGCTGGGCAGGCTATGATTAAGCGCTGGTGAAGCATTACATTCTGAAATGTGTGCCATTTCTCTAGCCCAGAGATATGCAATTAGCGGACCTCCAGCTGTTGCAGAACTACCAGTCCCATGAGGCACAGCAAGACTCTGACAGCCACAAGCATGACACCCAGAGGCAGAGGCATGATGGGACTTGTAGTTTTGCAACAGCTGGAGGTCCACTAATTGCATATCCCTGCTCTAGCCCTTTTGCTGTACCTGTTGACTGTATTATTAAGAATAATAAAGATGGTTTTCAGAATGTACGACTATCCAGATCTTCTTTTACATTTTTACTGTTGCGATTTGAGCGGGCACTCCAACTTTAGTGGTATTCAGTGTGGATTTACCTGCAGCAGTGTTCCTTTCTCTCTAACAACTGATAACATCATTGGTTGATAAAGAGAACATTGGGTGCCTGCACAGCATTCTTGTTTACTTATCCCCTTTAAGAAATTTCTATTGAGTAACAAATGTAAGAGAAAAAACTATGTAGCTGAATCCAATTTAAGGAGAAAAACCTGGTCTTTAAAAAATACAAAACAAAAGGTGAAGCTTTGGCATTTAAGGCCTACAAGGAATGCAATATAATATTCAAGATGGCAATCTGAGCAGTTAAAATTAATTATGAGAAACACATTGCTTTAGAAAGCAAAACTGACCAAAGTTCTATAATTACATCAACAGTAAAAAAGGTAAGGGCTGAACAAGTAGCCTCATAAAGGATAAACATGGTACTTTGGTCACAAATGATACAAACAGGGCTAAAGTGTTAAATACATTTTCTTAGGTTTAAACACACAAAGTAGAGGGGTCTACTGTATTAGAGGGGATAACATTGGTAATGTAAGAGTAACATCATTGGGGTTGTCAGAAAATTAGATTGGATACAAAGTCACCAGGAACTAGTGGCTTACACCCATGATATAATAGGGAGACCGCTAGGTTACTCCTAATTTTAACCACTTGCTTACTGGACACTTAAACCCCCCTCATGCCCAGACCAATTTTTAGCTTTCAGCGCTGTCACACTTTGAAGGACAATTGCGCAGTCATGCTACTCTGTACTCAAATGAAATTTTTATCATTTTTTTCACACAAATGGAGCTTTCTTTTCGTGGTATTTAATCACCACTTTTTATTTTTTGCTAAACAAAAAAATACAGAAATTTTTGAAAAAAAAACATGTTTCATAGTCTGTTATAAAATTTTGCAGATGGGTAATTTTTCTCCTTCATTGATATTCGCTGATGAGGCTGCACTGATGGGCTGCACTGATGGGCACTGATAGGCGACACTGATGGGCAGTGATAAGATGGCACTGATGGGCAGAGATAAGACGACACTGATAGGTCCTGATGGGTGGCACTGATGGGTGGAACTGATGAGTGGCACTGATAGATGTCACTGATGGGCACTGATAGATGGCACTGATGGGCACTGATAGATGGCACTGATGAGCACTGATGGGCACTGGTAGGTGGCACTGATGGGCACTGGTAGGTGTTATTGATAGGCAGCACTGGTGATGGGGCACTGATTGGTGACATTTATAGGTGGCACTGATAGATGACACTGCGGGCACTGATAGGTGGTGCTGGTGGGCACTGGTAGGTGACACTGTGGGCACTGATGGGTGGTACTGTGGGCACTGGTAGGTGGCGCTGGTGGGCACTGGTGCGTGGCGCTGGTGTGCACTGGTAGGTGGCACAGAAGTCTCTGCAGTGGCTCTCAAGATCAGGACTGATGTCCCTCTCACAGCCGCTGGTGATCGGCTTTTTTTTTCTCCTCGCGCTACTAGCTACTACCATCACATGATCAGCTGTCATTGAGTGATTGGGATCAACCCCTTACTCCGACCTGTGATCAGCCGAGTTTCATAGATTTGCTAATCACAGAGCCCCCTGCAGGGGGCATGCAGGCTGCTCGAGCACGGGAGGACGTCTATGGATGCCCTCCCGGCAAATTAGGTCTGTGCTGTAGCTGTCTTTCGGCTATAGCGCAGATGGGAGGTGGTTAAAGACTCCTTAGCTTCCTAACTGATTGGCATAGAGCAAATGTGGTTCCAACAAAAAAAAACAAAATATCTAGATGTATACCAGGGAACTAAAGACCAGTCAACCCAGCAGCAATAGGTTAAAAAGGTGTCTGAGGGGATGCTAAGGGACACTATTAAAAAAACTGTTACGCCAAATGGTAAGTACCGTATTTATCGGCATATAACACGCACAGGCGTATAACATGCACATTCATTTTAAGAGGGAAGTTTCAGGAAAAAACTTACATTTTAAATAAGGAACTTTGAAGCAAAATAAGGGTCAGTGCCCATCTGCAGCCTCACCATTGCCATCAATGCAGCCTTATTAGTCCACATCAATACAGCCTCACCATTGCCATCAATGCAGCAGCCTCACCATTGCCATCAATGCAGCAGCCTCGCCATTGCCATAAATGCAGCAGCCTCGCCATTGCCATAAATGCAGCAGCCTCGCCATTGCCATAAATGCAGCAGCCTCGTCATTGCCATCTATTGACTTCCTATTACAGAGGCTGCCAAGTAAACAGGAGATTCTCACTGTATGTAATCTGATGGCACTCGTCCCCCCCGCGTTGCCTCCGAGTCAGCTGAAATTGAAGTATTGCCGTATGACACGCACACGCTATTTGCACCCGATTTTCATGGTGAAAAAGTCACCCAGGGTTGCCATGTCCAGAGGAATTTATTGTGTGTATCCGATAGCACGGCTGTTAACTTTTCATTAACCATGATATCATTTATCCAGTTTTTGACTGCTTCAAAGCTGAGAGCTGGGGTTTTCCAAGCTTTTGCTATGATCAATTTAGTTGCAGTAAAAATATGCGATGCCAATTGGCGTTCTGGTCGTAGTAGTTCCGTAATCGGTTACTCTAAAAGGGCCTCATACGGATCTCTCTTTATGTTAGTATTAAAAAGGTTGCAAAGGAGTGCTTAGATTCTGATCCACAATCTGCTTACCCTGGGGCATTTCCACCAAATGTGTGCCATTGTGCCTTCTTGAGCACACCCATGGAAACATAAGGGGAAATAGGATGGAATAAAACACGCCAATCTAGCTGGAGTGTAGTACCATCTATATAACACTTTTTATATAACAATTTGTAAGCATTTTCCAGGAATAAGACGTTTCTGGAGCACTTAGACAGTGCCGCAGTCATGACCTGTCAGTCCTGTGGGTCCAGCCGCTTCCCCAATTCTGCCTCCCACTGGAGATGATATGGTCTCAAGGGTGGCTATTTTGAGCCTATTATTGCTGCATAAAATTAAAGAAACTAAACCCGAGGACTGGGGCCGCCATCTGCATAGACTCTCAAAAGGGGTCAATGTATAGGGAGTTGGCCTAGATTTTATGAGTTGTTGGAGAAGTGTTGGATTTGTAAATAACTATAGTGCTCCCTAAGGGGGATGTCATGGGAAGATCATAAAGATGCGAATGTGATAATCTTAGTGGGGGTAAACATGGAGTGAATAGCCACAAATCCGTTCTCGGACCACCACGCAAATTGCAATGGGCTGTCCTGGTCCGGTGGGAATAATGGACAATGGAGAAGGTGGAGTAGAGAGAGATGCGGGGAAATCAGGCTAGCAGAGTACTTAATCGAATCCCATAACCTGAGTGAGTGGGCCAGACATGGACCAATGCTAGTTGGGCGATGGGCTTTGGGGAGCCAAGGGAGGGAGGCCAATGGTATCGGGTGAGAGTCCACTAGATCAATGGTGGCCCACAACGGCATCTGCTGTTTCTCATGGAGATGTGATAACAGGGCAATAGCTGCCGCTGTGTAATAAGCTTGCAAATTGGGGACCGAGAGGCCACCATTGATCCTGCGGGCATACATAACCTGTTTTTTGATCCTAGGTCTCGTAGAGCCCCAAATAAATTGCATTATTTTACGTTGGTGTATACGTATGATGTGGAGTGGGACATGGACTGGCAATACCCTGAAGTAATATAGCAGCTTCGGGAGATAGGTCATATAGATGGTTGCAATCCTTCCAAACCAGGACAGCGGAAGGGCAGACCAAGAGGTAAGCATTGTTGTTAATTTCCCAAAGAGCATGGGGTAATTAGCTTGATAGAGACCTGAGTATCTCGGGGTAAGCTTAATCCCCAGGTAGCGAGTTTAACCATTGAAAGGGAAAGGCAGATCTTAAAGTTTCTAGCTCAGGGGACGAAAGGTTGATCGACATAGCTTTAGACTTATGCCCTGTACACACGGTCGGACATTGATCGGACATTCCGACAATGATGGGGATGGGAATAGTGGGTATAATCCCTCCCTAGAGGATGAAATTCTCTCCAGATGTCCACTAAGTCATGGTTTTGTAGGGAGTGATTAAATGTTTTAGCGGCTGAGGAGGGGAGCTTATGTTCCGATGGGTAATTGTCAAGAGAAGGATTCAATGTTATGTTAGAGTCTCCTGCTAAGAGGGGGGTACCTTTCTGGTGTGTTTTCAGCAGGGAGCAGATGTGGGTCAGGAAGGGCCCTGGATTTCTATTCGGGGCATAATAAGTCATAATGGTTACATTGTTATCTTGAATGGTGCCCTGCAAGATTAAGTATCTACCATTTGGGTCTGCTAATTGTTTACTGCAAGTAAATGGGACAGATTTGCGTATAGCGATCAGGACTCCCCTCTGCTTGGTCGGGCCATTGACCAAATAAACGTGTGGATAATCTGATAATTTGGGGCAGGAGGAAGAGGAGAAATGCGTTTCTTGTAGGCACGCAATATCTATTCTTTGTTGTTTGAGGTATTTAAATACTTTGACCCGTTTTTGAGGAGAGTTCATACCCTGAACATTCAGGGACAACCAGTGGAGGGTCATGGAGTCAGAGGTGTGTTGCTATTAAATGGTCCAGTCGCGCACCCCGGGGATCGAGAGGGAAAGGGGGAGAAGTGGAGGAAAGAAAAGGTAGGGAAAGAGGGGGGAAAAGGAAGCAGAACATGTGGCTTAAGTGTATCAGAAAGGTTTTGTTGTAAAATAAGCATTAATAACCTAAATGCATCATTTTGTGGACTCAAAGGTCCACAGTAGTGTAGGACCTTGACCAAGACAACAGTCCTAGCCAAGTGTCGTCTCATGGGGGAAGCAGTGGTCCATCGGAACCACCGACCGTTCACAAGAAAAATACATTCAATTAAACATTTTGTTAGCACAGAGTCTGGAAAACTAATAATAAAACATTCTTCAGGAACAAGCTCAAATAGTGTTATTAACCTCTAAAAACTATAACAGCGCAAGGTTTAATTTCCTGGGTCCCCCTGGCCCCCGGAGACGACGAGCAAAAGGCCAGCCATTGCCGGGAGGCCGGACACACCAGTTCGACATTTCCCTACACATGGGCCCCCCAAACCATTAAACTGGGGTGGGGAACCCACGGGCAGGAACATGGGCCACAACCATTTTGGCCATCTGATGGAAGGTACACCACCGAAGAATACCCCCTTGTTATCATATGGTAATCCCAGAGGTAAATGTAAAGGGTAAAGTTTTTATTAAAAAAAAAAAAAAAAAAAAGAGAAAGAAAAAAAAAAAAAGAAGTTATCCATAGTCCCCAACTCTGCAGGAACGCGTGCAGAGGTCCACATCCCTGACCACCATCTCTCAGGTGGGGCAGTCCATGGCGGGGTGGTTACCTCAGTCACTGAAACAAGATGCAGGGTAGGGGACAGACTTGTCAGGAAATGTATTTCAAAGTGTCATAGTGCTCCGAGGAAATAAAATTGTTGGCAGACAGACCAAGTTCGTCGGCTGTGGCAGGGGGCCAGGAGTCAAGGAAAAACAAGGTTATACAAAGGTGTTGCAGATGCGGCTTCAACCATTGTTAGATTTATGGAACTGTTGGGCCTGTAAATCCTGCAGCGCCTGTGAACTTAGTTGAGAGTGCTGAGAGGGCTGTGAGGACCGACGAGGAGGCCGGGCGGATCCCGGCCTGGAGGAGGTGGACGGGACATTCGTCGAGGGTGCAGGCAAGTCCAATTGCAGCTCCTGAAAGTGGCATCTCAGGTCAGACAAGGAGGTGGCGTGGAACTGCCGGCCCAGATGGGAGAATGATAGACAAAACAGGAACCCCCATCTGTACCTGATTCCCTGGGTTTGCAGAATTTGAAGATAGGGTTTGAGGCCCCGCAATTTGGCAACTGTGACTGGCGAGAGATCAGCGAACAGTTGCAGGGGGTTAAAAAAAAGGCGGTAGCCATGCCTTGGAGATCAGTAATGTTTTCCGAAACACGGAACGCGGATACGGAGGTTGTCCCCGTGGGCTCTATTTTCCACATCTTCCAGCTTATCTTTCAGGGCTTCAATTTCAGCTGACATTTTATCCACTTCTTCCTCATGTCCCTCCAAGACTGTAGTAGCCAGGTCCATGCGTTGCTCAAGCTGATTAGTGTGGTGGCCTATTTTTTTAGGGCCCCGCACCATATCTGAGGAGAGCTTATGGGAGGCCGCGGTGATCTCATCCCTTACTATGCTGCGAAATCTAGCTAGCATGTTATCAGTGTCTAGAGGGAGAGGACTCACCAGGTCTGTGGGGAACTGTTGCAAACTGTCAGCAGGCGATGCTGGATCCTCTACAGAGATCTGTGTGGCGTCATCTGGCTCCAGAGGGTCAGGCGCCATCTTGCTTCTCCCTCTGCCTGCAGCTGGAGAGGGCCTGTGTGATTGCCGGTTTTTTGGCTTAGTTTTAGCTGTTTTATACATCCCCGAGAGCGGCCTGAGGTGATCCGGAACCCGCCGAGGTAAGTGAGCGGCGTCCCGGTGTGCTCTGTGGTATGTCAGGCCGGTTTGTTGATTCCGACGGAGCGGAGCGGAGGTACAGAATGAAAAATGTAATTGGTTGCCATGAGTAAAATAACAGTACAACATCAGTATGATATTCATTAAGATTGACCAAACAGAAGGACTCGAATGGGGTAAAACACATTTGAGGAATCGTGGCAACAAAATACCCAATTATTCCTGTGCTTCAAGAGTCTCAAGAGGGACTAGAATGGAGAGGAATTTGTAAGTGAGACTACTTATTGCCACCGAAGATATACCAAATGGTGAATTATGTCCCAAATTGATTAAACCATATAACATCCAAATTAATGCCCGCAACCAGAGGACAGATGATAAAGAACAAACATAAATTAGTAATGTGACCCTATTGCACAATATTGAACATAGCTGCGCAGCCCAGGCCCGATAATAGTAGGATGCCTGCACCCTTTGGAAAAATTGGGTATTGCAATAGGTTCTCAAACCTAAAACATAATAGACAACCTACTTATTGGCCAGAGAATCCGGGAAAGGTTCCCAAAACTCTGAGGTAAATTGTAGTCAGTGAGGATTTAGTAGATGAGCACGTTGATGGAAAGGAAGAGAAGCAATGGAAGATGAAGATGGAATATAAGAGAACAGTAGAAGGGGGAGATACCCGTGTGGGAGACACAGCTTATAATGTCAAGATACAAAAAAATAAATAAAAAAATTTGAAAGATATATGCATGAATAAAGGCCAACTTTCATATAGGTAGCCCAGGGTTTCCAAGTCAGCTCAAATTTCTCAACAGAATTCTGTAGGATGCTTGTCATCTTTTCTTGTGACATTATCCAAGATATTTTCCACTTTCCCATACCAAATGATATAAGAGGGCTCTTCCATGCTCGAGCCATTGTAATTTTCGCTCCGATTAAGATAATCAAATTTTGAGTAGATTTAGAAGTTTTAGCTATTCATAGATTGGGAAGAGCTGTCTTGGAATCTTGGGGCACCAAAACTCCAGTTATCTTGCGGATTTAATGGAAGATTTGATTCCAGAACCCTCTGATTCTGGGGCACTTCTAAAAGATATAAAATGAAACACAGGTGCAGCGCTAATATTATATAATTAATAAGGGGTCTTTGATGGAAATATGGAGCAATCTGATGAAATAGGCGGATTGTTCCTCAGACTCAAAAACCTGTTGGTAAATTATCAATTATATGATATTAGCGCTGCACCTGTTTCATTTTATGATTTTGGGTTTTGTATTGCAGACTTTTGGTGCTGGCCGCTTTTTTTACTTGATTTATTTCAAGCATAACATATTTATTTCTAGCGCAGCGTTTGGCCTTCTGGCCTTTTTTATTCTCACTGCCAAAAGATATGCATAAGTGAACCAGAATGCCCACATTCTCTAAAGCATAGAGGGGAAACTGCTGGATATATTTTTGCAAGGCGAGTGGGTACCATGTACCAGCGGGTAATGACTTTCAAGTTTGCTTCTATCAGAGATATATTTTGGATACTCTTAAAAGGTATGCTTGAAACAGTGATGCCATGTATTTATATCCCAGTCAAAATCAAGATCTTGTTCCCATCCTAGCAAGTTTTTTCCCTGGTCTCCGCTAAGGCCGAATAGATCAAAGAAATGCCTCCTCTCGTCTCCAAGACTTTAGAGCTCCACTGTTCATATGGTGTCACTGTTAAAGGTCTGGGTTTCGTAACCAAAATCGAATTTAGAAAGTGAGAAATTTGGGTAAAGCAACAATTCTCCAAGAGTGGCATCTCTAATTTACTAACACAGTGGCTAAAAGAAAGTGGACCTGAAGAGTTGATGACATTCCTGATCCTATATAAACCTGTCTGTCCACTATTCAAATGCTCGTATGTCATTCCCTGGGGGAAAGCACGGGTTGTGGAAAATATGTGCTAGCAGGTGCCATACTAATGCAATTTTAGGTAGCTTGCGTAGGGAATCACATAATTCTATTGAGTGAGACAAAGTTGGGGAGAGTATCGGGGGTCAGGATTTAGGGTCACTCCATATTAGATTGATTGTCTCTCCAAAGCAACCCAATCAGGTTTAGCACCTCTAGAATAGACAATAGAGATCTGAGTCAAATGAGCTGCCTGGTAATACCACCAGAGATTGGGGAGTCCTAATCCTCCCTGAAACTTGGATCTGCATAGTATATGTTTAGAGAAACGGTGTCCCTTTTTTCCCCCACACACATTTGAACTATGTATGATTGCAGTTAAGAGATCTGGACCTTGATAACTGGGATAGGAAGGGAGCGGAACAAGTAAAGGATACGGGGTAATAATGTCATTTTGATAGCATTGATTCTGCCTAGCCAGGAAAGTCCTAGGGATGACCAGTGTGACAGGTCAGAAGTGAGTTTCTTGATAAGAGGTGGATAATAATGCTATATAGCTGGTCTATAGTAAAGGCCAAGTTAATACCCAAGTAGGGGATTGACTTATTGTCCCAGGTGAAAGAGAAATGGTCCCACAGGCGGTCCACCAAAGCGGGAGAGGTTGATATATTCAGGGCCTGAGATTTGGACATATTGGCTTTGAGGCTGGAGACTTGGCCAAATTTATATTTGTAGCATTTTATAAATGTTAGGAGTTGAGATGAGGGGAGAGGTAACAAATAATAGTATATTGTCTGCGAAAAGGGCACATTTATGTGTAAACGGTCTGGAACGGAAGTCGTGGATATCAGGGTGGTTTCTGATTGCTATAGCCAAGGTCTCTATCGCTATAATGAATATTAGAGGGTATGGAGGGCATCCTTGTCTAGTCGCTCTAGTTATAGAAAAGGGTTCCAAGTAAATGCCTTGCATTCTGACTTGAGCAGAAAGATGAGAGTAGAAAGCAACACTCTAGTGAAGTTAGGACTGAAGCCACATCTGTTAAGGATAGAGAATAGGAAGGGCCAAGAAACCGCGTCACAGGCCTTCTGAAGGTCTAAGGACAATAAGTATCCATCCTGGGGAGGGACCCCATCCCAACCTGACTTCATTAGAGAAATCACATCTCAGACTTTTTTCAGCAGCCAAGGTAAGAGCTAGGTTTAAAGCTAGTTTAGCTGTATCAAATTTAGCTAACATGGCTATAGTGGGGTTACGTTTGTGGGTTTTGTTGAGTGATTTGAACTCCTCATCTTGTCTAGGTCTACTTGACGCTCCCATTTTAACTGAGAGGCTAATTGAATAAGTTTACCATGGATCACCACCTTATGAGCTCCCCATAAAGCTCCCGGTGAAATGTCCACCACATCATTTAGAAGGAAAAACTCCTTCATCTCCTTCTCTAACATGGTGCATCTAACCGGATTGCTCAGAAGGGATTCATTGAGTCTCCATGGGTGTGGACCTGAAGGAGAAGGAGCTTCACTAAGCCTCACTAAGTTTCAACAAAATTAGGGAATGGTCTGACCAAGCTATGTCTATGATGATGACCTGCAATGCCGTACGAATCTCTAAGGTGAGGAGAAATATATGGTCTATCCTCCCATATGTCTTATGTGGGGCAGTGTGTGTAGTCCCATGAAAAAGGGTTCATTTATCTCCAGATATCCACCAGACCTAGAGTATGGGGAAGCCATGCTATGCAGAGGCTTTGTTTAGGGGGCTTCACTAGCTATTCAGACACCTCATAGAGAGGTATTGTAATAGAGTTTCCTGATGTATGCCCAGCTGCTTAGATGGACGTTTGGTTTGCCTAAATGACCTACAGTACCAGGGCCTTGCAAACCAAGAGTGCCTCCACTGGTTGTGAGTGGTAACACTTTAAGATTAGCATCTCTTTGAAAGTTTTTTGAAAGGTTGTAATCACTTATGGTGTATTTTGTTAACCACTTCAGCCCCGGACCATTTGGCTGGCCAAAGACCAGAGCGTTTTTTGAGATTCGGCACTACGTCGCTTTAACTGACAATTGTGTGGTCGTGCGATGTGGCTCCCAAACAAAATTTACATCCTTTTTCCCCACAAATAGAGCTATGTTTTGGTGGTATTTGATCACCTCCGAGGTTTTTATTATTTGCGCTATAAACAAAAAAAGAGCGACAATTTTGAAAAAAAAAAAACGCAATATTTTTTACTATAATAAATTACTCCCCAAAAATATATAAAAAAAAACATTTTTTTTCCTCAGTTTAGGCTGATACATATTCTTCTACATATTTTTGGTAAAAAAAAAAAAAAATTGCAATAAGCGTTTATTGATTAGTTTGTGCAAAAGTTATAGCGTCTACAAAATAAGGGATAGTTTTATGGCATTTTTATTTTTTTTTTTTTACTAGTAATGGCGGTGATCTGCGATTTTTATCATGACTGCGACATTATGGCAGATAGATCAGACACTTTTGGCGCTATTTTGGGACCCTTCACATTTATACAGCTATCAGTGCGATTAAAAATGCACTGATTACTGTGGGGTTAAACAGTAGGGGGCGCTGCAGGGGTTAGGTGTGTACTAGGTATGTGTTCTAACTTTGGGGGGATGGGCTACTCCCGATCACAGAGAGCTGTGATCAGTGTCCTGTCACTAGAAAGAATGGGGAAATGCATGTTTACATCAGCATTTCCTCATTCTTCCTCTCCATGAGATGATTGCGGATATCCCCGCGGATACCCGCAATACCCACACTCACAAAGCTTGCGCACGCCCACAATGCTGCGTCTTAAAGGGCAACACACAGGTACGTTAATATGCCTGTACATGCCATTCTGCTGATGTATATCATCGTGAGCCGTTCGGCAAGGGGTTAAGAGAATAAGTGAGGTAGGTAGAAATTGCCATGTCAGCATCTGTGGGGCATTCTCAAATGGAAGGTCGAGGAGCGCAAGGTCTCTAATATCCAGCAGCTCCGTGGTGTCATCATGGAAGAGTGGAAGAGGAATCCAGTGGCAACCTGTGAAGCTCTGGTGAACTCCATGCCCAAGAGGGTTAAGTCAGTACTGAAACATAATGGTGGCCACACAAAATATTGACACCTTTGGCCCAATTTGGAAATTTTCACTTAGGGGTGTACTCACTTTTGTTGTCAGCGGCTTAGACATTAATGGCTGTGTGTTGAGTTATTTTGAGGGGAGAGCAAATTTGCACTGTTATACAAGCTGTACACTCACTACTTTACACATTGTAGCAAAGTGTAATTTCCTCAGTGTTGTCACATGAAAAGATATAATAAAATATTACAAAAAATGGGAGGGGTGTACTCACGTTTGTAAAATATTGTACCTTGTATAAAAAAGATCTGTGTACTTACTTTTTTTTCTGGTTTGGTCATGTGATTCAGCAGCTCTGGCTCCCCCTGTGTAAAGTCTCGTACACACGCTTATATTTTCGGATGACTGAATGTCCGTTTCGTATGACAGAATACAACATCAGAAGTAACATAATGTGTTGAATAGTTTTGTATGTATTCTTTCATTTCTGAGCATGTGTAGTCTTGCTCTTGCAATTTTTTCGTATGAAAACCATACTAATGAAACAAAAATTAGACATTGGGTTCACATCCGACAAAAATGGTATAGTTTGCATATCCAGCTTTTGTCTGACGAAAAAGCAAAATCGGCTGTCTAAAGCACCGTACTAATGATCCGAAAATCGGCAGACAGCTTGTCGTACAAATTTTTCCATCCGATTTTCGTATCGTGTGCACGGGCCCTAACACAGGGGAGTCAGAGCCCCTGGGCAATGTAACTAAACAAGAAATAAATAAGTAAACAAAACTTTTTTAGCTTAGAAAGGAGGCGCTTAAGAGGAAACATGATCATTATCTATAAAATAATTATTAGTTTCATCTGAAATGGAGGGTTTTTTAATTGCCAGAGAAGCAAGAATGCAGAACTCACTTCCTCAAATAGTGGTATTAACTGGGAGTATTGACAAATTCAAAAAATGTCTATATTTCTCAATGAGCACAATATACAGGGATGTGTATACTCTTTGAATCAAAAACCTAAACTGATACACACATACATACGTTGGTCTGGATGGACCTGTCTTTTTCAACCTCTACCTACTATGTAACTATGTAACACTACATTCTAAGCAGCCTATGGCACCAGGTTTTACTTTTAATTTACCAATGTCTGCTAGTACAGAGAGACTTAAAGGAATAACATGTATATAGTACAATTAAATATGTAGTCATATGAACTTCTCAGATAAAGAAGAAGACAAAATAATAGGACAATTAAAGTTTTGTTGACCTTTGTAATAATCTCCCCTATTGTCATGCATTTTTACATCTCACTAGTTATTATTATTCACATCTTTAAGAACTGCAATAAGGCTTTAGAAAACACCATTGTTTCACCTTGCATCTTCATACTGTATTTTATATAATGTATGTATTACATTTGAAAAAAATATTTTTTCACCAACTTCTTTCCAAGGCAACAGATGCTTTGCTCCAAAAAAATAAGCAAGCCTCAGGATATGTTTGGTCTGTAGTAGTGTCAAATTTCATGGATAATTTAATAGCTAATAATTTTAATCACTGAAAACAAAGACATGATGCATAATGATTGCACAAATGTAGGAGAATTAACCCTGTAGGCTAATGGTATTTTTCAAGAGCCATTAAATTAATTCATTTATTTATTTTTGTCAGTGAACAAAGAAATATAATTTTTTATACTGATGGAAAATAAAAGTCTTACATAGGCGAAAGGGCTGTAGCATTATGTAGTTTCTGATTAATCGGTATTACATAATAGTATAATTTTTTCTGGAGGGAAAATAATAATATATTGTATAATTTTTGGGGGGTAATGTTCCATCCATCAAACATTCCTTGCTAGTAAAACAACAAGGGTATGCATTTGAATAATAAAAGTTGGTATAAGATTCTTTAGATATATTTTTGAATTATGCAAGTAATTACAGAGAAAAAGAAAACTGTCACATTTGCATTACTCTTGCATAAAAAATGACACATTAGTTTTGTTATTTGTGCTTCGCATACTGTAGAAATGCAGATATATTTCTAAGACTCTTGAATGTTTAAAATACAGTTTAAAGACAGAAAGTTATTACAAATGAGTGGATTAATTTGTGGGATTTGACCCAGATTAGGCATAGACATACAAAAGAAATTGGCAAATTGTATCTGCTTTAATTACCTGCTGGTATTTAGTACCACTGCTTTTTTTTTTAAATAATATAATATTCCCTCCCCCCCCCAGACTACACTATTCTAAAGCTGGCCATCCATGGTTAGGTTTTTTCTTCAGCCAGTGGGTTAAATGAAAAAAAAAAAATAACCGATTCCCCCATCCCCACATTCGAGGTGTATGGGAGAATCCTCTCCACTGTGCTATTGTATCCTGACAGCGGGGGGCCTCCCCTGCTGTCAGATTACACAGATCAGTGATACAGCAATTAATTGAGTGGCTTTTATCTGATAGGGCGGTTGCACAGAAGTCGATTGGTAGATCAATACCAATCGACCTCTGTCCAACTGCGATGGCAACTGAGATGGTCCCTGATGATTCAACCAAATTTTGATCTGTTTATACCTTTATACTGCCTGATGTGCACTATAGTAGTGGGCATTACTTAACCAGTTGCCTACCGAGCCATAGCTGAATGATGGCTACAGTGCGGTCGGATAACTCGTACTATGATGTCCTCCCAGAATCATGCTCCCGCGCGCACCCAGGAATGTCCGTGACCATCGGGTCCAAAACGGGATAAAGGGCCAATGACAACAACCCTCTACCACATGATCACCCCGTCCAATGACCGGAGCATGTCCGGTTCAGCTCCTCCCCTCTCCTTACACCTATTGGTACGGTGTACGAGAAGAGGAATGAACCGGGTGCAGCAGCACTGTGGGCTTGATCTGAAGTGCCCATAGCGCTGATCTTTGCCCAACCATGCTCCAGCCATGATCATCCATGCTCCAGCCATGATCTTCCATGCTCCAGCCATGCCCAGTCATGATCATCCATGCTCCAGCCATGCCCAGCCATGATCACCTATGCTGCAGCCATGATCATTCATGCGCCAGCCATGCCCAGCCATGATCATCCATGCTGCAGCCATAATCATCCATGCTCCAGCCATGATCATTCATGCTCCAGCCATGCTCATTCATGCTCCAGCCATGCTCATTCATGCTCCAGCCATGCTCATTCATGCTCCAGCCATGATCATCCATGCCCAGCCATGCTCAGCCATGCTTCATCCATGCCCAGCCATGCTCATCCTCGCCCAGCCATGTCCAGCCATGCTCATCCATGCCCAGCCATGCTCATCCAAGCCCAGCCATGCTCATCCAAGCCCAGCCATGCTCATTCATGCCCAGCCATGCTTATCCATGCCCAGTCATTCTCATCCATGCCCAGCCATGCCAATCCACGGCCAGCCATTCTCATCCATGCACAGCCATGCTCATCCATAGCTCATCCATTCCAATCTGTGCCCATCCATGGCTCATCCATGCCACATCAGTGCTCATCCATGCCACATCAGCTCTCATCCGTGCCACATCAGTGCCACTACAGTGCCCATCAGTGCCCATTAGTGCCTCTAATAGGTAGTCAAATTAGATTTGAAATGTATGCCCTTAGAACGTCTCATGGTGCTCCCTGCATTTTGGGCCTCTGTATGTAGCCAGGCTGTGGAAAAGACTCACACATGTGGTATCGCCGTACTCAGGAGGATTAGCAGAATATATTTTGGGTTTAATTTTTGCTATGTACATGCTATGTGTTACAAATATCTTATAAATGGACCATTTTGTTTAAAAAAAAAATGTGTTTGCATTTTCTTTCCCCATTTTCCAAAAACACGTGGAAAATAAAATGACATGTTCAAAAGACCCATTATGCCTCATAAATAGGGATTAGATGAACACCCCCCAGTTCAGTTCGCACCAGAACATACAGAACAAGCAAAAAATTTGGGCGAACACCGTTAAAGTCTATGGGACATGAACATGAAAAATCAAAAGTGCTCATTTTAAAGGCTTATATGCAAATTATTGTCATAAAAAGTGTTTGGGGACCCAGGTCCTGCCCCAGGGGACATGTATCAATGCAAAAAAAAAGCAGTGAGACAGCAGGGTGCCACTGTCTCACAGCTCAGCAATCCAGTGAGCATGGAGGAGCAGAGTGGAGAGCTGCTGATTGAGAGTCATCAGCTCTCTGCTTAAGGAGCTGTGAGAACCTAGCCATCAGCGATGTTCGATCGCTCAGTGTAGAAGCGCCGGGGGACAGATGCAGCATCGGATCGATGCTGCATCCACCCAGGTAAGTATGATGGGGAAAACCCAGAAACCCATACTTCTCTTTTAAATGTGTCATTTATGTCCTTAGAATGCCTGATGGTGCTCCCTACATGTTGGGCCTCTGTATGTGGCCAGGCTGTGTAAAAGTCTCACACATGTGGTATCACCATACTCAGGAGGAGTAGTAGAATGTATTTTAGAATGTAATTTGTGGTATGCATATGTTGTGTGAGAAATAACCTGTTAATAACAATTTTGTGAAAAAAAGAAAAAAAAATTTCATTTTGCAAAGAATTGTGGGAAAAAAATTAGAACTTCAAAAAACTCACCATGCCTCATACTAAATACACATCAGGTGTGATCAGGTGTGATCAATTTTCAGAGATTGGCACCATAACTTGTAGAATCTATAAGTTTCACAAAGACCAATATACACTTATTTTGGTATTTTTACCAAAGATAAGTAGCAGTTTAAATTTTGGCCCCAAATTTATACAAAAAAATTACTTAATTGCTAAATTTTATAAACAAAACAAAGAAATATGCATTTTTCATTTATAGCGCAAAAAATAAAAAACCCAGTGGTTATAAAATACCACCAAAAAAAAAGCTCTATTTATTTGTGTGAAAAAAGGGACAAAAATGTCATGAGTACAATGTTGCATGACTGAGTAATAGTCATTCAAAATGTGAGAGCACTTAAAGCTGAAAATTGGTCTGGTTAGGAAGGGGGTTTAAGTGCCGACTGGGCAAGTGGTTAAAAAGGGCATGGAGATTAAACTTCCGCTCACCCCTCCTTAAGCACAGCGTAAGTGCTGATGGCAGAAAATACCTAACACACCTCACCCATTTTTTGTTTTCATTTCAATGGTTTTTTATTGAATTTTTCACAGAAACAAAAGAAAATGAAACAAGTGTGAACATTGTGTGTCAAACAGTTGACAAGTAAGTTGAATCATTCAGTTGAATACAAAGGACAGAACCCGGGAGCAATTGAGTGAAGGTTGGAAAAAATTAAATTGCTAAATTATCAGGTAACAGGTGTCTACTCCCTCCCAGACACCATGTGGGATCAAACTGTGTCAGAAAGTGGAGACAACACACTGACTGTCATTATCATCACTTCTGATGTAGCTAGTAAAGTGATGTAGAGACAAAAACTAAAAATAAGAAATAATAAAAAGAAGAAAGACTGAAAAATAAAGGAACAGGAAATAGATATAATTAGTGTAGGTAACAAGATGCACCAGTTGGTAGAAGAGTCAGTATAACAAAATACCCCTTGTTATGTTGTCGCTATAAACATCCATAGGTACTTGCACTGGGTATGAATGTGGGTAGGAAGGTGCACTTGCAAACTGGGAGGTGAGAGGAGAGGGGAAGTGTAAAAAGGATAGTCACCCTATGTTAGTCATTATATATAAGAAATAAAAGTATATATAAAGTATGGATTGGGTTATTAGTTCATGGTGAGCAATTTATCATTCTTTGACTGTACATTTTGGGTTGGATAGCCAGCAATCCCAATTAGCTCTAAAGGATTTGCTCTTGAGGTCGGTGATTGCTAACAGTTTCTCCATCTCCCATTGGTGGTTTAGAGTAAATATAGCATCAGTGGGAGATGGGGATTCGGCTGTGTTCCACAGCCTTGTGATAGTTATTTTTGCTGCTAAAGTTGTGCAATCCCTACTCTCAATTTGGGTGAGAATTTGTGTATTGTTAGATGTAATAAAGCAAATTCAGGGTCGTGATCTATATGTCGGTCGCATATGTCTGACAATATTGGGAAAGTCTTGTTCCTTATTATTCATTCTATGAATTAAGATAAAAAGCCTTCTGTGTGCAGCAGCCTCCCCAGCACCCCCTAATATTTACCTGAGTCCCCTCTCTGTCCAGCAATGTCCATGAGTCCCTCGGCCATCCCTGACACTCCCCCCTGATTGCCTGAGATACCGCAGTGGTGCCATTGGCTCCCGTGGCTGTCAAAGTCAGTTAGCCAATCAGTGGGGGGGGGGGGAAACGACAACTCCATGTCTGAATGGATACACAGAGTTGCAGTTCGGTCAGGGGTCCCCAAAGCAAACTGCTTGCTGTGGGGGCACTCAACAGGAGGGAGGGGCCAGGAGCAGCGAAGAGGGACCTGAGCAGAGGAGGATCTGGGCTGCCCTGTGAAAATCCATTGCAACAGAGCAGGTAAGTATAACATGTTTGTTATTTATTTATTTATTGTATTTTATTTCCTGTAAATTTACTTTAACTTCAGTTTTATTTGGCATGTACTGAGCATTTTTGCTTTATGCAGTAAATACTGCATGAAACAATAGTGAATTAACATTTTCAGGATTGCATGCGGTATTTGGGAAAACACCTAAATACTGCATGTGATCTACTTTTGTGAATGCAGCCCAGTGTTGTAAATTGCAATTTAAAGTAGCATAGTGCTAAATAGCAAAAAATAGCATGGTCATGAAGTGGTATAGATCCTTATGAAGGTAAACTGGTTAAACAGGTGAAGGCATTTAACACCATCTGTCACCCACATATAACACATTTCACATCCTTACCCTAGCAATTTGACAACAATTCACATCTTCAAGCATACAACGCAAACACTTAGTACCTATCCCAGATGTAATGGCACCATGGTGACTGGTCTTTGGCAGTATAACAGGGTGATTTCACTAACTTTTACACCCAATATTCTGGGAAATCAATATTTGCCTTGACACAATGCATAACACTATGATAATTGGATTAAGGTAACTGGGTTAACTGCATGGTTACAAATACTAGGATAAAGCCCTGACACTGATTAGAACCTCGGGAATTCACCATGGTAAGTGGCAAAATATTTCTAACACTGCAGAAGAAGTCATTATGACTATTACTAATTAGAGCATGGCTTGATTTTATAAAATCTTCACAGAAGTAACAAAAGTAATGTTTGCTGATTAGTATCGTGTATGCTTGTGTGTCAAGTAACTACCCCCACAACAGTGCACCACTCATGTAAGTGTTAAGATTGAACATATTTTTACTCACATTTATCAGGATTGTACACTACAGTCTCACAAATTTTGACAATTACCTACAAAAGAAAGGAAATGGTATAAAATCAATAAAACAAAAAGAAAAAACAAAACAGTGTCCTAATTATAGGATGCCCTTTCTGTAATTATTAACAACAGAATCTCAGAATTACATTGCCTGTAAGTTTTAAATTAATTGAGTATATGGCAGTTTTCAGATAGACCTCTCTAAATGGAGCTGCTTTTTATTCATTTTTAAGGGACAATACTTAAAATTTGTCATATGTATTTAAATGTATTTTCTAGAAAAAAAAAAAGATTTTACCATATTGACTATTTTATATTTATATTAAGATTGTTTTATTAATGTAGACAGGCTTGTAAGGAGTTCTTTATGATTGCTGTATTATAAGCATAGAATCTAGGCAGAGTAGAACAGCCAATTTCATCAATTCTGTCAAACAACCAGTGCAAATCAGGTACAATGGGATTAATAAAAGTTATATTTACTATAAGATTGTGGCTTGATTCATGAATGTCTCCATTTATTACTACACATTATTTATTTATGTATTATGTATTTGCACTGATTTGCACTGATTCTTGTTTGAAAACTAATAAATGCAACATTTCTGAACTGGGGATGATAACAGCACACATAAAGCACATAACACATTCTGCATATATTTGAAAAAGGGATGTAATATTCTGTAATTTCCAAAAACGAATAAGATTTTAGTTTGCTGAATCCACCTCACTGATAAAGTAACAACCAGTGGTCACAGTGCTTTACATTGTTGAAAAATCCTGCTTTTGCTTTAAAAAGCATCTCCATGCGAATACATAATATCATATGCACATTTGTATTTAATTCCTGGTTTACAAATACAATTTATAGTTTATTTGTATGTATTATTTGTCTTTGAATGTTCTGTTCTCTTCTGCTCTGTGTGGGCTTGCTGCATTTATCAAATGTAATCTACTATAAATATTTCAAACAACATGAATGCAAGATATTAACATTTGTTCTGTTCATTAGTTACAATAAAGGTTGTACATCAGTGACTATGAAGTTCACAAACTTATGGATGAAGACTTATGAAATCATTCTTATTTAGTTCAACTGTGCTCTAATTTAATATGCGGAATGCGCTAATTACTGTAACTTTGTCAATGTACAAGAATACACATAAAAGTAAAACATAAAAAGCTAATTAAATTTCATAGCCAGTTTGCAAATGCTTCATTTGCAGTTCAGGTACTTATGTGAAAATTTTAATTTGAAGGTGTTGTATCCCAATTTTAAACTTTTATACTTAACCAAACAGAAAGGTAATTAAACCATGATGTGTTTAAGGTACTAATTTTCCATTTTATATGTGAGGTACCTGTAGCTAGAAAGTCTAATGAAATTTCATCATTTGCAAAATAACAGATCGTTTCTGAATGGATAGTTATCAAATCCCATCTGTTTAAAAATAGTGTATTTGCTGCAGTTTTGGACATACAGTACATTTAACACCTTTGCTGCCAGGCCTTGCTCTCCACTTTTAATCCCAGGTGGCCAGACCAATTTTCAAATTTTTCACTGGCTTTCCTTTTTAATTTGTACTCATAGCTTTCAGAGTTTGTAAAAGATGCTGCGCTCCACTTACCCAGAGCAGGCTGGATGATGTACATGTACGTCATCCAGCCTGCCCGTGCTGTTTCCCCCACAGTACATTTACTAGGCGACTAGTGGTTAATAAATAACAATATTTGTAGTCAGAGTCTTCGAGTGAGAAAGTGATACTCCTAAGCACCAAGGCCTGAGTTGTGCCTTGGCCTGGCTGGTCAGTATGCCTGAAAAGAGGGCATACCCTGAATGTAAGAATAAGAAAAAGTATTATGAGTATGTATGAAGACTGGGGGAAACAGGTGGGTGGGAACCCAGAAACACCGATGAGCCCTGGCCTGACAGAGGAGGAGGCTTAAATAGCCCTCTCAGACTCCTCCCACAAATACAGGCTAGCCTTTACACTTGTAGTCAGAGTCTTCGAGTGAGAAAGCGATACTCCTAAGCACCAAGGCCTGAGGTGTGCCTTGGCCTGGCTGGTCATTATGCCTGAAAAGAGGGCAAAAAGACACAAATTTAGGTGAAGAAGGGAAGGTAACAATCCATCAAGTGGAGTAGCGCGTCCCAATGGCAACAGTATATATCCGATAAGTGTCCGCTATGACAGGAGAACCCCCCCAATTCCTGACTTGGTGATGAGACAGAACCCCCTATAGAACCTGCGAAGCTACCCAGAACCCAACTAAATGTCCGGTGAGCGATTGGATAGAGCCTGAAGCCCGAGACGACCCAGCCATGAGAATGAACTGCTTGTGAATGAGAGGATGCATGGGGGAAGGGGAGCAATGGCTGTCCCGAGGAGCCCCTACAAAACGAAAGCCGAGAAAATCGAAACTTCAACCGGACACCAGTGAAGTGCTCAGTGAAACCCCCCCCAACCCCTGGCCTACCCATACTGCTATGGGGAAGTGCAAGGGTGAGTGCCAAAGGACAACTGGCAGGAGTTCAAAATGCTGATGACCTGAATGATGTGCTGGAGTAGGTGGATGAGGCCCATGCACTATGGCAATAAGCATTGTCAACCTGGAGAAACCATGCCAGCCACAGAATACTGGTCCCACCTGATTCGATCGGGTCGTCCTTCAGCCTGTGACCTGGCGACCGAGTCTGAATCCTGAACCGAGGAAGGAGGGCCAGACTCCACCCCGGGGAAATAAGTCCCATGGCATGAAACAATCGTACCCAAAGTGACTGAAACTCCCCTACCTGGAACCGGCTGGGGAACTGAAAAGATGACTGGACTGACGTCCCTGCGCAGTCTTCCAGGCCACATCCTAGTCAAGGGATCAGAGCCGAGAGTGTAATCCAGAATCATGACGACGTTTGCCCAAACCTACCACTTAAGGACCAACAAGGGGATGATGGAAGCCAATACAGCCCAACCTGAGAACATGAACAAGAGAAATGACAGACAACAAGACATAAGAACAACAACGCCCCTCTGTGCCTACCTAAGTATGAGAATATGAGCAGAAATGTCAAGACCACTGCGCGTGAATGAACCTGATGATGAATCCCCCCTCCTTGTGTAAATGGTGAGTGAGCCCGAGTAACCAGTAGCGCAGAGACAGGTAGATAAACTGAAAACTCAGGGCTGGTGTACCCACAGACCGTGGTGGGTGATTGTACAGGTGTGGTGAATGAACGTGCATCGTATGACGTATGGTATACAGGCAAGAAGATTGTGGACAACAATTATTAACACGAAACCTCAGCCCGTATGGATCTGTAGACATGACAGATCCTGACATGTGAGCCCTAGCTAACTGACCCAGGTACAAACATGAACAAAGATACGATGAGACATGACAAACAACAAAGATAAAAACAGCTACTGGAGTATGCCATGACTAAACAACAATGCCCCTCTGAGAAATGGTGAAGGCTGAAACACCAAGCCTGAAACGCTATGACCGAAATGCTGAGACTGAACGCTGAGGCAGAAACGCTATGACAGAAATCCTGGGGCAGAAACACAAGGACAGTGACGCTATGACAGAAACCGCTTATGACAGAAATGCTGAGACTGAACGCTGAAGCAGAAACTCTATGACAGAAAACGCATGGACAGCAACGCTATGACAGAAATGCTGAAACTGAACGCTGAGGCAGAAACGAAATGACAGAAATCCTGGGACAGAAACGCTATGACAGAAACGCTGAAGCCGAAATGCCATGACAGAAATCCTGGGGCAGAAATGCAAGGACAGCAATGTTAAGACAGAAACGCTGAAACTGAACTCTGAGGCAGAAACAAAATGACAGAAATCCTGGGGTATAAACGCTATGACAGAAACACTGAGACTTAAACATTGAAGCAGAAATGCCATGACAGAAATCCTAAGGCAGAAACGCTGAGGCAGAAATGCCATGACAGAAATCCTGGTGCAGAAACGCAAGGACAAAAAACATCCCTGGGAATTACAGACCAGTTAGCCTCACATCAATAGTATATAAACTCTTGGAGGGGATGATAAGGGACTATATACAAGATTTTAGTAATAAGAATGATATCATTAGCACTAGCAGTAATCAGCATGGATTCATGAAGAATCGTTCTTGCCAAACCAATCTATTAACCTTCTATGAGGAGGTGAG
Organism: Aquarana catesbeiana; assembly: GCF_042186555.1. NCBI lineage: Eukaryota > Metazoa > Chordata > Amphibia > Anura > Ranidae > Aquarana > Aquarana catesbeiana. Next base: position 784,633,299 of record NC_133324.1, on the reverse strand, counting down.
TTGCCATCTAGATAAAGGAAGGCCCGTAGACGTGGTGTATCTGGATTTTGCAAAAGCATTTGACACAGTTCCCCATAAACGTTTACTGTACAAATTAAGGTCCGTTGGCATGGACCATAGGGTGAGTACATGGATTGAAAACTGGCTACAAGGGCGTGTTCAGAGGGTGGTGATAAATGGGGAGTACTCAGAATGGTCAGGGGTGGGTAGTGGGGTTCCCCAGGGTTCTGTGCTGGGACCAATCCTATTTGATTTGTTTATAAACGACCTGGAGGATGGGATAAACAGTTCAATCTCTGTATTTGCAGACGATACTAAGCTAAGCAGGGCAATAACTTCTCCACAGGATGTGGAAACCTTGCAAAAAGACCTGAACAAATTAATGGGGTGGGCGACTACATGGCAAATGAGGTTCAATGTAGAAAAATGTAAAATAATGCATTTGGGTGGCAAAAATATGAATGCAATCTATATACTGGGGGGAGAACCTCTGGGGGAATCTAGGATGGAAAAGGACCTGGGGGTCCTAGTAGATGATAGGCTCAGCAATGGCATGCAATGCCAAGCTGCTGCTAATAAAGCAAACAGAATATTGGCATGCATTAAAAGGGGGATCAACTCCAGAGATAAAACGATAATTCTCCCGCTCTACAAGACTCTGGTCCGGCTGCACCTGGAGTATGCTGTCCAGTTCTGGGCACCAGTCCTCAGGAGGGATGTACTGGAAATGGAGCGAGTACAAAGAAGGGCAACAAAGCTAATAAAGGGTCTGGAGGATCTTAGTTATGAGGAAAGGTTGCGAGCACTGAACTTATTCTTTCTGGAGAAGAGACACTTGAGAGGGGATATGATTTCAATTTACAAATACTGTACTGGTGACCCCACAATAGGGATAAAACTTTTTCGCAGAAGAGAGTTTAATAAGACTCGTGGCCACTCATTACAATTAGAAGAAAAGAGGTTTAACCTTAAACTACGTAGAGGGTTCTTTACTGTAAGAGCGGCAAGGATGTGGAATTCCCTTCCACAGGCGGTGGTCTCAGCGGGGAGCATTGAAAGCTTCAAGAAACTATTAGATAATCACCATAATGACCGCAACATACAGGGATATGTAATGAAATACTGACACATAATCACACACATAGGTTGGACTTGATGGACTTGTGTCTTTTTTCAACCTGACCTACTATGTAACTATGACAGCAACGCTAAGACAGAAATGCTGAAACTGAACGCTGAGGCAGAAACCCATAACAGAAATCTTGGGGCAGAAACGCAACGACAGAACGCTGAGGCAGAAATGCAATGACAGAAATCCTGGGGCAGAAGCGCTATGAAAGAAATGCTGAGACTGAACGTCGAGACCGTAATGCTTGGGCAGAACACCATGACAGAAAAACGCCATGACAGAATTCCTGGGGCAGAAACGCTATGACAGAAATCCTGGGGCAGAAATGCTGTGGAAAAAACCCTGGGGCAGAAACGCTATGACAGAAATGCTGAGACTGAACGCCTAAATGGAAATGCTGGGGCAGAACGCTGTGACAGAAATGCTGGGGCAGAACACTGTGACAGAAATGCTGGGCCAGAACACTGCAACAGAAATGCTGGGCCAGAACACTATGACAGAAATACTGAGGCCGAAAGCTATAACAGAAATGCAGGGGCTGAATGCTACAACAGAAACCCTGGGACAGAAAATGCTATGACAGAACTGAGGCAGAAACGCTATGACAGAAACCCTGGGGCAGAACCGCTATGACAGAAATGCTGAGCAGAACCACTATGACAGAAATGCTGTGGCAGAAAATCCTATGACAGAAATCCTGGGGCAGAAAAATGCTATGACAAAAGCTGGGTCAGAACCGCAGTGAACATAAATGCAGGGGCAGAATGCAGTGAACATAAATGCAGAGACTGAACGCCAAGACAGAAATGCTGGGGCAGAACGCTATGACAGAAATCCTGGAGCAGAAACGCAGTGGACATAAATGCTGAGACAGAAATGCTGGGGCAGAAACGCTATGACAGAAATGCTGGGGCAGAAAATGCTATGACAGAAAGCCTGGGGCAGAAAAAACGCTATGACAGAAAACCTTGGGGCAGAAACGCTATGACAGAACTGGGGCAGAAAACGCTATGACAGAACTGAGGCAGAAACGCTATGACAGAAACCCTGGGGCAGAACCACTATGACAGAAATGCTGAGCAGAACCACTATGACAGAAATGCTGGGGCAGAAAATGCTATGACAGAACTCCTGGGGCAGAAAAATGCTATGACAAAAGCTGGGTCAGAACCACAGTGAACATAAATGCAGGGGCAGAATGCAGTGAACATAAATGCAGAGACTGAACGCCAAGACAGAAATGCTGGGGCAGAACGCTATGACAGAAATCCTGGGGCAGAAACGCAGTGGACATAAATGCTGAGACAGAAATGCTGGTGCAGAACGCTATGACAGAAATCCTGGGGCAGAAAATACTATAACAGAAACCCTGGGGCAGAAAAAACGCTATGACAGAAAACCTTGGGGCAGAAATGCTATGACAGAACTGGGGCAGAAACGCTATGACAGAAACCCTGGGGCAGAACCGCTATGACAGAAATGCTGGGGCAGAAAACGCTATGACAGAAATCCTGGGGCAGAAAACGCTATGACAGAAATTCTGGGGCAGAAATGCTGTGGAAAAAACCCTGGGGCAGAAACGCTATGACAGAAATGCTGAGACTGAACGCCGAAATGGAAATGCTGGGGCAGAACGCTGTGACAGAAATGCAGGGGCAGAACGCTGTGACAGAAATGCTGGGCCAGAACGCTGCGACAGAAATGCTGGGCCAGAACACTATGACAGAAATACTGAGACCAAACGCCACTACAGAAATGCAGGGGCTGAACGCTACAACAGAAACCCTGGGGCAGAAAACGCTATGACAGAACTGAGGCAGAAACGCCATGACAGAAACCCTGGGGCAGAACCGCTATTACAGAAATGCTGAGCAGAACCACTATGACAGAAATACTGGGGCAGAAAACGCTATGACAGAAATCCTGGGGCAGAAAAATGCTATGACAAAAGCTGGGGCAGAACCGCAGTAAACATAAATGCAGGGGAAGAACGCAGTGAACATAAATGCAGAGACTGAACGCCAAGACAGAAATGCTGGGGCAGAACGCTATGACAGAAATCCTGGGGCAGAAACGCAGTGGACATAAATGTTGAGACAGAAATGCTGGGGCAGAAACGCTATAACAGAAATGCTGGGGCAGAAGATGCTATGACAGAAAGCTGGGGCAGAACGCTATGACAGAAATCCTTGGGGCAGAAAATGCTAAAACAGAAGCTCTGGGGCAGAAAAAACGCTGTGACAGAAAACCTTGGGGAGAAATGCTATGACAGAACTGGGGCAGAAACGCTATGACAGAAACCCTGGGGCAGAACCGCTATGACAGAAATGCTGGGGCAGGAAACGCTATGACAGAAATCCTGGGGCAGAGAATGCTATGACAGAAATGGCGGGGCAGAAAATGCTGTGACAGAAATGCCGGGGCAGAAAAACGCTATGACAGAACTCCTGGGGCAGAAACGCCATGATATGAACACTGTATCTAAAGTGGTGCATGCCTGGGAGGCGTGCGGGGATTTCCCCCCCATGATGCCCCATGTGAGTACCGGGAGATGAGCAGGCGGGTGAGCGCCCCCCCATGAGAACTGGGAGGTGTGCGGGCATCCCCTCCATGCTTGGCATAGTTCCAAGGAGGTGAACTGGTGGGTGAGTGGCAAGTGGGTGGGTGATGGATGGATGGACGCCACCCCCCATGAGCGCCGGGAGAAGCAGGCGGTCAGCTCCCACGATGCTGGCAGGAAACAGGGATGAAAAGGGGAAGCGAGCGCCCCCCACCGCTACCATGCAGAATTGAGCCAGGCTGAGGTGATGGAAGGATGGACAGCCCCCACCCCACCCCCTGCATGAACGCCAGGAGAAGTCGGCAGGCGGCACCCTGGCCAGATGAAGCCGTGGGTGGTTGGAGGATGGATGGATGAACGCCCCTCTTCCCGCTCCCCACCCCCCGGCATGAGCGCTGGGAGAAGCGGGGGGGGCGGCTCCCACGGCACTGGCAGGAACACAGGGGTAAGGAGAGAAGCAGGCGGCGGGATTGAGCTCAGCTTATGGGATGGATGGATGCCCCCCCTGCTCCCCCCGGCATGAGCGCCAGGAGAAGCGGGTGGGCGGCTCCCACGGCACTGGCAGGAACACAGGGATAAAGGACAGAAGCAGGTGGTGGCGGGATTGAGCTCAGCTGAAAGGATGGATGGACGCCCCCCCGCATGAGCGCCGGGAGAAGCGGGCGGCCAGATGAAGCTGTGGAGAAAGTGGGTGGAGGAAGAAAGGATGGATGGACGGTCATATGGCCCCCCAGGATTGAGCCAGGCTGAGGTGATGGAAGGACGGACAGCCCCCCCCACCTCCTGCATGAACGCTGGGAGAAGCGGGCGGGCGGCACCCTGGCCAGATGGAGCCGTGGGTGGTTGGAGGATGGATGGACGAACGCCCCCCTTCCCGCTCCCCACCCCCTGACATGAGCGCTGGGAGAAGTGGGCGGGCACCCCCCCATGATGCTGGATGGAATATGGGCTGAAGGGGAGGACGGGCGGGGTGGCCCCCATGATGCTGGTGGAACCCAGGGATGACGGGGGGATGGGCGGGCGGTCCCCTGGTGGTGTTTTAAGAGAGGAAGCAACATCATAGCGGCAGCCGACTGCCGCTCTGTAAGGAGGCTGGAAGTGAGGTACGTCCACCCAGAAACCCCTACACTGCCCCCTAGTGGTTAACCCCTTCACTGCCAGTGTCATTTACACAGGAATCAGTGCATTTGTATAGCACTGATTGTCATTTATACAGCAATTGTCCCAAAAATGTGTAAAAAATGTCCGATGTGTCCGCCATAATGTCGCAGTCACAATAAAATTGATGATCGCCGCCATTACCAGTAAAAAAAAATAATATTAATAAAAATGTCATAAAACTATCCCCTATTTTGTAAACTCTATAACTTTTGCGCAAACCAATCAATAAACGCTTATTGCGATTTTTTTTGCCAAAAATATGTAGAAGAATACATATCGGCCTAAACTGAGGAAAAAAAATGTTTTTTTTAAATATTTTTGGGGGATATTTATTATAGCAAAAAGTAAAAAATAATGCGTTTTTTTCAAAATTGTCGCTATTTTTTTGTTTATAGTGCAAAAAATAAAAACCGCAGAGGTGAACAAATACCACCAAAAGAAAGCTCTATTTGTGGGAAAAAAAGGACGTCAATTTTGTTTGGGAGCCACATCGCACGACCGCGCAATTGTCAGTTAAAGCGACGCAATGCCGAATCGCAAAAAATGCTATGATCAGGAAGGGAGTAAATTCTTCCGGGGCTGAAGTGGTTAATGCTGGCTGCTCAGTGATCTAATGTTGCTGGTGGACAAATCGACAAATCCTCACAGGGGAGGGGTATTTTGTTAAAAGGGGGGTCTATTGTTGCTGGGGTGGATCCATTGTTGCTGGGGGGTTATTTTGTTGCGGGGGTCTATTGTTTCTGGTAGACAAATCTTCTCTGGGAGGTATTGTTGCTGAGGTGGATCTATTGTTGCTGGGGTGAATCTGTTGTTCCTGGGGTGCATCCGTTGCTGTTAGGGGGTATTTTGTTGCAGGTGTGGATCTATTGTTGCTAGGGGGGGTTATTTTGTTGCAGGGGGTCCATTGTTGCTAGGGTAGATCTATTGTTGCTGCCGAACAAATCCTCTCGGGGTGTATTGTTGCTGAGGTGAATCTGTTGTTACTGGGGTGATTCTGTTGTTCCAGGGGGGTATTTTGTTGCAGAGGTGGATCTATTTTTGCTAGCTACAGGGGATCTATTTTACTGCTTTTCATGTTAACAAATTCAATACAAATTACTTAACACCACAAAATGATATTTCACTCTGTATTCTCTAAAAGGGGTGATACTGGGTGGTGGGTAGGGAGTGGAACCAAGGAACGGTGGTGGGAGATGGGTAGGGGGCCGAGACCAAGGTTAACTCAGAAGGAGGGAGTACCTACACCTGTTCCCTGAAAAAAAGGCCTGGTACTAGGTGCTGTTCTATTTATTCTATATGTAAGTGATATAACTAAAGAGTTGGTGGGTAAGGTACAGTACAGTATGTATTTTTGCTGATGACACAAAGGTGTGCAATAGGGTTGATATGCACCTTGGAAAAAAAATCCCCTGATAGAGTACAATATTGAGGGTACAGTGTTGGCCAGCACCACAGAGGAAAAATATTTGGACAAAGTTATTTTAGATGATTGCAAAATAAGCAAAACATGTGATCAGACAGTGGGAAAAGTGTATATAATTCTAGAATACACCAATAGAGGGATTACAAGCAGGAGGACAGAACTCCTGATTGCCCTATATAGATCCTTAGTTAGATCTAATTTAGAATTCTGTTGTATAGATTCACTAAAACTGAAGAGTGCAAAATCAGGTGCAGCTCTGCATAGAAACCAGGTTGCAGGTTTTTTTTTCCGTCAAAGCCTAATTGAACAAGCTGAATTTAAAAGCCGATTGTCTACCTTGCACAGTTGCTCTGTCCAGTTTTAGCAAATCAATCCCTGTGTCCAGCTCTGGAGACCTCACTTACAAAAAGATATTGATAAGTTAAAAGAAATCCAGAGACTGGTAACAAAAATGGTGAAAAGTCTGGGGGATGAAATATATCAAGAGAGACTGCAGGAACTGACTATGTACAGTCTGGAAAAAGAAGGGAAAGATGAGACATGATTAAAACCTTTAAAGCGTTTGTTACCCTAAATTTAAAAAATGGATCCGGTTCCCTTAAAGCATGTTATACAGCACAGTGCTTGTGCTGTGTAATTTGACCCCCCGTATCACCTGAAATACCTGCCTGGTTTTGCCCTCCCCTCTGTTAACTGACCATAGTTTATCATGGCTGCTGAGCCCTGACACCGTGGTCAGTTTACGTGCTTCTGTTATCTGCAGCCCTGATCTCCTGTATCCTCCTCTGTCCTCCTCCCCCCTCCCTCCCTGCCTGTCAGCTCCATCCACTCCACGATCCTCCCCTCCTGCTGCTCTCATATCTATTGTATAAGCATGCCATCCCCTCTGTTATATAATATAATATAATATAATATATGTGCCTGGGCTGTATAAAAAAATGCAGATTATACCTTATTTCAGAGCATCTGCTGGTGCTCACATGACTCCTCAGATCTCTCTCCTCTCTTCTCCCCTCCCCCTGGCTGATATCAGTGGCAGTGCTCAGCCCTGCCCATTATAGCTGTCAGCCAGGCAAAGGAGAGAGTCGGGAGTCATGTGAGCGCCAGGAGATGCTCTGATATCAGGTATAATCTGCATTGTTTTTATACAGTAGGGGCGCATAGCGTTATATAACATAGGAGATGACGTGCTTATACAATAGTGGATTAACATCCACTTTAAATACATCAAGGGGGTAAATAAGTTTCTTATTTTCGTATTTTAAACTTGAACACAGGGACATGACCTCAAACTAGCAGGTGGGAAGTTTTAAACTAATCTGTGTAAGTATTATTTTACCAAAAGAGTTGATGCTTGGCATAGACTTCCAGCAGAGGTAGTGAGTCAGTCAACAGTAAGTGGATTCAAGCATTTTTGGACAAACATAGATCTATACTATAGATCAGCTGTCATTAAATGGCGGCCCATGGTCTGAGTACGGACCAAGCAATGCTCCTGCCCGGACCGCCAGTGTAGTGCCGAGTTATAGTAGTCACTGATTTGCTGGGACCATGGGTTTCCCAGCAACCAGTGATGTCATGTGTGTGTGCCCTGTCCCCTGCTCCTGACCACAGTTCTCCCTCCCAGCTCTCACTCCCAGCCGGGCCAAGAGTCGGGGGTGTGATGTCTCATGCACATCCCACTCCCTGCTGATCGTGGCTCCCGTCTCCTGGATCTCACTCCTTGTAAGGTATATCTCAAAGCTTCTGTCCCCTGTAGCTTGTCAATTGTTCTGACTCCTGCAAGCAAGGTATGTGGGGCTTATTTTTTCCTAAGGTGATTGCTGATGGGCATATTTTTTAATGTACACACTGATGGGCATTTTCTTTAATGTGCACACTGATGGGCATATTTTGTTATGGGGAACACTGATGGGCACATTTATTTGTACCCATCAGAGTGCCCCCTAACATAAAGTATGCCCATCAGGGTGTTCCTATCAGCACGCTACTTATTTTATGTTAAAGGGCACTCTGATGGGCACATTTTATGTGAAGGGGCACGCCGATGGACATTTTATTTAAAGAATTTTGGATGAAACCCTGTGAGCTGCTATAAGCTGCTATGAGCTGCTCTGTGATAATACAGAATATTTAAAATTTAGTGCAGAGCTATTACAAATATCAAAGAGTGCAAAAAAATATATACGTAATGTACTCCTCACTTTACACTCTGCCTCTGGAAAGGCTTATAATATCCACTGTCGCTGGTTTTCTACAGAATTGTCACCTATACCTTTCCATCCCTCACATATTACGGGCTTTAACTGATTGTATGTTCTGCTTATTCTTTCTGTACACCTTGTAAAACTCCAATAAAATGTTAAACAAGAAAAAAAAAAATTATATATATATATATATATATATATATATATATATATATATATTTATGGTCGGAGCCCTATGTCCGATATGGACATAGATAACACTTATAATAAAGATAAGACTTACCATCGGAAATAGACCTGGAAGTGTGGACTTACCATATGAAATGGACCTGAAAGTGTGCCTTGGTCTAATGGCCGGTATGCCAAAATAAGGGGGCATACCCTGGTTTTAAGAAATGATTATTCTGTAGAGAGAAATGAGATGAAATGAATGAAATGAAATGAATGCCTTGAAATGGGGATGGGAGGGTGGGTATCGCGCACAGGAAACCGACAAGCACCACAGGTGAGCGGGCTGCTTAAATACCCACCGGGCTCCTCCCATAAATTCAGGCCACCATACTGGCCTTCCTACTTATGGTCGGAGCCCTATGTCCGATATGGACATAGATAACACTTATAATAAAGATAAGACTTACCATCGGAAATAGACCTGGAAGTGTGGACTTACCATATGAAATGGACCTGAAAGTGTGCCTTGGTCTAATGGCCGGTATGCCAAAATAAGGGGGCAAAAACATTCAGGTAGGGATATAATATATAATTGGTTTTCAGGTATTCATTGAGCCAATTTGGAGAATGCCTGTGCCATCTCTACTTGAGGATTGGGTATATACCGGGCGACGCAGGCTGATTTCCATCTGCCTAGTCTTTTGATGATGTGGTCTGGAACCCCCTGGCGGGTTGCTGCGGAGGCTGCTCCGATGCGGAAGGAGTGTCCGGAGTACTGACTGGGTTTAAGGTGAAGATTGCGGAGAAGTATCCTTATGTGTTTTACAAAGTGACATGCGTTTAAGGGTTTAACTGGGAATGGTAGAAGAGGACTGGTGTCCGATTGTTCAGGCAGGAGTGAGAGGAGACGGTTAAGTACGGTGACTGGACACCAGCTGTTATTGGTTCTGTAGAGGTGAAATGTCCACTCCAGAGCCTGTTTCCTGGGTTTAAGAAACCTCGAGGTGAAGGATGAAATGGTCTTGGTGGCGAAGCAAGTGCCGTCTGCGTAATACTTGGTCTGTGGGGTGGTTATAGGTGAACCCGTAGTAAGCCAACTATATGGCTGCTTGTAGGACCATGCTGGGCAGCAGACCGAATGGCGAAGTAGCCAGAATAGTCGACATATCCCTGAAGATGGGCCCCGTAATGGGTAAGCGCTTAGTACTAATCACTGGTTGTTGTTTCTGGATGCCCCTTAGGATGGCTCGTATAGCGTGTGATGAGAACAGTGAAGATTTTGTGGGGTCTTCCAGGGTCACGAAATGTTGTATGCCGGCTAGGTATAGCCGAATGGTATTGTAAGATAAGGCCAGCTGAGTGTGGCAGTATGAAATGAAGGCCAGTACCTGTTTGACATCTATTGGTCCTTTACGGCAGGATGTGAGAAATTTATTGAACGCCTTTCAAGCTGTCTGGTAGGCTTTGAGTGTGTTATGAGAGAGTGAGTGATTGATGAGCTGCGTTGCTCCTTGTAAATGTTAAACTAGTCCAGGGTCAGTTGTGACCAGGCAGGGATAGGGGCCGACACTGGATCGGCTCCGGGAACCTGTTTGAAAAGGAGGTGTAGTTAGAACGTGACAGTGCGTCAGCAGCTAATTGTGTCTGCCTGGAATAAATGCACAGTGTATGTTAAACTGATGCTGTAAGAACAGTTGTACCAATCTGCGCAGGAAGGACATGACTGCTGGGGAATTGGACCTGCCTTTGTTGATGTCTGCCGTGGCCTGATTGTCGGTGGTGAAGATTACGGTTTGCCCTGTCCAATGGTGACCCCAGAGTTGTGCAGCTGCCACCATGGGATAGAGTTCGAGGAGGGAAGATGTTTTGAATAAGCCGGGTATCAACAGTATCTGTTGAGGCCAGGGTCCTGAAAACCAATGATGGCCAAAAATTGCAGCGAAACCTGTGGTGGCTGCAGCGTCTGTCACCACCTGGGGTGACAGGGCTGAAACCATGGGTATAATTAGGGATATGCCATTCCGGGAGGACGGAATTCGTCCCACATAGATAGGTCCGCTATTGCTGCGGAGTCTAGATTTAAGATCTGATCGGGGTCTTGTGTTTCTGGCAGGAATCTCAGCAGGCGTGACACGAAGGTGCGGCCTTGTGGAATAATTCGTATGGCGAAATTCAGCATTGCCAGGAGAGATTGCAACTGCTTCTTGGTACACCCCTTGGTGTGGGTGAATTTGTGAAGGACCGCCTTAATGCGGGTTAGTTTGTCGAGGGGGAGACTGGCTTGCATAGCGCAGGTGTCTAAGTTGGCCCCCGAGAAAGGTGATGTTATGTGCTGGGCCTTCTACTTTGTGCTCGGTGATGGGAAGATTGGGTTTTCCGAATATCGCTCTGAGTTTGTCGAGGTCTCCTGGGGGCTTGCTGGGAGGTTCTATTAGTAGGAAGTCGTCCAGGTAATGGATGACTTTTGTCACTGAGCCTTGTGTAACAGTGTACAAGCAAGAGACTGAGCGAATGTGTCGAAGAGCCAAGGGCTGCTCTTCGAACCGAACGTCAGTTTTGTGGCCAAATAATATGCCTCCTTCCACTTGATGCCACGCCAGCACCAAAGGGATGGATGGATAGGCAGGAGCTTAAAGGCATCCGAGATGTCGGTTTTGGAAAGCCAGGCACCTGTACCTGCTTTGATGACTGCTTGTATCGGCATGTCTACGGAGGAATATTTTAGGGAGAATTCTTCGGAGGGAATCAGGGAATTGAGACTGGGGATGTGGGAAGAATGAGGCGCAGACAGGTGGTACCCCAAACGTAATTTATTTGTGAATTTGCCCTTGACTAGCCCCAAATAGGGCTGACTCTCCAAGTGCTGAAAGGGGGCTGAGTGAAAGGCCTATAACGTACTCTCGGTCTAGTTCTGTTTGTAAGAGCCGATCTATGGTTTGTTCGTCGATGGCTGCTGAACGAATATTCCCACATTCGTACGTACTGTGAGGTAGTGAAATGAGGCCTGTGTGAAAGCCGACAGAGGGGCCGTGAAGTCTTCGCTTCCGGCCTGTGACATGATTTGATCTGATGAGAATATCCTGTTTTTGAGCTCGTATATTTTTTTTTTTTTTTTTTTTGTGAGAACGAAATGATTCGAAATGCTTGCCTTGATGTTTGAAATGACTGAACTGCATGACAAAGGTCCGGCCTGGCCGTGTCGTGACTGATGCGACCGTGAACCGGGCCCTGGAGCATGCACTGAAACGAGGCAACAGAAGAAACATTGGTGCACACCGGGACGAATCGGTGCTTGTTTGATGCATCTGGATTCGAATCGGAGCGCAGCATGAAATGAAATGAGAGAAATGTTTACCTTGACCGAGGCTTGAATTGGTTGTGCCGTGTTTTGCGACTGGCAACCGACCGAGCTCTGGTATAGGTATGGATTTTTTTTTTTTTTTTTGAGGAAAATGAAAAGGTGACAATTCGTGAAGGGATTGCTAAGTAACTTGAAGCAATGATTTGTATGATGCTTGCAATCTTGTGACAATGAAATGATTCGAAATGTTTGCTTTGATTGTGAAATGAATGAACTGCATGACAGAGGTGCGGCCTGGTCGTGTCACGATTTGTTCGACCGTGAACCGGGCTCTGGAGCATGTATTGAAATGGGGCAACTGAAAATATTGGTGCTCCTGGGACGAATCGGTGCTTGTTTGATGCATCTGGATTCGAATAGGAGTGCAGTATTAAATGAAATGAGAGAAATGATTGTTTTGACCGCGGCTCGAATTGGTTGTGCCGTGTTAGCGACTGGCAACTAACCGAGCTCTGGTATAGGTATGAAATGCGATCGGAACCAGTGATGCATGCCGTGACGAATCGGTGCACCTCAGATGCGACTGGTTTCGAAACGGTGATGCGTTGTGGGAGTGAAATGGTAGAAATTGCATGACAGAGATGTGGATCAATCCCCCGATGTCTGCGATTAGCTATGATCTGGACTCTGGAGCATGTGTCAGAAATGTGGCCAATCCTGGGCACGCCGAGACGAATCGGTGCATTTTCATGCGACTGATTTCATGTCGGAATGTGATACGTGGAAATGAAATGATAACCATGACAGAGGTACAAATGACTGATAACGTAACTCTGGAGCATGTATAGAAATGAGGCCAATCCTGGGGCACGCCGAGATGAATCGGTGCATTTCATGCGACTGAATTCATGTCGGAACGTGATACATGGAAATGAAATGATAACCATGACAGAGGTACGAATGACTGATAAAACGTAACTCTGGAGCATGTATAGAAATGAGGCCAATCCTGGGGCACGCCGAGACGAATCGGTGCATTTTTCATGCAACTGAATTCATGTCGGGACGTGATACATGGAAATGAAATGATAACCATGACAGAGGTACAAATGACTGATAACGTAACTCTGGAGCATGTATAGAAATGAGGCCAATCCTGGGGCACGCCGAGATGAATCGGTGCATTTCATGCGACTGAATTCATGTCGGAACGTGATACATGGAAATGAAATGATAACCATGACAGAGGTACGAATGACTGATAAAACGTAACTCTGGAGCATGTATAGAAATGAGGCCAATCCTGGGGCACGCCGAGACGAATCGGTGCATTTTTCATGCAACTGAATTCATGTCGGGACGTGATACATGGAAATGAAATGATAACCATGACAGAGGTACAAATGACTGATAACGTAACTCTGGAGCATGTATAGAAATGAGGCCAATCCTGGGGCACGCCGAGCTGAATCGGTGCATTTCATGCGACTGAATTCATGTCGGAACGTGATACATGGAAATGAAATGATAACCATGACAGAGGTACGAATGACTGATAAAACGTAACTCTGGAGCATGTATAGAAATGAGGCCAATCCTGGGGCACGCCGAGACGAATCGGTGCATTTTTCATGCGACTGAATTCATGTCGGGACGTGATACATGGAAATGAAATGATAACCATGACAGAGGTACGAATGACTGATAAAACGTAACTCTGGAGCATGTATAGAAATGAGGCCAATCCTGGGGCACGCCGAGACGAATCGGTGCATTTTTCATGCGACTGAATTCATGTCGGGACGTGATACATGGAAATGAAATGATGACCATGACAGAGGTACAATTGACTGACAATAACGTAACTCTGGAGCATGTATAGAAATGAGGCCGTAATAACTGGGGCACACCGGAACGAATCGGCGCATCTTTGGTGCGACTGGATTCGAATCGGAGCGCGGTAGGTGACTGAAATGAGAAATGATTTGAAAATGTCAGAAATGAGTTCAGAAATGTTTTCAGAAATGAGAAATGATTTGAAATGTCCGAAATGAGTTTAGAAATGTCTCAGAAATGAGAAATGATTGGTATCAAACTAACTTGATTTGATCATTTACAAAATTGCGACTGGCTATGGCTGTCTACTGATACCGGCATGCTAGAAATGAAGCGACGTCAGCGTCGCTGTGCTATCGAATTTGTAACATATCGAAAGTACGAGCGATATACATTGCAGTTTGTGAGATGCGGGTGAAACGAAATTTGAACTCACGGTTTAGTGACATGATATGAAAAACGAAAAGTCCGACGGGACCCTACCTGCGACAGCCAAGCCAGACGCGTGGTACGAACGATACGGATCGGTAAACACTGACACTCTCGAGCACGAAATAGCAAATGCGGGAACTTCGCGAGACAACGACTTACGGACGTTTGGTATTCGGATAGTCGGTCTAGTGACGTAACGTATCGCGCACAGGAAACCGACAAGCACCACAGGTGAGCGGGCTGCTTAAATACCCACCGGGCTCCTCCCATAAATTCAGGCCACCATACTGGCCTTCCTACATATATATATATATAAAATGTTAAACAAGAAAAAAAAAATTATATATATATATATATATATATATATATATATATACACACACATACATACACACACACACACACACACACACACACACACACATATAATGTCAAGTGCAATACTCTATTAAAATGCAATATTTTTTTTTTTTAACAGAAAAGTACAATGTGCTCCATATTCCACTCAGTGTGTTTATAAATTCCAATAGATTGTTTTTTGCATTAACAGTCCTTTTGTTGATTTGTGGTATCACTATTCATGAAGATAGAATCTTCAGATTTATCCACCTCTGTGCATCTTCAAATATCCTCATGTCACCGCCACCAGTTGTGCCCTCACCTTATAGGCTTATTAATAGCGTCTTAGATCACAATCACTCCTCTGATTGACTTCCTTAGATTTTCCTCCTTCAAATCGAGCCTTTCCTTCCGCCCTTGAAACCAGATTACTGTGTGAAGCAGGCCATGAGAGCAATCCTTACAGACCAGCCGATGATCTGTACGCCTCGTCTCATTTATATTGTGACCTGCATGAAAAGCATCCTGCCGTTTGAAGACAAGTGCAAGTACCCTTTCATTGCTCAGCGGAAACAAGCCACAAACAACAATGAAGCTAAAAATGGAATATAAATTTCCTTAATTATTTAGTGTAAATTTTTTTTTGTCTCGTGATTAGACTGATCTTTTATTGTTGAACAGTCAACACATTTTAAGACTTATTAACTCATCCGTTTTTACGTCTCACATCACAAGGTGTACTGCTTCCTTATTGTTAACCACTGGCCTCCACTCACATCGCCCACATTTAAGGTACAAAGCTTACAATAAAGCTTTACCATTTTATAATTTATTTATAAAAAGCTAATAAAAAAAACAAGCCTTGGTTTATGTATCCACAAGTCCTGGGACGAGGTATCACCTCACAGCCGGATCTGTAGCCCCGGTTATCAGCGTTCCCAAGTCTTTTATACTGGCTCTGTTTTCCTTCTGTTACTTCCTGGTTCCTTCCACGTCAGCCTCCCAAGCCCCTCCTACTAGTTTTGTCATTCCTCGTGACTTTTTTTCCTTATTATTTGTTATAAATATTTTATTTTGAGAGCAACACTGGTGAGCACATGTCTGATGAGCACGAGTACCACTGTCTGTTCAACAGAAAAGGTTGTTAGGCTGCATCCTTTCAAATGGTCCTGCTGGAAAACAAGCATTCGATCAGTGCTTGCAGCCAATAGCTGCAATGCTGGCAAAGTATTCTGATGGGAGGTGGCCCCCATTGTCAGAATACAATAGCATGGCAAGGAGATTCTGCATCCACATTGCTTGCATAAAACAATGTATTATATACAATGAGCAAGCCCATAAAACCTAGAGGGGCTGATTTACTAAAGAAAAATAGACTGTGCACTTTTGCAAGTGCATTTGCACTCTGCAAGAGCGATTGCTCCAGAACTTAGTAAGTGAGGGAGATCTCTGTTGATTTCCATCATCCAATCACATGCAAGCAAAAATGCTATTTTTTTTATCTTCCTTGTATGTGATTGGGTATTCTTTGTAAAGTCAAGCTTTATTTCATTTACTAAGCTCTGGAGCAACTGCACTTTCAAAGTGCAACTGTATGTGCGCTTTTGCAAGGTCTGTTCGCCTTTCGTAAATCAACCCCAATATGTCTAGCTAATTAAGTATGTATATATATTTCATATTTTTCAACGGTGGTATGATAGTAAATCGGGAAGTTTTTTGTTCATCTTTTATAATTTTTGCTGTAAACTCTTAATTTATTTCTATCTAGTTTGTTATTTTACAGTGGGAGTACAGGATGGCAAGTACGGTATAGGGTTAATGTACTATATTCTTTAAACATTTCAATGAGCCATTGATTTTTTCTTTTTTTAATATGCCATGCCTTAGGAAGAAGTGGTAAACCATTTCAAAACACATTGCATAATAAATCTTTATTATGATGTATACTTCACTCTGGGGCCTTTGTAAGAGTCCAACCAAGGAATTCCATTGCTTGGAGATTGGCTCATTTGCCAGTAACAGTGCATTCTCAGACATGCTCATGCTTTGTATTTTGCTATTTTTAGGTGTCCGTTTATGAAGCAGAGAAATCTATTCACTGCTTCCTTCTCCGGCATTCACAGTGAAGATTTTTCTCCTCTGTGTGCCAGTTTATGAAGCTTTGTAGATCACTTCACCTTTGGAGGAGTGAAGAGATCTACAAACGCTTCCAACAATGGAGAACGGCCCCTGATACTGGAATCTCGTGAGACTTTATGAGATTACAGTCCCAGAAATAGAGAGATGTCAGTTTATTAAGCAGTGATAAATTATCACCGCTCAATACATGGACAGACGGCGTGAATTACTGTTAATAAAATAATGAGTCCCCCTACATTATATACATATGTATACACACACACACATTATATATACATGTATATACACATACATTATATATATATACATATACACATTATATGTATATATGTATATATATATATATATATATGTATACACATAAATATGACAGGGGGACATGCTTACAGTGTTCGGGGGTCTGAACGAGGCATAAGGAAGTTAAAAATCTTCCTCCTTCCCCCTCAGATCCCCCCAGATTTCCTCTTCACTCCCCGATTCACCACCTCTGAGCTGGTGAACCTGGGAGTGTGAATTCTGACACAGATCGCCAGTGAAGCGGTGACATCACCGCTTCATAAACTGGCCGTTACTGTGTCATTCAGTGATGATTCTCCGTGTGTAGAGATAATCGGCGGGAGAACAAGTTCAAACATGTTCTCCCCCAATTATCACTGTTTCATAAACTGTTTATGGACTGTGATCAGCGGTGATCCTCGGGATCACCGCTGATCACTGCTTCATAAACGGACACCTTAGTTAGGTGACTGTAATTTTCAAATTTCATTGAAAACATTTGAAAATAACTTTAGAAACGATGGATCTTTATCCACATATTTTAGCTGTGTGAACTGAGCCTAAAGTGCATTATGTGAAGCAAACTAAAGTAAAAAATTTACTTTTGGGCTTCTAGACACTTCCTAGTGTCATCCATAAAAAGTAACAGATTTGCACAGAAATACTTACAGGTATTCTATAGTGGACCCCCTATGAGTTTATAGAGCCACGAGCCATATGCTGTATGAGTGATTTGGTCAAGGATAGGTTGTAAAATGTGGGCAGAGGTTATTGCTAAAACACACAAGGCACAAGGAGCAATAAAAAATGTCAGCAGTTTTAACCCGTCTCCTCTGTACTGAAAACATGCTTTTGTTTTTTCCCTGCATTTCTGTTGGAAGAATTTCCTATTATATTGTATTATATGCTGTCCTGAGTGAAAAAAAGGGTAAATGTCCCTTATAATGACACATTAAGCAATATAAACCCAGCAAAGGCTTTAAGCCTCAACCCACCATCCCAAATAAAATAAAAGTTGTTTTTTTTTTTTTTTGGACTTAGGCTTTAAGAAACACACTTTGTCCCCACCAACAGCAAATAACTTGATTTTCACATCCAAAGAGTTCACAAGTTATCACATTTTACTACCTAAAAAATGGGAGCAATCTTTGTACAAATCTCAAATTTCACATATTACCATATAGAAAATAAAGACACTCATGCATGGTAGAGACAATCAGAAGGGGTAGAAGTATCTCAAATAGTGTTGTAGTCATTTACTTTTTATTTCACATTGCAAGTGCTGTGGGAAATTGTTGCTTAAGAATATGTTAAGGTATAAAATGCTAGTTTTATACAATACACAGTCTACAACAATTTCCCTTATTCTTTAAAAGCAAGTGCATTTTTCTATAACATGGTATAATGATATTGGGTGATTTTGTTTTATGACTGCCTTGCTCTTTGAACATTACATAATGTGCAACACTGCTGTGATGTAACTACTTTGAGTACAATAGCAGATCAATTTACAACCTACTCTTATAATTTAACCAAGGTAGTAGGAGAACATTTTCACTGACCTTGAGCAACCCTAAATAAACTTGGTCTAGAAACTTTGAATGTTATTTATTCTGATTGCAAAGATTTCAAATATACACATTGAGATTGATACCTCTTAATACATGACTATTTGTCATTTATAATGCAAACATTTTCTTCAAAACTATGTTTCTTATTGATCTGAATTACCATACATTTTTAAGAAAAAAAATGATATGGATTAATGTTTTTAGTCAATACATTGAGTGTGGCATTGTTTTTGGAAAGCATGGCTTGTAATAAATGCTTAACATGCTGTGAAACATTGTGACTACACTGGTCAACAATCTATTTCTTTTTATCCTTGGAAACTAATTTTTGCTGCAGTCAAGTGTAACTGATGAGAGATGTTTTTTTCTTACTCAGTCACCAAATGTACATTTCCCCATTTGCTTTACAACTGATTAAATCCATGTGTTATGTATTACACATCAGATCGGAAAAAAACATTATTTATGACTTATGCTCGGTACTGTTCATTCTGTTCACCACCATTTATTTAAAAGCAATACTTTGCAGCTGAAAATTGAAATTAATTTATTATTGTAGAAGCCATTGCAGCACATAGGTGTTGATGGCTTGCAATCATTTTAAATATGAACATTTTCATAAAAAGCAAAATAGACATTTGTGTATTGGTGAAGCAAATGGTATACAACAAAGAGTATGGGAATTATTAGCACATCAAGATAAGGTAAGGTAAACATCCTGAAATTTTAAACTAGAACT
This sequence comes from Aquarana catesbeiana, assembly GCF_042186555.1. Taxonomy (NCBI): domain Eukaryota; kingdom Metazoa; phylum Chordata; class Amphibia; order Anura; family Ranidae; genus Aquarana; species Aquarana catesbeiana. The sequence goes on along the minus strand of NC_133324.1, from coordinate 784,614,015 downwards.
GGTTATAGATATATAAATATTTATATACTCTTGACAAGCAGTAAAAACATTAAAACAAACACTCACTGATCTCTTTAACTGCAGCTACTGTGGAGAAATTAATCTTTACAGCAGAATCAAAGTTTTTTCTTATTAATTCAAACTTGTGCAGACATTCACACTTTGGAAACTATAGGGGAATTCAATAAAGCTTCTGCTTTACTTTTCTGGTGTAAATTGCTTTTTTTAATGTCTTGCGCCAAATTTTTTCAAGCATCTGCAACACTTTTTGTTCTGATAGCGACTTGTGCACCAAATTTAGATCTAAAATGTACCACTTCTACATTGTGGTACATTGCATGCCCTAAATTCAAAGTAAAATACTGACAGTGTGCATAATATAAAAGTGGAACTAATTAAGATCAACCTTACAGAGAGAGACCCTGTTGCAGACAGATCTTGCAAAATTGTCTCATGCGCATTCTAAAAGTAATTCAACATGTAACAAATTCAAGTACAAGTTCTGGACTGGTACATGAATTTGGAGCATGCAACACCACTTTTAAAACACTTTTCAAGACACGTTTGCAAAATCTGTCTGCACCAGTATTTATGAATTTTAGGGTATGTGTATTGTGGCTTTTCCAGAAAGTTGCTCAAAAACTGTGCATTGCACACAATGAGATTCTTTAGGGTCTCTTGGTTTCAGTTTTGTTGGCTGAACAACTCAGAGGTCATGGGCTTTCCAAATATCCCTCCCTGTATGTATGCTAATATATTTGCATAAGATGAAGTAATCATAACTTCACAGATCAGCGTTATTCCTCAAAGTCCTGTATTGCATTCTCCTTTCTCATTTGCTGACAGATGAATTTTTAAAAACAAGTTATAAGTGGCTGATAAAAATAGAGGGGATGATTACAATAATTACATCACCTCTTTCACCAACTCCCACTATGTTAATGACAGTGGTGAAGTTTTAGGATGGGGGGCCCCAGACCCCACCCTTCCTTTTTGACCCATCCCACTTCTCATAAGCCCCACCCCTTATAAAATCCACCCACTCCATCCCCTGTATTCCACTTGCTTCCACTCATAGTGTTAGGCGTATACAGCTCAGCATCACAGGTCAGAGTATATAGCCCCAGCATCACAGGACAGAGTATACCTCTCAGCCTCACAGACCAGGGTATACATCTCAGCCTCACAGACCAGGGTATACATCTCAGCATCACAGCTCAGGGTATACATCTCAGCATCACAGCTCAGGGTATACAGTTCAGAGTATGCAGCTCAGCCTCACAGCTCAGGGTATACAGCTCAGCCTCACAGCTCAGGGTATACAGCTCAGCCTCACAGACCAGGGTATACAGCTCAGCCTCACAGACCAGGGTATACAGCTCAGCCTCACAGACCAGGGTATACAGCTCAGCCTCACAGATCAGGGTATACAGCTCAGCCTCACAGATCAGGGTATACAAATCAGGGTATACTGCTAAGGTTCATCACAAATTAGGGCATACTGCTCCAGGTATACAGATCAGGGTATACAGCTCAGTACCCCACTTGTAGAACAGGGCTCACCTCTGACAGCTGATTTTTTTTCTTTTTTGATTTTTTTGTACCTTTATGCACGCCTAATACCAAGTATTGATTACATTTTGGTGGCATAGCATATTTTTATTCTTATTTAGAATTTTTTACATGTCCCATGTAGGTGACACCAAAAGCATGTATAGATCAATTCAACTTCACCCACATCCACTTGTATTTTTTTATGCTACTAGCAGATGTCTTGGGTGAGCCTCCTTTCCCAGCTGAAGACTATTATGGAGAAACTAGTTGGGTGGAGCGCATTGTGAGACACCTAACTGTTTGAGCTGGCTGGTGCAAACCACTGCTCTGTTTTTTATGTGCATTTATTTTTGCTGATGTTTGGCTGCCTTGATGTAAGTGTTTAGTGTGCTGTTTAAATAAACCCTTTTGTTGAAACATATTGCGCTACGAGGCTATCCTCTTCTTCCCTTATGCTCTGGGATTTATCCTTGAGCTGCCAGATTGGATATTAGCTTTTCTAAATATACCATGATTCCTGTGTCCATTGAAAAACCGGGTCCACTTTTACAGCTTAAGGTGTTGGAGCCTGATGGGATCATTATCCAGTGTCTGATACCACTGCTATTTGGAATTTGGTTTGTTTTTACAGCCCAGTCTGTTGGAGCATGGTTAGATTCTTATCCAATGCTTGAAACTAGTGCTATCTGGTAAGAAGTAAATCTATGTGGTGATTGGATATTAAAGTCTTTGTGTTTTGAAGAGCACTGAAGTTCCCTTATATTTGGTTCACCCAATTTCCTTGAAGAACACAGAAGTTTTCATATACCTGGTTCACTCAGTTCCCTTTTGTATAAGGGTTTGCTAGTTGGACATTTTGTATGCAAATTTTTTTATGCACCTTTTTATGAACTGAATCATATATTTTTCAGTTTATGAGTTATTTTTTTCTACACTTGTTTTTGTAGGAGTGGACTTTATGCCCTTAAATTTTCTTGTGGATTTTTGCACTGTCAATAATTGTATAGATTAGCGCACCTGTTTCTTTTAATTATGTATGTAGTCCTATCAAGTGGCTGAATCTTGAATATACAACATTTTGTAAATTGCTATATATTTCTTGTCAAAAGAAGTTTATTGAGTATACAATGTTATAAAGATACATAAAGTAAGTTTACAAGGATCTATAAAGTAAGCTCATTGTTTTACAGTAGGGTTTATATAGGTAAATATCATGAAATTTCAAATATTAAACATTGGGTTCACGTAAACCTAAATTAAAGATATATATCATTTCCTTAGTTACTTTTGTAGGTATTTAAATGATTTATACCTACTATACATATTGTTTACAAGTAGAGTGTATATAGGTCAAATAAATTCTGATAATGAGCTTTAATCGTAAGGTGGAGAAAAGGAAAGAGAAAGAAGAAAAAGGGTTGAAAGGTAGAGGTATGGTCAACAAGGTTGTCCCGCTCGTCAGTTTATTATTCTTTTTAGTTCTCTTTGAAGCCTTAGAATGGGTGTCTCTGTAAGTCATTTAATCTGTTACCATGGCAACAGGACAGAGTCATTGAAGTTTGACAGGAACTGTTGTTTTATCCAAGGATGCCAAAGTTTTTCAAATTATGGAATTTGATTTTGATCGATGGCTACCATCTTAGCATGGGACATTGTATTATTCATTCTGTGAATTGTTTCTGCTAGTACCAATGTAGGAGATTTCCATGCCTTGGCCACTGTTTGTTTTGCAGCCGTTATTAGTTGGATCATAAGTTTGAATTGAGAGAGTGTTAACCATTCCGGTTTTAGATTAAGTAAAGTTAAATATGGATCTGGTTGTATTATTTTTTTAAATATTTTAGATGCAATCACGAAGACTTCCTTCCAGAAGGTTTGGATTACTGGGCACGTCCACCATATGTGTAAATATGTGCCTATTTCTGGGCATCCTCGAAAACAAAGAGCTGAGGTATTAGGTGAATATTTTGCCACTCTAGCGGGTACAAGGTACCAGCGAGTTAGGACTTTATAATTTGTCTCCAGTGCTAAGATGTTGGGTGAAGATGACTTAGATGTGAGCCATATGTTAGACCAGTCCGTGTCTTCTAAAGTTCGTCCCAGGTCCTTCTCCCACCTCTGAACGTAAGAGGGTCTATTAAGAATTGCTAATCCATATAGTTGATTATAAAGTGATGAAATTGTACCTTTAGCAAATGGATCTTTTGTACAGATTGATTCAAAAATGGATAATTGGGATAATGGTGTATCCCCCTTTAGGAATGATGTATAGAAATTTTTGATTTGGAGATATCTAAATATCTCAGAGTTTGGTAGATCATATTTTTCTCTAAGCGATGGGAATGAAAGGAATGATTTAGATGCTATGAAGTCATTTAGTGTCTGAATGCCTGATGTTGTCCAAGCTTTAAAAGAATTTGGGTAGATCCATGCCGGATAAAAGGCCGGATTTCTGATAAAAGAAAGGAGAGGATTGTGTGGAGATTGTAACTGATATTTGGTTTTTAGTTTATCCCAGAGAGATAAGAAGTGTTTAGTTATGGGATTATGAATTTTAAAGCGGTCTTTAGGATCAAGCCATAATAAATTTGATATTAATAGAGGGTCATTTTCTGAAGCCTCTATAAATACCCATAATGGGATTTCCTGTTTTGCATGGTATTTGGACAGACTGGCCAAATGTGCTGCTCTGTAGTAGTTAGTAAAATTAGGGTATCCCAGGCCTCCTTTATTTTTGTGAAGATGCAGTGTGTGTATAGGTATACGTGCTTTAGAAGAGCCTCATATAAACGAAGTTGCTCTTTTTTGTACTATTCTCAAAAAATAGGAAGGAATTGGAATAGGGAGGACTCTGAATAGATAAAGCAATTTGGGTAGAATAGTCATTTTGATTGCATTAATCTTCCCTATCCAGGATAAAGGAAGTTGCGACCATTGTTTTATTAGATTTGTGATCTGTCTTAATACAGGAGGAGAATTGGTTGAGAATAAGTCAGAATGAGATGCTGTTAAATGAATTCCAAGATATGGGATTGATTTTTCTGCCCATGTGAATGGGAGTGCAGCCCTAGCCGGGATCAATTCCATGTTTGTGAGTGAAATATTAAGCACTAGGCATTTCTTAGGATTAATCATAAGGCCGGATAGGGCTGCAAATCCATCAAGAGCTGGTATTAAGTTAGGACCAGAGACCTGTGGTGATGATAGAAAAAGTAATATATCGTCTGCAAATATACATAATTTGTGTGTAATACCTCCTACTTCAATGCCAGTTATAGTTTGGTTTGTTCTGATGTATTGGGCCATGGGTTCGAGTATAAGGGCAAATAATAAGGGAGATAATGGGCAACCCTGTCGGGTACCTCTTTCGATATTAAAGGCTTCAGATTTGTATCCAGCATATTTTATATAGGCTTTGGGTTTATTATATAATGCTTTGATCCATGTTAAAAAGTGGGGTCCAAAACCCCATTTTTGTAATGAATATTGCATATATTGCCAGGATACTGTGTCAAATGCCCTCTTAATATCGAGAGATAGAAAACATAAAGGGATTTTCCGTTTTTTAGCAAAATGTGCCAATAACACTGCCCTGCGTATATTATCGCCTGCCTGTCTATTTGGCATGAAGCCTACTTGATCTCTATGTATTAATTTTCCTATAATGCTATTGAGGCGTTTTGCTATTATTTTTGCTAATAATTTAATATCGAGGTTTAACAGAGAGATAGGCCGATAATTCACAGAGGAAGTATCATCAGAAAGGGGTTTTGGGATCATACAAACAATTGCCATTAGTGTTTCTTGCCGAAAAGAATGTCCATCTACAAGTTTGTTAAAAGTTTCAGTGAGAATGGGAGAGAGTATTTCTGAGAATGTTTTATAGTATAAAGCCGAGTAGCCGCCTGGGCCTGGTCTTTTGTTAAGTTCTAGGTCTTTTATGGCGTTAGCAACTTCATCTATAGTTATAGGCTCATCCAAACTGCTTTTTTGATTCTGAGATAACTCAGGTAAGGTTATTTTTGAGAAGAAGGATTCAGCCTCTGTAGGATTAAATTCATTGTTTGTCTTGTATAAAGTTGCGAGATGTGAGTGAAATTTATGGACTATTTTAACTGGATTACAAGTGTAAACATTTTTTGATAATTTCAAATGTATTGGTTTGAAAGATTTGTTAGTTGAATTTAATGCCCGAGCCAAATATGTACCTGGTTTGTTTGTATTCATGTAGAAATTGTGTTTGAAGCGTTTGAGGGATTTATCAACTGACTCAGTGAGAAATAGATTGTATTCCAATCTAGATTTTTCCAGATGAGATTTTGTACTCTGAGATGGATTATCTTGAAATGATATGTAGGCTGCATTAAAATTGAGTTCTAGTTTTTTTGCTAGATTTTTGCGTTCCCGTTTAAATAGTGCCATTTGTCTTTGTATTGTACCACGCAAGACAGGCTTATGAGCTTCCCACAGTGTTATTGGGGAGATGTCTGTTGTATTATTAATTGATATGTATTCCTTTAAAGCTTGTTCAATGGCCATCTGATGTAGTGGGTGTTTGAGCATTATGTCCGGTAAGTACCACGTTGGGTCATGCGCTTTTGGTAATGCTGAGGCTATAGTAGTGTATACTGCATTATGGTCAGACCACGGAATCGGAATTATATTTGATGCAATAATTTCTGGTATCATTCCTATTATTAGAAAAATATGATCTATTCTGGTGAAGGTTTGATGAGGGTGCGAGAAATAAGTGAATTTCTTTTTCATTGGGTTACTTTCTCTCCACGAATCTACCAGATTGTATTTGGAAAGAAGTTGAGAAAAAGGTAATCTAGAGGTTATTTTGGATGGTGTAAAAGGTGATTTATCTAGAAATGGGAGGAGGACCTGGTTCGAATCCCCACACATTATCACTGTTCCTATTTTGTGTGTATTAATCACTTGTAATATATGTGAGAGGAATGGTGTAGGTTGTTTGTTAGGAGCATAGTAGGAAATCACCGTGATTGCTGTATCCATTATATAACCCATGAGTATCAGGTATCTACCTTCTGGGTCTTTAATTTCTGATGATAAGGTGAATGGTGTGGATCGGTGAAATGCAATTAGAGTTCCCCTTTGCTTGGTACAGGCAGAAGCCGTGTAAATTTGTTGATAAAAAGGAGAAATATATTTTGGAGTAGAATCTTTGGTGAAGTGTGTTTCTTGGAGGCATACTATGTGAGCCTTCTTGTTATGGAAAGTACGGAAGGCTTTGGTCCTTTTTTGAGGGACATTTATACCCTGAACATTCAGGGAAAGTATATTCAGTGGTGCCATGGCAACAGATCAAATAGTTTTGACTTACTTTTTGTTATGCAGAGCTGACTGCGCAGATCAACCTGTGTGGACTGAAGAGATGAATAGATAGAAAAGAAACCAGTGAATTCTGGAGTAAAGAGTAAACAAAAAACATATGAGATTAGATGATACATTGTATAAATTATTTTTTGCAAGTAATCACAATTTACCCGTGAAAGAGAATATCTCTCTCAGGGGAATAAGTGCCTTCGTCACACTCCCACATAATATGGTTGGGAGAATGAGGAGGGCTAATGGGGGTACACGGATCTTCCACTTACAGGAGAGAAGTGCTATGTCAAAAGACATCAAAATTATGTTTCATTAATTGGAGTGCAGAATATAGTTTTTGTTGAAATTATTTATTCCAGGGTGGTTGTATATGGTTAGTCTTGCCCTAGGCTAAATAATTCAGTTAGAAAGGTACTGTTAATAACTTTGGTATTGATGAAGATAGTTTGAATTATTTTGGGATTTTAACCCTTTTAGAGTAAACAATTACATATTTTATTCATATGTAACTGTTTAGATATGTTAACTCATAAAATTGAGGTTGTATTGTTTCAGATTAGAATAAACAAAAACATAATTCTAGGAACTAGTTAGGTAATAATATATTTGTTTTAAGAAAAGAAAGAAAAAGCTTCCATTACTTCTGGATTATTGAACATATTTGTCCTAAAAAGTAATAAATCTATTGTTATTACCTGATAATATATAACTGAACAAGAATTTCCTTATTTCACTTATATATTCTAAGGCTATATGAATCAGAAGTAATAAGAAATATAACTGGAATGTAACATGATCCCACACAGTGTGTGACTATCAGAATGCAGTTACATTCAGTTATAAATACAGGTTTTTTATAGAGAACCATCTCTTAGTATAATAAATGAAGAGATATCAGGAATTAGGATGTCAGTCCATTGAATCTTCTTGGTCCATGGATGATGTGGCATAACGGCCTCTTTTGTGAGAATGATGATTCCCATTTTGTTCTGAAATTTTCTGGGTGCTGCCTGAAGGTGAAGATGATGCCATTCTTCTGCGTGTGGGAGTGTTGCTGCTTGTGGGTTCTGTCAGATTTAATTTTAAAAGGGTTTGTTGTAGTTCATCTGCTGATCTGCTTCTGTAAATTGTACCTTGGTAGTTAAATCTGACTGAAAAGGGGAAGCCCCATTGATACATAATATTGTGGCGTTGCAGTTCCATTAGTTGGGGTTTCATGGATCGTCTTTTAGTAATAGTAAGTTGGAATAGGTCAGCAAAAATTTGATAATTGTGTCCTTGAAAATTAAGTTCCTTTTTTTCTCTTGCAGCAATTAGTATTTGTTCTTTCGTTCTGTAATAATGGAATTTTGTGATTATATCACGTGGGGGTCCATCTTTCTTTTTGGCTGTGAGGGCTCTGTGTACTCTGTCCAGTTCTAAACGTTCAATAGGGATATCTGGCTTTAGTTCTTGTAATAGAGCAGTAATAGTAGATTGCAGGTCTGTCACAGTTTCAGGTATTCCCCTTATGCGCAAGTTTGAACGTCTGGCTCTATTTTCATAATCTTCGAGCTTAGTTTGAAGTATTAAATTCTCTTTTTTTAATTGTTCCAATTCTGTTATATTTTCTTGGGTTGTAATTTCAATTTCATCCATTTTTATTTCTAAGGCTGCGGTGCGGTTTCCCAGCTCTCTTATTTCTTTGGTTAGGCTTTTTGTTATTTGGTCTGAGGTTTGTTTTAAAGCCTTATGAAGCATCTTTTCAAATTGTAATAATATTACTGGGGATGCTGAGGAGGCTTGTGGAGAAGTTTGTGAGAGGATTTGTTCTGTATCTGACTCAAATGGAGAGTCTTGCTGTGACATTTTCTGTCTGTGAGAGCGCCCTGGTGCTGTATATTGTGAGGTGACTGGAGCTGCTTCAGCTGCAGTGAGTGCCTGTGAGCTCTTTGTGAGGTGATTTTTATTTCTGCCACGGTTTCCTCCCAGTACCATATTTCCTGCCCAAACTTTCACAGTTTGTTCCCTGGGGCAAAAAGGTTCAAATGGATACCTTTTGAGCCTGCAGGCTCCGCTTTGTCCTTCTCTTCTCTCCTCAGCGGTGTGGAGCTCTAACAATGCATGTCTGCTCCGCTAGGCTCCGCCTCCTGCCCCCCATTGCTATATATTTCTAATCAAAATCTTTAGGCCGGTTGCAAGACACTTAACACAATTTCACAGCTGCCATTCACAGGGTTTATCATTTGTAGGACTTACCAGGAATAATCCCCACCCCTGGGGTGATGATTTTGACAAAACAGTCATTCAAGCAGAGGAACAATGAATCTACACACCCTATCACTTGCCTACTGGGCACTTTTACCCCCCCCCCCCCTCCTGCCCGGGCCAATTTTTGGCAATATCATACTTTGAATGACAATTGCCCAGTCATGCAACACTGTACCCATATGAAATTTATATATTTTTTCACACAAATAAAGCTTTCTTTTGGGGGTATTTAGTCACCACTGGGTTTTTATTTTTTGCTAAACAAATGAAAAAAGTTTGAACATTTTGAAAAAAAAAATCATTTTTCATAGTTTGTTATAAAATTTTGCAAACAGATCATTTTTCTCCTTCACTGATGTGTGCTGATGAGGCTGCATTGATGTGCACTGATGGGAATTGATAGGTGGCACTGATGAGGTGGCACTGGTGGATACTGATGAGGAACAGAAGGAGCTGTTCTACAAATACACTGTTATACATGAAAATGTGTTTGTTCCTTGGGAAAACAAAACTGTAGAATTGATAGTATGGGTGTTATATTGTTTATAACTGACTTGCAAAAAAATTAGGTTTACTTTGAGCTTTGTTCCTTTCCAGAAATCTTTAAATAGGTTAAAGGCTGCATTACCCAAGATTTTAGAGATAAAATTAAAGAAAGATGGTAAGGTTTCTTTACAAGGTGCAGATTTGCCCAGGAGAATTAAAAAAAAAAAAACATAAAGAATTGCATACCTGGGATTTTTCATCAGGTTTAGAAAAGCCTTTTAAATAATTTTTCAACTTTAAGCATTATTTTTTTTCATTTTTCTTTTTGTACTTGTTGAGAAAATATGCATTAAAGTAATACAAATCTAATAAATAATTTGAAAATCTGGAACATATTAATATACTCAGTCAAAATATTATAGAGAACATGTGCAACTATTATTCAAAATGCAATCAAATCATTTAGCTTTAATGGACATTTACAAAGAACTGCCACTAGATTGCACTATTCTTATAGAAAAGATAATCTGAAAAAAAAAATACAACACAGCCATATCACATCCAATTTCCAGCCTCGCAAAATAGGAGTGATAAAATGAGTACAATCAACATGTATTGTGCTTTGAAAACACGCGTGCCTTTATAACAATTTACCTAAATATAACATTCTGCCACCAATTTAACTACTTACCTTTACTAAATGTAAAAGCAGAACATTTACGAAACTGAAGAGTACCACATGCCGCACACACACACACACACACACACACACACACACACACACACACACACACACACACACATTATATTATACTGTATCTCACAAAATTGCGTACACCACTCACATTTTTGTAAATATTGTATTATATCTTTTCATCTAACATCCACCAGCTCCGTGATGTCGTCATGGAGGAGTGGGAGAGGATTCTAGTTGCAACCTGTGAAGCTCTGGTGAACTCCATGCCCAAGAGGGTTAAGGTAGTGCTGGAAAATAATGGTGGCCACACAAAATATTGACACTTTGGGCCCAATTTGGAATTTTTCACTTAGGGGTGTACTCACTTTTGTTGACATTAATAGCTGTGTGTTGAGTTATTTTTAAGGGAACAGCAAATTTACACTGTTATACAAACTGTACACTCACTACTTTACATTGTAGCAAAGTGTCATTTCTTCAGTGTTGTCACATGAAAAGATATAATAAAATATTTACAAAAATGTGAAGGGTGTACTCACTTTTGTGAGATACTTTGTGTATATATATATATATATATATATATATATATATATATATATATATATATATATATATCAGTATACACTATATTTTCAAAAGTATTGAGATGCCTACCCTTACATGTACATGAACTTTTATGGCATCCCAGTCTTAATCCTTAGGGTTCAATATTAAGTTGGCCCACCCTTTGCGGCTATAATGGCTTCAACTCTTCTAGGAAGGCTGTCCACAAGGTTTAGGAGTGTGTCTATGGCACTGTTTGACCATTCTTCCAGAAGTGCATTTGTGAGGTCAGGCACTGATGCGGACAAGGCCTGGCTCGCAGTCTCTGCTCTAATTCATGGTAAAGGTGTTCTATTGGCGTGAGGTCAGGACTCTGTGCAGGCCAGTCAAGTTCCTCCACCCAAAAATCACTCATCCATGTCTTTATGGGGAAGTGATCAGGATTTTTTTTTTTTTTACACATTATGATTGCTTATGCCAGTGGATTTCACTGGTATAAGCAACCATTTTACTGGATGAAACTGATTCATTCAGTGTGCTTTGTTGTGATGAGATGTGATTGGCCACAGCTAATCACATGGTACAGATGGGCTGTGATTGTCCCTGTCTGTACCATGTGATCACTGTGACCAATCACAGCTGGCAACACAATTGTACACAATGAATGGCATGCATTGCATGAAAGGAAGCCACCCATTGTTTACAATTGTGTCATGTGATCTGCTGTGATTCGTCACAGTGATCGCATAGTACTAACAGCGGGCAAGTACAGTGATCAGTCATTGGCTGTGCCACAGCCATGAGACAGATCGTGCCACATTGTAGCCTGTCATGATGTCCACCCGGATTAATGAATGTCCTGCCCAGTAGGCTGGGTGGGAAGTGTTTAAAAAATTTTACAAGCCAGACAGCTTTAAAGAGCATGACTAGGCCTGAATGCATTTGATTTATAGGGTTGATTCACTAAGGGCAAAAAGGCTGTTCACTTTCAAGGGAAGTTTAACTTTGCTAGGGAATTTTCCCCAGAGCTTAGTGAATGATGTGAAGCTCTGCTGACTTCCATCATTTAATCATGTACAATTTTCCCCTAATCGTCTTTCAGGACAGCCACCTGAGAGCTTGGCTCCTCCTCTCTGTTGGAAACACCTGCACCAGGTTCTATAAATTTCCTCCTCCCCTGCTGGCTCCTTAGTTATTTGTGTTTCCTCCAGAAGGGAGACACCACAGAAACCAGCCAGGAGAGCCAGGAGGCTCAGGCAGCATGTCCTGAAAGAGGAGTAGAGACTCCTAGGACATGCTGCCTGAGCCTCCTGGCTCTCCTGGCTGGTTCCTGTGGTGTCTCCCCTCTGGAGGAAACACAAATAACTAAGGAGCCAGCAGGGGAAAAATGTTAGTGTATACACCCGCAGCGGTTATAACACTAACCTGGTCAGAAAAAACTTTTCTGGATATTGCCACCACCGCATCTCTGAGCACAGGCTGAAGTCGGGGAGGCTTCCCTTTCATCACCGAGCGCGGTGAAGCAGAGTGCAGCTCCTGCAATCTCATGCCCCCAGCAGCGTGTGGAGTAGAACACGCCGGGTACTGGGATTGCGCGGCCTGTGGCGGGTGACGTCATATCCGGCCAGAAGGGGCGTGCACTTCCGGGTTTGTGGCTTCCGGTTCCAGCCGCGAACGTTGAAAGGGAGCCAGGCATGGGGCTGGAGAGGAGCTGTACATGCTGTAGAGACAGCAGAAGCTCCAGAGGTGACGCAAAGATGCGGATGCAGAGGATTTGGACCACACTGCTCCAGCAGAGACCAGCTCCAGCCATGTTAAGGTAAGGGGAACCTAGGGTGGAGCTCCCCTGGCCTGAACCACCCACCCCCCCTATCATTAATGTGGGACAGGTGCAAGGGGGGGAGCAGGTTAAAGACCCTCAGGTGTCAGAGGGTGGACTCATAGGGCCCCTGGTGAGGCAAGCCTGAATGAAAGTGTTGCACTCCTGCAATTATGCAAGAAAGGGTACTGTGTGTTAATGGTTGGGGTTTTTTTCTTATGTCTTTTCAGAAAACAGAGAAAACCAGGGCCTCTCATGTTTCAAAAAGGAGGTGCCCTTCTTGTAAAATGACCCTTAGAGATTCTTGGGAAAAACCATTATGTAAAGATTGTATTAGCAAACTAGTACAAGAACATTCTTCAGAGCAGGGTGAACTAGCGGCATCTGTTAAAGAATTGTCTAGTACGTTCGAATCCTTCAAAAACTTTTTTGAGGGGTTTCAGATGCCACAGTTTCAGACTGCTCCTCCGACAACAACGGTACCGAAAGCTCAGGTAATACCCTCCACTAGTGCAGGTCCTTCAGTAGCCCCTAGAGAGGAGGTGGAAGAGGAACCTGACATTGTAACTTCTGGCTCCCAAGATTCTGAGGGGGAAGCTCTGGATGGGGATTCCAGGAAGCCATCCCAATACAAACTCTTGTTAGAAGAGGTAGATCACCTTTTAGGGGCCATTTATACCATGCTAGGTATATCAACGGAGAAGAAACCATTATCATTGCATGATCAGATGTATGAGGGCCTAGGGGAACGGGAAAAGAGGAATTTTCCTGTTCATGAGGTTCTAATAGAGGCTATTAAGAAAGAGTGGCAGGAACCTGAAAGAAAGCCATTTTTTCTAAGGCCTTAAAGAGACGGTTTCCCTTTTTCAGAGGACCCAGCATCAGTGTGGAACAAGGTTCCAAAACTAGATGCAGCCTTCTCTCAGGTGTCAAGGCACACAGACTTGGCATTTGAGGACATGGGAGTTCTTTCTGAGCCAATGGATAAAAGAATGGACTCATTGTTAAAAAAAGCATGGGACTCGACAGCCAGCTATGGCGGTCATGGTGGTGGCTAGGAACGTAGAATTTTGGTTAAATCAATTGCAGGCTCACATTGAAGAAGGAACTGCGAAAGAGCAGATTCTGGCTTCATTTCCCACACTCCTGCGAGGTCTTGAGTATATCGCAGACGCCTCCGCAGAACTGGTTCGGATGGCAGCCAGGTCCTCCGCACTAGCCAATTCCACAAGAAGGGCCCTTTGGCTTAAGACATGCCAGGGTGACTGTGCGTCCAAAGCCAAACTGTGCGGGATTCCCTTTTAAGGGGATCTGCTGTTCAGGCCAGGGTTAGAAAAGGTGCTGGACCGAACTGCAGATAGGAAGAAGGCGTTTCCATTGAAACGTAAAGCTAATTGGAAACAGCCACAACAAAGTAAGAGGAGGCAAAGAGGGAATACAAGATCCTGCTTTACAACTCCCAAGATGGAGACCCAGAGGAAACCTTGGGTTCAGAGAGGGAAAGGCAAGGGAGGGGCGATTTCTCGTCCTCCTGAGCAAACCCATTTATTCTAAAAAACAATAAAGGAAGGATATCGTTTAGAATTTCAAGATCACCCCCAAACAGGTTATACATCACCAAACTTCCAAGGATCAAGGAGAAGGCCAGAGGATTAATGAGATCCTTAAAGGAACTCAAAGAACAAAGGGTGATTATCTAGGTACCAAAAGGAGAAAGAGGGCAAGGTTTCTACTCCCACATATTCGGAGTGCAGAAAACTTCAGGGAAGGTCAGACTAATCCTCAACCTCAAGCCTCTAAATTTGTCCTTAACCTACAAGAGGTTCAGAATGGAGTTCATATATTCAATAAGGGCACTTTTGCCCCCAAACTGTTATATGGTCTCCCTAGACCTAAAGGACGCGTACCTCCACATCCCGATACACCAGGTGTGTCAGAAATTCCTGAGATTAGCAATAGAGACGGAAGTAGGAATCATGCACCTTCAATTTCAGGCTCTACCCTTTGGCCTATCCTCATCGCCCAGAATTTTTACAAAAATTCTGGCCGAAGCTCTGGCACCATTACGGGTCAAAGGCATATCCATCATTGCCTACTTGGACGACCTTCTCTTGTTGGCAGAGTCGCCCAGGAAGTTACTACAAAACCTCAGCTATACGCAAATGTTTTTAGAGAGTCTAGGTTGGCTGGTAAATTTGGAAAAATCCAATTTACAACCCAGTCAGCAAATAGCATACTTGGGGTATGTCATAGACTCAGTGCAACAAAGGCTGTTTCTTCCCAAAGAGAAATTAGGGAAGATTCAGAAAGAAGTAAGCAGATTACAAGCCAACTTACCATGTACCATAAGGCAGATAATGTCAACACTGGGACTGTTAACATCCGCAATCCCAGCAGTGCAATGGGCAGGCCTGCATTTCCGGTCACTGCAGGTGTTCCTATTAAAGATATGGGATCACAGGCAGGAGTCCTTAGACACCAAGGTGCAATTGCCAGAAAGGGTAAAAAGAACCTTATGGTGGTGGAGGAGAACAGAGAACATGAACAAAGGACGGCTGTGGAGCCTACCCATTTCCCGAATCTTAACCACAGATGTGAGTGGCATAGGGTGGGGAGCACATTTAGGCTCTCAGATATCACAAAGGACTTGGGGAAAGGAGGAGAGGATGAGATCATCCAACTGGAAGGAATTGAGAGCAGTATGGTATGCACTTCAAACCTTCCAGGAAGAACTGAGGGGTTATCATTTGCAGGTCAGGTCCGACAATGAGTCAGTGATCGCCTATATAAACAAACAGGGGGAACAAGAAGCGGAACCCTGTGGTCCTTAGCAGAGGAAATCTTAAAATGGGGAGAAGAAAACGTACTCTCATTGTCAGCAGTCCATTTGAAGGGGGACTTAAACAAAGTGGCAGATTTCCACAGCAGGAAAAAGTGAAGGAGGGCGATTGGGCACTGAAGCAGGAGGTATTCGAGCAGATTGCTCAAAAATGGGGGATACCTCAGGTGGACTTGTTTGCCTCAAAGGAAAACAGGAAAGTCAGAGCGTTCTTCTCCCTGAAAAGAGAGGACGGAGCGCTCGGGGTAGATGCGTTAGCACAAACGTGGGCATTCAACAAATGCTATGCTTTTCCCCCACCGGTACTTCTACCAGCGGCAATAAGGAAGTTGCGTACAGAGAATACAAAACTAATTCTCATTGCTCCCTATTGGCCCAGGAGACCGTGGTTCTCTATGCTCCGAGAACTCACGGTGGAACCCCCCTGGTTATTACCGATCCAGAAAGATCTACTCTCCCAGGGTCCATTACACTGCCCCCAAGTGCAAAGATGGAACTTGGCCGTATGGTGTCTGAGGAGCAGTTGCTAGAAGCAAAGGGGTTCTTAGACCGTCTAATAGACACAATGCTGAAAAGCAGGAAGATTGAGACACGGAACATCTACCAAAAGGTATGGAGATGTTTTAACAGATGGTGTACAGACAAGAAAGTTAATATACAAAGCTCAGTAGCAGTCCTGGAGTTTCTACAGGACGGGATAGACAAAGGACTAAGTCTTAGCACGCTTAAGAGTCAAGTGTCAGCACTTTCAGTTTACCTGGAAAAGAGATTGGCATCTGATCCCTGGGTAATCAGACTCTTTAGATCACTGAGCAGACAAAGACCAATACAAGGTACAGTCTTTCCAAAGTGGGATCTGTCATTAGTGCTGCAAACTATGACAGCAGACCCCTTTGAACCAGTGGATAGTTGCAACCTGAAGATGCTGACGCTTAAAGCAGTCTTCTTGGTGGCAATTACTACAGCAAAAAGCGTCTGTGAGTTGGCGGCCCTGTCAATCAGGCCCCCCTTTTTTCAGATTTTTCCGGATCGCATAATCTTTAGGTTGGATCCCGCATTTCTGCCTAACCTGGCCTCGAAATTCCACAGAGGCCAGGAGATTGTGTTACCACCGTTTTGCCCAAATCCTTCTAAAGAACAGGAAGTAAGGTTCCATAGTCTAGATGTGAGGAGATGCGTCTTGCAACAAAAGCAACAAAAGAGATTAGGAAGATGGATTCCTTATTTATTTTGATTTCTGGAGTAAGAAAAGGGCATAAGGCCTGAAGACGCAGCATAGCCAGATGGCTAAAAGAAGCCATTGAACAGGCTTATAGGTTAGGAGGCATGCAGGTCCCAGAGGGTATCAGGGCACACTCCACCAGGGCAATGGCTGCGTCGCAAGCAGAAGGAGCTGGAGCAACACCGGAACAGTTTTGTAAAGCGGCAACCTGGTCCAGCTTTGCCACCTTTGTAAGACACTATAGAGTGGATCTTTGGGCGGCTAAAGATCAGACCTTTGGACGCAAGGTCTTACAAGCCGTGGTCCCGCCCTAGGGGTAAGTGCTCGTTTATCCTCTTAGATGGCTATCCTGAAAGATGATTAGGGGAAAAACAAAGTTACTTACTGGTAACGTTCTTTCCCGTAGTCTTTCAGAACAGCCGGGTACCCACCCAATTGTGTAATAAGACATAGAGATTTCCTTACAGGAAATGTGATATAATGAATTATGTGTATCACATGTTCTTGTGTTTCTCCAGCGGACTGGAGGTGCTCTTTAGAGAACTGAGGAGCCAGCAGGGGAGGAGGAAATTTATAGAAGCTGGCACAGGTGTTTCCAACAGAGGGGAGGAGCCAAGTTCTCAGGTGGCTGTCCTGAAAGACTACGGGAAAGAACGTTACCAGTAAGTAACTTCGTTTTTTTATTCTTCTTGCACATGATTGGGTATTCTTTGCAAAATTTAATTTTACCACATTCACTAAGCTCTGGGGAAAATTCCCCTGCATACTGTTACTTCGCTTTCAAAGTGTACAGCCTATTTTCTCTTAGTAAATCAACCCCACAGAGCACAAGAGGGTATTTTACTATCAGAATTAGGATACTGCCAAAAATATAGCAGTGTAATATTATCAAGCAGCAGGACATTTTTGATGAGTTAGACCAGGCTGAAATGTACTACTGCTAATTTGTTCAAAGTGACCTCTGCCCTCAAATCAACCAAAAACTAACCATGAAAAAGCTTGATTACACTTCCTATGCTGCAACAGCAGCCATAACATTTTTTTGTGTCCTTGATATATTATCTTGCTCGACCCTTCTATTTCATCACTAATAGTACAGATCCTTCCAGCCTTTCCATGTTTTCCCCTTACTTTTGTTTTACCAACACTGGGGTCCCTTTTAGAGAGTTTAAAAGCTATTGATCTCTAAATTATTTTTCATGTTCAAGAAATACCCAAAAAATTGGGTATAATTGGTTTAATTGTAATCTACCAACCTGATATAATCTATATTGGATTTTACTCTGAGTTTTGATGAGTTGCCAATGCATGTTGGTCTTGGGGAATCAGCAGGAGGGAGGATTTGCCCCCTTAATGACCAGGCCATTTTTTGCAATACAGCACTGTGTCAATTCAACTGACAATTTGTATGGTCGTGCAACATTGTACCCAAACAAAATGTATGTCCTTTTTTTTCCCCACAAACAGAACTTTCTTTTGGTGGTAATTGATCACCTGCGGTTTTAAGTTTTTGCGCTATAAACAAAAAAAAGCAAAATTTAAAAAAAAAACAATATTTTTTACTTTTTGCTATAATAAATATCCAAAAAATAAATAAAAACCAAATTTCTTCATCAGTTTAGGCCAATATGTATTCTTCTACAAATTTTTGGTAAAAAAAATCACAATAAGCGTATATTGATTGGTTTGCACAAAAGTTATAGCGTCTACAAAATAGGGGATATATTTATGGCATTTTTATTATTTATTTATTTTTTACTAGTAATGGCAGCGATCTGCAATTTTTAGCAGGACTGTGACACTGTGGCGGACAGATCGGACACTTTTTAGACATTTAGCCCCTTTTTTTGGGACCAGTGACATTTATACAGCGATCAGAGCTAAAGATAGTGACTGATTACTGTATAAATGTCACTGGCAGGGAAGGAGTTAACACTAGGGGGCAATCAAGGGGTTAAGTGTTCCCTGGGGAGGTGTTTCTAATTGTGGGGGGAGTGTACTGACTGGAGGAGGAGAAAGATCGCTGTTCCTGATCACTAGGAACAGCAGATCTCTCTTTTCTCCCCTGTCAGAACAGGGATCTGTGTGTTTACAAACACACAGATCCCTGCTCTGGCTCTCTGTGAAGCGACTGCGGGTGCCTGGCGGATGTCGGGGACGCCGGCCACGCGCATCGACTCCAGTGGTGCACCACCCCCATGGCTCTTAAAGTGGCCAACGTACACCTACGGCGATTCGCCCAGCCGCGCCAACCTGCCGCAGTATAATGACGGATGCTGGTCGGCAAGCGGTCAAACAACATTTAAAATAGGTCACTTCCACTAACAATTATCTGACTAAAGGCTGATTTTCTAAATGGACTAGTATTTTTCTGAGACTGTTTTAAATGTAATATATAATGTTTAAAAAATTCTCAGTTAGATCTCGTACGACTCCAGATATAACCACGCATATACCCGTCTAATAATACTTTGCCGATCCACTACCATGGGGACTAGGTTCCCCCTCTATGGTTCTTCATCTAACTCGAGTGATGAATGTACCAATGGGAGCATGGGAGGGATGGGAGAGTGGAAGCTGAATGGATATGCCCACACCCGTTCAGTTTGTGCCCAATGGGGGTGTTCGGGTAGACTGGAGGCATGTCCGGCATCTCCAGCAGACTGCCACAGAGCTCCACATATCCATTGTTCCTTTCTTTTCATAGTCCAGTTCTAATTGTTCTTTACCGAATACACTGTTTAAGTTCAACATTATACCTATGTTCTTACCATCACATGTATAAGCAATCTGAATGTTTGTACACTTTTTTTTTCATGAAAGCCTTAATAAAAACATTGAAACAAAAAACAATATTTTCAGTTAGATTTTTTGGGAGTTCTACATGTTTTTAACTTGTATGGTTTCTATAAATATTTCATATTAGCAAATGTGTGACTGTTCCTTAACAGATTAGTTTAGTCTGAATGTGTTTTTTTTTGCCCTCTGTGATTCAGTACCTTGGTTTTTATTACTGGATAATTAGACAATATTTTAGCTGGGCACATATAATTTGGTAAAAGTGTATCTTCTCACTAAACTGCTCTTGGAAGGAGAGTGATATTTAATCTTGGAACGAAGGTATAAGAATATAATGGCATGAATCTGATTTTTATTTAAAAAACTGTGTATATAGAACAGTTTACAAAAACTACCATGAAGGGCAATAATTATATTCTGCATTTTATTTTGTCACATATCATTAAATTGATATCTATCTTGTTTGATATTGCACCTTCAAAAGTCTTTTTTTTTTTCCAACATTTCTTTTCAATCTAATCACAATTTAATCATAAAATATTAAAATGTGGACATATTTTCTCTCATTACTCTCAAAGTTTTGAAAGAATTCATATTTTCATTGCTGGTTATTATACTAAAGAGAGGAAATGACAAGCAGCTCATCAATTATGACTGCAATGAAAGATTTGCACAGCAGGGGCAATTTATTTCAAGTGCTTGAAACAAATTCTTTAGCATTCCGCAAGCTAGCTAAAGGGACCTAGTTAAAAATTGCCTTTAAATTAAAAGTGGGGTCTCAAACTGCTAGCTCCCTTAACTATATCTCTTTATCTTTTCCTGTTGGAATACAAGAATGGATCTGCCACTGCTGAATTGTTTTACACTTCCTTTACTACTGAAGCTGGCCATAGATGGGAAGATATTCAAATGAAATGTCTTAGGAAAAGAAGGTTCTAAGAAACTTTGTTCCTTTTTCTAGTCATTAGTGGGTCAAGTTAATGTATGTTTTTGACCACAGTGATGAGAAAATTTGAAGGAGCAGGATGGAAACGTTTTCTCAAATGAACAAATTTCTAACAGCGTATGTGATTCTTATGCAGTAAAGTCCATTCATTCATTCATTCATTCAAAATGTTAAAAGCAAACAAAATCTTTCAAATGACAAATTAATGTTCTGAGTGTTTGTTTCTGTTTTTTTTTGTATCCATCTATGGTCAGCTTTAGTGTGTCACTGACATGGAACATGAAACCGTGATAAGAAAGTGACACTTTTTTGTGTCAAAAACAGGGGGATGGCTAACTGGATTAAGGAACATGGCTTAACCACACTGTAAAAGAGGAAATGCGGGGGGCGTGGCTGGCCGCAGAGCTTGATGGCCGCTTATTCCACCAGCTCTGCTCAGCCTCCGGACATCCAGCAACCCTCTGCCTTCCATAGCGGCTTTTGTCCCCTCTCTCCTGCACCAGAGTGGAGCTCACACTAGCGGTGACCAAACAGTATATCCAGGAAGAGGAAGACATACCCCCGCAACTCCCGCTGCCTCACGGACTATTTCTCTCACACAGCCATGCAGCAATGCCAAGATGGCACTGATGCGGTGCCCCCTCCTCTCCCCTTCTCACTATCTGATGCCAACTCACAAGATACTATCAGCAACCAGGAGGATATGGACAGCACGGAGCCCACATCAGCTCTCCCACAAGGTTCACCTGCTGACAGAGCTAAGAGAGCTCCTCAATCCCCTGTGCCCTCTCCCTCTGAAGCTTCTTCATATAAGTAGCAGCACTGGAATAACCATGACAATCCACCTCAGGGGGAGTATGACACTGACTCCCTTGCTGCACACCCTGCCAGTGACCAGCCTGCTTCAGAATACACACTAAAGCTCATGCTCCTTTCCTTACAAAAAGACCTCTGCAATGGACTCCGTGTCTCCACATCTTCTTTACACTCTAGAATAGACCATGTCGAAGAGCGCACAGACAACCTTGAAAAAATAATTACTGAACACACAGCAGCTTATAATGAAGTTGCAGAGGTCCAGGACCACCACACTGAGGAAATCTGCTATCTACGGCCAAAAATGGCTGACCTAGAAGATTGTTCCAGAAGGACAATATCAAATTCAAAGGCATTCCAAAAACCATCAAACCTTCTGAATTAATTCACTATTTACAAAAATTATTCCTCAAGCACCTGCTCCGGCTAAAACAAGCTGACATTATTATAGACTGTGCTAATAGGATTGCCAAGCCTAACCACCTCCCTGCATCTGTTCCACGAGACATGCTGGTGTGCATTCATTTTTTTTCACATAAAGGAGTGCATTATGGCTGCAGCCCACTTTGCTTCCACATTACCAGTTTCCTATTGCTCAGTCTTTCTCTTCACAGATGTATCCACTACCACAACTCAGAAATGTAGGGAGTTCCCACAAATCACTGCAGTACTCAGAGATAAAAATGTCACCTACAAATGGGGCTTCCCCACCAAATTGGTAGTGACCTACCAAAGCCAACAAACCAGCATCTCAACAGCGAAAGATGGCATCAAAAGGCTGCTTAACTGGGGCCTCCTCACCTCCATCGGACCCCAAGCCACAGCACACCCATACGCGAAGCCGAGAACGCGAATAATCAAACTATCGTTCCTCATACTAACCAAAATCACTACCTTTACTCCTGACCATGCTTCTAGTCGCTCAGATGTGGGCATAGCACTCTGACTGCTTTCTCTGTTCCAATGATACGATGTCCCAGGTGAGAGACACTCCAAGTGCGCTTTCAGTATTTTTTTTGTGTTGCTATCTTCTTACCCCCAGAGAAGATAATAGGGTGCTAAGCATCCTCATATAATTCAACATTCTCATTCTTTTTTACATTTATTATTGCATCTGTTACTAACCTTTTTATTTACCTACTGCTGCATTACGTGCAAGCAAAAGTTACCGCTGTTATTTACACTCATATTATTGCTGTTTAACTGTACGGTTATAGAAGGTGTTGTCTATCTCTTCTCTTTCTGATTGTTTTGATCACTTCCCAGCATGTCGATCATTACTACATACTTAGAACACAAAGGGCCTAAATTCCACTTTTAAAAGAAACCTATTATGGAAAGAAGCCCTTAAACACAATACAGACCTTATATATGTTCAAAAAACCCACTTTCCCTCTCGTAAGCCCCCCAGCTGCTCACATAAGTAATTCCCACACTGCTTTTTTGCTAACTCCTCTAAAAATTAAGCTGGGTCTTAATTGCCATACGCTCATCTGTATCTTTCAAATTGCTTCACTCTGAGGTCGACCCCAATGGTAGATACCTTATCTTAAATGCATCCATCAATAACCGCATTATGACCATTGTTAACATATACTCACCAAACACTAACAAACGACCGTTTTATAAAACTGTAATGGACAAATTAGAACCTTTCTGACAATCTGCTCTTGTCATTAGTGGGGACTTCAACCAAATAGTAGATTCACTACTGGATTCCTCCAACCCCACCCGTAAACAATCCAATGCTCTCTCTTCTCTTTTACACTCAGAGGACCTCTACGACCAATGGAGATGTCTCCACGACACAGAGAGGGACTACACCTTCTATTCCCACACGCAAAAAACATATTCACGGATAGATCTGTTCCTGGTTGACAAGCACAGTCGGTCTGAGCTAAGATTGATATTATTCCATGGTCTAACCACGCTCCCATTTGTTTGAAATTATTCCCCTCTCCAAAGGCTGAGAAAAGTAATATGTGGAGACTTAACACCTCTCTTCTCTCTCATCCCCTCTACCAGAAACAGATTGCTTCCAAAATTGAAAATGATTTTGCCTTGAACACTGGTTCTGTGACTAACCCTACTCTCTTATGCAATGCCCACAAGACTTGCCTAAGGGGACTTATCTAACTAGGGGCTTGCAAGAAGAAAAAATGCATTACCACCACCAATAATCTCCTAGACCGCATACGCACTCAAGAACTTGCCAACAAAGCACAACCATCACTACTTCTTGACGACGAGCTATGTCGAGCGAGACGCACACTTAGTGAACATCTCCACGGCAACTATTACCTATCTCTTAAAAAACTTTGCCTACACTTCTACACACAGAAAAACAAACCGGCAGCTTGTCTCGCTAGACAGCTTAAACATTGCCTAACCCACTCCAAAATCCAGTACCTCACTTTCCCCTCCGGTACCCACCTCACCAACCATAAAGATATAGCTAACCAATTTATCTCCTTTTATGCCAACCTATACAACTTCTCCACCTTAAGCAATGTCCCAGCTCCTTCTCCAGAAGATATAACATGTTTTCTAGAACACATACAGCTACCATCGCTCTCCAGAACAACTCCAAACTCTTTCAGCCCCCTTCTCTCAATTAGAAATCCAACAAGCTATTGCCTCCCTTTAATTACACAAAACACCCAGCCCTGACGGGTTCAGCAATGAATACTATAAAAAATTTGCTGCACTACTCACCCCACACCTCTGCCATTCCTTCAATTACATTGCCTCCACAGTCTCTATCCTGCCAGAATCCTTAGTTTCCACCATCACCACAATTCCGAAGCCTGGCAAACCACCTGACGACCCTGCCAGTTATAGACCCATCTCTCTTTTGGACACAGACACCAAACTTTATGCAAAACTGATAGCCACTTGTCTGTCTAACATCATCTTGCATTTAGTCTATCTTGACCAAGTGGGATTTGTGACTGGCAGACAAACGTCAGACGGTACTTGAAGATTCATAGATCTACTTCAGTGGGTCGAACATCACCAAACGCCTTCTCTGTTCATTTCACTTGACGCAGTGAAGGCATTTGATAGGGTGGATTGTAACTTTCTCAAAGCAGTCTTGATAAAATTTGTCTTTTGTGGGTCCCATACATAAAGCCATAATGGCTCTCTACACAATTCCCATCTTGAGAGTTGTCACTACAGGTATCCTATCTGACCCCTTCCATATAACTGATGGGACCCGGCAAGGCTGCCCTCTCTCTCCTTTAATTTTTACGCTAATTATGGAACCACTCACTCAGGCCATACGCACAAATCCTCTTTTTTCTGGCATTCAAGTGAGAGAATCCACCCACAAGATCAGCCTCTATACCAATGATGTAATCATCTCCCTTACCAACCCGGCTGAATCCCTCCCTCATCTCCATCACACTCTAGACCTCTTCAGCAAAGCTTCACTTTACAAAATCAGCTACACTAAATCCTGCATGTTGGGTGCACACATTGACCCAAACACTAAACATAATATAAACGCCAACACCTTAACGTTTCACATCTCATTTCCAAACTCCAAAATGATGTGGGATCTCCAACATATGCAAGCCTCCTGTGCTGTTCGCATCACCTTATCCAAAATGTACCTTCTACCAAACGTGCTGTACACATTCCCAGACATTATAGGGAATGTCATGATAGAAACCCCGCGGGCACTCAGTTTCTTATCATAGACAGATATGTGGCTCCCTGGCAGGGGGGGTCAATTCTTAGGGGTGTTTCCCGTCTAGAAACATATTGGATGTACGAGTTGGGGTCCCATTTTCCACAAGGTATCAACGTTGAGTGGGACATCAACTCGTTTATCAATCAGGCGTAATGTATTTTTGATCTCTCTCTCTTTGTTCCTTATATGGACACATATTGTTCATTTTATTTATTTTTAGTCTGGTTACTGATATGTTTTTATTCTATTTTTTATTTAATTATGTATTGTACTGTCTATTATAATTATGGTTTTTTGATTAATTCCATATACTATATACGTGTTTTGGGTATCTCAGCTGTTTTATGGAATGTACTGATGCCCCCCATTGGGAGTGTCCGGTTGGCTCTATATTTGAGCGTTTACACTTTAGTGTGGTGAAGTACGCTCCCCTTTTTAATAATAATTATTTTATATAAATTTATATTTATTAATACTTTCATGCCTAAATACAATCCATTTGGACATTTTTTAGACATATACTATATATATATTGAACCTTCCAGGCTTCCATATATTTACTATCAGGCTTCTCTGTCCACCTTTGGTGACACCTTGGCAGCTCCTCCGGCCCCCTATCGAGGCGGGGCTCTGCTTCCTGTCCAACTGCGACCCTATCAAATGGGGCTGTAGGCGGACTGGCAGAGAGGCTTGGTAGATGAAGCCTGGAGCGCATCGCCGTTGCCATTGTGACTTGCGCGTGACGCCATCGCGCAATACGAAAGTGAGGCTTGACACTGGGTGTGGAGCGCGGCGGCGCCGCCGCTCTCCCACCCACTATGTTAGTGTAACCTACGCGTGACGTCATCGCGCATCACACGAACGAGGCTTGGCACTGGGTGTGCAGCGCGGCGGTGCCGCTGCGCTCCCACTCACTATATATTAGGTACCGACAGTGAGGCTTGGTTTCCGGATTGAGCAACCGGACCAATGCCAAACTGTATAAGTTAGTTTTTACTACAAATCGGGGCTCAAAATACATTATGGGTTCCTATGTACACAGTCCCTTTTAGGTTTTAAAGAATTACTAGCATATTTGCTTTATATGCCCCTATGAACCGGAAGTGATGGCCATCCGAAGTACTTCCGGTTTCAGACACTTCCAGTGGGGGTCACCATTTATCTATATAAAGAGCAGTGGGATGAGGGGGTCCACACCCCAGATGAAGACTGTTAAGTTGAAACATGTCGGGTGGACCTCTCATGACTACCGCTATACGATTTGCATGCTGTTTTCTTCTTCTAAAAATGTGAGTCTGTTTTTATTCGTTTTTTAATAAATCCAAGTTTATAAGACGTTATCACGCTATGTGAGTGTTTTTATCCCTCACATGCCACACACATTATTCGCTTGGCTTATGGTGTATCCATTGAAGAGGAAGCCGTGCTGATCCCTTTCCCCCTCTTTCTGTGTGACGATGACATCTGACCAGTTATAATATTCAGACCTGTTGGTCATCAAGCCTTTTTGACCTGTTTTGGCATATGCTATTTCAGGCCACTATTTCTGGTAAGCCTCTATGATTCCTGGTGATGGTCCTGGCACCGATTTCAATCTTTTGTGCACGTTTGGTCTCCCTGTGGTCCATTCACCTACCAGGTTGCTAGGTCTAAACAACCCCTCTGCATGCTCAGGAGACACCTGTTCATCATCGTTTATGCACCATCATCACAGATTTTTTGCTTTAATTTTTATCTCACTCATTATGACATGGACTTTATATTTAATACTATTTTGTGATGTTTTTTTACCTATCATTGGATTTAGTGAATGTATTTAAGTTTTGTTTACTAAACACATTCTATTCACGTAAGCACCTTTTTGTTCACACTGAAATGTTTGCTTTGTAATCACCTAAAAAAATTTTTAAGAGTGTTTATCATTTAGATTCATTTCATTTATTTCTTATTTACGGAGTTTATAGCGCCACACTTTTTGAATTTTTATTTTTAATTTAATCCTGAGTCTACGGGTGTGTCGGCTGCTGTTCACTTCTTTTAGCGCAGCGCTGTACTTAACCTTTGTATACCAATCTATTACACCTTATTGACACACAGTATAGCTGCAGCGCATAGCACTCCATTTAACATGGATGTCTTTGATTACCGAGCATCTCGGGTAGTTAATACCGAAGGTGTTTTTGTCGCTACCTCCAATGACACTGAAATTGGAGGATTGTTTATGAGGCTAAAGAACGTCATGGTCTCTGAACTCCATCTGCAATGGGATCTGGTCTTCTTAGAGCAATATGTAACAGAGGGCATGATCCCACGCAGTCTCAGATGGGATGTTCAACCCCAACAGGGGGAGGCTGAACTCGACTCCTGGTTCAAGTATTTTAATGATGCTGGGATTAAGTTCCTTGAATTCCTTATCAATAGGAAGCGCATTTGCCTTTCTAATCTGGATCAGGAAATCAGGGAATTGAAGGACAAATTACTTGCTTTCAAAAATTCTGTTGAGTACAATACTTTGTCTTCCAATTTGCAAGCCCATCTCGTAAAGGAGGATAAAGAACAAAAAATCAAAAAACATAAAAAATACTCTCGAGATATTGGGGAC
Organism: Aquarana catesbeiana; assembly: GCF_042186555.1. Lineage (NCBI taxonomy): Eukaryota > Metazoa > Chordata > Amphibia > Anura > Ranidae > Aquarana > Aquarana catesbeiana. Next base: position 784,586,393 of record NC_133324.1, on the reverse strand, counting down.
TACAAGGCGGGTAAAGTGTGGCAGAAATCCATCGTAGGACCCATTTCGCAGGCCACTATGGAGACTAATGCTCCTAACGAGGTCACTTCTGCCTCTCCAATTGAACCCTCGGTTCGCCCCAAATCTGCTGTAGATAAAGGGCGACCTCATGGCGGCCCCCCTCCACATAATGGACGACAGCAGAATATCCATACCCCCAGAAATCAACATAGGGGTAGAGGACATTACTCTAGGGGTAGAGGAGGTAATAGGGTGGACCAACATGGTTATGATTACCAATACCGTGAGCGGGAGAACTCATATCATCGTGGTTCCCCGGCTCGCCACCATGGTTCCCCTCACCATCCATATTACCCAAATACATCATATTACAGACACCCACCAATCTCCACTTACAACAGATATTCTCCGTTACGAGATCACTATAATGAGAATGTTTGTCCCTTCCCTAGTGCAGGGTACGGTCCATCCCCTTACAAACAACCTTATTTAGATCCACGTGCCACTCGGGATTTTCGCGAGGACACTCTGAACAAAAAAAGAGGTCCAGAAACAAGAGAGGGACCAGAGGAGGGAGGAGGGTTCAGAGACGAAAAACGAAAAAGAACTTAACGTGTCAGGGGGTATTTAACTTGAGTGACACCAATCTCACACAGGAGGAGAAGGATGTTTTGAATAAGGGCCTCAAGTTTGCCCCCCCACACAAGCTTAATAAATTTAACACGTTCATAGATATTCATAAGTTCATTAGAAAAATCCATGTCCAACGATACATCATCTCGAACCCTACCAGAAATATAGCCAGGGCAGCAACGTCCGGCACGGTACATTCTGGTCTATCTAATCCCTCCCTTTTCAGCCCCCCAACACAACTCCCACCATCCATCAATTTATTTAAAGAATTGGTGATAAGAGATTTAGCGAAGATTCCACTTAAGCGCAAATTCTATAATCCCTTACCCTCAGTGGGCTTAAAAACTCTATGTGATAACAAAAACTTGGTCATTCGCCCCGCCGACAAAGGCAGAGGCATCGTTTTATTAAATAAAACAGATTATTTTGATGAAATGCATCGCATCTTAGGAGACTGTGAGACTTACATTGAGCTACCGAATAATCCCACATATGAATATAAAAAGGAATTGAAGAAAATAATAAATAAAGGATACGAATCTTGTATTTTAAATAAAAAAGAGAGATCATTTTTAGCTCCCCTTGCCCCGCGCATCCCAGTTATGTATTATTTGCCCAAAGTTCACAAAGACCCCCTTCACCCTCCAGGTCGACCCATAATTAGTGGTATCGACTCTGTCACTTCTAAGATTGGGAAATACATAGATTTCTTTCTCCAGCCATCTGTACTCAAAATGCCGTCCTATCTTAAAGACACAAAGGACGTAATTAGATTATTATCTAATGTTTCCTACTCTGGTGACCTCATCATGGCCACTGCAGATGTGGCGTCCCTCTACACCTGCATTCTGCACCGTGAAAGTGTTAATGCAGTACAATGTTTCCTCAATAGGGATGCCTCCCTCGCCTCCCCCCAGGTTAATTTCATTATGGATCTAATTGAGTTTGCAACACAACACAATTATTTCTGGTTCAATGGCAACTTCTATCGCCAACACAAGGGGGTAGCAATGGGACCTAAATTTACTCCCAGCTTGGCCAACTTGTTCATGGCCAAGTGGGAGGAGGATGTTGTCTATGCCATGGCTAACCCACACCTTCTGGTGTGGGCCCGGTACATAGACAACATCCTCCTCCTGTGGACGGGTAGCCATGATGATTTGGTGGATTTTATGACGACATTAAATAACAATAATAGGGGTATTGCCTTGACCTTTGAGGCCAGTACAACCTCAGTCCATTTCTTAGATCTGGTCATTGAGAGAAATGAGTGTGGATTCTCATTCAGTACTAATTTCAAATCCACCGATAGAAATGGTTATATACCGACTGATAGTTGTCACCACAGTTCTTGGATAAAATCAGTCCCTAGGAGTCAATTCCTACGGCTACGCAGGAACTGTACTGATCGTGACACTTTTATGGTTCAGGCCAGGATGTTGAGAGATAGGTTTGTGGAAAAAGGCTATAATTTGTCTGACCTAGATAAAGAAATTGAGAATGCCTGTATGGTGGATCGCCAGACATTATTGCAGGACAGACCCAAAAAACCCAATGACGAATTTAAATGGTCTTTTTTGACGTCTTTTTCGACGCAGCATAGGCATATCAAACGGATTTTTGAACATCACTGGGATGTTCTAAAAACGGACAAAATACTAGGACCATTGTTACCTGAGACCCCTAAGGTGGTTTTTAGGGGTGTTCCATCTCTTAGGAACAAGTTGGCTCCTAATGTCATAGACCCACCAAAAAAAAAACATCTTTTTTTCACAATTGGACTGGTTTCCATCCTTGTAAAAGATGTTTGGTTTGCCAGTACAATACCTGCGGTAGAAGGACTAGTCATGAGTTTTCCTCTACCGTTACTGGTCGCACATATGCAATCAAACAATTTAGCACATGTGCAACTACCAGTATTGTTTATCTGATAACTTGCCCTTGTGGCAAACAATATGTGGGCCGTACCATTAGATCCTTCACCGTACGTGTCTCGGAACATATCAATTTGATTAAAGCAGGCAGCACCAAACATACTGTTCCCAGACATTATAGGGAATGTCATGATAGAAACCCCGCGGGCACTCAGTTTCTTATCATAGACAGATATGTGGCTCCCTGGCGGGGGGGGTCAATTCTTAGGGGTGTTTCCAGTCTAGAAACATATTGGATGTACGAGTTGGGGTCCCATTTTCCACAAGGTATCAACGTTGAGTGGGACATCAACTCGTTTATCAATCAGGCGTAATGTATTTTTGATCTCTCTCTCTTTGTTCCTTATATGGACACATATTGTTCATTTTATTTATTTTTAGTCTGGTTACTGATATGTTTTTATTCTATTTTTTATTTAATTATGTATTGTACTATCTATTATAATTATGTTTTTTTGATTAATTCCATATACTATATACGTGTTTTGGGTATCTCAGCTGTTTTATGGAATGTACTGATGCCCCCCCATTGGGAGTGTCCGGTTGGCTCTATATTTGAGCGTTTACACTTTAGTGTGGTGAAGTACGCTCCCCTTTTTAATAATAATTATTTTATATAAATTTATATTTATTAATACTTTCATGCCTAAATACAATCCATTTGGCCTTTTTCTAGACATATACTATATATATATATTGAACCTTCCAGGCTTCCATATATTTACTATCAGGCTTCTCTGTCCACCTTTGGTGACACCTTGGCAGCTCCTCCGGCCCCCTATCGAGGCGGGGCTCTGCTTCCTGTCCAACTGCGACCCTATCAAATGGGGCTGTAGGCGGACTGGCAGAGAGGCTTGGTAGATGAAGCCTGGAGCGCATCGCCGTTACCATTGTGACTTGCGCGTGACGCCATCGCGCAATACGAAAGTGAGGCTTGACACTGGGTGTGGAGCGTGGCGGCACCGCCGCTCTCCCACCCACTATGTTAGTGTAACCTACGTGTGACGTCATCGCGCATCATGCGAACGAGGCTTGGCATTGGGTGTGGAGCGCGGCGGTGCCGCTGCGCTCCCACTCACTATGTATTAGGTACCGACAGTGAGGCTTGGTTTCCGGATTGAGCAACCGGACCAATGCCAAACTGTATAAGTTAGTTTTTACTACAAATCGGGGCTCAAAATACATTATGGGTTCCTATGTACACAGTCCCTTTTAGGTTTTAAAGAATTACTAGCATATTTGCTTTATATGCCCCTATGAACCGGAAGTGATGGCCATCTGAAGTACTTCCGGTTTCAGACACTTCCAGTGGGGGTCACCATTTATCTATATAAAGAGCGGTGGGATGAGGGGGTCCACACCCCAGATGAAGACTGTTAAGTTGAAACATGTCGGGTGGACCTCTCATGACTACCGCTATACGATTTACATGCTGTTTTCTTCTTCTAAAAATGTGAGTCTGTTTTTATTCGTTTTTTAATAAATCCAAGTTTATAAGACGTTATCACGCTATGTGAGTGTTTTTATCCCTCACATGCCACACACATTATTCGCTTGGCTTATGGTGTATCCATTGAAGAGGAAGCCGTGCTGATCCCTTTCCCCCTCTTTCTGTGTGACGATGACATCTGACCAGTTATAATATTCAGACCTGTTGGTCATCAAGCCTTTTTGACCTGTTTTGGCATATGCTATTTCAGGTCACTATTTCTGGTAAGCCTCTATGATTCCTGGTGATGGTCCTGGCACCGATTTCAATCTTTTGTGCACGTTTGGTCTCCCTGTGGTCCATTCACCTACCAGGTTGCTAGGTCTAAACAACCCCTCTGCATGCTCAGGAGACACCTGTTCATCATCGTTTATGCACCATCATCACAGATTTTTTGCTTTAATTTTTATCTCACTCATTATGACATGGACTTTATATTTAATACTATTTTGTGATGTTTTTTCACCTATCATTGGATTTAGTGAATGTATTTAAGTTTTGTTTACTAAACACATTCTATTCACGTAAGCACCTTTTTGTTCACACTGAAATGTTTGCTTTCACCTAAAAAAAATTTTAAGAGTGTTTATCATTTAGATTCATTTCATTTATTTCTTAATTACGGAGTTTATAGCGCCACACTTTTTGAATTTTTATTTTTAATTTAATCCTGAGTCTACGGGTGTGTCGGCTGCTGTTCACTTCTTTTAGCGCAGCGCTGTACTTAACCTTTGTATACCAATCTACCCCACCTCAACAAAATACAAGCCATTATAACCACCTTAATTTGGAAAAGGAAACATCCTAGGATCAAAAGAGCCATAATGTGCACACCCACATCAGCTGGTGGAATGGGAGCCCCAAACATAAAAGCATACTTCAAGGCAATCATTCTAGATCAAGCAAGAATCTGGTGGAAACCTGACTCGCAACACACTTGGCTACAGATCAAAAGAACAGTCTTATCTTCCTGTTCCAAGTTGCACCTCAGCGCCCTACTTCTTAGTCACCAAGGAACACACACCTACCTTAGCACTATCAATACAATCATCAAAATGTGGAGAGCAACTCACCAGCAAACCAAGGGTATCCTGCACAGATCACTATCCTTCATTCCCTTAGCAGCTTTAACAACCTTCATAGCTGACATCTCATTTTCAAACTGGATTACTGCTGGTCTTCAAAACATTGGGAACTTATACCAGAACTCCATACTACTTACATTCCAACAACTACAAGCCAATTACAATATTGCTTCCAAAGACTTCTTTAAATACCTAGGACTCCACTGAGCCCTCTCCCGGATATAATGGTCAAAAGACCCCTTCTTCTGGCACCTTCTAAAGTTCTATAACGCAGAAACTCAAAATCAAAAGGGTATCTCCATCTACAAACTCCTTACTGTCCCATGGATCCAACACAAAATCTCTGCAATGCTCCATTGGAAGTTCAGCCGCCCCTATTCACCCCAACAATGGTACCAAGCCCTTCACTTACCAACAAAAACATCCAGATGCATACTCCATTGGGAATCTATCCAAAAAATCCTACACAAATGGTAACTTACCCCATCTAAACTAGCACGGATTTATCCTACTGCCACTAATTTATGTTGGAGGAACTGTGGACACCCTGGTACGTCCTTACACATATGGTGTACCTGCCCATTAATTGCGCCCTTCTGGCTTCTCCTTTCCAAGTTTATAACCTCTATTCTCTCAATCCCTGTTCCCCTCTTTCCGCAGATGGTTCTGCTGGGTTTGGAAATTGATTCCTGGCCTCCAACCATGTCCACCGTACTATCTCATTTACTTATTGCCACCAGATTAGCAATAGCTAGAAACTGGAAATCTCTCAAACCACCTTCTATTATGGAAATGATCTCTATTCTCAATACTCACTGTCTAATGGAATATATGCACGCTAATGCCCACCTTCAGATCCCCAAATTCTACAGAAGCTGGGGGCCTTGGATCAATCACTCCAAGTGATTATCTCTCGACTAACCTGTCATCCCTCTAATAAGTTCCAACCATTGCCTATCATTTGATAATCAAAAGCAGCCAATGTTCCATAAAACACAGCCACTGTGCCATAAAACGCAGCCAATGTTCCATAAAATGCAGCCACTGTGCCATAAAATGCAGCCAATGTGCCCATCAAAAGCTGACACTGTGCCCATCAAACACAGCCACTAAGCCATAAAATGCAGCCACTGTGCCATAAAACGCAGCCAGTGTGCAATTGCATGCAGCCTCTGTGCCCATGAAACGCCCACTGTGCCCATCAAAAGCTGCCACTATGATCATCAAAAGCTCACACTGTGCCCATCAAACACAGCCACTGTGCCATTAAACACAGCCACTGTGCCATAAAACGCAGCCAATGTGCCATAAAACGTAGCCACTGTGCCCATCAAATGCCCACTGTGCCCATCAAAAGCTGACACTGTGCCCATCAAACACAGCCACTGTGCCCATCAGACACAGCCACTGTGCCCATCAAACACAGCCACTGTGCCATCAAACGCAGCCACTGTGCCCATCAACCGCAGCCTTTGTGCCATCAAACACAGCCACTGTGCCCATCAAATGCAGCCATTGTGCCATTAAATTCAGCCACTGTGCCCATCAAACACAGCCACTGTGCCATCAAACGCAGCCATTGTGCCATAAAATGCCCACTGTGGCCATCAAAAGCTGACACTGTGCCCATCAAACACAGCCACTGTGCCCATCAAACGCCCACTGTGCCCATCAAACACAGCCACTGTGCCATTAAATGCAGCCACTGTGCCATTAATCGCAACCATTGTGCCATCAAATGCAGCCACTGTGCCCATCAAATGCAGCCACTGTGCCATCAAACGCAGCCACTGCGCCCATCAAAAGCTGACACTGTGCCCATCAAACACAGCCACTGTGCCCATCAAATACAGCCACTGTGCCCATCAAACACCCACTGTGCGCATCAAAAGCTTACATTGTGCCCATCAAGCACAGCCACTGTGCCATTAAATGCAACCACTGTGCCATTAAATGCAGCCACTGTGCCCATCAAACGGCGCCACTGTGCCCATCAAAAGCTGACACTGTGCCCATCAAACACAGCCACTGTGCCATTAAACTCAGCCACTGTGCCATAAAACGCAGCCAATGTGCCATAAAACGTAGCCACTGTGCCCATCAAAAGCTGACACTGTGCCCATCAAACACAACCACTGTGCCCATCAGACACAGCCACTGTGCCCATCAAACACAGCCACTGTGCCATCAAATGCAGCCACTGTGCCCATCAAACGCAGCCATTGTGCCCATCAAACGCCCACTGTGCCCATCAAAAGCTGCCACTGTGCTCATTAAAAGCTGCCACTGTGCCCATCAAACGCAGCCACTGTGCCCATCAAACGCCCACTGTGCCCATCAAAAGCTGACACTGCCCATCAAACACAGCCACTGTGCCCATCAGACACAGCCACTGTGCCCATCAAACACAGCCATTGTGCCATTAAATACAGTCACTGTGCCATCAAATGCAGCCACTGTGTCAATAAATAAAACATTTATTTTGACTTGTCTAATGCCGCGTACACACGAGCGGACTTTACGGCAGACTTTGCTCGGCGGACTTTTCGACAGACTTTACGACGGACTTTCTGAATGAACAGACTTGCCAATACACAATCCACCAAAGTCCGTCGAATTCGTACGTGATGACCTACGACCGGACTAAAACAAGGAAGTTCATAGCCAGTAGCCAATAGCTGCCCTAGCGTGGCTTTTTGTCCGTCGAACTAGCATACAGACGAGCGGACTTTTCGACCGGATTCGATTTCGACGGATTGATTTAAAACATGTTTCAAATCTAAGTCCGTCCAACTTTTGAGAAAACAAAGTCCGCTGGAGCCCACACACGATCGAATTGTCTGACGAAATCTCGTCCGCCGGGCAAAGTCTGCCGTAAAGTCAGCTGTGTACGCGGCATAAGCCGTTATTGTCAAGTTACCAAGTTATTGTCAAAGCAAAGTGGTGGGGCTTACCGATGGAGAGGTGGAGTTGTTGCCATAGAAACATTAGTAAAGGGGAGGAGTTAGTAAGATGACCATGCTCATGTGGGGGCGCCAAAAATATTTCTGCACCCAGGCGCCTGTGACCCTAGGATCGGCCCTGCAAAGGATACCACTATGCTGGTGAGCTGATGCATTTTTGGTGCACCCCCTTCTTCAGAGCTAAGCTAATGAGCACACGCAAAAAAACTAAATATATATACTCTAATAGATCTCTTTGCAGCCCACAAAAGGGGCAGGAACAGAATTACAGTTGGGATCAAAGGTCAGCCTGGGTAATGGCCACACTATATGTGTAAACATGTGAAAACATAACATGAATACTCAGAATGGTCCACTAAACGGTCACATAAAAAATACCTTCAAATTGCTCTAGATTCACACATGGTAGGTTCCTTAATATCCCCCAATAGTGCAGACAATGGCCTCTGGAATGCAAGCCAACACCCTAATATGACACTAAATAAAAGTTCATATATAGATTATAAATATAAATAATATATGCAATGAAACAGTGTTATTTATAAGGTTATCATTTCACTACAATATTTTTAAATAAAGCAAGAGACATTGTCAGTAAAATATAGCCTGCGGAATTCATTAAGAGTGTTGTAAGCACACTTTAGAATTCCATTGCACCTCTGCACTGAAATTGTTGGTGTTTGCAACAGAGCAATGTTCCTCTCTGCAAGAGGTATATGAATTTGTCTTAGGAGGTTGCAGCACTGAGACAGGGGTGTCCATTCTGTACAATCTGTCCTCATTTTAGGCTCAGCATTTGTAACCTCCCTCCCCAGCAACTGCACTCGTCACACAGACAGGCACATGGCCGAGGTGTTTTGTAATGAGCCGGGCAACATACCTCACAACATTTTGAGATAGCAATGAAGGCCACCTATTAGCAAAAATATGTAGGCATAGGAAACACTCCTTACGTTCCCCCTTAAAGGAGAATTATACAAACAAATATTTAAACCCACGAGTGCTTTTTCTTTTTATCACTACTGTTCCTTTATACTTTATGCATCAATTTAGAAATTATATGAAAGGTTTAGCAATGTAAAACACTTTTTAAAAGATAAATAGTGCATTTTATAAACAACTATATAGGTCAGACCAAAATGAGGAACAAATGAGGAGGGAAGAGGGACAGAAGGGCATTGTTCCAAATCAGGGACAGTTCGGAGCTATGGCCAAAGCCTAATGGGGAACTCAAAGTCTAGAAGACTAGGCTATCGAAACCACCCTTTGCCATGTGCTGCCAATCCCAAGAAAAGCAGACCCCTTTTCAATGCTTTTCAATGTCCGGCCTGTTTCATTTCTTGCTGCTAGGTTGATTGACTAGCATTGAAGCAAATACTCTACTGTTTACTCATACTTAATAAAGTTAACCCCCCCCCCACACACACTCATAACTACAGCCTGTCCTAAGCCAACCTGAACTGGTGTTAGTTGCCTCCAGTTACATTATGCACAAACTAATGGTATTTCTTTTTGAATCTGTCACAGTAAAAGGTTCTTAAAGTGGCAGTAATAATAATTACCTTAATCTGTTGCTCGTGATGGAACTCTTACTAAAATTGTCACAAAGCTTTCCTGATGTACAGTAGGTGCAGGACATTTTGAAGGGGCCATACAGAAAGAAAATATATCTTAAATACTTTTTTTGAATTCTCCCCAAAATGTCAGTACCACCTGGAATAATGTTGCCACACAATCTTTACATTGACCTTTCACCCTTAGGCCTGGTCCACACCTTTGCAATTTTTAGTGCGTTTTCAGTTTTGCAGAAACACACTACAGTCCATTTAACATGGTTTCCTATGGATTTAGTTCACATCTGTGTATTTTATGGAAAGGGCCTGGGACTTTTTTCTGGTTTTTGGTTCCATAGACTTCAATGGATCAGAAATGTGTATTGAAAAACACAAAATGCACCTGGACTATGCAAACTGCAACCTGCATAGGTGTGAATCAGACCTTAAATAAATAATAAACTTCTTTAAGTCAAATAAAAAATTAAAGGTTTATTTGTCAACTTCCTTTTTTTTTATTTACTTCCACATATGCATCGTAGCTCACATGGTTAATCTATGAGATCTCGGGAGAAAAAATTAAACAAATCTGCTATTCCCATGATATACTGCAAAATCTCATGAGAAAATAGTACATTAAAATTTTATTCTGCATAGATAAAGCAGACACCATTGGTGGGCACTGATAAAGATTTTAAAAATGGTGGTGCAGACTTTCTGGCATTGGGTGAACAGAGCAAGGTCACATCAAGTCAGACTAAGAATATTTTTTGTATCCTTTATTCATTGATATTGGAATGCTTAATTTGTTCTTGCATGCAGTCTATTTGCAATTACAAACTGCAGCACTGATACATTTAATGACATAACATTGTTCACATGTATCACTTCCACTTGCCTAAAAGAAAGAACCAGTAATAGTCCATAGTTTGTAAGCGGTAAGTAAACTCTGCTGCTAAATCACTCTTGCTTCATTAACCTCCTGGAATTAAAGCTTTGCCATTGTTCCTCTTTTTTTCCAACATGATATTTTATCCCTGTGCTCAAAAACACTGAAGAATTATGCTTGGTAGTCACAAAATAACAAGATGTATGCCATTTTACATGTGATAAATTATAGCATATAGTTGTACTTTAATATTCAATTTACCTTAGAGATGAGTAATTAGGAGTCACTTAAGTGATACAGTAGCTAAAGATAAACATTCTGTCAAAAGAGAAGTGGTAAAAATTGATGTCAATGATGCTAAAGAGTATGATGACTATGCTGCAGGCCCTACTGTAAAACCTACAGCATAATCACTATACTCTTAATATTTTTATACAATTTATATGTTTATATGTTTTCTTCAGCATCCTAAAAGTATGACAATATTTAGCAGGCCATTTTTTAGGAAAGGTTTATCTCACCATATCAGTGCCCTCCTTTTTTATTACTTTTTGCGTTTGTAAAAACCCATATATTTTTATCAGTGAGATGTTTATTCTTCAAAATTATAGCTGTCATTCCTGTCATTTGGTAGAATACATGTAACGGTGGAAACAGAAGGTTAGAGACATATATTATTTTCTTGGTGGTTTATATTGGTGAACAATTATCCACTCATTTAAGAGGCCAAGGTGACATAATTCCTTGCCTAACTGCTATAAAGCTTATAACCAGAAACATATTGTATTGCAATATTGCAATTAATGTTAGTATCAGAAGCAAAGCATTTTGTTTAACTCTTACAGAATGAAGAGTGCAGTCTTTGCACTGGTACAAAATTTGTATAGTTTTTTGCAACTTTTTCTGGTCCCACAATCATTCAATATTGTCTTCCTGCATCACCTGTTCAAGCTCAGTATTAAGGTTTTAAGTAATATTAAAGTAAAATTTTTTTCACTTTAAAATAAGAAAGAGGGTATACTTACCTTCTTGTTCTTGCCTTCATAGCATGTGCTGAGGGGGAACCTGTGCAGGCGTACTCCCAAGCCGGAGCTGTATGTATCCATAGATACACACAGCCCAGCTCAGGAGCTGTGTGTGTCTATGGAATCATTTGAATGGGCTGCTGAACCTGTGAGAAATGTAGGGAAAAATGTCCAACCCTTTTTCAGAAACACAGCCACATGTAACTACATGGTGCTATGGCACCATAAGATTTTGCGCACTTGAAAATGTGCTGCATTTTTTGACATGAGGGAAAACAATTGCACCCCTGTGCATCTGCTAAAATGCATTGTATTTTTCATGCAGGTCAATTTAGATGTGTTTCCAGACCCTGCAGACTACTACATAGTAAACCTAGCCTTAATTACAGATATGCACTCCTTCACAGGCAGGAATTATGACACCCCTTCTTTGAAATTCACTGAACCCCATTCAAACCAAACCCAGGACAGTTGGGCTCATCCCTATACATTGACCACCAAGCAACTGTATTTGCTATAGACTATATTTACTGAACTACCCATGGGTTGAGTCTTAGCTTGTACAATTTTGTTTGTGAGATCACATGCTTTGCTGAAATCAAGATAGGCTATGTTCACAGAACCACCCTGGTCCAAAGCATCAGATTTAAAAAAATAAAATATATTAGTCTGACATGATCCACCTTTAGTATAGATAATTTGGGTCTAGCAAGTTGTGTGTTTTCAAATGATAAATGAACTAGTTTTTAACAGTTGGTTCCATAGATTTAACTACAACAGGTGTTAAACTTACTGTAGTTACCAGCCTCTACCTTTATACCCTGGGTTGTTACAATATTAGCTGTCTGTCAGTCATGAGTCCTCGTACACTCGCAAGTACAGACACATTGGCGTCTATGGAAAATCTCGGTTAGCTTGACATGGCACTGCTCCCGGTTTTTAGCATTGGTGTCTATGGAAAATCTGGTCAGCCTGACATGGCACTGCTCCCGAACCATAAGTGACAGGGACACCAAACTTGGGGAGCACTGAGAAAGGACCCAGGACTACAAAATATCCAGTTTTGTGGTCCGCCAGCTTGCCTAGGTAATCAATCATGCATGTAAATGACTTCTGCAAAGCACTACATACATTGAGAAGTGAAAAATGGTATTGCTTCACTTTAAGTACATTTTCATTTTACATACAAGCTTTGTTTCCACTGTCTACTTAAAAGTGGGGTATGCCTGTACCATTTTTGTAGTTCCATGGTATTTTTCCACTCATCACTAATATACCTTAAAAGGTTTTGTTTTCCTTTCCTAATGGATTTAGCCATTTCCTACTCATTCTGTGCTTTGGTAGCACTGATAATGTGATTGGCATCCTTTTGTCTGTTTTTTTACATTTCTCTATCAGCTACACTTTCTGTTTCCTTGTATCCCCTATATGCTGATTTTTTACTCCTTTACTATTCTCATTAGCTCCATAGTGAATTTTTTTTTTTATCTCTAGTTTACTCTTACAAATTGTCCTGACATATAATCGAGTTGCAGGATAGTAGACTTCAATTGTGATGACTGAGTCCTGTAATTTTACTCCAACCTTTAATTTAATTCTTTAGAAATGTACCCATTTCAACAAAATGTGTCCTATTTTCCCTGATATACAATTTGGAACAGAAACCACTTACTAGTGGTTAGGGATGAGCTTAGTGTTTAATCCAAAGGTAAGAACATTACTGACGAATTGCTGTTAATGGTTCCTAAGGAACCATTCCTAACGTGCCTCTTCCCCTGACTTCTCTATCAAGAGCAATGGATCAACCATCCACCCATCCCCACATGTCAGCGTGCTAGGTGTTACCCTGGACTCTGAACTCTCCTTTCGTCCCCACATCCAATCACTTTCCAAAGCTTGCCACCTCAACCTCCGCAACATCTCTAAACAATGACCCTTTCTAACCATTGAAACCACAAAGCTTTTAAATCACTCCCTGGTTATCGCTCGCCTTGAATACTGCAACTCCCTCCTCATTGGCGTACCTTTAAATAGACTATCCCCCTTTCAGTCCATCATGAATGCTGCTGCCAGACTCATCCACCTTACAAACAGCTCAGTGTCTGATACTCCTTTCTGCCAATCCCTCCATTGGCTGCCACTCGCCTAACAAATTAAATTCAAAATACTAACAATCAGTTACAAAGCCATCCACAACTCTGCCCCCAGCTACATCACTAGCCTAGTCTCAAAATACCTACCTAATCGCCCTTTTCGTTCCTCCCAAGACCTCCTGCTCTCTAGCTCCCTAATCACCTCCTCCTATATGCGCCTCCAGGACTTCTCACCCATCCTTTGGAATTCGCTACTCCAATTCGTCAGACTGTCTCCACATTTATCCACTTTTAGGCGATCCCTGAAAACCTTCCTCTTCAGAGAAGCCTATCCTGCCTCCATCTAACAACTGCACTATTTTCTCCATTAGCTCATCCCCCACAGTTATTACCCTTTTGTATAACTTGACCCTCCCTCCTAGATTGTAAGCTCTAACGAGCAGGGCTCTCTGATTCCCCCTGTATTGAATTGTATTGTAATTGTACTCTCTGCCCTAATGTTGGAAAGCGCTGCGTAAGCTATCGGCCCTATATAAATCCTGTATAATAATAATAATAATAAATAAGCAGCAAATATTTGCACCCACCACGTCCTTACCACTGATGTCACTGTGAATCAACAGCTACGTAAGCAAATGGGCAGGGAATGGTGCGTTACATCATTGCCTAAATATGGCCACATGGTGAAATTTGGGCAATAACATTGCCATGATGTCACCACTATCTCAGTCCCTTCCTTTTTATAGCTGATGACAGCCCAGAGAGCTTTTATTTAGGTTTGTGCACCATCAGGATCAGTTGTTTAGGGCAGGTCTTTTTTTTTGTCTTGGTGGGCAGCAGGTATCATGATTGACAATTGATTTACAATGAGGGACCCTGCAGTTTTTGATATATTCCCCACCCACAGACCCCCAAAACCACCAGTCAGAGTTGTAGGAATGAGACCCTTGTCCTCATCAACATGGGGACTAGGTGCTTTGCTATGTGGTCCCCCCTGGCAAGGCACCCTCTTCATGTTGAGGGCATGTTGGTCATATTTGGGCAATAACATTGCTATGATGTCAACACTATCTCAGCCCCTTCCTTTTTACAGCTGACAGCCCGGAGAGCTTTTATTTAACTTTGTGCACCATCAGGATCAGTTGTTTATGGCGGGTCTTTTTTTTTCAGAATTGTAGGAATGAGACACTTGTCCTCATCAACATGGGGACTAGGTGCTTTGCTAGATGTTCTGGTATGTATTTCCTGGGGGAACTCACATATTTTTTGTGTGTTTTTTGCATGAGGTAACCCCTGAAAATCCACATAGTTACATAGTTACATAGTAGGTGAGATTGAAAAGAGACACAAGTCCATCAAGTCCAACCTATGTGTGTAATTATACACATAAAATATTCTTTTTATTCTTACTGTAGGATGCGCTACATCAAAAGTAACATTTATAAAGAAAAAGATACACAGTTTAAATTGCAAGCAAATAAAAATTCATTACTGGCTTGACTAAAAATAAAACACACACCAACCTCCTCCAAGGCCCCCCCACAATACATAAGAGACCCTTAGGGTCTGTGTGCTATTTGTCTTTAAAAAAAAAAGAAGCAAAGATGTAATTTGCTGGCAATTCAGTACTTTTTTTTTTACTTTGTTATTATCAGTGTTATGTCAGTGCTTAAAAAGAAAATAACTGCCCCTGGCTGAATGGAATTCATACCTCATGCAGTCTTTAACAAATCATGCATAGTGTTCCGTGCCATCACAGTGAATATTGAAGCCCCCTTGCACTCTTCATATGTGCTCTTCGTAAGCACTTCCCACTCATCAGAAGGTTGTGACACTTTAACCGTATGGCTATATTAGTCTCAAAAAGCTATTTTTTTATATTCCACTTCCATGCAGGTGTAAAGGATTGACCTGTAAGACTTTCTCCAGGGCACCTGTTTGTTTGCTTCAGACCTCCTCCCCTTCCAGAGTTTGATTTAATCCATGTGTGTCAAAAAAGTAGAGAGATCCACCATAGCACATCAATTTATTACCCATAAAAATATACATGCAAATGCACTCAAATAGTTTTTTTTTTAAAAGTCAGGCCTCAATAAGAAGCTTCAGCCAAATCCATGCCTGGGACTATAGCCGCTGGCATGCAGATGGAATGCAGGTAAATGCAGGTGTATAGAGACTGTGTTTATTATATTTTATTTATAAATGGTATTGATCCAACATGGTATACTACTGGAGTTATGAAATTGGAGTTAAGTGGAAGTAGTAGATCTGCTAATGACACTATATTAAGCACAGTCAAGCTTGGATCTTTTTATAGATATAGTGTTCTATTTCATTCTTCTAAAGTTTTAAGTTCATATAGTATATTTTGGTTTAATAATATGCATAATGGATAGTGCTGTCATTTTTTGGGGTTATATAATACCCAATTGTTTGTTAAAATATAAAAGATGATGTTACCCCAAGTAAATAGATACCAAACATGTCATGCTTTAAAATTGTGTCTGCCTGTGGATCGGTGCCAAATTACAGTACCTAAAAATCGCCATAGGCAATGCTTTAAAAACCTTTACAGGTTACTGGTTTAGAGTTACACAGGAAGTCTGGCACTAAAACTACTGCTCTCACTCTGATGTCTGTTGTGATACCTCACATGTGTGGTACAATCGCCATTTACATATGCTTGCGGGACCTACGCGAGCATTTGCATTTGCACGTTAGCATGGGGAACAGGGGCCCTTTAACATTTTTTTTAATTATTTAAGCACTTTATTATTATTTTTTTGTAAAGTTTATTGCTATTACAAGAGATGGACAACATCCCTTGTAATAGCATGGGCTGTGACAGGTCTTCTTTATGGAGAGATCTGGGGTCTATTAGAACCTAGATCTCTTCTCTGGCCTCCAATGCAGCTGATCCGACAGGTAATGGTCTGATTGGCTGCTTTAATGGCCATCAACAGTCAAGTAAACAAAAACAAAAGGAGGAAGTGAAGAAATCTGTACCTTAATTATTTTTTTTTGTCAAGTTTATTGCTATTACAAGAGATGGACAACATCCCTTGTAATAGCATGGGCTGTGACAGGTCTTTATGGAGAGATCTGGGGTCTATTAGACCCCAGATCTCTTCTCTGGCCTCCAATGCAGCCGATCAGATGGAGATCAGTCTGATTGGCTGCTTTAATGACCGTCAACAGCCAGGTAAACAAAGAACAAAGACAGGAAGTGACTAAATCCTTGTCTTTTCCTGTTTCTGCTGTCACACAGCATCCGTTTCTCTGACTGTTTACCCAGAGCTGATGCAATGACAGCAGTGCCACCTGTAAAAGTAATTATTTCACCAAATTTCTGCTTCAATGCATTTAAAATAAAAGCTTGGGGGAGGGGGGGTTCTGCCAAGGATTAAAAGTGTAAATCAGCTGTATCAGTTTTGCAAAGATTCTTTTCATTTATCGTTCAGGGGGGCTCTGATAGGTGGGAGTGGGTGTTGGGTTTTGAGGACACTTGCAGGTACTAAGTGACTAAAGAAAAAAGAAAAAGAAACTCCATCTCTCAATTAGTCTGTCTGTTATTAGGTCAGAATCCATCATGCTGTAGTGTACCTTTGAAAAATCCCAATAATATAATTATTTTTTCTTATCAGTCAGCATGTCTGCATAATGGTTTTTTTTAATGTGGGTGTGAATCTTATTCATGAAATTTGAGCTGGGCACATATATCTGCAGTGTTTTCTTATCTCTCGCCAAGCTCTGTTATACCCTATCTCCGAGACGGGATATAGAAGTGTGTGTCAGGGGAGGTTGCTATAAATAGAATAGCAGTCAGTTTGTCATCTAAGAGCAGAGCTTGGCACATTCCTTTCTTCCTTTACTTACGAAGAGAGGGGATGTGTGCCTTTCCTCCAATCAGCTGTCTTGGCTGTATGCCAAAAATCCACTCCCAGTGGTAGCCATGAATAGAAAAACTTTAACACGATCTGTACTTTCTAAAGGATATATACAGCTGAAGACAGCAGATATACATGTAAAACTTATGTAGGAAGATTTGTTTCCTCTCTGTGTATCATCTGAGGCTTCACTGGGTATATGTGAAGGTTTACATCCACTTTAAGTCCATATTTTGCTACAACAGGAAAAATCACTCTTGAATGTTATAAAATGATATGCTAAGGTCTCAGCATTACGTTAAAAAAAAAAAAAAAAAATTCCTAGAATCAGCTTCTCTGTCATTTTCAAGACTGGTGCAGTAACAGGGTATAATATTACTATCATGAATGCTGCTGCCAGGCTCATCCACCTTACCAACCGCTCAGTGTCTGCTACCCCTCTCTGTCAATCCTTCCACTGGCTTCCACTTACCCAACTAATTAAATTCAAAATTCTAATAACAACTTACAAAGCCATCCACCACTCGGCCCCCGGCTACATCACTAACCTAGTCTCAAAACACCAGCCTACTCATTCCCTTTGTTCCTCCCAAGACCTCCTGCTCTCTGGTTTCCTCCCATGCTCACCTCCAGGACTTTTCCCGAGCCTCTCCCATCCTCTGGAACTGCCTACCCCAATCTGTCCAACTATCTCCTACTCTGCTTGCTTTTAGACACTCCCTGAAAACCCTCCTCTTCAGAGAAGCCTATCCAGCCCCCACCTAACAACTGTACTTTTACTTTCTCCATCAGATCATCCCCCACAGCTATTACCTTTTTGTATCACTTGACCCTCCCTCCTAGATTGCAAGCTTTAACGAGCAGGGCCCTCTGAATCCTCCTGTATTGAATTGTATTGTAACTGTACTGTCTGCCCTCATGTTGTAAAGTGCTGCACAAACTGTTGGTGCTATATAAATCCTTAATAATAATAATAATAATAATAATAACAATAATAATATTACAAACGATTTATTACTATATTGAAATTAAGAAAAAACTGAAATAGGTTACAGTGTGCAACAAGTATGTCTCTTCCTGTATCTTCTTTTCATGCTGGATCAATCTGAACATACAGCATAGAAGAACTGGCTTCAGGACTTCCTTTGTGCCCACATTTCTAAATCACATTTCTGTGGAACAGCCACAAGGTGGAGAGAAGCATTATTATTTTATAGCTAAATAGCTGATGCTTTGCTGTGCTATTGCTGTAACCTGTAAACAATTTTTAAAGGAAAAAAAAAAAAAAAAAAAGATTTTTCTACTTCATCTCTAGCCTGCTTTATAGTAAAAGATGCTGATGTGCTAATAACAGGAGGCATATTTATTCCCTTGTGTGTCCTAACCAAAAATAATTAATTCAAAATAGCAGTAATGAAGGGGCAATAATCACTGTCCGTATATGATTGCTATTTTACTATCTTAACATATAAGGAGAATAATGAAATACTTACTGCACCACAAAAATAAAAAAAACAGAAAAAAAGTCAAAGTTATTCACAGATTTGTTGCAAGAAAAAAAAATGTCAAGTTTAAAAACCTTATTTATATCACTTCTATTGTATCAAAAATGCACCAGTTTAGCTGAAACCACTTAATATATTTACCTGGCCACAAATGGAAGAACCGCAATCAAATAATGAATATTTATTATAGCCAAAGACCACAGATATAATTTAATATGCCCAACCAAATCTGACAGGGTACAGGCCAAATTAAAGCTTACTTGATTATTAGTAGGGATGGGCCGAATGGACCCCTGTTCGGTTTGCACCAGAACTTTTGAACACAGTTCACACCTGAAAATTTGAACCAGAATAACGAGCCCCATTAACCACTTCCATACAGGGTATTTTCACCCCCTTCCTGCCCAAGCCAATTTTCAGCTTTCAGCGCTGTCGCACTTTGAATAACAATTGCGCTGTCATACAACACTGTACCCAAATTAAATTTTTATCATTTTTTCCCCACTAATAGAGCTTTCTTTTGGTGGTATTTGATCACCCCTGCGGTTTTTATTTCTTGCGCTATAAACAAAATAAAAGTGACAAGTTTGAAAAAAACACAATATTTTTTTCTCTTTGCTATAATAAATATCCAAATTTTTTTCTAAACAAATTTTTTCCTCAATTTAGGCCAATACATATTCTTCTACATATTTTTGATAAAAAATATCGCAATAAGTGTATATTTATTGGTTTGCGCAAAAGTTATAGTGTCTACAAAATAAGGGGATAGATTTATAGCATTTTTATTATTATTTTTTTTTACTAGTAATGGCGGCGATCTGCGATTTTTATCATGACTGCGATATTGCGGCGGACACATCGGACAATTTTGACACATTTTTGGGACTATTCACATTTATACAGCGATCTGTGCTATAAAAATGCATTGATTACTGTATAAATGTGACTGACAATGAAGGGGTTAACCAGGAGGGGGCGCTGTAGGGTTAAATATCTTCCTAAGAAGTGATTCTAACTGTGGGGGGAGGGGATTCACAAGGGGAGGAGACCGATCAGTGTTCCTCTGTACAAGGAACACACCATCGGTCTCCTCCCATCTGACAGGATGTGGATCTGTGTGTTTACACACACAGATCCATGGTCCTGCTCGATTACCGGGCAATCGCGGGTGCCCGGCAGACATCGCGGCCGCCCGAGTGACACGGCGGGCGCACACACCCCTTAGGGATCCTGGAAGGCAGCACCATCATATGACGGCAGCCCAGGATAACAGCTGCACCGTCCCGCCGTCATATGACGGTGGGCGGGCAGCAAGTGGTTAAAGTCAATGGGACCCGAACGTCAAAAATCCAAATTGCCCATTTTGAAGGCTTATATGAAAGTAATTGGGCATACAGTGGTTATAGGGGTCCGGGTCTTGCCCTGGGGGACATGTATCAATAAAAAAAAAGTTTGTGAAAAACGTCATTTTTAAATGAGCAGTGATTGTTTGATTTTTTGATTTTTAAAGTGCTAGCATAAAAATGAAAAATTCCTTCCAATATAGTG
The DNA here is from genome assembly GCF_042186555.1 of Aquarana catesbeiana. NCBI lineage: Eukaryota > Metazoa > Chordata > Amphibia > Anura > Ranidae > Aquarana > Aquarana catesbeiana. The sequence goes on along the minus strand of NC_133324.1, from coordinate 784,565,786 downwards.
CCTGGGGGGGTCCCCTTAGTCTACCTGTAAAGTGGCAGATCTGTACAATGTCTAGAATCTGCTGCAGCAATAATTGCATTTATAAAGCCAAAAAAATGACATTTTCAGCTGGGGAGTCAGTGAGTATGATGAGGCCACAATGTAGTGCAATGGGAACAAGATTAGAGATTTTTTGGATGCATTCTGGTGTCACTTTGACTTTGGATAGAAGTAACGGGTGCCTAAAAATTAGTCTTTGGGTGTCGGTAGCACCTTCCCACCGTAAACCCTATAAGGGTAATCTTGAAGAAAGCAAGAATTGGCCTTGCTGTAAAAAATTGCAATTATATGCACTTGTCAAACAGGTGCAGAAAAATTGGTCTTTGGGTGTCGGGGGCGCCTTCCCACTGTAACCCTATAGAGGTGCTCCTGATGAAGACAAAAAAAATGCAATGATATGTACCTGTCAAACGGGTGCTGAAAAATTGGTCTTTGGGTGTTAATTGTGCCCATGAAACCTATACCAAAAACATTCTTCCAGATGAAATGATTGAACATCCTCAAAACTAGGTAGCCTTGAAGTCTTGCAGAGATTCCACATCCCAAAAAGACTTAATCAGTGACATCGACATCAGGGGCTTCAAAGCTGGTAATCCAGGACTGATTCATTTTTATAAAAGTCAAAGGAGACAGATGCGTTCTGATCAGTAACGAATCCTCCTGCAGCACTGAAAGCACCCTGGATGCAGGGCAGCCCAACAACTCAAAAGCATACTGGGCAAGTTCTGGCCAGTGGTCTATTCTCATGACCCCTTATTACGGTGGTCAAGGAGGGTTGCCAAACAGTAATCATCCTTCTTCTTTATGCCATGTATTCTTGGGTCCTTTTGACGGCTTTGAAGCATGAGGTTGCCATGCGCCTCAAATTTGCAGAGGCTTGAGAAGCAGACTCCTCTGGGTCACTCAGGATGTCAGCATCTGGAACTTCCTGATGAAGAAAAATGCTCCTGCGCACAAGTGGGTAGCCGAACAAGCGGTATATAGACACAGGCCTTGCTGCCCTCAAGGATGGAGGATCCTAGCAAACAATGAAAAAGAGAAAAGAAAGGGCGCACCAGCCATGTGCATTATCCTTTGGATAAAATTTATTAAAACTAATGATAAAAAGGGACTACTTACAAACAGTAGTGGAAGCTCACAATAGTATAAAGACAGTCTTCCAATCTCAGCAAACAGTCAGAGAACACAGCAGAGCCAACCAGAGATGCCAGTAGAGCTCATAGAAAATCACTGCTGGCTTGATTTTCTATGAGCTCTTCTGGCATCTTCGGTTGGCTCTGCTGTGTTCTCTGACTGTTTGCTGAGATTGGAAGACTGTCTTTATACTATTGTGATCTTCCACTACTGTTTGTAAGTAGTCCCTTTTTATCATTAGTTTTAATAAATTTTATCCAAAAGATAATGCACATGGCTGGTGCGCCCTTTCTTTTCTCTTTTTCATTGTCTGGAACTTCCTGCTTCCAGCCAAGTACTACTCCCAAGGGTCCTAGGGTTGGAAAGCCATCGCTTACAAATTGACGCATGTCTTCCTCTTCTTCGAAGCCTATGAAAGTGCCAGAATCCTCCTTCTCATCCTTCTCCCCTCTCTCCTCCTGTGTGTTCTGTGACATAGGAATGATGGTGTCTGGATAAAGTGGGCCTTGAGAGGAAAGGAAGTCCTCCTCTTCCTCCTGCTGCTCTGCCTCTAGTGCTCTGTCCATAAAGCCACGCAGAGTCTGCTCCAGCAGGGACACAACAGGGATTGTGCCACTGATGCATGCACTGTCACGGCTCACCATCCTTGTGGCCTCTTCAAATGGTGACAATACAGTGCATGCATCCTTAATGATCAGTGATTGGCGTGGGGAAAAAAAGCCTAGATGGCCTGAGCCTGTCGTTGTGCTGTACTCGCAGGGGTACTCGTTGACGGCGCTCTGCTGCATGTATGGCTGCTGCAGCATTGCCAAAGTCGAGTTCCACCTGGTGTGCATGTCGCAAATCCGGCAGTTTACAGTTTAATCAAACCTGTCCTATTCACTATCAGGAATACTTTCTAGTCAGAATTGCATTTATTTGTCTGAGATAACCAATGCTTTCTTCAACATTGTAAAGACTTAATGCAGCAGCTCTATAGGCATATAGGGAGTCTGGAGGTCCATGGTTAAGCACAATACGGGTACCGACTTGTGCTACCAAGGTTTCCCGGAACTCACTTCACCTAAACACATGTAAGCATTATATATTAAGTCACACTTAATGACTTGAGATGATTGACACGTGTGGATGACTGGGATATGGCTGAGCTTATGGGCATGCGTTTTTAAGTGACAACGTTGTCAGTTTTTACCTTATGCAACCTCCTATTGTTTATGCTTTCTTTTCAATGATTAGTATGTTTTTCTACTAATTGTTCTAATAAAGTTATATCAGGTTAAACCGCAGTTTGTTCCTTTTCCTTCACTGAAGGTAAGGACACCTTGGGTCCTATTCCTACTCCCCTTTTATTTTGACTACTTCTCCTGTTCTGACAAGGAACACCACCCTATTAGATGAGCCGGTAACCTGTTACCTTAATTGACCAACGATACTGGTCATCAGGACCCCGCCCATTGCGTTTTTTACTACGATTAGTTTACAGGCAGGTGGAATTCCCGCTGAATTTCAGCCAACCGAGCACTGGTTGTGTATGACCGCCTGAAATGGCTACAGACTCTTCTGGCCAGCTTTAGCAGATCTTGCAACCCTAGGTATGTATTTAGGAAATGCTGCACCACCAAATTGAGGACATGTGCCAGGCATGGCACATGTGTCAGCTTTCCCCTTCTAAGCGGGGACAGGAGGTTTGAGTCATTATCGCACACCACCATTCCTAGCTCCAGCTGGCATGGTGTGAACCACCTCTGGGCCTGTCCCTGCAGAGCTGCAAGAATCTCTGCTCCGGTGTGGTTTCTGTCCCCTAAACACACCAGCTGAAGCACTGCATGGCACCTTTAGCCTGACTCATGCAATAGCCCTTTGAATGCTTAGGGGGTACCTGATGTTCATAGGACAATTCTGTAGAGGAGGACATGGAGGTGGCAGAAGAGGAGGAGGAGGGGGAGGGGGTAGAGCTAGGTCTGGCATCATCACTACCAGCTGTATGGAGACGTGAGGGCACAACAAGCTACAGCACCGAGCCCTGTCCTGCATCCTTTCGAGTTGAAAGCAGCATTACCCAGTGTGCTAAGAACAAAATATATCATCCCTGCCCATGATTGCTGGACCACGGCAGCAGTAAGGTGGATTTTACGGCTGACTGCCTTGCCCAATGATTCCAGAACATTCCCTTCCACGTGATGGTAGAGAGATGGAACGACCTTACGTGGGAACTGTCCCTACTCTAGTTATACACTAATATAAAGATTACTGACACGGTCTCACTACACTACACTGAGCTGTCCCTACTCTACACTAATGTATGTATGAATGACACGGTCTCACTACACTACAGTGAAACTATCTGAGCTGTCCCTACTCTAGCTGCACACTATGCAAAAGCTGAATGATGGCCCTCCTCACTACACTCACACTATCCCTAGACTGACTTTAAACTAACATTCTACACTGACAATTGAAGCAAAATAGTTCTATCTCTCCCACACCGAAATCACACTGAAAATGGCTGCCATTGAAAGAATACTTTTATACTGTGGGGTAGGAATGAGCCATGATTGGATAAAGTAATGATGATCGTTTCCAATCTTGACTCTGACGGTGCTCTGTGCTCTGATTGGCTGAAGCTTTCACTGCTTCAGCCAATCAGGGCTTGCAATGCACTGTTCAGTCCAGCAATGCATTGTGGTCAGTTTGGGGGGCCGAACAAATGGTTGAATGACCCGTTTGTTCAGAAAGTTCAGCCTGAATTTATGCTCAGGCCAAACCGTTCGCCCATCCCTAATTAGTTCAATCAGTATGTTTATGAGAATACTATTCTCTTGCCTTAGGCAACCTATTATAAGTTACAATTAGTCCCCATAGACGAATAATGCTTCAATGTTAAGCTAATACTTTTACAATTGAAAAGGTGTCTCATTACCAAAGTGTCACACAAGAAACATCTCATGAAGAGTAAAAGCAAAGAGCTCTCTCAAAACCCTTGGCAATCTTATTGTTGCAAAACATACTGATGGCATTGGTTACAGAAGGATTTATAAACTTCTGAATGTTCCAGTGAGCACTGTTGGGGCCATAATAAAAAAGTGGAAAGAACATAATTTCACCATAAACCGGCTATGACCAGGTGCTCCTTGCAATATTTCTGACAGAGGAGTGGAAAGAATTATCAGACGAGTTGTCCAAGGGCCAGGGACCACTTGTGGAGAGCTTCAGAAAGACCTGGAATTAGCAGGTACAATTGTTTCAAAGGAAACAATAAGTAATGCACTCAACTGCCATGGCCTGTATGCAGGCTCACCGCGCAAGACTCCATTGCTGAAGAAAAAGCATGTTGAAGCTTGTTTAAAGTTTGCTGCACAACATTTGGACAAGCCTGTGAAAATTGAACTCTTTGGATGCCATAATACATACCATGTTTGGAGGTCAAATGGCACTGCACATCACCCCAAAAACACCCCCATACCACCAGTGAAGTTTAGAAGTGGAAACATCATGGTGTGGGGCTATTTTTCAGCATACAGTACTGGCAAACTTCATATCATTGAAGGAAGGAGGAATGGAAAAATGTACCAAGACATTCTTGATAAAAATCGGTTGCCATCTACCAGGATACTGAAGATGAAACAAGGGTGGACATTTCAGTAAGACAATGATCCCAAACACAAAGCCAAGGAAACTCTCAATTGGTTTCAAATAAAGAAAATAAAGCTGCTAGAATGGCCCAGCCAGTCACCTGACTTGAATCCAATAGAAAATCTAAGGAAAAAAACTAAAGATCAGAGTTTATAGAAGAGTCCTTCAAGATTCAAAGACCGTTTGTGTGGAAGAATGGGCCAAAATCACATCTTAGCAATGCATGCTGCTAGTTTCTCTATACAGGAGATGTCTTGAAGCTGTCATTACCAACAAAAGATGTTGTACAAAGTATTAGATACATTTCAGTTAGTGTGTTCAATATCATTTTCCCTCTGCGATTCAATTTTTTTGCACATAACTTAATTTCTAAGCTTATTAGTTTTGGTTTCTTTGTATGTATGGATTGCATGGGTTGTTAGTGTTACTGACATGTGGTGAAAATTTCATGTCAATAGCACCTTTAGAAATATATTTACCTAGAAAATGGTGACGTGTTTAATATTTATTTTACCCGCTGTGTGTATGTGTGTGTGTGTGTATATATATATATATATATATATATATATATATATATATATATACAGTAGGTGACCACGATATTGTGTCAATCTCGCCGCTGTTATCGGGGAGATTGACACCTGCGAGCGCCAAGCTGGCTCGCTCATCGGGAACATAAGGAAAGAAAAATGTGTTTTTTCCTTTCCTGATGAGCGACAGACATTGCTGACAGGTGTTTGGTATGAATCTTGAGCGGGAACTCCAAGCGAGTGCCCCCCTAAACCGTACCAGGCCGCATACCCTCAACATGGGGGGTTGGGTGCTTTGGGGAAGGGGGGTGCCCTGTGGCCCCCCAACCCAAAGCACCTTGTCCCCATGTTAATGAGGACAAGGGCCTCTTCCCGACAACCCTGGTCGTTGGTTGTCAGGGTCTGCGGGCGGGGGGCTTATCAGAATCCGGAAGCCCCCTTTAATAAGTGGACCCCCAGATCCCAGCCCTCCACCCTATGTGAGTGAGTATGGGTACCCTACCCATTCACCTGGGGAAAAAAGTGCCAATAAAAACACACTAGACAGGTTTTTAAAGTAATTTATTAGGCAGCTCTGGGGGTCTTCTTCCGACTTTGGAGGTCTCTTCCAACTCCTCCACTCTCTCCGGCCTCTTCTCCCACTCTCCGGCCTCTTCTCCCAGTCTCTGGTTCTTCTCCCGCTCTCTGGATTTTGGGGGGGACCCCCACGCCGTTTTATCAGCATAGGGGGTTCCCCTTAGAATCCATACCAGACCTAAGGGCCTGGTATGCTCTTGAAGGGGAATTCCCTCTCGCGCTCGCTGCAACAGGAAAATGTGTTTTTCCTATTGCAGCCAGCGCGAGATGTACAGTACCCTGTCGCCGAGAACCAGTGCGATGGGATCGTGCTGGAAACACATTCTTGCGGGCAAGTACTATATTTTTATTATTTATTATCCTACATGTATCGGCCAACAGGTTTCAGTAAAGTAAGTCACTCTACCTCCCTCACACACTCATAGCTGGCCACCACACCACCACACATCCATGAATAGCTGGAAAGACATCTCCCATATAGTGTGCAAATGTCCCAACATGCATTGAATTTCATAAAACTGGAGCAATCATTAGCTCCAGCAAGGAAATGGTCCCATGAAAGTCATGCATTAAACCTCAAAAGTTATAACAGTTGCTGATTCCCATGAAGTGTATGTCACAGTAGCCAGTATACTTATAACTGCCAAGCATCCCCCCCAAAGGTTCATCTAAGCTGAGACTGGTAGAGGAAAAAACACCATTCTGTCCGCTTTTTACAGTTCTCTAATGCAGCCATGAGAAGTGGCGAAACTGTCAGGATGGCGTATTTTCCTTCACCAGTCCCTAACAGGGAACATGTATGCAGATCAGTAGTTCTGACTTTAATTATCATGTTCCATTTTTTGTAAGGATGAAAAAAAAAGACAACGGTCCATCCAGTTCATATGCATGTGATCTTTTTTCTCTAACAATTCCCATAGCCTTATAAATTACGCTTCCCTAGAAAGACATCCAAAAAGTCATTTAAAGTTGTCCACGCTCTCAGCTAGTACCACTTCCTGGGGAAGAAAGTTGCACATTTTAATTGTTCTGACAGTAAAGAATCCTTTTTCTCATTCTAAGGTTAAATTTCCTTTCTTCTAATCTGAAATAGTGGCTGCATGTCCTCTTCAGGGCCTTAAATGGGTTGTTAAGGGTAATATTAATTCCTGCCAGCCCCTCTGAAGATAAGAAGATATACTCTGCTATACATTGTGCATGTTTTTTTAAAAATTCAGCAGCTAAATACCTTTTTTCATATAACTGAGGTGTGAACTACAGTTGGAGGGGCTGAGTTTCCCCTCTGGCATCAGCCGAGCAGTCACATGTCCGCACATCGGCGATGTGAACAAAGGAATTTAGCTTCAGAATTTTAAAAAATACACACATGCTGTCTAGTATATATTCTTATTGCAGAGGGGCTGGCAGGAATTGGCAGTAAGTTTTTACAAATGAAATAGCGGCAGGAGGGGAGGGGCAGGGAGAGGAGGGGCGGGGAGGATAGGAGAAGATAGGGGAAGGGGCAGGGACTGTAGGAGATCGTGTTCTGACTGCTGACTACAGAGGGAGAGCTGTTATGACAGAGGCACGTAAACTGTCCACAATTTCATGGCTCAGCAGCCATGATAAAGGTGGCCAGCTCACAGAGGGTAAGTTAGGACCAGATAGGATCAGCCAAGTACTGTAGAAGCTAGAAAGGGGCAATTGAAAAGGCAAAAGCACTATGCTAAAGCTTGTACCTTAAAGGGACAACAGCATGATTTTTTGGTTGGTAACAATCACTGTAAACTAAACAGTTTATCGCAGTTAGTGAAGTCACCTTTGATATTATTGTACTTTCTAATCATATCCCCTCCTAAGTGTCTCTTCTTCAGAGTGAATATCTGTAAGCTGTATAATTGATCCCCATAGCTGAGGTCCTCCATCCCCATTATTAATTTAAAAATTTTTAAAAAAGGGGTAAGTGGCGCTGCCCGTCACCTGAAGAGTGAACCTTCAGGGGTGAATCACACAAATAAATTAGGGTTGCCACCTCATCCCTTTAAACCCGGGTGTTTGGGTTTAAAGGTATGAGGTGGCAATCCTAATTAAAATGTGCATCTAAATCCTCTGCTCCGCTGAAGAGTGGTCTGTGTTCGGATCTCTTTTCAGAGACCGTCGACGAAAAGATACCCCATGGCCTTGATGTACCATGGAGAAGGTGACCGCTCTTAATACAGCAAGTACATCTACTACATGCGGTACACCCAGGGTCTGGATATCCTATGGTTTGATGTGCCACGGAGGAGGATCATTCTGGATATTGCTATTATACTCACTACATTCGCTCTACCCCTGTAGGGGTACAAGGATCTGGTAGGTGTGGAACGGAAGGGGGGCACGAAAGTCACTTCACCTTCTGAACACGCTTTGTGATCAAGTGCATGCACTAGTCACTCTGGATATTTCCACAAGTCACATGGGAATTTCTGAAATTTGGACTTAATAACATATTTGTTTATACTCATGAGATAAATTTTCTAATTTTTGATGGAATTTTTTGAGGATTTTTTCTGAAGGATTATGTGATGAACTTTTCTGATTTTTGGTACTGACACACATACACTTCTATTTATATTTATTTAATAATATTTTTATATATTTATATATAAATTCTCATTAATTAAGATATTTGGCTGCAATATATGTAAACTTTAGGGAACAAGCACTTAAAAGCACTGGATTTCATAGTAATTTTTAATATTTGTACACCGCACTCTTTGGCATAAGGATTTAATCTAGCACTTCACCCCTGGAGGTTCACTCTTCAGGTGACGGTCAGCTCCACTTACCTCTTTATTAAAAATTCTATTGCTATTAGGGCTCCATTAGTGGCGCCCCTTAGGGAAGGCAGCAGCCCAGCCTTTACCTAAGTGCGGAAATTCATAAATTATATACCATTATTAATTTTGTTGCCTGTCATTGAACTCTAATGCCCCGTACACACGGTCGGACTTTGTTCGGACATTCCGACAACAAAATCCTAGGATTTTTTCCGACGGATGTTGGCTCAAACTTGTTTTGCGTACACACGGTCGCACAAAGTTGTCGGAATTTCCGATCGCCAACAACGCGGTGACGTCAAGCACGACGAGACTAGAAAAGGCCATTTCAGAACCAAGCGCGGCACCCTTTGGGCTCCTTTTGCTAATCTCGGGTTAATAAAAGTTTGGTGAGAGACGATTCGCGCTTTTTCAGACTCGTGGTTTTCAGATCGTTTTCTGCCGTTCAGTTTGTGCTTGTGGGTTTGTATCTGCTCTTCAGTGCGTGCAAGCAAGTTCCACGTGACTTAGTCATTGTGTTCTTGTGCGTTCGTTACTGTTTTTCAGGTCGCTCTTCACAGGCCTTGCTGTTCTTCAGTGCGTTCTGTTACTTCGTTCTGAGCAGCCGACCGTTTTCTAGCCATGTTGCGTATGCGTACTCCTCATAGAGTTCGTGCTGTGCGGGGGCTTGGTGTTGGGGTCCTGACCTTGACACAAGTCCAGTCCATGAACAGGGTGGGGAGGAGTTCATGGACCAAGAATTGGTTGATTCAGCGTGACCAGTTCTCTCATATGCCTTTGCTCCATGAGATCCGTGAGAATAATCCTGATGATTTCAGGAACTTTCTCAGGATGACGGACCCCGTATTTCACCATCTGTTGGCTTCGCTGACCCTTATATTAGCAAGCAGGATACCTGCATGAGGCAAGCCATCACTCCAGAGCAGAGGCTCGTCGCTACCCTGCGGTACTTGGCGACAGGGAGAAGTCTGCAGGACTTGAAGTTCTCGACAGGCATCTCCCCCAGGCTCTGGGTATCATTATCCCAGAGACCTGTTCTGCCATCATCCAGGTCCTGCAGAAGGAGTATATGAAGGTAAGATTTTTCTCCTTTAATATCACATTTTATTGTATTTAATGTTTGCTAATATCTTGTATTTCTTTCCTCATTCCCTAATTACCATGATTGGAATATGCTGTGAATGTCCCCTTTGTCCTCATGCATGCTGGATTTTTGTGTAATTAATTTTTTAGGTCTTTCATACAGATTGGCCTTCAATAACCTCCCCAGCATGCTCTACGGGCCCTATAGTCACCTAATGTAGTCACTTAAAACAATGTATTTTATCAGCTCCATAGTAGTGCTTTACCCCAAACACCCCCTAAACTGTTTTGAAATGTGATTTGTGCTTTAAATTCAGGCAGAGTGGCAGAGGCTTTTTTTTGTGGTGTCCCCAAATCATTTTTAGTAACCCTCCCTCCCCCAACTGCTAAGTCAGCTGATCCTAATTCTCTATCTATCCTCAATCATCTATCTGCTGACTTTGCCAAACCCATACACACTATACCCATCTCTTTTGTGCTCTGATGGATGAATTCCCCAAAGCATGTAGTGCAAGGGCCTGCCTGTATACTTTCCAATGGTAGTGTTTAAACTTTTTAGATCCTATTATTATCTTGATAGGTAATAGCAGAATGTCCAAATGTGCTCAAATGTGTACAGTGTGTATTTATATCTTTGTATTATGACACTTCTTACCTGTCCAGTGGGCTGCCAATAGTGTAACTAAGGAGGGGCTGTTCCAAGTAATACCCTGTATTTAGGCATTCATCTCTCAATGAAGTGAAGAGGGTTACCTGTCCACGATTCCCCCCCCTATAATGTTAGAAACGGCCCATGAGAGGGGGGGGAGGGGGAATATGATGGGTGTACCTTATACTTTGGTGTTGTTAAATTCCCCTTAATAAATGCTATCTGGAGGTTGCCCCAGAATGTTTGTGCCTAATCTGCTTGCCATGTTTCTGAGCAAAAATATTATTTTTTTTTTTTCCTCAACAGTTTCCTTCCACGCCACAGGAATGGCAGACTGTGGCCTCCCACTTTGCCCAGCGGTGGGACTTTCCTAACTGCGGAGGGGCAATTGATGGGAAACACGTCCACATCATCCCACCACCCAACTCAGGGTCGTACTATTTCAACTATAAGGGGTTCAATAGTATTGTGATGTGGGCGGTGGTGTCGGCTAATTACGACTTCTTGTATGTGGACGTGGGGAAGAATGGCCGGATGTCCGATGGTGGAGTCATCGCCCAGATGGAGTTCTACAGGTGTCTCCAGAATGGCAGAATTGTCCAGAGGACAATGTGGAAGGACTCCCATTTGTGTTCGTTGCTGATGAAGTATTTGCGCTGGGGGACCATCTTATGCAGCCATTCCTGATGAGGACCATCACCCCGGAACAGAGGGTTTTTTTTACCGGCTGGCCAGAGCCCGAAGAGTGGTGGAGAACACATTTGGAATCCTGGCCAGCTGGTTCCGCCTATTTCTGACACCCATCCATATGGCGGAGTATAAACTTAATCATATAATCATGGCGTGCTGTATTCTCCATAACTTTTTACGGAAACATTCAGCCAACTATGCTGGCTCAGTTGGGCCTGAGGCCGGAGTGATCCCTGAAACAACACTGACGGCGCTTGAAAGCGGCCGTCCTAGCTTGCCCTCCCCGAGTGCCCGTGATGTCCGGTTACGATACCTGGAGTTCTTTGCGGGTAGGGGGGCCATCAATATGCCTGCAAATTTGTGAAGCCTTTTTCAAATAAAAAAGCAAAAAAAGAAATTCGTTGTGGACATTTACTGCTTGTGTTTGTTTTAGCTGAGCCTGACAGCAATGTGGGGAGTCCGGAAAATGGCGTGATTGTGTATCCTTATACAAAGCACTGTTGGCTGTTATTTACTAAAGGCGTATACACTTTTTATACTACAAGTGCTCTTGAAACTGCAATGAAAATGCTCTTGTAGTGCAAAGAGGATTTGCCATTAGGAAATAACCACCATTTTATCCAAAAACAGCTATTACATCACCACAAAAGTGTTGTAGCGTTGAGACAATAAACCACACATTCTTGATTATCAAACTTTTTAATACCTGCACAATCACATGTGCATTTAGAAAACATTTTTAAAACAAACCAACATGTTTGTTGTATAACAATTTTTGGGGTGGCATTATCAAAAATAGAAATGTCCATTTACGATAAAACAGGCCTGTGTAAAACCAACAAGAAAGACAAAAAACTTGAACTTACAAAGTTCACATATGGTAAAACTTGAAGGCAATATCAGACATCAGTATTTAGGAACTGTGTTTGATATTGCGTTCAGATGGGGTCAAATCACCCCTTGAAAAGCCAAATTTGGAAGATGCACACCAATTTACGAATGTCAACATGTGCTAGCTGCCATCACGGGGGATCAAGGGACGTGTTTTGCTGGTGCAACCCCTTCCTCACAGCTACTTTATTATTGAGGAAGGGTTTGCACCCCCAAAACACGTCCATTGATCTCCCGTGATGGCAGATAGCACATGTTGGCACACTGTGTGCATCCTCCAAATTTGGCTTTTCGAAACATTGCAAAAAAAATGTAAACATTGTACCACACAAAAACAAAAGTGATTTTGTGGGGTATTAAATTCGCCCCATAACATCAATGATGTTATTATTTTTTTTAATCACATCATTGATTTTTGTCTTGATGTTTTCCAATTCTAAATTACACCCCATGATCTCCCCGATCAGCATCTGGGCACTTTCTGATGTGAAAGGATCTCGATCCCTAACATCACGATCACCTAAAAAGAGAGAAACCAAACAAAAAAAGGGTATCAAAAATCTGCCAGCATCCATCTCTTACCTAAGCCTGTGGTTGCAGACACTCACCTGTTGTGGTGCCAATTTCAACCACATCTTCTTCCTCCTCCTGCTCCACTTGGGTTGGGGGTATTTCACCTTCTTCCACAGGTGGGGGGGTCTCTGGTCTCCTCGGATGAGGGGTGTCCTCCGAGTCTTTTCTCCCCTATGTAAAACAAAAATGGTATAATTAGCACACAGTGATTTGATGGCAGAACTATAAATAGGAAACATTGCTTGGAAGTGGGGTACAATTGTAAATTTTAGCAGAGTTCCAAGATGTTGCTTTTTTATTGTCCTTTGTCAACCTGCAATACTTACCTGTTTAGTACAAGCTTCACAGATGGAGACCCCCCTATATGATACACTGGAGCACCTGTGTGCCCCACCTAATAAAAATGGTGTTCTTGTGTCCCACACTAGTGCTCCAGTGTCCAGATGTGAAAACAGCTGCTCAGTGTCCTCTCCTTACACAGAATCTAGTTTGCATTTCATTCTAGTAACAAACCCATCTACACAACCAAATATTTTGCATCCAAGTAGGCCCTAAAAAATGTTGGCAAATGCATATGGCCTAAACAATGGTGTTTTAGAGGGTGAAAAAAAAATGTTGGATACGAATGAATAATGGGCCCATGAACATTAAAATTGACATTTTAAACTGTACAATTAAGATAAGCATATGGAGCAGCACGAACGTAATAAACACAAAAAGAATAGGAACACAGCACAACTACTTACTTTTTTACAGCACTCTCCGGATCTTTCGGTACTGCTCGTGCTCTCTTAATTTGAGGTCCGACCACCGCTTCCTGAGCTGATCTTTCGATCGTCGTACCCCGAAATTCCTGTGCAGACTTTTGACCACTTTCGCCATGATCTTGGCCTTTCTGATATTGGGGTTGGGGTAAGGCCCATACTTCCCGTCTTAGTCGGCCTTCTTCAGGATGTCCACCATCACCAACATCTCCCCAAAGGACATATTTGTGGCCTTAAATCGTCTCCTTCTGGATCGGGACGTGTCCGGATCCAGGCTTTCCTCCTCCTCCTCCTCATTGCTATAATTAGCACACACCTGCTCTGACTCCGCCATGTGCTCTTCACCCACTGCACCAAACGAAAAGGGGTGGGGAATAGACTAGAAAGAACGTCAGGGGCGGGCGGAGTTAGACGCATGCGCAGTGTGTATAAAGCGTAACACGCGTGCGTAGTATGTACGATCTGTGAGCGGACGAAGAAGCATTGGACGCGCCAATCGTAAGAACGAAGGTTAAGAGCCAAACTTGTGCCTATACTGCTTCTAGATTGAGGCCTATGTTGTAACAAGATTAGGAGAGTTTTGTCTGACATTAGGCTTTGTCTTGTGTTGTGTCTTGCAGTGAACATGGATATCTTATTAAAAGATAATGACTTCATGTCACTATTCATTGATATGTTAAGGGAGCTGCCACGTCTGTGGGAGATCAACCACCCACATTACAGGAACAAAACAAAGAGGAAGGCAGCACTGGATAAATTGTTGGAAATTGTGAAGCAGGTGATCCCCACGGCAGACATCACATTTTTGAAGATCTTAATTGGTGGCCTGAGGAGCACTTATGTAAGGGAGCGCCAGAAAGTCCAGGATTCGCAGAGATCCGGAGCAGCAGATGACATCTATGTCCCCAGGATGTGGTACTATGACAGGCTGCATTTTCTGGCAGGCCAGACTGAACCCAGGTCATCACTCTCCAGTCTTCCTTCCACGCTTCCTTCCCCCCCAGCTGAGGCTTCTGACGCCCAACCTGGGCCTTCCAGACAACAACATGTGGAGGAGCCCAGCTTGAGCCAGGTATAGCATTCCTCTAAATATTTCAGGTTGTCCAATCAATGATGTTAACTAGATGTTAGTTTGGAGTACTAATTTATGATTGTGATTGATGATGCAAAAACTAAAACCATGTCCCTTTTTCATACACAGGGAAGTCGCAGCCAGGAGGTGGCCGGGCCGAGCCGGCTACCTGATATGCCGGTCCCTCCACTCCACCTGGAAAGAGAAAGTGGCAGGAGGAGGAGTGCCCTAGAGGAGGCTGCCATAGGCCTCTTTTGGAGGGCTACAGAGGCCCTGGGAGCACCACACACCGTGGAGGAGGACATTGCTGCCATCATTGCCTCAAAAATGCAGAGGATGGAGGAGGGACAACAACTCATGTGTGAGTCGCTCATATTGGAGGCTCTTAATAAAGGTATGAGGGGCCAAATTACATCTCAGACACACCTTTGCGAACTCACAGATGGTCCTCCTCCTCCTCCTGCAGGTCCTCCTCCTCCTTCTCCTCCAGGTCTTCCCAGTCCTCCTCCTCCTCCAGGTCCTACTCCTCCTCCTGCCACATCTCCAACAGCACAGCCACAGCCGGGAATGAAGCGTGGAAGGAAGACCAGAAAGTGAGGACCCCGGATCCAGTCTGGTCGGCCAAAAGATGCAGCCTCTTGTGGTACCACAGCCTGCGGACACAGATGTCATCTGCTGCTTTCCGGATCTCTGTGACTTCTGGACCTGACTGCACTCCCTTACATATGGACTCCTCAGGCCACCAATTTTGATGTTCAAGAATTGATGTCTGCCCTGGGGGTCCCAGGCTTCGCTAATTTCTGCTGTTTATCCAGTGTTGCCTCCCTCTTTGGTTCTGAGCCCTTAATAAAGGATTTTTGGTTTGAATTATACTTGCCTATGTGTGTTTTACTTCAAAAAGGACAGTTTGTTTGTGAGGATTCAGGTACATATCAAAAATACAATGTGAAATTAACAAGGCACACCAACAACAAACAATCTCCTTGAGATTAAATAATAAAAGATATCAATGGTGTTGTGGTAACTTGACACACAAAACACACACAAAAATAGTCTGGAGTAAAAAAAAAAATAACATTAAACAAAGATCAGCCTTGGAAAAAATACAAACATAAAATCTAAACCAAAAATGGCTTTAAAGCCAAAAAAAACAAAAAAAAAAAAAACATTCTGTCAGATGTGACAAATAACAATATATTAAGGGAATCCCAAGAAAAAAACAAAAAAATAAGTTTGTGAGAAGTGTGTGTGAATATGAGCAGCAAAACTACTTAATTCTTGTCACATTATAAAGAAGAAGAGAGTGCGCTGTATTAAACCATTTTTAACATTGCACCGTGACGAAAGTGCTGTATCCATTGCGAACGCTAATTTTACCAGACCGAGCTTTTCCGTGTCAACATTTCTTCTGAGCATGCGTGGCACTTTGTGCGTCGGAACAGGCCACACACGGTCGGAATTGATGTGATCGGATTTTATCTCCTGCTCTCAAACTTTCTGTGTTGGAAAATCCGATGGAAAATGTCCGATGGAGCCCACACGCGGTCGGAATTTCCGACAACAAGCTCCGATCGCACATTTTCCATCGGAAAATCCAACCGTGTGTACGGGGCATAATGCATATTCAAAATTAGGCAGAATTAGTGTTTTGTAATGGGGTAGAATTATTGACATCTCTTGCCTTTATTCCCCTTTTAATGCATGAGAGTATTTTGCCAACTTTGTTAGCTGCAGTTTGGCATTGCATGCTTTTGCTAAGTCTGTGAACTGAAATCACCCCCAGATCCTTTTACTTCACTGATTCTCCCTGAATCTCATCTGTCATTTAGCTGACCAACCCCTATTTTGTCAAGGTCTTGTAATGATGCTATAGACGTGTGCCAGTTGTTTCCCTGCATGATCTGGAATCATCAGGTCAGGTCAGCAACTCGGAAAGTATTGCAGAGACATCCAGGCAACTAGCATTTTATGAAGAAGGTCAGTATGGATAGCCTACACATGGGTATGCATACTATGGGTTTCCTTTGGACTTGCTCATAGTATGCCATAGTACAGGATAAATTAAAACAAATGTAACCACCTTCCATCCAGCCTCTGCAATGTAATGGACAGATCGAGCAAGGCTGTTTGTTTACAGTACCAGAGTCTAATTATATTCAAAGCCAATGCCTGATTACAACTAACAATGCAGTTCAGTTTTGGGCACCAGTTCGCAAAAAGCATACCTGAGAACTGAAAAAAGTGCAGAGAAGGGTAACCAAACTGATAAGAGGCATGGAGGAGCTCGGCTATGAAGAAACATTAGAGGAACTGAACTGAGGAACTGATAGGATCAACATGTACAAATACATAAGAGGTCCATATAGTGAACTTGGTCTATTTTTGGGGGGGGAACCGGCAAGGTAAAGGCATAATGTGCTAGTACGCATTTCATACTAGCACATTATGTTAAACTTATCTTAAAACAAAGCCCTCCCGCGCTGAGAAGTCAGCGCTGCAAGGGCTCCCATCTTCACCTGCCTTGCTTGCGGGTTGACAGACTCCAGCCCTATGACTGGCAGGAGCCACAATGATGTCACTCCTGCGCATGTGTGCAGAAGCCACTGTTCCCCGCAGGGGGCTCTGATGGAATGGCACGGGTGGCCGTTCCTTCAGAGCACATGCACCAGTGATGTCACTGGCTGCATGTAATCTAAATAACTCCTAATGGGTGCATGTTTAGGAGATATTTACACTACCAATAGGTAAGCCTTATTATAGACCTAACTATAGGTAAAAGCAAAAGATGGAAGTTTACTTCCTCCTTAAGGTCATCACAGAGGACAAGGGGGCACTCTTTACAGCTAAAGGAAAATAAATTTTATCTCCATATAGGTGTAGTACGCTCTAGTGTGCTAGAAGTAGAATGGCTATAGTTTTGTGAGAGTAGGATAGGATAATTCCCCAAGGGGTTTTTTAGCAGAAAATTGAATTGATCAAAAATAGTGATTTTAATAAAAGTATTTTTATTGTACAAAAAATGGAATTTAAATAAATGAATTCTTAAAATATGAGCTCTGGTTGTACGTTTAAAAGGACATATTCCATAATAAATAACAGTGTTGACACAGTGGAGCAAAACATTACATTACCAAATGCCAGTCACATGAATACCCCAACACGTTTCGACCCATGTAGTCCTGGTCTTCTTCAGGGAGGGTTTATTCAAGAAAAGTACATAAAAAAAACTCTGAATTGTACAGTACCTGACCGCGAGATTGTGTTTCCAGCGTGATACCATCACGCTGGTTCTCGGCGACAGGGTACTGTGCATGGCGCGCTGGCTCACTCATCGGGAAAGGAAAACTTTGTTTTCCTTTCGCGATGAATGACAGGCAGTGCTGACAGCTGTCTGGTATGAATCCTGTGGGGGAACGCCGCGCCAAATTTTACATGAAAAAACCGGCGTGGGTTCCCCCTAGGGGCATACCAAGCCCTTAGGTCTGGTATGGATTGTAAGGGAAACCCCCTACGCCGGAAAATCGGCGTGGGGGTCCCCCCAAAATCCATACCAGACCCTTATCCGAGCACGCAGCCCAGCCGGTCAGGAAAGGGGGTGGGGACAAGCGAGCACCCCCCTCCTGAGCCATACCAGGCTGCATGCCCTCAACATGGGGGGGTGGGTGCCTTGGGGAGGGGGCGCCCTGCTGGCCCCCCCACCTCAAAGCACCTTGTCCCCATGTTGATGAGGACAAGGGCCTCTTCCCGACAACCCTGGCCGTTGGTTGTTGGGGTCTGCGGGCGGGGGGCTTATCGGAATCCAGGAGCCCCCTTTAATAAGGGGGCCCCCAGATCCCGGCCCCCCATCCTGTGTGAATGAGTATGGGGTACATGGTACCCCTACCCATTCACCTAGGGAAAAGTGTCAATAAAAAAAACACAGTACACAGGTTTTAAGAGTAATTTATTAGGCAGCTCCGGGGTCTTCTTCCGACTTGGGGGGGTCTCCTTCCAACTTCTCCCGGTGTTCTGCCTCTTCTCCCGGTGTTCTGCCTCTTCTCCCTTTGTGCGTCGGAACAGGCCACACACGGTCGGAATTGATGCGATCGGATTTTGTTGTCGGAAAATTTTATCTCCTGCTCTGAAACTTTGTGTGTCGGAAAATCCGATGGAAAATGTCCGATGGAGCCCACACACGGTCGGAATTTCCGACAACAAGCTCCGATCGCACATTTTCCATCGGAAAATCTGACCGTGTGTACGGGGCATAATGCATATTCAAAATTAGGCAGAATTAGTGTTTTGTAATGGGGTAGAATTATTGACATCTCTTGCCTTTATTCCCCTTTTAATGCATGAGAGTATTTTGCCAACTTTGTTAGCTGCAGTTTGGCATTGCATGCTTTTGCTAAGTCTGTGAACTGAAATCACCCCCAGATCCTTTTACTTCACTGATTCTCCCTGAATCTCATCTGTCATTTAGCTGACCAACCCCTATTTTGTCAAGGTCTTGTAATGATGCTATAGACATGTGCCAGTTGTTTCCCTGCATGATCTGGAATCATCAGGTCAGGTCAGCAACTCGGAAAGTATTGCAGAGACATCCAAGCAACTAGCATTTTATAAAGAAGGTCAGTATGGATAGCCTACACATGGGTATGCATACTATGGGTTTCCTTTGGGCTTGCTCATAGTATGCCATAGTACAGGATAAATTAAAACAAATGTAACCACCTTCCATCCAGCCTCTGCAATGTAATGGCCAGATCGAGCAAGGCTGTTTGTTTACAGTACGAGAGTCTAATTATATTCAGAGCCAATGCCTGATTACAACTAACAATGCAGTTCAGTTTTGGGCACCAGTTCGCAAAAAGCATATCCGAGAACTGAAAAAAGTGCAGAGAAGGGTAACCAAACTGAACGGAGGAACTGAGGAACTGATAGGATCAACATGTACAAATACATAAGGGGTCCATATAGTGAACTTGGTCTTTTTTTTGGGGGGGGAACCGGCAAGGTAAAGGCATAATGTGCTAGTATGCATTGCATACTAGCACATTATGTTAAACTTATCTTAAAACAAAGCCCTCCAGCGCTGAGAAGTCAGCGCTGCAAGGGCTCCCATCTTCACCTGCCTTGCTTGCGGGTTGACGGACTCCAGCCCTATGACTGGCGGGAGCCACAATGATGTCACTCCCCCGCCGCTATCTTCTTCCAGCTCTTTTGCCAGCAAGGGGCCCGGTCTGCTGCCGCTGTCTTGTCGCCGCTGTCTTGCCGCCGCTGTCTCGTCGCTTCTTCTCTTCTTCCGATGTTGACACGACGCTCTCTCCGGCTGGAATGCTTTGTGCGAGCTGCGGAGCCATTTATATAGGCGGTGACCCCGCCCCCTTGTGATGTCATGGTCCCAGCATGCGCAGGGACTCTGGCGTCATAAGGGGGCGTGACCCCAGAGTCCCTGCGCATGCTGGGACCATGACGTCACAAGGGGGCGGGGTCACCACCTATATAAATGGCTCCGCAGCTCGCACAAAGCATTCCAGCCTGAGAGAGCGTCGTGTCAACATCGGAAGAAGAGAAGAAGTGACGAGACAGTGGCGGCAAGACAGCGGCGACAAGACAGTGGCAGCAGACCAGGCCCCTCGCTGGCAAAAGAGCTGGAAGAAGATAGCGGCGGGGCCCGGGAGAAGAGGCCGAACACCGGGAGAAGAGGCCGAACACTGGGAGAAGAGGCCGAACACCGGGAGAAGTCGGAAGGGACCCCCCGAAATCGGAAGAAGACCCCAGAGCTGCCTAATAAATTACTCTTAAAACCTGTGTACTGTGTTTTTTTTTATTGACACTTTTCCCTAAGTGAATGGGTAGGGGTACCATGTACCCTATACTCATTCACACAGGGTGGGGGGCCGGGATCTGGGGGCCCCCTTATTAAAGGGGGTTCCCAGATTCCGATAAGCCCCCCGCCCGCAGACCCCAACAACCAACGGCCAGGGTTGTCAGGAAGAGGCCCTTGTCCTCATCAACATGGGGACAAGGTGCTTTGGGGTGGGGGGGCCAGCAGGGCGCCCCCCTCCCCCAAGGCACCCACCCCCCCATGTTGAGGGCATGCGACCTGGTACGGCTCAGGAGGGGGGGCGCTCGCTTGTCCCCACCCCCTTTCCTGACCGGCAGGGCTGCGTGCTCGGATAAGGGTCTGGTATGGATTTTGGGGGGACCCCCACGCCGATTTTCCGGCGTAGGGGGTTTCCCTTACAATCCATACCAGACCTAAGGGCTTGGTATGCCCCTGGGGGGAACCCACGCCGGTTTTTTCATTTAAAATTTGGCGCGGTGTTCCCCCACAGGATTCATACCAGACACTGCCTGTCATTCATTGCGAAAGGAAAACAAAGTTTCCCGATGAGTGAGCCATCTCGGTGCTGGCTCCTGCGACAGTGATTGACACAATATCGCGGTCACCTACTGTAGCATATCATGACATATAAGCATCTCATGATGCTTGTATATCATGTTTTGTGAGAGTGGATACATTTCCAGGCTTGACTAGCAGCCAAGCCTAGGTGTATTTTGATCTGGGTTGGGAGTGACTTAGAGCAGAGCTGGTGACTCACAGGCAGCATCACCCAGACCTCCCACTTCTTTCCAGAGCCTTCTAGAATATTCTGAAAAGGAAGATGGAGAGGGGAGGTGGAGCTGCTTGGGGTGTTTTGAGGAGCCCTGACCAATCCCCCATCTGGATTGGTAGGGAGCAGGCCTCCCTAAATACCTAGAGTCAACCAGGCTGG
Source organism: Aquarana catesbeiana (assembly GCF_042186555.1). Classification (NCBI taxonomy): domain Eukaryota; kingdom Metazoa; phylum Chordata; class Amphibia; order Anura; family Ranidae; genus Aquarana; species Aquarana catesbeiana. The sequence continues at coordinate 784,544,590 of NC_133324.1, read as the reverse complement.
GGAGGAGTAGTTCGGGAGAAAGCTGGAGATGAAGTGCTAGACTGTCATAGCCTTTGAGGGGGCTCCCCAGTCTGGGGGTGGTTGACCTTGGGTCTGGGTTCAGGTGCGGACAGGAACTTCTTACAACTCACGGAGGTGTCCTGGACAGGAGGCACAGGAGGAGCAAGAGAGGACAGCAGGAGAGCACTGACAGGCAAGAGGCAAGTCTCCAAGTCGCAGCCAAGAGGGCTGGTGAGTGACACACAGTCAGGAGAGGACTAGGGAGGCACACCTGAGAGGACTGGAAGATTGCAGTCTGGGATGGATGCAGAGCCAGTGGGGTGGATTGTGGTGGCAAGGGCAGTGGAGAGGGGCAGCTGCAGCCAGGAGGGCTGGCAGTGCCTGAAGAAGTGGTGCAGGGAGCAGTAGCCACGTGGACAGCTAGCACTATCATATTTTTGTGCTACACCATAGGGGCCTGCGGTCCCTGCCTGCAAAGGGAATTTTGCTAATGCCTAGTTGAGCCAGTCTCAGGCCTAAATCTCAGTGATAGCTGGTCCGGCAAGTGCAAGCAACTGATGTGCTGGAGGTTTTGAGAAGAGATAGTCTGCAAGCAAGTGATGTGCTGGAGTGGAAGACTGGAGTTGTATATAGCAGAGGTGTATATAGTTAGTGTCAAATATATTTTTCTCTAATCATATGGGCATCTCATAAATATCCCATCCCCAATTTTATTCCCCTCAATAAGAATACAAACCAAGTTCAAGGACTGGTTTTCTGCCTGAGGGTGAATGAGAACTATGTGCTTGGCTGGGCAGGGTGACAGACAGACCACAACATTTAGCAGCCCTCATGAGGGTACCGCTATATAAGGAAAGGTTTCTTCACAGTAAAAGCTGTGAAAATGTGGAATAGACTCCCTCCAGAGGTGGTTCTGGCTAGTTCAGTAGATTGTTTTTAAAATGCCTGGATTCTGGGTACTAACATTTATAGGTAATGTTGATACAGGGAAAATCCAATTGCCTGTAGCAAATTGGATCATGCTTTGCTGTTTTTTTTGCCATCCTCTGGATCAACTGTGGGTATAGGATTGTGTATATAGGAATGTAAGTTTTTTTTTTTTATATTGGTTGAACTAGATGGACTTTTGAATTGAGAGTACTTATTTGTATATGTTTTCTAATAAAAAGTAAAGAAAACAAGTTTTTCAAAAACATCGGTCTTTTTCCTTTATATAGTAAAATAAAAAAACCTTAATAAATACCACCAAAAGAAAGCTCCAGCGGTCTGAAAAAATGGTATAATATTATTTGGGGTACAGTGTTGCATGACCTAGAAATTGTCAAAATTTCACAGTAAAATGGTCTGGACAGGAAAGGGGTGAAACATGATGGTCCTGAATAGGGATGAGCCGAACACCCCCCGGTTCGGTTCGCACCAGAACCTGCGAACGGACCGAAAATTCGCACAAACATTAGAACCCCATTGACGTCTATGGGACTCGAACGTTCGAATTCAAAAGTGCTCATTTTAAAGGCTAATTTGCATAGTATTGTCCTAAAAAGGATTTGGGGACCCGGGTCCTACCCTAGGGGACATGTATCAATACAAAAAAACTTTTAAAAACGGCCGTTTTTTCGGGAGCAGTGATTTTAATGATGGTTAAAGTAAAAAAAAAAAAAGTGAAATATTCCTTTAAATATCGTACTTGGGGGGTGTCTATAGTATGCCTGTAAAGTGGCGCGTGTTTCCCGTGTTTAGAACAGTCCCTGCACCAAATGTCATTTTTAAAGGAAAAAATCTCATTTAAAACTGCTTGCGGGTTTAATGTAATGTCGGGTCCTGGCAATATGGATGAAAATCAGTGAGACAAACGGCATGGGTACCCCCCAGTCCATTACCAGGCCCTTTGGGTCTTGTATGGATATTAATGGGAACCCCGCACCCAAATTAAAATAAGGAAAGGTGTGGGGCCACAAGGCTCTATATACTCTGAACAGCAGTATACAGGCGGTGCAAACAAGACAGGGACTGTAGGTTTGTTGTTAAGTAGAATCTGTTTGTCATTTTGAACGGGTACATTTTTAACGTGTTTAGCTCCAGCCAAAAAATCTTTTTTAAGCTTTTTGGAAAACATAGGGAAGGGTTATCACCCCTGTGACATTTGTTTTGCTGTCTTTCCTCCTCTTTAGAAGATTTCACCTCACTTTTTGTCCCAATGACAAATGTTTTTTGAAAATTAGGGTTTTTTTGTGGAACAAGGATTGGAAAGCATCAGTGGAAAGGAGAAATGTTTTGCTGTGAAATATTAGATCAAGAATTGTACTTACATGCCCCTGTTGAACAGGGGCAGAAAAACTGGGCCTTTGGTGGTGGTGGTGGTGGTGCTGTTGCCACAACACTGTAAGTCTTCACTCGCTCTTGGTGGGTGCAGAAATGGGCCCTGCTGTGAAATATTAGATCAAGAATTGTAATTACATGCCCCTGTTGAACAGGGGCAGAAAAATTGGGCCTTTGGTGGTGGTGGTGGTGGTGGTGGTGCTGGTGCCACAACACTGCAACCCCTCACAGACACTCTAGTTGGAACACAGGAACGAGCCCTGCTGCAAAGTATTGCATCAAAAATTGTAATTACACGCCCCTGTTAAACAGGGGCAGAAAAATTGGGCCTTAGGCACTGGTGCTGGTGCTACAACACTGCAACCCCTCACAGACACTCTAGTTGGAACGCAGGAACGAGCCCTGCTGCAAAGTATTGCATCAAAAATTGTAATTACACGCCCCTGTTAAACAGGGGCAGAAAAATTGGGCCTTAGGCACTGGTGCTGGTGCTACAACACTGCAACCCCTCACAGACACTCTAGTTGGAACGCAGGAACGAGCCCTGCTGCAAAGTATTGCATCAAAAATTGTAATTACACGCCCCTGTTAAACAGGGGCAGAAAAATTGGGCCTTAGGCACTGGTGCTGGTGCCACAACACTGCAACCCCTCACAGACACTTTAGTTGGAACGCAGGAACGAGCATCAGCATAGGCAGTCTTTGAAGGGATCTGAGATTTAAAAAAAAATTATTCGGTTACATCAGCATCAGGTGCTTGGTAGCTGGTGGTGATCCAAGACTGATTCATTTTTATGAAGGTCAGTCGATCGACCGAGTCGGTGGACAGACGCACCCTGTGATCGGTTACAAAGCCTCCAGCAGCACTGAATGTGCGTTCCGAAAGAACGCTGGATGCAGGACAGGCCAGTAGCTCAATTGCATACCGTGCAAGCTCTGGCCAGTGATCCATCCTCAAGACCCAATAACCCAGAGGATTTTCGGTGGGAAAGGTGTCCAAGTCTGATCTTGCCCCTAGGTATTCCTGCACCATGTAAAACAGACGCTGGCGATGGTTGCTGGAACCGATCATACCTTGGGGCTGCGGACCAAAAAATTGTCTGAACGCATCGGTCAGACGGCCACCTTCTCCCCCGCTCCTTCTTTGACTGACCGAAGCCTCAGCAACAAGTTGTCCAGAAACAGGAGTTTGTAACCTCCCAGTCTCTGGGAACGCATTGCACAGACCTTTCTGCAAGGCCTCCCGAAGATGTTTCATCCTCTGCTCCCTCTGCGATGGCAAGATAAGGTCCGCAACCTTACCCTTGTAACGTGGATCAAGGAGGGTTGCCAGCCAGTATTGGTCCTTCTCCTTGATACCACGAATACGAGGATCCTTACGCAGGCTTTGCAGGATCAGGGAGGCCATGCAGCGTAGGTTTGCTGAGGCATTCGGTCCGGAGTCCTCTGGGTCACTAAGGACGACATGGTCCGCAGCCACCTCCTCCCAGCCACGTACAAGTCCATGGGTTTCTTGGGACTGATCCCTTAAAGACTGCTGCTGATGCTGAGTGCCAGGCTCCACCTCCATACTGACACAATCTTCCTCCTCCTCCTCCTCCTCCTCTTCCTGTGTGATCGGCGGGCATGCAAAAACACTGTCTGGATAAAGGGGGCCTTGAGAGCTAAGGAAGTCCTCCTCTTCCTGCCTCTATTCTGCCTCAAGTGCCCTGTCCATTATTCCACGCAGCGTGTGCTCCAACAGGTGGACAAGGGGGACAGTGTCACTGATGCATGCACTGTCACTGCTCACCATCCTCGTGGCCTCCTCAAATGGTGACAGGACAGTGCATGCATCCCTGATCATGTAAAGATAATGATAACTTCAAGCGCATATACAGTATACAATATTCAGGATTAATCGGATTGGCCAGGCATATAGTCCATGGCTAAAGAGTTAGCAGCCCAGGGGTTAATGAGGGTCTGGCAGTTAGAAGCATATGGATATGGGATTACATGATTAAAAAGGGTTTGGCAGTCCAGGGTTTAAAAAGGTGTAGCAGTTCACAATGTGTGAAGTAGGTTGATGAAGCAATGGATCTAGAAGGCGGCTGCTATCCCCAGAGATGCTGGCTCTGTGATATGTAAGAGAGGGTAAAGAAGGGAAGCGCCACCTGAGTGCAGTATTAGTGAATACTTTTAATGAAACAAAGTTTAAAAACACTTACAAAAGACATAATTAAAAAGGGCTCATCTGTAGATGGATGATCCTGGTGGGTTCCTGGTGGGGATGATCCTGGTGAGTTCCTCGAGCTCCAGTCTGGGTGTTGTATCAGCGATGTAAGGCTGTTAGAGAAGCTTTTCAGCAGATGGTTCGTCCTGTGGCCATCAGGGGGAGGCTGGGGCCCGCGTGGAGCGCACAGAAGGTGTGCGTGACGTCACGGGCTGTTCAGCGGCTTCCGGCTTCCGGGTACATTCCAAGGGGAGGGCTCGCATGGAGGGAGGATACTAGCTGTGAGGGAGTCTGTGGATAGGCTACGCGCTCGGAGCAGCTGCTCCTTCAATAGGCCTGAGGGGGCAGTGTGTAGATGCTGTGCTATTTATATGCCGGCGCTGTGGGACAACAAGGCTCAGCGCCGGCTAATAGCACAGCGCTGTGATGGAATAATACAGTGCGGTGGGCTAAAGGGGGGGGAGGAGAGGGAGGGGATGTGAAATATGGTTTGTGAAGGACCGTACTGAGGTGGGGGAGGGGAAGGAACACAAATAGAATGACACATGGGAGGAGGGCACATGATGGCTGAGAGAATGTTGATGCATATCACATATAAATAAATTAAGTCAACAATCAAATGGGGAAAAAAAAACAAGCTCCCCTGACCCTGTCCTGGTGCCATAGTAGCATAGGTACTCATTGATGGCCCTCTGCTGCGTGTGCAGCCGCTGCAGCATGGCCAACGTTGAGTTCCACCTGGTGGGCATGTCACAGATTAGGCGGTTCTTGGGCAGGTTAAACTCCTTTTGGAGGTCCGTCAGCCGAGCACTGGCATTATATGACCGGCGGAAATGCACACAGACTTTCCTGGCCTGCCTCAGGACATCCTGTAAGCCCGGGTACCTGCCCAAGAACCACTGCACCACCAAGTTAAGGACGTGAGCCAAACAGGGCACATGGGTCATTAGTCCCTGTCGGAGGGCAGAGAGGTGGTTGGTGCCATTGTCGCAAACCACCATTCCTGCCTTAAGTTGGCGTGGCGTCAACCACCTCTGAACCTGCCCCTGCAGAGCTGACAGAACCTCTGCCCCAGTGTGGCTCCTGTCCCCCAAGCACACCAGCTCAAGCACCGCATGGTATCTTTTGGCCAAAGCACAGGAAGAGGCCATGGAGGAAGAAGAAGAGGAGGGGGTGGAGGAGAGAGGTGTGTCACAATCATTAGCATTTTGGAGGCGTGGTGGCGGAACAACCTCCAACACTACTGCACCTTGTCCTGCATCCTTCCCAGCTGCCAGCAGAGTCACCCAATGCGCCGTGAAACTTAAGTAACGTCCCTGTCCATGCCTGCTGGACCATGAGTCAGCGGTAATATGCACCTTACCGCTGACCGCCCTGTCCAGCGAGGCATGGACATTGCCTTCCACATGCCGGTAGAGAGCCGGAATCGCCTTCCGTGAGAAAAAGTGGCGTTTAGGTACCTGCCACTGAGGAACCGCACATTCCACAAACTCACGGAAGGGGGCAGAGTCTACCAACTGAAAAGGCAGCAGTTGAAGTGCTAGCAATTTTGCCAAGCTAGCATTCAACCGCTGCGCATGTGGATGGCTGGGAGCAAACTTCTTTCGGCGGTGCAGCAGCTGGGGCAGGGAAATTTGCCTGGTACAATCTGACGTCGGTGTACCAAAAGCAGATTGCCCATAAGTACTTGGCTGTGACACACCTAATTCTACACCTTCATTCCTCTCAGTGCAGGTCTCAGAGAGGACTGAAGGTATAGTGGGGTTGGAGATCTCAGCTGATGAGGAGCAAGGAGAGGTCCTCTTTGTTCTTTGGTGTGGGTCTTTTAGATACGCTTGCCAACGAACTGCATGGCAGGTCAACATATGTTTGGTCAAGCATGTGGTACCCAAGCGGGAGATGTTTTGGCCACGCAAGATACTCTTGAGACATATGTTGCAAATAGCAGTGGTGCGATCTGATGCACTCGTCTCAAAAAAGGCCCACACCAAAGAACTTTTTGAATAACGCGCAGAGACTGCAGCGCCCTGAACATGTGGAGCTTTGGGGTGTGATGCAGTCAATGTGCTGCCCTTAGGCTGGCCCCTGGAGGGCATCCTGCCTTGTTGGTGATGTGCCGCCTCCTCCTCCTCCACCTCTCTCCTATCAGGCACCCACGGTGAGTCAGTGACCTCATCATCCCCTCCCTCCTCATCACTGGAGCAAACCTGGCAGTATGCTGCAGCAGGGGGAGCATGACTGCCAGATTGCTGTCCTTCTTGGGCACCCCCTTCATCGAGCTCAGTATCATCATCAGAGCCTTCCAAACGCTGGGCATCCTCCTGGAGCATGTGCCCAACACTGTGGTCAAACAGTTCGAGGGACTCCTCAGGAGGACATGGTGGGGCTAGGGAAGAAGTCACTGATGACATTGAGCCGAGGGAAGAGGCCGCTGCTTTGCCAGACAAAGTACCCTGGGCATGGGTGAGAGAGGATGAGGAGGATGAGGACGGCTTGGTCATCCACTCGAACAAGTCTTCCGCATGTTGTGGCTCAACACGGCCAGCTGCCGTAAAAAGCCCAAGCGTGTCCCACGGCCACATGCTGATGAGGATGCACCGTCTCCATGACCAGCACTAGACACAGAGCCTGCTTGCCCTCTCTTATTGGCTTGTGACTGTCTGCCTCTCCTTCTTGGCCTTCCAGACATACTAATGGCCTGTAGCTGCACTAAGCTGGGATATGTATATATATATATATATATATATATGTACTGATACTGCAGCTAGCAAAATCAACTGCCGGCCTGTAGTATGAGAACACCACCAACCTTCTACAGGTAGCTTTAGCTGAACACTGTGAGGTGGACGCACCCCACTAACTTGTAGGTTTAGCTAAACACTGTGAGCAGGACGCACCCCACTAACTTGTAGGTTTAGCTGAACACTGTGGGGTGGACACACCACACTAACTTGTAGGTTTAGCTGAACACTGTGAGGTGGACGCACCACACTAACTTGTAGGTTTAGCTGAACACTGTGAGCAGGACGCACCCCACTAACTTGTAGGTTTAGCTGAACACTGTGAGCAGGAAGCACCCCACTAACTTGTAGGTTTAGCTGAACACTGTGAGCAGGACGCACCCCACTAACTTGTAGGTTTAGCTGAACACTGTGAGCAGGCCGCACTGCACTAACTGTAAATAGACTAGCTGCCTGACTGTGGTACTAATAGGATCAAAAGAACACCATTAATTTTCTTCAGGTAGCTGTATATACTGTAACAAGACAAGCCTGCCTGTCAGTAGGAAGATAACAGGAACGAATCTAGCTGAACACTGTGAGCAGGACGCACTGCACTAACTTGTAGGTTTAGCTGAACACTGTGAGGTGGATGCACCGCACTAACTTGAAGGTTTAGCGGAACACTGAGCAGGACGCACCCCACTAACTTTTGTAAGTTTAGCTGAACACTGTGAGCAGGACGCACTGCACTAACTGTAAATAGTCTAGCTGCCTGACTGTGGTACTAATAGGATCAAAAGAACACCAGTAATTTTCTTCAGGTAGCTGTATATACTGTAACAAGACAAGCCTGCCTGTCAGTAGGAAGATAACAGGAACGGATCTAGCTGAACACTGTGAGCAGGACGCACTGCACTAACTTGTAGGTTTAGCTGAACACTGTGAGGTGGACGCACCACACTAACTTGTAGGTTTATCTGAACACTGTGAGCAGGACGCACCCCACTAACTTGTAAGTTTAGCTGAACACTGTGAGCAGGACGCACTGCACTAACTGTAAATAGTCTAGCTGCCTGACTGTGGTACTAATAGGATCAAAAGAACACCAGTAATTTTCTTCAGGTAGCTGTATATACTGTAACAAGACAAGCCTGCCTGTCAGTAAGAAGATAACAGGAACGGATCTAGCTGAACACTGTGAGGTGGACGCACCACACTAACTTGTAGGTTTAGCTGAACACTGTGAGCAGGACGCACTGCACTAACTGTAAATAGTCTAGCTGCCTGACTGTGGTACTAATAGGATCAAAAGAACACCAGTAATTTTCTTCAGGTAGCTGTATATACTGTAACAAGACAAGCCTGCCTGTCAGTAAGAAGATAACAGGAACGGATCTAGCTGAACACTGTGAGCAGGACGCACTGCACTAACTGTAAATAGTCTAGCTGCCTGACTATGGTACTAATAGGATCAAAGGAACACCAGTAATTTTCTTCAGGTAGCTGTAAATACTGTAACAAGACAAGCCTGCCTGTCAGTAGGAAGATAACAAGAACGGATCTAGCTAAACTGAATACAGTGTATATATATATATGCAACACCTGGGATGCATATATATACACAATACACTGTAAGTGCAGCTAACTGACTGACTGTTCTGCCTAATCTATCTAACTCAAATCAAATGTCACTGTCTGTCTCTCTCTCTCTCTCTCAATGAACGCCGGAACACACACTACACAGGGCCGCTGTGCAGGCGGCCTTATATAGTGTGGGGCGTGTACTAAATCCCCTGAGCCATAATTGGCCAAAGCCTCCTTGGCTTTGGCCAATTACGGCTCTCTGTTCAGGCGGCGCTGTGATTGGCCAAGCATGCGGGTCATAGTGCATGCTTGGCCAATCATCAGCCAGCAATGCACTGCGATGCCGCAGTGAATTATGGGCCGTGACGCGCCACACGAATTTGGCGCGAACGGCCCATATCGTTCGCAATTCGACGAACGATTGAACAGCCGATGTTCGAGTCGAACATGGGTTTGACTCGAACACGAAGCTCATCCCTAGTCCTGAAGTTGTTTATTCTTATTATACATGAAGCATGGTAAAAACAGCATTGGGTGACTTTTTCACCAGGAGTTGTAAAGTCAGAAGTTTTTTTTAATCTTAATGCATTCTATGCATTAAGGGCCAGAGCACAGAAGATGGACCCAAGAAGAGGAGAACCCGGGCTGCTCTGTGCAAATCCACTGCAACAGAGCAGGTAAGTATAACATGTTTGTTATTTTATTGAAAAAAAAAGACTTCCCAATCACTTGAATGAAGAGACAGTCAAAGCAACTCTATAAAAACACTGTGCAGCTTTCTGACACTTCTGGATATGTCAGATAAACCCAGAACCATGGAGGGTACATGCTATCTGACACACCTTTGTAACACTGTCTGTTTAATATTTATTTTATTTATTTCAAGCACTTATATAGTGCTGTCAATTTACGCAGCGCTTTACATATACATTGTACATTCACATCAGTCCCTACCCTCAAGGAGCTTACGATCTAAGGTACCTAACTCACATTCATACATACTAGGGACAATTTAGACAGGATCCAATCAACCTAACAGCATGTCCTTGGAGTGCAGGAGGAAACCAGAGTACCCGGAGGAAACCCATGCAGGCACAGGGAGAACATGCAAACTCCAGGCAGGTAGTGTCGTGGTTGGGATTTGAACCAGTGACCATTCTTACTGCTAGGTGAAAGTGCTATCCACTACACCACTGTGCTGCCCTTAATTAAATAGTTGTGTTTGGCTTTGTGTATTTTATACCATCACTAAATAGCTGTTTGTTTGACTCATACCTAAAGAGGGCTAACAATTGTAGAGCTAAGAAACAGGGAAGTAGGTTTAAAGTGTAAATGCAGAGTGCAATAAATTTTATAACATAGTAATGCCTTTTACCTAGGGAAGCCCATTGATATTAGTTAATGTAGAGGAGGAGGCTGTGTTTCATCTTGTACATTAAAGCTCAGAAGTACTATACTGTTTGGTGAGTGTACAAACTAAGGGTTTTACATTTAAAGGCAACTGCTTTTAAGTAGAGCATGACATTTGAAACTAACTATTCAGTAAATGGAAAAGAATAGCTACTAAACAGGATTTTTATAGACCATTTCTACAGTTTCTAATATGTGCATAAAGCTGCAATGTGTTAGTCATCAACAATGGCAGAAACAGTAGAGTTAAAGAGTTAGCTTGCCTTTACTGACTTTTATTAAAAACCTCCCCAAGAATTACAGTGTCCTCGGGCATCAACATGCAGTACTCTATTGTGTAAAAGAATGCTTACTTTTCCAGTTGCTCATTTCATTGCCCTTCATTCTCCAACCTCAGATGGCAGGATGTATCGAGCGTTGGATGCGCCAGGCCCCAGAAACTCACAAATGAGCACATTGTTCTTTGGCTTTGTTCCCTACCGATGCAGGCACAGTCCGATCTCCCTCATAGCACAGCATTTTGCAAGAGTAAAAGAAAGCAGACTGTGCATACATGGGTACTTGTTTGTGAGTTTTCAGGGCAGAGCATCCAGTATGTCCTGCCCTCAGGGCATGTTCATTTACTGAGGAAGCTATTATGCTTGGTGTTTTGGGCTAAAGTCTGTAAAGGTGAACTAATCCTTTAAAACACATTATTTGTTTATTGACAAACTCAATAAAACCGACTATCAAAACACTGAGAGCGCTCTCTCTAACAATATCTGGGAATTGTTACTTTGCCCTAGTAAAATGTTGTGAGATTCCTTGCTGATTTCCATCATACTATCTCTTGCGCTGTATTAGCTCTACTTTTTAGCCATCTGTTCTCTAATACAACTGTTTCTAGACACTACTTGTACATAGCTCAGGATTGCTTTTAGATGTTACTATATAATAATAGTGCATGTTATAAAATACCAACGTCTTTGCCATGGTGGAATATCTTTTTCATCATGTGACCCTGATATACTGTCACTCCTCTATAAAATGCTGACTGTACTGTGGGGAATTTGGGTAGATAGAAATACAAAAACCCTAACCAATAAAACCTATGTGGTTTTCTTTATGTGACAGTAAAATTTTGACCTTTGTATCTCACTAGTGCTGCTATTTTATGGTGTTCTATCCTCTTTGATGTTGTACATGTTTTGTGACCCCTAGACAGCAGGTCTTGGTAGTACAGGTCCTACTCTCTTAGATAAGAAAAATTTACATTTACCTGCACAACATAATAACAGGGAAAGGTGGGAGTGGCTTGCTGAAAGTTGGCATGGCTAAGACAGTTTTTTAATCATAATAGCATAGAGTTGAAATTTAATAATTTATACACAACATGGAATTTAGAAGTAATATTAATATACTCTAAGTTGGCTGAAAAGGGCATTACACGTCAAGAGCCCACCGCAATAAATTGCACAGCTTTGTAATTATACAGGTAGAGAAAATGTTTTGGAAAAGTGGACAGTAGTACAATAATTTGCCCTTAGATTGTGCTGATATAATTAAACAAGTTAAAAAAAACACAGCTCTGAGATATCTTGGTTAAACACGTCTGAATGGAGACACAGAGCTGTAGCTCGGCTCGGGTGCCACCATAGCAAGCTGCTTGCTGTGGGGGTACTCAACGGGAGGGAGGGGCCAGGAGCAGCGAAGAGGGACCCGAGAAGAGGAGGATTGGGGCTGCCCTATGCAAAACCACTGCACGGAGCAGGTAAGTATGACATGTTTGTTATTTAAAAAAAGAGAGACTTTACAATCACTTTATAGCCTTGGTGCAATGATTTGCTTATTAGCCTTGAAAATGGCCAGAATTTAGTATCAAGTTCCTGCCCATTAACCCCCTCCCCCTCCATTAGGATATTAGAATTAGGGATGGGTGAACGGTTTGGCCCAAGCATAAGTTTGGGCCGAACTTTGGTTGTTCGGCCGTTCAGCAAACACCGAACAATATGCGGTGTTCGGGGCAAATTTGAAAGCCGCGGAACAACGTTAAAGTCTATGGGACACTAACATGAAAAGCTTCACTTTTTTTGCATTGATACATGTCCCCTGGGGCAGGACCCGGGTCCCCAAACACTTTTTATGACAATAACTTGCATACAAGCACTTTTGATTGTTCGTGTCCCATAGACTTTAATGGTGTTCGTGTGTTCTTCCAAATTTTTGGACTGTTTGGATGTTCTGGTGCGAACCGAACCGGGGGTGTTTGGCTAATCCTTAATTAGGATTAATTAAATTAAATGTTGGCGGTTGCATAAACATGCTTAAAGAATTTTCATACAAAAATGTAGATCCAAAACACATGCTGCTAAAATTAGAAGCAATATCTCAGCTTAGAGTCTGTTCTAAATTGACTGGTCACACCTGTGTGTATAGCTTCATGTAAAAGCGGCTTTTCTGCCCTAAAATGAATAAAAACTTGTTTGAGAAATTTCAAGAATCATAACAATCTAAGTAATCTGAAGCTGATTTCTCTGAAGGTAGCAGATCTGAGTGCCTTTGATTATATAAAAAGCTTTAGACAACTGAGCCTTTTAACAGAATATATAAAATGTTAAGTTTTTAGTAATTATTATGAATATAGCAAAGTTTCTTTGCTTATTACTTTTACAAAAGTGTGTAAGTAGTATGTTTTCTTGATCACCACCCAATGTCTTCATTGAAGCTAGCTGAGAACACTGATGTTTGAGGGGTCATTAAAAGCACATCAAAAACAGGTTTTGAAATCTACTATAATACTATTGGGCGGCACAGTGGTGTAGTGGTAGCACTCTCGCCTAGCAGTAAGAAGGGTCACTGGTTCGAATCCCAACCACGACACTGCCAGCTTGGAGTTTGCATGTTCTCCCTGTGCCTGCGTGGGTTTCCTCCGAGTACTCCGGTTTCCTCCCACACTCCAAAGACATGCTGGTAGGTTAATTAGATCCTGTCTAAATTGTCCCTAGTATGTATGAATGTGAGTTAGGGACCTTAGATTGTAAGCTCCTTGAGGGTAGGGACTGATGTGAATGTACAATGTATATGTAAAGTGCTGCGTAAATTAACGGCGCTATATAAGTACCTGAAATAAATAAATAATACTATTACTAAAAATGTCAACAAGAAATGGTAATGTAAAAGAAGGTTTGTTCCATAGCATGGCTGCCTGTACATAGGATAATGTTACAGTCCGGCCCAAAGGAAAGAATATAAACTTCAGAAATTGTGTCTGAGAATATGGAGGAACTTTAACAAAGATGCATTGCAAGAGCTATTGCAGGTTTTGAGCTAACTAAAGGCTGTAGCCTTAGGATAGGATTTTACCTTAAAGAAGGAATCCAGTTCATATATATGATTATCCATGCCCTCCAAAAAATTAACAGCTGAAAGGGTAAACTCTGGGAACATTGGAAACACTTAAATCAACAGCATTGAAAGGTAATAGAGGATATAATTTATCATTATATCATATAAGTGGGTTCTTTCCAATACAATAAAGTACATTTAGAATATGTCCTACCAATTTTTCAGCTGCACCACAACAAGGAGCCATGTATTGCCTCATACAGAACTCTCCTCCAGCAATGTCCCTGTTATCATTAATAGGAAGGCTTGAGATCTCAGGCAAAAGCTTTAAACAACTATAATATATGTGGACACCCCCTGGGACTTTTTGTTGGATAAGAAAATAAGGATTAGCTGTATACTGTGGTGTGTATGTATTGTAGGCATGGAATTGGAACTACTGCAGCCTAACTAAAAGAGAATCGGAGCTCAGAAATCCCTCAATATATACCTCCCACAGGCTCAAGAAAAGTACAGCATTCCCGAAGATGGCATGGCCTCCCTATCTGCAACACCAGCATCATAGCTTCAGTCTCATCAAGCTGCTAATCTTCAGGACAGTGAGTACTCTTTATCTTAATAAGGAATAATCTAGCCTTGGGACAATATACAATACTTTGACAGACAAGTTTCAATCTGAGTTACAGAAAACCACCCATACATTGTCTCATGAGCTGGCCACAGAAGGAAATTATATGAACAAAACAAAACATGGTGAACTCAAACTGGCTTATAGCAAGTTCAATAGAAATCACGAGTTTGGTTTCTGACATTACACATTTACAGTTACAACTGGAAGACTGTAATTGCAACAGATGTAACAACCTTAGAATTTGTGTTTTTTTCCAGAAACCATTACAGATTTACTTCCAATTGTGCTACGCCTGTTTAACCTTCCTGGCGGTATGATTATGTCAGATTTTTGATGCTCAAAGCTGTACATTGTTTCGCATTGGAAATTTGGTGTTTTATATTGTAGGCCTGTAATTCTTAGGAATAACACACTAATCTGTCCAAACAAGAGTCTAGTAGACATCCCAGGTATGATAACATTTGAAACACAAAATCTTAAATTATAATATAATAAATAACTATAAATGATTATAACAAATAATAATATAATAATAATAAAATGTATTCAATAATGTAATCAAATCAAAAACACTGAAATTTGCTCAGTTGCAGAATTATAGCTGTCATTTTCACATTCAATTTCCCCACAAATTACTATCGCTCAATTCTGCAGGTGATTCTAATTTATTATCGCTGTTTTCTAGTTGGTCTAAAACTGCTTTTGACATAAAAGGACACTTTTTGGTTGCTATGGACAATCTCAAGTTTCCAGTCAGAAAGAACAGTATTTATAATATAAAACTGTATGCAGGGCACTGGACAAAGCACTGGGGACAAAAGGGATGTGAAATAATTTGATACAGTAATGTAATCTGTAAGATTACAGTGTACTTTATGTATTATGTGTTCTTCACTTTTTTAATTTGGTGCCGGGCTCCGTCCCCATGTGTCACAACGCTTGCAGGGAACGGAGCCTGGCACTGTGATATGTCGAGCAGAGTACAAAGCTTGCACACACAGCAGGGAGATATCGTAGGATCCTGGGGACAAGGTAAGTAACTTTGCCTGGATCCTGCGATGCGATCCCGAGTGTGGCTCGGGGTTACTACTTTTGGTAATGAAAATTCACCCCGAGCCACACTCGGGATTACCACCAGGGAGGTTAAATCACTCCTGCCTGAGCAAGACCCCAGGGGGTTTGCATATGATTGCATCCAAAGGGCCCTTTAGCCCAAGCCTTCACCTGACAAGCCTCCCAGGAACATCATATTATGTTTAAAAGATTTGCTGCTTAAGGAAGAAATTATCAGGGCCGCAAGAAATATGTAGAATATTGGATGGCATTAAAGTGCAAATATTTCCCGATTATCTCTCCAGCAACAGACAGATGCCACACATGTAAAGAAATCACTACTGTGCTTGCTGATGTGAAGATCTGATATAGATCTTCCATTTTTTAGATTTTCCATTTAAATTTGGTTATCCCATACAACAGCTCTACCTATACCAAAACCACATTGTCTGAAGGCTATGAGATTCTTGTCAAGCTGGGCCTTATGGAGGCTAAGTCTGTACCTAGACAGCACCCCAGAGCCATGGCTAAAATGGGGGGACAGAGAGAGAATGAATATTGGGCACCAGTCACTTTTGTCTTTTTAAAGTTATATTGCAGAATGGATAAGGAGGTGAGACTTAGGGGTCCCCGATATCATAGCAGACCACTTACAGACTCTCCAGATCTGAATCAATGTCCAGCTTCACAGTGTCAGAAGTTCAGAACCTTTAAGTAGATCAGGAAATGCTGTAGCATGTTCCCAAGTTTCAGTGCATCCTCTAAATGAGTCACCAGGCCCTTCTGAGAGATCAGCCTTCTTCCTGGCCCTCTCCAGCATGGGGCCTTCCCTGGGGCTCCTCCTTGCCACAGCTTCATCCAGACCAGACAGGCCAGCTTCAGAATTACTTCAGCACGCGTTAGGCCCTAAAACAGGCTATTGGGCCTAACAGCACAGCTTCATCCAGTAGCACCTTCCAAGGCCTCAGCCCAGGGAAAGAGAGCAAGCACACCACCTGTCCCAAATATTTTTTATTCTCCACCAGCATGCATTAGTGGCATAACCTCCTACTGGATTGGCTGAAAAAAACAAAAATATGAATAACTTAGTTTTGTTTTTGACATCTCATACTATGACCACATTTTACCAGTGACATCTATTGACAACAGTGAGAAATCACAAGCCAACTTAAGCTTAGGGAAAACCCAGATGAAAAACTATACAATTAGCCTGAGCTAACTACAGTCCAGCCAAAAACAACATTTACATAGTAGCTTCTGTTTAGGACAAGAGGGCTACATATGATATCACCCAGGTTCCCTGACATTGTTGTCTACATTCTGTCAGCACCAGGGAAGCTGTCATTTGTGACAGGAGTTGCAGCAGCATATAATCTTCGTGGCTGCAGGTGGTCATGGCAACAGGTCTTCAGGTGTTGCTCTTTGACGCTGGAAATACATAGTTGAAATACAAAGTGCCTTGAAAGGGGGAAGGCTTTACTTCCCTCACATTACTCCCTTGCCCTATGTTCAGGTTTAACATTTTTTTTTTCATGAATTTGCCAAAACTCTTGCAAAATACCCTGTTTGCCATCACTAAAATGAACACAAATAATAATAATGATCATCATCTTTAAAATTTGGTACACACCTTTATTTTGTTTTTTTTTATAAAAATGGTGCATAGTTGAAATGAAAAATAAGCATATATAAAACATTTGGGAAAAAGCAGATTTGTAAAAATAGATCTTTCCCCCTCAATCACTTGATAGCACCCAGAAATGTGTTAGAAATGTTAAGGACTGGCAAGAGAGGGATTACTTTGACACAGTGGGCCAGCTTTAAAACATATTGCAATGTATGTGAACTAAAAAAAGATCCCTGTTTTTGTGCAAAGTCTGCTAGAAAGAGTGTATAGCAGTGTGCTGAAGATGTGTCCAGAATTTTCAGAGCTGTGTTACGGCCCCTCTGCAGTGCTTTGCAGTATTATTATATTTGCAATAAATTGCTTAACTTTTTTGTATTTTTATATCCAGTATCCTCTTTCTGGTCTTTGCTCAACAAGGATGTGTTAGTAATTTCATGTAGATGTGATGCATTTGTGATAAGAAAATGTCATCCTGCATGACAAAATGTTAGTGATCTGTAAAAAGAAGATTCTGTGTAGTACAGTTTGTTATGTTAATTTTGCTATCCTCCAGTTTTGAAACTAAATAGAATAGCTCTGTAAAAGATAAAAAAATGTTGTCAGGGAAAATTTTATCATTCAACGCCTTGCTCTAGTTTAGAAATGCATCATACTGTCAGGAGCCAGGGAGCGTCTCCGCTCGCCGGGCTCCGGTGCGCATGCGCACGGGACGAGCACTTCGCCGCACACCCGTCCGCGGCCTGATGGTGCGGCGCGCGCGGGTGCACGGCGGTCCCCGTGTGCGCGCCGTAGCCCATGCGGGTGCCCGGTAGCGCGTCACACTGACGCGCTCGCCGGGCAGGGGGACTATATCTGACGGCTCCAGCGCCCAGTCGGGTTGCTGGTTTGTCGTCAGCTCTCCCTGTTCCCTGAGCCTGTGTTTACCCTGTACTTGCCTGATCTGTGTACCGAACCTCTGCTGCTTGTTTAAACTACCACTCTCCCGGATTAACCCTTTGTGCTGCTGCCTGATCTGTGTACCGAACCCCAGCTGCTTGTTTAACTACTACTCTCTCGGATTAACCCTTTGTGCTACTTGCCTGATCTGTGTACCAAACCTCTGCTGCTTGTTTAACTACTACTCTCTCGGATTAACCCTTTGTGCTACTTGCCTGACCTGTGTACCAAACCCCTGGCCTGTTTAACCATTACTCCGCTGGACAATCCTACATATAACCTGCTTGACCTGTGTACCAAACCCCTGGCCTGTTTAATTACTACTCTGCTGGACTATACTGATTCTAGTTGCCTGATCTGTGCACCAAACCCTGGCCAACTTAACCACGGCACTGCTGGACCTTGCAATACCCTGATTATCACCTGCTTGTACCCTAACCTCTGCTTGTACTTTCAGCCCTGCTCCCTACGGATCCCAAGACACCCGCTTCCCGCTCCGGAGTCTATTATCCTCCCGGAAGCCCGTGCCTCCACGTGCCCTCAGCCTCCTGTACCCATCTCGGGGGTCTGGGTGCGCGTGGTCGTAAGGGCGAGCCGCTCTCGGCATCTCGGCCTCGGTGAGTATTTGTCCGTGACAGTACAAACCAGCCAGATGTCTGAGGCCGACAGAGCGCGCTCTCCTCTGGAGATCCTGTGTCAACAAGTATCTACCCTTGCGGACTCCGTACAGAAGTTACAAGAAGGTTATTCACAAATTGATAACCGTCTGCAGCAGATCACCGGGTTACTACCTTCCGCAGCCGCAGCTCCTGCACCCAGCGGTGGGGGTCCACTTCCCCAAGCTCCGGCCAACCCCACTGTGGTCATGGCTCTTCCTGAGCCCAGGGTCCCTATACCTGAACGGTTCTCGGGGGACCGTAAGAAGTTTAGGGCTTTCAAAAATGCATGTTCCCTCTACTTCGCTCTACAGCCGAGAACCTTCTCCTCAGAAATCGTCAAAGTGGGGTTTGTGATTTCCCTGCTATCCGAAGAACCCCAGGCGTGGGCCCACAGCCTGATGGAACAAAGCAATCCTGCCCTGAACACCATCGAGGCCTTCTTTGAGAGCATGACCCAGCTCTACGATGATCCGCAACGCATGGCCACAGCCGAAGCTATCCTGCACCACCTGTCCCAAGGGAGAAGACCTGTTGAGGACTATACAGTGGAGTTCCGTAAGTGGGCGGCTGACACAAACTGGAATGAGCCGGCCTTACGTTATCAATACCGTCAAGGCTTATCTGAATTACTCAAAGACGAGTTAGCCAGGATGGAGACCCCTGCTTCCCTAGAGGAACTCATTCAAGCAGCTACCAAGCTCGACCGGCGTCTTCGGGAGCGGCGCTCAGAGCGGTTTCAGCTGCCTCGCCCTGTCTGGGCGTCACCTAGACCTCACTCCACAGTACCTCCAAATGCATCTTCAGTTTCCTCTGCATCGGTCCCTGAGGTCGAACCAATGCAGCTCGGTCTGGTCCGAGGTCCGTTAACCTCCGAAGAGAAGCAACGTAGACGGCAGTCTAACCTTTGCCTCTATTGTGGAGGAACTGGACACTTCCTACGCAGCTGCCCGATCAGGCCCAGTAAGTTCCCTCAATCAAACGTATTGAACTTTCCAAACAATAACATTCCCAAGGCTTATGTGATGTTGTTTATTTCTCTACAGCTTCCGGAAAGGGAGATTCGCCTGCAGGCCATCGTTGATTCCGGGGCCTGCAGCTGTTTCATAGATTCCACCTTGGCACACAGATTGAAGATTCCTCTACAAACCAAAGAGCAGAATTTACAAATCCATTTGGCCGACGGATCCCTTCCGTGCTCTGGTCCCATCACCCAGGAGACCCAACCTATTCCAGTAGTCACAGACTCCGGCCACCGGGAGTTCTTACGGCTTGACCTAATCCGTTCACCCATCTTCCCCATCATACTTGGCCTACCATGGCTACAAGCTCACGATCCACTAATCAAATGGAGCACCAAGTCGGTATCCTTCTCTTCGCAGTATTGCTCTCAGCACTGCCTGCTCCCGGATTCCAAGGTCTGTGCCACAATGGCGGTACCACCAGGCAATCTGCAACACGTCCCCTCCGAGTATCTCGAGTTTCAAGAAGTTTTTAGCAAACAAATGGCTGACCGCCTACCACCTCACAGGGCCTACGACTGTCCAATTGACCTTCTTCCTGGATCTGAGATTCCGTTTGGCCGGATATTTCCCCTGTCTGAAACCGAGTTGGAGGTCCTGAAGCAGTACATAGACGAAAATCTTGAGAAGGGGTTCATCCGCCCTTCATCCTCACCCGCCGGAGCGGGTATCTTTTTCGTAGGGAAAAAAGATGGTACCCTGAGACCCTGCGTAGACTACCGACAACTAAACAACATTACAATTAAGAACCGGTACCCGTTACCGCTCATCCCTGAATTGTTCCAGAGGTTCCGATCAGCCAAGGTGTTCTCTAAACTCGACCTCCGAGGGGCTTACAATCTCGTCAAGATCAGGGCGGGAGACGAATGGAAGACAGCCTTCAGATCTAGATTCGGTCACTTCGAGTATTTAGTGATGCCTTTCGGTCTTTGCAACGCCCCAGCCACCTTCCAACATCTAGTGAACGATATATTTCGACAATATCTAGATGACTTTCTCGTGGTATATCTGGACGATATCCTTATTTTCTCTCCTACGCTAGAGATGCACAGAAGGCACGTTAAAACGGTTCTTGCTATCCTGCTACAACACAAGCTATACCTGAAAGCCGAAAAATGTGAATTTGAGAGATCCACCATACAATTCTTGGGGTTCATACTCTCTACCAATGGGGTTGCCATGGACCCTCAGAAGATTCAGGCAATTCAGGAATGGCCGGCTCCATCTAATAAAAAAGGAGTACAGAGATTCATAGGATTTGCCAATTTCTATCGAAAATTTATCGTAGGATTCTCGGCCATTGTGGCACCTATTACCCAACTAACTCGGCAGCATCAATCTTTTCAGTGGTCCACAGCGGCTCAAGAGGCTTTCCTTAAGTTAAAAGAACTATTCAGTTCCGCTCCAATCCTCTGCCATCCTGACCCGACTCAGCCCTTCATACTGGAGGTAGACGCATCGGAAATCGCAACCGGAGCAATTCTTTCCCAGAGACAGGGACCAAAGGCCATTCTACACCCAGTAGCTTTCGCTTCTCGGAAACTCAGCCCACCAGAACTCAATTACGACGTGGGTGACAGAGAGCTGCTGGCTATAAAGTTTGCTTTGGAGGAATGGAGGTACCTGCTGGAGGGGGCAGTTCATCCGGTGATGATCTTTACGGATCACAAGAATCTCGAGTACCTCAGAACAGCAAGACGCTTAAAACCCCGCCAAGCCCGTTGGGCACTTTTCTTCTCACGCTTTAATTTCCATATAGCGTACAGACCGGGGGCGAAGAACGGGAAGGCTGATGCCCTCTCACAGATGTTTTCCGCAGACTCCCAAATACCAACACCCAGCACGATCCTCTCTCCTCAAAATTTTCTCGGACTAACTCAAGCAGACTTGATATCCTCCATCAAATCTTCATCAGGCACTTGTACAGAACCAACTGTGCATTCCCTGAGAAGATACGAAGATCTTTTCTGGATTAAGGGA
Organism: Aquarana catesbeiana; assembly: GCF_042186555.1. Lineage (NCBI taxonomy): Eukaryota > Metazoa > Chordata > Amphibia > Anura > Ranidae > Aquarana > Aquarana catesbeiana. The sequence continues at coordinate 784,523,113 of NC_133324.1, read as the reverse complement.
AAAATATTCGTACCACAAGTGACTCGGCCCTTAACCCTTCAGATGTGTCATGATCATAAGTTGGCAGGACATTTTGGGAACAAGAAGACGGCTGAACTCCTTTCTCGTTCTTTTTGGTGGCCGGGATGGAGAAGGGATTGTAAAGAATATGTGGCTTCCTGTTCCCTGTGTCAGAGAAACAAGGGCCAAAACACCAAATCCTGGGGCCTGCTCAGACCTTTGCCCATTCCGGAACGACCATGGGCTGATGTCTCCATGGACTTCATCGTAGATCTACCCAGCTCAGAGAGTTTCTCCACCATCCTCGTTGTTGTCGACCGCCTTTCCAAAATGGCTCACTTTCTGCCCATGAGGGGTACTCCCTCTGCCGTAGACACGGCCAACATCTTTCTTAAGGAGGTTGTTAGGCTCCATGGGATACCAAGGAGCATCGTGTCGGACAGAGGCGTCCAGTTCACGTCCAAATTCTGGAGGGAACTATGCAAGGCCTTGGGTATCAACATTTGTCTTTCGTCGGCTTATCATCCCCAGAGCAATGGCCAGACAGAGAGGACCAATCAGACGCTAGAGCAATACCTCCGCTGCTTCTGCTCGGGATCCCAGGATGATTGGGCAAGCCTCCTCTCCTACGCTGAATTTGCGTACAATAATTCTATCCATGCCTCCACCAACCAGACCCCTGTCTGGATCAATTGTGGGTTCCATCCCACATCCTTCGCTAACAACATCCCCGAAACGGCAGTTCCTGCAGTCCAGGATAGGATAAATTCACTACAAGCTAATGTTCAAAAAATACAAGACACACTACGCAAAACCCAGGAGGACTACAAGAGACAGTACGACCGGGGCAGAAAGGCAAACCCAAAATTCGATGTAGGAGACGAGGTCTGGCTGTCCACCGTTAACCTGAGATTACCGCTGCCTTCTCGAAAGCTCGGGCCTAAATTCATAGGGCCTTTTCAAGTCAGGAGGATTATCAACCCTGTGGCCGTGGAATTGACACTTCCCAAGACATACCGGATTCACCCCGTTTTTCATGTGTCACTATTGAAGCCTGTGGTGCCCAGTCCTTTCCCGGGAAGAGGAGAACCCCCTCCTCCGCCAGTCAGAATCGATGGCGAGACTGAATTCGAAGTGGAATCCATTCTTGGTTGCAGAAAGAGGGGCAGACAGCTACAGTACCTGATTCAATGGAAGGGGTACCCTCCCGAAGATAATTCCTGGGAGCCCGCCAGGAATCTGCATGCTCCACAGTTAATTCGAAAGTTTCATCAAGATCATCCGGAACTGATGACTAGCCTTGGCGTCCAGTGTCCGCCCTTAGGAGGGGGGCACTGTCAGGAGCCAGGGAGCGTCTCCGCTCGCCGGGCTCCGGTGCGCATGCGCACGGGACGAGCACTTCGCCGCACACCCGTCCGCGGCCTGATGGTGCGGCGCGCGCGGGTGCACGGCGGTCCCCGTGTGCGCGCCGTAGCCCGTGCGTGTGCCCGGTAGCGCGTCACACTGACGCGCTCGCCGGGCAGGGGGACTATATCTGACGGCTCCAGCGCCCAGTCGGGTTGCTGGTTTGTCGTCAGCTCTCCCTGTTCCCTGAGCCTGTGTTTACCCTGTACTTGCCTGATCTGTGTACCGAACCTCTGCTGCTTGTTTAAACTACCACTCTCCCGGATTAACCCTTTGTGCTGCTGCCTGATCTGTGTACCGAACCCCAGCTGCTTGTTTAACTACTACTCTCTCGGATTAACCCTTTGTGCTACTTGCCTGATCTGTGTACCAAACCTCTGCTGCTTGTTTAACTACTACTCTCTCGGATTAACCCTTTGTGCTACTTGCCTGACCTGTGTACCAAACCCCTGGCCTGTTTAACCATTACTCCGCTGGACAATCCTACATATAACCTGCTTGACCTGTGTACCAAACCCCTGGCCTGTTTAATTACTACTCTGCTGGACTATACTGATTCTAGTTGCCTGATCTGTGCACCAAACCCTGGCCAACTTAACCACGGCACTGCTGGACCTTGCAATACCCTGATTATCACCTGCTTGTACCCTAACCTCTGCTTGTACTTTCAGCCCTGCTCCCTACGGATCCCAAGACACCCGCTTCCCGCTCCGGAGTCTATTATCCTCCCGGAAGCCCGTGCCTCCACGTGCCCTCAGCCTCCTGTACCCATCTCGGGGGTCTGGGTGCGCGTGGTCGTAAGGGCGAGCCGCTCTCGGCATCTCGGCCTCGGTGAGTATTTGTCCGTGACACATACACAAAATAGGGCTTGACAATATTGTTTAGAAAGGGATGCATTGAGCAGACCCAATAAGGCATCACCCACAAGATAACCTTGTGGCTAGATAGTATCTGGCACTGGCAGTATGCCCAAAACTGTACACAGGCAAAGCATTAAAATACTTTACAGCTCATAAGTTAGAGATTAACAAAATGATTAACTTGAAATTTGTAAGCTGTCAACATTTCTTAGAGAGAAGCCTGTTAAATGTTTAAGGCTGATTTATTAAAAGCAAATAAGCTGCTCACTTTGCAAAAGAATTTGCACTTTGCAAGAGAATTTGCTCCACTCACTTTTGTTGCCAGCAGTTTAGACATTAATGGCTGTGTGTTGAGTTATTTTGAAGGGACAGCAAATTTACATGGTTATACAAGCTGTACACTCACTAATTTACATTGTAGCAAAGTGTTATTTCTTCAGTGTTGTCACATGAAAAGATATAATAAAATATTTACAAAAAATGTGAAGGGTGTACTCACTTTTGTGAGATACTTTATACAGTGTTCGGAAATGGAAAATGCAATAAGTATACTCATAGGGGCTCGCTTAATGTAGCGATTAAAAAAAAAACAGTTACAAAATTAGAACACAATGGTATCATACCCCATCCATGCTGCAAAAAGACGGGGTTGGGAGGAGGGCACAATTTTGCACCTTTGGTGGTGAACTGCTTCAGCCCTTTTGGAAAGAAGTTCACTGGATTACCACTGAGGTATCCGCACCTGGACTATACACCAGCCCAATATCATTTAAATTTCTCTTACTTATCCAGGAAATCCTATCATAAATCTTTAGCCAAGTTCATGGTTAATGCCGCCAGACTTTGCATACCAGTACCCTAGCGTTCCACACCCGTTCCGATGATCAGGGATTGGTTTAAAAGACTGACTAATATTGAAGAAATAGAAGAACTTATCCATATATTATGAAAAAAGAGGAAGTAAAAGGGCCAAGAAGGTCACAATGGCTGGACACTGCGGTTAATTTCATTACATTTTATTGTAGAAAAAACACACCTTAATATCAAATATAGCAAAAAATAACGGTCTAAGTAATACCTTGCAAAGTAATTTAAAAAGACAACATTGTCATTAAAAGGGGGGGAAATCGCAGCTGCGCATACATCCATTCAATCAGACACATAACCAGCTCCAAGGTAGTGTATAAATCCTCGATGTACCTCGGCCACTGTCTTCTGTGGCTGAGGTACATTGATAATGTCCTGGTGGTGTGGAACGGTACTGCAGAACAGTTGACGGATTTTCTGTCACAGCTGTTGTAATATGTTGGTAGATTTATGTGGGATTTTATATTATTATTATATACATATGTACACATACAGTACAAGATTGACCAGGCCAGGAAGGGGTGAGTGAAACAGGCCACGTTGTTATCTGTTATTCTAATTACACATATCAAAGGGGACTTGTTGATGTTAATATGCAAGAATGCAAATTAGGGCAGTTTATGACTGCAGCTGTTCACGGCTAGGGGTCATTGTCTGTCTGAAAGACAAAAGCATATCAAAGGCCTAAGTGGAAATGGCCAATCAAATTGCTCAGCCATTCAGTGTCTAGTGAATATAACATGGCGTTCAGTCTATACTCTTGTCTGTGTGTGACTATGAAGGTGCAGAGCTAGGAAAAATGGGACTCTGAATTATATTTACTCTGTTGGATTTTTGTCATCTATGGACTTTGGACTTTGTTCTGTGTTGGAAGTCAATAAAGTGCATCTCTCTGGAAGAATTAGGTTGCTGCGGAAGAGTACTTACGTCATCATTATAATAACTACAAATTAATTATCTACTCACTATACTGTATTTCACTACAACAGCTTAATGTTAACGATAGGAATATTAGACTTACCTACTCATACCATGACACAACACATTCCTCGACCTACAACTCATGGTTGATGGTAATAAGATTACTAGACGAACATACCACAAATAAACTGCAGCTAATACCCTATTGCTGGCTCAAAGCCTACGGTACAGTTCCTGAGGATTTGCTGCATTTCCTGAGGAGGAACCGCTCCGAGGACCATCATTTCTCAGAGGAGGCTGACGATATGTATAGGCGTTTCAGGGAGAGAGGCTACCCCCATAAAAGCAAAAAATAAGGCCATAAAATGTAAGCGAGGGAAGCTCCTACTAAACCATGGAAAAGCAAGAAAAAATCAAAAAACTTATCCAAGGATCATTACCAAATTTGGGTCACAGTGGAATCAAGTCAGAGGTATTCTAGAAAAAACATTGGCATGTCCTGAGTTTGACTCTTATGATTGCTGACATTGTTGGTTTGAGACCCTTTATGATGGCAAGAAGGGCACGAAATCTGAATGATACATTAGTACACTCTGAGTACCAGAGGACACAAAATAAAAATTGTCTGAGCAACTTTAAACCGATAGTGGGGATGCATGCATGTGGTCACTGCAGCATCTGCAAATACGTGCATAAAACCGATGTGTTCGCCAATTCTAATGGAACAAAAGAATATAAGACCAAGCAGTTTGTGAATTGCTCCACAACTAGAGTAATATACTGTATATGCTCAGTTGTCCATGCAACAAGATCTATTTTGGGAAAACAAAAAGACAACTTCATGTTAGAATTGGCGAACACATCAGAAGCATCAAGTAAAAGGATGGCGATCGCCCTCTGTCTTTACATTTTGCACAGTCCCATGGGGCAGACCCGAAGGGTCTCTTTTCTTCTTTTCTTTTTTCTCCCTTATATTCTTTCTTTCTTTCTTTCTTTCTTTCTTTCTTTCTTTCTTTCTTTCTTTCTTTCTTTCTTTCTTTCTTTCTTTCTTTCTTTTCTTTCTTTCTTCTCTTCCTGCTATAAATGTGTGCCAAGTGTACTCAATGATTTGCTAATCTGTTTCTCTGTGCTGGAAGTCGAATGGAAGTGAGTGTGCAGATGACATCTAGTGGCTGAAGTAAGGTATTGCAGTCAATTATATGGCTATTTAAGCTAGCATCTCTAACCCCTCTTTGCTCTGAGGAAGTTAGCTGTCATTGGCTAATGAAACGCATCAGTGTGATGTTAGCATGTTCATGACGACGGAGGGATCGTAGCCTGAACATGAGCAGTATACCAATGCAGTGGCGAAGGAACAGCCGGAAGTCTGTAGGAGGCGGGGACAGCACTTGACCCAATGTATAGATAAATCCTCTGTGGAGACAATCTGGTGACCCATGGAGCAGCGCTCAAACCGGAGGGATGTGTGGAGGTATGAGGTAGTAGGCGAGAGTATTTTTACCTGCTATTTTTCACTGAGCTTATTGATCAGCTGTGGACTGATAGTTTCAATTCCCCCTGCTATAATCCTCCCTCCCCATCCTCCACTAAATGGATCAATGAACCTTCTAAATAATATACCACTCAAGAAGGCTACCCCCGCAGCCCTTTCTGACTGGACACTATAGCCTGTGCAGTATAGTCACTTATGCCTCATGTAGGTAAATGAGAACCCCTAGTCCCAAGTACATTTGATAAACTTTGGGCTGTAATTCTGAATAAGAACACAGGGTGGCCCATGAACTACCTACCTGCTCCAAATGCATCCATATCTCAATCAGCCAACAGTTATATATCCCCCTTGTGGACTAGCTATAAGATACTGCTTAACTAGGAAAAGGGGCGGTATTATGAGCAGTTTATTGTAAACCAATACTTCAACCAATCTCAATCCTTGGAGCTGGTTATGTGTCTGATTGAATGGATGTATGCGCAGCCACGATCCCCCCCCCCTTTTTAATGACAACATGTCTTTGATATTACTTAGACCGTTATTTTTGCTATATTTGATATTATGGTGTGTTTTTTCTACAATAAAATTTAATGAAATTAACCGCAGTGTCCAGCCATTGTGACCTTCTTGGAAGGCCCTTTTACTTCCTCTTTTTTCATATGTGTTTTTCTTGGTCGCATGGACTGCACCATGTAGCTAATGCTGCATGGTGAAAGGTTGAACAATTACTATACATTTATTAATCAAATAGTTACATAGTTACAAAGCGGTGGATCCAGGCATCACAACATTTTTTTATTCTTATCCATATCTTACCAAATTTGTTACCACATGGGCCTGTTGGACCCACTTCATAACTAGAGAGCAATACAAAACATACCTTTAATTGGGTGTATGGAGTGGATATAGCAGTGTCAATGTGTTCTGACTTACCTCAAGTCTCTTTCTCCTTCAGAAGGAACAGAACAGTTAGGATTCTCCGGTTTCTGCGCTATGGGTGGGAGTGACTGGAGATAGGCCTTATCCTTTCCTCCCTTCTTGATATTTTTGTATTTCTACCCAGGGTTTATATATATTTATTTTTCCTGTTCTTATTTCTTTTCACTTTGGTGCCTACTACCCTTATGCTCTCCCTTAGTTTGTGTTTCTTTCCCCTACATTGCACCTTACATAGCCTCCCACCTCCGTTCAGTCCCATTTTGGCCCCTCATTATATATCTCTGTCACCTCAGGGCTGGTAGCTAGGGATGAGCCGAACACCCCCCCCCCCCGGTTCGGTCTGCAGCAGAACATGTGAACAGGCAAAAAATTAGTTTGAGCACGCGAACACCGTTAAAGTCTATGGGACACGAACATAAAAAATCAAAAGTGCTAATGTTAAAGGCTTATATGCAATTTATTGTCATAAAAAGTGTTTGGGGACCTGGGTCCTGCCCCAGGGGACATGTATCAATGCAAAAAAAGTTTTAAAAACGGACGTTTTTTTGGGAGCAGTGATTTTAATAATGCTTAAAGTGAAACAATAAAAGTGAAATATTCCTTTAAATTTCGTACCTGGGGGTGTCTATGCCTATGTAGTATGCCTGTAAAGTGATGCATGTTTCCCGTGTTTAGAACAGTTCGAGAGCAAAATGACATTTCTAAAGGAAAAAAAGTCATTTAAAAGTACTCGCGGCTATAATGAATTGTCTATGGGAAAAATCAAGAGTGCTAATATGCATGGTATTGTCATAAAAAGTGTTTGGGGACCTGGGTCCTGCCCCATGGGACATTTATCAATGCAAAAAAAGTTTTAAAAATGTCTGTTTTTTCGGGAGCAGTGCTTTGGGGGACCGCTACCCCAAAGCACCCCCCATGTTGAGGGCATGTGGCCTGGTATGGTTCAGGAGGGGGGGTGCTCTCTTGCCCCCCCTATTTTCCTGTGGCCTGCCAGGTTGCATGCTCGGATAAGCGTCGGTATGGATTTTGGGGGGGACCCCACGCCATTTTTAAAAAAAAATTGGGCGCGGAGTTCCCCTTAAAATCCATACCAGACCTGAAGGGTCTGGTATGGATTTTGAGGGGGACCCCCACGTCATTTTTTTTTTTTAATTTTGGCATGGGGTTCCCCTTTATATCCATACCAGACCTGAAGGGCCTGGTATGGAATTTGGGGGGACCCCCACGCAATTTTTTTTTAAATTTTGGTTCAGGGTTCCCCTTAATATTCATACCAGACCCAAAGGGCCTGGTAATGGACTGTGGGGGAATTCCACGCTGTTTTTTTCAATGACTTTTATGTGTATTGCCGGGACCGACAATTCATTATAGCCGCGAATACTTTTAAATTACTTTTTTATAAAATCACTGCTCCCAAAAAAAAGCCGTTTTTAAAACTTTTTTTTGCATTGATACATGTCCCCTGAGGCAGGACCCAGGTCCCCAAACACTTTTTATGGCTAAGCACAAGTGCCAAGTTTTTAAAGAAAGAGCCTTGTAGTTTTTCTGTGAGATCTGCTGGGAGAAGACAGAGGAAGGATGCAAGTCTGATGCACTTTGTTTTTTGCATGGTGACATTTCCTTATTTGCGGAGGCTGGTGGGAGAGAGTCCCTGGATCTGGACGCTGAGTGCCTGCTTTAAAGATCCCTGGCTGGGGTTGCAGCCATCCGCTCCCTGTGTCTCCTGTAATTAAGAGACCATTTCTATCTGGTAAGAGGCAGCAATTTTTTCCAAGAGGTGGAGGTCTGTCTACGCACTCTAATTTTTCACCACAGCAAGATTTTTTACATTATTTCACAGAGCACTTGGAGACAAGTCATTTTCTATGCATATTAATTTAGCACGGATGGACTTTTATTATTACTGTTTTTGTTGAGCTAAGGACTTTTTTTGGGTTTATTGTATTTTTCTTTATTCATTTATATTTTTTTCCTCATTCATCACGGTTTCGTTTTTTAGTCACAGACTTGTCACAATATTATTCCTACAGTTATTTGAGATATTCACCTGTCATTGATTGGGTCATGCAATATTGATCTTTTCACACGGACATAGTCAATGTTTTCTGTGTCCCACTTAACTAACAGCATTTAGTTTGGTTTATTTTTAAAGTGTCTATTTACATTGCTCAGCACTCCTATAAAACTCATCTATTTAGTGATTACTATTCACCCTCATATTCTTATGAGGTTTTTTATACATTTGCTTGTTGTCACCTTCAGTTTTTAGCGCGACTTTTTGATTTATATATACTTTTTATGATAATACCATGTATATAAGCCTTTAAAATTAGCACTTTTGAATTCTCCCATAGACAATTCATTATAGCCGCTAGTACTTTAAAATGACTTTTTTTTCCTTTAGAAATGTAATTTTGCTCTCAGACTGTTCTAAACACGGGAAACATGTGCCACTTTACAGGCATACTATAGACACCCCCAGGTACAAAATTTAAAGGAATATTTAACTTTTATTATTTCACTTTAAGCATTATTAAAATCACTGCTCCCGAAAAACGGACGTTTTTAAAACTTTTTTGCATTAATACATGTCCCCTGGGGCTGGACTCAGGTAACCAAACAATTTTTATGACAATACTATGCATATAAGTCTTTAAAATGAGCACTTTTGATTTGTCGCATGGAGTTTTAAAGGGAGTTCAGCGGCTTTCGAATGTGCCGCGAACATTCCAAATTGTTCACTATTCGAACAGGCGAACATCCGATGTTCGAGTCTCGAACATCGGGCTCATACCTACTGGTAGCACGCTGAGAGTGGTTTGCATTTTTATATAGTGACCAACCTAGGGAACTTCGGGAGGCCTTATCATGTTTTTGCCTGTACAAGTTTGCTACATGCTCTGTGTGTAACCTTAGTTATGTCGATTTAATTTATTACACTCCTGTATAGTACTGTATTTGTAATGCTGTGACCTCACTAAAAGGATTTATAGAAAAAATTGCATTTAATTGATTTCATTGTAACAAGATATTGAGAGAATATATGAACACATACGTTGCAATGAACATTTTTTTGCAGTCTTGATTAACCACGTGCTTACCGGGCACTTAAACCCCCTCCTATCCAGGCCAATTTTCAGCTTTCAGCGCTAACGCATTTTGAATGACAGTTGCTCGGTCATACAACACTGTACCCAAATGAAATTTTTATCATTTTTTCCCCACAAATAGAGCTTTATTTTAGTGGTATTTGATCGCCTCTGCAGTTTTTATTTTTTGTTAAAAAAATGTAAAAAGACTGAATTTAAAAAAAAAAAAAAAATTTTTATATTTTGTTATAAAAAATTTAAAACAGGTAATTTTTCTCCTTCATTGATGTATGCTGATGAGGCGGCACTGATGGGCACTGATAGGCGGCAGTGATGGGCACTGATGGGTGTCAGTGATGGGCACTGATGGGTGGCAATAATGGGCACTGATTAGTTACACTGATAGGCAGCACTGCTAGGTGGCACTGATTGGCACTACTGGTGGGCATTGATAGCTGGCACTTGTGGGCATTGATAGGTGGCACTTGTGGGCACTGTTAGGTGGCACTGTGGGCACTGTTAGGTGGCAATTGTGGGCACTGTTAGGTGGCAATTGTGGGCACTGTTAGGTGGCACTGTGGGCACTGTAATGTGGCACTGTTAGGTGGCACAGATGAGGCAGATGTGCCTCTTCCACTTCGGGACCAATGTCCCTCACATCTGAGCCAGTGATTGGCTTTGCGTGAGTAGAAAAAAAAAGATTACCGATCTTTTGTTTACATCATGTGATCAGCTGTCATTGGCTGACAGCTGATCACATGGTAAGGGGCCAGGACCGGCCCCTTACTCGGATCGGTGATCAGCCGAGTCTCAGCGACTCGGTGATCACAGCACGTGCAGGGCACGTGCACAGGGGAGGCCGTCATATGACGGCCTCCCGGGAATTCAGGTCCACGCTGTGGCCGTCATTCGGCCATAGCGCGGATGCCAAGTGGTTAAATGTACCCAAAATATTGTGCTGTAATTTTTAAACATCAGATGAGTAATAGTAATATGTTATATACTGTATTTAGACTATAATCTGTGTTTTGCAATTAAAATTCTCTGAGTTAATTTACTCCATAATAACACTGCATATAAATTAGTGATTTTTTAAAATTATGGTACCTCAGTAATTAATCAATTTGCATGTGTGTCTCTTGACAGAAGTTCAAAATACTACTCATTTAGGTGGAAGGATCTTTGGTTAAAGATAGTATTTAGATTTAATGAGTTGCATCCATAATTATTTGCAGTTCTGCTAAACATATTACCATATGTACTGGATTCATTCTCTAATGATTTGTTTAAAATTGGCAATAGTTAAACTATTGCAAATTACTTCAGAAACTGGGGACTTTTTAGCTATCTGGCCAGGGATGAAAGTTCCTGTTAAATGATTTATTGTCATGTTGCTGTGGAGATTCAAATTATTTCTTGCTTGCAAACTATGAGCTAAGAGAAGTTCCAAACTGTGTCAGCTTTTGAACTATACTGAAATGTAACAGATAGTAGCATGGCACTACAGGCATAACAAAATAGTGCTTACAACTAGGGATGGGCCGAACAGACCCCTGGTCGGTTCGCACCAGAACTTTCGAACACCGCAAAAGTTCTGGCCCGAATAACAAACCCCATTAAAGTCAATGGGACCCGAACGTCAAAAATCAAAAGTGCCCATTTTAAAGGCTTATATGCAAGTAATTGGACATACAATGGTTATAGGGGTCCGGTTCTTGCCCTGGGGGGCATGTATCAATAAAAAAAAAAAGGTTGTGAAAAATGTCATTTTTAAATGAGCAGTGATTTTTTTTATTTTTAAAGTGAAAGCATAAAAATGAAAAAATCCTTCCAATATAGTGCCTGGGGGGTCCCCTTAGTCTACCTGTAAAGCGGCAGATCTGTACCATGTCTAGAATCTGCTGCAGCAATAATTGCATTTATAAAGCCAAAAAAAGACATTTTCCCTGCAAGCTTTGTTTTTTTTGCTCAGCAACAGCATGGGACCCATTGTGTATGATGAGGCCACAATGTAGTGCACTGGGAACAAGATTAGAGATTTTTTGAATACATTCTGGTGTAACTTTGACTTTGGATAGAAGTAATGGGTGTGTAAAAATTGGTTTTTGGGTGTTGGTGATGCCTTCCTACCGTAACCCTATAGAGGTACTCTTGATGGAAGCAAGAGTTGGCATTGCTGTAAAAAATTGCAATGATATGCACCTGTCAAACAGGTGCAGAAAATTCCCCTATTGGAGTCAGGGGTGCCTTTCCACCGTAGCCCTATAGAGGTGCTCTTGATAAAGGCAAAAAAAAATTGCAATGATATGCATATGGTTGATGTTTTTGCCACGTTTAATGTGCCTGAGACACAGTTTGCAGATAGCAACAGTGCAATCTGCTGCATATGTGCTGAAAAAGGCCCAGACTCCTGAGCTTTAGGGAGTGGGCCGGGGGATAACAGCTGCAGAATGTGATGGTATAGGGTGGCAGCTCTCTACTCTTTCTTGATGTCGGCCTCCTTGGGGTTGTGCCGCCTCACTTTCAGTTTCCTCCTCTGCTCTATCTGGCACCCAAGTTGCATCAGTGACCTCATCATCATCATCATGATCTCCATCTCCTCCATCTTCATCATTACCACTGAAGACAACTTGGCAATACGCTGCGGCTTGGGGAACATGAATGCCAATTTGTCTACCAGTGTTCCTCCCTCTCTCTAGGCTCATGTTCCTGTCATCCTCAACCTCAGAACCAACATCTGAATCCAGTAATGGCTGGGCATCATCAAGGAGCAAGTGGCTGACGCTTTGGTCAAATAACTCAGTTGACTCCTCAATGGCTGATGTTGGGGCTATGGCAGGAATAGATGTGGACAAGGAGACATGTTTATCCACTCTGGCAACTGCAGGGGACTGCACACTTGTCTCTGGTTGCGTGACAGATGATGAGGAGGATAAGGAAGGTTTAGTAAGCCAGTCCACCACCTCTTCTGCATGCTGTGGCTGGATAGCATGGGCAAACTCACTAAACAGAGGAAATGATGCCCTGCCTGAGGACTGACCACCATGTCCACCTTTGCCTGTGGACACATTTGTTGCTGGCCCCCTTACAGTGCCAAGGGAACATCTGCCTCTCCTTGTTGTCCTCCCAGACATTATTGGGAGGGAGGGGGCGGTGCTTATAAGCAAATGTAAAGAAGAAGTTGAAATCTGTACAAAAGATGCACTTTAATCAATGTAAAGAGGTGTTTGGTGCACTTTAATTTGAGTACTCACACTACACAGACACACTCCACGGATACACTATAATATACTGCAATATAACGCACCAAACGTACAGTGACGCACCAAACTATATGGCATTAAACTGGCAGTAATGCACACAAAAGTAAATGGTGTTAAACTGGCAGTAACACACAAGGCTATATGGCGTTAAACTGGCAGTAACGCACTCAGAACTATATAGAGTTAAACTGGCAGTAATGCACACAGAAGTAAATGATGTTAAACTGGCAGTAATGCAATCAAATAGATGGTGTTCAACCGTCACTACACTGATGCTATCTGAACTGTCCCTACTCTAGCTATACACTATTTAAAAAATCCATCAGTAGTAACCACTACAAACAACAAACCACATATCCCTCTGTGGTGTACCACAATACAAAACCAATTACACATTGCTAACAGACCCCGAGAACATCCGTCCTGAGGATCCCTTTGGCTTGCTTAACCGGGATACACTTCCGGTGATTGATCCAACGTCTATTTCAAGAGCAACTCCTCTACAGGTTCCATCCGTATTAGAGTATGTTCCTCCGATGACCGCCTGGCTTCGGCTGGTATAAGCCTTATTGACCCACTGTCGTATGACTGGTGGGTCCATCCTGTCTGACCCCGAGAACATCTGTCTTGAGGATCCCTTTGACTTGCTTTACCAGGATATACTTCCGGTGATTTATCCAATGTCTATTCCAAGAGAAACTCCTCTACAGGTTCCATCTGTATTAGAGTATGTTCCTCCAATGACTGTCTGTCCTTGGCCGGTATAAGCCTTATTGACCCACTGTCATATGGCAGATGGGTCCATCCTGTGTGGTAAGAAGTATATATCTACAATTTTTCATCAGACAAATGCCTGTCCTGTGTTTAATCTGCCCTACAGTCACTTCTGAGATTGCATCACTTCACTTTTCACTAAGGAATTGACCACAGTTGTCTCATTTGGACATAAGCCTTAATTAGTTTCTTTCACAATGTTTCACTCAGTGATTGGACTTTTATGTTATGGTTATTATGCTTTTTTGTTTTGTTTATTAATGTGTGTTCACAGCACTTGTTTACATCACTTATTCATACACACCTTCACGGTGCCCTTCTCAGCGCTGCACTTTTGAGAAAATATTTGTTTGGACTTTGTTTAGTGCTAGCAGCTATCTTTTAGAGTGGTGTAGCACAGCAATTTTTCTCTTTGTTTCCATTATACACTAATGTCTAGATTACTGACACGTCTCACTACACTACACTGAAACTATATGAGCTGTCCCTACTCTGTACTAATGTATTTATGAATGACACGGTCTCACTGAAACTATCTGAGCTGTCCCTACTCTAGCTGCACACTATGCAAAGCCGAATGATGGTCCTCCTCACTACACTCACACTATCCCTAGACTGACACTAAACTAATATTCTACACTGACAATTGAAGCAAAATAGCACAGTATAGCACACTAACTAACTAATAGCACTGAACAGAGGCCTGTTCTATCTCTCTCTATGCCAACATCACATTGAAAATGGCTGCCATTGAAAGAACACTTTTATACTGTGGAGCGGGAATGAGCCATGTTTGGATAAAGTCATGATGACAGTGTCCAATCATGACTCTGACAGTGCTCTGTGCCCTGATTGGCTGAAGCTTTCACTGTTTCAACCAATTAGGGCTTGCAATGCACTGTTCAGTGCCACAATGCATTGTGGTCAGTTCGGGGGGGGGGGGCGAACAAACGGCCGAACGACCTGTTTGTTCAGCTATTTGCCGAACGCCCGAACAATAAAAGTTCGGTATGAACTTATGCTCGGGCTGAACCGTTCGCCCATCCCTACTTACAACTGTTTGGTAATTATAGTACCTAGCAGAACTATGCCTGTTCCAGAACAGGCAAAGTTAGGCATGTATTAAAAAATTATGTGGAGGCTGTAAAGGTAAGGAATGCAACAGGTACAATGGGGAGCAGTAAGGGCTATGACAAGGTGCAATATGTTTAGAAGAGGAATGTGGAGGGTATGATGGACTGTGCTAGAAAGAAGTACAGTAGGTATGTACATGCAGGAGAGGAGTGAGGAGGGTATGACAGTAGGCAGTTTGTGCTATAGAGGGAGAGAATGGTATGACAGTTTGAGCAGGATAGGAGCGTGGGTTCACTAAAAAACATTGTGCTGGATCTTCTCAAAAAACTTGAGGCAACTATTTGTATCAGGTTTTTAAGTACTGTCAGCTAAACCTATTTTGTCTGACTCATTGGACTTTTCATGTTTTCAACTTTCAACATGTTTTCTACAATATTGTTTTAAGTAAAAAACAAAAAATATACTGCGCTACCACTAAATAAATATACCCCCCCAAAAAAGCAGCAGTTAAACAGTGAGATGTGCACCAAAATACCAAAAAGAAAAAGAAATAACCGCGCTAAATATTAATAAAACATGTGAAATAATCTTGAAAACTTCTGTTAAAAAATTCATGTGTATGTGTGAAACATTGCGATATTCCAAACAAATATTTTATAAGTCCATGCATATGACTATAAATCAAAAGGTAATGTCCATATGTGGTGGATGGGAATCCTTATATACTGTATAAAGATTGACCAAAATCAGTCCCAGAGAGAAACCCATAAGTAGACACAACCAGACTCGGTGGTAAAGATGGGAGAGACACCACACTCAGTGATCCGCCACCACACAAATATTGCGCTTACCACAAGGCAAGCAAAAACAGTGATTGTATCCAAATCTCCAGGATAAGCAGCTGCTTATCCCGGAGATTTGGATACAATCACTCGCTTGGAAAAGGAGACTTACCTAAAACCCCGGACTTTGTCAGACTACAGACACATATTACACTATGGTCAGTTTCTTTTTATCTACATGCCTGTGAGACGAGAGTTTGGGGTCTTTGCTATATCCTCCCAGCCACGCTGTATGCAGTCAAGTCACACCAGCTGGATTTCCCATACCAGGACGGAATAAAGGCTGTTTTTTGCTTGCCTTGTGGTAAGCGCAATATTTGTGTGGTGGCGGATCACTGAGTGTGGTGTCTCTCCCATCTTTACCACCGAGTCTGGTTGTGTCTACTTTTGGGTTTCTCTCTGGGACTGATTTTGGTCAATCATTATATATAAGGATTCCCATCCACCACATATGGACATTACCTTTTGATTTATAGTCATATGCATGGACTTATAAAATATTTGTTTGGAATATCGCAATGTTTCACACATACACATTCATTTTTTAACAGAAGTTTTCAAGATTATTTCACGTTTTATTAATATTTAGCGTGGTTATTTCTTTTTCTTTTATTGTTTTAACCACTTCAGCCCCGGAAGGATTTACCCCCTTCCTGACCAGAGCACTTTTTACAATTTGGCACTGTGTCGCTTTAACTGCTAATTGCGCGGTCATGCAATGCTGTAACCAAACGAAATTTGCGTCCTTTTCTTCCCACAAATAGAGCTTTCTTTTGATGGTATTTGATCACCTCTGCCGTTTTTATTTTTTGCGCTATACACGGAAAAAGACCGAAAATTTTGAAAAAAAATGATATTTTCTACTTTTTGTTCTAAAAAAAATCCAATAAACTCAATTTTAGTCATACATTTAGGCCAAAATGTGTTTGGCCACATGTCTTTGGTAAAAAAAATGTCAATAAGTGTATATTTATTGGTTTGCGCAAAAGTTATAGCGCCTACAAACTAGGGTACATTTTCTGGAATTTACACAGTCTTTAATTTATGACTGCCTATGTCATTTCTTGAGGTGCTAAAATGACAGGGCAGTACAAAACCCCCACAAATGACCCCATTTTGGAAAGTAGACACCCCAAGGAAATTGCTGAGAGGCATGTTGAGCCCATTGAACATTCATTTTTTTTGTCCCAAGTGATTGAATAATGAAAAAAAAAAAAAAAAAAATTACAAAAAGTTGTCACTAAATGATATATTGCTCACACAGGCCATGGGCATATGTGGAATTGCATCCCAAAATACATTTAGCTGCTTCTCCTGAGTATGGGGATACCACATGTGTGGGACTTTTTGGGAGCCTAGCCGCATACGGGGCCCCGAAAACCAATCACTGCCTTCAGGATTTCTAAGGGCGTACATTTTTGATTTTACTCCTCACTACCTATCACAGTTTTGAAGGCCATAAAATGCCCAGATGGCACAACCCCCCCCCAAATGACCCCATTTTGGAAAGTAGACACCCCAAGCTATTTGCTGAGAGGCATGTTGAGTCCATGGAATATTTTATATTTTGACACAAGTTGCGGGAAAGTGACAATTTATTTATTTTTTTTTTATTTTTTTGCACAAAGTTGTCACTAAATGATATATTGCTCACACAGGTCATGGGCATATGTGGAATTGCACCCCAAAATACATTCTGCTGCTTCTCTTGAGTACGGGGATACCACATGTGTGGGACTTTTTAGGAGCCTAGCCGCGTACGGGACCCCGAAAACCAATCACCGCCTTCAGGATTTCTAAGGGTGTACATTTTTGATTTCACTCTTCACTGCCTATCACAGTTTCGGAGGCCATGGAATGCCCAGGTGGCACAAACCCCCCCCAAATGACCCCATTTTGGAAAGTAGACACCCCAAGCTATTTGCTGAGAGGCATGGTGAGTATTTTGCAGCTCTCATTTGTTTTTGAAAATTAAGAAAGACAAAAAAAAAATTTTTTTTTTCTTTTTTTAATTTTCAAAACTTTGTGACAAAAAGTGAGGTCTGCAAAATACTCACTATACCTCTCAGCAAATAGCTTGGGGTGTCTACTTTCCAAAATGGGGTCATTTGGGGGGGGAAGAGAGAGAATAAATAGAGAGAGAGAGAATAGAGAGAGAACAATAAAACGACAACTATTATTTTTTATTTTATATTTTTGTTTGTGTTTTTTTTTTTTTTTTTTTTACACTTTTTTTGTAACTGTAACTTTTATAACTGTAACCGGTTCCAGGTTCGGGTCTCTCAAAATGCGATGGCATCTTGGGAGACCCTGTGAAAGTGTGTCCTAGTCTGTGCAATGCTGTACCCTACGCTAATACTCAACTAGTGAATGGTAGCGTTCAAAACATTCACCAATGCAAAGACCAGGATTGTCAGGACAGGAGGGACAATAATAGCGGGTGTCACGCCTATATCCGCGCTTGCTGCAGACACAACATCTTTTTTGGGGGGGTTCGTTGGGTAGGGGTACTCGGGAGGACATAAAAATGCCTCTCATGCAGCCGACTGCATTTGGTTGGGGATGTGAATGGGGGAAGTACGGGCGCTGCAGAAGTGGTGGGTTCCCAATTAGGATTGGCGAATGCAGCAGGAAGGGCACTATGGGCATGACGGGCCTGTGTTTGACTTCTTGGTGGCAGCGGGACACTATTTGTGCTTGCCACCTCACCAGCTTGAACTGCACTTATGGGACTCGCCACGTCACCAAGTGTTACTGCAGTGCTGGTTTGACTACGACCGGGGTGTACTAGGCCGCTGGCGCTTGCCAGTTCACCAAAACGCTACCAAAAAAACTGTTAACGATCGCAGGGATCAGGCCTGACTCTGCAAACGCTGCAGTTATGCATTTAGTGTTTTGTAAGTGACAGTGATCGATCGATACTGCACTTGGGTGGGCTGGGCCGGGCGGAGGGGCAAAACGCAGGTGCTAGCAGGTATCTGGGCTGATCCCGCTAACACTGCGTTTTTGGGAACCCTAAACTGCTGGGGACGCTAGTATAGATCTGATCGGATCAGATATTGATGCATTCAGATACTATACCACTAAGGGAGGTGTACGGTGCGTGGGTGTTAGCGGTACTGGGACTAACCTGACGCTGCCTGGGGCTGGTGCTTGCCATTTCACCAAAATGCTACCAAAAAAACTGTTAGCGATCGCAGGGATCAGGCCTGACTCTGCGAACGCTGCAGTTATGCATTTAGTGTTTTGTAAGTGACAGTGATCGATCGATACTGCACTTGGGTGGGCTGGGCCGAGCTGGGCGGAGGGGCAAAATGCAGGTGCTAGCAGGTATCTGGGCTGATCCCGCTAACACTGTGTTTTTGGGAACCCTAAACTGCTGGGGACGCTAGTATAGATCTGATCGGATCAGATATTGATCTGTACAGATACTATACCACTAAGGGAGGCGTATGCTGCGTGCGTGGGTGTTAGCGGTACTGGCGCAAATCTGACGCTGCCTGGGGCGATGCATATCACCGTCGGGTGATCAGGGGGCTAAATCTTTATTCGGTAATAAACGGCGGGTGCCCTGACACTATAAAAAATAAACAAACTAACCAGCGTCACCCGTAACGGTTATACAGTGATCAGTGGTGAAAGGGTTAACTAGGGGGCAATCAAGGGGTTAAAACATTTATTAGGTAGTATATGGGGGTCCCTGTCGCTATAAAACGCTGACGGCGAACCTAAATATTTACGTCCCTAACTAGCGTCACCAGCGACACTAATACAGCGATCAGAAAAATGATCGCTTAGCGACACTGGTGACAGGGGGTGATCAAGGGGTTAAAACTTTATTAGGGGGGGTTAGGGGGGTACCCTAGACCTACAGGGGGCCTAACACTCACTGCCCTGACACTGTAACTGTCACAAACTGACACCAATACAGTAATCAGAAAAAAAAAAAAAATCGGGATCGGGGTGTTTAGTGTGCCTGGCATGTTCTACTGTGTGTAGTGTGTTGGTGCACTTACATTGCAGTCTTCTCTCCTCGGCCCGGAACGGAAAATACAGAGCCGAGGAGAGATGACATCATTTCCTCTGCCTCTGTGTACAATACAGAGGCAGGGAAATGATCCCATTGGCTGAGAGCGATCGCGAGGGGGGGCCACGAATGGATGGCCTCCCCCTCACCTCCGATCGCCGGGGGAGATTTGCCGACCGCCGCAGGCACCGGGGGGGGGTCCGATCGGACCCCCCACCCGCGGGCAGGCAAGGACGTACATATACGTCCTTTTGCCTGCCCGTGCCGCTCTGTCGACGTATATAGTCGTGCGGTGGTCGGCAACTGGTTAAGTAAAGCCAACTCAATTTTTTTCAGTTTATAGACCATAGTGTTTTACGTTAGGAATACATACCTTAACTTGTCTGGAACTATAGCTTTAAGTAAAGCCAACTCAATTTTTCCAGTTTATAGACCATAGGTTTAAGTAAAGCCAACTCAATTTTTCCAGTTTATAGACCATTGGTTCAAGTAAAAAGAACTCAGTTTTTTCAGTTTATAGACCATAGGTTTAGGTAAAGCCAACTACATTTTTCCAGTTTATAGACCATAGGTTTAGGTAAAGCCAACTCATTTTTTTTCAGTTTATAGACCATGGTGTTTTTTTTATTTAGGAATACGTACCTTAACTTGTCTGGAACTATAGTTTTAAGTAAAGCCAAGTCAATTTTTCCAGTTTAAATACCATAGGTTTAAGTAAAGCCAACTCATTTTTTTCAGTTAATAGACCATAGGTTTAGGTAAATCCAACTACATTTTTCCCAGTTTATAGACCATAGGTTTAGGTAAAGCCAACTAAATTTTTCCAGTTTATAGACCATAGGTTCAAGTAAAGCCAACTCACTTTTTCCAGTTTCTAGAAAAGTTTATAGACCATTGGTTCAAGTAAAAAGAACTCAGTTTTTTTCAGTTTATAGACCATAGGTTTAGGTAAAGCCAACTACATTTTTCCAGTTTATAGACCATAGGTTTAGGTAAAGCCAACTCAATTTTTTTCGGTTTATAGACCATAGTGTTTTTTATTTAGGAATACATACCTTAATTTGTCTGGAACTATAGTTTTAAGTAAAGCCAAGTCATTTTTTCCAGTTTATAGACCATAGGTTTAAGTAAAGCCAAGTCAATTTTTTCAGTTTATAGACCATAGGTTTAAGTAAAGCCAACTCATTTTTTCAGTTAATAGACCATAGGTTTAGGTAAAGCCAACTAAATTTTTCCAGTTTATAAACCATAGGTTGAAGTAAAGCCAACTCACTTTTTCCAGTTTCTAGAAAAGTTTAAGTTAGGAACACATACATTAAATTATTTATTTCAAGTACTTATATAGCACTGTCAATTTACATATACATTGTACATTCAGATCAGTCCCTGCCCTCAAGTCTTAGTGACTAAGCATGTTGGTCTGTTAATGGTTAACAGTGGTTCTGTTTGGAATTATAGGGTAAAGTTAATTTCATAATTAAAATTTTTTAAACCCAATAAAGGGGCTGCGGCTTAAGCTTTTCACCAATCCTTGTTGTGTGTTTATTTTATATTTTAGGTATGTTCTTATGGTATGATGGGTGTTAATGGGGTGTACAATCCCATGCAGAGGGTATACATAATCAGATTGTATTATGTGGCCAACTCTAGGTTTTTCTGCTGACTCACTGTAAATTGCAGGGGGATGTTGAAGCAGGCTGGGATGGATACTGTATCGGTCATCTGGGGTGGAGAAAAAATTGCGAGGAGAGTGTTTGCAGGTTCTCAAGAGTTCATGTAGCAGTGACTTTTTAGCAGACGTGACATCACCAGAAGTATCCACCTGCTTAATGCATTTCTGCCCAGGAAGCATCCTCAGAAGCTCTTAGGCGAGTGGGTACTTCCGGTGATGTCACGTCTGCTCTTTGGAATGCAGATTGTGACTTTTGAATTCCAGAGCTGCATTTTTACATGCCCCCAAAAAAAAATTACACTATGGATTTCTCCTGGTTAATTTCCCCACACTCATATGAGGATCTATGCCCATACCTGCCAGAGCCCCAAGAGGAAAGAAGAACAACCATCCATAATAACTGGAGGATCATAAGCCCTTGTAAACGGGTGCTAAATTCACTACAATTTGGTGAGTGAGGGCACATAAGGAGGGGAGCACAGCACGGCACTTTATTGATACTACTGGCACTGGAAGAATAAGATACCAAGCACTTTGAAGGACTTATTGTTCATGCATATTTTTGCACAGAACACTGACTACACTTTTATATCAATTTTTTAATGAATTTCTTTTGAATTTTTTTGATGAATTGTGGCTAATATATTATATTATACTTTGTTTGAGAAACATTGCATAAGTATTAAGATATAAATTAGGTACCTTATGGTTAGGCAGTGCTGGGTACACATACAAACAATCTGAGAGGAACACATACCTTATACCTCAGCAGCAGTCTTAAAAGTTTATTTTTAGATTTTCAAACACACATCATAGCACAGGGACCACAATACTTAAATATGTTTGAGCTGCTTTAGATCTATACTTTTTGCTTTAGAAATATACGTTGTTTAGCTACCCTGCAAGTACCGGGAAGAAAATATTTATAAGTATGGTCAAGCTCTCACAATCAGTCATGTCACCTGTTGATGGGTCATGCAAGATGATTATCACAGAGCTCCCAGCCATGAGGAATCAGTGGCAGGGACCTCTGCCACAACATACATGAAAAAACATTAGGAAGCAAAGCCCCTGCAAATGTCTGTGGATAATCTTGTGAGTTTAGGCAGGCACTCAGGTGATCAGGGAGAGACCCTGGAACGTTAGTGCAAAGCAAGGAGGTGGATCTGATTGTTCTGCAGGCTGAGAGATCCAAGATCAGTGTCACTAAGCAGTTCAGTGGGGGAGTAACTCAACATCCACAGGCATTTTAGGCAAAGGGGGCAAAATGAAATAACTACTGGGGGGGTAAACAGGCAATCTGTGTGGTGTAATAAATGGAGCAGCAGCAGGAAAGGACATTCAGGACTCACGTGACCATTCCATGGAGGATCTCCGTCTGGATCTCTGCGGGTGGGCAAGCTGGATGTTCCAGTTCGCGGAGAGTCCCGAGCGGCCCGGCGGTCGAGGGATTATCTGGAGCCAAATAGGGTGAAGGATGCAAGAGCTTTTCAGAACATGACAGCCAATAGATATCCTCATCTGTAGGTGCAATCGTGTCGCCTGGCCAGGTCCAGGACAGGTCGTAGTAGGGATCTCCTCTGCAGCGTTACTCTTGAGAGGTCTGGAAGTATTTTGAAAGTGGCTCCGTCTAATTCCACATCGCCATGTTCCCAGGATCTGCAGAGGAGAAGCTCCTTTTGTGAATAGCATTGCAGTCTGCAGAGGACATTTCGTGGTCTGTCAGGATCAGACGATTTAAGCCCGAGGGCTTAAATACCATTGACGGCAGTGGGGTTTCCAGTACCTTGTGAAAGATGGCGGTAACCGTCACTACCAGGTCTTCTGCTCTGGTGGCCTCTGAAAGGCCCCGCAGCAGCAAGTTGTAGCAGCGGCTGCAGTCCACCAAATCCTCCAGGTGGAACTGCATGTCCACGGCCGTGGCAGCATGGAAGGTCTGGGATCGCTCCAAGGCAAACACCCTGTGTTTCAGGGAGGGGAGCGAGGCCTCACCGGAGTCCATTCGGGCCAAGAGGGAGTGCACCTCCGCCTTCACTTCTTGCATGTCGCGGCTTTGTGCCTTCTCTATGTGAAGGATAAGGGCTTCGATGTCCGGCTTAGTGGGAGAAGCCTGCAGCATGGCATGAAGGTCTTCTTCCAGGTGGCCTGAGTATTGTGAGGGCCCAGCCATGTCCATGTGGAAGGCAGCTGGTGTGCCTGGAGAGAGGTCCAGTCCTGTAGAGGGAGTAGGGGAGAGAAGCAGGGTTGGAGGGGTCCTGTCCTCCATGCGGGTTGCACGTGGAGCGGCTACAATGGCACCAGGCGAGGCACATTGTGGGTCTCGGAAGTAGTGCTGAATTCCACTTTGGGGTGTAAGGGGTCAGTTCCCGCGAGTTTCTGATCTGGTTTTGTATCTTTTAGTCGATAGCATGCCGTTTAAACATGGGCGAAAGTCTGTTGGTTTGTCAAGGTAGGCAGGGGGAAGACAGGAGCTCTTCAAGAACATGTCTTCACTCAGCCATTGCTAAGCCACGCCCACAGGATCCTCCTTTTTATATTCACAGACTTACCTTCTGATTGGATAAGGATTCTGATTGGAGTGAATCTCATTGATATTACTAACTTTGGACATTGGAAGCTGGGACTTGTAGTGCACTTTGCTGGTTTGTGGATTTACTTTGATTATGCAGTCAAGGTGACCCAGTAGGTAAAAACAATCTGTGCAGCATTTTAAAATAATGCCTAATGTAGTTCCCATACCTATAGGCCTTTTGCGGCATCTACGAAACCCAGGCCAATTTTCCATATAGTTTACATTCCCATCTTACCTTGTTGCCAGGTTGCGGCATACAATGGATGCTGAAGTATAAAAACTACATTAAGCCATATTTTTCATTTTCATTAATGTTTATTGAAAAAAAGTGTATTAATATACTAAAGAGAGTACATATATATAAACCACTATATGTTTCCTGTAAGTGAATAAAGAGATGGGAAAAAAAAGGAAGAAGAAAACCCCATGGTAGGAGAAAAGGAGGAAGGGGATGAGGGAAGGGGTGGTGAGGCAGGCTCTAGCTCCAGTATAGTTTTCTTTTAAATCCTATGCAGCACTACCCCCTTAGGGAACCACCAGAAATATCATAGTTGGCAACATTGTAAAAAAATTTATTGGGACACTTTTTTGTCTGTGGGCGGAGTTGTATTATAGATAGGGGGCGGGGTATACATTTTAAGGTGTGGTTTAAACTATGGTGGCGAAAAATGGGTGTGGTTTAAACTTAATAGTGTGTGTGGCTTAAATGGGCATGGCTCAAGGGAGTGTGGTCTGAGTCTGAGATGAATGAGGGGATCCGATTTCCAGAAAGACTTGATGCTGACATGACGCGTCAGAGTTGGGGGAGGGGCCTGATGGCAGTGCCGGTGTGAGGGAGCGGGGGCGAATTGGAGGAACCAGACGAAACAGAAGCAGAGAGGGGTGAGAGCCCGTCGAGACACTGGCAGAGGAAGCCCAGAGAAATCCCCCACAACAGCAGCCGGAGGTGGCTGGCTTTTGTTCGGAACCGACGGGTGAGGAGTACAGGTTTGAAGGCGTTAAACGCTCACCATTGCCTTGAGAAGCGATGGAGTCAATAACATTCCTGCCGGGATCGGACGGAGCCTGCCGATATACAGCACTGCCTCCCCGGACACCCCCTGCGTTCTTTCTCTCTTTCAATGAGCGATCCTGAGTCAATCCTTGTCGGAAAGATGAATGGATGACACATACCCAGACATTTTGTGCAGCAAGCGGACCAGGACGTCTCTGGCGCTATGCAAGTGATCTCTCACAGCACATAGAAACGATAGGTCCAGATCAACTTGGGAGGGTAAGAAAATGAGAAGAAGCCCTCCCCAGGTATGAAATGTAACCCTCAAATATCCTGAATCACTGTAGTCCTAAGCAGCATTAAGTATACTAAAGAGACTTGTTAAGAACTTTGCTATATAGACTCTACAGTATATTGCTTTACTAGTGCTTTACTAAAGAAATATGGATTAAGTCATGCTGGGTATGTTGATATAAGGTGTGGACCCCAGGAAAAAAGTAGAGAGACTCATTTTGCTCATTTGTTTCCCTGTTTGTTTCCCTGTTTTCATGTGTCAGCAATTCACATTTAACACTTCGCTGGATGGGTAAATCAAACGAGTCAAAAAGAGTATAGATAAGCCTGATAACATATTGAGGACATTATACTGAGTTAACAGGTCCCTGGAGAAAGTGCATGATCCCAGCTGTTGCCTATTTTCCTCCATACATATCACGTAAGAGCCTACGGGCGTTTTTAGTTAAAGTCAGGGAAAAGCACAGTGGACCTTGACAAAATACAACAGAATAAACTGATAAATATAAAATCTTTCCATACCACACTGCATGGATCCCAAGGCTTCTCTGTGTGATATTGCTGCTGGGAGAGAATGGGAGGGTTACCTCATTACAAATGAACTAAATCCATAGTGTTTAGTAGAGTCCAGCAAGCCTTCCTGGATTTATCTCCCCTCACTGGTGTACCCCTTTTATCTTTGAATAAATGGGAGGAAATTGATAATCCCCTAGGAGCAAACCCAATTGTACTCCCGTTCAACACTATTTTTGAAAATATAGAACAGTGAGGGGGGGAGAATAAAATAAAAAAAAGTAACATGAGAGGTCGATCATAAAGAGCAACAGAACCCAAGACCCCAAAAGAGAGCTTAAATACCAGTACAATCCAGAAATACCTCAAGGACGTGAGCTCAAAAAGTCCCGGATTGGAAAAAAATCAAACAGGTACAAAAGAAAAAAAGAGAGACCAGGTGAAACATAAAGGGGAACAAGGAGAAAAATCAAGGGAGGAGTTGGAACAGGAAGGAGAACTTGATCTCAGTAAAATGGAAGAACAAAGAAATATTGCATTAATTCCAACGAAATTGGAAATGCTGGAAATGTTCACCAAATTAGAAAATTCAATCAAATCGGAGATTTAGAACTTACGGATGGACATGGGCCACTTGCTGAGGAGAGTAGAGGAGGCAGAGGAAATAACAGGAAAACAGGCCAAAGAAATAATAGAATTAAAAACACAAATGAGGAAAATGCAAAGTGATCACCGAGATATGCTATATAAACTGGAAGAGCAAGAAAATCAAAGTCGCCACCAAAATTTGAGGATCAGATCCCTACTGGAACAACAGAGAGAAGATTTGGCGATCAAAATGAAAAACATTTTTAATCCAATCCTGGACAGACGGGA
Organism: Aquarana catesbeiana; assembly: GCF_042186555.1. Taxonomy (NCBI): domain Eukaryota; kingdom Metazoa; phylum Chordata; class Amphibia; order Anura; family Ranidae; genus Aquarana; species Aquarana catesbeiana. Next base: position 784,496,640 of record NC_133324.1, on the reverse strand, counting down.
AGATGAGGACCTAAAGTTAGATCATAGGATCATAGGATCAGAAAACCTCCAAACCTGAGACAGAAAACACCTAGGGATGTAATTATTAAATTTCATTCATATGAAGATAAAGCCAATATATGGAATAAACTTAGGGGAGCCCCCCAGTATATTTTGAGAGTACAAAACTACAAATATTTTCCGACCTATCTGCAGGAACTTTGGCGCGGAGACAGCAGCTAAGACCACTGCTGGAACAATTGAGGAAAGTCAACATTAAATATAGCTGGGGGTTCCCTACATCTTTAACAGTACTGAAAGAAGGAAGAACAATTAGATTAAGGTTCCTGGAAGACCTCCAGGACTTTTGTGAAAACTTGGGCATCTCCGTACTAAACATTCCTAGATGATAGCAAAAAAGTACTCATGAGCTGAGAGAGTTTTTTTTCTGTGCTAAATGCAAAAGGGTTCATTGGACTTTAATTATAAACACCTCAATCTCAAGTGGAGGGGGAGTTGGAGGGGGGGAATCTAATTAATATAAATAAGATGTGAAGTGGGAGGTGGGGTCCTCAGGGAAAAGCGTGGTTCGGCCTGGTCCGTCCGCTCCTGCCCCTCCCCCCCTTTTTGGGTAGGGGGCGGAGGCACGGGTGGCCGCGATCGGAGTCGCACCCTAATTGAAGAGGTGCGCAGGATGGGTTCAGTTTGGATTTGCATCTGCGGACTTAGGGTTGAATTGCGGCCGGGGATACAGGGGGTTGGATTGGGGGGAGTTGGGGTGGGTGGGTGGGGATGGAGCTTTATCTCGCAGAGACGGGTACAAAACTCCTCTAGAAGAGAGGTTACGGTAGTGACAAGAAACCCCATACTAGATCAAAATAAATTACAGATTTAAATTTTCTATCATATAATGTAAGGGCTAGAATTCTCCTGTTAAGAGACAAAGTATTTAACCGGTTCAATACCGGGCATTTTCACCCCCTTCCTTCCCAGACGAATTTTTAGTTTTCAGCGCTGTCACACTTTAAACGACAATTGTGCGGTCGTGCGATGTTGTACCCAAACAAAATTGACGTCCTTTTTCCCCCACAAATAGAGCTTTCTTTTGGTGGTATTTGATCACCTCTGTGGTTTTTATTTTTTGCGCTATAAACAAAATAAGAGCAACAATTTTGAAAAAAACACAATATTTTTTACTTTTTGCTATAATAAATATCCCAATTTTAAAAAAAAAAACAAAATTTTTCCTCAGTTTCGGCCGATACGTATTCTTCTACATATTTTTGGTAAAAAAAATCTCAATAAGCGTATATTGATTGGTTTGCGCAAAAGTTATAGTGTCTATAAAATATGGGATAGATTTATGGCATTTTTTTAAAAAAATTATTTATTTTTTTTTTTTTACTAGTAATAGCGGTGATCGCAATTTTTTTTGTGACTGCGACATTATGGCGGACACATCGGACACTTTTGACACATTTTTGGGACCATTCACATTTATACAGCGATCAATGCTATAAAATTGCATTGATTACTGTGTAAATGTGACAGGCAGTGAAGGGGTTAACCACTAGGGGCGGGAAGGGGTTATATGTGTTTCCTAGGGAATGCTTCTAACTGTAGGGGGAGGGGACGCACAAGGGGAGGAGACTGATCAGTGTTCCTCCGTTCTGGGAACACAGATGGCTCTCCTCTGAGCTGACAGGACGTGGATCTCTGTGTTTACACACAGAGATCCACGGTCCGGCCCGGTTAACGGGCAATCGCGGGTGCCCGGCAGACATCGCGGCCGCCGGGCACACGCACCGGGTCCCGAGCAACCCCCTAGGCAGCCGGGAACCCGAGGCCGTCATATAACGTCCACCCAGGATGGGAGATCCCATCTGTGGACCTCATTTGACTACAGGCGGGTAGGGAAGTGGTTAAAGAACTTCAGCAATACCGAGCAGACGTGGTGTTCTTACAGGAGACCCATCTAGCCCAGGATACAAATATCAAACTATATTCTCCTGCCCTGCCGACTTGGTTCTACAGTGATACACCCACAAGGAGGGCCGAGGGTGTAAGGATATTTTAGCTTGCTGTCCACCATTTTAAAAGACTGTATCCATTTTACAATAATATGTATATGTGACATTTATGAGAAGTTAAGTTTCCATTTCTTTTAAATTGCCTGACTTCTTTTAAATGATGTGCTAGCCCCTTTCCTGTTAGCCTTTTCCTGTTATTAGTTTCTATATGAGTTATTAATATTCTATTTTCGCTTGTTTTAAAACATCCTGTATGTCTGTATCTTTACCATATATTAATGAAAGGGTTGGGCTTTTGTTGTGATGTCATTTTGGTTATATAAGTGGAAACACAGAAATAAATCGGCAGATCATTCTGAGAGCTGCATGTCTTGTATGCGTGTCATAACTTTCATCAGAATGGTCTCCAGATCTAAATGGGTTTGAAGGAACACTCTAGGCAGGATATGATACGAGGGTTCACTTGCTTTTAGAACATCCCTACACCCCATCAGCTTTGGTGTCAGAAGTGGGATGGTCATCATTCTCTAAGTCCGTCTAAGTCCGGTGAGTCTGATCTAATTATTATTATTTCTTTTACCGTTACTTTTAGTTTAAAAGACCGTTTCCCTATATGGGATTAACAGAAGGTGTAGTGTTCAAAACATTTATGAAAATGTATGAACCTTGGTAGAAGTCCGTTCGGGTGACGGCAGTGTAAGGAACTCTGAGATAGTTCCAAAGGGGTTCTGAGAAGCCCAAAGTAATATAATACAGTACTGTAAGAAGTTTGATAAAGATATCTGATAGAGTGTGCCAGAAAAACCCAAACCTCTTTGCTTGCCTTTATGTCACTTAGAAGTAAATAAGGAGATAAAATAAGTTAATCTGTTTGTCTGTATGGAATTTGTCAGGTGTCGTAAGGTAAGATGACACCTTTCCATTGCATTTTTTTTACAATGAAATGTAGAGTGATGCTACAATATTCGGTGATGTATTGATGCTGACTTTTAATGATTTACATATGAATGCTTTGATTTTAAAGTATAAGATATAACCTGTATCGTATTGTAGTCTGCAGGATGACTCTGGCATTGATGCAGTGAGTAAAAATATTTTCTTTTCCTTGCTGTAAACAAACGTTCAGTGTCATCTTAGGGAAAGTAAGTAAAAAAAAGTCTCAAAAGTGTCCTGATTGTATTACTGGTTTGTTATTCTGTTATGCCCCGTACACACGGTCGGACTTTGTTCGGACATTCCGACAACAAAATCCATGGATTTTTTCCTACGGATGTTGGCTCAAACTTGTCTTGCATACACACGGTCACACAAAGTTGTCGGAAAATCTGATCGTTCTAAACGCTGTGACATAAAACACGTACGTCAGGACTATAAACGGGGCAGTGGCCAATAGCTTTCATCTCTTTATTTATTCTGAGCATGCATGGCACTTTGTGCGTCGGATTTGTGTACACACAATCGGAATTTCCGACAACGGATTTTGTTGTCAGAAAATTTAATATCCTGCTCTCAAACTTTGTGTGTTGGAAAATCCGATGGAAAATGTGTGATGGAGCCTACACACAGTCGGAATTTCCGACAACAAGGTCCTATCACACATTTTCCGTCGGAAAATCCGACAGTGTGTACGGGGCATTATACTGGTCCTCAGACATATCTTGTAGCCAGTGTTCTGGGAGGTTATCGTTTTAAACTAGGAAAGGGACCCTTATTTAGAGAAGGCAAACCATGGGTTTAAGTTTCAAGGTTTAGTTTACATAACAAATTTGTGTTTCAAGAAGGATTGACAGTGAAAGGAGTAATATCACTTATTCGAAGAGCAGGGGAGACTTATCAAGTCTGTCCCAGGTCTTTGATGTATTGTGATATTAAGGGACGTTTTTACCAATTAAAATATGGGTAGAGCGTTAATAACACTTTCTTAAGGTAATACATAAGTTGGTGAGGCTAACTTTTGATTAAAATATGCTATTTGAATAATTATTTTTGCTACTGACATCTCTTGTGAATGGGGAAGTCAGATGCAAAATTTGGACATTTGGCTTTTTGCCAACAGGGTTCAAGTACTAATATCTCACTGAATGTAATAGATAGTGGGGAATTGTTTGCGGCATTAGTACTACCACAATTGAAGGCACTGTTTGAACCTGTTGGCACACTGCAAAAAAAAAAGAAAAAAAAATTTGAAATGTAAATAAAAATTGTTTGGTTATAAATATAAGAAAAGTAATAACGTACAAAAGCTTGCTTATGATTAGGGGAATCTCTGGTCATAAGGAGTGTTTATTGGCATTTTGCTAAGAAGGAAAAAAAAAGAAAAAAGAGACTTAGCATCTATTTAGAATGTTTAGAAAGAAAAATAAATATGTATGTTGTGGAGATCGGCTGGACCGAGGCTCCCTATAGTATCCTAGCCCATACATTGTTCATGATGGGTTTAGCAGAGTCATGGGATGGTAAATTAAGGGTTAAATCAACCTTCTCTATGCCAGTACCATGTGCCTAGAGGCTGCACACGCTGTAGAGGGTCAGAGTACAAAACACGCAGTTTTCAAACAGGCAGCATACACAGAGGAAAAAGAGGAAGTAAATACGCAGTTAGTTATGCAAAGTTTTCCTTTCATGATTGTGGGCGATGTCATGGTAATGAAACCTATTGATATTGAAGACATAAATCGTATTATTAAACACTGCCCCAAACCCATAACGTCAGCTTTGGGAGCTATAACTTATTTAAAGAAAGCTTGTAAGGGTAGAAATTACACGCAAGAAGACATAATGCTCATTACAGATAGTTTGGTGGGAACTACCTCCCTTTGGTATTGGACTAAAGTGCCTGCCATAAATGTCTTGGAGGCACCCGCCAATAAAGGGAGAGGCTTATTCACTGAACATTGTTGATGGAAGGAATACTATGTGAGAAGAGTTAGAGAAGGAAATCAAAAGAGCTTTCACTAACAAATCATCACTCCCCACTGCAGTAGCTTGCAAACAAAAATCATCAGAGTCAGTGTTGGAATTTTGGAAGAGATTCCAAGAAGTCTGGACACAAGACACCGGACTTAACACTCAAGATGAAATGCACAGTCTTTTAATACAGACTTATTTCAGTAACCTTGCCCCTAAATATGCACTCACTGTGAGACAGCAGATTTCAGACTGGGCTACAAAGAGTATGACTGACTTTCAAAAAACGTTGACTGAAAAAGACACAGCGGGATGTTTTGACATTAAAAAAACAAACACCAGTACCAACACATTATCAAAATGATTTCTTAGGAAATCAAAGGGGAAACTTTTATAAAAAGAGGGAGGGGGCAAGGACAAAGAGGGTGTTACATACAGAGAAAAAGAGGATTTCTTAAAGAAAGGAATCTTAAGGGAAATTGTCTCGCCTTACAATACTCCCATTAACCCGGTAAAGAAGGCAAATGGTGACTATAGGTTTGTACAAGACCTAAGGGCCATCGATAGCCTAGTGGTACCGACTGCCCCAATAGTGCCTGATATGCCATTAATACTTACCGCCATACCATACGATGCAGAGTATTTTACTGTGATTGATTTAAAGAATGTTTTTCCATCCCTGTAGATGAGGAGACACGGCCACTGTACTCCAAGCCACCCTTGGGCCCTGGACTGCTCCTCATGGTTCTGTACTGTTGCAGTATGTTGATGATTTTTTGATTTGTAGTTCTTCAGAGGAGGACTACCGAGCTGATAGCCTATCTTTATTGAAATGGTTACATGTATGTGGTCACAAAATGTTTAAGAAAAAGTTACAATGGTGTCAGAAAACAGTTGAATGTTTGTGCTCACAAAAGGAGAAAGAAGTGTCAGTCACAAAAGAGTTGTGGCTCTGATGGGTCTGCCCCGCCCACTTAACAGGAAGGACATGCTCACCTTCCTAGGTATGATTGGTTACTGCCGCCAATGGATACCTGACTGCTCTTTCAATGACAATATATTGAGACAAGCAACCCTCTCTGAAATGTCTGATACTGTAAAATGGTCTGATGAAATGTTAAATGCTTTTGCCATGTTGAAATGTGCAATGGTTACCAGCCCGAGCGTTGGCCTCCTTGAATAAGGCAAAATGTTTCACTTATGAAAGTGATAGTGTGGCGCTGGAAAAATAAATGTCTACGCCAATCAGGGAATAACCTTGGCCTAACAACATGTAATTGTATCAAGCACAATTATTTTTGGTTCCAGGGTAGTTTCTTTACACAGATCAAGGGTGTTGCAATGGGGGCTAAATATGCCCCCAGTCTGGCCAATTTGTTCATGGCCCGTTGGGAGGAGGATGTTGTCTATGCCCTCAGAAGACCTGAACTTGTGGTTTGGGCCAGGTACATAGACGACATCCTCCTCCTATGGAGGGGAGATCGAGCATCTCTCGACTCCTTTATGAACATTTTAAACATGAATGATTGGGGGATTTCCCTCAATTATGAGGCCAGAACCACGACTATACACTTCCTGGATCTAGAAATCACAGCTATCAATAACCAGATGAAACTCAAGACTTTTTTCAAACCTACTGATAGAAATGGATACATCCCTAGGGACATCTGCCATCACCATCAATGGCTTAGAACTGTCCCTAAAGGCCAATTCCTTCTTCTTCGACATAACTGCACCCTAGAAAATGACTTCCACTCTCAGTCACAAGTACTTCGACAAAGATTTATAGAGAAGGGTTATAGACCCTCAGACTTGGATGCAGACATCGGAGTGGCTTCCGGAACTAAGAGATTGACCCTTCTTGAGACCACACTTAGGTCTACTGGAGATGATAAATCTAAATGGTGCTTCTTTACGTCATTCTCTACTCAATACAAAGAAATCAAAAAGATCATCTCTAAGTATTGGAATATACTCTGTAGCAACAAAATCTTGGGACCTTCCCTCCCAGAAAGAGCAGGAGTCATTTTCAGGGGAGCCCGTTCGATACAGAGTGATATTGCTCCCAACATTGTAGACCCCCCCCAGAAGATGTCACTCTTTCCTGAATGTAAAGGTTTTTTTCCCTGTAGAAGGTGCAATGTGTGTCTACACAATGCTCTTGGTAGACGTAAAGTTGATACTTTTCAGTTCTCAGTAACATTGCACACCTATTCCATGAAACATTTTACTACTTTTACACCCAGATTTATAGTGTATCTCATCTCCTGTCCTTGCAAACAACAATATGTGGGCTGGACTATCAGAAACTTTTCTATTAGGGTTAATGAACACCTAGCCAAAATTAAAAAAGGATGTCCCAAACACACTGTTTCACGTCATTATTTAGAACACCATGCGAAGGATCCAACAGATACCCAATTTCAAATTATAGATCGATTTGTCCCCAATTGAAGGGGTTATTCGTGCTTACGGGGGTCTCCTGACTCAAAACCTTCTGGATCTTCCAGCTCAGGAGTTTTTCCCCCCATGGCATGAATGTGGATTGAGACCTTAAGTGTTTCATTAATCAAGCTTAATATTTACTATTTTTTATAATCACTATCATTCCTTTCTTCACACTATCTCCTCTTCAGAATTTCTTTTAGGTATACAATCACCTTCCAATCATTTCACATATTTATTGAGTTTCCATTCACTTTATAGTATCCATACCCATTTGATATTTGAACAAATTGTTTCCCTCCAGGACTGACTATTCATCTCATTGATATTAATATTTATGTATTTGATCCACGTCTACCCATTCAGAGGATTTATTATATATTCCCACGAAGATTCATTATGGTCACCATTCACTCATTGTTACTTGTTTGGGACACTCTCCCTTTCAATTATATCTAATCTGTGGGTTCCCCCCACTGGACAATGTTGGGATACACTGTTGGTACAGCATCCTGATTGTGGATTTGTGCGGGGGATACATAATTCATAATGTGTTTTAACGCTTAGCATTGGTGAATTTTCATATTTTTTCTTTGCTCTGTGTTTGAGAATCCAATTTATGATGATGTATAATTTAGTGTCACATGATCCTGCTGTTTCGACACACTATTTTTATATATATTTATATATAAATAGGTGTTTTAACCAAGACTGCAGATACACCACTCAGCGCCAGGATACTGTTTTGAATACAGAAATAATATATAAATAACGCCCAATATGCTAATAAGCAGAAAGGTGCAAAGCCCCAAGGCACGAAAAGCAGCCGTTTCAAAAAATTTCTACATAAAATGTAATCAACAGTGTTTAAAAATAATCTTAAAAACAGACTAAAATATCACACTAAACAGCGCTAATGTTGAGCAAACTGTAATGAATATGTGGCCAACTACACATGCAAAAAGTCCTTTTTGAGAAAAGTGATGAAAAGTTCAGAGTGCAGCTCATAAAGTGTTCGTCAGGTGATCATGAAATAGTAATTGAGCATCCAAAAGGAAAACTATTCACGCCACCAGCTACTGTTAACACCACTCCAGAGGGATCTCAGATGCTCAGGGCTCACAATAAATCAAAAACGAAAAGAGAAGCGCACATAGCGTAATCCTGTTTATTGAATGTATACCCCTCACAACGCACACACAAACCACCCTTCAATAAATATACGTACATCAATAATCATGTTAATATTGCAATCAATCAAGCAGGTAGTAAGGAGCGTTTTACTTCACCGCAACAAGCCAGTACCGCTATCCAGGAGCCATCGTCCACTTCCTGGTTGTGCAGCTGGCTGTGGTGGAGCGCACACGTCACTTCCTACGTCGTGTAAGCCACGCCCTGACGCGTTTCATCATATCTTGACTTTGTGGCTTACACGACGTAGGAAGTGACGTGTGCGCTCCACTACAGCCAGCTGCGCAACCAGGAAGTGGACGACGGCTCCTGGATAGCGGTACTGGCTTGTTGCGGTGAAGTAAAACGCTCCTTACTACCTGCTTGATTGATTGCAATATTAACATGATTATTGATGTACGTATATTTATTGAAGGGGGTTTGTGTGTGCGTTGTGAGGGGTATACATTCAATAAACAGGATTACGCTATGTGCGCATCTCTTTTCGTTTTTGATTTATTGTGAGCCCTGAGCATCTGAAATCCCTCTGGAGTGGTGTTAACAGTAGCTGGTGGCTTGAATTGTTTTCCTTTTGGATGCTCAATTACTATCTAGCTCTGGGGAGTTTAACCCCCTGAGGGGAGTGTGTTCGCACAGGGTGGAATCTGGATTGATCGGTGGAAGGTGCACGTTGTGACTTTTTTTCATGATCACCTGATGAACACTTTATGAGCTGCACTCTGAACTTTTCATCACTTTTCTCAAAAAGGACTTTTTGCATGTGTAGTTGGCCACATATTCATTACAGTTTGCTCAACATTAGCGCTGTTTAGTGTGATATTTTAGTCTGTTTTTAAGATTATTTTTAAACACTGTTGATTACATATATATTTATATGATTTTTCTCTTTTGATGGAGAGTGGTATCTTTCTTGCCAGACTTTTTACTGGATACGTGGCGTGACGTGGCTCAATTGCATTGGGCATGCGCACGTATTACGTTCGGTATGGTCCCCTATCCACCTCCAACATTAACAATATGTGCTAAACCTTGACCCCTCCCCACTGGGCCCCATTGGCCAGCCCTTATCGCGTGACTGTCAGATTGAGGCCCAGAGCGCGGTATATGACACTCGGTCCTCACTGTGTCTCATGGCCATTTCATTACTGGACCTTTCACTATGTACGTGGCGTGCTGCGGCTCAATCACATTGGGCATGCGCACGTATTATGCGCGGTATGGTCTCCAGCCTATTCATAACAATAACATCACAGGTTGTAATAGGAACGCCCCCTACTGTATCTCATTGGCTTTTTCTTGTCACGCGAGAGCACGCCATATCGAGGCCTGGAGGGTGGGACATGACGATCAGTCTCTATTACATCCTATTGGCTGCTCCATACCACATGACGATGGTCTATATCGAGGCTTGGAGCACAATATAGGGCGTCCGGCCTCCCTTTTAACTATATTTGGAATTTTTTCCAAACAATTATTTATTCACTATTTTGGATACTCATAGTTACATGTGACATCTCCAGGATCATGTTCAGCACTCTCCACTTTATTACTAATGTGGTTTTATATAGAAGATTACAATTTTTCTTGTGTACGTGCCTAACTCCGCCCATTGTAGGACGGACTAACAGCTCAGGAAGTTTATTTAACATTGGGCAATGTGAGGGGACAGATCATTGCCCCAGTTGAAAACCTCCTAGTGTTGAAACGCATTGGGCTAGTGTTACCTGCACCCCACATTGCTTTTACATTTTATTTTTGTGATCACTTTTAATGTACTGCGATTTGATATTACCAATAAACCATCCAGTTTGACCTGCACCATTTGGAGTTCTTCTTCCCTTTCCCCTCTTTCCATGTGTTGGTTCCTTGGAGCCCATGAAGAGTCGGACCTACAGACCATCGCTTTGACTGCAGGACATCTTGGAGATCCACGGACTGAGAGTTGGTGACATTCCATCAGGACTGGCCTGATTTCTACATCTGGATCACACTCCATGAGATCTGTCTAGCCTGTACGACCCCTCTGTCATATGACATTTGGGGTCCACCATATCTGGTAAGAGTATTCACTCTATTTACCCATTGAGAAGTGACTACAGACAAGCACTTTGCCACTCACACGTGATTGAAGATATCCTCACGGGAGCAACCCTTGCTTCATAATACTGTGGACTTTGCACACTTCACTGATTTCAATTTATATTTTCTAGCCCACTGTTTTTTCCAATTATGTTTTGGCTATGATACAATTACATGTTGTTAAGCCAAGGTTATTCCCTGATTGGAGTAGACATTTATTTTACCAGCGCCACACTATAACTTTCACATTTCCTTGAACCTTGTATGTTTGAGTGTTGGCTGCTTTTTATTTCATATAGTTTTATTTCATATCTCATTTTTTATTTGTACATCTACAGTAGCGCAGTTTTTCCCTTCACATTTAAAATGTTTCACTTGTTTGCTAGGGAAAATTGCAGAACCATGGTGGGAGTACTGGCCCAGGAACATGGTGGGAGACTGTTCCCTGTAGATTTTTTCTCAAAGATGGTCCCGGTGCAGGTTCAGGGCATGCCCGCGTGATTCAGAGCTCTAGCGTCCTTTGCGATGGTGGTTGGTGGCAACTTCTTTCACTCTGGGACACGACACCACACTTCACACCACCAACAATGTGTCAATCTTGTTGAAAAATGTACATATACAGCACATGTCTGCTCAGGGGTTGAGCGGATATGAGGTGATTTTGCTGTCCAATCCAAAATTGCACATCAAATATGTTTCTCCCACTGCAGGCCCAGCACCAATTTAAAACTCCCTTTTAGGATTAAAAGGAGAACAGGATGAGGTCGTGCCACAACATGATTGCATAAACCTCATTCACCAAGACATATCACCCAGGTCTGATTTATCTTCCACAGCACTACCGGACAAACAGAATGTTTTTGTGGATGGTTCTTGCTCTAGGCTATAGTAGACTGACCTATCCCCATTTGAACAGTCACTTGCAGATCTCCAGGATTATGCATCAAATTATGAGTTAAGGGATTGGAATGGAAAGGGTGTGTAGAGAGATCCAAGGTCTGGACTTCTCTGCAAAGAGGGGAAACCATGTATACCAATGGAAAGTGCATTCACAGTACCACAGAATAGGCCACGCAGGTATACAAGTCACGGCTGATCTCACACACATGCCCAAATTAGGCAAAAAACAGGAATATCTTGTGATAATTGTGGACATGTTCTCAAATGGTCCAGCTTTTATAGCCAGGGTCTGCCAGGACTCGGTAAAAACTCTCAAGCTAGAATGGATGTTTTACATTCCCTACCACCCTCCAAGTTCAGAAATAGTAGAAAGGATGAACAGAATAATAAAAGACAAGATAAGGAAGGCCACAGGAGGAACCTTTGCCAACTGGAGAAAGGTCCTCCCAGCAGTCCTGGCAGAAATAAGTTTTTTGAAGTTTTGATGGGTAGACCTTTCCCCACCCCATAGGCCAGAGCACCTTTAATGGTAGAAAAGGGAGATTTAGACTTAATACAGGAAGACTGTGTAAGAAAACTGGTTGAAATATTGGAAACAGTCGAAAGAAATGTTGCTCGCACCTCTCTTATTTCTTCACAGGAAGTTACTCACCTCTTCAAGGAAGGAGACACAGTGGTGGTCCAACAGCTGAACACAAATAAGAAGCAAGAGTATCTCTTTGGACCTCCTACCACAGCAGTTGCAGTGACCAGAACAGCTATCCTGATGGAAAACTGCCAGTCCTGGATCCATGTCAGCCGAGTGAAAAAGTTTGCCCAAAGCCCCAAGAGCGGGAAGGAGATCCTAAACACAGGAGGCCTCAAGCAGAAGTCCACGCAGATGAAGGAGGAGTTCCTGGAAAAGCAGGTCTGGCCAGAGAAGATGACCTTGCTTATTTCACCACAGACTTCTGGCAAAGCATTTTGCCTCCTGTTCCTGATCACCCTGATAGTGTTCCCGCCCACTTGGATCATCACTAACTGTATTTACCACCCTGAAGATTTGGCTGCCATTAAAAGTATTTGTGGGAACACACATACACAGGAGAACATTTCAGGGATACAAGTTAGAAACAAGAGAGACATTGAGGATAATTTTGCTGATAAAATGCTTTTGCTAAAATTTAAATATGCTTATGCTCAGAAATCAGGATTTCAGAAATGTTGGATTTGTAGCAAATTGCACCCTAGCGCTGTGAGGATACCATCAATGGCCATGCTTTTGAATATCACCCCCCTTTTTAAAGGAAATATTCCCCTTGATCTCATAAATATCAGTAGAAGAACAAATCCTCCCAGCAGTCCTGGCAGAAATAAGTTTTTTGAAGTTTTGATGGGTAGACCTTTCCCCACCCCATAGGCCAGAGCACCTTTAATGGTAGAAAAGGGAGATTTAGACTTAAAACAGGAAGAATATGTAAGAAAACTGATTGAAATATTGGAAACAGTCGAAAGAAATGTTGCTCGCACCTATCTTTTTTCTTCACAGGAAGTTACTCACCTCTTCAAGGAAGGAGACACAGTGGTGGTCCAACAGCTGAACAGAAATAAGAAGCAAGAGTATCTCTTTGGACCTCCTACCACAGCGGTTGCAGTGACCAGAACAGCTATCCTGGTGGAAAACTGCCAGTCCTGGATCCATGTCAGCTGAGTGAAAAAGGTTGCCCAAAGCCCCAAGAGCAGGAAGGAGATCCTAAACACAGGAGGCCCTCAAGCAGAAGTCCAAGCAGATAAAGGAGGAGTTCCTGGAAAAGCAGGTCTGGCCAGAGAAGATGACCTTGCTTATTTCACCACAGACTTCTGGCAAAGCATTTTGCCTCCTGTTCCTGATAACCCTGATAGTGTTCCCGCCCACTTGGATCATCACTAACTGTATTTACCACCCTGAAGATTTGGCTGCCATTAAAAGTATTTGTGGGAACACAAATACACAGGAAAACATTACAGTGATACAAGTTAGAAACAAGAGAGAAATTGAGGATAATTTTGCTGATAAAATGCTTTTGCTAAAATTTAAATCTGCTTATGCTCAGAAATCAGGATTTCAGAAATGTTGGATTTGTAGCAAATTGCACCCTAGCGCTGTGAGGATACCATCAATGGCCATGCTTTTGAATATCACCCCCCTTTTTTAAAGGAAATATTCCCCTTGATCTCATAAATATCAGTAGAAGAACAAATAATACCATTACCTTTCACATTATTAGTAGAAGTCATAATCCTACCTGGTGTTTTAACTTAGGAAATTCCACTAGAAATGCTCACACTTGTAGTATGTATTATCAGAAACAGACTGATTGCATCATCGTGACAAGGAAGTGAGATCATACATTTACGATCTAAGAGGGGATTGTAAGGATATTTTAGCTTACTGTTCACCATTTTAAAAGACTGTATCCATTTTACAATAATATGTATATGTGACGTTTATGAGAAGTTAAGTTTCAATTTCTTATAAATTGCTTGACTTCTTTTAAATGATGTGCTAGCTCTTTTCCTGTTAGCCTTTTCCTGTTATTAGTTTCTATATGAGTTATTAATATTCTATTTTTGCTTGTTTTAAAACATCCTGTATGTCTGTATCTTTACCATATATTAATGAAAGGGTTGGACTTTTGTTGTGATGTCATTTTGGTTATATAAGTGGAAACACAGAAATAAATCGGCAGATCCTTCTGAGAGCTGCATGTCTTGTATGCGTGTCATAACTTTCATCAGAATGGTCTCCAGATCTGAAAGGGTTTGAAAGAACACTCTAGGCAGGATATCATACAAGGGTTCACTTGCTTTTAGAACATCCCTACACCTCATCAAAGGGGGTAGCAATAGGGTTTGCTAAAATAATTAAGTTCTCTTTGGCCAACAGAATGACGGATCCTGGGGGTCGTTATCTCTTTTTGAAGGGCAAGCTAGGGAATAACATTTTTACTTTGGCAAATATATATTGTCCTAATAAAAACCCGAAAAGATTTCTAAAACAGGTTTTGGACAGGTTGATGAAGTTTAAGAAGGGGGTAGATCATAGCTTGCTGGACCTGGTGGAGGATACTAAAATAGAAATAACCACGCTATCTGACCACTCCCCGATCTCAATGTGGATAAGGATACCGGGGGCCCAAAGACAACCATTTACATGGAGTTTAAATGAAAACCTACTAAAAGATTATAGAGTGGTAGAAACAGTACAGAAAGAGATATAATTTTTCTTTAAGGTTAATGATACAGGGGAAATACCAGATCCCACACCTTGGGAAGCCCATAAAGCATATATTAGGGGGGTCCTCATATCCATCGGGGTTGGGGAAAAAAAGAGAAATAAAAAAAAGGAAAACCTTATTGAGGAAATACATAGATTAGAACAAGAACATAAAAAAACATAATGGACATCATCAGGAATGCTTTCACCAATTGATAAATAAAAGAGAGGAACTTAAAGGTAGTATGGAGCAAGATTCTAGGAGGTCCCTCAACAAACTAGCAAGAGATAGATATTTCTGGGGAAATAAGTCAAGTAAACATCTAGCGAGGTTATTGAAAAAGAAAAGAGAAATTAATTTTATCAAGAAAATTCAAAATAAAAATGGTGAGGTGGTCTATACAACTAAGGAGATAGCGGAAGAGTTCAGGAAGTACTATGAAGCCCTGTACACTGTAAGACAAAAGGGACAACAGGAACAAAGAGAAGAGGGGAAGGTGGAAGAATTTTTGAATGGTGCGGGATTGCCAAATCTGACTAAGAGCGATAGATCTGACTTGGACAGACCTATATCAGAGGAGGAAATCTACACAGCATTAAAGGATTCTCCCCCAGGAAAAAGTCAAGGACCAGATGGGTTTACAGCTTATTATTTCAAATAATATTTAAAAATCCTGGTTTCAAAGCTTTGCCATTATTGGAATGGTTTGGGCACCAACTGGAAAATGGGGGGAGATGCACTATCTGCAGCAATAACGCTGATATTAAAAGAGGGTAAGAACAATGCGTTGTGCTCTAGTTATAGGCCCATTGCCCTATTGAATGCAGACCCCAAGCTCTATGCCAAGGTTCTAGCTAGCAGTTTGAAGGAAAAGATGACTATCCTGGTGCACCCGGACCAGGTAGGCTTTATACCTTGAAGAGAAGAGAGGGACAACGTAGTGCGACCATTGGTTCTTCTTGAGTCCATTAATTCCGGTGAGTCCCCAGGTCTATTCCTGTCAATGGATGCCGAAAAAGCGTTCGACAGGGTAGACTGGGGACTCATGATGAAAACACTGGAATCTATGGGAGTAAGACCAAGATTGATTAAATGGATAAAAGTATTATATATTCACCCTCCAGCGTCCGTTAAAGTGAACGGGGTTCTTTCGAAACCTTATAAAATGGAGAACGAAACCAGACAGGGGTGTCCACTGCCCCCCCTATTTATTTGTATTAACCCTGGAACCCCTGTTGGTTTCTATTTGAAACAATGCAGACTGCAGTGGGGTAAAGATAGGGCCAGAGGAACATAAACATGCGGTGTTCGAAATGTCATTTTGCTGTCAGACTGTTCTAAACATGGGAAACATGTGCCCCTTTATAGGCATACTATAGACACCCCCCAGGTACAAAATTTAAAGGAATATTACACTTTTATTGTTTCACTTTAAGCATTATTAAAATCACTGCATTGATCCATGTCCCCTGGGGCAGGACCCAGGTCCCCAAACACTTTTTATGACAATAACTTGCATATAAGCCTTTAAAATTAGCCTTTAAAATTCCATGATCTGGGATGCTACTGATTGAGCGAGTTGGATTTCATCACCTGCATATCGTTAAAGCCCAGGAGTGGCTCCCAAGCGTGTTTTGGCATAGTTTAATCACTGTGTCACACGCTCTGAGGTGAGCGCATAGGCTTTTGGGGAACCCTGGAAAAGCACTGAAGCATGACATAATTTCTGCACTGGTTTTGGATGAGCATGATGATAAGCACTTCTTGATGAACACTGAATCTGTGCACTTGTGATATCATTTTGATGAACGTTTATGATTTTATAGATCCATTTGGTGAAGGAGTAGATACTCTCTAGCCAGAGTTTACACCTGCATTTTCAATATTTTTTTTGCATGTTGCACTTTATTTGTTGTATCACAAAATTAATACTGCATGGATTATAATAGATTTCTGAAAAAAACATTTTCTTGATAGCTATGCACTTTATATAATCATTTATCTTTTTAATATTTTTTTGATAGCCATGCACTTTATATAAATACACATTTTTTATATTGTTTATTTTCTTAGCGCAAATGCAATTTTATATTTTTTTAAATTTAAGATTTTTATTATGTTTTTCAAAGAGAAAAGAAAAGTACAGAAACATCGCCAATTGGGCATACCCTGGCATCTTAGCATTTATACAAACGGCAATGAGAAAAGAGCTTATTTAAGTGTAATTTTGATTGATCTAAAGCAAACAAAAAGAAACAATCGGTGAGTAATAAGTAAACAAGCATACTACAGACAACTATGGTAGTATAAAGGGTTATTGTACTAGTAAGTTAAGTACTGATTGGGGGGAACATCTCTGTGTAACCTAAATCATAGTATGACATTGTACCCTATATTACGTGTTTTAATAAGTGACCGTGAGACCGTAATAAGATAGTAGGGGCTGATGTAAAAGCTAGGTGAGCTAGGGGTTGGGCTATTACAAGAGTGGTGTACTTCTAGAGTCCAAAATCCAGGGGTGCCAGTTTCTATTGAAGCGCTCAATGGACATGTTGGCTTTGGCAAAAGAGAATTCCATCTGAAAGTGTTGGTTGAGTAGGTTAATAGCATCTTTAAGTATTGGCGGGTCGGCTGATTTCCATTTTTTTGCGATTGTTAGTCTTGCGGCAATGAGAATATGTGTGACCATTGTTTGTCGATGGGTGGGCATTGTTGGGATCGAGAGACCTAGGAGTAGGTCAAGCAGGGACAGAGATTGGGGTGTACCACATAAAGCTTAGATTGTGTACCTGTCTCCAGAAATTCTTGATTAGGTGGCATTCCCACCATATATGTGAAAGAGAACCAATTTGAGCACAACCCCTCCAACAATTTGGGGAGGTGTTCGGGTATATTTTCGCCAGCCTTTCTGGGGTGAAGTACCATTTGTGAAAAAGCTTTTGTGCTGCTTCCCAGTGGTTAATGCAATGTGACAGGCATAGGGGCAGTGTGAGGGCTTTTGGCCATTGTGTTTCTGAGGGTAGTTGGTCTGACAGAGAGGACCAGTACTGTACGGAAGAAGCCAGATGGTTAGTAGTTGGTTTAGTGAGTAGCTTGTACATAAAGGAGATTCCTTTGGTCTTGGGTATAGCTATATTGTAAAATTTGAGTATTGGGAGTGAGATATCGTCTGCAGTTGTCCAGGAAATTTTTGATAAGCTAGATCTGATCCTTAGATAGAGAAAAAACGTGTGTTTGGGTAATCCGTATTTTTGCATTAATTGCTCAAATGAAAACATAGTTGATGATGAAAAGAGCATACCTAGATGGGAGATGCCGGCTTTTGTCCATTCTGAGAGAGGTAAGTCCGGGGAGATGAGGTGTAATGCCTCAATGGGTATTGCTGTCAGGGTGTCCTTTGATATCCCTCCCTTGAGTTGCAGTACTGAAGTCCAAATTCTTGTGGAGGATGTGATAGTATCAAGAGGGTATCTTTTGGGGTGGGGGTTGAGCCACAATGCAGCTAGGAAGTTTTTAGTATCCGTGGGTAGTAGGTTGGATTCAATTTGTTTCCAGGTAGTGTGGTGTTTGTCTGACCACCATGTTTTCAGTTGGTCTAGGATAGTTGCTCAGTGGTAGGCTTGAATATCTGGGGCGCCCAGTCCTCCATGTTGAACTGGGGTTGTGAGTATAGCTTTTTTTATTCTAGGTCTCTTTTGTTGCCAAATGAATCCGTTGATGATCCCTTGGATTTTTTTTATTTGATTTTGCGCTAGAGGAAGAGGCAGTGTACGGAAAAAATATAGGACATGGGAAAGTAAATACATTTTTGTCTGACCTATCCTACCAGCCCATGAGGCTGGAACCCTACCTAGATCCTTTGCTAGTTGAGTAAGTTTGTCCACGAGGTCTTCAAAATTAATTCTTAGTAGCATTCGGCTTGGGAAAGTTAATTGGATACCCAAGTATAGGAGAGAGGAGTTGGAAGCCCAAGCAAAGGGGGAGCTAGTGGTAATTTAGAGTTTGAGAATCAAGGCCTAGGTTAAGCATTAGGGATTTACTATGATTTAGTTTGTACATTGATACTGCGCTGAACTTGTCAAGGATTAATTGGACTGCTGGGAGAGACGACAGTGGATTAGTTAGAGCAATAATCACGTCATCTGCGTACAGACTGATTTTATGATCGGTCTGTCCAATTGTTATTCCTGTAATCGAGGCGTCAGATCTAATAATTTGTGCTAGTTGCTCCATAATCATGGCAAAAATTAGGGGGGACAGGGGGCACCCCTGTCTCGTGCCATTAGTGATTTGGAATGGGTTGGAAACAACTCCTGACGTCCAAATGCGTGCAGATGGGTGAGTGTATAGGCCTAGTATGGCAGAGAGAAAGGTGCCCGAAAGACCAAATTTTTGGAGTACTGCCTCCATATATAGCCAGTATACCCTATTGAACGCCTTCTCTGCGTCCAAAGATAGGAAGAGAGAAGGCGTTCGAGTGTGTTCCGTCCATTGGATAAGGTCAATGAAACGTCTAGTACCATCTGAGGCTTGTCTGCCGGGTACAAATCCTACATGGTCAGGATGAATAATCTGCAGGATGATGGTGGAAAGGCGTTGTGCTAACAGTTTAGCATAGATTTTGGTGTCTGTGTTGAGGAGTGAGATTGGTCTGTAGTTGGCTGGATTGTCTGGGGGTTTCCCCGGTTTGGGGATGGTGACCACTAGGGCATCGAGAGATTCCCTAGGGATTATGCCTGTAGTAGCAAATTGATTGTACATGGCACATAGGTGGGGGACTAAGGGTTGAGCAAAACGTTTATAATATTCGTTGGGTAGTCCGTCATATCCTGGTGCTTTATGTAGGGGTAGGTTGTTTATCACTTTTTGAATTTCAGTCTGTGAAAAGGGAGTCGTGAGAGAGTCTAGTTGTTCTGGGGAGATCGAGGGGAGGGAGATAGAGGATAAAAATTTCTTTATATCATCTTGGGTGGGTGTGAGATGGGGGTCTGTTTTCGTAAGGTTGTAAAGTTTGGTGTAGAAATTACCAAATTCGTTGGCAATGTCTAGTGGGTTGGTCAGGTGTTTGCCCTGAGGATTTGTGATAAATGAAATTTTTTTATTAGAAAGTTGTTTTTTGAATTGTTTGGCCATAAATGCTCCTGATTTATTGGCCGATGAGTATATCTGAAGTCGTAGTCGTTTGATAAAGTAATCAAAATTTTTGTGAAGGTGACTACTGAGTTGGGATCTCAGTTTTTTGAGTTCTGAGGAGGTAGTGTTAGTGGTGGATTTCTTGTTTATTTTTTAAAGAGATCGAATTTGTTTCAGGAGGGACTCTGTTATAGAGGAGTGTTGTTTTTTAGCCTGGGCTCCAAGTTTAATGAAAAGACCCCGTAGACATGCTTTATGAGCATTCCAAACAATAGCACAGTCAGTTACAGAATTGACATTTTGGTGGAAGTAGTTATCGATCTCGGATTGTATTTGAGACTCAAAGAAAGGGTTGTTGAGAAGGGAGGTATTTAGTCTCCAGACCGTGTGTCTAGTGGTTTGGGAGGGGGATGCTATTTTGATCGTGACTGGAGCATGGTCAGACCATGATATAGTGCCTATGGTGGAGGTAGTGATAGCTTGTAGTAGGTGTTTATCTGTAATAAATAGGTCAATACGGGAATAAGATTGATGTGGGGGGGAAAAGTAGGTGTAGTCTCTCTCCTCATCGTGCATGCACCTCCATATGTCATAAAGGTCTTCTTTTTGGAGGATATTTGATATTGCTGAGGGCCTATTTCTCGTGGGATTGGAGGTATCGAGTGTAGGGTCAATTACTTCATTAAAGTCTCCACACATTACCAGGGGGGAAGATCTGTAAGGGGCCAATTTGGCAAAGAGAGTGGCGTAAAATCTTTTTTGTGCTGTATTGGGGGCATAAACGTTGACTATAGTGAGAGGGCGGTTGTCAAATGTGGCTGATAGGATTAAGAATCTGCCATCTTCGTCACTTTCACAGTGATGAAGCTTAAAGTTTATTGCTGCATTTATGGCAATCATTACTCCTCTCTTTTTTTTAGGGGCACTTGCGAAGAAGCAATGGGGATATTTTTTGTGACTACATTGGGGTTGATTGAGCTTAGTAAAGTGTGCTTCTTGGGCGCAGATTATGTCTGCTCGTTGTTGTATTGCTTCTTTCCATAAGAGGTTGCGTTTAAATGGTGAGTTTAGGCCTTTAACGTTGAGGGAGGTAATCGAGAGTGCCATATTGGTATTGTAGTTGTGAGGGCCTGGGCAGAGGGAGAGAGACCGCACCTACTGTTGATGGGTGTGAATACACAGTTAGATAATTAAATGCCGTATATGGTACAAGTATATTGCCAAAACCAGATGCTTAATACAAACAGTCTACAATTTTAGGAGAAATTTATAATCAATGCTAATTACTCTTTGCTGTAATCAAGAAAAAAGGAACAGAGAATAATAAAAAAAAAAAAACAGAGACAAAAAACGTGTGCTTAGCACAACTGTAAACCTGAGGGGTGGTGAGGAAGAGGAATAGATGTGGCGCCCAGGCTGGATATAGGTAGATCTGGGGATCTGGGCTTGCATCAAAGTTAGGTCTTTTTGGAAGCTTTATTCGCCACATTTCTGGAGTCAAATGACTTGTAGGAGGGAGTAGCATGTTCCGCTTCTCTGGGAGCAATGGGGAGAAAACCCCAGTTGGTGAGCTTTTTGTAGCCATCCTTCGGGGAGAGAATAGGCACTATCTTTTGTTGGTGAGTGACCAGCAATTTCGTAGGGAAGCCCCATTTGTAGGTTATTTTTCTTTGCTGGAGTATGGACAGATCAGTGAACAGCTTGACATTGTTGTAAGGGGCTGGCAGGGGTGTCACGGATCTGGTGGCGGAGAGAACTTGTTCCTTCACATGGAAGAAGTGAATACGTGCCAAGATATCTCTGGGGATATCATCAGGGAGGTGTGGCGGTTTGGCAATTCTGTGGGCTCGGTCAATTAAAGTGTCGCGGGCGTTGAGGCGTGGGAGTAGGGCCGAGATAAGCTGTTGCAAGTAGGGAGTTATTTCGTTTGGTTTAACCGATTCCGGGATGCCCCGGAATTTGATGCTATTCTTCCGAATGATGCTCATGAGCATCTAACAATTCGTTGTGTGCCTTAGAGTAGTCTTGCAGATTTTCTTCTAGAACGTCTGTGCGCTCTTCTAGGCAGTCTATTTTATCATGCATCTGTGATAATGACAATTGGAGCTCTATATGCAGATCTTGCTGCAGTGTAAGAAGCATAGATTTCAGCATAGCTTCAGACACTGTATTGTCAGTGACAGGTATAGCAGCCAGGGAGGGAGTATTTTGGGCGCTGTGTGTCCCTGCAACAACATGGGACCACAGCTGCTTCTTTGCATGAGGCTCTTTGTTGGGGGAATGTGCAGGGGAGGTAGCCAGCCTCTTACCTCTTTCCTGTTGCAGTCCTCCTGGGGAATCCTCTGGAGGGGGGTGAATGTCCATGCTGTCCCAGTCCTTTGAGGTGGTCACAGTGCCATGGAGAGGGAGTGCTGAGGAGGTAGGCTGCAGGTCCTCTGTGCTGTTGTTGGAGCGGGCGCCGTCTCCTTCATCGGCCCCATCTTGGGCCTTCTGCATGGCGGCGGCCGGCGGATAATAGTCGGTGAGATGGCGGGGGTTTGGCGGCTTGTACCGCTGCATCAGTGTGCCCGAGTGGTTCCCCGATCCTTCCCCGCTGTTGTGGTGTGAGCAGCGGGAAGGATGGTAGCTTGGGGTTGCTGGTTACCAGGCCGTGGAGCGGAGCTCGGACTTCAGGCAGCCATCCTGGTCCGCAGCAGGCCACGCCCCTAATGCAATTTTATATTAATCTTTAATATTAGCACTTTTGATTATTCATGTTCGAGTCCCATAGACTTTAACGGTGTTCGCGTGTTCGAACAAAGGTGAACGAGGGATGGAGGGAGAAAGAAAGAAAGAGATAGGGAGGGAAGGAGAGAGAAGGAAGGAAAGAAAAAGGAATGGAGGGACAGCAGGCCCAGATCCTACACCACACTAGAAATATGTGTCTGCCAGAAAATTGAACAATCAGCAGATAAAGATACTCCAAACACCTGGTGTTAGCGATTCAATCATCCCGGCACCATGGTTGTTATGGTGTCAGGATAATTGAAGCGCATTATTTCTATTATTACATTGTAATATAAAATGAAATAGTTCAACTCACCATAATGCAGAATTAGTGGGAGCCCTGAGCGTGTTACTTGCCACGTCGCCTGCCATCAGATGCCATCAGATGTCCCCAGCAGATTCCCTCTTTATGTCAGGCATCCTCAGCAGAGTGCCTCCTTACATCAGGAGCCCCCAGCAGAGTGCTTCCTTACATCAGGTGTCCCCAGGAAGTGGAGTCCCTACTTACATCAGGTGTCCCCAGTGGAGTCCCCCCTTACATCAGGTGTCCCCAGCGGAGTCCCTCCTCACATCAGGTGTCCCCAGCAGAGTGCCTTCTTACATCAGGTGTCCCCAGCAGAGTGCCTCCTTACATCAAGTGTCCCCAGCCGAGTCCCTCCTCACATCAGGTGTCCCCAGCAGAGTCCCTCCTTACATCAGGTGTCCCCAGTGGAGTGCCTCATTACATCAGGTGTCTCCAGCGGAGTGCCTCCCTACATCAGGTGTCCCCAGAGGAGTCCCTCCTCACATCAGGTGTTGCCAGCAGAGTCCCTCCTTACATCAGGTGTCCCCAGCAGAGTGCTTCCTTACATCAGGCGTCCCTAGCGGAGTGCCTCCTTATATCAGGTGTCCCCAGCAAAGTGCTTCCTTACATCAGATGTTCCCAGCAGAGTGCTTCCTTACATCAGGCGTCCCTAGCGGAGTGCCTCCTTATATCAGGTGTCCCCAGCAAAGTGCTTCCTTACATCAGATGTTCCCAGCAGAGTGCCTCCTTACATCAGGCATCCCCAGCGGAGTGCTTCATTACATCAGATGTCCTCAGTGGAGTGCTTCCTTACATCAGGCATCCCCAGAGGAGTGCCTCCTTACATCAGGTGCCCCCAGCGGAGTGCTTCCTTACATCAGGCATCCCCAGCGGAGTGCTTCCTTACATCAGGTGTCCCCAGGAAGCAGAGTCCCTCCTTACATCAGGTGTCCCCAGTTCAGTAGAGTCCCTTGGCTCTGACTCTCACAGACCAGTGTTTTCCCCCAGAAAACCTGTTTCCCCTGGCTCTCGGCTGAGATCAGACCTCTGCTCCCCAGCCTACTGCACTCCAGCTCCTCCTAATCTTCGTCCCTCCAGCCCTCTGCACTGAAGCTCCCCCCACTCTCCCTCACAATGTTATTCACCGTCTATCATCCCGCCCCCGTGGGCACCCCTCGGATATCATGGGGAAAACTGTCTCAGTACAACACCATGAAAACAGGGGGTGCAGATGGGGGTGGAGTGGGGGCGGTAGAAGGCTGAATAACATTGCGAGGGAGAGTGGGAGGAGCTGCAGTGCAGAGGGCTAGAGGGGCAGAGTTTGGATCTGAGCTGAAAGCTAGGGGGAAACAGGAAAGAGATCCTGTGGTGGTGGCCATATTTTTGGAGCCAGAAGCAGCTCTGGTGCCAAAAACAGTGATGATTTCCCAAGACAAAAGCAAAATCCTGTGATTTTAATCAGGACGGCTTCCGATCAGGACGAGGGTCCCAAAATTGGGATTGTTCTGGGAAAATCAGGACTGTTGGCAAGTATGAAATATGCCTGAGGTTTTTTCCCAGTAATTGCCCCACAGCCAGGCACATGGTCAGAGTCACTCTTTAGCTTCATAAGCAGGCCAGGGGATGTTCTTTTTGGATAGGGTTGGGGAATTGCGTGGGATACTCCAAAAAGAATTAAATACAAGATGAGGACAGTAAATTTCCTTCCTTCTGTAAAACTGAAGCAAAAGTCTTTACAAAAGCAGACTGTGGACTTGGCTTTGTAGTAGAACACATATGTCAAACACAAGGCCCGCTGGCTGAATCTCACCACCAGACCTGGTCATGTGACCCTTGTACCCAGTGTTGCAGCCTGAATGTGGCAGAACTCCATTCCGCCACCTCCTGGCTCTCACCCTCCACTCCCCACTGTAACTTGTAAATACAGAATCCTTCTGTGTTTACAAGGGACAGCTTTGCTTCCAGTGGCTCCCAGATCTAACAGATCCCTGCACACACTCACGGCAGGGGCAGATCTCCAGAATATGAGAAAGCACAATCTCCCTGCAAGGCAAGGTTTCCTACACAGGGACTTGTACTAGAGCCGAATACACAGGTAGTAGAGCCACCTACACAGGGAGGTACTAAAGCTCCCTAGACAGGGAGGTACTACAGCCAGGCCAGGTAGGGGAGAGTAGAGGAGGGGTAGAGATGCAAAGATGCTTTAAGGGGGGTGTTTGGGGTTGAACACTATGCATAGTGCATCCCTAAACCCTGCACTCTGTACACGGCTCAACCCCTGAATTCTGCACTCTGTATGTGATGCGCTCCCAAACTCTGCACTCTGTACATAACACACTCTTGAACTCTGCACATAACACACTCCTGAACCCTGCATTCTGTACTTAGTGCACCCCTAAACCCTGCACTCTGTACATGACACACCCCAAAACTCTGCACTCTGTACATGGTGCACACCAAAACTCTGCACCCTGTGCATAGGGCACCCCTGGAACTGCATTCTGTACATAGCGCACTCCTGAACCTTGCACTCTGTACGTAACACACTGCTGAACATAACCCTGAACTCTGATACAATCAGCCCTTTGACGTACAACCATTCTGCTGATGCGGCCTGGGATGAAATTTAGATTGATAACCCAGCCGGGTCGCAGTACATCCCCTAAGCCTAATTTTCAGTCCATTGCCTCCAACCTCTTGGATGCAGCTGGAGGAAATCCCCCCTCCCTGTTTGAAAGGTAACAGCAGTAATACTGCACATTGAACCCGTATTGGTAATGGGTTCCCTCTTATTATTCCCTCCCTAACTCACACCAGTCTCCATTTTCCTGTTTTACCTGGACACTTAAGACCACATTCCTCTGTGAATAAATGCTCATAGAGAGTACTTTCCCTATGCCTAACAGCATTGTAATGCAGATGAAACTGACTTCCATAGATATTAAAGGCCTGAACAGCCCACAAAAAGGGCTAACCTTCAAAGGGAAATTTCCAAACAAGATGCGGACATTATATTCATGCAAGAAACGCATTTTGCTGAATCAAAAACCCCACAATTCAAACTCAAGGGCCATGATACAGTCTATCTCGCCTCAGGCCCAAAGAAAAAAGAATGGCGTGTTGATGGCTATCCGAGATACCCTTAAATTCCAGCACACCACACTTATGCTGATCCGCAGGGTCGATACCTAATACTTACTTGGCTCAGAATGGGACTTTGCAAATTTTTCACACCCACAATTATCTTACTCGTGCATCGACTCCTTCCTGGTCGATAAACTGACCCTTCAAAATGTCATCAACTCTGACATTGGTCTCATTTAATGGTCGGACCATGCTCCTATCCCCATCACTCTACGCGGCCTTCGACACAGACAACCAAGACTTTGGAGGCTAGACCCCTCCTTGCTAGCGGACCCTAAAGTCGAACAAGAAATAGAAGCTGAACACCAATCCTTCTTTGACCTTAACGAACTGCCTGATACAAACAAATTTACACTTTGGTCAACTTACCTAGCTTACCTACGAGGAGTCTTCATAAAATGAGTAAAAAACCAAGACGCCAGAGAACCCAGTAGATTGACGAGGCTCTGTCCCAGATATCTTGTATGGAAAAATTAAACAAATCTTCTTCCCAAAAACAAGCCACCAAGCTCCTAGAGCTCAGACAACAACTACGCACCCTCCTGCTACACAAATTTGAAAATAAGTTCAAATTCTCCAAAGCCAAATTCTACGCCTTAGGCAACAGGGCTGGGTCGCTCTTAGCCAAACAGGTTAAGGCCCAACATAAAAAAAAACAAAATTCTTTTCCTTTATCACCTTACTATGAAGCAACTCTTAACCAACCCGCAGGAAATCGCTAATGCATTTAGTGACTTCTATATAATCTCAAAAATGACCCTCTCACCCCCCAACATACTGAAGAAGAAAATCACAGCTTCCTGGCACCAATCAATTTGCTCTCCATTTCAGATCCACAATTCGACTGTATCTCCAAACCAATTACTACGGCTGAAATCCTCTGTGCTATTAAGGCACTTCCTCTACATAAGTCTCCAGGAGAGGATGGATTCACTAACGCTTTCTACAAAAACTTTGCCGACATCTTAGCCCCTAAAATAACGGACCTCTTCAATGCTGCTGGTTCCTATGGCTCCTTGCCTACAGATATGTTGTGCTCTATAATATCCACTACCCCAAAGCCTGGGAAAGATACCTCTGCTGACTCTAACTATAGACCAATATCTCTTTTAAATACTGATGTCAAACTGCTTGCTAAAGTTATTGCCAACAGATTGATGGTGTTCCTCCCTGAGTTAGTACACCCTGATCAAGTTGGTTTAATTCTGGGTAAACAAGCCCCAGATACAAGAAGGAGCAAATGCCTTCTCTGCTCCTATCCCTAGATGCAGAGAAGGCATTTGATAGAGTCCATTGGAAATTCATCCGGGCAGTGCTAAACTAAATTTGATATTACAGGGTGGTTCCAAGATGCAATAATGTCACTATACTCCAACCCATCAGCTAGAGTATCCACTGGAGGGACTATATCCACCCCTTTTGAGATCTCCAATGGGACAAGACAAGGGTGGCCCCACTCCCCACTCATTTTTGCCATACTGATGGAACCTTTAGCCTCTAAAATTTGATACGATCCACAAATATCAGGTTTCCCCTGCAACGGCGTGGACCACAAAATCAGCGTATTCGCTGACAATGTGGTTTTGATGGTCACTAACCCCCTCCAATCCCTACAAGCAATACAGGACACCCTCCACCAATTTAGCGCAATATCATACTACAAACTCAATACCACAAAATCCTTAATCCTTCCCATACACCTGCCACCTCACATATCTGCCCAGCTGAAATCCAATCTATCCTACACGTGGGCAACCACATCCATCCTCTACCTGGTAATATAGATTACCCCCAACCCAAAGCACCTAATCGATTTTAAATTACCATGCCCTTTCCCGAAGGACGTATCACCACCTTCAAGATGATCATACTGCTTAAGCTTCTGTACCTATTTCGTACACTAATTATACCTATCCCTCGCTCCCTCCTAACCTTGATACAGAAGCAAGTAACTAAATTTATTTGGGACTCTAAGCCACCTAGATGTGCCAGCTAAATTTTAACCAGGCCCCAAAAAAAAGGTGGCGTAGGACTACCCCATATCACTGACTACTACTATTCATCAATATTAGACCAATTATGGCTCTGGTGGCATCGTACACCTGAAAAAATATGGTCCACCATAGAAGCGTCATACCCTCAGCCCACTACCCTAACAGACTACCTTCTATTGACGGCAGCAGTATACACCCTAGTCCCACGAAAGATCAACCCTACAATCTCGGCCTCCCTATTGGCCTGGAAAAAACTTCTGGTGGCTTACCCCCCTAACTCACCCTCACCTAGATCATTGCTGATACCCCTTAGAGCCAAATCCACCTGCATCCTTGACTTGAACCTTGCCCGGTGGCATTCCGCTGGTATCTCAATCATAGGCGATAAAACAAACCACAGTTTGCTGGAAACATTTGAAGCTCTCCAAGATGCATTTAAACTCCCAAGCTCAGAAGCCTATACATATACACGAATCTCACACTTCCTGAGCTCATCTAAACTACCCCCCCAAAGTATCTATTTCTGCTCCAATTTTTCAATATTATTTTTCTATCTCTTGCCCTAGAAAAGGTCTGTGACTCAGAGTATTTATAAAGACTACCAGTAGCCATCTGGGCCATCCTCCCAGGGACTGGCCAGAGATGTATAAATATCCATGCTGCCTGCCAATTTGCCTTGCTCCACACCTATGTTCTAGAGAGATCAACAGTTCTCCAGAAAGCAGAGAGCAATCAAACCTACAACAAGTGAAACAATAAACGGACCAGAAAATCAACACAGCTACACTGATTACAGTGAGCAACACTAAATTTGCATAACAACAAAACAGGAACTCCTCTTATCTCACTTTTTTCTCTTTCTTGTATCACCTCTCATTATCTTGACAGGAGATGCAATGCATCCTTGATTCAACACTCACCACACATTTTTATAGTTACAGTACATCATCGGCATAATGCCTACACATCATTCACTGCCTGATGCTTGTCCGTCCTGGGTGGGGCCTGTGTAGGCTGTCCATCGCGAAGCACTCCATCTCAGCTCCGGGGGAGATGTTTCCCGTAGATATAGGGAAACGCATGGCCCACATTACAATGCCATCAGTGCATTGATACCCTGTAAGTACCAGTTGGGGCTCTGACCCCTTGTTCTTGTTCAACAATGTGTGAATATACTGGATCAATTAGAAATGGTGCCCCAGGACGATGTCAGGTGTTTGATGAAACATATGTAGGGAGGAGCGACGTGCTGACGTCACCACGTGGGCGCAGATCCCGGAAGCAACAGGCTGCTATCAAGAGCCAGCCAGCTCGAATTCTTAAAAGCTGTTTTTAAACAACCTAACTGTAAGTGCAATCTTGCCCCTTTTTTTTTATCTAATAAAATAAGGATTTACACTATGTTAGCCCTTCATTGTCTTTTCATGAGGACCTATTGAATGCATCTGCACACAAGGCTTTTTATTTGGTAAGGATGTTGGGAGCATTGGCGCATTGTATAGAGACCTGAGGCGGAGGAATAAACCACAAGTGCATCTGATCTCCCATAATAGGAGATCACTTACAGCTGGTAAGCGGTAGTTTGTACAGAGGTGGAGGCACTATCCCATTTTCTACTTTTCACTTTTCTTATGGTGTTATGTTTGTGTGCCACCACGGAGGAATATATGGATGTGCCATTTTCAGCAAATTAACTTTCTTGGCTCTTTTTTCCATCAAGGACTCAATAGTGCCTTTTTTTACTTAATGCATTATTTTGTATCACCTTTTTCTCACAGGACGGTTCATTTATTCGTTTCTGTTTTATTTAATTGGTATTATCACTTAGAGAAATACCCTGTTTCCCTGAAAATAAGACCTAGCGTGATTGTCGGTGATGGCTGCAATATAAGCCATACCCCCCAAATAAGCCCTACCCTGTTTCCCCGAAAATAAGCCCTACCCTGAAAATAAGACCTACAAGGACTTTAACTAGGGCTTATTTGGGGGGTAGGGCTTATATTGCAGCCATCACCGACAATCACGCTAGGTCTTATTTTGGGGGAAACAGGGTATTAATCAGCGCAACCTAAACATTTTGAATTAGAAATGTATCTCACTGCAGAGACACATTACACGCCTGACGAGTGACACCAAGTCGCGAAACGCGTTGCGTCAACCAATGTCGCGTTCCAATCATGTGTCATACCAGCATATTTTCTACTGTATAAATCATTTCTAGTTTATATATCTTGGGTTCAATTACTCATCATGTGTTTGCCTATTTTTATGGACTGTTCAGAATTTTGCATTTTTCCATGTAAAATAAAGTCTTTATATTTATTTTAATTTAGTATATTTTCTCATCCCTCTTTAATGTTAGGGATTAGAGCAATTTCCACCTGTGCTGGTACTTATTTATGTGTATATATATATGATTTTTACTAAAAATGAAACATAGTTAAAAACGAATTAATAATGTGCCACAAAATAAAATAATATACAATATAACATAAATAGTTCATTACAATAATTTAATATATAACTCTGCCCCTCACGTACTTCATGTAAAGCCCTGCTTTCCTTGGTCTTTTATACATAATATAGGGATGAAGGTTAATGACTGCGTCATTGCCTCATATAAAGTCCCACCAACCCCCTTCCCCCTTCAGGAACTCCACTGGATAAAGTGAGCCAGAACTAAATTTACCTCATCTTAGCACCTATCTAGGACTATGCTACATATATTTAAACCCAAGAATAAAAAGTTAATATATTGCAGCTTACACATCCTTACATGCGGTAGCAGCCTTAGTTTTCTTTTTTTCCTTCATTTTCACCTGGTGATTCTGCCATGCCTTTCCTCGTCTCCTTAACAAAAAGGGGGGGGGGGTTGTAGGGATTAGAGCAATTTCCACCTATGCAGGTACTTATTTATGTGTATATATATATATATGATTTTTACTAAAAACGAAACAGAGTTAATAATGATTTAATAATGTGCCACAAAATAAAATAATATACTATATATCATAAATATTTCATTACTATTATTTAATATATAACCCTGCTCCTCACGTACTTCATGTAAAGTCCTGCTTTCCTTGGTCTTTTATACATAATATAGGGATGGAGGTTAATGACTGCGTCATTGCCTCATATAAAGTCCCACCAAACCCTTTCCCCCATCAGAAACGCCACTGGATAAAGTGAGCCAGAACTAAATTTACCTAATCTTAGCACCTATCTAGGACTATGCTACATATATTTAAACCCAAGAATAAAAAGTTAATATATTGCAGCTTACACATCCTTACATGCGGTAGCAGCCTTAGTTTTCTTTTTTTCCTTCATTTTCACCTGGTGATTCTGCCATGCCTTTCCTCGTCTCCTTAACAAAAGGGGGGGGGTGTTTTGTAGTACATGGGAATTGCTAAGAACAGTTCCAACTGATAGCAGTCAGCACAGGCTAAGAGCACGAGAAGTGTAGCATGCACGTATCAAACAGATATAGCAAAACTGTATGTTTTACAGACCAAAATAAACACACTTTGCCTGAAAAGTGGTATACTGATAGTTTGGCCTATTTTAAAAGCTGTCAAGTTCACAATATTGATTAGTTTCACAACCTACACTGTAATACTCACGTACCATGCAATTTACGCTTGAGATTTGTTATCCTATTCATTTGCATTTGGAAATGCAGCATGGAAAATTTCCAGTGAATAATTTGTTAAAGTGCATATGAATTTTTATATGAGTTTTTTTTAGCTAAACCTAAATGGTGTAAACTACTTAATGCAGTAAACTACTGACTTATGAGACATACAGTATTTTATAGACACATTTGCATGTTCATGACTGGAATATTTATTTGAGTAGTGTAGCTACTGTATAATTTTAGAAAGCTTTTAGGTTCCTTATGATGTATAGGCCAAGCCTCCTTTAAAAGTGGTAAACTTTGATCTACTTGTTAAGATACATGCAGGCAAATAAATAAAATACAATTTTAGCTAGTGGCACAAAAATTCTAAGCAGTCACTATGCTAACGGCATGAACCTAAAAACATCATCTATTAGGACATGTACACTAAAATAAGCAAATAAAAAAAAAAAAAGTAAGATGCAATTTTTAAATATCGTTTATGCTATGAGAATGAGAACTTGTAACAAATATAAAGTAGTTTTTATGCCAATTTGGCAGCAAAAGTGGAAATACACTTTCCTTTAGCTTAGAGAACTTTGCAAAGAATACTCAATCATGTGCAATAAATATAAAAACAGTATTTTTATTGCCCATTATTGGCTGCTGGACGTTGATAGAGCTTCACCTCATTCACGAAGATATGTAGAAATTCCCTTGCAAAGTGAAAATTATCTTGCAAAGTGAATAGTCTATTTGCCTTTCTGTATCAGACATATATACTGTATATACAGTACTGTATATTTTTGAGGAGTATATATATATATATATATATATATATATATATATATATATATATATATATATATATATTTCAAAGGGGTGTGTGTGTGTATATATATATATATATATATATATATATATATATATATATATATATATATATATATATATATATATATATATATATATATATATATACACACACACACACACACCCCTTTGAAATATTTTAGTCAAAAAAGTAATAATAAAATAAATTTCCCCACGATTCACTATCGCTCAATTCCGCAAGTGTTCTAATTTTCTAATTTACTATCGCTGTTTTCTAGTTGGTCTAAAGCCACTTTTGATGTAAAGGGACACTTTTTGGTTGCTTGGACAATCTCCAGTTTCCAGGCAGAAAGAACAGTATATATAACATAAAACTGCATGCAGGGCATAGGACAAAGCACTGGGGTCAAAAGGGATGTGAAATAATTTCATACAGTACTGTAATCTGTAAGATTACAGTACTGTATGTGTTATGTTTTTACGATTTTTTGAATTTGCCGCCAGGTTACGCCCCCGTGCATCGCGCCATTTGCAGGGAACAGAGCCTGGCACGGAGAGGCTTCGGAGGAGGACGGAGCCCACAGACACAGCGGGGGACATCGCAGGATCCCGGGGACAAGGTAAGTAAAGCCACACCAGGATCCTGCAATGTAATCCCGAGTGTGGCTCTGGGTTACCGCTAATGGTCCTGAATTTTAACCCCGAGCCACACTCGGGAAAACCGCCAGGGAGGCTACTAATATAACTTAAATTACAAAATCCTCAGTTTTACTGAAATTAGTTTATGCAAAAATGAATACACCCCACAACAAAAACTACTACATCTAGTATTTTGTTTGACCTCCATGATTTGTAAGGACAGCACCAAGTCTTCTAGGTATGGAATAAACAAGTTCTTCAAGAACTACCTCTTTTAGAGCCTGGATGCTGGATGGAGAATGATGCTCCACTTGTCTTTTCAGAATTTCCCATAGGTGTTCGAGTGGGTTCAGATCAGGAGACATACTTGACTATACTTGAATCACTTTCACCCTGTTCTTATTCA
Organism: Aquarana catesbeiana; assembly: GCF_042186555.1. Taxonomy (NCBI): domain Eukaryota; kingdom Metazoa; phylum Chordata; class Amphibia; order Anura; family Ranidae; genus Aquarana; species Aquarana catesbeiana. The sequence goes on along the minus strand of NC_133324.1, from coordinate 784,463,052 downwards.
GAAATGCAACAGTGGCCTTAGATGTGTATTTTGGACCATTGTCATGATGGAAAAGTGCACGACAACCATGGACACGGAGTGATGGCAGTATCTTCTCTTTCAATACAGAGCAGTACATCTGAGAATTCATGATACCATCAATAAAATGCAGCTCCCCAACACCAGCAGCACTCATGCAGCCCCACACTGCCACCAGCATTTTCACTGTAGGCCCCATGCATTTTTCTTTGTAACCCTCACCTTTGCAATGCCATACAGTTTTGAAGCCATCAGTTCCAAAAACATTTATCTTTGTCTCATCACTCTAGAGCAGAGTCCCAGTAGTCTTCTTTTTCAGTATGGGCCCGAGTAAATTGTAGGCAGTCTTTTTTTTACGCATAGGCTTTAGGAGAGGCTTCCTTCATGGGTGAAACCTATGAATGCAATTCCTCTGCAGTGTACACCATATTGTGTCATGGGAAACAATCACCTCAGTTTAGCTTTCTACTTCTTTAGATAACTCCAGTGAACTTGCATGGTGATTTTCTTCAACCCTTCTCTCACAAGACGCTCCTGTGGAGGTGTTAACTTTTGTGGGCGGCCTGAACGTCTCTGTGAGATAATTGCAGTTCCATCTTTGTTACATTTTTGTATCACTTTTGCTACAGTATTCTGACTGATAAGTAAGTAAGTTGCCTCATACTTACCAACTTTCCCAGTTTAAATTCACTCGTCTCAGCGTGAAGTTCTGTTACTAATTCTGCCCAGCTCTGCCCTATTGTCATGTACAGATGACTCACCTGCAGACTCTGTGTTTACATGTAAATAATGGCCACTGATATGTACATAGCGGCAGCATTAATATGTAGAGGTGTCATTCATATGTATATCATGCCCATATGAATGCTGCCTACTGGGGAGGTACATGCTTGAAAGTCTTGCCTACAATTGTGGTCACTAAAACAGAGAGGAGATAAGGGCGCTCTGGTGGAGGTGGATAGCTGGTCAGAGGGATGATAGTGATGAGATGGCACTTCTGGCAGCACTTTGGTTAGAAGAGAAGCAACTCTGAAGGTATAAAAAAGGAAAAGAAAGGCGCCTCTAAGTGCAGTATGCAAACTTTAATAAAGTGCACAAAGGGTTTAAAGCACTTACAAGATCGTTGAGTGTTAAAAGACATGATAAAATCAGGAGTCCTCATCTGTGGCATGTGTCCATCCTCAGCATGGTGGTAGAGAGCAGTGTAGAGCCGTCCAGCAGCTGTAAAGCGTTCTCATATGTCTTGTAGAGAGGAGGCTGCAGGAAGCCTGTATTCACTGCGGGACACACAAGGCTGATGGTGTCAGTGGAGAGAAGGGGGCGGTAACGCATTTCGGAGCATGTGCGGCTCCTTCGTCAGACCCCAAAACACGTTACCGCCCCCCCTCCCCGTGCTGTGTGGCACAGACTGGGGGCTGTGAGACCCCTTCCACCCACAACAACATGTCTGCTTCCTCCCTCCTCTTTCAGAGGACTACAAGGGGGTGTGTCAGACTGCTGGCTGAGCTTAGGAGAGGGATAGAAGCCAGTGGTCTTACAAACAGGATGTCAGCAGGCAATAACAGTTTTTCAGCAAGTTCAGCAGCCTATTACAGAGGAACTACAGAGCTCAGAAGAACATGGATGGCAAACTTGTTGAAGGTAGGAGATCAGCAATAAGAACATGGAAACAATTTTTTGCCTGGAGTTTTGCTTTAAATAATGTACTTTTATAATCAACTGTCTGCTGGACACCTGTTTAATGAATAATTAAACTCACCTGTAGTTGAATTGTTGATAATTAGGATTTTGTTGTATAAAATGTAGCTTTGCTTCTTAGGCCCCTTTTACACGGGCTTGTCCGTGTATATGGACTCTGCTTTGCTTGGCAGGGATCGCTCCGCTAATCCCCACTGAGCAGGCGGATGACAGGTCCATCTCCGCTCACTGTGTGGAGGTGAACCTATCAAAGCCCCGCTGTCCTCTATGGAGATCGGATGAAAATGGACCGCCTGTCCATTTTCATCTGATCTTATCCGATTCTCCAGATGGATGGAAAATAGGGTTTACATCCATCTGGATTTCACGGACAGGATCGGAGTGGATAGCGGCAGATGAAATCATTAACATCCGCCACTCCATAGAGGTGTATGGAGCGTCCGATCAGGTCCACCTGGAAAAACTGACAGGCGGACCTGATCAGAAAGCCAGCGTGAAAGAGGCCTAAGTCTTTCATTGGGGTGCATTAATTTTTGCAAAATGGCGTTGAATTAATTTGTTAAGAAAAATTATTTTTTGTGCGTGCAAATTAACAAATCTTGGTTGCAATCAATGGCCTGCATTTGTGGGATCATTTTGTAGTATAGTGTCCCATAGAAAATGTTAATTCTGAAAGGAAAGTAAAGGTTTTCTGACAAATCTGTGGGGATGTACTCATTTATGCTAAAACTGTAAATCCCTCTAAAACAAATAATTTTCCCCACGGTAAGAGAAAAAGGAAGGTGGGACTTTAAATGAGGCTATTGATTTGTGGGGGTGAGCTAATTAAAAAGTACGGTATATTTAATTGGCATATTGAGTCTGACAATACATAACAATAATGCACATAGTAAAAAAGATGTAATATGTATACACACACATACATGGTATTGACCTCATGAATACATTACATCAGGGCCGGACTGGGTATAAAAACCAGCCCTGGAAAAAATGTCATACCAGCCCCATAGCATTATAATACCAGCCCAACAGCATAACGTCATTATTTTCTTGTTCATAAAATGGAAAACCATGCATTTTAAAGCACATTTAAAGAGTGCATTATATATAGATGAGACACATATAAAAGCACATAGGGCTTTATATATATATATATATATATATATATATATATATATATATATATATATACACTGCTGTGCGTTCGCTGCTTACACAGTGCTGTGATAGGAAATCAAATAAATCGCTTCCCTAACACTGACCCGCCTCTCAGCCAATCAGGTGCACTGGGTCTGGTTACCTGTCACCTGATTGGCTGAAGCGACAGGCGCTGTGATCGGAGGGAGCGTGGAGCAACGCGCTGACCTGAGACAGGTAAGTGCCGGGCGGGGGGGGACACTGGCAGGAATTGATGGGGCAAACTGGCTGCAATTGATGGGGCAAACTGGCGGCAATTGATGGTTACAGTGGCTGCGTTTGATGGCATAGTGGCTGCGTTTGATGGGCACAGTGGCTGCGTTTGATGGCCACAGTGGCAGCATTTAATGGGCACAGTGGTGGCGCTTGATGGGCACAGTGGTGGCGCTTGATGGGCACAGTGGTTGTGTTTAATGGGCACAGTGGCTGCAATTGATGGGTACAGTGGCTGCGTTTGATGGCACAGTGGCTGTGTTTGATGGGCACAGTGGTGGGAATTTATGGGCACAGTGGCTGCGTTTAATGGGCACAGTGGCTGCAATTTATGGGTACAGTGGCTGCGTTTAATGGGCACAGTGGTGGCAATTTATGGGTACAGTGGCTGCGTTTGATGGGCACAGTGGCTGTGTTTAATGGGCACAGTGGTGGGAATTTATGGGCACAGTGGCTGTGTTTGATGGGCACAGTGGTGGGAATTTATGGGCACAGTGGCTGCGTTTAATGGGCACAGTGGTGGCAATTTATGGGTACAGTGGCTGCGCTTGATGGCACAGTGGCTGTGTTTAATGGGCACAGTGGCTGCAATTGATGGGTACAGTGGCTGCGTTTGATGGCTCAGTGGCTGCGTTTGATGGGCACAGTGGCGGGAATTTATGGGCACAGTGGCTGCGTTTAATGGGCACAGCGGTGGGAATTTATGGGTACAGTGGCTGCGTTTGATGGGCACAGTGGCTGTGTTTAATGGGCACAGTGGTGGCAATTTATGGGTACAGTGGCTGGGCTTGATGGCCCAGTGGCTGCGTTTAATGGGCACAGTGGCTGTAATTTATGGGCACAGTGGCTGTGTTTAATGGGCACAGTGGTGGCAATTTATGGGTACATTGGCTGCGTTTGATGGCACAGTGGCTGCGTTTAATGGGCACAGTGGTGGCAATTTATGGGTACAGTGGTGGCGCTTGATGGGCACAGTGGTTGTGTTTAATGGGCACAGTGGCTGCAATTGATGGGTACAGTGGCTGCGTTTGATGGCACAGTGGCTGCGTTTGATGGGCACAGTGGTGGGAATTTATGGGCACAGTGGCTGCATTTAATGGGCACAGTGGTGGGAATTTATGGGCACAGTGGCTGCGTTTGATGGGCACAGTGGCGGTGTTTAATGGGCACAGTGGTGGCAATTTATGGGTACAGTGGCTGCGTTTGATGGCACAGTGGCTGCGTTTAATGGGCACAGTGGTGGCAATTTATGGGTACAGTGGCTGCGCTTGATGGCACAGTGGCTGTGTTTAATGGGTACAGCGGCTGCAATTGATGGGTACAGTGGCTGCGTTTGATGGCACAGTGGCTGCGTTTGATGGGCACAGTGGCGGGAATTTATGGGCACAGTGGCTGCATTTAATGGGCACAGTGGTGGGAATTTATGGGTACAGTGGCTGGGCTTGATGGCCCAGTGGCTGCGTTTAATGGGCACAGTGGCTGTGTTTAATGGGTACAGTGGTGGTAATTTATGGGTACAGTGGCTGCGTTTGATGGCACAGTGGCTGCGTTTAATGGGCACAGTGGTGGGAATTTATGGGCACAGTGGCTGCGTTTGATGGGCACAGTGGCTGCGTTTGATGGCCACAGTGGCAGCATTTAATGGGCACAGTGGTGGCGCTTGATGGGCACAGTGGTGGCGCTTGATGGGCACAGTGGTTGTGTTTAATGGGCACAGTGGCTGCAATTGATGGGTACAGTGGCTGCGTTTGATGGCACAGTGGCTGTGTTTGATGGGCACAGTGGTGGGAATTTATGGGCACAGTGGCTGCGTTTAATGGGCACAGTGGCTGCAATTTATGGGTACAGTGGCTGCGTTTAATGGGCACAGTGGTGGCAATTTATGGGTACAGTGGCTGCGTTTGATGGGCACAGTGGCTGTGTTTAATGGGCACAGTGGTGGGAATTTATGGGCACAGTGGCTGTGTTTGATGGGCACAGTGGTGGGAATTTATGGGCACAGTGGCTGCGTTTAATGGGCACAGTGGTGGCAATTTATGGGTACAGTGGCTGCGCTTGATGGCACAGTGGCTGTGTTTAATGGGCACAGTGGCTGCAATTGATGGGTACAGTGGCTGCTTTTGATGGCTCAGTGGCTGCGTTTGATGGGCACAGTGGCGGGAATTTATGGGCACAGTGGCTGCGTTTAATGGGCACAGCGGTGGGAATTTATGGGTACAGTGGCTGCGTTTGATGGGCACAGTGGCTGTGTTTAATGGGCACAGTGGTGGCAATTTATGGGTACAGTGGCTGGGCTTGATGGCCCAGTGGCTGCGTTTAATGGGCACAGTGGCTGTAATTTATGGGCACAGTGGCTGTGTTTAATGGGCACAGTGGTGGCAATTTATGGGTACATTGGCTGCGTTTGATGGCACAGTGGCTGCGTTTAATGGGCACAGTGGTGGCAATTTATGGGTACAGTGGTGGCGCTTGATGGGCACAGTGGTTGTGTTTAATGGGCACAGTGGCTGCAATTGATGGGTACAGTGGCTGCGTTTGATGGCACAGTGGCTGCGTTTGATGGGCACAGTGGTGGGAATTTATGGGCACAGTGGCTGCATTTAATGGGCACAGTGGTGGGAATTTATGGGCACAGTGGCTGCGTTTGATGGGCACAGTGGCTGTGTTTAATGGGCACAGTGGTGGCAATTTATGGGTACAGTGGCTGGGCTTGATGGCCCAGTGGCTGCGTTTAATGGGCACAGTGGCTGTAATTTATGGGCACAGTGGCTGTGTTTAATGGGCACAGTGGTGGCAATTTATGGGTACAGTGGCTGCGTTTGATGGCACAGTGGCTGCGTTTAATGGGCACAGTGGTGGCAATTTATGGGTACAGTGGTGGCGCTTGATGGGCACAGTGGTTGTGTTTAATGGGCACAGTGGCTGCAATTGATAGGTACAGTGGCTGCGTTTGATGGCACAGTGGCTGCGTTTGATGGGCACAGTGGCGGGAGTTTATGGGCACAGTGGCTGCATTTAATGGGCACAGTGGTGGGAATTTATGGGTACAGTGGCTGGGCTTGATGGCCCAGTGGCTGCGTTTAATGGGCACAGTGGCTGTGTTTAATGGGTACAGTGGTGGTAATTTATGGGTACAGTGGCTGCGTTTGATGGCACAGTGGCTGCGTTTAATGGGCACAGTGGTGGGAATTTATGGGCACAGTGGCTGCGTTTGATGGGCACAGTGGCTGCGTTTGATGGCCACAGTGGCAGCATTTAATGGGCACAGTGGTGGCGCTTGATGGGCACAGTGGTGGCGCTTGATGGGCACAGTGGTTGTGTTTAATGGGCACAGTGGCTGCAATTGATGGGTACAGTGGCTGCGTTTGATGGCACAGTGGCTGTGTTTGATGGGCACAGTGGTGGGAATTTATGGGCACAGTGGCTGCGTTTAATGGGCACAGTGGCTGCAATTTATGGGTACAGTGGCTGCGTTTAATGGCACAGTGGTGGCAATTTATGGGTACAGTGGCTGCGTTTGATGGGCACAGTGGCTGTGTTTAATGGGCACAGTGGTGGGAATTTATGGGCACAGTGGCTGTGTTTGATGGGCACAGTGGTGGGAATTTATGGGCACAGTGGCTGCGTTTAATGGGCACAGTGGTGGCAATTTATGGGTACAGTGGCTGCGCTTGATGGCACAGTGGCTGTGTTTAATGGGCACAGTGGCTGCAATTGATGGGTAGAGTGGCTGCGTTTGATGGCTCAGTGGCTGCGTTTGATGGGCACAGTGGCGGGAATTTATGGGCACAGTGGCTGCGTTTAATGGGCACAGCGGTGGGAATTTATGGGTACAGTGGCTGCGTTTGATGGGCACAGTGGCTGTGTTTAATGGGCACAGTGGTGGCAATTTATGGGTACAGTGGCTGGGCTTGATGGCCCAGTGGCTGCGTTTAATGGGCACAGTGGCTGTAATTTATGGGCACAGTGGCTGTGTTTAATGGGTACAGTGGTGGCAATTTATGGGTACATTGGCTGCGTTTGATGGCACAGTGGCTGCGTTTAATGGGCACAGTGGTGGCAATTTATGGGTACAGTGGTGGCGCTTGATGGGCACAGTGGTTGTGTTTAATGGGCACAGTGGCTGCAATTGATGGGTACAGTGGCTGCGTTTGATGGCACAGTGGCTGCGTTTGATGGGCACAGTGGTGGGAATTTATGGGCACAGTGGCTGCATTTAATGGGCACAGTGGTGGGAATTTATGGGCACAGTGGCTGCGTTTGATGGGCACAGTGGCGGTGTTTAATGGGCACAGTGGTGGCAATTTATGGGTACAGTGGCTGCGTTTGATGGCACAGTGGCTGCGTTTAATGGGCACAGTGGTGGCAATTTATGGTACAGTGGCTGCGCTTGATGGCACAGTGGCTGTGTTTAATGGGCACAGCGGCTGCAATTGATGGGTACAGTGGCTGTGTTTGATGGCACAGTGGCTGCGTTTGATGGGCACAGTGGCGGGAATTTATGGGCACAGTGGCTGCATTTAATGGGCACAGTGGTGGGAATTTATGGGTACAGTGGCTGGGCTTGATGGCCCAGTGGCTGCGTTTAATGGGCACAGTGGCTGTGTTTAATGGGTACAATGGTGGTAATTTATGGGTACAGTGGCTGCGTTTGATGGCACAGTGGCTGCGTTTAATGGGCACAGTGGTGGCAATTTATGGGCACAGTGGCTGCGTTTGATGGGCACAGTGGCTGTGTTTAATGGGCACAGTGGTGGCAATTTAGGGGTACAGTGGCTGGGCTTGATGGCCCAGTGGCTGCGTTTAATGGGTACAGTGGCTGTAATTTATGGGCACAGTGGCTGTGTTTAATGGGCACAGTGGTGGCAATTTATGGGTACAGTGGCTGCGTTTGATGGCACAGTGGCTGCGTTTAATGGGCACAGTGGTGGCAATTTATGGGTACAGTGGTGGCGCTTGATGGGCACAGTGGTTGTGTTTAATGGGCACAGTGGCTGCAATTGATGGGTACAGTGGCTGTGTTTGATGGCACAGTGGCTGCGTTTGATGGGCACAGTGGTGGGAATTTATGGGCACAGTGGCTGCATTTAATGGGCACAGTGGTGGGAATTTATGGGCACAGTGGCTGCGTTTGATGGCACAGTGGCTGCGTTTAATGGGCACAGTGGTGGCAATTTATGGGTACAGTGGCTGCGCTTGATGGCACAGTGGCTGTGTTTAATGGGCACAGCGGCTGCAATTGATGGGTACAGTGGCTGCGTTTGATGGCACAGTGGCTGCGTTTGATGGGCACAGTGGCGGGAATTTATGGGCACAGTGGCTGCATTTAATGGGCACAGTGGTGGGAATTTATGGGTACAGTGGCTGGGCTTGATGGCCCAGTGGCTGCGTTTAATGGGCACAGTGGCTGTAATTTATGGGCACAGTGGCTGTGTTTAATGGGTACAGTGGTGGTAATTTATGGGTACAGTGGCTGCGTTTGATGGCACAGTGGCTGCGTTTAATGGGCACAGTGGTGGGAATTTATGGGCACAGTGGCTGCGTTTGATGGGCACAGTGGCTGTGTTTAATGGCCACAGTGGTGGCAATTTAGGGGTACAGTGGCTGGGCTTGATGGCCCAGTGGCTGCGTTTAATGGGTACAGTGGCTGTAATTTATGGGCACAGTGGCTGTGTTTAATGGGCACAGTGGTGGCAATTTATGGGTACAGTGGCTGCGTTTGATGGCACAGTGGCTGCGTTTAATGGGTACAGTGGCTGTAATCGATGGGTACAGTGGCTGGAATTTATGGGCACAGTGGCTGTAATCGATGGGTACAGTGGTTGGAATTTATGGGCACAGTGGCTGTAATCGTTGGGTACAGTGGCTGGAATTTATGGGCACAACAGGAGAGAGAGAGAGAGAGAGAGAGAGAGAGAGAGAGAGAGAGATGGGCACAACAGGAGAGAGAGAGAGAGAGAGATGGGCACAACAGGAGAGAGAGAGAGAGAGAGAGAGAGAGAGATGGGCACAACAGGAGAGAGAGAGAGAGAGAGAGAGAGAGAGAGAGAGAGAGAGAGAGAGATGGGCACAACAGAGGAGAGAGAGAGAGAGAGAGAGAGAGAGAGAGAGAGAGAGAGAGAGAGAGAGAGAGAGAGAGATGGGCACAACAGAGGAGAGAGAGAGAGAGAGAGAGAGAGAGAGAGAGAGAGATGGGCACAACAGAGGAGAGAGAGAGAGAGAGAGAGAGAGAGAGAGAGAGAGAGATGGGCACAACAGAGGAGAGAGAGAGAGATGGGCACAACAGAGGAGAGAGAGAGAGAGAGAGAGAGATAGGCACAACAGAGGAGAGAGAGAGAGAGATGGGCACAACAGAGGAGAGAGAGATGAGCACAACAGAGGAGAGAGAGAGAGAGAGAGATGGGCACAACAGAGGAGAGAGAGAGAGAGAGATTTTGTACCTTAATTCTTGTGCTGCAGCTGCACCACCGGCCACTTCTATTATCCTTGTGCAGATTAGTGGGCGGTGCTGGCGCCGCACAGGAGGAGAAAAATCAAGCAGCACGGTGTTCTCCTGCTCCTCCCCTCACACACACAGAGGCATGTTAGTTGAGTGTGGGCGGCGCCGGATCGGAGGAGGAGACACAGTCATTGCATAGTGCGGCAGCCGCCGACACAGGCTTACACAGGCAGCCAGCCAAGCTCCGAGGCAAAAGCGGCCTCAGGGGTACTAAATGCAGCCAGCCTACCGGGAAATATCCCGGTATCCCGGTAGGCCAGTCCGGCCCTGCATTACATATACATACCATCAAAGGGACAGCATATAAAATTGACAAGAGATGTAATATGGATAAAATTAATTATTGCAGATTCATATAAGTACACGTCATCTAAATGGCACTATGCAGTGTAATCAATGGTAAGAAACACAGTATGATCATTTGGTTGTAGATAATGAGTCTAAGTAGGTTCCTATCAGTAGGCATGAGAATGCATCCAAGGCTGATGCGTTACATGGATAATACCACTCTTCAGGAGCAGATGCATGCAACTCTAAAAAACAACAAAACATGAGTAGACCAGTATGACCAAACGTAATACCCGTCAACGGGGAAGATGTGTACAAGAGAAAAGGGAGAGAGTTACTCATCCTTCTGAGTACTTACATCATGATAAGTCTGGAAAATGGGGGACAAGTAATCAGAGGCTGTCCAAATTGTCTGTACCGGGAGCTGTGGAAGGAGACCGCAGGAGAGGGACCGGGTGCACAAAACATCATCCCCAGGAAAAACAAAAGGCAGAAATCCAGGTAGTGGTATGAGTGGGCTTCATGTCTAAAAATATATATAGATTGGGTGTACTATAAATATGCTATATTGTGGGAAGTAGCTAGAGCCCAATCCAAAGTGCAGGTGGACAAGTAAATGTGAAAAGAAAAAGTGTGTGAAGAGAGAAAAAAAGATCAGAAATGAAAAAGAAAAAAAAAAAAGGAAGAAAAAGGAAGAGAAGAGAGTAAAAAAGAAAAAGAAGAAAAAGAGAGAAGGAAAGAAAAAGAAAAAGTAAAGAGGGGGAAGAACAAGAAAACGAAAAAGAAAGGAGAAAAGAAAAGAAGACCATGAGACAGGTATAGATGAGAAAAACAAAAGTGAGCATGAACAGGAAAAGAAAAACCATGTAATTACCTGTTTAGAGTATAAAAACTTAAGTGCCATGTAGTGTGCAGTGTGCACAGAGAGGTGCTGCCAAGAGGACTGGCTAGCACATAGTGAGGATGTTAAATACACTCAGCACTCACCCACAGGCTCCTCCCAACATCACACAGGTGCATCAAGAGAGGAAGAGAGGCGTCTACGCTCGAGCAGCAGCCGCTGCCCATGGAGGCTAGAGACGCCCTCCTCCATATGGTAATACCAGATGGAAAAATTCAGACACGCCAGCATCAGGAAGCCCTATTGAGACATTGCGCGCATGGCGTGGAAGTGAGATGCCAATTTGCGGTAGAGGCAGGCTCAACCGTTCCCCCCGCATCACCCGAAGCACAAAAGGGGGAACAAAAGGGGGAGGGGGAAGGCGCCAGCACCCTCAATTGCAGCTCCCAGACAAAAGGCAGAGACAGGAACAGCACATCAAATCCCGGTCCCACAATAAACCAGACCCACAAAATTAGTACAATGCAAAGTGTGCCATAGAAATTCATGTCAATAGTGCCATCATGGCCTGGGTGTATGGACCCGTAACTTGGTACATTGACACCCAGGACATAGGTGACCTCGCACAGTGGAACACTGCCAATCCAACGATCAAAAAAGCCTCCATCCCTGTTGAATATAGAATAATAGGGGGGAGTTTGGGACTTTAAATTAAGCACATGATGTGTGCCTCCATCACTGGTCCCAAACTCCCCCCTATTATTCAATTTTCCTTATGGGAACAATTAGTATCACTGCTTCTACATTAAAAAACTCCAAAAAACATCAGAAGAATATAGAACCATATGTGCAAGGGCTGTGATAAATAAATAATAAGTATGCTTCTAAATGAACATGCCACACAACCATTCACAATTCCACCAGTGGTCCAAGTAATTTACTACTCCCAATGGATGAAAAACTCACCATAAATACATACTTCTCTTTTTAACGCTTTAAAATGAAGGTCATGAGGTAGTTTGGGCTGCAAAGTGTATTTATTCCTCCTCTCCTCAATCCCTCTTAATAAACCAATATCCTCAAATAAAGAATGCACAAATATATATCCCAAAAGTATGTTTAGGTAAGATCGAAATTATTAAAATATTCCTACTTACAAAACAAGGTAAAATATAGACATATTGCAATGTACTGTAACAGTACCACTCGGAATCTCACTATAGAGGTTGGAGCCTGCTTGACTTCACTTCTGGTTTGCCAATAAGCCACGCCCAATGCATTTCATCGTATCTGACTTTCTTAAGATTATGGCTGGCCAGCACACCACTCCAGCTTATAGTCATTCCCTCCCAAACAATTAACTCTTTTGCTCCCACAATCTACAAGGCACAAACAGACCAGGGGGCTATCACGGGAGACATAGCCATACACAGCAAATGTTGGGCACAAACAAGCTAATATTCACTATACTAAATGTGTCTAAGAAACAACAAGATTGCCATGTCTACCACATACACTGTGATCTGATTGTCTAGAGAAAGACTACAGTATATACTGTCATAACACAATATTCTCTACAGATAACATATATATATATATATATATATATACAGTATCTCACAAAAGTGAGTACACCCCTCACATTTTTGTAAATATTTTGTTATATCTTTTCATGTGAAAACACTGAGCAAATTATACTTTGCTACAATGTAAAGTAGTGAGTGTACAGCTTGTATAACAGTGTAAATTTGCTGTCCCCTCAAAATAACTCAACACACAGCCATTAATGTCTAAACCCGCTGGAAACAAAAGTGAGTACACCCCTAAGTGAAAATGTCCAAATTGGACCCAATTAGCCATTTTCCCTCCCCAATGTCATGTGACTTGTTAGTGTTACAAGGTCTCAGGTGTGAAGGGGGAGCAGGTGTGTTAAATTTGGTGCTATCGCTCTCACTTTCTCATACTGGTCACTGGAAATTTAACTTGGCACCTCATGACAAAAAACTCTCTGAGGATCTGAAAAAAAGAATTGTTGCTCTACATAAAGATGGCATAGACTATAAGAAGGTTGGCAAGACCCTGAAACTGAGCTGCAGCATTGTGGCCAAGACCATACAGCAGTTTAACAGGACAGGTTCCACTCAGAACAGGCCTCACCATAGTCGACCAAAAAAGTTGAGTGTCCATGCTCAGCGTCATATCCAGAGGTTGTCTTTGGCAAATAGACGCATGAGTGCTGCCAGCATTGCTGCAGAGGTTGAAGGGTAGGGGGGGTCAGCCTGTCCATGCTCAGACAATATGCCGCATACTGCATCAAATTGGTCTGCATGGCTATCATCCCAGAAGGAAGCCTCTTCTAAAGATAATGCACAAGAAAGCCCACAAACGGTTTGCTGAAGATAAGCAGGCTAAGGACATGGATTACTAGAACCATGTCCTGTGGTCTGATGAGACCAAGATAAACTTATTTGGTTCAGATGGTGTCAAGCATGTTTGGCGGCAACCAGGTGAGGAGTACAAAGACAAGTGTGTCTTACCTACAGTCAAGCATGGTGGTGGGAGTGTCATGGTCTGGGACTGCGTGAGTGCTGCCGGCACTGGGGAGCTAGAGTTAATTGAGGGAACCATGAATGCCTACATGCACTGTGACATGCTGAAGCAGAGCATGATCCCCTCCCTTCGCAGACTGGGCCGCAGGGCAGTATTCCAACATTAAAGATCCCAAACACACTCCAAGATGACCACTGCCATGCTAAAGAAGCTGAGGGTAAAGGTGATGGACTGGCCAAGCATGGCTCCAGACCTAAACCCTATTAAGCATCTGTGGGGCATCCTCAAACGGAAGGTAGAGGAGCGCAAGGTCACTAACATCCACCTGCTCTGTGATGTCATCATGGAGGAGTAGAAGAGGACACCAGTGGCAACCTGTGAAGCTCTGGTGAACTCCATACTCAAGAGGGTTAGGGCAGTGCTGGAAAATAATGGTGGCCACAGAAAATATTGACACTTTGGGCCGATTTGGACATTTTCACTCAGGGGTGTACTCACTTTTGTTGCCAGTGGTTTAGACATTAATGGCTGTGTGTTGAGTTATTTTGAGGGGGCAGCAAATTTACACTGTTATACAAGCTGTACACTCACTACTTTACATTGTAGCAAAGTGTAATTTCTTCAGTGTTGTCACATGAAAAGATATAATAAAATATTTACAAAAATGTGAGCAGTGTACTCACTTTTGTGAAATACTGTATATATACAAAAAAAAAAGAGCCCAAAGGCTAACGCTGCGCTAGAAATAACAAAATATAAACACAGCAGCTAGTGCCCCAAAGTCAAATACAAACTCAACAGATATAAATTACAAAATTGGTGCAGCGCTAATAAAATTAGAAATATACAAGTGAAAAAAGGCTTAGAATAAAGACTAATGAAGAGTCCCAAATATACAGTCCATAAGTGAAAATAAAAGCCAATATCTGTGCTTTGTGTAGATGAAAAGCTGTAGATAAGGAGAAAGTGATAGTCCTTCACATTAGATACATCCAGCTCCACACCCAGGTGAGAGTAAGTAGTCTGTTTACCAGCTCTCCGTGACCACTCGAATAATGGTCTGACCAAGCACAGGGAAATAGGTCTCCCCAGGAACCTTAATAGCTGGAATCCACGCTTAACAAGTGGAACTCGGAAATATAAAACCTGGCATATATATATATATATATATATATATATATATATATATATATATATATATATATATATATATATATATATATATATATATATATATATATATAATTTATTTACATATATATATACACACACACACAGTATCTCACTAAAGTGAGTACACCCCTCACATTTTTGTAAATATTTCATTATATCTTGTGACAACACTGAAGAAATTACACTTTGCTACAATGTAAAGTAGTGAGTGTACAGCTTGTATAACAGTGTCAATTTTCTTTCCCTTCAAAATAACTCAACACACAGCTTTTAATGTCTAACCGCTGGCAACAAAAGTGAGTACACCCCTAAGTGAAAATGTTCAAATTGGGCCCAAAGTGTCAATATTTTGTGTGGCTACCATGATTTTCCAGCACTGCCTTAACCCTCTTGGGCATGGAGTTCACCAAAGCTTCACAGGTTGCCACTCGAGTCATCTTCTCCATGATACTCCTCCATGATAACATAACAGCTGGTGGATGTTAGAGACCTTTCATTTGAGGATGCCCCACAGATGTTCAATAGGGTTTAGGTCTGGAGACATGCTTGGCCAGTCCATCACCTTTATCCTCAGCTACTTTAGCAAGGCAGTGGTCATCTTGGAGGTGTGTTTGGGGTCATTATCATGTTGGAATACTGCCCTGCGTCCCAGTCTCCGAAGGGGGGGATCATGCTCTGCTTCATTATGTCACAGTACATGTTGGCATTCATGGTTCCCTCAATGAACTATAGCTCCCCAGTGCCAGCAGCACTCATGCAGCCCCAGGCCGTGACACTCCTCCACCATGCTTGAATGTAGGCAAGACACATTTGTTTTTGTACTCCTCACCTGGTTGCTGCCACACACGCTTGACACCATCTGAACCAAATAAGTTCTTCTGCATCATCTTTAGAAGAGGCTTCCTTCTGGGACAACAGCCATGTAGACCAATTTGATGCAGTGTGCAGCGTATGGCCTGAGCAATGACAGACCACCACCCACCCCTTCAATCTCTGAAGAAATGCTGGCAGCACTCATATGTCTATTTCCCAAAGACAACCTCTGGATATGATGCTGAGCACATGCACTCAACTTCTTTGGCCGACCATGGCGAGGCCTGTTCTGAGTGGAACCTGTCCTGTTAAACCCCTGTGTGGTCTTGGCCACTGTGCTGCGGCTCAGTTTCAGGGTCTTGGCAATCTTCTTCTTCAATCTTCTTATAGCCTAGGCCATCTTTATGTAGAGCATTAATTCTTTTTTTCAGATCCTCCGAGAGTTCTTTTCCATGAGGTGCCATGTTGAACTTCCAGCGACCAGTATGAGAGAGTGATAACACCAAACTTAACACGCCCGCTCCCCATTCACATCTGAGACCTTGTAGCACTAACGAGTCACATGACACCGGGGAGGGAAAATGGCTAATTGGGCCCAATTTGGACATTTTCACTTAGGGGTGTACTCACATTTGTTGCCAGTGGTTTAGACAATAATGGCTGTGTGTTGAATTATTTTGAGAGGACAGCAAATATACATTGTTGTACAAATTGTACACTCACTACTTTACATTGTAACAAAGTTTCATTTCTTCACTGTTGTCACATGAAAAGATATAATAAAATATTTACAAAAATGTGAGTGGTGCACTCACTTTTGTTAGATACTGTATATGCACTGAGCAAAATTATAAACGCAACACTTTTGTGTTTATCATGAGCTGAACTTAAAGACTCTATGTACACAAAAGGTCTATTTCTCTCAAATATTGTTCACAAATCTGTCTAAATCTGTGTTAGTGAGCACTTCTCCTTTGCCGAGATAATCCATCCACCTCACATGTGTGGCATATCAAAATGTGACCAGACAGCATGATTATTGCACAGGTGTGCCTTAGGATGGCCACAATAAAAGACCACTCTAAAATGTGCAGTTTTATCACACAGCACAATGCCACAGATGTTGCATGTTTTCAGGGAGCGTGCAATTGGCATGCTGACTGCAGGAATATCCACCAGACCTGTTGCCCTTGCATTGAATGTTCGTTTTTCTTACCATAAGCCGTCTCTAAAGGCGTTTCAGAGAATTTGTCAGTGCATCCAACTGGCCTCACAACCGCAGACCATGTGTAACCACACCAGCCCAGGACCTCCATATCCAGCCTCTTCACCTCCAAGATCATCTGAGTTCAGCCACCTGGACAGCTGCTGCAACAATCGGTTTGCATAACCAAAGAATTTCTGCACAAACTGTCAGAAACCGCCCCAGGGAAGCTCATCTGCATGCTCATCATCCTAATCGGGGTCTTGACCTGATTGCAGTTCATCGTCGTAACTAGGGATGAGCTTTGAGTTCAAGTCGAACTCATGTTCGACTCGAACATCGGCTGTTCGCAAGTTTGCCGAACAGCGAACAATTTGGGGTGCCGCGGAATTCGAATGCCGCGGAACACCCTTTAAAAGTCTATAGGAGAAATCAAAAGTGCTAATTTTAAAGGCTTATATGCAAGTTATTGTCATAAAAAGTGTCTGGGGACCTGGGTCCTGCCCCAGGGGACATGGGCCAGGGTTGTGGGGATGAGGTCCTTGTCCTCATCAACATGGGGACAAGGTGTTTTGGCGGGCTACCCCAAAGCACCCTCCCAATGTTGAGGGCATGTGGCCTGGTACGGTTCAGGAGGGGGGGCGCTCTCCCGTCCCCCCCTCTTTTCCTGCAGCCTGCCAGGTTGCGTGCTCAGATAAGGGTCTGGTATGGATTTTTGGAGGGACCCCACGCCGTTTTTTTTTAATTTAGTGCGGGGTTCCCCTTAAAATCCATACCAGACCCTTCAGGTCTGGTATGGAATTTAGGGGGACCCCCACGTCATTTTTTTTTTAAATTTTGGCCGAGGTTCCCCTCAATATCCATACCAGACCTGAAGGGCCTGGTATGGAATTTAGGGGGACCCCCACGTCATTTTTTTTTTTTTAATTTTGGTTCGGGGGTTCCCCTGTGGGGAATTCCCATGCCGTTTTTATCAATGAACTTTTATGTGTATTGTCGGACCGGCAATGCAATAGCCGCGAGTAGTTTTAAATGACTTTTTTCCTTTGAAATGTCATTTTGCTGTCAGACTGTTCTAAACATGGGAAACATGCCCCCCTTTACAGGCATACTATAGATACCCCCCAGCTACGAAATTTAAAGGGATATTACACTTTTATTGTTTCACTTTAAGCATTATTAAAATCACTGCTCCTGAAAAAACTTTTTTTTGCATTGATACATGTCCCCTGGGGCAGGACCCGGGTCCCCAAACACTTTTTATGACAATAACTTGCATATAAGCCTTTAAAATTAGCACTTTTGATTATTCATGTTCGTGTCCCATAGACTTTAACGGTGTTCGCGTGTTCGAACAAACTTTTTTCCTGTTCGCATGTTCTGGTGCGAACCGAACAGGGGGGTGTTCGGCTCATCCCTAGTCGTAACCGACTTGAGTGGGCAAATACTTACATTCGATGGCATCTGGCACTTTGGAGAAGTGCTCTCTTCACAAATTAATCCTGGTTTTCACTGTACAAGGCATATGGCATACAGCATCTATGGTGTCATGTGGGTGAGCAGTTTGCTGATGTCAACATTGTGGATCTAGTGGCCCATGGTGGCGGTGGGGTTATGGTATGGGCAGGCGTATGCTATGGACAATGAACACAGGTGCATTTTATTGATGGCATTTTGAATGCACAGAGATACTGTGACTAGATCCTGAGGCCCATTGTTGTGCCATTCATCCACGACCATCACCTCATGTTTCAGCATGATAATGCACGGCCCCATGTTGCAAGGATCTGTACACAATTCCTGGAATCTGAAAACATCCCAGTTCTTGCATAACCAGCATACTCACCGGACATGTCACCCATTGAGCATGTTTGGGATTCTCTGGATCTGCGTATATGACAGTATCCAGCAACTTCGCACAGCCATTGAAGAGGAATGGACCAACATTCCACAGGCCACAGTCAACAACCTTATCAACTCTATGCAAAGGAGATGTGCTGCACTCCGTGAGGCAAGTGGTGGTCACGCCAGATACTGACTAGTTTTTGGACCCCCCAATACAGTAAAACAGCACATTTTAGAGTGGCTTTTTATTGTGGCCAGCCTAACCTGTGCAATAATCATGATGTCTAATCAACATCTTGATATGCCACACCTGTGTGGTGGATTATCTTGGCAAAGGAGGAGTGCTCACTAACACAGATTTAGACAGATTTGTGAACAATATTTGAGAGAAATAGGCCTTTTGTGTACATAGAAAAAGTCATAGATCTTTGCGTTCAGCTCATGATAAATAGGGGCAAACACAAAAGTGTTGCGTTCATAATTTTGCTCAGTGTATATATATTAGGGATGAGCCGAACACCCCCCGGTTCGGTTCGCATCCAGAACATGCGAACAGGCAAAAGATTTGTTCGAACACGTGAACACCGTTAAAGTCTATGGGACACGAGCACGAATAATCAAAAGTGCTAATTTTAAAGGCTTATATGCAAGTTATTGTCATAAAAAGTGTTTGGGGACCTGGGTCCTGCCCCAGGGGACATGTATCAATGCAAAAAGAAGTTTTAAAAACGGACGTTCTTTCGGGAGCAGTGATTTTAATAATGCTTAAAGTGCAACAATAAAAGTGTAATATTCCTTTAAATTTAATATCTGGGGGGTGTCTATAGTATGCCTGTAAAGGGGCGCATGTTTCCCGTGTTTAGAACAGTCTGACAACAAAATGACATTTCTAAAGGAAAAAAGTAATGTAAAACTACTATCGCTACTATCACTACTACCTGGGGGGTGTCTATAGTATGCCTGTAAAGGGGCGCATGTTTCCCGTGTTTAGAACAGTCTGACAACAAAATTACATTTCTAAAGGAAAAAAAGTCATGTAACACTACTATCGCTACTATCACTACTAACTACTGTAAAACTACTATCACTAGTGCCGGCTATAATTAATTGTCAGTCCGGCAATACACATAAAAGTTCATTGATAAAAATGACATGGGATTCCCCCCACAGGGGATCCCCGAACCAAAATTAAAATAAAAAATGCGTATGGGTTTTCAGGTGAAACCCGAGCCACAATAAAAAAAAATGGCATGGGGTCCCCACAAAAATCCATACCAGACCCTTATCCGAGCACACAACCTGGCAGGCCACAGGAAAAGAGGGGGGGACAAGAGAGCGCCCCCCCCTCCTGAACCATACCAGGCCACATTCCCTCAACATTGGGAGGGTGCTTTGGGGTAGCCCCCAAAGCACCTTGTCCCCATGTTAATGGGGAGAAGGGCCTCA
Organism: Aquarana catesbeiana; assembly: GCF_042186555.1. Classification (NCBI taxonomy): domain Eukaryota; kingdom Metazoa; phylum Chordata; class Amphibia; order Anura; family Ranidae; genus Aquarana; species Aquarana catesbeiana. Next base: position 784,443,267 of record NC_133324.1, on the reverse strand, counting down.
TTGCCACAACCCTTGCCCAGTGGTTGTGGGGGTCTGCGGTAGGGGGGCTTATTGAAATCTGGAAGCCCCCTTTAACAAGGGGACCCCCAGATCCCACCCCCCCCGTGTGAATTGGTAATGAGGTACCCTACCATTTCACAAAAAAAGTGTCAAAAAGGTTAAAAAACACAAGAGACGGTTTTTGACAAGTCCTTTATTAATTTCTTCTTCTTCTATCTTCTTTCTTCTGGCCTGCCTTCGGTGTTCTTCTTCTTCCTCCATCTTCTTCTTCTGCATCTTCTTCTTCCCCCGCTCTTCTCGTCCTTGTCATTTTGCTGTCAGACTGTTCTAAACACAGGAAATATGCGCCTCTTTACAGGCATACTATAGACACCCCCCAGGTAGTAGTGATAGTAGCAATAGTAGTTTTATATGACTTTTTTTCCTTTAGAAATGTCATTTTGCTGTCAGACTGTTCTTAACATGGGAAACATGCGCCACTTTACAGGAATACTATAGACACCCCCCAGGTACGAAATTTATAGGAATATTACACTTTTATTATTTCACTTTAAGTATTATTAAAATCACTGCTCCCGAAAAAACTGCTGTTTTTAAAACTTTTTTTGCATTGATACATGTCCCCTGGGGCAGGACCCAGGTCCCCAAACACTTTTTATGACAATACCATGCATATAAGCCTTTAAAATGATCACTTCTGATTTCTCCCATAGACTTTTAAAGGGTGTTCCATGGCTTTCAAATTTGCCGCGAACACCCCAAATTGTTCGCTGTTCGGCGAACGGGCGAACAGCCAATGTTCGAATCGAACTCATGTTCGACCCAAACATAAAGCCCATCCCTAATATATATCACTTATTCACAGTATTCTGTGGATGGAAAACTATAAGGTCTGGCAGACTTAGAGGCTGTCAGCTTGTAATTCTCAGTGAACTACCACAACGCTGTGAGTGCTGTGGTAGTTCACTGATTTCTCCTGTCAGAATGCATTGGCTTGCTTGTATGAGATACAAGCAAGCCGATACACTGACAGATCTGCAGGAGACCTGCATGGCATCAACCATCTGCTGATCACTGGTGTATTGCTTTACAGGCTCTTGCAACAAAAATAATAAATGCACATTTTTTTTTACCTGGAAATAAATGTGCATTATTTTTTTATTTTTTTACCAGGAAAAAAATGGGCATTCATTTTTTTTTTTGTCAAAAGGTGAATTTATCCATTAATGATCGTTCTACATCACTGGAATATGTAATTGAAGATGGATTTACATTGGGGACATTGAAGGTTTTTTTTTTTTTTTACTATGCTGGTGTAGTATGTTGTGTATTATGTTAACATTTTCTTTTTTTTGGTGGGGGGGGGACAATAAGGATGATTTCACCCAGAATCCACAGCTGCTTTTTTTTATATAGCCCTCGTACACCCCTTGGAAGCGAATTCACCATCCAGGGGTGTGCAAAGAGCTGACATTCAATTCTCAGAAGAAACCATGGCTTTGATTGATTTGATTATAAAAGATGGGTGCCAGTCACTTTTAGATAAAAACAGAAAATAGCTTTATTACTCACAGTCCAGGGAGAAAAAAGTATACTGTACTGTTCAAAAGTTTCAGGCAGGTGTGAAGAAATGCTGTAAAGTAAGAATGCCTTCAAATCACTATTTGTTGTGCCTACCCTTTGGCTCCAAACCAGCATCAATTCTTACACTTGCACACTCTGCACACTTGCAAAGTCTGGGAATTTGCAGGATTCAATTTCATATGTAGGTTTAAGCACAGTCAATAACAGAAACAGAGACAGTTGTGTATGAGGTATAACGTTTCACTAAACCCACATCATAAAAAACTATTAATAAATGCTGTATTACATGCTGTTCATACTCAGTTACTATGAGATTCATTTTCTGTATTCACCAAAAGAAAGCTCTATTTGTAGGAAGAAAATAAAAAATAAAAATTTTAGTTTGGGTACAGTGTTACATGACCGTGCAATTGTCATTCAAAGTGCGACAGCGCTGAAAGCTGAAAGTTGTCCTGTGCGAGAAGGGGCGTATTGAAGTGGTTAATCTCCATTACACTTATGAAAAAACGCTTGTTATTAGGTCCAACACTACCTAGATTTGAACACGCACAGTATTGGTTCATGATATATCTGCTTGACCATGACTGATATGTTTACATGGGTGTTGCCATTTGCTTATTGATTATTATAAGATTGATACTCTTTTATTTTATTTTCATCTTACTTTCCTTCTCCTTATCGGACAATCTACTGCATTCATTCATTGATGAATTAAGCTGTATTGAACATTACCTCTTGGTGTTTTATACCTCTTACAATTATATGTAACTGATTCCTAGTTTTCCATATACAGTAAGTCTGATTGTTGTATGGTTATCCTTCTTTAAATTCAATAAAAATGTTAGTGTTGAAAAAAAATTGAAATATTTGGCTGTAGCAGGAAAGTTTGTTTACTGAAGGGCTGGAGAGTGGTACAATAATGAGTGTCTGCAAGCAACAGTGAAGCATGATGGAGGTTCCTTCCATGTTTGGGGCTGCATTTCTGCAAATGGAGTTGGAGATTAGGTCAGGATCATTGGTGTCCTCAATGCTGAGAAATACAAGCAGATATTTCGCCATCATGCCATAAAATCAGGGAGGCATTTGATCCACCCCAAATGTAATCTGCAGTAGGACAACAACAAACAACACAAAGCCAATGTCATTGAGAACTATCTTTAGTGTAAAGAAGAACAAGGAGTCCTGGAAGTGATGGAAGGATTTGAGGCAGCCTACAACCATGGAAGATCTGTGGTTAGTTCTCCGAGATGTTTGGAATAACCTGCCAAAATCCTTCAAAAACTTCAACACATAGGTTGGACTTGATGGACTTGTGTCTTTTTTCAACCTCACCTACCATGTAACTATGTAACTGTTTATAAATGTACCTTTAAGAATTTATACTGTTTTGAAGGCAAAGCATGGTCACACCAATTATTGATTTGTTTGGAATTTATCTTCTGTTTATTTGCTTTCCATTTTGTTAATTAATAAAAAAATAAACTATTGCCCCTTCTATTTTTGAAAGCAAGCTTAATTTACAATATTTTTTCACAACTGCCTACAACTTTTGCACAGTAGTGTATATCACAGATACTCTAGGCTAAAGTAGAGCTCCAGCACTGCACATATTCAAATATGGAAGGGAGTCTTTCCATTCAATACTAACACCCCAGTGTAGGTAACATCTTCAGGCGAGACCACCATAAGCATTACCATTGACTTCCATCCTGGCCTATCACTATTATCTTCAAGAGAGTCCTCTATAACAGCCTTTTTCAACCAGGGTGCCCAGGCACCCTGGGGTTCCTTCTGGCTTCTTCAGGGGTGCCTTAGCAAAATGCCTAAAAATTGTCCAATGATTTTATGCAGCGTGTGGATCAAGCCTGCCCTTTACTTACACAAAGCCACGGGTTTTCATTGTGCACCATTACAACTTTCCAACTGCTGGCCTCCTAATAACCAATGATGTAATCGGCTGATAAGGAGAATGTTGGAAGATCCCACAACATGCTGCTTGCTTGCCCCTCTCCATCAGCACTTGGGGGCACATTAGCTGAGTGAGGGAGAGAAACATTGGAATACTAGTCAGTAATTGTGCGCAAAGAAGTATTTGCTTTGGAAGAATAGATTACCTTTAATGTTGGGTGTCCTAAATGCGTGGATGTTGCTGCATTATGTAAAAATATTCGTTTTTACATTTTAGAATGAGGTTCCTCGAGATTGTGTATAATTGTATTGCCCTAACAGAGAAAAAGGTAGACAAACACTGCTCTAGGAGACTCCCATCCTGGTCCACACTCTCAGGCTTAGTTCACACCTATGCAGTTTGCATTATCCTTGATAAAGTCACTTGACAAAACATGTTGGGGTGGAGCCAACGGCATCATCCTTGATCCAGGAAGTGTATGTCGATGTTTTATGCTCCTTAAGGGGCCAGAATCCACCTGCACATGCTTTTATCTACCATAGTGAAGTACCCAGTGGAGAAATATCAGAATATGAGTTGGTCCTAACTCAAAAAGGGTATGCGCATTAGATGTATATTTTTTGAGGTCCAATCTTTGAGGTGAGTTGCCATCCTTATTGATGAAGAATTCATGTGGTGCTTTAAACAGCATCCAGTCGCTGCATGTGTTTTAAAGGAGAAGTGCACTCTATCTAGCACACACTTAATATACAATATGTGAACTTTTGCACAGATTTACAAGATATACAATATGTATGGACATTCATTATATTTACTTTGAGTTTTGCTAACTACCAGAAGGGTATCACTTACATTGATATACCAACTTATGCCTATGTATGTATGTAGTTATGAGGTTTACCTTCATAAAACTGTAATACTTGTATGCATTTTGGTTTGCATTTTTTCATAGCACTTTATGGTTATTTTCAATATTTTGCAGAGGGTGATATCATTATTGTTATATTGCAATTTTTTTGTGCACACTGCGGTTTTTAGGGTTATTGCTACACATTCAGGCTGTAGATCTCTATAGTGTCCATAAAGGGTGACAACATTATTGCACATATCCAATACACTGGTTTGCAGCGTATGTAACCTCTAGGAGGCCTTTATAATTTTTTTAGTGTTTGCTTGGTCTCCCTGGGTAGTTTTTGTGTGGTGTGTTTTTTACACATTGTATTCACACGGATACAATTTTTGAGGTTTTTATTTGCCCACCTTATGCAATCATTTTGTATAGGGTGTTTTGCACTAATAGTTTATGGTCACTTTATTGGTTTGGAGTAGCTCCGCATTGCCTTAATGTTTGTTATTTCATTTTGTGTTGGGCACATGTTTATGCTGGCAGCCACTGGCAGTCACTGACTCTCTGCTCTGCCCCCCCTTCACTCACTGAAGTGTTGGGCTATGGAGGGGGAGAGAACGGTTCAAGCTCTCAGCGGCTCACAGAATGCCTGAGCTGGGTGCCTGTTCAGGCATGTGTACGGATCCCAACTTCATTGTCACGATCTTGCCCGAGCCTGGACTGGCTCTGTGACATCAGCCGACAGCTTTAGCCTGCTGTCTGCTAAAAACAGGTCACAGGAATGCTGAACTAACTGCACTCCTGTGATTCACAGGAGAAGTAAAGCCAAACAAGCTCATTTAAATAGTACATTTTAAAAGGTAAATTTTAGTTGTTAAGCCTGTAATTTTTACCATTGAAGTGGTGGCATTTCTATAGACCAGCGGTCTTTTTCCACTTAAGGGTCGGATTTAATGTATGTGAATGCATGGAGGGCCACATTCACCAGCTAAAGAATGAAGATAACATTACACAGCCCCCCCACACCTCTGGCCCCCTTTACAGTACACAGCCCTCTGCACCTCTGGAACCCTTCACATTACACAGCCCCTGTACCCCTGGCCCCCTCTTCATTACACAGCCCCCTGCACGTCTGGAACCCTTTACATCATACAGACCCCGCACCTATGGACCCCATTACATTACACAGCCCCTATACCTCTGGGCCCTTTTAAATTACACAGCCCTCCCTGCATATTACACAGCCCCCCTGCACTTCACACAGCCCCCCTGCATATTACATACACAAACCCCCCCAGCTGTGTAAGCATGGAGGGATGGACTAAATCCCGGAGGCTTGAACGAGGACATTGAGATACATTCTATTTACTAATATCTGAATCCCCTACATGCCACATTCACACTATGGGTGGTCATCTGCACCCATCATTGCAACAGTTATCTCATGCATTTCACCATTCTGGTATTACCCTATATGCAAATACTCTATACCTCCTGATTCCCTCCAATCTCCCTGTTTCTAACTACTCAAATGTGAGTTGAACCTATTTCTTAATAAATTCATTCAGATTTTACCTTTATGCTACACCCACAGTGGCGCTGCTATTCATCCTTATTTCACTGCACACAGAGAAATCTTCTACTCTGACAGCTGGCTGCCTATGATGCTAATCCAGACATATCACTAGGTCTGGCTAGCGCGGCATATGGAAACTACCTCTCCTCAGGAATATTGGTGAACTTTGTGGACTCACCCCTTCTCTTCCCAGCCCATGTCCACTTTTTCCTGTTAAAACCCTCAGCTGTGCACCAAGCGCGCCACATATATCATTGTCCCCTCCCGCTGCTTGGGATACCAGCTGAGTGGCTTCTTAGCCACATTGGTTGTTATCCCAAGAAAGCTAACCGCCGGCTCTAAAAAATGGTAGCGGGGTGATGCGTACAGCTGCAGGCTAAAGGGGTTGTACTCCAGTACAACCCCTTAAAGCCGAGGCTGCATATTTGCGTATGGTCGGCGTGAAGGGGTTAAAATGTCCACGGGTCGGGTGCACGTGAATTCATTCGGACATTTAGCAGTGGCGGGCCGGTTGTGGCATGCGGGATGTAGGTTGCTGGTCCCCGCTATAGACGGATCCTTTATTTACTGGTGGTGGACATTCACTTTGATTATATTATTTTGATATGAGCACTTGTAACCCCAAAAAAAAAAAATAATGATACCCTGTTCCTCTGAAAGCATGTTATACAGCACAGTGCTTGTGCTGTCTAATTTAGCCCTATCACATGAAATACCTGGCTGATCCTGCCTGGTGCTGCCCTCCCCCTGTAAACTGATGATGGTTCATCATGGCTGCTGAGCCCTGACACCATGGTCAGTTTATGTGCCTCCGTTATCCACAGCTCTCCTCTCTGCTCTCTGTCTCTCCCCACCCCCCTCCCTGCCTGTGAGTTTTGATGCCTCCTCCCAGCCCCTCCCCTCCTACTGCTCTTTCCAGTGGTTAGCAAATATTAAAAAGTAACTTGCATCCCCTCTTTTATCAGGATCTGAAGTAGTAGGTGTCTGTTTTTTTTTAAATCAAATTCTAAATTCCTTATCTCACAGTGGTCATGTGACATTTTTCTGCTGACCAGCTAATGTCAGAGGGTTATCTCAGCCCCTCTCTCCGCATTTCTTACATCAGGGAAACAGAGGAGCAGAGCAGAGGAATGTCCTGTGACTGCCCATCGGTGCTGTGAGATAAGGTATTTAGGATTAGAATTTAAAAAAAACAAACAAATAGTACTTTAGATCTTGCTAAAACAGAGGGGATGCAAGTCATTTATTATCCTGACTTGAAAACCACTTTAAGAAGAGAACTGTACACACTGTGGACTCTTTTTTTATTTATTTTTTTTACTTTTCATAGATTTTAGATTTTTTTATGTAGACATTGTACGAATGGATTGTTGTTTTTTATGTATATACACAATGTATTTGATCATTAAGAATGTTTTTGCACTTGATTCTTTGAGGATTTTTTAGTGCAGCTAGATACACTAGATTACCAAAAGTATTGGGACGCCTGCCTTTCCACGCACATGAACTTTAATGGTATCCCAGTCTTAGCCCATGTGGTTCAATATTGAGTTGACCCATTCTTTGCAGCTATAAAAGCTTTAGCTCTTCTGGGAAGGCTGTACACAAGGTTTAGGAGTGTGTCTATGGCAATGTTTGATCATTCTTCCAGAAGCGCATTTGTGAGGTCAGGCACTGATGTGGATAAGAAGGCCTGGCTCGCAGTCTCTGCTGTAATTCACCCCAAAGGTGTTCTATTGAGTTGAGGTCAGGACTCTGTTCAGGTCAGTCAAATTCCTTCTACCCAAACTCAGTTCTCCATGTCTTTATGGACCTTGCTTTGTGCACTGATCCAAATCATTTGGTGGAGGGGCATTGTGGTGTGGGGTTGTTTTTCAAGGGTTGGGCTTGGCCCCTTAGTTCCAGTGAAGGGAATCCTTAAGGTTTCAGCATACCAAGAAATTTTGGACAATTTCATGCTCCCTACTTTGAGGGAACAGTTTAGAGATGGCTCCTTCCTGTTCCAACAAGACTGTGCACCAGTGCACAAAGCAAGGTCCATTAAGACATGGATGAGCGAGTTTGGGGTGTCCTGACTTCAACCCGACAGAACTCCTTTGGGATAAATTAGAGAGATTGGGAGCCAAGCCTTCTCATCCACATCAGTGCCTGACCTCACAATTGTGCTTCTGGAAGAATGATCAAACATTCCCATAGACACACTCCTAAATCTTGTGGACAGCCTTCCCAGAAGAGTTGAAGATGTCATAGCTGTAAAAGGGAGGGCCAACTCAATATTGAACCTTGCGGAATAAGACTGGGATGCCATTTAAGTTCATGTGCGTGTAAAGGCAGGTGTCCCAATACTTTTGGTAATATAGTGTATACTAGAAATACAGGGATATAAGATCAGGTACAGTATATATTATGCATGCTGAATCATTTTAGTCCATGTATTTGTACCAAATTCATTGCACTTGAATGTTGCAGATGTTCAGGTCCAGTATTCCAGATCCAAATCTACAATGTTCGGGACAGATTTAGCATTTTCATGAACACAAACAGCAACCCAAATAACCTCTTTGGAATAAATATGCAGCCATATATTACTTTACAAAAAATGTGCATTGTTCCATAGCTTATATCTACACACATCTAACAAAGCACAACGCTTTTGATTCAATTTCTTAATATATAGAATTTATTTGTTAATATCTGAGACACCAATTCTCTTCACAAGGCCAATAACAAAGACCTATAATGTTTATGTGATTGGGAAGGATGTATGTGACAAATGAAGACGTTCAACTGTTATGAGCACTCGGTAGAATAATGTAATAATGTATTCGTATAGTTATAACAGGGAATACATTTTTACTTTTAACCAAGCTGACAACATTTACCGTTATGCAACTTACAGGATTTTTCTTAAAAATTTGGTTTTGTTTTATAAGCTTCATTGCCAAGGGGCTTTAACTGCTTTAACACTGACGTATTTCACCCAATTTACCTGTTTCTCGACATTGAATGTAGCTCATTAAAATTCATATCTACACTCCTGAGATAAAATGCATATGAATTGCATCATGCATCAACTAATAGGTATACACAAGCGGATACAACCTTCTGTCCCACGATAATAAAGGCTATCATTCTGATGAAAGTGCTGATTCATATCACTTTTTTCTTACTAATGGATATCCAATATATGAACTAGCTGGAATTCTAATTCCCTATCTTGCTCTGTATGTTTATGAAAACATATGCCTAATGGTTTAATGTATTTTAAGTCTTATTATCAGAAATGTGGAAATAGTTCAACAGAGACGTTATTATGAGTAGATTGGGAGGAAAATAAATTTTATAGCTGAAGGACAAACACATTTTGTTATTTTAGAAGACCACAGAGAGCACTAAATTCAGAGGCCATTTTTTTGTTGCTGTTAGTTTCAGTTTGAGAAATTTCTACTCACTTCCTGTCTGTTTAACTGGTATGAGACAGAAGAAGAACCAGATGACATGTCCCCAGCAGAGGTGAAGCATTTCATTTATTTTTTCTATTAAGAGGAAGGAAAAGAATATGTGGTATATATTTGCTGTATATGTCCCCATTGGAGAATTTTTACCATATGGCAGACAGAATAGGACAGGAGAGGAAATCTCCTCAATGGGGTGCTGATGACGCCCTCAGACGAAGTCAGGAGGTGATGAAACACGTCAGAAGCGCGATCTCCGGCATTAACCTGAAGTGACATGTACGCTCCACGGGCCGAGGAGCCAGGAAGCATACAGCTGCTGTACACAGTGGATGCTTTCTCATCTTTCCGGCAACCAAAAACATACAGGCACAGTGTACTTTACTTTTGGCTTCATTTTAATTTACATTTGGTACGCATATTTTGTAAAGGGGGGTATTTTTGATTAACAAAACTTTTAAGCAGTACTACACTATGTGGATTTTTCATTCCTCTCACATGGTACTGGAGCCGCATATAGCATGACTGATACCTGGTGGAAGTTTGTATTGGAGCGGTGGAGAAGCGGTTTTACTATTAAAGGCGCAGTACTGCTGTATTTCTGGTGATTGCATCCCCAAAGGGGAGATTTCTCTCACGTGGTGAAGTGTATGGTGGAAGTTTTTCTCTACCGATCACAGCAAAAGCTACAATAGATCTCCTCCGTTTCCATTCTTGCTCATGTATGGACTATATATGAAAGCTTGTCTTATTTATTAGATTTGCCAAGAAGCGCTGCTGCAATATTTTGAAGGACTATTTGATTGAGTTTTTTCAGTATTGCATTTATATCAATGATTTCCTATTGGTAATATTGTCTTGCAAAAATAATTTTTTTTTTTTTTTTTTCCATAAAGATTTTATTCAGTGTATTTAACAAGAATAAACATACAAAGCAGAACAGTTATTACATGACAGCATGTGGTCAGTACAAGGTAACAGCACCATTTAAAGGAAGCAACATGGGAATCCATCATAAGAGGAGGTAGCCAGGAGCAAGTAATAAGAATGAGAGTCAGCTTCATAGGGCAGAGGGTCATTTCTCATTTTTCACCTCCCCCCCACGTCCTCCCCTGGGAGCCCAGAGGAGGGGATGGGCTATGAAACCGATCCTGGCCTAGGTCTGAAGTGTACTAATTCCCAACAAGGCATATATGGTATCCAAGAAAAAAAACATGACTATCAACAAGTACCGTTGTTCATGTTCAACTGTTATATAAGGGGATATAAGGGTTTCGTAGAAAGGAAGACCAGAATACAGGAAGCCAGAGAAGAAAAGAACCGGTGAAACAAGAAAAAGACAGAGAAGAGAGGGGGGGAAGAGAGAGAGGAAAAGTGAGAGAGGAGAAAGGGGGGGTGAGATAGACGGGGGACATCAGGGGGGTCAGATGTCAGGAGTGGAAGGAGTGGGCCCACACCCACTTTCCCGTTACCAAAGAAATCCGAATTACAGCTGCAGTTTCCGCCGGCAGCCTAAGAGACATACTGATGGTATCTATCAGTGGTTGTGAAGTGCATCCAGCAAGCCCAAGTAGATGGAAACTTATGCATTCTATCCTGTGAGATATGGATGAGCTCCTCCATATCTTTTATTTTAGAGATTCTTGCAAACCATTCCCTGATTGTTGGAGTGCATGTGGAGCGCCAATATGTAGGGATGCAAAGTCTGGCTGCATTAACCATATGCATGGCTAAGGACTTGTAGTATTTCTGCTTGGATAGAGATGTGTGGTGTAAGAGGAATTGGGCCGGAGAGTAGTCAAGAATAAATGTGGTAATGTGTGTGATTAAACCGTGGACCTCCCTCCAAAAGGGTTGGAGGTTCACACAGTCCCACCACACATGAAGCATTGTACCCACTTCCAGTCCACACCTCCAGCAAGTGTTTGGGATATTGGATGCAAATTTGTTGAGCCATGAAGGAGTCCTGTACCACCTAGTGGCTACCTTGTATCCGTTTTCCTGGATAGCAACATTCAGTGAGCCCTTATGTGCGTACTCATAGACCGTAGTCCATTCCTCATTTGTTAAGGGTGTTTGTAAGTCCCTGTTCCACAAAATTTGTGAGGGTGCAAGGGTCGGATTTGAAGTTTCTGAAAGCAGGGTGTACAGGAGAGAGATAAGATGTCTTTGAGGCATTTTGCGGTGACGCAGAGATTCGAAGGGCGTAAGTTGTCTTGTCCAGTTTGTTAGACAGGTATGAGTGTCGAGGAAGTGGCGAATTTGTCTATATGTCCAAAAGGAGAATGAGAGCGTACTGGTGGTCGCTCTAAGTTTGTCTAGGGAAATGGGTTTTCCGTCAGAGTAGAATTGGAGGGCTAATACATCCTCAAATGGCCATTCCTTCTGCAAAAAGTTGTTGGAATCGCCTGGAGGAAAATCAGGATTCCCTCTTAATGTGGTTAGGGGACCTGGGATAGGAGCGAGGGTCCCACTAGTTGACGCTTTGCTGAAAGCCAAGAGGGACAGATGAATTAGTGGATGTGTCGCTAGCACTTGAGGCCAGTGTTTAGGGGGTAACCACGGGAGAAGGTGCAAGGGTCCAGAGGAGAAAGCATTTTCAAGGAATATCCAGGACTTCTTATAGGCGTGGATAGTCCAGTCTGCGATCCTTGTAAGGTGGCAGGTAATGTAATATTTACGCAAGTCTGGTAACCCAATGCCACCCCTAGATTTAGATAATGCGAGTCAGGAGTATTTGATGCGTGGGGGAGAGTCCTTCCATAAAAAGACCGAACAGGCCTTTTGGTAGGTTGAGAAGAAGCTGGGTGGCAGGGTTATCGGGATTGCTTGCATCAAGTATAGTAAACGTGGTAGGATGAGCATCTTAATCAGAGCTGCATGCCCAAACCATGATACGTTTAGGGCCTTCCAATCTTTGAGAAGTTTTTGGACTTTGAAAAGGGCCGCATGGAGGTTCAATGTGTACAGATCTGACAGACGAGTTGGTATCTGGATGCCAAGATAGGTAATAGCGTTCTTATTCCAGTGAAAAGGGAAGGATTCTTGGCAGTGAGTCATTTCCTGGGGAGGAAGAGAGATATTCAAGGCCTGAGACTTTTCATGATTCATTTGTAAATTGGATATTTTACCAAAGAGGGTAATATCATGAAGGAGGTTTGGAAGAGAGACACAGGGGTGTTTGCAAAGAGAGTAAAATGTCATCTGCAAAAGCTGCAACCTTAAATTCTCTCCCCTTCACAGTAATTCCTTGGATGTCCAGGTTGTGCCACAGCTTATTAAGGAATGGTTCTAGGGTAAGAATGTAGATCAGCGGTGAGAGCGGGCATCCCTGGCGTGTGCAGTTACTAATAGAGAAGGCGTTCGACGGGTGGCTGTTAACCCTAACAGCGGCTGAAGGCTTAGAGTATAGGGCCATTACGAAGGAGAGCATGCGGCCCCCGACTCCAATAGCCAGGAGAGCCTCACGCATATAATCCCAGGCCACCCTGTCCAACGCCTTCTCAGCATCAAGTGAGAGCAGGAATCCTTGTGTTTTGGAGGACGTTAGCCAGTGGTGCAAATTTAGTGTGCGAGTGGTGTTGTCCCTGGTTTCTCTTCCAGGGACAAAACCCACTTGGTCTAGGGAAATGAGGCCCGGCAACAAAGGAATAATCTATTAGCTAGAATCTTTGCGTATAGTTTAATGTCCACATTCAAGAGGGATATTGGTCTGTAATTCACTACTAACGTGGGATCTTTACCCTCTTTGGGTATTACGGAAATGTGGGCCTCTAACATTCTGGAAGGACTGGTCTGGGAGTCTGATAGGGCATTGAAGGTGACTAAGAGTTTGGGGGAAAGGATCTCAGCAAAAGTTTTATAGTACTGGAGGGTGAAGCCGTCAGGCCCTGGACTTTTGACCAGTTTCATTTGTTTGATGGCCACCTCCAATTCTGCTGCAGATAAGTGACTTTCAAGTTCAAGTGTTTGTTGGGGGGATATTGGCTTCGGGCTATATCGGGAAAGAAAATCTTTAATAAGTTCGGTGCGCATTTCGGGAAGTAGTCTGGGTCATATGATCAGGGTGGAGGTTATAGAGCTTTGAGTAAAAGTCTTCAACTTCTTTAGCAATATCCTCATTCTTAACCAGAAAATTTCTCCTAGGGTTGCGTATATGATGAATTATGGAGGATGTTTTAGAAGATTGAACCGTGCGTGCCAGGAGGCAGCCACATTTGTTACCCTGTTCATACAATATCCGCCGGCCAAGAATGTATCGCCTTTTGGTGCGTTTGTCTAATTCTTTCCTAAGGAGGGAGCGGGTATGGACCAGGTCATGTAAGGTGGTGAGTGCTTGTGTTCATTTGTGAAATATTTCAAGAGATTTAATCGACTCAAGAAGGGCATTAATAGTTTCCTGATTCAGTCTCTTGGCCTTTGCTGCCAGGGATATCAACTCACCCCGGATCACGCATTTATGCGCTTCCCAAAGGGATATTGGAGAGACGTCCGGACTCGAGTTTTCGGTAAAGTAATGTTGTATGCTTGTGCGTATGCAATCAAGTAAAACTGGGTCTTTGAGTAGGGATGCATTTAGGCGCCAGATCTTTGTTCTTGAGCAAGTTTCAGGGAAAGATAATGTAACCGTTATAGGGTGGTGATCGGATAAGAACATTGGCTCTATGGTGGACTGTTGTAGGAAGGGTAAGTCTGGTTGGGAAAGAAAAAAATAATCAATCCTAGAATATTTTTGGTGTGGGGTCGAGTAGAATGTGTAATCTTTAACTGAAGGAGATAGGGTGTGCCATGTGTCGTGGAGGGTCAAATTTTGCAGTTGAATTTTGATCTGGCGCAATGCTTTGTATGTTAAAGCGGATGTTCCTGTAGAAGAGTCCAGCAATGGGTTCGGGGGAACACTGAAGTCCCCGCCCAGGAGGACTAAGCCTTCCTGAAAGGAAGCCAAACGGTCGCAGATACTCCTATAGAAAGTGACCTGATGGTCATTGGGGCAATATATATTTGCTAATGTTATTGGTTTAAATGCATAGGAGCCCTTGAGAAAAACAAATCTACCTTCTGGATCAATAAGAGAGTCTGACAGGTGAAAATTTGCATGTTTGGAGATTAATAAAGAGAGACACCTTTTGTCTTAGCTTTGGGGTTGGTAGCATGGAAGGCTGATCGATATATGTGATTGGAGAGTTTGGGTATGGCATCTGAACGAAAGTGAGTTTCTTGTAAAAAAATGAAGTGAGCTCTGTGTTTGGTAAGGGATGATAGGACTTGGGATAGTTTTTCCGGTAAATTAAGGCCTTTCACATTAAGGGATATGCATTTCAACATTAGGGATAAATTGGTTGGTAATTTGGTTTGCATAATGGCACTAGAGTGTTAATTTGTGTCTACTGTTATCAAGAGCAGACTGTGCTGGTAAAGGTTGGGTAACTCAAGTAGTCAACCGGGGGGGGGGGGGGGGTTTGGGTGTGGGCCCAATCCGGAGAAGGGGGTAGGGAGAGAGGAAGTCTAAGGAACCAAAAGGAGGGAGAGAGAATTGGGTAGGAGGGGACGGCCTTAAGATAAGAATGGGGAGAGGTAGGAGGGGGGATAAGGAAGTAAAGGGGGAAAGGAAAATAAAGGGAAAGAAAACAAGGAAGAAGAGAGAGAGGGAGAAAAAAAAGAGAGAGAGAAGAGATCAAACCAGAGGTGGAAGTAGTTGCTCTACAATGTCCCAATGGAACTGCTGTGTGGGGGTGAAAGAAAGGGCAGAAACCTCAGGGTGTTTGCAAACCGGGGATCGAAAAGGAAATCGTGGTGGAAATACACATAAGATGTAAGAAAATTGTAGTTAAGTGAGGAGCCTACTAACTATATAAACATGCTACCACATTTACCGAAACAGGAGAGGTTGAACCAATAAAATTAACATTTATAACAGTCCAGCCATATATTGTTTTGACTTAGTTTCATCACTGAATCAAAAAGCGAGGAAAGAGAAAAGGTTATACCTTCAGTTTCCTTTATTATGCTGAAACCAACTGCAGGTAGGGGGCAAAAAGAACATCTCTCAGGAGTTGGGAGGGGAGTGAAAGGGGGGACGGGGAAAGGGAGGGCGAGGTTCAAGGGAGGGAAGGTAGAGAGAAGGGGGAGGGGAGGTGTGGGGGATAGGGAGAGAAGGAGAGGGAAGGGAGGGGGAGGGAAGGGGGGGAGAGGGGAGGGGAGGGGGAGGGGAGGGGCAGGAGGGGAGGGGCAGGAGGGGAGGGAAGATAGGGAAGGTTTCCCCTCCCCCACATGATCATTAATATGTCAGTGGGTGGGAGAAAGGGCAGGGGTGAGGGGTAATAAAAAGGAGAAGGAGCGGAATCCTAATCAGTATGTCTGTAAAAGGGGACCTACATAGGAGCATGTAGTTCAGAATACCTACTAGATGCTGAGAGCGTTAACTGTGCAGCAATAACAGAGTAAACACACAGCAGAACGTGTGGTTATCCCTTATTCATTTGCTTGAGTATCTGAAGACCAGGGATGTCAGACTAAATTGCTAAAAACATATAACATCCTTTGGATGTCTTGGAAGGTTATTTTTCAAACTTAGTATGCCAGGCCAGCATTCATTAAACGGGGGTATATAAGCAATTTGAAAATACCCTAATGGTACATCCCTGGTGTTCAAGATGGTAAGTATCAATTACATTCTTGTGCACAAAACCAAAATTTTGTTTAAAATAAAACATCATTAAATATTATTGCTCCTATAGATGCGCTTTCTGGAGAAAATGTAAAAGAGTAGTCCCATGAGGCAACATGCCATTGTATTAGGTTTGTGAAGTAAGGTGAATATCCCCTAGAAAAGTCGCAGGATACTGGTAAGCAGGAAGTCAGTTAAATTCAACAAGATTGTGAACATGTGGGCAAAGCACCTTCAGCTTGAATATATAAGAGATAGTATGTCCTCATGTAGAATAGGACCTGCGGTTGCGGAGCTGAGTGCGTTCGGTGTTCATGAGATAGCTGGATATAGCACCCGGGCGATGTATGTGAAGCAAAAGAAGTTCTCTTTAGTCACCATCTAGGAGATAAAGCAATGCGTCTGCTGTTGAGGGATGAAGGATAGGGCAAGCAGAAACCTGGTAGGTGGGCCAGTAGGGGAAATTAGTGCATGGCAAGGAGTATATCATACTGCTGGAAGAAGAAGAAGGAGTCGTTAGCATAGGTGATTACTTACGAGTGGCAGTGTATGGCTGGGGCAAGATAGGTCAGGCCTCCAGGCAATCCCGTCTCACGGAAGGCGAAGGTGAGCGATCCGGGCTGCGTTGATAAAGATCGTGACGTGATGAGTGGGCTTTCGGAGATACTGGATCCACTTTTTGTCTGCGTGATCTCTGGCGGGGGCCTTCGGTGATGGGTTGAGAGAGACTGGGAGCCATGGTTCAGATGGGAAGTAGAGCTAATACCAGTCCGGAAGCTCAACCCGAGGGAGGTCAAGTTGGTCACAGAAGCCTTTTAAGTCTTCTGGTGTGCGTAACAGAGCAGAGCGGCTCCTAGCGGACGCCGATAGTGCGAAGGGGAACTTCCATCGATATTGAATGTTTCTGGCACTGAGAGCATCCAGCAGAGGGCACAGGGCTCTTCTATTTTGGAGTGTTATCTGGGATAAGTCCTGCAACAGTTTCACTTCAGCGCCATTATAAAGAATCCTGCCCCTTTCCCTTGCCTTGCGAAGGATTACCTCCTTGAGGGGAAAGTTAACCAAGCAGCGTATAATGCCTCTGGGAGGCTTGTTCTCCCAGGGTTGGGGGCGTAAAGCACGATGGGCCCTTTCCATGACAATAGGAGAGTCCGCCGGGCGGTCGATCAAATCATTAAATATTGTACACAGGGCTTGCTGCAGTGAATTCGGATCAGCACTTTCAGGGACCCCCCCGTACCCTGACGTTGTGCCTCCGACCTCGATTATCGAGGTCTTCCACATGTCTGTGGAGGTTGGGAGAGCAGCGAGTCGTAGGTGGATTGCACCTGACGTATGGTGGCCGCATGAGTCTGGGTGGTTTGTTCCATGGTTTCAATGCGGTGGGCAACCGCCTGGATGTCTGACATTAAGTCGGCGATTGCAGCCGTTACTGTGTTTTTAATGTCTGAGGCCACTTTTTCAAGGTCAAATAGGCTGGGTGGCTGCGCTCGTCCGAGGCAAGGGGTAGAGCTGCCCAATGTCTGCATATCGGACATCGCGTTAGGCTAGTTCGGGGTCTGGGCCTGTGATGCCACGTGCGCGGACAGCCTTTGGGAGCGGAAAATCTCCGGGATGTTTTTGCTCATTTGTGTACCTGGGTCCCTGGCAGCACAGGATGCAGAGGAGCTCCGGGTGGTTCTGCTCATAGTAATGGTGAGGTGTAGGCTCCCCTTTAGGCAGGATTTGGTCCAGCTTATGCTGCCATCTCGGTCTTCGTCCAGCCACGCTCCGCAAAAATAATTTTTAATAAAAATTGAAATATTATTGATTAAAGTGGTCATAAACCACAGTTAAAAAAATAAAAAACTTCCATTGCAAGGCAATGTCATAATGTGCTAGTATGCATCGCATACTAGCACAACATGACTGATTTACCTTAAAAGAAAGGCCTTCAGCATTGCGCTATCACTGCTGACAGGGCTTCCATCTTCACCCAGTCTTCCTTCCAGGTTTGTGGCCTCTGGCTACATGAGTGGCCAGGGTGGGCGATGATGTAATTCCCGCACATGCACTTGGGAGCTGCCATTTACAGCATGGGCTCTGAAGGTATGCTGGACCTTCAGAGCGCATGTGCTAGGGATGTCATCAACTGCATGCAGTGTGAAAATCTCCTAAAAAGTGCAAGTTTAGGAGATATTCACAGTACCTACAGGTAAGCCTTATTATAGGCTTACCTGTAGGTACAAATGGTAAAACTGAGTTTACTAAAACTTTAAAAAATACAGATAAACACAAAAATTTTCTGGAAAATATTTGTTGAAGGAAAAGGAGAAGAAGGAGTTAATTAGGGCCGATTAGGGTAAGTATGTCTTAATACTGGCTTAAATACAGACTCATTTTAATAATTTCCCTGTGTTCCCTGAATGCAGAGCTGCTGTGCATGCACCAGTGACATCAATGTGCTTAACTGACACTGTAGGCTATATGTGAAGGTTACTTGCATTACACCCCTTTAAAGGGGTTGTAAAGGTATTTTTTTTATTTTTTAAAAATAACAAACATGTTATACTTACCTTCACTGTGCAGCTCGTTCTGCACAGAGTGGCCCCGAACCTGCTCTTCTGGGGTCCCTCGGCGGCTGTCTCAGCTCCTCCCCGCAATAATTAACCACCTTAATGCGAGCTCCCTCGCATGGTGGTTAGTTATTGCGGGCGCGCTCCCGTGATACAGCTGGCGGCTATAGCCGCTCGCTGTATCACTCGGCCCCGCTCCCCAGCGCGCCGCGTCATTGGATGTGATTGACAGCAGCGCGAGCCAATGGCTGCGCTGCTTCCAATCCATCCACTGTAGCCAATCAGCGGCCAGGCTGAGCAGCGGAATCGAGGACGTGAACGAGCAGCCGAATTTCGAGGGGTCAGGTAAGTAAAACGGGGGGGCTGGGGACGGCGGTATTGTTAGTAGTTTTTTCACCTTAATGCATAGAATGCATTAAGGTGAAAAAATGTTTACCTTTACAACCCCTTTAATAACTTCAGACCAGGCAAAGGCAAGGTTTCAAAAGCTGTACTGAAAGTATCGAACATTACAACTTCAAACAAAGTACAGAGTCTTTTCCTAAAGTCCCTAATCCCCAACTCAGGCTTGTGGCTGTCCCAATGTACCTGCACAGAAAAGCAGGGCCGGTGTCTTGCTGAAAAAGTTCCCCCCGGCAGATAAGGACCCCCCTGTACTGCGCATGTGCAGCGCTTGTGCAGTACGAAGCTTGCCGAAAAAGTTCCCCCAACGGAGAGCTGCCGAAAATAGCCGAACATACACAGCTGAGAGTTAGCTGTACACCACGCCTGCGCAATGAACACCACGCGCCTGCGCAATGAACACCACATTCTGACAGACGCTCCCGATGCTACCAGACAATGCAGCATGCTCCCGATGCTCGTGCAAACAGCTCTGCCCTTTAATTTAATATTCAACCTCTTCTGTAGCATCTGTCCCTTACCACCATATGACAGTAATACACCCGCCCCTTGCAGAGTAGCACGAGCATTGGGAGTGTCGGGCACAATGTCCTGCTCATTGCGCAGGCGCCATCTACAGCTGATTCCCAGCTGTTCAGCTTCAGAGATTTTCAGTGAGCGATCACTCTAGTGTCCTCTGATATAGGGTGTGTAATGATAGGGGGCACTGTGAAACACCCGGTGGATGTGAATGAAATTCCTACTCACCAAACCACTGTGACCTCTTTAACTTGTTCAGATCCACGCTATAGCTGAATGAAGGCTACAGCACGGATCTGCTTTGCTGGGAGTACGTCTATTGACACCCCCCCTTTAATGCTGACCATGCCCCCCTGAAGGGGGCGCGCGGCGTGCTCTGTGACCACCCGAGTCAAAGAGACTTGGGTGATCACAGATCCGAGTAAGGGGCCAATCCTGGCCCCTTACCATGTGATCAGCTGTCAGCCAATGACTGCTGATCAAGTGATGTAAATAGAGGATCGGTAATCTTTTTTTTCTTCTCATCGCCGGCTGCTGTTTGAAGGGACATTGGTCCCGAAGAGGAAGAGCCTCTGTGCCCGCCAGTATCGCCTGCCAATGCCAGTAATCAGTGCCACCTATCAGTGCCCACAAGTGCCACCTATCGATGCCCACCAGTGGTGCCAATCAGTACCTCATCACTGTCACCTACCAGTGCCGATCAGTGCCCATCACTGCCACCCATCAGTGCTCATCACTGCCACCCATCAGTGCCCATCAGTGCCACCCATCAGTGCCACCCATCAGTTCCACCCATCAGTGCCCACCAATGCCATCTATTAGTGCCCATCAGTGCAGCCTTATCAGTGCTTATAATTACAGCCTATCAGTGCCCATCAGTGCAGCCTCATCAGCGTACATCAATGAAGGAGAAAAATTACCTGTCTGCAAAATTTATTAACAAAATATAAAACGGTTTTGTGTTTTTTTTTTAAATTGGTCTTTTAAAAATTTTTTTACAAAAAATGAAAAACCCAGAGGTGATCAAATACCACCAAAAGAAAGCTCTATTTGTGGGAAATGGGAAAAAAAATGATAAAAATTTAATTTGGGTACAGTGTGTATGACCGCACAATTGTCATTCAAAGAGTGAGACAGCACTAAAAGCTGAAAATTGGTCTGGGCAGAAGAGGGGGTTTAGGTGCCCAGTAAGCAAGTGGTTAACTAGAAAGAAGGTCAGATCAGGCTTGTCAATGTGGGTCTGTGGTCTTGCTGGTATTTCAGAGGAGATGTGGCTGGAATCTTGCTAATACTCCATCGCAATGACAGTTGAAAAATGAAAAAACAAGACCATAGCGTAATACAGTTTAATTAAAAGTAGTTATAAATCATGTGCCAAATTAGTAGGTGCCTTCCTCGACACTGGAGGTATAGAGCATATATCACCAAGCTAGTGGAAGGTATGGCCATCCCGCTCGCGCTGTGTTGTCCTCTGATAACTGAGCAAAGTAAACTGTGTTTCCTGTCCATTTATTTTCAATGCTGAGAAAGGGACTGGGGAATCTCTGTCCTCAGTCACTTTCTCTGTCTTAAAGGGGAGATGTCAGGGGTTTGCTTAGACCCCTGATATCTCACCAAAGCCCACCAACAGGGCTGATAAAAAAAATGCAATAAATATTGAAAAATGTAATTGTAAAAAATTATAAAAAATGAAATTGAATTAAAATTGAATTAAATAAAATTGTAAAAAAAAAAACAAACTACTGACACCACTCTCCTCCCACCACAATAATTTTGAAAAACAAGAAAATACAAAAATACATTGTAAAAAAAAAAAAAATGTAATTGTAAAAAAATAATAAAAACAAATACAATTCTGACACTGTCCATTGCATTACTGACATCCACTGGCCCCCAAAAAGAATTTTGAAAAAATGAAAAAAAAAAATAATAAAAATTTAAATTGTAAAATAATAATGATAAAAAAATAAAGAACTACTGACACCGTCAACTGCCCTACTAAAACCATCCTGCACATTCTACCCACCGCTGTACACTTCATACTCCCCCCCTGCACATTATACCCACCTACATACACTCCGCACTCCTCTCCTGCACATACTACACACCTCCATACACTCCGCACTCCTCTCCTGCACATAATGCCCACCTTCATACACTCTGCACACTCCTCTCCTGCACATAATACCCACCTTCATACACTCTGCACACTCCTCTCCTGCACATACTACCCACCTCCATACACTCCGCACTCCTATTCTGCACATACTACCCACCTCCATAGACTCCGCACTCCTTTCCTGCACATACTACCCACCTCCATACACTTCGCACTCCTCTCCTGCACATACTACCCAACTCCATACACTCTCCACTCCTCTTCTGCACATACTACCCACCACCATACACTCCATACTCCTCTTCTGCACATTAGACCCACCGCCGCACACTCCGCACTGTACGTCCCCATTTAACATTACTGCAGTCTGCACTATGTAAGTCATCTCAGACTCTATTAAACCACACCCCCTTTAAGCCACACCCAATATGTAGCAATATTTAAGCCATGCCCAAACTTTGCTGCAGTGCGCCACATTTTTTTTGCAGTGCAATTTTTATGTCACACACAGGCCCACTCATTTCAAGATACTCCCCTGATAGGTCCATCAGCATCTCAGCAACCAATCAGGTGCTCGTCCTGCCTCCAGGCTCTGGTATTCAGAGTAAGAGGTGAATGGAACTTTCTCCTGCAAACCTGCCCGATCTCAGTGCCCCAGCTTCTTCCTGTATGTCCTGTAGCTGCACTGAGAAAAAACGAACCATGATGTAAGTAGGATCTCTGAGGACCCTGAGCTAAGGGGAATTTCTGTGGACCCTGCTCCAGGGGGGATCTCTGAGGACCCTAAGCTAAGAGGGAGCACTCAGAACCCTAAGCTAAGGGAGATCTCTGGGAACCCTGGGATAAGGGAGATCTCTGGGGACCCTGAGTTAAGGGGGATCTCCGGGGACCCAGAGCTAAGGGGGAACACTGGGGACCTAGCTCTAAGGGGTTTCTCTGGGGACTCTGAGCTAAGGGGGAACACTAGGGATTCCAATCTAGGTGGGAGCATTGGGGACCCGATCTAAGGGTGAGCACTGGGGACCCTGATCTAAGGGGGAGCACTGGGGACCCTGATCTAAAGAGGAACACTAGAAACTCTACTTTAAGGGGAAGCACTGGGCACCCTGATCTAAGGGGGAGCTTTGGGGACCCTGATATAAGGAAGTTATCTGGGGATCCTAATCTAAGGGTGAGCTCTGGAGACCCAAATATAAGGTGGGTTATCTGGGGACTCTGATCTAAGATGGATCTCTGGGGACCCTGATCTAAGGGGGATATCTGGGGACCCTGATGTGAGGGGGTAACTCCGGAGACCCTGTTTTAACAAGAGAGGAATCTGGTAACTCTGATGTGAGGGGGTGACTCTGGGGACCCTTATTTAAGGAGGGGAGAATCTAGTAAACTTGATGTAAGGGGGAGCTCTGGGAACCCTGATATAAGGGGGAGCGCTATGAACCCTGATCTAAGAAGGATATCTGGGGACCCTGGTCTAAGGGGGATCTCTGGGGGCCCTAATCTAAGGGAGATCTCTGGAGACCCTGATCTAAGAGGGATCTTTGGGGACCCTTATGTGAGGGGGTAACTCTGGGGACCTTGCTTTAAGGAGGGGAGAATCTGGTATCCCTGATGAAAGGGGGTAATCTGGGGTCCCTGAGGTAAGAGGGGGGACTTTAGACACCCTAATGAAGAGGGGAACTCTGTGGACCATGATGTATAGAGAGAACTTTGGGGACCCTAATGAACGGGGGGGAACTATGATGTAAGGGGGGAACACTAGGGACCCTGATGTGACAGATGACTTTGGGGACCCTGATGTAAGGGGGGACTTTGGGAACTCTTTTTTTTGTTGCTACTTCAGCGATTTCCTTAAGAGGTATTAAAAATCACCCTTTAGCTCATTTTTGTCCCCTCTCATTATCGTCACATCATAGTAGCATGGCCTTATCTTTTATTAATTTTTTTACATTTTAAAAAAATCTTTGTTTATTCTTTACAAAATTAACCAAACACACCACCAGAAACTATCCCATAGTATGCTTTGTGGCATCTCAACCCCATCCCCCCCACTCCCCCCCTCCTGCAGACGTGCTCCAATAAAACATGCATCATTGCAAGAACTTCTCAGCAAATCTCCCTGTTTTTTTAAAGACTCTCCACTTTGCCCACTTGTCTCTATCCAGGTCTGTTTCAATTTCAGGCCAAGTGTCTTCAGATTCCCCCGCCTCTAAAATATAGATTTCATTAATCCTTGTTAACCATTCTCAGATATTAGGGCCCTCAACCTCTTGCCATTTTTTTGGGATTAGAATTTTTGCAGAGTTAAGTAATACCGGAATTAGAGATCTATTGTATTTTCTAGTGTGGCCTTCTGTCCCATGGAACAAACACACCCAGGGGTCAACCTTAACCTCACTACCCATTATCTCCTGTATGATCTTTATCACCTCCTGCCAGAATTTTTTTATGGTTGGACACTCCCACCATAGGTGGGCCATCGTTCCCCTAATCGCGCACCCCCTCCAACAGTTTCCGGAAGTTTCCGGTTGAAGCTTATTTATTCTATCTGGTGTCATGTACCATCTGGCAAGGCATTTGAAATTTGCTTCTATCATTCTCATGTCCACTGCTGAATTATGTGTTGCGTTAAAAATGGCCTCCATTGGGGTGCCCTTCCCCTCTCACTCTTTGGGAGATGCCACCTTTTTAAAATGGTCTCGTTTGCACGTCTGCTGTATCCCATGCAGACCATACCCCTATTACTGAGGCACTCAGATGTACAGAAACTTCAGAGGGCACTGACAGCCTTCCTATGGTCGGGCAAAAAACCGCGCATTGCGCTTCAAAAATTATGTCTCCCGAAGGGCGAGGGGGGGGCAGGGCTCCCTAACATTCGCTTCTATAACTTAGCTTGTTTACTCAGACAGGGCCTAGATTGGTTAACGGGAAGTTCCAAATATTCTAATCACGACCTGGAAGATTCTATGGCTTGCCCCTACAATCTTACAGGCATCCTCCACTCTAATCCTAACAACCTGCCTTGTCACCTCAAAACTAGCATACTTTTCAGAGATACTGTCATCGCCTGGAGAGAGGTCAGAAAATTACTTGGACTCCCCTCTAGCATTTCTAAACACCTGGCAATACAAGGCAACCCTATGTTCATACCTTCTACTCTACATAAAGCCTATACCCAATGGCAATCCAGAGGCCTCATAAAGATAACTTCAATGTACCAAGATAAGCCATGTTCATTCAAGCCGTACCAAACCTTGATGCGAGAATTCTCCCTGCGGACAAATCACAGCTTCTACTATCACCAACTTACGGATTTCCTGAGAACATGCTGTGCTCCTGATTCGGACCCCTTTAAACCATCCTTTATTGACAACATAATACAAAGCAAAGAATACTCTATCTCCACCATCTACTCTCATCTCATCCAACACCAATCGCGGAAATATTGCCTCGCACCCTTCCAAAAGTGGTCTCACCTCCTGGGGGATGAAGACCTACCCGACAAAATCCTTGACGGATATAGGCTCACACGTAAGCTTACAATTTCTGAGACCTGGCGTGAGACCCAATTTAAGATCATCCACAGAGCATACTTCCCTTTCCGTTTTAACAAAGAAGACCCGTCTCAAGCGCTTTGCCCATGGTGCTCGCTGCCAAGACCCACACTGCTACACAGGCTCTGGGAATGTCCTGTTGTTACCAACTATTGGAATGATGTGATTGCCTACATCAACAAAATCAGTCATATCAACCTTCACAGAGACTGCCTACTATGCCTATTCAGCATTACGCCTTCAGCCTCCTCCTCGTCCTCACTGGACTCTCCTAACATACCACACTGGGCTCATATCTGTCTTCTTGTAGCCCGCAGGACGATCATGTCCCACTGGATTACGACATCACCGCCTAGTCTACCTGCGGTTATAAAAGCTCTGACATCATTATTTTATTTGGAAAGATTGGATCTCATCACGTCAAGCCTCCGATTTACCCCACGATTTTTCAAACGATGGAGAAGGTTTCTAGAAGCCACATTTCCTCAGCGGACTATCCAAGACATAATGCATCCATTTCGTTACACAGAGTGGTACCTGACAAGAGATATTTCTAACTCGCTTGGAAAACTTAAACTACCTCCAGTGTCAGACCCTTCTTCATTTAAACCACCTTAAGCTGTCTAAGCTGTCTACATCCGCCTACAGCTCCTTAACATCCACCAACTTCATATATTCAGCCATGGGACTTTCTTCACCCGAACAAATTGTCTTGACCAAACCATAATGTAGGTTATTTAGTTAGACATGTTTAAAAGTTGCCTCCATTCCCTAAAGGTACAAAAGTTACGATAGACCAGATTTGGCAATTCCTGCCTAATGTTAGTGATAGGCCGGTAAGCGTGACTTGCATTTCCCCTTCCCCCTTCCTTCCCCCTTCCCTCTCCCCCTTCTTCCCTATAATTGTCTTTAGATATAATAGCCAATATGTATCAAGAACAGCTGTATATCTCTGCCTTATACTTGCATTGTAAAATGTTGTCTATGTAAATACTTTGAAAAATTCAATAAATATTTTTCAAAAAAAAAAAAAAAAAAATGGCCTCCAAAGTCACTCCGCTAGATGCAGTTCCCAGTTCGGATTCCTATTTAATGCAGTATGACGGTTCCACTGCTTCCCCCTCAACCCGCAATAACTTATATAGTTCTGTTATGTTCCTTATTGTTCTATTCTTCAGGAATAATCTCTCCAATGGCCTGAGGTTCTTCTTATCTCTAATGGGACCGGGGAGGCTTTTAATAAAGTACGCAAGCTGGTTATATCGTCACATGTCTATTTTCATGTCCTTGAGCAGGTCTAACTCCTGAAAAGTGACAATTTTACCATTTTCCATTATATCTATCAATTGTGTGTCCTTATTTTTTATCCAATTCCCTCCCACTTCCCTCATCCCTGGCTGAAAAAAACTCATTATCTTTTAAATAAATAAATGGCGAGTTAAACTCCCATGCATTTTGTTTGTGTAACTGATCCCATATCTTCAAAGTGTATCTTGTTATATTGTGTGCCTTGGGGCCTAAATTCCTCAAGTGTGGGGGATTCCAAATTAATTGGTGTAGTTTTGCATTACTCAAATCTTTTTCTAAATTTACCCATCTTTTATCTATCAATTCCTTTCCCCAATCTATTACCCGTGATAATACTATCGCTCTGTGATATTTTTTAAAGTCTGGAAGAGCCAGACCACCCTGTGCTTTACCCCTGGTCAGGACTTTGAAAGCAATCCGTGGCTTCTTATTTTTCTATATAAATCTAGAGATAATATTATTTAATACCCTGAAAAAGGTCTGCGCTAATGGGATTGGGAGTAGCGGCATTTTATAAAGGATCTTCGGGGCCAGGGTCATTTTACCCGTATTTACTCGACCGATCCAAGAGATTGGAAGATGCATACTTTTTTTAGTTTCCTGCTGGATCTCCTCAAGGAGTGGGATATAGTTTAAGAGATACAATTTCCTTTGGGAATTTGCTAAAGTAACTCCCAGATAACTAATTTTTTTACTCCACGGAAAATTGAATATTTCCTTAAGTTTAATTACTTCTTGTCTATCAACGTTGATATTTAAAACAACTGACTTACTAAGGTTAACCCTATAATTTGATAGCTCTCCGTATCTCCTTCTCCGTATCTCCTTAGGGTAGCAAGTAAGTTGGGGATCGAGATTCTCGGCTTGACAATGTAGAACAATATATCGTCGGCAAAAGCCGAAAGCTTGTGTTCGTCACTACCCACTACGCAACCGCCTATGTCCGGGTTCTTGTAGATCGAGGCCAAACAGGACTCCAGGGTCAGGACAAACAGGAGGGGGGACAGGGAACACCCCTGCCTGGTCCCGTTTTCCATTTTAAACTCCGCCGACGGTGTCCCATTTACTCTAACAAATGCAGAGGGAGATTTATACAGTGCATTAATCCAGTTTAGCATAGAATCACCCAGACCGACTGCCCTCAACGTCCTCAGCATGAACCCCCAGTCTGCTCTGTCAAAGGCTTTCTCAGCGTCAATTGACAGAAGCAGACCGGGGGTCCCATTCGCTTTTATCGCATCCATAACCAGGAGCGACCTGACGCCATTGTTCCTCCCCTCTCTCCCAGGCACAAAACCTGTCTGATCTGGATGGATCCAATACGACATTTTGTCCTTTAATCTACTGGCTAATACCTTGGCGTATAATTTGA
Organism: Aquarana catesbeiana; assembly: GCF_042186555.1. Taxonomy (NCBI): domain Eukaryota; kingdom Metazoa; phylum Chordata; class Amphibia; order Anura; family Ranidae; genus Aquarana; species Aquarana catesbeiana. The sequence continues at coordinate 784,415,403 of NC_133324.1, read as the reverse complement.
TATCTGCGTTCAGCAGTGCTATTGGCCTATAGCTCGAACACAGTGAGCTATCTTTCCCTTCCTTAGGCATTAATGTTACTGACGCAGTCAGTGCCCCCCTCACATAACTTTTCCTGACCCCCCAACCCATTCCAAATCTGGCAAAGCTTAGGAATCAAAGACTCCTTAAATTTTTTATAAAAATAGATTGTGAAGCCATCTGGCCCTGGACTTTTACCAGAGGAAGAAGCTTTCAAGGCCCTCTCGATCTCTTCAACAGTGATCGGCTCATCCAGTTCTTTTGCAACACTATCCGGGAGACTTGGTAAACCTGCCTCCTTTATAAACTCATCCATCTTATCCTCTCTTTCCATCGTACCTATCCCACCTTGCCTAACCTTATAAAGGGATGCATAATAACTTCAAAACTCTTCAGCTATGTCTCTGGAAGTATATTTCAGTACCCCAGTTATGCAACTTGTGCCCAATTTTTTTTAATAGCTTCCCACTTACTCCCTGTACTCTGGCTGTACTATCCATATTTGGATCTATGCAGAAATTGAGATCTCCTGCCAGAATCACCTCCCCTGCCCTAAAATCCATCAACTTTTTCAGGACCTGGGACAGGTATTCAATTGGATTTTTATTAGGGCAGTATATATTTGCCAGAGTAAAAATCCTTTCTCCAACCCTCACCTTCAAAAAGAGGTAGCGACCCTCCAAATCTGCGCTCCTCTCCAAGAGTGCAAACTTGGTCTTTTTGGAGAACCCAATTGCCACCCCTTTGGCCCTCTTTATCAGAGAATCACTATAGAACCAATTAGGGAAGCAGTTGGAGAACAATCTAATGTGTGTGTCCTGTGAAAGGTGGATCTCTTGTAGAAACACCACATCTGCATTGAGGTGCTCCAATTCTCTTAGAACCTTGTGTCTCTTGTGTGGGGAATTCAACCCTTTTACGTTATAAGTTAAGCAAGTGAACTCTGTCATTCATTCTTTGGGTAAAACTTCATTGCAATGACGAATGCAGCACTTTGGACTCCTCTACGGAAACTCTGCAGGACCAGATCCCACCCCCCCAAACCCCCCCACATCCCAAACCCACCTCCCCAACCCCACCATCCGCCCCCCCCCCCGGTATTTCAATCTAACTGTTCTACCAGCTTTCGCTACATTCAGCGATGTAGGGAACCCCCAGCTATATTTTAGGTTCGCTTTCCTCAGTAGGGCATCACTTACTGCTGCAGTACCAGCCGACTTCTCAGGTTAGACTTCGCTGGAAAACTCCAGCCCACCACCGACCCTGGCGAAACCTTGGCTGTATTTAGGGGCAGGGAAAGTAGCCTCCGGCAAAGTGGTACCACATGCTGCTTTTTTATTTTTATTTTTTTGGGGTACCATACAACTGATGGTATAGCTAGGGTGGCAGCTCCAACCAAACCACAATCTGGAGGGAGGTGGGGGAAAGTCCGGGCGGCTCAGGGACGGCTCCAGGAGTTCCTCACCCCTGAAACAGGTCCAGTGAGGCAGGGGGAGAGGGGGAAGGAGAGCGCACTTGACCTGCACGCAGCTCCCGGGAAAGCCCGGGTTCCTTGGTTGCTCCGGTCCCCCTACCTAGATTTCCGGCAAGGCAGTCGGCTCCCCGCTACGCGTGTGGCTGTTTTTTTCTCCCATCTCGAGCGGATTAGCCGCTTGCTTCCACAGCGCCGCCGTCAGGCCCCTCCCCCTCCTCGTGTGCATCACATCCCGCACAGCTGACCGTGACTTTGGGAACTCTAATGAAAAAGGGATACTGATGTAGAGGGGAACTCTGGGGACCCTGATATAAGGGGGTAGTACTGCTGTTCTACCACAACAAAATCATGTGGCACAGAGCCATATAACTGCATTAGTTACATCCAGTGGAGGCAATACCCATTAAAAGTGATATGCTGTTTAAGTTTTGCTGTGGCATGTATACAGCCATAAGCAAGAGTTAGTGTAAAGGTATGGGGCGGTAACACCATGGCTCAACCGCCTGGTTTTACTACCCCCTGGCTGCACCTGGGAATGAAGCCTTACTCCCTCAGAGCCACACAAGGCCCCCTGAATAAAGGCACCCCACAGAGCCCCTACCCTTCCAGCTCTCCTCCCTCTTCAAACCACCACCAAATCAGTCCATAGACTCGCACCACATTTTTCATTTCAATGACACCACAGAAACTGGACCATTTTTCCTTCCATTAATACCACACGTGCAGGGGCATTTTTCCCTCACACTGATGCTGGGGCATTTTTTTCTACACCATTGTGAGCCCCATATTTAATTGCAGGATAGAATGTGTATCACTATTAAACTGCACGTATCGCAATTTATCACACCCCACCTGTTATTCCACCTTGAGGCAGGGGGGTTGGGGGGCGCCGATTGGCATCTTCACCCTGGGCACTGGATGACCTTGTCCTGGCACTGCAGGACAGAGTCCATTTCTGGCTAAATCCATGATGGCTGTATTCAGGTTTGGCATCTTTGGAGTGGACTGCAAGTCCCATCAATTCCTTCAGGCTGTAGCAGGATCCTGAGGGCAGATGTGCATTCACTGTCACTTCAGACTCACCATATTCAGCAGTCCAACAGGACGGAGTTGCGCAAAGGCACCAGCAGCCACCACAGACTTTATTTACCTTCTTACTTGCTTGTTCTTGCTCTCTCTCTCTGAATCAGACCCCTGTCCCATTTATATTCAGCACAAGCCCAGTGGGTAAGACCCAAGAAAGCCCCCCAAGAAAGAACAGGAAAACTTAACACTAAACCTCCTGACTAGGACAAAGTAAACTCTCCCTGCCTACAGACACATTTCTTCTTCCTTGATATTGATTTTTTCATCCTTCATTCACTCACTAGACAAAAATCACTGAAAAACATTGGTATGAAGTTGGTATAGTATAGACGTAAAGCCACATTTTTAGAAACGTGAATGGTGCTTCTAAACAGTCAATCATGTTTGGATTAGACTTTTAATGTGCAATACTTGACCATAGTTGTAATATTCCTGACGTTTTAATGTCTGCAACTTGTCTCAACTTCTCTTCCGATCACTCATAACTGATATGCTTTTGATATGTTGTGTTGATAGTTTATTATGCTACTGTACCTTGCTTGTTTTTTGGGGGATATTTTATTTGTATTCTTGTAACTTCTTACCATACCCAGATTCCGTCCACCTAGTGCTTCAGTCATAACTGTTTACCAGTATGTGTCATCTGTCTTTTCCGGAAAGACGTTTTCAAATTTCAGGGGTGTCCAATCCAAAATCCCCTTCCATCACATTGAGTTAAGTGTATATGAGTAATTGAGGTGGGAAGAAGGTGACAAGGTGAGGGGAAAAAGGTGTTTAATGGAACTTTTTCATTGCTTAAACAACCTAATATTTTAGAATAATACAAGTAAAAAGGCGCAAAGCACAGTTACCTTGAAAGTAAAACCGATTAGTCCAGAAACTGAAAACTGTAAAAATGCATGTGTAAGTTCATGCATATATACTGGGAGTATATACAAGAGGTCAGTCAGGGCGGCCACCAAAGGAACCAAAAGCAGGGTCCAGCAAGCTAAAACAACAACAAGGAGAGGGGCGCCTCTGAGTATAAATCATAAATACATTTTATTAAAACAACAATATCCACTCACATGGAAGTTGGAGAAGTTGCATTAGGGTCGGTTGGCTGGGCTGGAGAGATGCGGTGGAACTACAGGTCACAGCGGTTCCTGCAGGGCATGCCAGGTCCAAAGAGGATTAGTTCTTGCAGCCAGGTTCAGTCTCTTGCAGCGAACAGTCCAACACAAATCCTGCTGGGTTGGGAGCCAGGTTATGTCCCAGATGCACAGATAGGGGTTCCAGGGAAGGAAGGGAGAGATGTGTAGGACGCCAGAGCATCCGTTCAGCCATGCTGCTGCTCACTGATAGAATGGTGTGAAGCCTCTAGGAAGGGAAAAAGGCCGGCCGAGCCGAAGATCTCAAACGAGGCTTGGAGAGCAAGTACAGCGTGGCGCCCGGTGATGACGTCACACGCATGCAACGCGTTTCAGAATAGGCTTGCCATTGGTGGACGAATGGCCGCATTCCTTTGTCATGCTTGACAAAGGAATGCGGCCATTCGTCCACCAATGGCAAGCCTATTCTGAAACGCGTCACATGCGTGTGACGTCATCACCGGGCGCCACGCTGTACTTGCTCTCCAAGCCTCGTTTGAGATCTTCGGCTCGGCCGGCCTTTTTCCCTTCCTAGAGGCTTCACACCATTCTATCAGTGAGCAGCAGCACGGCTGAACGGATGCTCTGGCGTCCTACACATCTCTCCCTTCCTTCCCTGGAACCCCTATCTGTGCATCTGGGACATAACCTGGCTCCCAACCCAGCAGGATTTGTGTTGGACTGTTCGCTGCAAGAGACTGAACCTGGCTGCAAGAACTAATCCTCTTTGGACCTGGCATGCCCTGCAGGAACCGCTGTGACCTGTAGTTCCACCACATCTCTCCAGCCCAGCCAACCGACCCTAATGCAACTTCTCCAACTTCCATGTGAGTGGATATTGTTGTTTTAATAAAATGTATTTATGATTTATACTCAGAGGCGCCCCTCTCCTTGTTGTTGTAATATTTTAGAATGCATGTTTAGATTTAGATTTTTTAGATTATTTTAAAGATTTATTTGAAATTGCCATATCTTTTTGCATAGAAACCTTATATAGTTCCCAATACAAATTGGAGAATTATTACTTCTAATGTGTCTGGGAGAGCACCAGTGACATATTTTGTATAGAACGTATCATTGAATAAAATATACAGCAAGAATTAAATTGCGTTATCTTATTGCATAGCTGAGCTAAAAAAATTCAGCGCAGAACAGCTGCAATGAAATAGCAAAAATTAAAGGAAATTTTCATGCCAAGAAGTGTTGAAATAATGTATCTTAGGGCAGAACTTAAACAAAATCTACGACCACCATTGATTTGTTCCTAATTCAACATAAATACATGAATAAAAAGAACTGTCCTAGGCTTCTGTCTCCTCATACTTTACCCATTCTTTTGCTCTTTCTTTGTGAAAGAAAAAGAGATATGCATGAGTTGAACTCCATATTTATAGAGTATATGTTTTCCTTGTGCTCCCCTTGGTTTCCTTTTTTCAGGTATCACTAGGTCTCATTAATTCTTATACAGTAAAAAAATAAAATATATATATTTTTTAATCGCCTGCAAGATATTGCATTTCTGGTTTCTGTGTTTAATATTAAGAGCTAAATAGTAAACATTGACATTTGTATATGAATCCTGTATCTTAGGAAAAAGGATGAGAATCAAGATTGGAGTGATGCAGGGTTCACCCTAAATTCTTGATTTTATTGGTTCACAGACTAATTTGGCAGCAGATAGTCATTCATTTAGTGGCTGTATTACTACTGCCATTAAGTGACAATTCCCCCCAATTAATTATGGAAGTTTATCATAGATGTGGATTAATCTGGCATAGCTGCCTGGTTGATGGCGCTGCTTTGATTGCTTCTCTGGAAAAGCATTCCTGTATTTATGATGCTGAACTTGCTATGTTAATGAAAGCGCTTGTAGAACACTCTTGTCAGGGGGTCACACTTATTCTGGTAATCAGTGCATGAGAGTGGGTGGTGTCAACTTGGCTACCTTGAAGATGCTTGCTTCGGTCATGGCTTGTGGGACTACTAAATTTCATTTTCCCTCTTTATTTGGACTCTTTCAGGATTTTTTGATCACACATTTACAATCTTTTACACACTTTTAGAGTATTGATGTTAATCTGCAATTACCATTTATGCACTAGAGCGCCATGTTGGGTATCAGAACCTATCAGGACACAGTGGATTGCGTGGTCTTTGCCTATGGCCCCGCGGGCTCTGTCTATGGCCCCACCTCCATTGGAACTGCAGTGCTGAGTAGTAAGCAGTAATGTGTGCACATGGGAAAGACTCCAGAGGGGAGAGGTAAGAGGATTTGCTGGCAGTATGTGTGCAGCTGGCTGGGCTTCCAGGATTACATTGTGGTAGGGCGACTAGCAGCTCAGAAATGGAAAGCAATGGGATGGGCTCTGCCTTTGGATCCACAGGCTCTGCCTATATGACCCTGTCCTCATTGGAACTGCAGTGCTAAGAAGTCAGCAGAATTGTGTGTGTGCACGTGGGAAGGAGTCCAGAGGGGAGAGGTAAGAGGAGACTGGTCGGGGACAAAGTGAAGGAGAGAAGGGGAGAGCAACACACAGACAACAGACAGCAAGACTGCTGACTAGGAACACATAAGGCAGAGAAAACATGGGGTCTCACCTCAGGGCAGGCTGGTGGGATCCATGGTAATCACTGCTTTTATGTCTCTCCTGACAGAAAATGCTGCTGGGACCCCCTTGGCTCTAAGACATCTCCTCTGATATCGGTGGTCTGTGCTGTCACTGTCATTCATGGATATTCATTTATCGTGGATGAGTGAGCTGATAAATTAGCTTTCTGTACTGCTTAGCAACAATTCTCCATCTGCTGTGGATGGAGGAGATGGTAGGAAAGTTGCATTGTTGTGCAGTTTCAGTTAATTTCTCCTATGAGGAGTGCACTTCTATCATTATCTCTCCTGTTATTAGCTGCACTTTGAAAATCTAAATTTAGAGAAGCCTGACAATGGTAACCCCCCCCCCCACCACCGCCACCACCCCACCACCAACACCTCCAACTCCACCTGGAAAGGACTCAGGAAGTGCTGAAGGTCCACGGGTTAAGGGGACGCAAATTACTTGCACTTGTACTCAGTGCTGTTTTTTTTTTCTAGGGCAAAATAAATAAATACTGTAAATGAATGCACGTTTTTGCAGGTAAAAAAAAAAAATGTGCATTTTGTAAGGATATTTTAGCTTGCTATCCACCATTTTAAAAGACTGTATCCATTTTAGAATGATATGTATATGTGACGTTTATGAAAAGTTAAGTTTCAATTTCTTATAAATGGTTTGATTTCCCCGAAATGATGTATGAAGCTTTTTCCTGTTGTTAGTTTCTATATGAGTTATTAATGTTCTATTTTTACTTGTTTTAAACATCTTGCATGTCTGTAACTTTATAAAACATGTAGGTGTGAGCGCTATGTTCAATATAGTCAGAAACCAGTTATGGCCCCCAAGGAATCTGATTACAAATAGTTGAAAATGAATGGGGCGATTAGATGATGTACGACTAATATCATGAAATAACAATCTAAAACTATAAAATTATATAGGTAATCGAATAACAAACTATAGACTGTTGGAGTCCAAACAGAAACTAGGTTAAAGTCCAATAAAGCAGTTGTAGAAGGCAGCCCTGTTGGTAAGAAGGAAGCAATCCTCTGGAAACTGTAGAAGAAGAACAACAATGGCGCCACTCTAAGTGCAGTATTAAAAAAGGAATTTAATGAATCTTTAAAAACAGGTACTCACAAAGGTACATGTATTCAGGCATGTATATGTTGGACAGGTAGTGTCAGGTGTCCCTGGGGTATAATCCGGTCACCTCCTCAGATGACGTTCCACTTTGGAGACAGGCTGCGCTGCTGTATGGACGGCAGATCCGGCCGCTGGAACGCACTGTGTGATCTGGGGGAGCGAAGGCACTTCCGGGTCCATGCAGGGGTAGTGAATAGGCCTATTCGCTACCCCTGCATGGACCCGGAAGTGCCTTCGCTCCCCCAGATCACACAGTGCGTTCCAGCGGCCGGATCTGCCGTCCATACAGCAGCGCAGCCTGTCTCCAAAGCGGAACGACATCTGAGGAGGTGACCGGATTATACCCCAGGGACACCTGACACTACCTGTCCAACATATACATGCCTGAATACATGTACCTTTGTGAGTACCTGTTTTTAAAGATTCATTAAAATCCTTTTTTAATACTGCACTTAGAGTGGCGCCATTGTTGTTCTTCTTCTACAATGTCTGTAACTTTACCATATATTAATGAAAGGGTTGGACTTTTGTTGTGATGTCATTTTGGTTATGTAATTGAAATACGGAAATAAAATGACCAGATCATTCTGAGAGCTGCATGTCTTGTATGCGTGTCATAATTTCCATCGGAATGATCTCCAGATCTGAATGGGTTTGAAGGAACACTGGGTTTGAAGGCAGGATATCATACGAGGGTTCACTTGCTTTTAGAACATACTTATACCCCATCACATATATTTTTTTTTTTTTTCCCAGGAGACTGCAGAGCATTGTACCTGCAATCAGCGGATCACAGGTGCAATGTCAGGCTCCTGCAGACACATGCTACAGCTTTCTACCCATACCTCTGTACAGGCTTTCTATTTTCTTTCACTGAAAACTACAAGCTGCCTACTGTACTAGAAAACGGTACTTGTAGTTTATTCATTCATAGATTCCTGAGGTGAACTTATCAATAAAAGCAAATGTTTGAAGTTGGCTTTAAGAATTTGCAATTTTTTATCACTATTAGGGATGGTCCCTATTAGGGATGGGGAATTCATGGCCAATTTGAGCACTGCGGACTGCCCCATAATGCACTGCAAGATCGCAGTGGCGTGGGCCCCCCCCAAAATCCATACCAGACCCTTATTTGAAGAAGCAGCCTGGCAGGCAAGGAAAGGGGGGGGGAGAGCGAATGCCCCCTCCTGTACCATACCAGGCCGCTTGCCCTCAATATGGGGGGGTGCTTTGGGGTCCCCCCAAAGCACCTTGTCCCCATGTTGATGGGGCATGGGCCTCTTTCCGACAACCCTGGCTATTGGTTATCAGGGTCTACGGACGGGGGTCTTATCGGAATCTGGAAGCCCCCCATGTGAATGGTCATCAGGTACATTGTATGTACCCTTACCCATTCACCAAACAAAGTGTCAAAAAGTAAAAACCACAACAGACACTTTTTGACAATTCCTTTATTTTAAAAAAAAAAAGTGTCCTGCGATGCCCATCCATCTTCAATCACGCCACCTGATGGACCCAAAAAATAGAAAAAAAAAAGAGCTCTGCCTCGATGGGAAGCATCCTGGTGACTGCTGTCTCTTGGCTGTGACAGCTGTTATAGAGGCAAGGGCGGGGCCACCCAGTGATGTAACCGAGTGATCCCGTCCCTTTCTGACATCATGTGACGCCGGGTGGGGTCATCTGATTACATCAGCGAGTGGCCCGCCCTTACCTATATAACAGCTGTCAAAGCCAAAAGATACCCAATACCCATTCACATAGAGGGGGTGGGATCTGGGGCCCCCTTGTTAAAGGGGCTTCCAGATTCTGATAAGCCCCCCACCCACAGACCTTGACAATCAGTTGGCTAGGGTTGTTTTGAAGAGGCCCTTGTCCCCATCAACATGTTGAGGGCAAGTGGCCTGGTATGGTTCAGGAGGGGAAACACGCTCGCTCATCCCCCTTTCCTGGCCTGCCAGGCTGCTTGCTCAGATAAGGGTCTGTTATGGATTTTGGGGGGACCCCACACCAATTTTTTTTTTAATTTTGGGTGGAGTTTCCCTTAAAATCCATACCAGACCCAAAGGGCCTGGTATGGACTGGGGAGGGGAAACCCACACTGATTTTTTCCTTGAATTTTCATCTATATTGCTGGGAGCGGGCAATACATTACAGCCACAAGCAAGTTTGTATTAAAATTTTCTTTAGAAATGTCATTTTGCTGTGGCACTGTTCTACACATTGCACAGATGCTTCACTTTACAGGCAGACTAAGGGGACCCCCCAGGCACAATATTTAAAGGAATATTTCATTTTTTTGGTTCACTTTAAGCATTATTAAAATCGCTGATCCTGAAAAAACGGTTGTTTAAAATTTTTTTTTTGCATTAATACATATCCCCTAGGGCAGTACCCAGGTCCCCAAACACTTTTTTGGCAATAACTTGCATATAAGCCTTTAAAATTAGCACTTTTGATTTTTCATGTTTGTGTCCCATAGACTAGGGTTCACATGTTCGCTCAAACTTTATGCCTGTTTGTATGTTCTGGTGCGAACCGAACCAGCAGGGTGTTTGGCTCATCCCTAATCACTATATCCCAGCAGAAAAACTCAGATTGATTTCATGTTGTAATGTACAAATACCAATTAGATAACATGGTGATATGAACTAAATTAAGTTTGCTAAATAAAGCTAATGGTTTGAAAATTCTGAGTTGTGTTGTTTCTGGTGTCTGCCAAGAGGTAGCTTAATTTTCCATATGCTGCTCTCCTCTGCTGCTGCTATAAGCCTTTATCAAAGAACTATCTTCAAACCACAACTTTATAATCTTTTCTTACCCTGGTGGAGAAAAATCTACATATTCCAATGTTTCTCAAAAGCCTGTTGTGAAGTATTACAAACTTACAAACTCTCTTTATAATAAGACATGCATACAGCTTCAGAATATATTGCCAGAGGAAATCCACATGCAAAGATTAACTTAACTGTCTGTAACCCCCCAAAAATATTATTTTGTTTCTATTGTATAGAGAGATGTGTACACAAATAGAGCATGACTGGTAGATTTTAAGCTAACAAAACCTCCTAATCATTTTATATTTCCTAAAAATCTTACTAAAAACTGAAAGAGATGTGAGTCAAACTAGAGCTGAACTTGGCAGCAACCTGTGCTTATAAAAAAAAGCTTGGAGTCACAGAATTTGCAGATATTTTTCTGAATGTTATAGTTGGAAGAGCAACTGGAAATGTATAATTTTCTGAATATAGTTAATGAGACTCTCTACTCACCATGACTGGATTGGCTCTGGAGGGGCCGTAGATGCATCAACCCTAAGGTTAAATGAACCATCTGCATTTGGTAGTATTTTTATAATAAAAAGAGAGGGCTTCCAAACATAGTCTGCATGAGTGCATGACGGAGGGGACCTATGTTCCTACATTCCTGTTCAAACAAGGTTCCTATAGAAGAGGGCAGGGTTTAAGATAAATAAATAAATACCATAGCAATATATATATATATATATATATATATATATATATATATATATATAGTATTTGCACAATTCAATATTGATTGTTATGATATATATATATATATATATATATATATATATATATATATATATATATATATATATATATATATATATATATATATATATATATATATATATATATATATATATATATATATATATATATATATATATATATCATAACAATCAATATTGAATTGTGCAAATACTTAAAAAGTGCTAGTTCATATGTGAACCATAAATAAACCATAGGTGCTAGTACATATGTAAACCATGAATAAATACATCTATCAATAAATACATTTGTTGATTTATTGATTGATTGATTTATTCATGGTTTACATATGCACTAGCACCTGTGTTTTTTTTAAGGTTCATACATGCACTAGCACTTTTTAGGTATTTTGACAATTTAATATTTTTTATTGTATTGATTTATTTCTTCTTTTGTACATGCATAAGCTAATATATAGGAACCACACCTGTTTATAAAAACAGTTATTTCAGTTTCCTGTATTCAAACATGCAGTGTGCTGCATCTAAACATACACCAAGCACAAAAACTATCTCTTCATATAAAAGGATTTAAGATAATGAGATAATTTGATGAATTGCAATGGGTCCAGAGAAGCAAAAGTTGGATCAGTTGACATGAGAGATCACAAAAGCCAGCTGTGATTAAATATATAATGTATAGCACAGTGTCTCTTCTCATGACAAAGAGTTCCGAATGTAGCATTGTCTTGGTAGGAGGGAAAATTAAAACTTCCTAAAATTAGAAAAAGGGGTGAGGGTGAAGGAGAGAGTTTAAATGTTTCAAACTCACTATTGCAAGCACACCAGGTGGGGTCTATGGTAGGATACTTAGACAAAGAAGAAAATGGAAGAACTGTCCAGGTGGAGGAGAACTGTCCAGGAAAGTACGCTCAGGGGAATGAGGGAAGTAATTTGTTCTACATAAATGCATTGTTTCAAAGGAGTGTGTTGATTCCAATCCAATGCCAGGTAAGCTGTGAAGCCAGGTAGTACAGGCAGGCATCTGGGAGGGACATGCCTCTGGATGTTTTAGGCCTGCTTAATATGGTGTGTTTAATAGGTGCTGATTTAGAGGTCCATATGAAGTTATTTCAAATTCCCTGGAGTGTCCTGAAAAAAGTAGAGGGATAGCAGTTGGTACACTTTATAATAGGTCATCCAAACACTTCTCTTGGATGCACAGATATAATATTGTCAAACAGAAACTTTTCAGAATGAAGGGAGAAGTGGTGTGAAATTAAGATTATGAATTAAGAAAGAGGCAGCTGAATACCAATTACTAAATGTAAGAAAAAGCCCATTTGAAAGAAACGTTAGTTTCAAACGTTTCAACTTTCAAAAGCTGAGCTAGGGAGGGTCAGATTAAGTGCTTCTGATTTTTGTTTTTTATGTAAAATGCATAGGTCACTGAATAGTTTGATTTTGGGCAGTAGGTTAAGTACCATGATGGCTGGTTGGGTTAAGAAAAAGAGAAGGTCACCCGTTTTTTTTTGGCACCTGTTGATAAAATCACCTTCAACAGGGTCAAGTGGAAATGCTTATTGCCCATATGATACTATCTCTAGCCTCTCTTGTAGGCAAAGAGCCAACCTGGTCAAAGTCTATTATGTTTGAGAGTTGGGGGACCAGATAAGTAGCAAGAATTTTTATGAAGAATTTTAAGTCCACATTCAAAAATGAAATGGGTCTGTAACTGTGAGTCTTTCTCTTTTTTTTATGAATTACTGAGATTGTGGTTCTTGATAAGGCTTCTGGTTGTAATGAAGATGATTGGGACAAGGAGCTGAAAGCATTCACAGAGTATGGAGCCAGGCAATTCTGAAATAATTTATAATAGAACAGAGTGAAACCGTCTGAGCCTGGGGATTTACTAGTGCAAATGATCACTTGAACAAGTTCTGCTTGAGTTATGGGTTTTTCTAGGGTTTCATAGACAGTGAAAGTGAGGCAATGGACGCATACCAAGTAAACTAAATGTAGCAGCAATATCTCAGAGGTTTTAGAGCCATCTGATTTCTGAATAGTCTCTCTTGAATGACTCTCTGTTGTCAAAGGGCACTGGCCAGAGACTTTTCACATTGGCTATCATACTTCTAAAAATCACTTCTACATTTAGGCAGTGTGGTCTTGGCACCAGCAAGGCAGACACTCATCCAAGCCCCTGATACTATCATCTACTGACAAATGCATAGGGCGGAGCCTGACATGACATCATCGCATATACCATATCTCACAAAAGTGAGTACACCCCTCACATTTTTGTAGATATTTTATTATATCTTTTCATGTGACAACACTGACGAAATTACACTGTGCAACAGTGTAAATTTGCTGTCCCCTCAAAATAACTCACACAGCCATTAATGTCTAATCGCTGGCAAAAAAAGTTAGTACACCCCTAAGTGAAAATGTCCAAACTGGGCCCAAAGTGTCAATATTTTGTGTGGCCACCAATATTTTACAGTACTTCCTTTACCCTCTTGGGCATGGAGTTCACCAGAGCTTCACAGGTTGCCACTGGAGTCCTCTTCCACTCTTCCATGATGACATCACGGAGCTGGTGGATGTTAGAGACCTTGCTCTCCTCCACCTTCCATTTGAGGATGCCCCACAGATGCTCAATAGTGTTTAGGTCTGGAGGTATGCTTGGCCAGTCCATTATATTTACCTACAGCTTCTTTAGCAAGGCAGTGGTCGTCTTGGAGGTGTGTTTGGTGTCGTTATCATGTTGGAATATTGTCCTGCGGCCCAGCCTCCGAAGGAAGGGGATCATGCTTTGCTTCAGTATGTTACAGTACATGTTGGCATTCATGGTTCCCTCAATGAACTGTAGCACCCCAGTGCTAGCAGCACTTATGCAGCCCAAGACCATGACACTCCCACCACCATGCTTGACTGTAGGCAAGACAGACTTGTCTTTGTACTCCTCACCTTGTTGCCGCCACACACGCTTGATACTGTCTGAACCAAATAAGTTTATCTTGGTCTCATCAGACCATAGGACATGGTTCCAGTAATCCATGTCCTTAGTCTGCTTGTCTTTAGCAAACTGTTTGCGGGCTTTCTTGTGCATCATCTTTAGAAGAGGATTTCTTCTGGGACGACAGCCATGCAGACCAATTGGATCCAGTGTGCGGCATATAGTCTGAGCACTGACAGGCTGTCCCCTCCACCCCTTCAACCTCTGCAGCAGTGCTGGCAACACTCATATGTTTATTTCCCAAAGACAACCTCTGGATTTGACTGAGAATGGTTCGTGGAAGATTGACACATGGGAATTCTCCAATGGCACGTAGAAATTAGCCAATGTGAATGTGCATGCGTGGAAGAGCAAGAACAGCTGGGAGAGGTAATCTGCCAGTGCGCATGCACATACGTCAAAGTGCACACAATGCATGACAGATTCTGGTGCCCAGTGGCCTATTTAAAGCCACCAGCATGAGCCATTAGTTGCTGGATGATCTTCATCTTCCACTGTGAGTTCCTGTTTTCCTGTTCCTAATATTAATGGATTTCCTGTTACTGTCCCGGCTTGCCTTGACCTGTCTTGTCTGCATTCCTGGCTTTGACCCTTGGCTTGTTCCTGTGACTTTGCTTCTGCCTGCTGATCTGTGTTTGACCCACGGCTTGCCCTTCTGACTCCACTTCTTCCTGATTACCAGTGTATAGCAAGGAATGACACATGTATAGGAGTCTGATATGGCTGCACACCCTGATACAAATGTTTAAACGAAAGTGGATAATTCCCCATGGGGCTTTTTAGCAGCAAAATAGGAGTCAAAATAATTTTTCATAAAAATTATTCATTTTATTCATCAAGAGTCAATTGAACATCAATGTGATACAAAAGTTAAAATATGAGCTCTGGTGTACACAATACGAGACAGTTTGAACTATGAAGGGGAAGCAAACAGTGGATAATACCATGTGATATAACTGATAAACAATATACATCAGAGGGTACTCCCTCACAGTATTGATGAATTGTAATTGTACTATCCGATGTTTATGAAATGCCCCAATGCATTTCAACCCTAAGGATTATGGTCTTCTTCAGGGAATACATTTCTATAAATACATCAAAAAAGACATATATCTATATTACAGAATATCATATGTAAACACATTTCTTTATAAATAATCTTCTATTAGACTTGGCAATCACACTATATTTACCCCTTCCACCAAGACGGCTCGCTTATCCAGAGACTTCTCTTTGTTAAAAAGCACAGAAGGAGATAAAGAATTCCCCCAATGATGATCCCGAACCCTGCTTGGGAGTTGTGCTCACCTCTGCCCCAAGGGGAGAATGGCCCTGGCCCGTGAGGCTTACAAGTGGTCACAGGTAGTATGCTCCCCATAGGGGAAACTCAAGACCAAAACACCTGAAAATTATTGTAATTATAGTAATTAGTATGCTGCATACATATTAAATTGCTATTATAGCATGGGTTATAGAAATTAATTGTAGCAAAAAATAATACTGATAAAGGTAAAGGGTGATATTTCTAAATTTTTCTTTTATTATATTTATTAGCAAGGAAGGATCTCAAAATATATTGAGATTCCCTCCACAGTGCTGCCAAAAGCACAGAATTGCTTGTGTATTATTCCTAGATTATATATGTTATTAAACTTGTATATAAGCCTGGAAGGCTCAAATATGGCCGTCTGTGTCTGATAGGATTAATTATAATCATTTCCTAAATTGCATATTATATAATTAATAAAGAAGACTGGGTCAAATAGTAAAAGTGCAAGTGTGCAGTGTATGGAAAAACGAGGGGATACTTGGATTTTCTGTTACCCCTTCTAAGGTAAATCAAGAAGATGCAATATGTGACAAAAAAAAAAGAATCAAATGACTAAAACAAACTGCTCTTTACCTTTATGTGCTTTTTAACAAAGAGAAGTCTCTGGATAAGCGAGCCGTCTTGGTGGAAGGGGTAAATATAGTGTGATTGCCAAGTCTAATAGAAGATTATTTATAAAGAAATGTGTTTACATATGATATTCTGTAATATCGATATATGTCCTTTTTGATGTATTTATAGAAATGTAAGAACCCCCTGGAGAAGACCATAATCCTTAGGGTCGAAATGCATTGGGGCATTCCATAAACATCGGATAGTACAATTACAATTCATCAATACTGTGAGGGGGTACCCTCTGATGTATATTGTTTATCAGTTATATCACATGGTATTATCCACTGTTTGCTTCCCCTTCATAGTTCAAACTGTCTCGCATTGTGTACACCAGAGCTCATATTTTAACTTTTGTATCACATAGATGTTCAATTGTCTCTTGATGAATAAAATTAATCATTTTTATAAAAAATTATTTTGACTCCTATTTGCTGCTAAAAAGCCCCATGGGGAATTATCCACTTTCGATTACCAGTGTATGACCCTGCCTGATTCCTGACTCTGCTTCCTGCTTTTCACCTGGATGACCTTCTGTGCATGACTTCTGGCCTGGCTCCTGACCCTGCTACAGGCTCTCCCAGCTGCCAAGTCTCACCTGGTACTCCTGAGAGACTCCTGCCCATCAGTGCATCCTGCTCGTCAGCCGCCATCCAGCGGACATCCCATCAGCCTGTCGCAGCTGGCAACCCCTGCTTCTCTGAGCATAGCACTCTCTGTTACTGCCTTCAGGGGTGCTCCGCACTTAGCCACAAGGGAGGCCCTCTCAGAACTTCGGCCTCCGATCAGGTACGTGACACATGCTGAGCATGTGCACTCAACTTCTTTTTTTTTTGTTTCATATAGTTTTTATTAATAAGAAAAACCAAGCTGTTATCAGGTATACAAATGTAGTACAGTTAATGCAAGCATTCCAGCCAGTTACATGTTTTGGTATAAAGTTTTTGTAAAATGATAGAAATGTAAAGTTCAAATCAACAATTGAATGAACATGGAATAACTGTAGCTTATTAAGTATTTAAACATTAAAGAACACATCAGG
Source organism: Aquarana catesbeiana (assembly GCF_042186555.1). Classification (NCBI taxonomy): domain Eukaryota; kingdom Metazoa; phylum Chordata; class Amphibia; order Anura; family Ranidae; genus Aquarana; species Aquarana catesbeiana. Next base: position 784,398,434 of record NC_133324.1, on the reverse strand, counting down.
AGAGGTTAACAATATAGCTTATCATCGAATTTGAAAACAAATGGCTTGAAGCCAAAATCAGGTGGACCAATGTACGCCCACCCCCGACCCAAACACCCCCAGTGGGATCACGCTGTGCGAGGGGGGCGTAGGTATCAGGCTGTGTTGCATCAGTGTTGGTCCAAGAAATGAGTTGATTACCCTCTAAGCCTGGGATAATATGTAATGTAGCCCAGTATTGAAAGTGAGATATAAACTAGAGGGGGACAAGATTATGATTATACAAATGAGGGTGATTTAGTGTCGGATCAAAAAGGTTTGATTTGGTATGTAAGTTATAGTCGAAGAACTCTACATCAATGAATGGGGAGTGTATTCATAAGATGAGACATGATATAAGATATATATAGAAAAGAACATAGAAATGAATGAATATGAATATTAGTATGGCGAGAGTTTGTATTGCGGTAGCGTAGGGGAAGTGTGTGGAGGTTGGCAGTATATTCCCATGTAGTGGTCCAGTTACTAATTGTGAATTAGCTCTTGGAATTCAGAAGAGTCTCGGAAATGTACCCAACAGGCCCATGTTATATGGCATTTCTTTGGGTTATCTTTAGCTTGATGGATTAGATCTTCCATCTTGGCCACTTTCTCTATACGTTTAAGCTAGTCGGTCATTTTAGTGGGGTTAGTATTTCTCCAATACAACGGTATATATTGTTTAGCTGCGTTAATGAGGTGAAGCATAAGTGATTTATTATATGTGGATTGAGGCAGCGATGTGTGATGTAGCAAGTATTGAGCCAGGGTGAAGTCTAAGGGGTATGTTGTAATGTGGGTGATTGTGTTGTGTATTTTTTCCCAAAATGTTTTTATAAAGGTTTTATGTGTGTACAGTCCCACCAGATATGGAGAAGGGAACCCACCTCAGAGTTACATCTCTAGCACAGAGGGGATACCGTAGGATGGAATATGTGTATCTTTTTAGGGGTACGATACCATCTAGAGTACAGTTTGAAGCTATTTTCTTGTGCTAAAATATTGATGGATCCTTTATGTATATGATCGTAAATATTTTCCCAGTCCTCATTGGAGAGGTGTAAGTTAAGTTCACTCTCCCATCTCTGGTTGTTTGGGTTGGATTTATGATCAATCTCCCCAAATAAGAGTAAGTATACTGTGGAGATCATATGTCTTTGGGGTTCTGCACAGTTGCACAGTGCTTCAAAAGGGTTTTGTTCTCTGCACCATTGAGTGATGGGTCTGGTGTTGTTCAGAAAGTGTCGAATTTGTAGATATTTGTAAAAGGGAATTTTACGTTCTGGGAGGCTTGAGGAGAGAGAAGCAAAAGAAATTAGCGAATTATTGTGAAAAAGGTGGTGTGCTCTGAGTGTTTGAACAACGCTTGTGGGACTTAAGTCATATTCTGGGAGACCAGGAGGGAAGTCTGGGTTACCATCTAGAGGAGTTATCAGACTTGGTGAAGGGATCAAATGAAGTGAGTTACAGGTTTTCTGGAAGCAACGTAGTGTGGGGCCCGTTAGTGGGTGTGAAGAGTGTTCTTTCAGGACGGTTCTGATGTCAATCCATGGGATGTGGGAAAGAGGGACCTTAGCAAAGGAGTTCTCAATGTCAATCCAGTCCTTTGTGTGTAAGTGTATATGCCAGTCAATTATTCTTGTGAGGTGGCATGCCTCGTAGTATCTGTGAATATCTGGAAGGCTCAGTCCACCTTTCTGTTTGGGTAGGGTCATTCTATCCCAGCTTATTCTTGGGGATTGAGAGGACCAGATAAAGTTCCTACATATTCTCTTGTATGTTTTAAAGAAAGTAATTGGGAGGGTAATTGGGACCGTTTGAAAGATGTAGAGGACATGGGGTAAAATGTTCATCTTTAGGATGGCAATGCGCCCAAACCATGAAAACTGGCCTGATGACCATTTGTAAAGATCCTTCTGTATAGTTTGCAGTATGGGTAGATAGTTTCTTTCATAAAGCTCCTCCAGTTTAGAGAGGATTTGAATACCTAAGTATGTGAGAGCATGTGGTTCCCAACTAAAAGGAAAATTAGCTTGCCATTGAGTAACTAACGTTGATGGGAGAGAAATGTTGAGGGATTTAGATTTCAGAAAATTAATTTGCAAATTGGACAATTTACGAAAGAGGGCAAAGTCCTGTAACAAGTTAGGTATTGTGATAAGGGGGTTAGAAAGGAAAAGAAGGATGTCGTCGGCATATGCTGCCACTTTGTAATGTTTGTGGTGGATATCGATGCCGTTGATATTGGGGTTTGCCCTAAGTTTGCGTAAGAGTTCTAAAGTAAGTATAAAGATGAGAAAAGATAAGGGGCACCCCTGGCGTGTGCCATCCGACACGGAGAAGGCATCCGACAGGCGACCATTAACTCTAATTCTGGCCTTGGGGAGGAATAAAGCATTAGGATCATTCGGAGAAAGTGTGCAGGGAATCCTATAGCCAGCAGTGATGCCTCCATGTAATCCCACGACACCCTGTCGAATGCCTTCTCCACATCAAGAGATAGGAAAAAGCCTTGTGTGGAAGATGTGGAAAGCCAGTGGTGGATGTTGATAGCTTTTATAGGATTGTCCCTAGCCTCCCTTCCAGGGACAAAACCTACTTGGTCTAGGGAAATCAGTTTAGGGAGGAGGGGGAGTATGCGATTTGCAAGAATTTTGGCATAAAGTTTTACATCCACATAAAGGAGGGAGATAGGTCTGTAATTAGATACTATTGTCTCATCTTTGCCTGGTTTTGGTATTGGCGTTATGTGGGCTTCCAGTAGGTCTTTACCGACTTGTGGAGAGGAGTGCATTGCATTAAATGCCCTAGTGAAGTGAGGAATGAGTAGTTCGTGGAAGGATTTGTAGTAGCTGGCAGTCAACCCATCTGGGCCTGGACTCTTACCCGGTTTAAGTTATTTCAGGGCTTGCAAGGTTTCTTCTACACTGATGGGGTGTTCTAGACTGGCCAAATCCTCTGGGTTGATAGGGGATGTGCAATATTGTGCTAGGAAGTCTTTTATAGCCTCTTGTCTTTCTAAGGTACATTCCGTTGCATTAGAAGAGGGTAAGTTATAGAGTTTTGAGAAATATTTGACAAACTGGTTAGCGATGTCTTCAGGGGAAGCAAAGGCATTCCCAGCGGGGTCTTTAATCAAGTGGATAGTATTCTTAGCTTTTTTATGTTGGAGGGCTTTAGCTAATAATTTTCCAGATTTGTTGCCAAATTCATAAAACAATTTTTGTGTTAATACGTATTTGCACATTGTTTTGCCTAGTTCTTCCAAAAGACCTTCCCTTGCTTTTACGAGGTCAGCGAGAGATTTAGTAGCCAGGGATAGTTTATGTGCTCGGTCTAGGGAGTGAATTTTCTTGAATAATGCAGCAATACGATTACGCTTGTGTTTGTGTCTGTTAGCTGACAAAGAAATGAATTCTCCACGCATTACGCACTTATGTGCCGCCCATACGGTAGTTGGGTTGGAGTCATCTGTAACATTGTCCGTAAAATATTGTGTAATAAGTGTAGAAAGTTTTTTAGTGGTTTCAAGATCTGTCAAAAGAGAGTTGTCTAGATGCCAGATCATGTTTCTGGTTCTGGTTGCTGGTAGAGCTAGTGTGATAGAAATGGGGTTATGATCTGAAATTTCCATGGGGTCTATAGTGGCTTTGGAAAGAAATGTTAGGCCATTTTGGGATATAAAAAAATGGTCAATTCTAGTGTATTTATTGTGCGGTGAAGAGTAGAATGTGAAATCTCATTCATTTGGATGTAGTGTCCGCCAGGTGTCATGCAACGTCAGGTCTCTGAGAAGTTTTTTGATAGCGTTAAGGGCTCTGTATGCCATGGATGACGCTCCTGTGGAGGTATCTTGGGTCGAATTTAATGCAACATTGAAGTCTCCACCCACAATAAGTACACCAGAGGAAAATTCAGTGAGCAGATGTAAAGTTTCATGGAAGAAAGTTACCTGTTGTTTGTTAGGTGCATACAGGTTAACTAAGGTAATTGGTTTGTTGTGTAGAGTCCCTTTGAGGAAGATGTATGTACTAGGGATGAGCTTCGTGTTCGAGTCAAACCCATGTTCGACTCAAACATTGTCTGTTCGATTGTTCGCCGAATTGCGAACGATATGGGCCATTCGCGCCAAATTTGTGTGGCGGCATCGCAGTGCATTGCTGGCTGATGATTGGCCAAGCATGCACTATGACCCGCATGCTTGGCCAATCACAGCGCCGTCAGTAGAGAGAGCTGTAATTGGCCAAAGCCAGGGTTGCTTTGGCCAATTATGGCTCAGGGGGTTTAGAACACACCCCACACTATATAAGGCTGCCTGCACGGCGGCCCTGTGTAGTGTGTTCCAGCGTGCTGAGAGATATAGAGAGAGAGAGACAGTGTCATTTGTTTTAAGTTAGATAGATTAGGCAGGACAGTCAGTGAGTTTGCTGCACTTACAGTGTATTGTGTATATATATGCATCCCAGGTGTTTTATATATATATATATATATATATATATATATATATATACACGTACCACAGTCAGGCAGCTAGACTATTTACAGTTAGTGTAGAGCGTCCTCCTCACAGTGTTCAGTTAAAGCTACAAATTCGTTTAGTGAGACCTCTGCACAGTGTTCAGCTAAAGCTACAAGTTAGTGTAGTGCATCCTCTGAACAGTGTTCAGCTAAAGCTACAAGTTAGTGTAGTGCACGGTGTTGAGCTAAAGCTACAAGTTAGGGTAGTGCGTCCTCCTCACAGTGTTCAGCCAAAGCTACAAGTTAGTGTAGTGCGACCTCTGCACAGTGTTCAGCTAAAGCTATAAGTTAGTGTAGTGCATCCTCCTCACAGTGTTCAGCTAAAACTACAAGTTAGTGTAGTGCGACCTCTGCACAGTGTTCAGCTAAAGCTACAAGTTAGTGTAGTGCGTCCTCCTCACAGTGTTCAGCTAAAACTACAAGTTAGTGTAGTGCGACCTCTGCACAGTGTTCAGCTAAAGCTACAAGTTAGTGTAGTGCGTCCTCCTCACAGTGCTCAGCTAAAACTACAAGTTAGTGTAGTGCGACCTCTGCACAGTGTTCAGCTAAAGCTACCTGTAGAAGGTTGGTGGTGTTTTCCTGATCCTATCACTACCGCAGGCAGCTAAATAAGCTACAAGTTCGTTTTTTGCAAGCTCTGCACAGTGTTCAGCTAAAGCTACCTGTAGAAGGTTGGTGGTGTTTTCCTGATCCTATCACTACCGCAGGCAGATAAATAAGCTACAAGTTAGTTTTTTTGCGAGCTCTGCACAGTGTTCAGCTAAAGCTACCTGTAGAAGGTTGGTGGTGTTTTCCTGATCCTATCACTACCACAGGCAGCTAAATAAGCTACAAGTTAGTTTTTTGTGAGCTCTGCACAATGTTCAGCTAAAGCTACCTGTACAAGGTTGGTGGTGTTTTCCTGATCCTATCACTACCGCAGGCAGCTAAATAAGCTACAACTTAGTTTTTTCCGAGCTCTGCACAGTGTTCAGCTAAAGCTACCTGTAGAAGGTTGGTGGTGTTTTCCTGATCCTATCACTACCGCAGGCAGCTAAATAAGCTACAAGTTAGTGTAGTGCGTCCTCCTCACAGTGTTCAGCTAAAACTACAAGTTAGTGTAGTGCGACCTCTGCACAGTGTTCAGCTAAAGCTACCTGTAGAAGGTTGGTGGTGTTTTCCTGATCCTATCACTACCACAGGCAGCTAAATAAGCTGCAAGTTAGTTTTTTCCGAGCTCTGCACGGTGTTCAACTAAAGCTACCTGTAGAAGGTTGGTGATGTTTTCCTGCTCCTATCACTACCGCAGGCAGCTAAATAAGCTACAAGTTAGTGAAGTGCATCCTCCTCACAGTGTTCAGCTAAAACTACAAGTTAGTGTAGTGTGACCTCTGCACAGTGTTCAGCTAAAGCTACCTGTAGAAGGTTGGTGGTGTTTTCCTGATCCTATCACTACCGCAGGCAGATAAATAAGCTACAAGTTGTTTTTTTGTGAGCTCTGCACAGTGTTCAGCTAAAGCTACCTGTAGAAGGTTGGTGGTGTTTTCCTGATCCTATCACTACCGCAGGCAGCTAAATTATTTACAGGTTAGTGTAGTGCGACCTCTGCACAGTGTTCAGCTAAAGCTACCTGTAGAAGGTTGGTGGTGTTCTCATACTACAGGCAGGCAGATGATTTTGCTAGCTGCAGTGTCAGTATATGTATTATATATATTATATATATATATATCCCAGCTTAGTGCAGCTACAGGCCATTAGTATGTCTGGAAGGCCAACAAGGAGAGGCAGACAGTCACAAGTAAATAAAAGAGGGCAAACAGGCTCTGTGTCTAGAGGCAACAATGCTGGTCGTGGAGATGGTGCATCCTCATCAGCATGTGGCCGCGGGACACGCTTGGCCTTTTTTTGGCAGCTGGCCGTGTTGAACCGCAACATGCGGAAGACTTGGTCGGGTGGATGACCAAGCCGTCCTCATCCTCCTCATCCTCTCTCACTAATGCTCAGGGTACTTTGTCTGGCAAAGCAGCTGCCAACGCGCCCTCTTCCCTCGGCTCAATGGCACCAGTTACTCCTTTCTTAGCCCCACCATGTCCTCCTGAGGAGTCCCTCAAACTGTTTGACCACAGTGTTGGGTACATGCTCCAGGAGGATGCCCAGTGTTTAGAAGGCTCTGATGATGATACTGAGCTAGATGAAGGCAGTAACGTGAGCACGGACAGAGGGGGTGCCCAAGAAGGACAGCAATCTGGCAGTCATGCTCCCCCTGCTGCAGCATACTGCCAGGTTTGCTCCAGTGATCAGGAGGGAGGGGATGATGAGGTCACTGACTCAACGTGGGTGCCTGATAGGAGAGAGGAAGAGGAGGAGGAGGCACATCACCAACTAGGCAAGATGCCCTCCAGGGGCCAGCCCAAGGGCAGCACACTGACTGCATCACACCGCAAAGCTCCGCATGTGCAGGGCGCTGCTGTCTCTGCGCATTATTCTAAAAGTTCTTTGGTGTGGGCCTTTTTTGAGACGAGTGCATCAGATCGCACCGCTGCTATTTGTAACATATGTCTCAAGCGTATCTCGCGTTGCCAAAACATCTCCCGCTTGGGCACCACATGCTTGACCAGACATATGTTGACCTGCCATACAGTTCATTGGCAAACGTATCTAAAAGACCCACACTAAAGAACAAAGAGGACCTCTCCTTGCTCCTCATCAGCTGAGATCTCCAACCCCACTATACCTTCAGTCCTCTCTGAGACCTGCACTGAGAGGAATGAAGGTGTAGAATTAGGTGTGTCACAGCCAAGTACTTGTGGGCAATCTGCTTTCGGTACACCGACATCAGATTGTACCAGGCAAATTTCCCTGCCCCAGCTGCTGCACCGGCGAAAGAAGTTCGCTCCCAGCCATCCACATGCCCAGCGGTTGAATGCTAGCTTGGCAAAATTGCTAGCACTTCAACTGCTACCTTTTCAGTTGGTAGACTCTGCCCCCTTCTGTGAGTTTATGGAATGTGCGGTTCCTCAGTGGCAGGTACCCAAATGCCACTTTTTCTCATGGAAGGCGATCCCGGCTCTCTACCGGCATGTGGAAGGCAATGTCTTGGCCTCGCTAGACAGGGCGGTCAGTGGTAAGGTGCATATTACCGCTGACTCATGGTTCAGCAGGCATGGACAGAGACGTTACCTAAGTTTCACGTCGCATTGGATCACTCTGCTGGCAGCTGGGAAGGATGCAGGACAAGGTGCAGTAGTGTTGGAGGTTGTTCCGCCACCACGCCTCCAAAATGCCACTACTAATGATTGTGACACACCTCTCTCCTCCACCCCCTCCTCTTCTTCTTCCTCCATGGCCTCTTCCTGTGCTTTGTCCTCGGAACCAGCGGTGCTCTGTAGGCATTCAAGGGGCTACGCAAGTACGCAGACCAAAAGATGTCATGCGGTGTTTGAGCTGGTGTGCCTGGAGGACAGGAGCCACACTGGGGCAGAGGTTCTGTCAGCTCTGCAGGGGCAGGTTCAGAGGTGGTTGACGCCACGCCAACTTAAGGCAGGAATGGTGGTTTGCGACAATGGCACCAACCTCCTCTCCGCCCTCCGACAGGGACAAATGACCCATGTGCCCTGTTTGGCTCACGTCCTTAACTTGGTGGTGCAGCGGTTCTTGGGCAGGTACCCGGGCTTACAGGATGTCCTGAGGCAGGCCAGGAAAGTCTGTGTGCATTTCCGCCGGTTATATAATGCCAGTGCTCAGCTGGCAGACCTCCAAAAGGAGTTTAACCTGCCCAAGATCCACCTAATCTGTGACATGCCCACCAGGTGGAACTCAACGTTCGATATGCTGCAGCGGCTGCACATGCAGCAGAGGGCCATCAATGAGTACCTGTGCGACTATGGCACCAGGACAGGGTCAGGGGAGCTTGGTTTTTTTCCCCATGCCAGTGGGTCATGATCAGGGATGCATGCACTCTCCTGTCACCATTTGAGGAGGCCACGAGGATGGTGAGCAGTGACAGTGCATGCATCAGTGACACTGTCCCCATTGTCCACCTGTTGGAGCACATGCTGTGTGGAATAATGGACAGGGCACTTGAGGCAGAACAGAAGCAGGAAGAGGAGGACTTCCTTAGCTCTCAAGGCCCCCTTTATCCAGACAGTGTTCCTGCGTGCCCGCCGATCACACAGGAAGAGGACGAGGAGGAGGAAGAGGAGGAGGATTGTGTCAGTATGGAGGTGGAGCCTGGCACTCAGCATCAGCAGCAGTCTTTAAGGGATCAGTCCCAAGAAACACATGGACTTGTACGTGGCTGGGAGGAGGTGGCTGCGGACCATGTCGTCCTTAGTGACCCAGAGGACTCCGGACCGAATGCCTCAGCAAACCTACGTTGCATGGCCTCCCTGATCCTGCAAAGCCTGCAGAAGGATCCTCGTATTCGTGGTATCAAGGAGGGGGATCGTTACTGGCTGGCAACCCTCCTTGATCCACGTTACAAGGGTAAGGTTGCGGACCTTATCTTGCCGTCGCAGAGGGAGCAGAGGATGAAACATCTTCGGGAGGCCTTGCAGAAAGGTCTGTGCAACGCGTTCCCAGAGACTGGGAGGTTACAAACTCCTGTTTCTGGACAACATGTTCCTGAGGCTTCGGTCAGTCAAAGAAGGAACGGTGGAGAAGGTGGCCGTATGACCGATGCGTTCAGACAATTTTTTAGTCTGCAGCCCCAAGGTATGATCGGTTCCAGCAACCATCGCCAGTGTCTGTTTTACATGGTGCAGGAATACCTAGGGGCAAGATCTGACTTGGACACCTTTCCCACCGAAAATCCTCTGGGTTACTGGGTCTGGAGGATGGATCACTGGCCAGAGCTTGCACAGTATGCAATTGAGCTACTGGCCTGTCCTGCATCCAGCGTTCTTTCGGAACGCACATTCAGTGCTGCTGGAGGCTTTGTAACTGATCATAGGGTGCGTCTGTCCACCGACTCGGTCGATCGACTGACCTCCATAAAAATGAATCGGCCTTGGATCACCACCAGCTACCAAGCATCTGATGCTGATGTAACCGAATAATTTTTTTTGAAATGTCAGATCTCTTCAAAGACTGCCTTTGCTGATGCTGAGTGACTATCCTGTTATGCTGAGTAATTATCCTCTTCCTCCTCAATGATCATGCTGATAGCTTGTAAGAACATTTTTTGGTTCTGGGCGCTGCCACCTAAGGCCCAATTTTTAAGCCCCTGTTTAACAAGGGCATGTAATTACAATTTTTGATGCAATTCTTTGCAGCAGGGCTAGTTCCTGCACTCCAACTAGAGTATCTGTGAGGGGTTGCAGTGTTGTGGCACCAGCACCAGTGCCCAAGGCCCAATTTTTCAGCCCCTGTTTAACAGGGGCGTGTAATTACAATTTTTGATGCAATACTTTGCAGCAGGGCTCGTTTCTGCGTTCCAACTAGAGTATCTGTGAGGGTTTGCAGTGTTGTGGCACCAGCACCAGTGCCTAAGGCCCAATTTTTCAGCCCCTGTTTAACAGGGGCATGTAATTACAATTTTTGATGCAATTCTTTTGCAGCAGGGCTTGTTCCTACATTCCAACTAGAGTATCTGTGAGGGGTTGCAGTGTTGTGGCACCAGCACCAGTGCCTAAGGCCCAATTTTTGAGCCCCTGTTCAACAGGGACATGTAACTAGAATTCTTGATCTAATATTTCACAGCAGGGCCCGTTTCTGCACCCACCAAGATTAACTATGAGGACTTACAGTGTTGTGGCACCAACACCACCACCACCACCACCACCAAAGGCCCAATTTTTCAGCCCCTGTTCCACAGGGGCATGTAATTACAATTCTTGATCGAATATTTCACAGCAGGGCCCGTTTCTGCGCCCACCAAGATTAACTGTGAGGACTTACAGTGTTGTGCCACCAGCACCACCACCACCAAAGGCCCAATTTTTCTGGCCCTGTTCAACAGGGGCATGTAATTACAATTCTTGATCTAATAATTCACAGCAGGGCCCTGTGAGGGCTTACAGTGTTGAGGCCACAACAACACCTAAGGCCCAAATTTCTGCTGAGTATATAGGGCAGGCCCCTACTTTCAAACATCCAACTTACAAACGACTCCTACTTGCAAACAGAAGGAGACAACAGGAAGTGAGATGAAATCTACCCCATAGGAAGGGAAATTCTCTCCTGTAAGAGTTAATATGGGAAAAACTTTTCTCCTTTCCACGGATGCTTTATCACCAATCCTTGTTTCACTAAAAACCCCAAATTTTCAAAAAACATTTGTCATTGGGACACAAAGTGAGGTGAAATCTTCTGAAGAGGAGCACAGACAGCAAAACAAATGTCACAGGGGTGATAACCCTTCACTATGTTTTCCAAAAAGATTAAAAACAGATTTTTTGGCTGGAGCTACACTTTAAAAATGTACCAGTTCAAAATTACAAACAGATTCTACTTAACAACAAACCTACAGTCCCTGTCTTGTTTGCACCGCCTGTATACTGCTGTTCAGAGTATATAGGGCCTGGGGCCCCACGCCTTTCCTTTTTTTAATTTGGGTGCGGGGTTCCCCTTAATATCAATACATAACCCAAAGGGCCTGGTACCCATGCCATTTGTCTCACTGATTTTCATCCATATTGCCAGGACCCGACATTACATTAAAGCCGCAAGCAGTTTTAAATGACTTTTTTTCCTTTAAAAATGTCATTTTGTGCAGGGACTGTTCTAAGCACGGTAAACACGTGCCACTTTACAGGCATGCTATAGACACCCCCCAGGTACAATATTTAAAGGAATATTTCACTTTTTTTTTTTTTATACATTAAGCATAATTAAAATCACTGCTCCCGAAAAAATGGCCGTTTTTAAAAGTTTTTTTTGCATTGATACATGTCCCCTGGGGCAGGACCCGGGTCCCCAAACCCTTTTTAGGACAATATCATGCATATTAGCCTTTAAAATGAGCACTTTTGATTTTGAACGTTCAAGTCTCATAGACGTCAATGGGGTTCTAACATTCATGTGAATTTTCGGTCCGTTCGCAGGTTCTGGTGCGAACCGAACCTGGGGGTGTTCGGCTCATCCCTAGTATCTACCATGAACATCCCTTTTAACCTCAGACACTTGGAGAGGGCAATTCTTAGATACTATTAAAGCAACACCTTTAGTTTTTGATTCGTCATTGGAGGCATGATATACCATAGGAAAGTGGTGATTGAAGAGTTTGGGAATATTATTAGTGCGGAAGTGTGTCTCTTGGATGAATGCTATTTGTGTTTTGTTTTTCTGTAGAGTATATAGTAATTGAGATCTCTTCTCTGGAGTGTTAAGTCCATGCATGTTCAGCGAGTAGAGCTTCACCCGTGAGGGGAGCAACGTCCTATCCTCAGCATCCATGACTTGGGTAATTGTTCCCGTTGATATGGGGAAGGAGGGGGTTACTGGAATCTTGGGCATTCAGGAAGTTATCAGTCTCACATTGGGTAGTAGAGTAGGCAAATGTCCGGCTATGGAGATGTGCAGTGTTTGATGAGGGAGAGAGGGTGGGGAGGGGGGGTAGTATTCAACTAACCTGCTCCACTATGTGAGAGGTTATAAACTTACAGTGGGTTGTCAGTGTAAAATGACCTATAAGTAGGTCCTATTTATTCTACAGCAATGTATGGGGGTTGACAAGTACCTTACACCGAGGATACTTACGAATAGTTGGCAAGCCTGCCGCTGCCATTCTAAGAGTTGGGTGAATGGAGGAGGGCGGTTACGGGTGTGGGTGAAATTGTGGGTGAAATTATGAACTAGTCATTTTCAGGATAGATGGTAATATGAGTGCATTTGACCACGATGTCCAGCCAGATAAAAGGTAGATAATCGTATAGGTGACAGGGCCCTGTCACTTTCTTCTAGAGATAATTTCGCTACTATGCATTGTGGACCATTTGTATGGATGTAGCGTTGGAGATAAGTCGTAGGCCCTCTATTCGGCCAGTATATTAAGGGGCCTCTAGTGTTTAAAACATAGTATAAAAAAATGCACATTATATAAGTAACTTGTTAACACATCTAAAATAATACTGAAGAAACATGTGTACGGTAAAGTAGTAGAATTCTATAACTGCGGTTTTATATCCTGAAGCATTCTGTGAGTGTCTCCAAACCTGCATCTGTGCCTTTATGCCTCCCTATCTGCATCTGCCCTTTCCCAACTTACGCTGTTATGCTGTAAGCGTGACAGCTGGTATTAACCATGTAAAATTCAAATCTGGAGAGAATATGTCAGCAGGCACACGATGCATCAATATCCAGTGTTCAGGCTCGATATCATTAGCCTACGGTTAGAGGGCGGGGTCATGAGCTTTGAGGGGGGTTGAGAGGTGTCAAGTATCACTGCTAGTGTACTGCTGTAATGGAAGTTGACCGGGATTTACAGCATAGTGAAAGGAGGCTAGTATGACTCAGGTGGTGTTGAGTTATCTAGCCGGCGCAGCATTAACTGGTGAAAGAGATTATAAAAACCACAGTAACTTCAATACCTTATTGTTAGGCCATACGTGTATTAGTACGCCCAAAACTATTTGCCAGCGTTGATGTGCATGTAACCTATGTCGTGAGGCGGGGTATTAAGTTGTCCTGTATGTAGTAGTGGGGTAGCCCCTACAGTAAGGTTACACGGACATCAGTTGGCATTACAATGGAAACCTGAGCATGAGGGCTTTTACCTCTATATCAAACCAATGTTATACACAACTAGCTTTGGCCTTTCTGTGTGGGTAAGAATTTTGTGTGCCAATTTTGATGCTATCACCTTAAATTTCTACCTGTTATACATTACCCAGTCCAATATATACATGGTATCTTAAGTACAGTCAAAACACGCATGATGTAGCGTTGATAATTCCAGGGTTGGTAGTGAGATCTCCCTGTGATGTGACTGATCACGGGTCAGTTTAATCATATGGTGATGTTCATCCGAAGACAGGGATTGATGTTAATGCCCAGTCGGTGCAGTCAGATGGCAGCAGGAGATCTCTATTATTCATCATGGGATCCAGGCATAGCAGTGTAAGCGGTATTGCGGGTACAGCTGGGGGAGTTGTGTAGTACTTATGATTATTCAGACAGGGGTCGAGTTCATCTGTTTAATGAGGTGTCAGTAAGGCAGTCCTGCATGGAGTACACGTTAGAACCAAAGGTAGTAAACCAGAGAATTTAGAATGGCAACAGGAAAACTGAAAGTTAAATAACTTCTGCCGGAACATGACAGCGAGTATCCTGTGGAAAGGATCAATGGTAGAAGTGTTATTAATATTCCCTCCGGACTCTCCGAGATCGTGGGTAGTCAACAGGGCTGGATCCACGATGTGCCCCTTGGTGCGTGGTGTGCTGTGTGGAGTTCGAGGAAGATCTGCGTCTGCATAATCTTGTGTCTTGTGCCTCCATTGGCTCCTCCTGTGTTGCGCCTCTCTTTGTCGTCTGATGGCGATATTCAGCGTACCAGTTATGTACCTCAACTAGGGGGAGACCCAGGGTGTCACAAAATGGACGTAAGTCTTCCGGGACTTTCAGTAGAGCTGTGCGGCCCTGATAAGTGGCCGAGAGGCAGAATAGAAATTTCCATCTATACTGAATCCCCTTTGATTGCAGTACATCCAGTAGAGGCCGCAGATCCCTGCGGTGCTGCAGAGTGATGCTGGATAAATCTTGAAAAATCTGGATAGTGGTCTTGTCATGTTGTAGCTGTGGTCTGCTCCTTGCCTGCCTCAGAATTTCTTCTTTCAATTTATAGTCCACAATGCAGCATATTTTATCCCTCGGGGGGTCAGACTCTCTGCGTTTGGGACGTAGGGCCCTGTGAATTCTCTCCATCTCTATCTGGGTTTGAGGTGGTCTGTTTAGTAGATTGTTGAAAAGGCCTGTCACTGCAGGAGAGATGTGGTCAGAATCAATAGTTTCGGGCATTCCACGGATTCTAAGGTTATGGCAGCGGCCCCTCAGTTGTATGGTGTGGGAATCAATCTTCCTCGTAGCCTTTCGGAGGACATGATCATGTTGAACTGTAACCTGTTCCACCTCATGTACCCTGTCAGCCAGAGCAGGTATGTCTAGTCTCAGTTCTGCAATGGCAGCTGACAGGGTATCTTTGATGTCTGTGGCAATTGTTCTCAGATCATGTATATTCAGGTGAGGAGGGTGAACGGTATCTCTGGAAGTCGTTGGAGCTAACGGCTGAGGCAGGGGTGGGGGTCCCGTATGCTGTGTAGCTGGTGCCTGAGGAGTGCTGTGGCGGGACGGCACCATGTTGCTTCTCTGCATCTGGAACATCTCCGGAATGTTCTGACTCATCCCCTCGGTATGTTCGTGGGGAGAGCGGGATCTTGAGGCCGATGATTGCCGGGATGCTGTCCCCATCCTATGGTGAACGTCTGGGGAGTAAATAACTCCGTTGATTGAGTCGGTAGGAAGGCAGCGGCAGGAGCTTTCCTATTACGCGGCTATCTTCCTGCTTGGCCAAACCACGCCCCTCGTGCACTCAACTTCTTTGGTTGACCATGGCGGGGCCTGTTCTGAGTGGAATCTGTCCTGTTAAACCGCTGTATGGTCTTGGCCACCATGCTGCAGCTCAGTTTTAGGGTCTTGGCAATCTTCTTATAGCCTAGGCCATCTTTATGTAGAGCAACAATTCTTTTTTTCAGATCCTCAGAGAGTTCTTTGCCATGAGGTGTCATGTTGAACTTCCAGTGACCAGTATGAGAGAGCGATAACACCAAATTTGACACACCTGCTCCCCATTTACACCTGAGACCTTGTAACACTAATGAGCCACATGATACCAGGGAGGGAAAATGGCTAATTGGGTTCAAATTGGACATTTTCACTTCAGGGTGTACTCACTTTTGTTGCCAGCGGTTTAGACATTAATGGCTGTGTGTTGAGTTATTTTGAGGGGACAGCAAATTTACAGTGTTATACAAGCTGTACACTCACTACTTTTCATTGTAGCAAAGTGTAATTTCTTCAGTGTTGTCACATGAAAAGATATAATAACATATTTACAAAAATGTGAGGGGTTTACACACTTTTGTGAGATACTGTAATTAAAATGTGCACTGTTTTATTTAATTAAAGCAGATTTTTAACTTACTACACTAGATAGTTACATATTTAAAGGGTTTGTAAAGGCAGAATGTTTTTTATCTTAATGCTTTCTATGCAGCCTCCCCAGCACCCCCTTAATGCTTACCTGAGCACCATTTCTGTCCAGCAATGTCCACGAGTCCCTCCGCCATCCAAGACTCTGTCTCTTGACTGCCTGAGACATAGCAGAGGTGTCATTGGCTCCCGCGCCTGTCAATCAAAGTCAGTTAGCCAATCAGGAGAGAGAGGTGCGGGACCGAATGGCAGCTCTGTGTCTGAATGGAGACATGGAGCTGCAGCTCGGCTCGGGTGCCCTCATAGCAAGCTGCTTGCTGTTGGGGCACTCGAAAGGAGGGAGGGACCAGAAGCAGAGAAGAATAGCATCCAGGTTGCTCTGTGAACATCCACTGCAATAGCGCAGGTAAGTATAACATGTGTATTATTTATTTTATTTATTTTTTTAAAAACAAGACTTTACAATTACTTTTAATAGTTATGAAAAAAGAAAGCTTTAGCCCGGATCAACCACCAGAGGAAAAATATTCTAAATTATAGAGTATGAACAGATATTCATCCAAAGAAATAGATTGGATGCAGTTTGGGTCGCCTTATAAAGCATACAAAACAACAAGGAAAAAGAGATTCCCTCAAAGAAGGCAATAACCCAAACACGATCTGCCAAAAAACGATATATTTATTGAACTACAAAACACCACACAAAAATACAAAATATAGGCAAAATATAGGCAAAAATAGGGAAGATATCAAATGACCATATTAAAATTGATAACGTTATCATTAAAAACAACGAAGCCGCGGCCAAACCTACCCCATACACACACCAATCACAGCAGCAGATTCCTACTACATTGGCCAATATTAAATGATGTGAGTCCTCAGACCAATCCAAGTATAGATGGTATGGCGGTGTGGGGGTAGGGTGAATGAATGTATGTTTGATTTTGATTATTGCAAGGAGGTTCAGTACAGCTTGAACACAGCTAGGAAATTTATAACAGTCCGGGAGCTGAACACATAACGTTTGTAGGATGACCGCAATGACCGGCAAAACCTACTGAGGGTGGTTGTAACCCAGGACATACAAGCAAGGCAGTTTGTATAGATAGCAAGCGATAGGGGGAGCAAATACGACTAGGCTGTATTGAAATTATAAATTGGAGTGATACTTCTCTCACCACATGGATCAGCAGCTCATGGAGTCGTAGGCTCTACCCCAGATGATTACTTGTAGATGAGAGTCAAAATTGCATTTGCATATGCCGTCAGATGGAGAAAGTCCCGCTGTGTCAGCGCCTTCTATCAGGTGATGCAAGCCGGCCGTCAGCTGTTCGTTCCCGGTGAAACATTCAAACACCCTAAGCTCGCGGCTCCGAGATGACGTGCTGACGTCACGTGCTGACACGTTTCACCAGCCAATCACCGCTGGTTTCCTCAGAGCAAAGGAGGGGTCCGTGAGCGAAGGTTAAATAGACTGAATAATAAGAGGTGTAGTTACATCTAATGACCACCAGATGTCGCACACAGTTACCACTCATCACAGACATTTCAACAAAGGCAATATCTCGCTAATGGCTTAACAGAGGTAGCTGCAATCCATTGTACAGAGACGTACACCTCAAATGTGCTACATTGTAGTTTAAGAAACATTTGATGAAGGTGGGAATGTACAAATACATAGAGACCACACGAAAAACAGAACATAACGATTTAAAGCACCAGCATTAGAACTAAAAAACCCCCAAAGACATAAGGCAGGAAAAATTATTATTATGAATAAATAAAGGCAACAGGGAAGGTAATTGACTTATTTCTCCAAAAAGGACTGGAGGCTACATTCGATATTTAACCCATTGGGGGCCATCGCCTCCAGATAGTAGGTCCACATCTTTTCCTTCTGGAGGAGAATGGTATCGAAATCGCCACGTCTTGTCGGTAAATTCAACCTATAGATCCCTTTTACCATTAGGCCCCTTGGATCACGGTTATGGAATTTGGCAAAATGTAGTGAAATGGGGCGTTCATCATTCAGTTTTTTGATACCAGCAATATGTTCACGAATCCTTACCCTTAGGGCTCTTTTTGTTTTGCCCACATATATTTTATTACATGGGCAAGTAAGTGTATAGACTACTCGGGTAGTAGAGCAGTTTATGAACTGTTTGATTTTAAAATCAGCACCTCCACGGGGGTTCGGGAACATACTTGTCTGGTGGACATACTTGCAAACATTGCAGTGTCCGCATCTATACATGCCTGGGGAAATTCTAGAGTCACTTAACCAGTTCTTCTGAGTGGTCCGAGTGTATTCAGAGTGAACCAACAAGTCACCAAGGTTATTAGATCTTTTGTCTGTCAGGAGAAGTTTTGGGCTCACAAGTTCAGAAATCAGAGGGGCTGATTTTAAAATATGCCAATGTTTTTGCAGAACTCCTTGAACCATTTTCCATTGGGACCCATATTTAGTAATGATCCTCGGGAAATTCTTTTCAGTATTTCCTTTTTGCTCTTTATTTTTAGTGTTCAAAGAATTAACAGAGGTTGCCAGGAGTTCATCCCGATTTTTGAGGGTAGCTTTTCTCTTGGCTTTTTTGAGGGACCTATGTGAGTAGCCTCTCTGTCTGAATCTTTGATACATCTCATATGCCTCTTCATGGAATTCCTCCTCCACAGAACAATTCCGTCTGATTCTTAGGAATTGTCCTGTGGGTATCCCATTAATTAATGATTTAGGGTGGTGACTCTGGGCGGACAACAAGGTGTTAGCTGCTGTTTTCTTTCTGTAGGTGCTAGTAACAATTTCATTTCCAGATCTCCGTATGGATATATCCAGGAAGGGGAGTGTGTCAAGGTGGTATGAATAGGTCAGATGTATATTTTGATTATTGCTGTTAAGTTCAGACATAAAGTCCTCAAGTTGTTTAACTGAACCAGTCCACACCATCAGGACGTCATCAATGTACCTCAGCCACAGGAGGGAGTGGCTGAGGTACAGAGAGGACTGATAGACCATCGTCTCCTCCCAGAGTCCCAGATGGAGGCATGCGTATGAGGGAGCCCATGGTGCCCCCATGCTGGTGCCTCTAATCTGCTGGTAGTAATGACCAAGGAATTGGAAGAAATTGTTATTAAGCATGAATTCAAGAAGTTCCCCAATGAATTCGTTTTGAGCACCCTGTTGGGGATGATGAAGATCCAAGAAGTACATTGTAGCCTCAATACCACAATGGTGTGGTATTGACGTATACAAGCTCTCCACGTCGATACCCACCAAGAGGGCTTCTGTGGGCATAACAAAATGTTGTAATCTAACAAGAACATCTCTGCTGTCACGAACAAAGGAAGGGAGTAGGTTAACCATATGTTTAATCAGGGAATCTATGTATTTGCCTGTTTTTTCTAGGGGGCCCTTTATAGCTGAAACAATTGGCCTGCCAGGGGGACGGGTAAGGGATTTATGGAGTTTGGGAATTATATAGAAGGTAGGAATGGTGATTTCATCTACCCTGAGGAAAAAGAATTCCCTTTTCGTTTAGAGGCCCGCCTCCATTCCCAATTTGAGTTTTCCATTCAGTGCCTCGACAAGAGTGGGAAAGGGGGAAATGGTGAGTTTTTTTAGGTTGAGACGTCACCAAGAAGTCTTAGAGACTCATCCTCATACATTTTCTCACTTAGGAGTACCACATTTCCCCCTTTGTCACTTCTCTTAATCACTAGGTTTGGTGCATTTTGCAAATCAAACAAGGCTTTTCTTTCACTATTTGTAGGGTTGTTGGGGCCGACCCATTTCCAATTGATCTTCATGAGATCAGATTTGACTTGATCCAAGAAGAGCTGCAACCACTTGTGCTTAGATAGTGGGGGCATCTTGGTGGATCTAATTCTTAGATCAGAGGGTCTTCTCGGTGTATGGCATAGGTTTTCATCTGAGTCACTGTCACAGTTCTCATCCAATAAGGAAATTAAGCATTCAATGGCCTCCTTTTCATCCTTATCAAGAGAGGACTCTGAGGTGAGGGGATCATTATGTCGTTTTGTATGCCATAGTTTGAAAAGGACCTTCCTTAAGAATAAACTAACATCCTTAAAAACCTCAAACTCATTCATGGATGACGTAGGGGAGAAAGAGAGACCCTTTTTAAGTAGATTTGTATGGACTTCAGTGAGATGAAACTCAGAAAGGTTTACAACATTAAGGTCCATTGGGGCACCGTCAGAGACATTCAATGTCTCCTCTGGTTTCTCAGTCTCCCACTCGTCCGACTCTGTGCACTGTCCCTCTCCTTTCCTTTTCCTTCTGTTTTTCCTTTGTCTCCTTCATTTTCTTGTTTTTTGTCTGTTTTTCGCTTCGGGATCTCTGGGTGCACCTTCCCCTCTAGATGTTCTAAAAAAGAGACAGTTTTTTGAGAGGTATCCCTATCAAACTCACTGTCAGATGAGGAGCTATTCCTAGTTTTGGACTGACGTTGTCACTGTCTAGTATTTCTAGAAAGTGATCTACTTCTTTTCTGGGTTGTAGGGTCAAAAATATCACCACTTTCCCAGTCAGCTAGGTTCTGTCTGAACTTTTCTTGTTTGCTGTATTTTAAACTTTTTTGGATCCTTTCTATCTCCTTTTTTATATACTCATTATTTTTATCGAATTCAGGGTCTTGTTTAAAGGGTTCTAGTGCTTTGGCACTTGCGTCAAGTTCCACACGTATCTCCTCCAATTGGGCTTCCTCCTCATCGACAATGAGCTTTAACAAAGATAAACCTCTATTCAAACACTCAGTTTTCCAGGCAGATAAAAATCGCGGGGTATGTAAATGTTCCGCAGGTGTAACCCTCTCACGTAAACCCCTGGGGATGATCCGCTTAGAAATATGGGATTTCAATGAGGAAATATCCCATTTACGATTAAGGAATTTAATTACAAGTTTTTTATGGTGTTTGAAAAGTTTTCTAATTGGTTCTCTCTCTGTATCACAATTTTCCACACCAACATCAAAGGCAGTATTAATCTCTAAATCAAGGTCATGGTTAATCATGTAAGCCATAAATGCGAGATACAGGTCAAATGAGATATACCCTAAAAAAAGCCCAGTATGGCTTAATCAAACCAGTTGTGTGCAATCACACAGTTGATTAGTGGTGTGTGATGGGGGGATCTTCAAAGGCTAGGAAAGGGGAAAAAAAATCCCCAGAAAAATTTCATATGAAAAAAGAAAGCTTTAGCCCGGATCAACCACCAGAGGAAAAATATTCTAAATTATAGAGTATGAACAGATATTCATCCAAAGAAATAGATTGGATGCAGTTTGGGTCGCCTTATAAAGCATACAAAACAACAAGGAAAAAGAGATTCCCTCAAAGAAGGCAATAACCCAAACACGATCTGCCAAAAAACGATATATTTATTGAACTACAAAACACCACACAAAAATACAAAATATAGGCAAAATATAGGCAAAAATAGGGAAGATATCAAATGACCATATTAAAATTGATAACGTTATCATTAAAAACAACGGAGCCGCGGCCAAACATACCCCATACACACACCAATCACAGCAGCAGATTCCTACTACATTGGCCAATATTAAATGATGTGAGTCCTCAGACCAATCCAAGTATAGATGGTATGGCGGTGTGGGGGTAGGGTGAATGAATGTATGTTTGATTTTGATTATTGCAAGGAGGTTCAGTACAGCTTGAACACAGCTAGGAAATTTATAACAGTCCGGGAGCTGAACACATAACGTTTGTAGGATGACCGCAATGACCGGCAAAACCTACTGAGGGTGGTTGTAACCCAGGACATACAAGCAAGGCAGTTTGTATAGATAGCAAGCGATAGGGGGAGCAAATACGACTAGGCTGTATTGAAATTATAAATTGGAGTGATACTTCTCTCACCACATGGATCAGCAGCTCATGGAGTCGTAGGCTCTACCCCAGATGATTACTTGTAGATGAGAGTCAAAATTGCATTTGCATATGCCGTCAGATGGAGAAAGTCCCGCTGTGTCAGCGCCTTCTATCGGGTGATGCAAGCCGGCCGTCAGCTGTTCGTTCCCGGTGAAACATTCAAACACCCTAAGCTCGCGGCTCCGAGATGACGTGCTGACGTCACGTGCTGACGCGTTTCACCAGCCAATCACCGCTGGTTTCCTCAGAGCAAAGGAGGGGTCCGTGAGCGAAGGTTAAATAGACTGAATAATAAGAGGTGTAGTTACATCTAATGACCACCAGATGTCGCACACAGTTACCACTCATCACAGACATTTCAGCAAAGGCAATATCTCGCTAATGGCTTAACAGAGGTAGCTGCAATCCATTGTACAGAGACGTACACCTCAAATGTGCTACATTGTAGTTTAAGAAACATTTGATGAAGGTGGGAATGTACAAATACATAGAGACCACACGAAAAACAGAACATAACGATTTAAAGCACCAGCATTAGAACTAAAAAACCCCCAAAGACATAAGGCAGGAAAAATTATTATTATGAATAAATAAAGGCAACAGGGAAGGTAATTGACTTATTTCTCCAAAAAGGACTGGAGGCTACATTCGATATTTAACCCATTGGGGGCCATCGCCTCCAGATAGTAGGTCCACATCTTTTCCTTCTGGAGGAGAATGGTATCGAAATCGCCACGTCTTGTCGGTAAATTCAACCTATAGATCCCTTTTACCATTAGGCCCCTTGGATCACGGTTATGGAATTTGGCAAAATGTAGTGAAATGGGGCGTTCATCATTCAGTTTTTTGATACCAGCAATATGTTCATGAATCCTTACCCTTAGGGCTCTTTTTGTTTTGCCCACATATATTTTATTACATGGGCAAGTAAGTGTATAGACTACTCGGGTAGTAGAGCAGTTTATGAACTGTTTGATTTTAAAATCAGCACCTCCACGGGGGTTCGGGAACATACTTGTCTGGTGGACATACTTGCAAACATTGCAGTGTCCGCATCTATACATGCCTGGGGAAATTCTAGAGTCACTTAACCAGTTCTTCTGAGTGGTCCGAGTGTATTCAGAGTGAACCAACAAGTCACCAAGGTTATTAGATCTTTTGGCTGTCAGGAGAGGTTTTGGGCTCACAAGTTCAGAAATCAGAGGGGCTGATTTTAAAATATGCCAATGTTTTTGCAGAACTCCTTGAACCATTTTCCATTGGGACCCATATTTAGTAATGATCCTCGGGAAATTCTTTTCAGTATTTCCTTTTTGCTCTTTATTTTTAGTGTTCAAAGAATTAACAGAGGTTGCCAGGAGTTCATCCCGATTTTTGAGGGTAGCTTTTCTCTTGGCTTTTTTGAGGGACCTATGTGAGTAGCCTCTCTGTCTGAATCTTTGATACATCTCATATGCCTCTTCATGGAATTCCTCCTCCACAGAACAATTCCGTCTGATTCTTAGGAATTGTCCTGTGGGTATCCCATTAATTAATGATTTAGGGTGGTGACTCTGGGCGGACAACAAGGTGTTAGCTGCTGTTTTCTTTCTGTAGGTGCTAGTAACAATTTCATTTCCAGATTTCCATATGGATATATCCAGGAAGGGGAGTGTGTCAAGGTGGTATGAATAGGTCAGATGTATATTTTGATTATTGCTGTTAAGTTCAGACATAAAGTCCTCAAGTTGTTTAACTGAACCAGTCCACACCATCAGGACGTCATCAATGTACCTCAGCCACAGGAGGGAGTGGCTGAGGTACAGAGAGGACTGATAGACCATCGTCTCCTCCCAGAGTCCCAGATGGAGGCATGCGTATGAGGGAGCCCATGGTGCCCCCATGCTGGTGCCTCTAATCTGCTGGTAGTAATGACCAAGGAATTGGAAGAAATTGTTATTAAGCATGAATTCAAGAAGTTCCCCAATGAATTCGTTTTGAGCACCCTGTTGGGGATGATGAAGATCCAAGAAGTACATTGTAGCCTCAATACCACAATGGTGTGGTATTGACGTATACAAGCTCTCCACGTCGATACCCACCAAGAGGGCTTCTGTGGGCATAACAAAATGTTGTACTCTAACAAGAACATCTCTGCTGTCACAAACAAAGGAAGGGAGTAGGTTAACCATATGTTTAATCAGGGAATCTATGTATTTGCCTGTTTTTTCTCTAGGGGGCCCTTTATAGCTGAAACAATTGGCCTGCCAGGGGGACGGGTAAGGGATTTATGGAGTTTGGGAATTATATAGAAGGTAGGAATGGTGATTTCATCTACCCTGAGGAAAAAGAATTCCCTTTTCGTTAAGAGGCCCGCCTCCATTCCCAATTTGAGTTTTCCATTCAGTGCCTCGACAAGAGTGGGAAAGGGGGAAATGGTGAGTTTTTTGTAGGTTGAGACGTCACCAAGAAGTCTTAGAGACTCATCCTCATACATTTTCTCACTTAGGAGTACCACATTTCCCCCTTTGTCACTTCTCTTAATCACTAGGTTTGGTGCATTTTGCAATTAATGATAACGTTATCAATTTTAATATGGTCATTTGATATCTTCCCTATTTTTGCCTATATTTTGCCTATATTTTGTATTTTTGTGTGGTGTTTTGTAGTTCAATAAATATATCGTTTTTTGGCAGATCGTGTTTGGGTTATTGCCTTCTTTGAGGGAATCTCTTTTTCCTTGTTGTTTTGTATACTTTTAATAGTTAGTCTGGTTGAAAAAAAGACATATAAGACATATATCCATCCAGTTCACCCCACAGAGAGAAAAAAAACCCAAATTAAAACACACACACACAAATTGAAAACCTCCATATCCATGTAGCACCCTCTAGTCTGTGCTACTAGTAGCAAGAGTAGGAAAAACATAGCTGGCTCTGGGTTAGACATAAGTCATTAAATCTGGGTCAGGATTGATAGAGGCCAGGGCTGGATGGCTCAGCCTGGCAGCTCTCTGGTACCTCCCCCTGTTTCCAGAGTGTTGGAGAATGTTCTGGAACTAGTGGGTGGAGGTAAGGAGCTGCCTTGAATATTTATGGGGCCTTAGCCAATCCGCAGGAGTGGGCCTGGCAGGGAACTAAGAAAGATCATAAATAGACAGGGCCATAGCAGCAGGGAGTTTGGGTGGAAGATGCAGGAACAGGGCTGAGGGAGGCTGTCAGTGGCCCTTGATGGACATCTTAATGGGGGGGTTACCTTTAGCTGGAACTCGGGAGGCTGGCCTGGAAGGATCCCACCACAGGAGGTAGTTGGAGGGATTCAAGCTGGAGAAGCAGCAGAGAGAGCAAATAGAGACAGTGAGTAGCACGGTACTGGGACAGACAAGGGGAGAAACTGCCAGCTGTAGCAGTGCTCTCAAGAAGACAACGGTGTGCCAAGTAGTCATCCAACCTTACCCTGGGAATTCTCCATGTGTGTGTGCCATTCAGGCAGGACTGATGCAGAGAGTCAGTCAGGAGGACTGGGAAGACAAACAGCCACGTGTGGCTGATAGAAGCCATGTTGGCTAGCATTCTGCAAGCAAGTGGAACTGGGATCAGTGGCAACAGGGACTGAGAGTTCCTGCCTGTAATGGGATGTTGCTGGATGAACAATATACAGTTAGTTCCCTCAGGAGTGAGCCAGCAGAAGTTGCACATAGGAACCAAGTTTGTGCAGGTGAAAGGAAGAAGAGGAGTCTGTAAATAGGGAGGATGTTTCCCTAAAGTTCTGTTTGTTGTCACACTGGGTGCCCCATAATCCCTTACCCTATCCAAGTTATCATTCCCTAATAAAACAACAAAAACAAGCCAAAGACTGATTTTCTGTGTCCGGATGAAAGAAGGAAATGTGGTGTAACTGGCTGTGCAACAGTGGAGAACCTTAACTTCAGCAAATACTATGGGGGTAGTGCTACATACACAGTCTTATACCCACAGTTGATTCAAAGGAAGGCAAAAGAATAAAAACTATAAAACACGATCCCATTTTCTCCAGTGGGGGAAAAAATTCCTTCCAGATCCCCAAGAGGCAATCAGATATTCCCTGGATCAACTTTATCTATAAATATATTTTTAAATGATTGTTTTGAAAAAAGATAGAATGCTTCCTGTTTCATTCTCTCTTTTGTGAATTTGTTTCCATACATTGGATTGGCAATGGCATGTGTTTTATTTTAGGAAAGGTTTATTTCCCTTTCAATGCTCTATTGCAACGCATGCATTGAAAAAAAAAGGTTTGTGTAAACTGTTAACATAACAATAAGATAAGATTAAGTTGGTATAACCAGATACTAGGCTACAGCACTACGGAGACAAATACATTGCTCTTTAATGATTCCCCTCATCTAAGTTGTTAATGTTAAGCTGCAGAAAAGTCAGTATGACCCACAGATTTCTATGTAAGACATCTGGAATTTTGGAATTATTTTCCCTAGGAAAAGCACACTCTCTTGGTGATGTGGAAGTCAGCAGATCGAAAGCTGTCTGCAGGAGCAAGAGACAGAGTCAGCCCTAAAGAGCCTGGGTTGTGGAGTAACATCTCCAAGGCACCAGTCGCAATCATCAGCCTTGCTGACCTGACTAGAGAGTTCACTAGCTTCTTCCTTTTGTTGTGCGTACTTCATCCACATCAGAACCGTACCATCACCCTTCCACCACCAAATGCCTATCACCATCTTGGCGAGTCGGTGAGAGGGCCTCTGGCCCTCTTTGTACTGGCAGCAGTAGTGAACTTACTGATAGCAAGACCTTTGTAGTACTCTTAGCACTACCCCATTCTGCATCCTGTTACTTTCATTGTCTTAGCCGCACCGCTACTGCCCATGAACTGTGGCTATAGTACATCATCACAACCTCTGGCCCGATTTGCTTCCCCTACCACTGACTACATTGCACTCTTGCCACTTATCTGCATGCAGATCTAAGGACAACCCTAACTGCACCAACACTCATCTAAAGGGCTCCAACATTAACTGGCATAAGGCTAACCTTAGAGACTGCCCTTACCATCCATTTTACAAGTTTCCCTCATTCTCCTACACTGTTTATGATGTATAATTCTGACTGTGTTTGCCCAGTTGGTCTAAGCCCAGCATAGCCTGTTAGCCACTATTAAAGCAGACTGGCAGTATAACCCTGTTATTGTCAGTTTAAAGTCTATTGCTGCCTGTTATTGCACCCTGGGGTGCACTTGCTACTATTTAGCAAGTGAACTATGAACATGTGCTCCCCTCCCCTATAATTCAAAAATATTAAATACATGTTACAGGCATTACTGTGCGTTTTTGAATAATAGCTACATCCCTCCCTATGAGAGATCTGGCTACGTTTGGACTGGAGTGGGGTATGGGGATGACAGCCAGCCTGGAAGAACCTCCATCTGAACACACACTCTCTTGCCTTCTCCAAAATACAGGAGTTTTTTTCATTTGGGGGGTGGGGGTCCTTTTCCTTCTTTCCTCCTTTTTTTTTTTCATAGCCATGTATGTGTCAGTTTACAATATGTAAAATAAAAATGTTTTATATTAATATTATTTTTTCTTTTCTTTTCCTTATACACCTAAAGCTGAGAAATATGTACTTTTTTATGGTTACTAAATAAAGTGTTACGTCCCTTTCCTGATGAAGCCACACCAGCGAACATGTTGAAAAATTTGTGGACGTAATATCCATTTTTTTGTATGTGTATATATTTTTTTCGCTGTCAACGTTAGGCAAATGTGTATGTACCTATGACTGTGATTTATACTGTATTCCCTACTTTTTATCAGTTCTCTGTAATAAATGAATTAACTTTTTAAGATTTTAGTATATTCACTCTCTTCGTATAAAATGTACCTCTAAAGTCCCATATCCCCCACTATCAATTTTCCTATTTATACTGACCTGGATATTCTACATCTTTCATGCCTAGCTCTCATTCTGTGTGCTGGACTGAGTCATCGCTATTACTCTGTTGCTTGTACTAGCATAGTTACCAGCTTCTTGAAGAATCATACATTGAGATTACTCCTATTAACTTTATGGTGCCTGTTTTTCAAGATTACCCTAGCATTGGTAACAGGAACCATTTGCTGTGTTTTATTGTGTTTGCTTTATTCTCTCAACCTGGTGTGTCAGAGGGGCTGAGGCTCTTGAGGAGGTCAAGACTAAAAACAGATTACCCATCTAAACCAGTGGCTCATTCTACAGGGTGGTGCTACATTGGATTGACAAGGGAACAAATGAGCATAACAGTGACTTCTTTATAGATTTGAGATTGTAAAAATGCAAATTACATTGTTTTTATATACATGAGCAGTTGGAACTCATGCAGTAAACACACTAGTCAGGAAGATCAGTGTTTTTCAACCTTTTTTCAGTTAAAGCACCCTTTAGAATTGTGCACAATCCCAGGGCACACCAGTCTGAGGGCTAACTCACAAAAGGACGCAAAAAACGAACTCGCAAAAAATGTGCTGCCATGATTTTTAAATTGAGCCCCACCAAAATGCATGGTATTGCGGTAACATGTCTTTTAGTGGGCAAAAACATGCATGCAATTGGTGGATGTGTGGGGGTGCTATTAAGAACATGCGTTACCCCACTGCACCTGATGTGAAAAAGCCCTAAAATGTATTTTTTAAGGCAAAGTTAAGCGCTCAGAAAGTTGTAAATCCCCCATTCCCTCAGCAAGCACAAATTTCCCGATTCAAGATCCTCCCTTCTAGCACAAATTCCCCCCTCGTAGCACAAGCCTCCCTCCAAAATGCCCCCTCCTAATCCCAAATCCCCCCTCCAAAATTCCCCCTCTAGCACAAATCCTCCCCTCTCCCTAATCCCCTCCCCCCTTTGCCTTTATTACAGCAAACTTACAGAAAGCCCTGATACAGTCTAATGATTAAAGGTTCCCTGTGTTAACTTCTGTGTATACGGAGCAGGGAGAGAACATCCCGTTCCTCCTCCGGGCTCTCCCTCCTCTCTGCTGCTATCTATACTACTGCCAGCAAAACTAAAAGCTGTGTGCACTGCCCCACCATTCCTTATCAACGGATGATGTCATTAGCTGGTAGGACTCGGGTGGCCAGCTTGTACAGCTTTCAGCAGTAGTATAGATAGCAGCAGGGGGGGAGCTCAGAGGAGGAATGGGATGTGCTCTCCCTTCCATATACACAGAAGGTAACATGGGAAACCTTTAATAATCAGGCTGTATCAGGGCTTTCTGTAAGGTTGCCGTGGCACCCCTGGGGACTCTTTGTTGCACCCCAGGGTGCCGTGGAACACCGGTTGAAAGACCCTGACCCTGATCCTTTTGATCCATCTATGGCCAGCTTTAATGTTGGACCCCTGAAGGAGCTGCTGAGTCTGGGAGCCATTTTAAACTGGACATTAGGACAAATAGCTGCTATTCCTCTGCCATTTGAAAACACTGCCCGGGACTGTCTTTTTTGAGTAAAAAAAAAAAGATATTGTGGGTTATCAGTTATTAACTGTCCAGTGTTAGATTGTTTAACAGGGAATATTGGGTATTCTCAACACCAGCCTTTTTCAACCAGGGTGCCCAGGCACTCTCGGGTACCTTTAGGTTTCTTCAGGGGTGCCTTGGCAAAATGCTTAAAACTTGTCCAAAATTTGTATACAAGCCAGTTGGTAGACCAATCCAGTTCTTATATAGCTGAGGGCAGGGCCACTCGGTGATATAAACGGGTGACCCCGCCCCCTCTGACCCCACGGGGAAGCCCTTGTTAAAGGGGGCTTCCAGATTCCGATAAGCCCCCCGCCCGCATACCCCCACAACCACCGGTCAGATCCCAAAGCACCTTCCCCATGTTGAGGGCATGTGGTCTGGGGGGACCCCCACGCAATTTTTTTAAAAAATTTTAGTTCAGGGTTCCCCTTAATATTCAAAGGACATGGTAATGGACTAGGGGGGGGAACCCATGCTCTTTTTTTCAATGAGTTTTATCCATATTGCTGAGACACGACAATACATTACGATCACAATCAGTTTTAAATGACAATTTTTCCTTTAGAAATGTCGATTTTTGCTGTGGTACTGTTCTAAACACGAGAAAAATGTGCCACTTTACAGGCATACTATAGACACCCCCAAGGCACAATATTTAAAGGAATATTTCATTTTTATTGTTTCACTTTAAGCATTAGGAAAATCACTGCTCCCGAAAAAATGGCCGTTTAAAAAAAAAAAAATGACATTGATACATGTCCCCTGGGGCAGGACCCAGGTTCCCAAACATGTTTTATGACAATAACTTGCATATAAGCCTTTAAAATGAGCACTTTTGATTATTCATGTTAGTGTCCCATAGACTTTAATGGTGTTCCGTTGGCTTTTGAATTTGCTGCGAACACCGCATATTGTTCGCTGTTCGGTGAACAGGCATACACGCGATGTTCGAGTCGAACTTACGTTTGACTCGAACATCAGGCTCATCCTTATTTAAGAGTACAGCTTTTGCTTTGTCCTTCAAAATTATATTTCCCATCGTCTTATATAGAGGACTTCTTCCTCTTATGCCGCGTACACACGAGCGGCCTTTTTGACCAGAGTGGTCCGACGGACCGAATTTGGTGGACAATCCGACCATGTGTGGGCTCCATCGGACCTGCAGCAAACTTTTTTGGTCGAAAATCTGACGGACTTTAGATGTGGAACATGTTTCTAATTTGTCCGACGTACTCGAGTCTGGTCGAAAAATCCGCTCGTCTGTATGCTAGTCCGACGAACGAAAACCGACATTAGGGCAGCTATTGGCTACTGGCTATCAACTTCCTTATTTAAGTCCGGTCGTACGAATTCATCGGACTTTGGTGTGATTGTGTGTAGGCAAGTCCATTTGTTCGAAAGTCCATCGGAAGTCTGTCAAAAGTCCGTCGAAAGTCCGTCGGAAAGACTGTCGGACCTTTGTTGCCGAAAAGTCTGCCCGTGTGTACACGCCATTAGAATGTATATACTACATTTAGCTGTTTTTTTTCAGCCTCAGTCCTTCCTACTTACTGTACTTACCTTTCCAGCATTCTATCTATCTATCCAGTACAAAATTGAGATAATAATACTGAATGCATTTTAATAGCTTCAGCCATGCTTTCTCTTCCGTCGTATGTAAATCAACATTTTCCAGCTCAACCATATGTTCTTTTATTCCTCGAAAGGTTGATTCTATATAGAATGTTCTTGCTACAGTATTTGTTTTTCTCATTTGGTTTCCGTATACATTCCTAGTTTTCAAGAATAAGTGCTTTTCTGAGATGATAAAACCTGGTTTCTTCAGGGGTGCCTTGGCAAAATGCTTAAAACTTGGCCAAAATTTGTATACAAGCCAGTTGGTAGATCAAGCCAGTTCTTATATAGCTGAGGGCAGGGCCACTCGGTGATGTAAACGGGTGACCCTGCCCCCTCTGACACCATGGAGAAACCCTTGTTAAAGGAGGCTTCCAGATTCCGATAAGCCCCCCGCCCGCATACCCCCACAACCACCGGGCATACCCCCCTTTTCCTGCGGCCTGAGTCTTGTATGGATTTTGGGGGGGCGACCCCCACGCCTTTTTTTTATTTTGGTGTGGAGTTCCCCTTAAAATCCATACCAGACCGGAAGGGCCTGGTATGGATGGGGGGGCCATGCCATTTTTTTTCTTAATTCTGTCATAGGGCTCCCCTTAACTACTTCAATACACTATATTGTATATTGTACACTGCACTCTATACCCTGCACTGTATTATATATACTACACTGACTGCACTATATACTCTGAACTGCAGTATATATACTATATGCACTATATACTCTGCAGAATTTGAGCCTTGGGTGTTGGTGGTGCCAGAACACGGTAACCCCTCACAGTTACTCTTGTTGGGTGCAGGAACAGGCTCCGCTGTTAAATATTCTTTCAAAAATTGTAACTACATGCCCCTGTTAAACAGGGTGGCAGGAACCATGAATCAGACAGAGACAGAAGTGCAGTAAAAAAATCACACTTTTAATATAATGGTAAAAAAAAGATAACAATTGAAAACGTAGTCAAAACATAGCCAGGGTTCGTTAACCAATTTGGGTAGTCAGAACAAGCCAGGACATCAGGGAGCCGGAGATCAGCGTAATTCAGAACAAGCCAGGAAATCAGGAAATCAGAGATCAGCGTAGTGGAACAGCAGGCAGGATCAGGAACCAGAAGGGACGTAAAGCCAAGAAAGTCTTTAAACAGGAAAACAGCAGAGAATCTCTTGATATGTTGACCAAGGCGAAGGCACAGAGGATCTGAACTGAGCAGCTTAAATAGCCAGCAGGACTGACGAGCAGGATATCATCACCAGGTGAGTCACTGTGGTAAGATTAGAGCTGGCAATTAACCGACAGCTGAGTGGCCTTCTCTGAGAAGGAAGGGCTGAGCCCAGCCCTGACACAGGGGCAGAAACATTGGGCCTTGGGTGTTGGTAGTGCCAGAACACTGTAAACCCCTCACAGCTACTCTTGTTGGGTGCAGGATTGGGCCCTGCTGTTAAATGTTATTTCTAAATGTGTAATAACATGCCCCTGTTAGGGGCAGAAATATTGGGTCTTGGGTGGTGGTGGTGCCCTAAACCAAAAATATTGTTGGAAATTGCATAATCATAATTGAGGAGGAATAGGATAGGCAGCATGGGCAATGTTCAAGGGATCCCAGATCCATAGAAAATTCTGTTAGTTACATCAGCATCAGGTGCTTGATAGCTGCTGATCCAGGACTAATACATTTTAAAAATGTGAGCCTATTAACGAAGTCTGTGGACAGACCCACCCTTTGATCCATTACAAACCCTCCAGCAGCACTGAATGTTCATTCAGTTCAAAAAGCACACTGGATGCAGGACAGACATTGCATATTGAGCAAGTTCTGGCCAGTGGTCCATCCTCAACACCCATTAATCCAGTGGATGCTCTGTTGGAAAGGTCTCCAAGTCTGCTCTTGCCCCTAGATATTCCTGCACCATATAATGCAGACACTGGCGATGGTTGCTGTAACCTATCAGACCTTGGCACTGAGGACTGAAAAATTGTTTAAAGGCATTGGTCAGCCGGCCACCTTCTCCACCGTTCTTCCTCTGATCGAACAAAGCCTCATAAACATGTTGTCCAGCACCAGGAAATTGTAACCTCCCAGGGTTACACAACTTTTCTTCAAGGCCCCCTGAAGATGTTTCATCCTCTGCTCCCTCTGCGAAGGCAGGATGAGTTCTGCAACCTTACCCTTGTAACATGGATCAAGAAAGGTTACCAGCCAGTAATGATCCCTCTCCTTGATACCATGAACCCTAGGGTTCTTTTGCAGGCTTTGCAGAATCAGGGAGGCCATGCAGTGTAAGTTTGCAGTGGCATTCGATTCTGAGTCCTCTGGGTCACTAAGGATCACATTATCCGTAACTACCTCCTCCCAGCCACGTAAACTTCTTTGGGTTTCTGGGGACTGAAAACAATCCCTTAAAGACTACTACATGTTATCCTCGACATCTATGCTGACACTATCCCCCTCCTTTTCCCACTGTGTGTTTGGCGGACCCGCAGGAATGCTATCTGGATGAAAGGGGCCTTGAGAGGAAAGGAAGTCCTCCTCTTCCTCCCGCTGTTCTGCCTCAAGTGCCCTGTCCATGATACTATGAAGCATGTGCTCCAGCAGGAAAACTAGAGGGACAATGTCACTGATGCATGCATTGTCACTGCTCACTTGTGGCCTCCTCAAATGGTGACAGGACAGTGCATGCATCCTTGATCAGTAGCCACTGGCGTGGCGAAAAGAAACCAAGTTCCCCTGACCCTGTCCTGGTGCCATACTCACACAGGTTGATTGATGGCCCTCTGCTGTGTGTGCAGCTGCTGCAGCATTTTCAATGTATAGTTCCACCTGGTGGGCATGTCACACATGAGGGGGTTGGTGGGCAGGTTGCATTCCCTTTGGATGTCAGCCAGCCGAGCACTGGCATTGTATGACCGGCGGAAGTGACCACAGACTTTTCTGGCCTGCCTCAGGTGATCTTGTAAGCCTGGGTAACTGGTCAAGAACCGCTGCACCACCGAATTCAGGACATGTGCCAAACATGGAACATGGGTCAAGTGTCCCTGTCGGAGAGAAGGTTGGTGCCATTGTCGCATACAATCATTCCTGGCTGAAGCTGGCGTGGCGTCAACCACCTCTATGTCTGCCTCAGTGTGGCTCCTGTCCCCGAGGCAGACCAACTCAAGCACTGCATGGCATCTTTTTGGCTGACTGCTTGCGTAGCCTCTTGAGCGCTTAGGGAGCACTGCTGGTTCAGAGGACATTTCTGCAGAAGAGGCCATAGAGGAAGAAGGAGAGGGAGGGGAGCATACAGATGTTGTGGCAGAATCACCACTAGCTTTTTGGAGGTGTGATGGCAGAACAAGCTCCAACACTGAACCCTGTCCTGCATCCTTCCCAGCTTCCAGCAGAGTTACCCAGTGTGCCATGATGGAAAGGTAATGTCCCTGCCCATGCCTACTGGACCATGAGTCAGCAGTAATATGAACCTTACTGCTGACCGCCCTGTCCAACGAAGCCAAAACATTGCCTTCCACAAGGTGGTAGAGAGCCGCAATGGCCTTACGTGAAAAGAAATGGTGTTTTGGAACCTGCCACTGTGGTACAGCACATTCCACAAATTCACAAAAGGGGTCAGTCTACCAGCTGAAAAGGCAGCAGTTGCAGTGCTAGCAATTTGGCCAAGCTAGCATTTAGACGCTGAGCATGTGGATGTCTGGGACCAAATTTCTTTTTGTGGTTAAGCAACTGAGGTAGGGAAATTTGCCTGCTGAATTCAACTGGTGGTGTACTGCTAGCAGATTGGCTGCAAGTACTTGTGACACCTATTGCTATACCTTCATTCCTCTCAGTGCAGGTTTTTGAGAGGACTGGAGGTATAGTAGGGTTGGAGATCCCAGATGAGGAGCAAGGAGAAGTCCGCCTTTTTCTATCCTGTGGGTCTTTCAGGTGCTGCTGCCAATGGACTGCAGCAGGTCATCATAGGTCTGGTCAAGCATGTGGTGCCCAAGCGACTTCTGTTCTGGCTACGCTTGATTTGCTTCAGACATAGGTTGAAAACAACAACGGTGCAATCTGCTGCACCCATGTCGAAAAAGGCCCACATCAAGGAACTTTTAAACGTCAGCAGGGAGCCAGCAGGGGCCTGCACCTGTGAAGCTCTGCGGTGTGATGCAATAGGGTGGCTGCCCTTAAGCTGCCCCCTGGAGGACATCCTGCCTCATTCAAGTTGTGCCTCCTCCTCCTTCTCACTTTCCTCCTCTCTTCTCTCAGGCATCCAAGTACATCATTGACCTCATCATCCCCTCCCTCCTCATCACTGGAGCAAACTTGGCAGTATGCTGAGGCTTGGGGAACATAAATGCCAATTTCTTGTCCTTCTATGGCACCCCCTCTCTCTAGGCTCACGTTACTCCCTTCCTCAAGCTGGGAACCAACATCGGAGCCTTGAAAATTGCTGTGCACTCTCCAGCAGCATGTAACCAACACTGTGGTCGAATAATTTTGGGGAGTCCATGCATGATGGTGGGGCTACGGAAGGCGTAACTTTGGACAAGGAGCCGATGGAATAGGCTGCTTTGGCAGCTGCGTTGGAAGGCAAACTACTATGAGCATGGGTGACAGAGGATGAGGAGGATAGCATCGTTATCCACTCCACCAACTCTTCCGCATGTTGTGGCTCAATAACATGGGCAGCAGCAGAAAAAAAGGATAACCGTGCCCCACGTCCACCTGCAGAGGATGCACCATGTCCACAACCTCTTTTAGTGGCCTGTAAGCATCTGCCTCTCCTTGGTGACCTTCCAGACATGATGTATTTTTTGTTTTGCAACACCACACTACACTGTATTATATACTGTGTACACCGCCTGCACTGTATTAGGAACTGTACACCGGCTGAACTGTATTATATACAGTTATATAGGCTGCCTGAAGTGTATTAGAAACTGTACACACTGTATTATATGCCGTGTCCATCGCCTGAAGTTTATTAGAAACTGTACACCACCGAATGCACTGTATATATAGGTTACACTGGATGCAGAGTGTATATATATATATATATATATATATATACAGTATCTCACAAAAGTGTGCACACCCCTCACATTTTTGTAAATATTTAATTATATCTTTTCATGTGACAACACTGAAGAAATGACACTTTGCTACAATGTAAAGTAGTGAGGGCACAGCTTGTATAACAGTGTAAATTTGCTGTCCCCTCAAAATAACTCAACACACAGCCATTAATACAAATATAGGTCAGGAATACGAGGTACTTTTGATCCCAGCGCTCAAATGGTACTAGGTTACTGCACTTACAGCCGCTATTATAAATGAACAATAAGATATAAAAGACGTATGATAAAAATCAAACATTAACAGCGTTTCATGTAAATCAGACCGATATACATTGATGTAATGACATCCTGTGCAAAAAGCTCTTCGGTACTGTGTAAACTACACATTCAACACGAAGTCCACTTCTAATCATATGGTGCGCCTTCCCATCCCTAATAAGGATAGAGGTGGAGACATGAACACCATTGAATCATCCCAAAAGAGTTCATTATACTGCCTTCATTGAAGAAAAGTAAAAAACTGACATTCTCCAATCCACCAGTGCAAACAAGTATTCAGCTGCTACACCTTCACCAGTCCACCTCGTGTGTCCCCCTTGGGTGTGCGCTTACCAGAGAGGATTTAAAGCTGAGCCTGATAATCTCCTATGCAGTATGGATCAGTGGCTGTCAAACCCGTTATGGAGCCGGTGTTCATAGCATGTAAAAATTAGAGGGAATACCGCTTATAGTGTTACTCTGTTTATTAAAAATAACCAAAGTCCCCCCTCATACAAGTTGTGCTTACAAGATTAAAAGTAAAAACCAGCATTACACAGACTGCATCTAGCTCACCGCTGCTCGGTATCCACTGCGGACGATCCGCTGCGATGAGTCCCGAGATGACTCTGGTAATGTGTTGCTGGTAAGGTGCGTAGTCTCACCCTGACATGTTTCGTGATTACGTCTTCAGAGGGCGTGGCCACGCACCGTAAACCACCATTTAAATAACATGGGCAGCTGGCAGCTCCGCCTCCGTCATCACGGGCGTCATCAGCCAAACAAGCCGCCCACCGCTGGGTATGACACGGATTGACTCGGAACTAGGGACCGGGCACATCCGCACACTCTGTGTCTACGGTCCAATGTCCGAACGACTACACATCCAGCCGGGCATCAACACAGGATCGTACATACTCTGCACGTCTAAACGCACATCATAATCACAGATGTATTACATTTAGGTTCATAATTATTACGTACAAATATAAATGTCCACTCTTATCTAAAATACAATATTAGCTCGAGCAGTGACCCGTTGGCGTCAAATGTCATTTAAATAATGACCATTACCAGCCTTTCTAACAACTAGTGCCAATATAAGCTAAAAAATGTATATATGCTAATAAAAGGTGCACATGCATATACACATTACTACAATGCAATTCATGCTTGATAGTTCTATCAGACATTACAAACTAACATAAAAACGGGGGTTCAAAACCCTCATAAATAGAAATTAATAAATTAATAAATTAAAATCCATATCATAAGACTAAAATTGATATAATAAAAGTCACCATAAAAATGAGCATAAAGGTATTAGACTGAAACCTGCTATTCCTATCACATAGTAAGCATGTTACAGAAGGTGTCTAGTGGTTGCATATGAAGCAGTTCAAATCCAGGTCTATGTTAAGTCCGTTAGGACTCAAAGTGTTAGTCAGAAATATCCACTGCGTTTCACATATGGATATCTCTTGCACCATATTTGTTCCCCTCCAACTGGCGTATAATTTGTCAATTCCCCAGAATTTCAGACCCATTGGGTTCCTGTTGTGCTTTTCTCTAAAATGTAACGATACACTATGTTCTTTATATCCTATGCTAATGTTACAGTGGGGATGGAAATTTTTCAGACCCCCTTAAATTTTTCACTCTTTGTTACTGTATATTGCAGCCATTTTCTAAAATCATTTAAGTTCATTTTTTTTCCTCATTAATGTACACACAGCACCCCATATTGACAGAAAAACACAGAATTGTTGACATTTTTGCAGGTTTATTAAAAAAGAAAAACTGAAATATCACATGGTCCTAAGTATTCAGACCCTTTGCTCAGTATTTGGTAGAAGCACCCTTTTGATCTAATACAGCCATGAGTCTTTTTGGGAAAGATGCAACAAGTTTTTTTACACCCCTGATTTAGGGATCCTCTGCCCTTCCTCCTTGCAGATCCTCTCCATTTCTGTCAGGTTGGATGGTAAACGTTGGTGGACAGCCATTTTTAGGTCTCTCCAGAGATGCTTAATTGGGTTTAAGTCAGGGCTCTGGCTGGGCCATTCAAGAACAGTCACAGAGTTGTTGTGAAGCCACTCCGTCGTTATTTTAGCTGTGTGCTTAGGGTCATTGTCTTGTTGGAAGGTAAACCTTCGGCCCAGTCTGAGGTCCTGAGAACTCTGGAGAAGGTTTTCGTCCAGGATATCCCTGTACTTGGCTGCATTCATCTTTCTCTCGATTGCAATCATTCATCCTGTCCCTGCAGCTGAAAAACACCCCCACAGCATGATGCTGCCACCACCATGCTTCACTGTTGGGACTGTATTGGACAGATGATGAGTAGTGCCTTGTTTTCTCCACACATACCGCTTAGAATTAAGGCCAAAAAGTTCTATCTTGGTCTCATCAGACCAGAGAATCTTATTTCTCACCATCTTGGAGTCCTTCAGGTGTTTTTTAGCAAACTCCATGCAGGCTTTCATGTGTCTTGCACTGAGTAGAGGCTTCCGTCGGGCCACTCTGCCATAAAGCCCTGACTGTTGGAGGGCTGCAGTGATGGTTGACTTTCTACAACTTTCTCCCATCTCCTGACTGCATCTCTGGAGCTCAGCCACAGTGATCTTTGGGTTCTTATTTACATCTCTCACCAAGGCTCTTCTCCCCCCGATAGCTCAGCTTGGCCGGACGGCCAGCTCTAGAAAGGGTTCTGGTCGTCCCAAACATCTTCCATTTAAGGATTATGGAGGCCACTGTGCTCTTAGGAACCTTAAGTGCAGCAGAAATTTTTTTGTAACCTTGGCCAGATCTGTGCCTCGCCACAATTCTGTCTCTGAGCTCTTCAGGCAGTTCCTTTGACCTCATGATTCTCATTTGCTCTGACATGCACTGTGAGCTGTAAGGTCTTATATAGACAGGTGTGTGGCTTTCCTAATCAAGTCCAATCAGTATAATCAAACACAGCTTGACTCAAATGAAGGTGTAGAACCATCTCAAGGATGATCAGAAGAAATGGACAGCACCTGAGTTAAATATATGAGTGTCACAGCAAAGGGTCTGAATACTTAGGACCATGTGATATTTCAGTTTTTTCTTTTTTTAATGAATCTGCAAAAATGTCAACAATTCTGTGTTTTTCTGTCAATATGGGGTGCAGTGTGTACATTTATTGAGGAAAAAAATGAACTTAAATGATTTTAGCAAATGGCTGCAATATAGCAAAGAGTGAAACATTTAAGGGGGTCTGAATACTTTCTGTCCCCACTGTATATATATATATGTTCTGATACCCTTTTAGATAATGTTCTTTTCATGCGGTCAATATACATAAGCCCGCACGGGCATTCCAGGGCGTATACTACATGCGTTGACATGCATGAAATGAATTCCTTTATTTGGAATTCCTTACCATTAGCAGTGGATGTAAAGCTTGTAAGACCCCTCAAATGTGTATTCACCTGCTTACATGCCTTACATTTTTTGCAGGCATAGAAGCCCATCTTATCCCAGAACATTTTGGTTCTCTTTGGGGGATCCAGTACTTTCTTTACTACCTTGTCACCAAATGATGCAGTCTTCCTATAAATAAAGGGTGGGTTGTTCGGTAGCTCTCTGCCCAAGACCTTATCCATAGTAAGGATATGCCAGTGTTTTCTAAATATTGATTCAATCTCAAGATATTGTTCGTGATATCCGCTGATAAATCCCCATTCATGTTTAGAGTCACTTTGTCTTTGTTTGGGGATTAAGTACATTTCTTGTGGATTAGATCCCACTTCAGATATCAATTTATCTAAAGATTGACTTTTATATCCCTTTTCAACAAAACGTTGCTTAATACATTCAACTTGTGTGATATCTGCATCATAGGTGCAGTTGTGGCGTATCCTTGTGAATTGTCCTTTGGGGATATTACGTAAGCATCTTGGATGGTGCCCACTCTGTACTGGTATATAGCTGTTTCTGTCAGTACTTTTAAAGAACGCCTTTGTGTACAACTGATTCTCCCCTTTCATAATCGTAACATCCGGGTAATGGATCTGTTCCTGACTCCATTTAAAGTCAAAATTAATATTACTGGTATTACTGTTTAGCATCTTCCTATACTCCAATAGAGTGACCTCTGAGCCCTACATCAATGTAGCGTTGGTAAAAGATCAATTCTTGTCTTCTTTTATGGTATACCCACTTGTCCTCCCATTCACTCGTGAACAAATTTGCTAAACTCGACGCAAACTTTGCTACGCCAGTCTTCTGGCTGTAGAAATTGCCAGCATACCAAAAATAGTTATGCGTTAAACAGTAATTCAAAACCATTCTTAGAAATCTTTTTTGGATATAGGGCAGGTCATCCCTTTTACTAAGGGCCCAATTAAGGGTTAGTAAAGCATCATCGTGTTGTATTATCGTGTATAACGATGCCACGTCTGCCGTTACCAAGAATATTTCTGTACCTTTGGGAAAAATCATGTTTTTTATTTTTTGCAGAAAGCTGGTAGCATCTTTAAGATATGCTTTTGTAGCTGTTACAATAGTCTGTAGGAAGTGATCCAAGTACTGACCAAGGCGTGATGTCATGGAATTTATGCCATTGACTATTGGTCTGGCTGGTGGTTTAACTGGGTCTTTATGGATCTTAGGTACTGTATAGATTGTAGGTATCCTATTGAAGCTCGGACATAGGAACAACTTCTCTTTTTTCATAATAATTCTCATATTATCCATAATCAACTAGATTACGCAGCTCTGACCTGTATTGGTTAGTGGGATCCTTGTGTAGTTGTAAATATGTGTTCTCATCATTAAGCATGTCCAAGAGCTGGGAGTGGTAGAAGGTTTTATCCATAATGACCACCCCCCCCCACCCTTGTCTGCAGGATGGATAACCCCATTTTTCCTGTTCTCCAGAGCTAAGAGTTGTTAGAAAGGCTGGTAATGGTCATTATTTAAATG
The DNA here is from genome assembly GCF_042186555.1 of Aquarana catesbeiana. NCBI lineage: Eukaryota > Metazoa > Chordata > Amphibia > Anura > Ranidae > Aquarana > Aquarana catesbeiana. Next base: position 784,357,522 of record NC_133324.1, on the reverse strand, counting down.
ACATTTGACGCCAATGGGTCACTGCTCGAGCTAATATTGTATTTTAGATAAGAGTGGACATTTATATTTGTACGTAATAATTATGAACCTAAATGTAATACATCTCTGATTATGATGTGCGTTTAGACGTGCAGAGTGTGCAGATGTTCCTGGTCCCTAGTTCCGAGTCACTCCGTGTCATACCCAGAGGTGGCTGATGATGCCCGTGATGACGGAGGCGGCGCTGCCAGCTGCCCATGTTAGTTAAATGGTGGTTTACGGTGTGTGGCCACGCCCTCTGAAGACGTAATCACGAAACGCGTCAGGGTGAGACCACACACCTTACCAGCAACACACTACCAGCGTCATCCTGGGACTCATTGCAGCGGATCGTCCGCAGTGGACACTGAGCAGCGGTGAGCTAGATGCAGTCTGTGTAATGCTGGTTTTTACTTTTAATCTTGTAAGCACAACTTGTTTGAGGGGGGACTTTGATTATTTTTATTAAACAGAGTAACACTATGAGCGGTATTCCCTCTAATTTCTACATGCTATGAACACCGGCTGCATAACGGGTTTGACAGCCACTGTTCCATACTGCAAAGGAGATTATCAGGCTCAGCTTTAAATCCTCTCTGGTGAGCACACACACAAAAGGGACACACGAGGTGGACTGGTGAAGGTGTAGCAGCTGAATACTTGTTTGCACTGGTGGATTGGAGAACGTCAGTTTTTTACTTTTCTTCAATGAAGGCAGTATACTGAACTCTTTTGGGATGATTCAATGGTGTTCACGTCTCCACCTCTATCCTTATTAGGCATGGGAAGGAGCTCCATATGATTAGAAGTGGACTTCGTGTTGAATGTGTAGTTTACACAGTACCGGAGAACTTTTTGCACAGGATGTCATTACATCAATGTATATCGGTCTGATTTACATGAAGCGCTGTTAATGTTTGATTTTTATCATACGTCTTTTATATCTTATACACAGCCATTAATGTCTAAACCGCTAGCAACAAAAGTGAGTACACCCCTAAGTGAAAATGTCCAAATTGGGCCCAAAGTGTCAATATTTTGTGTGGTCACCATTATTTGCTAGCACTGCCTTAACCCTCTTGGGCATGGAGTTCACCAGAGCTTCACAGGTTGCCACTGGAGTTCTCTTCCACTCCTCCATGACTACATCACGGAGCTGGGGATGTTAGAGACCTTGCGCTCCTCCACCTTCTGTTTGAGGATGCCCCACAAATGCTCAATAGGGTTTAGGTCTGGAGACTTGCTTGTCCAGTCCATCACCTTTACCCTCAGCTTCTTTAGCAAGGCAGTGGTCATCTTGGAGGTGTGTTTGGGGTCGTTATCATGTTGGAATACTGCCCTGCGGCCCAGTGTCCGAAGGCAAGACACAATTGTCTTTGTACTCCTCACCTGGTTGCCACCACACACGCTTGACACCATCTGAACCAAATGAGTTTATCCTGGTCTCATCAGACCACAGGACATGGTTCCAGTAATCCATGTCTTTAGTCTGCTTGCCTTCAGCAAACTGTTTGCGGGACAACAGCCATGCAGACCAATTTGATGAAGTGAGCGGTGTATTGTCTGAGCACTGACAGGCTGACCCCCACCCCTTCAACCTCTGCAGCAATGCTGGCAGCACTCATATGTCTATTTCCCAAAGACAACCTTTGGATATGACGCTGAGTATGTGCACTCAACTTCTTTGGTCGACCATGGCAAGGCCTGTTCTGAGTGGAACCTGTCCTGTTAAACCGTGCTGCAGCTCAGTTTCAGGGTCTTGGCAATCTTCTTATAGCCTAGGCCGTCTTTATTTCAGATCCTCAGAGAGTTCTTTGTGGATGAGGTGCCAGCTGCCAGTGACCAGTATGGGAGTGTTAGAGCGATAACACCAAATGTAACACACCTGATCTCCATTCACACCTGAAACCTTGTAACACTAATGAGTCACATGACACCGAGGAGGGAAAATGCCTAATTGGGCCCAATTTGGACATTTTCACTTAGGGGTGCACTCACTTTTGTTGCCAGCGGTCTAGACATTAATGGCTGTGTGTTGAGTTATTTTAAGGGGACAGCAAATTTACACTGTTATACAAGCTGTACACTTTATCTAGTAATGATAATCTAGACTGTATATATATATATATATATATATATATATATATATATTCACTGCCTGAAGTGTATTATTTAATGTACACCACTGAATGAACTGTATATCCACTTGACCACTGGGCACTTAAACCCCCTTCCTAACCAGACCAATTTTCAGCTTTCGGTGCTCTCACATTTTGAATGACAATTACTCAGTCATGCAACATTGTACCTATATAAAATTTTTGTCTCACACAAATAGAGCTTTCTTTTGGTGGTATTTAATCACCTCTGGGTTTTTATAAAAGAAAAAATACCGAACATTCTGTAAAAGAATGCATTTTTCTTAGTTTAATTTATAAAATTTTGCTAATTAGTAATTTTTCTTCATAAATTTTGGCCAAAATTTACACTGCTACATATCTTTAGTAAAAATAACCCAAATCAGTGTATATTATTTGGTCTTTGTGAAAGTTATTGAGTCCACAAGCTATGGTGCCAATCTCTGAAAATTGATCACACCTGATGTACTGACGGCCTATCTCATTTCTTGAGACCGTAACAAGACAGGTACAAATACCCCCGAATGACTCCTTTTTGGAAAGTAGACATTCCAAGGTATTTAGTAAGCATGGGGAGTTTTTTGAAGTTGTAATTTTTTCTCACAATTCTTTGCAAAATCAAGATTTATTTTTCTTTTTTTTCACAAAATTATTATATTAGCAGGTTTTTTCTCACACACAGCACATGCGTAGCACAAATTACACCCCAAAACACATTCTACTACTCCTCCTGAGTATGGCGATACCACATGTGAGACTTTTACACAGCGTGGCCACATACAGAGGCGCAACATGCAGGGAGCACCGTCAGGCATTCTTGGAGCATAAATTACATATATAATTTCTTGACTACCTCTTACACGTTTGAAGGCCCTTTAGCACCAGGACAATGGATACACCCCAAAAATGACCCAAATTTTGGAAAGAAAACAACCCAACGTATAATCTATGAGGCATAGTGAGTAAAGAAAATGAAAACACATTTTTTTTACACAAAGCTGTCCATTTATACAATATTTCTAACACATAGCATGTACATACCAAAAATTACACCCCAAAATATATTCTCCTACTCCTCCTGAGTGCGGCGATACCACATGTGGGAGACTTTTACACAGCCTGGCCATATAGAGAGGCTCAACATGCAGGGAGCGCCATTAGGCGTTCTAGGGGCATAAATGTCAAATCTAATTTGACTACCTATTACACTTTTGTGAGGCGCTCTAGTGGCATGGATGTGGCATGGATAAGAACTGATGTGGCATGGATGAGCATGAATGGGGATGGCTGAGTATGGATGGGATGACTGAGCATGAATGAGTATGGCTGAGTACGACCGGGTACGGCTGGGTATGGCTTGGTACGGCTGAGTATGGCTGAGTATGGCTGGGTACAGCTGAGTACGGCTGGGTACAGCTGAGTACGGCCAGGTATGGCTGAGTACAGCTGATTACAGCCAGGTACGGCCGGGTATGGCTGGGTACGGCTGAGTACGGCTGGGTATGGCTAGGTATGGCTGGGTACGGCCATAATTTACGGGTAATAAATATTAACAACTGCAACTTTATCAATGCCCCACCAGTTCAGATTATCAGTGCCCATATGTGTCGGCGCCATCAGTGAAGCCTCATCAGTGCCCATCAGTGCAACCTTATCAGTGCCCATCAATGCAGCCTATCAGTGCCCATCAGTGCAACCTCATCAGTGCCCATCGGCACAGCCTACCAGTGCCCATCAATGCAGCCTCATCATTAGAGATGAGCTTCGAGTTCGACTCGAACATCGGCTGTTCGCAAGTTCTCCGAACAGCGAACAATTTGGGGTGTTCGCGGCAAATTCGAATGCTGCGGAACACCCTTTAAAAGTCTAAGGGAGAAATCAAAAGTGCTAATTTTAAAGGCTTATATTCAAGTTATTGTCATAAAAAGTTTTTGGGGACCTGGGTCCTGCCCCAGGGGACATGGATCAATGAAAAAAAAAGTTTTAAAAACGGACGTTTTTTCGGGAGCAGTGATTTTAATAATGCTTAAAGTGAAACAATAAAAGTGTAATATCCCTTTAAATTTCGTACCTGGGGGGTGTCTATAGTATGCCTGTAAAGGGGCGCATGTTTCCCGTGTTTCAGTCTGACAGCAAAATTACATTTCAAAGGAAAAAAAGTCATTTAAACTACTCGCGGCTATTAATGAATTGCCGATCCGACAATACACATAAAAGTTCATTGTTAAAAATGGCATGGAAATTCCCCACAGGGGAACCCCGAACCAAAATTAAAAAAAAAAATGACTTGGGGGTCCCCCTAAATTCCATACCAGGCCCTTCAGGTCTGGTATGGATATTAAGGGGAACCCCAGCCAAAATAAAAAAAAAATGGCGTGGGGTCCCCCTCAAAATCTATACCAGACCCTTCAGGTCTGGTATGGATTTTAAGGGGAACCCCGCACCAAATTTTTTTTAAAAATGGCGTGGGGTCCCCCCAAAAATCCATACCAGACCCTTATCCGAGCAGGCAACCTGGCAGGCCACAGGAAAAGAGGGGGGGACGAGAGAGCGCCCCCCCTCCTGAACTGTACCAGGCCACATGCTCTCAACTTTGGGAGGGTGCATTGGGGTAGCCCCCCAAAACACCTTGTCCCCATGTTGATGAGGACAAGGGCCTCATCCCCACAACCCTGGCCGGTGGTTGTGGGGGTCTGCGGGGGGGGCTTATCGGAATCTGGAAGCCCCCTTTAACAAGGGGACCCCCAGATCCTGGCCCTCCCCCCTGTGTGAAATGGTAAGGGCCTACCATTTCACTAAAAAAGTGTCAAAAATGTTAAAAATGACAAGAGACGGTTTTTGACAATTCCTTTATTTAAATGCTTCTTCTTTCTTCTTTCTTCTATCTTCTATCTTCCTTCGGTTTCTTCCTCCATCTTCTTCTTCTTCTGGTTCTCCCTCTGGTGTTCTCATCCGGCATTTTATTCCGCGGCGTCGGCGTCTTCTTCCCTTCTTCTCCGGGCCGCTCCGCATCCATGATGGCATGGAGGGAGGCTCCCACTGTGTGGGAGCCTCTGTCTTCATCTTCTTCTCTTCATCTTCTTCTCTTCATCTTCTCTTCATCTTCTCTTCATCATAGCGGGAGCCTACCCCAAAGCATCCTCCCAATATTGAGGGCATGTGGCCTGGTACAGTTCAGGAGGGGGGGCGCTCTCTCGTCCCCCCTTCTTTTCCTGCAGCCTGCCAGGTTGCGTGCTCGGATAAGGGTCTGGTATGGATTTTTGGGGGGACCCCATGCCGTTATTTTTTTCAATTTTGGCACGGGGTTCCCCTTAAAATCCATACCAGACCTGAAGGGTCTGGTATAGATTTTGAGGGGAACCCCACGCCATTTTTTTTTAAAATTTTGGCCAGGGTTCCCCTTAATATCCATACCAGACCTGAAGGGCCTGGTATGGAATTTAGGGGGACCCCCACGTCATTTTTTTTTTAAATTTTGGTTCGGGGTTCCCCTGTGGGGAATTCCCATGCCGTTTTTATCAATGACTTTTTATGTGTATTGTCGGACCGGCAATTCATTAATAGCCGCAAGTAGTTTAAATTACTTTTTTCCTTTGAAATGTCATTTTGCTGTCAGACTGTTCTAAACACGGGAAACATGCGCCCCTTTATACTATAGACACCCCCCAGGTACGAAATTTAAAGGAATATTATACTTTTATTGTTTCACTTTAAGCTTTATTAAAATCACTGCTCCCGAAAAAACGGCCATTTTTAAAACTTTTTTTTGCATTGATCCATGTCCTCTGGGGCAGGACCCAGGTCCCCAAACACTTTTTATGACAATAACTTGCATATAAGCCTTTAAAATTAGCACTTTTGATTATTCATGTTCGTGTCCCATAGACTTTAACGGTGTTTGCGTGTTCGAACTAATTTTTTGCCTGTTCGCAAGTTCTGGTGCGAACCGAACAGGGGGGTGTTCGGCTCATCCCTACTCATCATTGCCCAACAGTGCAGCCTATCATTGCCCATCAGTGCAGCCTCATTAGTGCCTATCAATGTGGCCTATGAATGCCCATCAATGCAGCCTATCAATGTGACATATCAGTGCCCATCAGTGCAGCATATCAGTGCATTCTCATTGATGCAGCTGATCAGTACTCATCAGTGCCGTTCCATCAGTGCCCATCAGTGTAGTCTCATCAGTGCCCATCAGTACAGCCTTATCAGTGCTCATCAGTGCAGCCTTATCAGTGACCATCATTGCAGCCAATCAGTGTCCATCAGCGCAGTTGATCAGTGCAGCCGCATTAGTGCCCATCAATGCAGTCTCATCAGTGTCCATAAATGCAGCCTCATCAGTGCCCATCAATGCAGCCTCATCAGTACCCATCAGTGTAGCCTCAACAGTGCCCATCAGTGCAGCCTCAACAGTGCCCATCAATGTAGCCTATCACTGCATGGGGATCACAGGAAGGAATCAGAAGGAGAGCCATCCGGACCACACAGAGAGAAGATCTCCCACTGTGACACAGCTTGGATCTGAAACGCCGGCCACTGTCAAACAAAGTCCAGCCTCCTGGACCGGCTCCTATGATAGACATCACACTACTTCAATCTCCTGGCATTGGACCAGTGTGCTGTCTATCATAGAAGCCGGGACTTTGTTTAACAGCAGCTGGTATTTCAGATCCAAGCTCTGTTACAGAAGGAGTTCTCCTCTCTGTGTGACCTGGCTGACTCTCCTCTTCCTCTCCTCTCCTTTCCCCACAGTTTCCTGGCCAATCGCTGGGAGGAGAATCGGTTCCCATTCAGCCCCGCCTGCCAGTGGGGCCCATCCCCCCACCTCCATCTATACAGTATATATAAAAAAGGACCAAAGCTGTTAAACTCCATGTACATACACAAAGAAAGGGGAAAAGGAAGAGAACATGGCACATGCTGCAGAGAGATCATTGACATCCCACTCAAATGGCTATATGGGTAAATCCAGTAAACCTCTCTCCTTCATAGGAGTTGCAACACACCCCGACCTCTCTTTGGGCTCTCCCCTTCTCAATCATTTGGATTGACACAGCAGAAGCATTCTCTGCATTACATTTGTTAAAGTGGCTGGCTACATTGTTGGAATAATGCTTCCCAATATTATAAATATGATTGAGAGGGCAATCCCTAAGTAACCTTGTAATTCTTCCCATCTATTGAATAGAAAAAATTGATGTAAACAAAGTGATGACATATATGACATAACATGTATTACAATTTAAAAAATAATTAATTTTAAATACCATTTATAATGTAATGTATAGTGTTACCACTCAGAATTTGGGAACAACAGGGACAACCAGTAATGCCACAAATTACCTTTAAAATGTAAGTGTGAAACATGTCAACAATCTCCCTGGTTATAAAGTGCTATGATGTTTTGGACTTTTGGATTACTTTTTATGTTCAATATTTTTTATTGTTTTTTTTTTTTTTTTTTTTTTTTTTTTTTTTTTTTTTTTTAGAAGAACAGAACAAAACAAACAAAAAAATAAATACATTAAAGAATTAAATGTTTTTTGTCATACATTGGTACATAGTAAGACGATCATCTAAATGGATACAAATGTCAGAACAGAAGTAACCAATCTACAGTGCCTTGCAAAAGTATTTACCCCCTTGGCTTTTTACCTATTTTGTTACTTTACAGGGTTTAGTTCAATGTTTTTTTGAATTTTATGTGATGGATCAGAACACAATAGTCTAAGTTGGTGAAGTAAAATTAGAAAAAAAATGGGGGCGTGGCCTGGACGGAGACCGTGATGGCAGCATAAGCCAAGAGCTCCTGTGATCCGGGGACAGATCGTAGCTAAACGGGGAGCCCACACCTTGATTTCAGCATGAGCAGGTCCACCCGGAGTTCCTCAACGTCCCGTACCACATTGGACCCAGGTACGCAACTCAGTAGGAATATTCCTGACATATTCCGCACCCAAAGACCGTCCACACACGTGGCCTCACAGGCCCAAACACCGGCCTCTCCTACCGAACGGCCCGACATGCAGACCATGAGTTCTCTCACTCCCACAACCGACTCCGGTCGAACACACATGCTAAACTTATTCGACCTGGAAAAAGTAGCATCGGACATTAAAAGCACGGTGACGGCAGCTATTGCCGACTTAAAATCAGACATGCAGGCGATAGCACACCGTATTGAAACAGTAGAACAAACAACCCTGACCCATGCAACAGCCATCCGCCAGGTCCAATCTGCCTATGATGCACAACTCTCCCAAATGTTTGAACTTCATAGACATGTGGAAGACCTTGATAATCGCGGTCGCCGGCACAATGTAAGGGTAAGGGGTATACCCGAAAGCATCGATCCAAATTCAGTGCAGCAAACCCTCTGTGCTCTATTTAATGATCTAATAGGAAGACCTGCAGATTCACCCATTGATATGGAAAGAGCACACCGCGCTCTTCGCCCCCAGCCCAGGGAGAATGAACCACCCAGAGACATTGTTTGTTGTCTGGTGAACTTTCCCCTTAAGGAGGAAATCCTACGGAAAGCTAGGGAAAGAGGCCGAGTAATCTTTAATGGGACTGAAGTAAAGCTTTTCCAGGACCTGTCGCAGATCACGCTACAAAACAGACGAGCCCTAAGACCTTTATTAGAAGCATTACGCACTAGGAACATCCAGTATCGCTGGAAATTCCCCTTTGCTTTATCTGCGTCCACCAGGGGTCGCACTGCCATCCTCCGCACACCAGATGACCTGAAGAATTTCTGTGATCAGCTTGACCTTCCACGGATCGAACTTCCGGAATGGTATGACCTCTTTTTCCCCTCGGAACCATGGCAGCCGGTTACTCTCAACCCATCTCCAAAGGCACCACGCCAGAGATCGCGCAGACGTAAAGCAGGATCGGCATCACCGAAACCACACTCATCCCGTCGAGACCTCTATCAGCGAAGCCCTCCTCGTGCTCCGATGTCTCCCCCGGGACGAAATCATCAGGAAGATTGAAGTCAACCACTCAGCCGCATTGCAACAGCAGTGAGTTTTCGATTTAATCCCCGATGCACACCACCCCCTCATCGTACTTTGTACTCTAATTCTTGCAGCAGGAATGCAGTCCCCTGATATCCCTTGGCATCTCTCATCCACATCCGTCCAACCCTTATCTGGTTTTTTTTTCCTCCTTATTACTCACAGGAACCTCTCCATATCTCCCTGACTGCCCAAATTTCCACATACAAACATGCAGGAGTAGAAGGAACAGAACTTTACAGCTTCCCCCCTTCCCTTCCCCTCCCTTCCCCCCCCCACCCCCCCTTTTTTTTTTTTTTTTTTTTTTTTTTATTACTTATTTGTGTTTCATGCATTTCTTCTTTGTATTTAAACGTAGATGAAGCATGTATGTCATTACCAGTCTGTAAAAATGCATAATAAGCGATTTCTTTATGGTAAATGATCTTATACATATAGCAAAAGTAATCTCATAGCTACCCTAGTCATCAAGAAAACTGTCTTTACCTATTCCCTCAGATGTCTTTGGTCTTTAGTAAGCAAACCATTTATCATAGAAGCCAGATCACATACAATACGCTTTATCAGGCCACTGGCTCCTCTGATAAGGTCATAGTATGGCTTTAGCCTCGCATCTTCAGAATCGCATGGTTAGTCCCTTTAGCTCAAAAGTTAACAACAAGTATCTCCCTCTCACCACCCTTCTCCCATACCATCCCCCCTTACCCCCTCCTCTCCTTCCCTATCCCCTGCTCCAGACCCACCCTACCCATCCAACCCTCCCCCCTCTCCCCCTTTTCCTTTGCCATCCCCCATACGATCTGCCTCCTTACCTTCCTCCTTCAGGAATAAAGCTTAACTTTTCATTTATTAGGAAAAGCTTAAGCTTGAGTTTGATATCTGTCTTACAGTATGCATAGGATGTTGATAACCCTTCTTCCTGTTAGAATTCTTGTATTTGTGTTAAGGGATTTAAGCTGTTATAATAGTTTTTTGTTTCTCCTCACTGCTTGTTACACACAATACAGGTTTGAATTGATAAGGTTTACAGCTTATAGGTTATTTTAGCGAAGATGTATTATGTTAATGTTTTCCTGACAAATGCTTTATGACCTCCTACACGGTTCCCTTTCCTGTGTGACCTGTGGCCCTATAGTACACCTAAACTCTGAGTGGGCTCCCCTCAAAATTCCCCTCAAAAATCACAAAAACACAACATCATATAACTACAACTAATATCTCTACACCTAAGTTGTGAAGCGGACCTGTCCCCCGGTTCACACCCGAACTAGGTTCCCCGTCTTCTCTCACCTCCCCACACAGCAAGTCCTTAAAGACACTAGCTGACACTCCAGAACCCTTTTTCCCCCCCTAGACGAGGGGAATTTTCTAACCTCGTCTCTGGTAGATTTTCTTTGCCCGATCTCTCTCCTCTTCCTTATCCTACCCTACACTACCTACCCTTCTTCACTTTCCTCCTCCCCTCACCATCCTCTATCCCCATTTCTTCTATCCCTCCTCTCCTTTACTCAATACCCACCTTTGCCGCTCTTCTCCTTTTCTACTCCCTTCCCTCCTTTCCTTTTCTCTCTACTCCTCTCTCCTCTCTCTTCCATAACCAATAACCTCCCTCTCTTGCCCCGCTCCTAGGCTCCGGGGGGTGACTGACCCCGTCCAGTCCCTTGCTTAACAGCCCTCACATACTGTACACCGACATCCACAGAATTACATCTGAGTGGGCTTTGACTCCCGGACGTTAACAGTACATAAACCATGCAATCGAAACCATTAACCAATCTTTCCTTAACACTAAAATGTATATCCCTCAATGTGAAAGGTCTCAACCTTCCTGAGAAACGCTCCCAAGTCTTGACATCTCTTTCCAAACACAAAGCTCATTTTATTTTTTTGCAGGAGACCCACTTCCGCTCCGACTCAATACCCAAACTTTCGAACCACATATATCGTGCAGCCCACCACGCTACGAACCCAGATGCCAAAACGAAAGGTGTATCAATATTAATCTCCAAGCATGCAAACTTTTTTCTCTCAGACTCACTGATTGACCCGGCCGGTAGATATGTCTTCCTCAAAGGGAAATATGCAAACAAACCAATAACTTTGGCGAACGTTTACTGCCCCAATGATCATCAAGTCTCCTTTTTTCGAGACATCTGCTGCCGGCTGGAAACCTTTCAGGAAGGTTTAGTTCTCCTTGGTGGAGATTTTAACGTCCCCCTAAACCCATTATTAGACTCATCATCAGGCTCTTCTACCCTAACATATATGGCTCTTCGCCAGATTAAAACCCAACTACAAAATCTGACTCTCCACGATACATGGCGTACATTATCACCCACGGTAAAAGACTACACATTTTTCTCGGCACCACACCAAAAGTATTCTAGAATAGATTATTTTTTCCTCTCTCAGTCAGATCTCTCATCCCTAAAACAGTCAACGATAGAACCCATGTTTTTATCAGACCATCACCCCATTACGGTTACACTATCCTTTCCTGAAACCCAACCTCGAACTAAAGTATGGCGATTTAACCCTTCACTACTGGGGGATCCGACCTCCCTAGACCGCATCCGTACATGCATCCTCAACTACTTTACCGAGAATTCGTCACCTGAAATCTCTCCTATCTCCCTTTGGGAAGCTCATAAGTGTGTGATCCGGGGGGATCTGATTGCTCTAGCGGCTAAAATCAAAAAACGGAACCAAGAACTTATTAATTCACTCATCGACACAATTAAATCCCTAGAAAGAACGCACAAACAAACACAGGCAATCGCCACCTTACAAGAACTATCTCATACCCGTGCTCTCCTTAAAACAGAATTAGACAAACGTTCTAGTAGGCGCTATATCCTCTCCCAGAAGATCTTCTACGAGCAGGGGAACAAATGTGGACGCCTACTCGCTCGCTCAGTTCAATCTGCTAAAACCACCACCAGAATACACCAATTACGCAATCCTAAGGGAGATCTTCTGGTTAAGAATGAGGAAATAGCTAAAGAATTTGAGATCTTTTACTCAAAATTATATAATTTGAACCCTGACCAAAGATCTCAAAACATACAGAAAACCCGCTCTGACCTCATTAAATCTTTCCTCTCCAAAAATAGCCCCAAGCCGATATCGTCCCAACTTAAACTAGAACTAGATAAACCCATATCCCTAACTGAAATTGAGGCAGCAGTAAAACAAATGAAACTTGGCAAAAGCCCTGGCCCTGACGGCTATACTCTCCAATATTATAAAACATTTTTAGATGTCCTTTCCCCTACACTCTTATCCACATTCAACGCCCTGGCTGACGCCCAACTCGACCCTTCCAAAATGCTAATAGCCCACATCTCGGTCATACCAAAAGAGGGCAAAGACCCCTCATCAGTCGCGAATTACAGGCCAATATCCCTATTGAATGTAGACATCAAAATGTATGCAAAAATTCTTGCAAATAGATTACTCCCCTTAATACCAAACCTCGTATCCCTAGACCAGGTAGGGTTTGTCCCGGGTAGGGAAGCCCGAGACAACGTAATACGCACGCTAAACCTACATCACTGGATTTCGGCTACTAAGACCCAAGGTTTTCTCCTCTCCCTAGACGCCGAGAAGGCGTTTGACAGGGTGGCCTGGGACTATATGCACGAAGCTCTTTCGGCAATTGGGATCGGAGATCGCATGCTATCCTCTATCATGGCACTATATTCTGGTCCCACCGCTGCAGTTAGAGTCAACGGCCTCCTGTCAGACGTCTTCTCGGTCAAGAATGGCACACGCCAGGGCTGCCCTTTATCACCAATTCTCTATATCCTCACCTTAGAGCCCTTCCTCAACAAATTAAGAAACAACCCTGATATCCGTGGTATTACAGTGAAAGGGAGAGAATACAAGGTATCGGCATTCGCCGACGATATCCTACTGTCACTACAAGCACCCCGGGTTTCTCTCCCAAACCTGTTACATGAAATTGATCTCTTTAGTAAAATTTCCAATTTAAAAATCAATCATACAAAATCACAAGCCCTGAACATCTCGCTCCCCCCCAAGAAGTAACAAGCTGTCAAGATTCCTTCCCGTTTCAATGGCAAAAAAACGCCCTTACTTACTTAGGAATACAAATCCCACCCCTATTATCAAATCTATACGCAATGAATTTCCAGGGAGCTCTACTTAAAGCCCAAAATCTCCTTAAAGAATGGAAGATGTTAAATGTTTCTTGGTTCGGAAGAGCAGCCCTGATTAAGATGCTTATCCTGCCACGCCTGCTATACCTCATACAAACAATACCAATAGCTCTACCATCTAGCTTCTTTACAACATACCAAAAAATCTGCTCAACTTTTTTATGGAGAGACTCTCCCCCTCGCATTAAGTACTCTAGACTCACCTTACCTAAATCCAGGGGTGGAATTGGACTTCCAGATCTGGGCAAATACTATAGCGCAAGCCACCTCACGAGGGTGGCGGACTGGAATATCCACGCCCTCAAGAAATCTTGGATTCCCCTGGAAAACGCCGTGGCACATCTTCCCATACATTTACTCCCATGGCTTTCCCCTAAACACTGGCCGCAACCGATAACGACTCACCCTCTAATCTATCCGTCCCTACTTGCATTTAGAAAGGCATCATCAAAGGGGAACTTGGCCTCAATTCCAGGTCCCTTAACCACATTAAGAGGAAACCCCGACTTCCTTCCAGGCTCCCATAATAATTTCCTACAGAAAGAATGGCCATATGATGACGTTCTAGTTATGCACTTTTACCAAGACGGGAAAATCATACCTCTTGAAAAACTCATGGATTTATCCAAAACTTCAACATTTTCCTTTTGGACTTATAGGCAAATCAGACATTTCCTAGAATCTCACATCAATCAAACTCAAGAGCTTAAACACCTCACTCAGTTTGAAACCCTATGTCACCGTAAAACTCCACAAAGACATCTCATTTCCCTCCTGTATTCACTACTTAATGACCCCTTAACACCTAACACTCCACCTTCTCAGAACTCATGGAATAGGGATCTCCCGACACCTTTAACTAGTGAGGAATGGAAAACGGTCCATGAGTACATACATAAGGGCTCATTGAATGTCACTACACAAGAGAATGGATATAAGATAGCTACCAGATGGTATAGAACCCCCTCAAGACTTCACAAATTTAAATCCTCTATCACCAACATCTGTTGGCGATGCGGAGCGGAAGTGGGCACTATGCTACATATATGGTGGGATTGCGTACTTATCCAACCTTTTTGGAAGGAGGTTCATAATTTAATAGCACAAATCACCACATTTACTCTGGATTTTACCCCAGCCCAATATCTCCTGCATCACACTTCATTATCCAAGCGTAACTACTTTAAATCCCTAGCAATGCATCTGGTGAATGCTGCCAGATTATGTGTCCCAAAACACTGGCAATCGACATCTGCACCATCAATCAGTGAATGGTTTGCAAGAATCTCCAAAACGAAAGACATGGAAGAGCTTATCCATGTTTCTCAGGACAGGACGCAGAAGTTCACGACTACATGGTCTTGTTGGATACACTTCACGACCACTGAGGGATATCGTCAATATCTGCCAAGAGTGTACATACAAACATAATCGCGTACAATCAGGAGGGCACTCCTGTGGGTGCCTTTCCTGCAGAGTCTGGGGGGGCGGTTCCGGTCACTCCCTGGAGTCTTCCCCCATTAGTTTCTCTTATCTCATTTCCAATCATCACTCTTCCTATTCCCCCCTTTTTTTTCTTTTTCTTTCTTACACACCCTACTTTTTTTTCCCCCTTTCCCCCTACCCCCTCTACCCTTTCTTTTCACCTTCCCCCCTCTCCTCCCTTTATTTGACTATTCTATCTTCCCTCCCCTTGATTAGCAACACCTACACAGTTGTCCTACGTATAGTAGGCCCTAAGATGAAAGCACCCTCTCGTCACTCCCGAAACCTCGAGACACTCAATATTTGTGCTCGGTGGGGCCACGACACCCCCTAACTCCTTTCCCGGGACCAGCACGGTGCCCGACTCTCTCCCTTGTGCTCACCAAGAGACGATGTGAGTAGAGAGAGTCCCGTACCGAATAACAACACCCTATTAAGAGGTTTCAGGTTTTTACCTCCAGCATTACTAAAAACCCTTCTCCAGATCAGCCTCCTTTTAGCATTTTGTTGGACTATGCATGCACCGAATGTTGTTTGCTCTTTACACCACGAGATGATTGTGCAAGTTGCTATGTACGATTTCTGTATGTGTTATATATTTTATATACAATAAAATCTTTATGGAAAAAAAAAAAATTAGAAAAAAAATATACATAAAACTATTTTTCAGAAATAAAAAACTGATAATTGGCATGTGCGTATGTATTCACCCCCTTTGTTATGAAGCCCATAAAAAGCTCTGGTGCAACCAATTACCTTCAGAAGTCACATAATTAGTGAAAAGTCCACCTGTGTGCAATAAAAGTGTCACATGATCTGTCATTACATATACACACCTTTTTGAAAGGCCCAGAGGCTGCAACACCTAAGCTAGAGGTACCACTAACCAAACACTGCCATGAAGACCAAGGAACTCTCCAAACAAGTAAGGGACAATGTTGTTGAGAAGTACAAGTCAGGGTTAGGTTATAAAAAAATATCCAAACTTTTAATGATCCCTAGGAGCACCATCAAATCTATCATTACCAGATGGAAAGAACATGACACAACAGCAAACCTGCACACCAAAACTCACAGACCGGGCAAGGAGGGTATTAATCAGAGAGGCAGCACAGAGACCTAAGGTAACCCTGGAGGAGCTGTAGAGTTCCACAGCAGAGACTGGAGTATCTGTACAAAGGAAGACAATAAGCCGTACGCTCCCTAAAGTTGGACTTTATGGCAGAGTGGTCAGAAGAAAGCCATTACTTTCAGCAAAAAACAAAATGGCACATTTTGAGTTTGCGAAAAGGCATGTGTGAAAACCCAAATGTATGGAGGAAGGTGTTCTGGTCTGATGAGACTAAAATGTAACTTTTTTGGCCATCAAAGAAAACCCTATGTCTGGTGCAAAGCCAACAAATCACATCACCCAAAGAACATCATCCCCACAGTGAAACATGGTGGTGGAAGAATCATGGTGTAGGGATGTTTTTAAGCAGTCGCTACTGGGAAACTGGTCAGAGTTGAGTGAAAGATGGAAGATGCTAAATACAGGGATATTCTTGAGCAAAACCTGTACCACTCTGTGTGTGATTTGAGGCTAGGACGGAGGTTCACCTTCCAGGAGGACAATGACCCCAAAGACACTGCTAAAGCAACACTTGAGTGGTTTAAGGGGAAACATGTAAATGTGTTGGAATGCCCTAGTCAAAGCCCAGACCTCAATCTAATAGAAAATCTGTGGTCAGACTTAAAGATTGCTGTTCACAAGCGCAAACCATCCAACTTGAAGGAGCTGGAGCAGTTTTGCAAGGAGGAATGGGCAAATATCCCAGTGGTAAGATGTGGCAAGTTCATACAGACTTATCCAAAGTGACATGGAGCTGTGATAGCCGCAAAAGGTGGCTCTACAAAGTATTGACTTTAGGGGGGTGAATAGTTATGCACATTGACTTTTTCTGTTTTGTCCTATTTGTTGTTTGCTTCACAATAACAGATTTAAAAAATCTTCAAAGTTGTGGGCATGTTCTGTAAGTTAAATGATGAAAATCCTCAAACAATCCATGTTAATTTCAGGTTGTGAGGCAACAAAACAGGAAAAATGCCAAGGGGGGTGAATACTTTTGCAAGGCACAGTAAATGAACAATGGAATCAGTTCCAAGTACTAGTTGTAGGGTAGCATGTATTGTCTCACACCTCCTGACACCCCAACTGGGAATAAACTGTGTTATGGTGGGGAGACAACACAATGGCCCCAAGTTTTAATATCTTTCTTTTGAAATTTTATTTCAACAAAGTGTGAGTGTAAACTAATATCAGAAAAAAAACTGGACAAACATATTGGTACTGTATCAACGAGATAAGTACAGTAAATTTATAATAGGGTACGAAGAGAAAAGAAAGCGTAAGGTTGATCAAGGCTTTTGAGTTTGTATTTTGTACTCCAACCAGGGATGCCAGCGTTGAGAGAATTTGGATTGGCACCCATCTTTGTACGCCATTATGCGTTCAAATTGGAGAATTACATCAATGTGGTTTTTAACTTTAGTGATATTGGGGACAACAGATGATTTCCATTTTCTAAGGACCATTAGGCGGGCTACAGCTAAAATGTTAACCGCTATAGGTCTCAGCTGCAGTGTGTATCCTTCTATGTTTATGGAGAGAATAGCTTGCTCTATATTTGCTTTCATCAGGACCCCTGTCACTTCTGCCAGAAGTCTAAACACTGCGTTCCAAAAGCTCCGGATGTGTAAACACAACCATAGCATATGGGAAAGAGTTCCCACCATACCACAGCCTCTCCAACGGGAGTTGTCCCCTCCCTTATTAAATTTAGCCGTGGAGTAGGGAGTAAGGTACCATCCAAAAATTAATTTTTTGGCCCATTTCCCAGTGGTCCGCACACTTAGAAAAGGCATAGTTGTGCAGAATGGCTGTTTGCCACTGCTTATCTGAGTAGAATTTCTGCAGCTCATGTTCTGATTTTATCAGAGGAGGGCTTTTTGCAAACTGTGCTTTTAAATTTAGTTCTAGATAAAACAGGTAGATACTCTTAGCATTTTTGGAGTTAGAGTTCCAAAATGACCAAACCGATTTAGAGATGTACAATGCGGATACCGGATGATTACTAAGATAGGAAGCTATTTGCACATATGTAAGGAACTCTTTAGGGGGTACCTGAAATTTAGACTGTAAACTTTCGAAAGATATAAGTTTGACACTTGAGATAATATCATCTATGGTGCGGATGCCCTGGCTCATCCAATGTTTGAGGGACAAATTCGGTAATAAGATTTGGAGGACCTCAATAGGTATTGAAATATAGGAAAGTTGGGGAGACTCTTTGCTATTCTAGTGATAGTATGTCAATGCTGTTACTGTTGCTTCTATAAGCGGATGTGCCTTAAAGTATACTGTGTGCTTGGTTAATGCTGCTATAAGTAGGTCCTTGAAGCTACCAGATGGAATTGCATTTTCTTCCAGATTACACCAAAGTTTGACATATGGGTGAGAGGTCCAACATTTTAATTCATCTAACATAGCAGCCATTTGGTAGTCCTTAAGGATAGGGATTCCCATTCCTCCAGCTTTTTTATGTCGCCTTAGAATATAATTTGAGCATCTTGGTTTTTTGTCTAACCATACAAATTTAGAGAGATCCCCTTGCAGCAGATGGTAGAATTTTTCAGGGATACATATGGGCAAGGTTCTAAAAAAATATAGAATTCGGGGAAGTAAAATCATTTTAAATGCAGCAAGTCTGCCTGTCCAAGAAAGGTAGAACTTCATTCTCACTAATTCTCTGTGTATGGGATCTATTAGGGGGACAAGGTTTGCAGCGTATAGATTGGATAGAGGATTAGTGACATTGATTCCTAAATATTTAATGGAACCCTGCACCCAGGGAAAAGGAAGGGACTCTGTAGATTTTTTTTTAAACTATCATTTATGTTAACCCCTAAGATGTTGGATTTTGTAGCATTAACTTTATAGTAGGAAACCCGATTAAACTGTTCTAGAATTTTGTATGCCCTAGGCAGGGAGAGAGCCGGTTGTGATAAAGTTAAGATAACATCATCAGCAAATAGTGAAATAGTATGAGTTTTGCCATGCATATACATTCCTTTAATTTGCGGATCAGTGCAAAATTTTCAGCCAAGGGTTCCATGAGAAGGGCAAGTATCAGGGGTGATAAGGGACACCCTTGTCTCGTACCATTAAAGATGGAGAAATTGGTTGAAAACATACCATCGACAAAGACGTATGCAGAAGGCTTGGTGTATAGAGCAGGAATTGCCGCATGAATACTATACATGTGCATGACGAAAACATTTGTTTAGTTTTGTTTAGTTTTGATTCGTTAATCTAGTTATTTCATTTAGTTAAATTTGGTTAATTCGTTCAATTCATTTTCGGAATTCTTTTTCGGAATTCGTATACGGAATTTTCGAATCTTCATTGAGTTTACCAATTTTTTCGATTCGAAAAGATCAAATTGATAAATTTTCGAATCGGTCGAAACGAAAATGTTATATTGTTCTCATTGTAAAAATGATTACAATAACTCTTTATATCACCTTTGGCTTAACAAAAACAGCATTATTTCAAAATAGCACTATAATAACACACAAAATATTTTGTACAATGTGCCCATTTTCATGCGGATGGTTTAAATTAAGGATCTGCTAAGCCTATATACACAAAAACACACTCTCAATGGGTAGACATATGATCTAACTACCTAACTAACAAGTAAGAACAAAGCAGCTAACACAAAAACATAATTTAAAAAGCAGAATGCAAAACAAAAAAATAGAGCATATAACTATATACTGTGATATGGGGGATGTTTAGCTCAGTGGTAAATGGGTTTTACAGTGCGCCCATGGCAGTCAGCACTTTGGTTTAAGAGTGTGGCAGCCCATTTTTATTAAAAGGAAACAAAAAAAGTTCTTACAACAGCAGTTTTTCATGCAAGGTTTCTTTTTTAGAAAACACAACTAATGAAAAATTAGGCTCACTTAGCCTTGATTGCAGTACCTTGCTGCATAGGCCCACACCTGGCCTTCAAATATGGTTCTTTAGCACCCCCCCCACTCACTTTCTTGGAGACTTCACAACTTTCTGTAGCCTCTCTGGACACGCTAGCTGCCTTGGCTTTCCCAGCCTCCCAGACCCTCTCCCAGGCCCATGTAGCCATCCTGACCTTCCCAGTCCTTCGGGCAAGAAGTCCCCTTCACCAGCGAAGTGGTCTCTGACAGAAACAATCTGGGTTTATGACAGGGGTCTGTCTTGAAATGGCAGCAACTGCTCCGACTCCAACTGCTACTGCAGTAACCCTCATCCAGCTTATATCGCCCCTGCACACATGTGCACTCACACAGGCTCTAAGCAACTAGTAAAGCCCAGACACTGTATTGAAGGCTCTGTCCCACCCAACACTCTTTGGAAGCTTCAAGCTTCCAGCCCCAATCTGAAATGTCCAAATCCAGAGAAAACTTAAGACATAGTTTTCTCTGCTCACAAAACATCTGCTGGCACTTCTCAAACTGACTTTTTCAGAGTCATGT
This sequence comes from Aquarana catesbeiana, assembly GCF_042186555.1. Lineage (NCBI taxonomy): Eukaryota > Metazoa > Chordata > Amphibia > Anura > Ranidae > Aquarana > Aquarana catesbeiana. The sequence continues at coordinate 784,337,119 of NC_133324.1, read as the reverse complement.
GTCCTTTTTAAATCCAATAATATAGTGGTAGGGACTCTCACTGTCACAACACTTAAAGTTAAAGTGTCTCAAAGGTAAAACTTATAACAATAAGTTTTTATTGAGTATTTCAAGAAATGAATACAGAAAGGAGAAAAAAATGTGAAATAGAGGAAAATTGGTTACATAACATAAAATAGGGTAGTAAGTAATATACATCTTATAATGATATACATTCAGAAGATACAATCGTACAAAAGGGGTAGATATCAAAGGTAGAACTAAACATCCATTCTAGCTATTTTTTAAGAAACACAATTTTAAATTAAATTATTTCCATACTAAAGTAAAAGTGTCTTGGATTTACCTAATAACATGGATTTTTTTCAACAACTGCATATTTGTATTCTCTATTTTAAAGCCCATTGCCTAGCAGTGCCTCCTACTCCCCTCTTTATCGCTCCCTCTCCAGTGCTCCAGTGCAAGAGTTAAAGGCTCATTAAGTGCAGGGGGTTGCAGAAGAGGGTTTATTACTTACTGTACCTTTTCCCTCACTCCAGCAGGGTCCCTCCAGCAGTGCAACCAGCCCTACATTGCATGTGATGATGCCAAGGGTACATCCACAGACTGGAGATTTAGAGAGAAGAGGAAAGTGCTGGAGTCAACTGGAGCAAGGAGTTAGGCACGTAGTACAATTTTTTCCTGTACTACCTAGACTTAACAAACATTTAACCCTTGCAATTCCGGGGGCCCCCACTGCAAGGGTTTTCTTTGTTTTTCCCAGATTTGGAATTTAAAGTGAACCTAATATCAAACGTTTTAGGTTATGTGCATGATAACTAATGGTTCAGTGTAAACACAGACATGCATTGCTACTGACCGAGATCACAGTACTACCACTTTTAATGTTGTCATGTATTGTTCTTTCTAGAAGAATAGTGCCATCTTTGTTTAGAAATAATGCAGGGTCAGCTTTTACCTTCTGGACTGAGAAGCTTGTTCAGAAAATATATAATCCTTTAAATCCTAGTGTCTTTTCAAATCTTGGCTGTGATCAAAAATGTCTGAAACTAGTCAGTCCCCTGCTGTAGCCTCTCACCTATAACCTATTATAAAAGTTAAATCTTATAATGTTGTCTCAGTTTAGACAAAGTCCCTTTACTGGAGATCATACACATACTAGGTCCAATTTACTTTTTTATTTATTTTTCTTTTCACTTTGATGAAAATATCTGTTGATCCAGCCAGTGACATCTTCTTAATTCTCTGTCATGGCAATGGTTTGCAAGTCTATGTATCCTTTGCAGTATTTCCACCGCATTACACATACTCAGTCTAATGTAAAAAAAAAAAAAATAAGCCTGTCTATGCCTTAGAGGTCACATGGGTGTCTTGCGCCTTCTGGACTCGTTTTTATCCTTCCTTGATATAGTTCTACATGCTGAGTGGAGGCACTTTGTTTGAGGGAACAGTACAGAGCACACTACAGTTCTACCCATGTCTGTAAACAGAGGGATTATCACAGCTACTATCACAGCCACTATGGTTGTAAATCTTCTATTATTTGACATAGTTTTTAGTTTTTAGTGTTTTGCCATGTGATCAGGACTGTTTATGAGCAAAGCTTTATATAGATCATTCTCCTATGTCCCTAATAAAATCAGAATTTTTTTAGATAAATAATGAAGAAACTCCTGCGCTGTCAGAAATACCTACAGTATGCTAAGGGGCACTGCTGCAACACCTAAATGGCTGATCCAAACAGGCAAAAGTGGTATGAATAAAGTGAGTGGTGATTGTGCTGTGATAAAAAGGGGAAGGGAGGAAGAGGAAGGGGAAGGGGCCAACTCAAATGTATAGAGAGGTGAATGAAAAATGAAAAAATTAAACAAAAGGTATAATAGTATCATACTAGTGTAATGGAAATTTGTAAGTTCTGTATATAATTGTATTGTATTTTGTATGTATTACACACTGCCCTCACTGTGCACATGGCACTAATAATGTTTTCAGTACATGTTTACATTCTTTCGAGTCCTGATTAGAATTAGCCTGCCTATGTAACGCCCCTTGTTATCATAAACGTACAATTGTAATATTAATGTGATACCTACATAATCACGTGTATAAAAAACCTTCAATTGCGTCATAATAAAGCAGAACAGTTATTTGGAAAGATGCTGAGTGTATCTTTTGTGTCTGTTCCCTACTGCAGTAGTTATTATTAATTTGGAACCACTAATCAATATGAGGATAGGAGTTGCCTATCATCAATTTAACCAAGTCAGCATGGTGAGCTTTGCCTTAGGAGAGGATTCCAGGTGACCCTGAGTATCCAAAACGAGGCGCTTGAGACGATCTGGGAATTTCTGATAATCAGCCGGCTGAGGTAAGCCTTTTGCTTACATTTGGGTTATCAGACTTCCTTGATCGGTAAGGCATTTTCGGGACAAAGGGTACCTATTTTACTCCCCGTAATCAAACTGTATTGATTGGTGGTTATATGTTATGTTGTCCCTGTCTATTGTTCATTGGATTGTTATAGATAAGAAAGGGAAGAATAGTGCTGTTCACAGGTATATGTAGTAAATCTGCTAGATAAAGTAGTTTACAAGCAAGAGGGTATAGGCACACGTAGAGAAGAGAGAAGACTGGCCAGTCATTATGGGCATTGAATTAAGTAAGGGAATGAAGGGTAAGAGACCCTCAAAAATGCCCAGCGCAAGAAGAGCGCTATATATGAACCGAAGGTGCAGTTCCGCCTATACTGAGCCCCTAGATTAATGGTTAAAGTGGACAGGGATCCACAATGGGTAACTGGGTTACCAAGGTCCACAGGGACTAAGAATCATGCAGAGTAAACAGCTAGAGAAACAACTATGTGAGCAGGATGGATCAAGGGTGACATTAACACTAGACAGAAAGGGACATTTTCATGTTAAGTTGTGGGATGAATTTGGGGTCAGGCACTACAACTAGTAAAAATTAGAAACCGAGAAATGAGAGGTAAAACAGAATACTTTATATGTTGTCAGAGAGGGAAGATTGGATGAGCACTCTGGCTCCCCGTCTGATCATAGGAGCTAGATATAAAAGATATCTGAACAAAATAAGGAAAGCAGAATTTAGGCAGGGAAATATTAATGAGAGTTAAAAGAAAGTGAGAGAATGATATGCATGTGTTGTGTACAAATGGGAAAAATGTAAGCGATTTTAGAGAGATATTGGTGTATGTGTGTGCGAATGCTGGGATCTTTAGTTCTATTGCTTGTGTGTGTCATGTACGCAGATGTGACCCCCTCCTTTGTGCTCTCCTGAAAGAAATGTGGCTGAGATGAGAGGTCAGTGATAAACTGGATGCCAATTCCAGTTTTTTAGACAAAACATTTATAACAAAATGTGCCGGGTTAACAAATCTAATGATAAACATTGTGATCACAATTATTTTGAATCTGTTTTCCAAACATGGTAAAATGAAGGTTACATTTAACTATGTATTACACAAATTCAATATCCTTTGATAGTGGAAAAAGTGCATTTAAAAAAGGGAAATTAAGTAAAATTAAGTAATAATGGGTATTCATTTCTAATATGAGTTTAACAATTTTATTAATAATATAGATATATTGAAACTGGTTTAGACAACCTTTGGTTGGAAATGAAATCCAGGTTATTGGGGAAAAAATGGGATTAGTTTAGATTAAGATAACAATTTTGTAATTTTACATTTATACAATAAGCCCTTATTGAGAGAAAAAAAAGATTAAGATGAGGTTATGTGTAATACAGCTACCATAATATTTAACAAAGCCAAGATGGATGGCTTTCTGGTCCATCATACAGATTGTTGATCCTTTTGTTTTATTTATTTTTATTTTTGAAATCCAAAGCAGAATGTGTGGATTGTGAAATGATGTGCCCCTTTTCCTTGTAAGTGCCGTGGTATAAGCAGAAGAATATTTTTGATTTATGGACATCTCTCCATGACCGCAGGGTATTGTTATCATTTATTATAATATTGCCAGGAAAAAGTTGTCTTTTGAAACATGAAACTGGAGTTCTTACACAAACAGCATGATAGAAAACAAGCCATTGTAATATATTTATGGAAGCTGGACCCAGTAATGAAGGGTTCACCCCGATATATCAGAGCTGCAGCTTTTATGCAAAGGTACTATTAGACAAAGTTAGATATTGTTTTGGTCAGACATTCTGTGCAGCAAATATACAGCTAACTAAATGTTTGTCTAATGAAAGGTTTAAAATATGAGTTTGTTTATGTACAAATCTAACAATGAAAAATGCGTACATTTGAATCCAGCCACCTTATTGCCTCTATTGGAGGAGGCTGGAGACAAAGGAAGACACATGTGTTAAATTGATGATGTAGTAATCAGCTGCTGTGAGCCCAGTGCAGGACACACTCCCTGAAGAGCCAGATATTACTTTTTTGTAGATTTGAGGATGTAGTTTATCACCCAGAAGGATACTCTGTATTCAAAGTCATTGGATCTTTTTTTCCCCAGCTCAAGAAGCAGAGCTCCATGTTTTAGCAAAGCCTGTGAGCTATAAAAAGAGTATATATTTATATAGATAGTCGAGATATAGAGAGCTTTTGGTTCCATTTGAAGGGCAGGAAGTTTGAGGTTTTTTTTTTCATTATTTACAATATTTTTTATGTGCTAGTATGATACTAGCCCTTATGCACATGGACTTTTTTTGATTTTTATATTTTTATTTGGTTCAATTTTTTTTGTACCCACACTGTATTTGTCACTCATTTTATACGTTTTAGACAATTTTGTTTCTTCAGTTTATTCAGATTTAGTGCCCATGAGACTGCACTTTATTACATTTCATTATACTTTTATATTTTGTATAATTTTTTCATTTTGCCTTTTTTGGAACTGATGACTCATTGTTTGAACACTTTGTACTACAAGGTGGTGGGACTGATCACCATTTATTTATTTACTTGGAGTCACCAATAAGTATTTGCTGAGTTACCACATATGTGCTAGTATGATACTAGCCCTTCTGCACTGAGATTTTTCTTTAATAAGTATTTGCTGAGTTACCACAAATGTGCTAGTATGATACTAGCCCTTTTGCACTGAGAAGTTCTTTTCTGTTGTTTCAGTATTTACAATATTTTTTATGTGCTAGTATGATACTAGCCCTCATGTTCATTATACCTTTTGTTTAATTTTTTCATTTTTCATTCACCTCTCTATACATTTGAGTTAGCCCCTTCCCCTTCCTCTTCCCCCCTTCCCCTTTTTATCACAGCGCAATCACCACTCACTTTATTCAGATTTTTTTTAGTTGTTACTACCTTATGTGTGTAACCATCAATAGATTATATTATCTACTCGTCAGGTGCTACTACATGTAACGTAGGCAGTTTGGAGCTAGAAAGAGAGATAATAGCTCTGATTTACAATGCAGAGCCTCACTAGAGCCTCACTATCATTAAATAAATGTCACTATGAGTGTTTATATCAAAATGGCATTCGGTGTAGCATGGCTTGGTACCGCCTACCTCACTGGCAGTAGAGAGCCCACAATGAGTGGGATGATCATGTGACCTGCATAAACCGAAAAGAAAAATAATTATTTTTCAGCACTTGCTGCTTTTAAGTGTGAGATTTTTCTTTACATCTACTATAGTGCCACAATAAAATTTAGGTTTACAGTCACTTTAATTCACATTTCTCTGCAAGTAAAAATAACATGGGATCCCTCAAAATCTATACCAGACCCTTCAAATCCAATTATAAATTTTAAAATGCAACCCAATACTGGGAGCAGTGTAGCTGAATCATACCAAACCACATACCCTTAAATTAGGGGCCCCCATGTTAATGAGGGCAAGGGCCTCATCACTGGTTGTTAAGGACTCAACAGTGCTTGCTTCCTTTAGAGTCCTTATTGACAGTCTACCATTGACAGTTGGAAGCTGTAATGTACCATAGGTAATAAAACTGCCACGATGCATGACACTTGGCTCATGCTGAATGGGTGAATGTTTGGGTTTTTTGACCAAAGGCCTAAAACAGCCAAGGTTAGGTCCACACTTGTGTTTGGGCCAAACATTAAAGTGTAAGTTCACCCTAACACTAAAATTCTAGCATCTACAGACATCCATGATCTTACACGAACCTACCTAACTCTGTAAAGAAGAAATCAGTATACATACCTTTTTTGAAGCCAATCTGATCCAGTATCCAGTGGCGGGAGCTCTGCAGAGGACACAGCCATCATGTTGTGGAAATTTTATGAAGATGTATTTTAATATGTATTGTCAAAGTGTCTCCCAGTGTTAGTACTCCCGCAGCCCACTCTAAAGAGCTGACTGGGGCAGACTGACGCTGGTTGAGGTCCATTTGGTAGTGGAAAGCTCCTTGGGGATATAGAGAAGTGTTTGCGGAGTGGGGGCATGTCAGCCAGTGAAGGGCCCCTGTGAGAGGTACAGAACGATTGTCTGGGGGGATGTGTTCGCTCTGCAAAGACATTATCGGTTTAGCGGATGTGCGCTTGTGTCAAACCTGTATGCCTGATCAACATATTTGTCGTGCCATGAGCATACAGCTGCAGATAATCTCTCATCCACAGAGAGTAGTATAGTCCGGGTATGCATTGTTCTCTGAACAATGCAGAATAAGGATTCACGAACAAACGATAAGAATGGGATTCTTTGAATTGTTGTTGTCGGGAGAAGTGTTCATGATCTCAGGCTTCCTGTGATCCTGTGATCATGCTGACAGAGACAGGGGGCTGGAGACTGTACATGCTACCCCCGCGCAGACATGCCCATAAGACTCCCCTAGTCATTGTTCATTGGTTGTTATATAAATTAATTTCTCCTGTGTTGACATTCACATCCTGTGTTGTCATATCCTTATTTGGTCATATCCTGTGAGGTCACATCCTGTGTAGGAGGCAATAGGCTGTTGGAGGCAGGCCTTCCAGTTTGTGACTTCCTGTTTGGGTGTGACTAAAAGAAGCAGTGAACTGCTCAGCGGCAGTTATGCTGAGATGAGGATGTAAGAATGTGGTAATGTCTGTTTACTAGGGAAGAGGGGAGACATGGGTTATTTTTTATTTTATTTTTATTTTAAGATGCATTTTACCATTATGGTGAAGCGGCGTGTGTTAGCGCAGGTGAGATTGGTTATGTATTGCCAATCTCTCCACCACAATCAACAGCTGTGAAATGAATGGGGAGTGACGTCACCTATAGACTTACTGTGGGGCTTCAGTTGTCGGATGTGTCCTCTGTACATATCTCCACAGAGAAGCTGCGGCTGAGAGCTCAGCCTGGGATCGGGTTGGATAGGCTTCTGAATAGTTATGTATACTGATTTCTTCTTTACAGGGCTAGATAGGTTACTGTTAGATTGTGATTGTCTGCAGATGCAAGCATATTAGTGTTAGGGTGGCCTTCTACTTTAAGCTCATCCCCTTTGATAACATGTCTATCTATTCTTGACATGCTTTTTTTATTTGGATGATAGATTCATCATTTCAGCAAACACTTTAAAAAACATTAAATTTGTCAAAATGTTGTGCTATGCTACATACTGTAAGATGTGATGATATATTGAATATATGGGATATCACCATCATTTCAGTTGAGTCTCAGAACTTTTCTGTGTTATTTTCCACACTCTCGAAGAATAAGTCACATATTTTTTAGCTATACTTTTCACTAAGCCAAACTACATTTTTGACATCTGTGTCACATCCTCAATGAAAGAAATCCATTTTGAACAGAGCTGCTTGTAAAGGCTCACTGTGTATCCTGTGATCAATAATCGTTATGTAGAAGACATCATTTGGTATACCTCTGTAACTCTGCATGGAATAAGCCATTATTTAGTGTTTTCAGGCACTCCTATGCATGGCCTTGGGAGCTACTACAAGTCATGAAAGCCTGTAGCCATGGTTGAAAGAACCATTACACTAAAGGTGAGTGCTTGTTTGCAATTGGCTGGCAATCCTGTGCATTGTAGTAAAAAAGGGAGCAGCTAAGGTTGCTGCTATTTGTTCAAACTACAGTATGTTCAGTACAAGCTAGTCAGATCACAAATAAAAATAAGTAACACATTGAATGTATAAGGCTATGGCTAAAAGTTATTTAATCTCTTTGCTACACATAAAATACATATTGCTGATAGTTATCTCATTAAAATCATATCGTTTTCAGTGTACTGCAAATGAGCTGACTACTAAGTAGTTAAATCTCTCAGCAGCAAAAAAAATCAACTACTGTGACAATTCAGTTGGCACGAGAGTACAAACTTTCACCCTGTGAGACAAACTGTGTGTGATATCTCTTTTGCCATTGGAGAGGCAAAATTGCTCGAGGCTCACTGTATCATATCCATGACACAGAAAGGAACTGTAAGCTCTGTTACCAAGTATGTGAAAACTGTCATCAAGTGGCAATGGCTGCTTGACTCTTCACTGTTCTGCTCTACCTATGAACTGCATTATTTTAAGCAAGAACCTCTCCTGAGAAACTTTGTAAGCATCTATAAACCTGTATCCTATTTTGAGGCTTTCTGCAACATATAATGTAAAGGACTGTAACTTCTGACAAGCACCAAACATTTGAATCTGGACTTTGTAGGTACATCTCTTTATGCCAGATTGTCTGCCCCATATGCCAAAAAACCTCCATACCATTTTACTAAGTTTTTTTTAAATTGTACACTGTGTATAATATTGTGACTGAGGCATGCAGGAGTTGCACCATCAGTGGTCACCCAGTGGCTGAAGAAGAAGGGAGATACTTGATGTAAAAAGTGCAGCAGAGAAGATGGCAGCACAACAGGGTGTTGAAAGGTTCCATGCAGCTGGCAGTGCTGGAAGAGGGAAAACTGAGATGTAAGTGCTTATTATACATTATGGCAACTGCTTCTGCACAGTTTAGTTGCACTTAAACTAAGTAAAGTACAGTACAACTTATAAGACTTTAGGTATCTCTTATCAGTATAACCCAATCTGAACACCTGGTGTTACATCTGACCTATTTATTACAAACTAATAATAATAACAACAGTAGCAACAATAACTGCCCACAAACATTTTTTTATTAAATAAGGTGAAAAAACTAACAGTGTTGGAGCTTCTATAATTATTGATTATACAGTAAAATAAATGCATTTCCAATGTATTAACAATAAAAATATGAGAAATAACACTTTATTTGTGCCTAACAGTGTAACAAGTGAAAACTTTTGTGAAAAGGGTATAATTATTTATAAACCTCTTACCAAAGAGCAATGTTACATTGTGAGAATTTACTAAAAGTGAATTAACTGACATTTATTTCAAGCATCCACAAATGCCATAAAGTTCATATATCAGCATGCCTGAAATGGGAAACTACAGAGCTATTGATTATGTATGCATAGCTGATGTTTGCAAACTGCTAAAACGAAAATTGTTCCTAAACTAGCCAGACTACTCTTCTGTATAATGACACCATAAGGAGAGCTAAACATACATTTCTAATGTTGTTATTACAAATCCCTTAAGAGTTGTCAAGCAAATGATTAGCTACTCAAAACACGAATACAGACTGTGTAAAATGTGTGCTGGAGGGATGCAGTTTCAGTTATTAAGGAGCAAAGAATTTTTTTTTTCCATCTGTGCCACTGATTAATGTTGAGGATAAATGCTGAAGGATCTGTAATCTAAAGCTAATGAGCTTTGAGCAATTTTAACAACTCAACAGCCAGAAGGACTAGAATAAGGGCATTTGTACATACCGTACTCATCATGAATCTTGGAGGAATGGTTTGATGAATACAGAACTTTACATATGTAATTAAATTATTACACAAGGCAGTAAATGGAAGTTAAAGAGCATTGCCAGGAGAAACTGCTCTTCATTTTCTTACGACATCCTCTTCTTAAACACAGTAGAATTGATAAATACCCTTTCCCACAGTATCCAGGTTTTTATTAGGGCAAGTAGCCACAGTTACATTCTTCACATAAAGGTTTTACATGAAATCAAAAAATATGTAGAAAATGGGATTTTAAAGGTACCCCTGATATAAGAAAAGACATTATCTACTAAAAATATATCAAATATTTATTAAAGCAGTTTTACAAAAAAAATGTACGATAAAATGTGAGAACAGTTTTACATTCACAGTCAAAGGTATACATCCGCAACCTAATATTGACAATGAAAAAAACTGTGGTCACCAAGAGTTCAAGGCATAACCACGTCCACATAGTTTCAACATGTTTCGCCCAGAAGGCTTCATCAGGAAAATGGACGAGGCTTTTCAATTATTCAACAACAATATTCACGATAAAAACAACCTCTGTTATAGAGTTCTGGGGAAGTCGCAGGATGCGAGGTATCAGCTGAGAGAAGAGGGGAGGAGGGGTGCCCCTAGAAATGACTCCCCCCTGTGTAGTTCAGATGGATGCCTGATCACCCATAGGGAGGGATGTATATTTTCATGGATGAAGATCATCACAAGCAAAAAGGATGATTACGGTATCAACCCCCCGAAGAGTAGAAGAGTATTTGTATTGGGAGCTCATGAGGACTGAATGGCACAATATCATTTGTAAAAAAGCACCTGTGCAGGTGAAGACAAAGCTGCTCCACAGTTTCTTGAAAAGATATCACATCGTTATGTAAGAAGCTACGTCACATTTCTATTGGCGCTGCTGAAAGGGCACCCTAAAGTGGTGGGCCACAAAAGATAATCCCTTCCTGGTGTCGGCGTCCATGTTTAGCATGAGCTCCCTGACTGCTTTTTTTAAACATGTTTCGCGAAGAAGGCTTCATCAGGAAAATGGACGAGGCTTTTCAATTATTCAACAACAATATTCACGATAAAAACAACCTTGGATGTTCAAAAGAGAACGAGAAAAAAAGGTAAATACACATGCGTTTGAATATCATGAGATCACCAGACGTTTATGATTCCTCTCGCGACTAATTCTGGATTGGTTGTCTAGGCCAGAATTGCCCCTATTAGAAATAATACATCTTTTAGAAAAGGGATAATAACATATATTGAGTCAGCTGCAATGATGTGCATATTGATACAGCTTTTCATATGTGGATGTAAATTAGTGGTACAATGTTGTAGACGAATTATTGTAATGTGCAATCATGACCACACCCAAACCTTGGGGAACCCCTCTTCCCTTTTTTTTTTTTTTACCCCTCCCCAGGCTCTATTTTCCCTCGTTTTTACCCCCCCAGTTCAGTGCCATTTGATCCCCGTATGGACGCCCAAGGGTGTATACTAGGTTGGACATACATCCCCCTTGGGCTTTCCTTCCTGGGGGTTGCCAACCCGGTATACGCCCGCCTTGAGGTCTCCTTATAGTCCTTGGCATACCGGTATAACTGTATCCCACAGCCATTTTTTCCTACTGTCCAAATTTTCTTTCTTGGCTCAGCACTGTCTCCAAAGGGAGTCTTAGTGCTGTTTTGGGTACACAGGAAGTAGTTTTACTTCCTGTCTGTCGTTTCCGGTTCCGGGTCATCAGTCCTTGGACCAGGAACTTCCCTTTTGCGTCCGCTTGGCTCCAGGTGCAGTGTGATGACACGCACAGCATTCTGGGGCCATGGGGAGGGATATTTAAACCCCACACATTCAGATGCTTGCTAGCAGTCAGGGAGCTCATGCTAAACATGGACGCTGACACCAGGTAAAACTAAACATTGACCGTTAATCGGTCTAGCACTCTGTGATATGTCTAATTGTAAACTAAAGCACCACTTTTGGTGCTCTATTTCCTTTTAAACAAACCCTTTTTTTTTTTTTCTCTCTAAATATAGGAAGTGATTATCTTTTGTGGCCCACCACTTTAGGGTGCCCTTTCAGCAGCGCCAATAGAAATGTGACGTAGCTTCTTACATAATGATGTGATATCTTTTCAAGGTGAGCAGGTGCTCTTGAAGATTTAAAACTGCAGCGTACATATGTTCCTCGTTACATTGAAGTTTAACATAGCTACATGCACTTTATATACTTTTTCAGAAACTGTGGAGCAGCTTTGTCTTCACCTGCACAGGTGCTTTTTTACAATTGATATTGTGCCATTCAGTCCTCTTGAGCTCCCAATACAAATACTCTTCTACTCTTCGGGGGGTTGGTGAGTTGTGTCCACTGTCAAGTTTGTCTTGTGGTCTACCTCTCTCTTCACCCGCAATATGTGTGAAATTTTATTACCTATGATATCTGTTACAGATACCGTAATCATCCTTTTTGCTTGTGATGATCTTCATCCATGAAAATATACATCCCTCCCTACGGGTGATCAGGCATCCATCTGGACTACACAGGGGGGAGTCATTTCTAGGGGCACCCCTCCTCCCCTCTTCTCTCAGCTGACGCCTCGCATCCTGCGACTTCCCCAGAACTCTATAACAGAGGTATGGAGTTGACGCGGTGGTTGTGTTGGGTGGGAGTACTAGGGGAGGGTTGGGTGTGAGCCTGTGTGATGCAGGGTGTTTGGGGTTTTTTGGGGGTTTTTTTTGTGTGGGGGGGAGTGGGATGGGGGGTGGGTTGGTTTTTGTTACTGTTTTTGTTTTTGTTTCTGGAGGGTGGTTTTGGTGGAGCTATGGTTGCACAAGCTAAAGAGCTTTCAAGCTACATAAATGTGAATGTTTTATGTATATTTTTTTTTTGTGTATTTACCTTTTTTTCTCTTTCTCTTTTGAACATCCAAGGTTGTTTTTAACGTGAAAATTGTTGTTGAATAATTGAAAAGCCTCGTCCATTTTCCTGATGAAGCCTTCTGGGCGAAACATGTTTAAAAAAAGCAGTCAGGGAGCTCATGCTAAACATGGACGCCGGAACCAGGAAGTGATTATCTTTTGTGGCCCACCACTTTAGGGTGCCCTTTCAGCAGCGCCAATAGAAATGTGATGTAGCTTCTTACATAACGATGTGATATCTTTTCAAGAAACTGTGGAGCAGCTTTGTCTTCACCTGCACAGGTGCTTTTTTACAATTGATATTGTGCCATTCAGTCCTCATGAGCTCCCAATACAAATACTCTTCTACTCTTCGGGGGGGTTGATGCCGTATACATCCTTTTTGCTTGTGATGATCTTCATCCATGAAAATATACATCCCTCCCTACGGGTGATCAGGCATCCATCTGGACTACACAGGGGGGAGTCATTTCTAGGGGCACCCCTCCTCTCCTCTTCTCTCAGCTGACGCCTTGCATCCTGCAACTTCCCCAGAACTCTATAACAGAGGTTGTTTTTATCGTGAATATTGTTGTTGAATAATTGAAAAGCCTCGTCCATTTTCCTGATTAAGCCTTCTGGGCGAAACATGTTGAAACTATGTGGACGTGGTTATGCTTTGAACTCTTGGTGACCACAGTTTTTTTCATTGTCAATATTAGGTTGAGGATGTATACCTTTGACTGTGAATGTAAAACTGTTCTCACATTTTATCGTACATTTTTTTTGTAAAAGTGCTTTAATAAATATTTGATATATTTTTAGTAGATAATGTCTTTTCTTATATCAGGGGTACCTTTAAAATCCCATTTTCTACATATTTTTTGGTTTACTACTTTAGGGATGATGGTACACACATAAAAACGTTTGTAAACACTGATCTCTACCCACATAGCGTTTTACATGAAATGCCCAGGAGGCTGCATGACCTCTGACTTCGTCTGGACAGTGCTGATTGGCCATGTGTTGATCACAATGCACCCTCCCAAGAAAAAAAAAAACTTTCTAGTAATAGACACCAAACTGAGCATGTATAGAGGGCCCCCAAGACTCTGTACTGTCAGCAGATGGCTTGGGGACAGTAAAAAAGGGAGGATCAGAGAAGACAGGATCAAACAGCCTTTTTACACACTGCAAAGGATTAACCCCTTAGGTTCCACAGTAAATATAACAAGCATGCTTTACTGCATATACAGACTGATTTTCCTTTTGTGGGTTTAGAAGGGTTGATTTTAGTCACCCATGCAATAAAAACACCAGTGAGATGGGGTACTTCTGTTGTTGAAGTAAGAACAGCCATCATATGGATTATTTTTTCTCTAAAAAATATCCTATTTAATTAAGGCCAATCTCTGGGTTCCTACATACCATATGTACTTCTGTTTTTTATCCATGCACTGCAGAAGCATACTAATCCACTGTCTATGTTTTGTTAGTAATCTGGTGATACGAGAGCCTGAGAACCTGAGAACCTGAAAGCCCATGCTTGTGATCCTGAGATTAATGTTCCATATAGAAGTCTAATTTAGAAAAAAAAAGTTTGTTTTAAGAAGTTTCTCCCAACCACCAATTAGATTCAAACTTACCTTGAAAGTTTGAAAGTCACTGGTTATACAGGAAGAGGGAACAGAGGACAGCCCAATACAGCCAGTGGCGAAAACTTTTTTTTCTTAATCTACAAATTTACAATCTCCTTTTTTCTTTCATATTTTTTTTTACTGGAGCTATTTATCACAGTGGTATACTGCCTCCGAGCATATGATAATATCATGCCACAAAATGCAAGCCTACCTTTTTTTCTTTGACTGGGCCTTATCATGCTGTTCCTGTCACTTCAAGCAATCTCTTTTCTGAATAAGAGTAACTGCAAGAATGGGCAAAGTGACAGATTCCCTTTATTTAGCAATATGCTAAAATTAAGTATTAAAAATTGTGCTTTACCGCATATTACTAAAATTCACAGCAGTGCACGTACCATGGTGCATTGTAATGTGTCCCAACACATCACTACAGTAGTGAGAAATATACTCATATTGCAGTGCACCACAATGAACATGCTGTGTGCTTTGTGTTATAAGAAAGAGTTATGAAAGTTTCCTGAATTGGTTGCATTGACTGTGCATTAAAAAAAAATCGTATTCCTTGAAACCTAACACGTGTGATAACATGCCTACCACATATGCTGTAACACACCACAACACATTGCACAAAACAAAAACATTTAAATGTAATGTATTTAAAAAATCAGTGTGAAAGTTACAGCTAAGAAGAGAAAAGGGGAGGAGTTAACTAGAGTTGATAAGGGTTAACTGATTAATAATGCAGGGTTAATTATGAAATACATTTTTTTTTAAAAATTAACAATTTTTTTTTTTCCTCCTAAGCTTGCTTTAACTCTCATCTAATGCAGATGGCAGTAACTCCTACAGTAAATACAGAGCAATTATGATTATTTGTATTTTTCTGAATTACATTTGAGCAGTGTTTGCAAACACTAGCCAGAAGTGATTTAGAAGAAAAGAAAACTTTCACCACACCGCATGCACTCAGTGTTTCCACTCCCCTTTGGTTAAAAACTCACCAAATGACAATGCCTTGCACTCTCATGCTCGGCAAAACAGCATCAACCCTTACAGGGTTAGATATCCACCATGATCCAGACGTGACACCGTGGTGTCAGAGGGGGCGGGGCCACGCGTTTACGTAACCGGGTAGCCCCGCCCCCTCTGACGGCCTGGGAAAGCCATTGGGAAGTCCCTGTGCGTCAGAGGGGGCGGGGTCACCCGGGTACGCCACCGCGTGGCCCCGCCCTCACTTATAAAAGAACTGTCACCTGCGAGGACGCATCATATGGCGGGTGCCTCCCATGAAGGTGGATCGGTGGCAGCCTGCGGGTTTTTTTTTTTTTTTCGGTCTGTCGGCGGAGCGAGAGAAGATGAATGGATTTCGTGGGACATTTTTTAAAAATTTTTTAATAAGGGACTTGTCCCAAAGTGTGTCTTGTGGTTTTTTAAAAATGTGATACTTTTTTTGTGAAATAGTACAGGTACAATGTACCCGGTACCATTTCAAACAGGGGGCACGGGATCTGGGGGTCCCCTTGTTAAAGGAGCTTCCAGATTCTGATAAGCCCCCACCCGCAGACCCCCACAACCACGGGCAAGGGTTGTGGGAATGAGGCCCTTGTCCCCATCAACATGGGGACAAGGTGCTTTGGGGGGCTACCTCAAAGCACCCTCCGCATGTTAGGGCATGTGGCCTGGTACGGTTCAGGAGGGGGGGTGCTCTCAAGTCCCTCCCTCTTTTCCTGCGGCCTACCAGGTTGCGTGCTCAGATAAGGGTCTGGTATGGATTTTGAGGGGGACACCTACGCCATTTTTTTTATTTTGGTGCAGGGTTCCCCTTAATATTCATACTTGACCCAAAGGGCCTGGTAAGGGACTGGGGGGATCCCATGCCATTTTTTTCAATGACTTTAATCTGTATCGCCAAGACCCGACAATTCACTATAGCCGCTATTACTTTTAAATTACTTTTTTTCCTTTAGAAATGTCATTTTGTGCAGGGACTGTTCTAAACATGGGAAAATGTGCCACTTTACAGGCATACTATAGACAGCCCCCAGGTGCAAAATTTAAAGGAATATTTCACTTTTATTTTTTCACTTTAAGTATTATTAAAATCACTGCTCCTGAAAAATCGTCCATTTTCAAAACTTTTTTTTGCATTGATACATGTCCCCTGGGGCAGGACCCGGGTCCCCAAACACTTTTTATGACAATAACTTGCATATTAACCCTCAAAATTAGCACTTTTGATTTCTCCCATACACAATTCACTATAGCCGCTATTACTTTTAAATGACTTTTTTTCCTTTAGAAATGTCATTTTGTGCAGGGACTATTCTAAACACGGGAAAAATGTGCCACATTACAGGCATACTAAAGACACCCCCCAGGTATCAAATTTAAAGGAATATTTCACTTTTATTGTTTCACTTCAAGCATTATTAAAATCACTGCTCCCAAAAAAAGTCTGTTTTAAAAAAAAAAAATCATTGATACATGTCCCCTGGGGCAGGACCCGGGTCCCCAAACACTTTTTATGACAATAACTTGCATATTAACCCTTAAAGTTAGCACTTTTGATTTCTCCCATAGACAATTCACTATAGCCGCTATTACTTTTAAATGACTTTTTTCCTTTAGAAATGTCATTTTGTGCAGGGACTGTTCTAAACAGGGAAAATGTGCCACTTTACAGGCATACTATAGACACCCCCAGGTACAAAATTTAAAGGAATATTTCACTTTTATTGTTTCACTTTAAGCATTATTAAAACCACTGCTCCCGAAAAAACGTCCGTTTTCAAAACTTTTTTTTTCATTGATACATGTCCCCTTGGGCAGGACCCGGGTCCCCAAACACTTTTTATGACAATAACTTGCATATTAACCCTTAAAATAAGCGCTTTTGATTTTTCATGTTCGTGTCCCATAGACTTTAACGGTGTTCGCGTGTTCTGCTGTGAACCGAACCGGGAGGGCCCACCCCTACATGCAACCATATGCATCCAGATGTCAAGTTGGAAGCTGCACATAGATGCACAGAACATCTGTGCACCCTGTGCAAGCAAAACATGGCCCTTACATTGATCTACAGTATGCTTAGGTACACCAAGGTGAACGAAGGGACACTGACTCTGAAGGAATCACTGAACTCAGGTTTACTGAGCCGATCTATCACAAGCAATTCTGTTCGGATGTTGTGTTTAATATATTTTTACAGTACCCTCCCTGATGGATTTTCCCCTGTGCAAACATATAGATTCTTACAAAAGTATACATGTGATAAAAATGCTTTGATAAATATAAATAAAACATAAGTAATAAAAAGAAATGCTGACAAATAATTTTTAATGTATAACATACCTGTGTTTGATGCCAGAATTAAGGCAGACGATGACTCTAAATAGTAGCTTTAGTTTTATATTCAATAAGAAAAAACATCTTGAAGGCCCAGGAATTTTTCAAGATCTTCAGAGTTGAGAGCATCCCATGTTTAGTGCAGAAATCAGTAACAAATAGAAGAGAAGGTACATACAGGCAGGATTTCACATAAGAATTAATCCAGTTCCCAGCTGATGAGACACCAGTTCCTTCACCCAATGAGGAAAAACTAATCGCTGACAGTCTTCATGTCCTGCACTGTTTTATCTGTAAAAACAAAATACCATTATTAATAAATTAGTAGCATCCCCACTGGTATATCATATGTACGTAGATAAAACATATATTTTTTGAAACACTAGTGTGATTTTGGCAACTACCATATACCACTTCTCCAAACTTCTAAGCCTTTTAGATAAGAATATTTACCAAAGAACTAACCGTTGTCACACCCCATGATCATGTGAATCATGTTGAATAAATGTGCTACTTTTACTTTATTTTAGTGTTTAACTCTTTTGTGATCATAGGTTATTTATTGCTAGATCCCCAAGAAAAAATTAATAGGCACAGCCAACAATAACATCATGACATAATTGCATACCTATTTTTTAAAATATTCCTTTAAGAACATTTAGGGCTTTTCCGGTGCTTTTTTTTAAATAAAAATCATTGTCATATTCGGGATTTAGATCCAAAAGAGGAACAGTCTCTCCAAATATGGGGCAGATGTAATACTGGTAACCATAAGCATAGATAGATAGATAGATAGATAGATAGATAGATAGATAGATAGATAGATAGATAGATAGATAGATAGATAGATAGATAGATAGGTTGGTGTATAGTATAGCTCATGGTAACTCTGGAGGAGCTGCAGAGATACACAGCTCAGGTGGGAGAATTTGTCCACAGGACAACTATTAGTCGTGCATAGGGATGGGCCAAACACCCTCCAGTTCGCACAAGAACATGCAAACAGGCAAAAAAATTGCGCGAACATGCGAACTCTATTAACGTCTATGGGACACGAACATGAAAAATCAAAAGTGCTCATTTTAAAGGCTTATATGCAAGTTATTGCCATAAAAAATTATAGGGGACCTGGGTATTGCCCCAGGGGACATGTATCAATGCAAAAAAAAAGTTTTTAAAACAACTGTTTCCTGACAGACTTCATGGCAGCCTACGTGTGGGTTAACCCCGCCTCCTCTCCAATGCTATAGGACCCCATTCCCATAAATGAGTACTCACCACTAGCTACTGCGTTCCTTTTTTGTCCTCCTCTATGGACTTATACATGCTGTTCGCGTCAGGATTGAATGGATCCAGGATTTGGCATACCTTTGTGCGGTGCAGCTCAGAGCCCAGCCATGGGCGGGCGAGTAGCTTAAAGAGGCTTGAGTATTCCCCCTTGGTGGACGGGTGGTCGCCTCTGTATGCCCGGCGGACAGTTTCATCAACGGCTGGCAAGGTCTGTGGCTTCTTCTTTGCATTCTCCATGGCAGTTTTTATATGTGGTCTGTTTTTTCCCTGGTAGTTTAGTGTGTCTCGTTCTCCTCATAGCGGCTGGAACGCGTGCGTTCCAGCCTGCCACGGCACTTCCGGGTTGTGGCAGTCTCCGCCGCTGACGCCTGCGCTGTAGCCGCAGGCTACAAGAAAAATATATATATACAAGGTATAAATAATGGACTAATAATTTATTTAAAGGAGACAGTATTTTTTGTAAAAAAAAAAAAAAATAAATAAAAATCTTTTTTTTTTTAATATAATAAATAAAACGCATATAAAATGATTATATATATTGATTATGTGCTGATCCATGCATTTTGTGTATCTTTAAAGCAGAGTTTTTTTTCTTGAAACCTTCTCATTTTGGTGCCTTGGTTTTCTTAGGCCATTTTCTCTGCAGACTGCTTAAAGTGACATCCTCGTCCTAGGTCATGGAAAAGTCACCGCTTTTAAGTGGCCAGCCCTCACGCACAAGGTATGTGCTCGTGAGGGGAGGGGATGAGATTTGGGCATGAGTGTTGTGGTGCTGATACTATGTTCAGCCTTTTTTCCCCTTCCCCTCTTTCTTTTTCTCCAGCCCTTCCAGGTCGGACCCGCTAACCGCGGTCCAGAATGCCAGTGACCTTGCCAAGCCACAATATCACTCATCTTCATCTAGATCCAGACGAGACTCCCAGTCCGGATCCCACCAGAGGAGACGTTCTCGTTCCTCCTCCAGACACCGCTCCCACCGCCATGACAGCTGCTCGGATCGCAGAGCCTGCTGGGGATGCAGGACACGAGTCCCGGAGGGCAAGTCCTTATGTGACCGTTGCTTTGCCTGTGCGGTTGGGGAAAAGGAGACAGAAAACCAGCGTTTAGAGTCTCTTGTGAAAAGGGTGGTGCAGCAATCCCTAATGGAGAGGGAGGCACCTCGCACATTGAGCCAGTCTACCACCTTATCTGGCCCGCCGGCTGAAGAGGCCCATGATGATCCGGGCACTTCCCAGCCCTATGCTGCCTCTCTTGACTCCTCAGATGACGAGTCTATTAATGAAGAGGACATTGGAGGATTTGATTTCGTGATGGTTTCCCCTTTAATCAAAGTGATCAAGGAGGTCTTGAAGTGGGAAGTCCCTTCCACTCCCCCAGCCAAACAGAAAAAATTCTTCAAGCATCTGGGGAAAGAATGCGCAAACTTTCCGCTCCTTCCAGAGCTAAAGGACATCATTGAGGAAGAATGGAGTAAAACAGAGAAAAAGTCCTCCATGTCTAATAAAACCTCCAGATTGTACCCCTTCAAGTCGGGAGAAGTGAAGAGTTTGGAGAATACTCCCCTTGTGGACGCAGCTCTTATGCGTCTGGCCAAACACGTGACTCTTCCTCTAGAAGACGCAGTATCTTTCAAAGATTGGCTCGAGAGGAAAATAGATCTAGATCTAAAAAGAATTTATGGGCTCGCCTGTATGGCCTGTAAACCGGCCCTGGCACTAGCGGCCATGTCTAAAGCCATGGAGGCCTGGATGGAGAACGTGGAGTCCTTCCTTAAGGGCGTGTCAGAAGAGCTGTGGTCGCGATCAGGCTAAGTCTTTTTGAGATTGCGCCCGCCCAGGCGGGCCGGGTGGGGGCTCGTCTGCTCCTCTTCCGGCACGTCTGGGTGGCCTCGATCGCAGACTTCTGGGTCATAAGGACAGTCTCGTCAGGCCACAGATGGGCCTTTTCCAGTACTCCTCGCCCCAGATTCGTCTCCACTCTTCTTCCTCGTGCAGAGGATCAGAAACAGATATTGCTGTCCTATGTGGACCTTCTGAAAACTCAAGGAGCAGTGGTACATGTCCCACAGGATGAATGGTTCCAGGGGATATACTCCCCTCTCTTCCTAGTTCAAAAAAAGGGGGCTCTTGGCGCCCAGTCATAGACCTTACATATCTCAACAAATTCATAGAGAACGGAAGTTTCAAGATGGAAACCTTGGTGACCATTCAGAGAGCCATACAGCCAGGCGACTGGATGATATCAATCGACCTGAAGGATGCGTATTTCCACGTCCCAGTGGAAAAAGAATTTCACAAATACCTCCGTTTCCAAGTGGGGTCAGATCATCTCCAATTTATCTGCCTCCCCTTTGGCCTGACGACGTCCCCCCGGGTTTTTTTCGAAGGTCCTCCTAGCTACGGTGGCACTCATAAGATCAAAAGGGGTACGTCTTTACCACTACCTCGACGACCTGCTGGTGTTGTCTCAGAGCAGGGAGCAGTTGCTGGTCCACCGGGAACAAGTAATTTCCACACTGTCCAACTTCAGGTGGCTCCTAAACTTAGAAAAGAGTCAACTGGCCCCAACTCAGCGTCTAATATATCTGGGAGCTAAGTTCGATACGGTGGCAAACACTATCTCCCTTCCACTACAGAAAATTCCTACGGTTCGAGACAGAGTCTCTCGGGCCCTACATGCCCGGCAAATGAAAGCCTCTCAGTGCCTGAAAGTCGTCGGCACGATGGTTTCCACGACTCCCATGGTCAAATGGGCCTTATGGAGATTGTGTCCCTTCCAGTCAGGTCTCCTACGACAATGGAAGTCAGGGGACAAGAATCAGGTCATCCGCATAACTTCTACAATGAGAAACAGCCTCTTCTGGTGGCTTCAGCGCAAGAACCTCCTGACCTGCCACTCCATCGCTCCCATCTCTTGGGTGACGGTCACGACCGATGCCAGCGGTACCAGTTGGGGAGCCCTTTGCGGGTCGAACCTGGCTCAGGGCAAGTGGGACGCATGTCTCCCTAACCCAGGGTTGAACATCTTGGAACTTCGAGCGGCCTGGTGTGCCCTTCAGTCCTTCTCTCATCTCCTGATAGGGGAGTCAGTGCTGTTAAGAATGGACAACACCACAGCGGTGTCATATGTGAAGAGGCAAGGGGGTACTCGGAGTCCCACTCTCCTGCGGGAAGTCAAGCCCATCCTATCGTGGGCGCAGAAAAACCTTGCCAACATTTCGGCAGTCTTTGTCCCAGGTGTCCAAAACACTCAAGTGGACTTCCTATCATGAATCGAGTTGGACAACAACGAGTGGTCTCTTCACATAGAGACGTTCAGGTGGATCTTGTCACTGAAGACCGATCCAGAAGTGGATCTGTTTGCTTCCCCCTGAAATTGCAAGCTAAAGAAGTTCTACACCAGGGGTCTCTGCAGTCAAGCAATCGGGACAGACGCCCTGACGGATCAGTGGAGGTTCAAGCAGGCATATGCCTTTCCGCCACTGCCAGTTATGCTGAGATTCCTGCAGAGGCTCCGAGCAGAACCAGTGGAGGTGGTGACAATAACTCCCTACTGGCCGAACAGGCCTTGGTTCCCTCTCCTGGTCCAGCTCAGCTGTCGGGACCCGGTGCCTCTCCCCCTCAGGCCGGACCTTCTTTCTCAGGGGTCAGTCCTGCACCCTTGTCCGGCAGTGCTGAGACTGATGGTCTGGTTCTTGAGAGGGAGAGGCTGGAATCCCTAGGTTGTGCCTCAGAAGTAATATCCACTCTCATGAGCTCGAGAAGATCTAGTACAAATAAAGTCTATGGAAGAATCTGGTCCAAATTCGTGGAGTTTTGCTCTCCTCAGGGCAGGTCTTTTAGACATCCAAAAGTCCAGGAGGTTCTCAGCTTCCTTCAAACGGGCCTAGATTTACCTTTATCTGTCAGCTCTCTGAGAGTCCAACTTTCTGCACTATCGGCCTTCTCCGGCACTTCGTGGGCAGTTCATCTTTTGGTTAGACAATTTTTTCGAGGTGCATCAAGGCTCAAGCCCCAAAGAAAGCCTAGGTTCCCCAAATGGGACCTTCCACTAGTCCTTGACTCGATCTCTGTACTCAATACTACGGGGCCCTCCCTGCTCTCTATCAAGGACTATTCAGCAAAGGTGGCCTTCTTAGTGGCCATTACCTCAGCCAAAAGGGTCTCTGAGATTGCATCACTTGGTCATGAAGAACCCTTCTTAACATTTTTTCCGGACCGTGTAGTCCTCATCCCTATGCTGGGTTCCAACCCGAAAGTATCTTCAGTATTCCACGTCAATCAGGAGATCGTTTTACCTACATTCAGGACCCCAGGGTCCACTGAAAATCACCCTCTTGATGTAGGCGAAGCTATAAAGGAATATCTCAAAGTTACTTCTCCCTTTAGATGTTCTAGTCATCTCTTCGTACTTCACTCGGGCAGCAATATAGGGAAGAAAGCCTCAACCAGGACACTCGCGACCTGGATCATACAGACCATACAACAAGCATACAGGGCTAAGGGCTTGGCTCCTCCAAAGGCGGTGACAGCCCATTCCACCAGGGGAATGGCAGCTTCGTGGGCAGCGGCTCGACATGTGGCTCCAGACACCATCTGCAAGGCGGCCTCATGGGCTTCTATTAATACCTTCATGTCACATTATTGTATAGAGCCTGCCTCACTATCCTCTGTAAACTTTGGGTTGCAAATCCTATCGACCGATAGGGCAAATTAAAATTATGTTTTGTTCAGCATACCCACCCGTGTGGTTGGCTAGTTATTTCCCACACGTAGGCTGCCATGGAGTCTGTCAGGAAAAAGGAAAATTTATTGTCAAATACTTACCGTAATTTTCCTTTCCTGATGGACTCCATGGCAGATGGAGTTCCCACCCATTGGTCAAGGAGTAGGCTAGTTACGGAACGCAGTAGCTAGTGGTGAGTACTCATTTATGGGAATGGGGTCCTATAGCATTGGAGAGGAGGCGGGGTTAACCCACACGTAGGCTGCCATGGAGTCCATCAGGAAAGGAAAATTACGGTAAGTATTTGACAATACATTTTCCTTTTTTTTTCAGGAGCAGTGAGGAGCAATAATGCTTAAAGTGAAACAATAAAAATTAAATATTTCTTTAAATATTGTGCCGGGGGGTGGGGTGCCCTTAGTGGTGCATCTGTGTGATGATTTTTACAGTGCCACAGCAAATTGACATTTCTAAATGAAAAAATGTAATTTAAATTGCTCGTAGTTGTAATGTATTGTCGGCCCCCAGCAATATAGATAAAAATCAAGAGAAAAATTGGCGTAGGTCCCCCCCAGTCCATACCAGGCCCTTCGAGTCTGGTATAGATTTTAAGGGGAACTCCACACCATTTTTTTTTTAAACAGAGTGGGGTTCATACCAGTATGGATTTTAAGGGAAACTCCACACCAAAATTTAAAAAAACATTGGCATGGGGGTCCCCCCAAAATCCATTCCAGACCCTTACCTGAGCATGCATCCTGAAAGACAGGATAGGGGGGGACGAGCGACCCCCCCCCTCCTGAACCATACCAGGCCACATGCCTTCAACATGTGGAGGGTGCTTTGGAGTGCCCCCAAAAGGGCCTCATCCCCATAACCCTGGCCCAGTGGTTGTGGAGGTCTGCAGGCGGGGGGCTTATCGCAATCTGTACAGTCAGTGACCTCATTATCCCCTCCCTCCTCGTCACTGGAGCAAACTTGGCAGTATTCTGCGGCTGGGGGAACATGACTGCTAGTTTCTTGTTCTTCTGTGGCACTCTCTCTTTCTAGGCTCACTTTACTCCCTTCCTTAACCTGGGAACCAACATCAGAGCCTTCAAATTGCTGCACATCCTCCATCAGCATGTAACCGATACTATGGTTGAATAATTCTGGTGACTCCTCCGTGCATGATGGTGGGGCTACGAAAGGAATAACTGTGGACAAGGAGCCGGTGGAATAGGCCGCTTTGGCAGCTGTGTTGGAAGGCAAACTAGTATGAGCCTGGGTGACAGAGAATGAGGAGGATGAGGACGACTTAGTTATCCACTCCACCAACTCTTCTGCATGTTCTGTCTCAATAACACGGCATGTAGCAGAAATAAAGGACAAGCGTGACCTGCCTGCAGAGGATGTATCATGTCCGCCACCACCGCTTTTCACTGTTGACACAGAGGCTGCTTGCCCTCTTTTAGTGGCCTGTGTGCATCTGCCTCTCCTTGGCGGCCTTCCAGACATGATGGGGAATTTTTATTTTAACATCGACTGCACTGTATTATATACTGTACACCACCGAATATATAGTATATATAGTATACACTGAATGCAGAGTATATATATATATATATATATATATATATATATATATATATATATATATATATATATATATATATATATATATATATATACAGTATCTCACAAAAGTGAGTACATCCCTCACATTTTTGTAAATATTTTATTATATATTTTCATGTGACAACACTGAAGAAATTGCACTTTGCTACAATGTAAAGTAGTTAGTGTACATTTGCTGTCCCCTCAAAATAACTCAACACACAGCCATTAATGTCTAAACCACTGGCAACAAAAATGAGTGCACCCTTAAGTGAAAATGTCCAAATTGGGCCCAATTAGCCATCCCCCCCTCCCCCGGTTTCATGTGACTCGTTAGCGTCACAAGGTCTCAGGTGTGAATGGGGAGCAGGTGTGTTAAATTTGGTGTTATCGCTCTCACTCTCTCATACTGGTCACTGGAATTTCAACATGGCACCTCATGGCAAAGAACTCTCTGAGGATCTGAAAAAAAGAATTGTTGCTCTACATAAAGATGGCCTCAGAACACTCAGAACAGGCCTCGCCATGGTCAACCAAAGAAGATGAGTGCACGTGCTCAGCGTCATATCCAGAGGTTGTCTTTGGGAAATGGGTGCTGCCAGCATTGCTGCAGAGGTTGAAGGGGTGGTGGGTCAGCCTGTCAGTGCTCAGACTTTACGTCAAATACTGCCTCAAATTGATCTGCATGGCTGTCGTCCCAGAAGGAAGCCTCTTCTAAAGATGATGCACAAGAAAGCCTGCAAACAGTTTGCTGAAGACAAGCAGACTAAGGACAAGGTGTCAGGGTTGGCTCAGCCCTTCCTTCTCTGAGCTGGCCGCTCAGCTGTCAACTAATTGCAAGCTCTCATCTCTCTCCACGGTTAACCAGCTGTTGTGTAAGTAGTCTCGCCTACTTAAAGATCTCCAGCTCACTTCATTACCGCCTTCGCCTTGGTCACATCACAAGAAACCATCTCCTGCGATCCTGTTTAAAGACTGGATTTGCTGACATCCCTTCTGGCTCCTTATCCTGCTTGCTGTTCCTCTACTTGGATCCCTGACTTCTGGCCTGGCTGACTACCTGATCTGGCTACTGAACTCTGGCTTGGCTGATTACCCGATCTGATTACTGAACTCTGGCTTGGCTGCCTACCCGATCCGGTTACTGGACTCTGGCTATGCTTTGACTACGCGTACTCTAGTTATCTTTTTATTGTTATTAAAAAACAAGTGTGATTTTACTGTACTTCTGTCTCGGTCTGGTTCATGGTTTCTGACAGTAGGCGAAGGCCATGAATTCAGAAGATACATTCAATCCACTTGTTGGTAATATTTTTTCCAGATAGGATGAGCAAGATCACCGTATGGATCAGTTTGCCATGGCGTTACAAACGCTCCTGAGTTGCACAGCTCGCCCAGAATCTCCCACTGTGGCTGCTCTGGTACAACCTGAGTTGCAGGCTGTCCCTGCTGCTGCGCCAGTCTCTGTGCAGGCACCCGCCTTGAGTATTACCTCTATAAGAGGTATGTCTGGTTCCGCCCCACTTCCCCAGCGATTTGGGGGCATCAAACAGAGTACGAGAACTGTTGCCAACTACGCCATTAAGTTCCGTACTCTGGCAGCAGAGGTTGCTTGGAACAATGAGGGCCTCGTGGCTGCTTTTTCTCATGGTCTATCAGACTATCAGATTCCATCAAGGGTGAGATAGCAGCCTGAGATATACCTACTGAGCTGGAGAGCTTGATCTTGTTTGCCATCCTCATTGACTCCAGACTCAGAGAAAGACTTTCTTTTAAGGAGCGCTTGCAGAAGCCTCCTGTACATTTGCCTCTGAGCTTTGCAGTCCCACCCATGCCTCCCTCACCTTTCATGCCTCCTGGTACCGAGTCGGTCAGTGAAGATGAACCCATGCACTTGGGCTTCACGCGTCTCTCTGCGGATGAGAGAGCCTTTAGGAGGAGGGAGAGATTGTGCCTTTATTGTGGCCAGGCAGGTCACTTTTTGAAGTCTTGTCCTACCCATCCAGGGAACACCCGTACCTTGTGGTCCTGTCATGGTCAGACCTTAGGTGATATTGTGTCGTCCCCAGTTATCCGGAAGGATAAGCCCCTGGTTTCGGTCATCCTTTCTTGGGCTTAGTCGTCTATCGAGACTCTGGGGCTGCAGGCCTGTTTATTGATGCTGCCATGTATCAAAGCACTCGATTCCACTGAAGCTGCGTGACACTCCACTTGCCATTGAGGCTCTTGACGGGAGACCTCTACAGCCTTCCCAAGTGACTCATGAGACGGTTCCGTTGTCCATGGCTGTAGGGGCTCTTCACCATAAGATAATCCAATTCCAAGTGATTTCCTCTCCTAAGTTTCCGCTGGTTATTGGTTATCCTTGGTTACAGAGGCACAACCCCTCTTTTGATTGGCTCCATGCTGAGGTTCTCTCCTGGTCACCACAATGCAGTGAAACATGCTTCCGGAAGGTAGCCAAGGTCCTGTGTACCTCTTCACTCTCCTCCTAGCCAGAGGAGTACCGTGATTTTAGTAATGTCTTTGACAAAGGTCAAGCCGGTAGTTTGCCTCCACACCAGCCGTATGATTGCGCAATTGACCTTCAACCTGGTGCCATCCCCCTCGTGGCCAGGTTTACCCTTTGTCGGTTTTGGAGGATAAAGCCATGGAGGAGTATGTTGCAGACGCACTTTTTCGGGGTTTCATCTGCAAATCCTCGTCTCCTGCTGGTGCTGGTTTCTTCTTTGTGAAGAAGAAGAGCAGTGAACTGAGACCTTGTATTGATTATAGGGGTCTCAATAGTTTCGCGATTAAGAATGCCTACCCAATCCTGTTGATTACAGAGTTATTTGACAGCCTCAAGGGAGCAACGGTTTTCACTAAGCTTGATCTGAGAGGGGCTTACAATCTCGTGAGGATTAAGGAGGACAACGAGTGGAAAACTGCGTTTAATACCAGAACAGGCCATTATGAGTATCTCATAATGCCTTTTGGCCTTTGTAACGCCCTGGGAGTTTTCCAGGATTTTATTAATGATGTCATCTGAGATTTGTTTGCAGTTATGTATGGTGGTTTATCTCGATGATATGCTCATATTTTCCAAGTCCCTGGAGAGCCACCACACAGATGTCTGTTGTGTGCTTCCATCGGGAACAGGTTAAATTCCTGTCATTTCCACTGCTGGTTTTTTGATGGACCCAGAGAAACTTTGGGCAGTCCTACAGTGGCCTCGACCCATGGGATTATGTCCTCTGCAGCGTTTCCTGGGTTTTGTCAACTATTATCGGAAGTTTATTCATAACTTCTCATCTCTGGTCAAGCCCCTGACCGATATGACCAGAAAGGACGGTGTTGGCACATCCTGATCTTACGTTACCTTTTATCCTTGAGGTTGATGCCTCTGAGACTGGTGTCGGCGCTCTTCTGTCTCAACGCCCTACCTCTGAGAGTGCTATGCATCCTTGTGGCTACTTTTCCAAGAAATTGTCACCTGCTGAGTGCAATTACGAGATTGTTGACAGAGACCTGTTGGCAATCATTTTAGCCCTGAAAGAATGGAGACATCTCCTCGAAGGTACCACTGTGCTAGTTCTCATTCTTATTGACCATAAGAATCTCACATTCTTGTCTGAGACTAAATGCCTCTCTCCCAGAAGGGCGCGATGGGCTCTTTTCTTGTCAAGTTTCAATTACATTGTCTCATTCCAACCCGGTACTAAGAATGTAAGGGCTGATGCCCTGTCATGACAATTTTCCTCCACTTCCAAGTTGGAGTCGGTTCTGGTTCCTATGATTCCTCCTGATCGTATTCTGGCTACGGTTCGCACCAGTCTTACTTCTCCTTTGGGTGACAAAATTCTTGCTGCTTAGGTCAAAGCTCCTCCTGAGAAACCTTGTGACCGCTGCTTTGTCTCAGAGTGTCTCCGTACTGCCGTGCTCCATTCTCCAAAGGCAGCTGGACACCCTGGTAAGAATCAACTCGTTTGGGCCATTTCCCAACAATTCTGGTGGCCTAGTCTACGTGCCGGATGCCTGTTCCGTGTGTGCTCAGAGTAAGACTCCACGACACCTTCCAGTGGGCCTCCTACAACCCATACCCAATGGAGAGAGGCCCTGGACCCACCTGTCTATGGATTTCATTGTGGAGTTGCCCAACTCCCAAGGCAACACAGTTATCCTTATGGTGGTTGACTGGTTCTCAAAGATGCGTCATTGTATTCCACTTAAGAAGTTGCCCACATCTAAGGAACTGGCTTCCATTTTTGCTTGGGGCATCTTTCGCATACATGGGCTACCCAAGGTGATTGTCTCGGACAGGGATAGTCAGTTTGTGTCCCGGTTCTGGCGAGCATTTTGTGCACAGCTGGGAATTCAGCTTGCTTTCTCCTCTGCGTATCACCCACAGTCTAATGGGGCCGCAGAACAAGCCAATCAGTCCTTGGAGCAATTCCTACGTTGCTATATTTCTGACCATCACAACAACTGGTCAGACCTATTACCATGGGCAGAGTTTGCTTACAACAGCGCCTTGAATTCTGCTTCCTGATTGTCTCCGTTTATGGCGAATTATGGTTTCCATATAAATGGAAAAGAACTGCGCTTTAGGGCCTGGCTATAGGATCAGAAAGCACAGGTTGCTGCCTCCCTTTCCACAAAGTCCCTAATAAGGTACCTTGTACAGTATGTGAAAGTAAAAAGTTAGGGTATATTGGCGCTACCTATAGACATTAAATACTGGGATAGCCTATACATATATCCCCCCTTATTTTTTAAAACTTGTAGTGATAGGTCTGTGGGGTATATGAATTATCTAAATTCCCCTTATAGTATGAGAGATACCCCAGCAAACACGAAATATGTCTACTAATCATATAACACACGTCAAATGTCGCACAGCTTAGATAGTTCTACAGCATCTAGAGAAAAAACCAGAGGCTATATTCCATTATGTGCATTTGCTGAAAGCCATATACCAATGCGGTGATGTGCGTATAGGTTATATGTATTAAATTAATACCCTATGCGTTTTGGGTATAACTTAAAATCGCATACAGACAAAACAGCTAATAAAAAACATCCAGCAACTAGATTTCCAACATATATTATGACAGTCCATATACTGATGTTCCTATGGCAATTTCAGATTCCCAATGGTGACTTTGGTGATGAATCAATTTGTCAGGTGACTCTCGTGCTCCCCCTTTTGGTTGCCTACTCACCAGCTTCCAGAACCCCACCAGGGGTATACCGCATATGGTGTAATATGTTGGATCACTTCACTGGCTGTTTCATCTGGTAAATCTTGCTGTAATCAGCTCCACAGACCCCACGACGGGGAAATGCTCCTGTATCTTCTAGCTGTTATATATTGTGCTGGATTCCACTCATATATTCAAAAAGAAAGGAAAAAGCTTCCATGGCGTAATAAAGTATAAAACACTTTATTTAAAATATATATATAAAAGCCCACACAGCGAAAAAAAACTGGGCTGAAAAATAGTGAATTCAAACAGGCAGGACTAAGTCACAAAAATAATTTGCAGAGTAAAAATTAAAATTAAAAAATAAAAATAAAAAGAAAAAAGAAAGAAAAAATCAGGCGCTATTGTATGCCTCTGTCCAGATGGATTAGGGCAGCAATAGACCTGAGCAGTACAAACTTTTGTTAAAAAGTCCCTCCTAACAGGCATAGGCAGCGAGGTGGGGGTATGTAACCACCAGCCGCTCACAGCGTCCTCCTCTCTCGTATGCCCTGGAGCTGACTGACAGAGCGTGATGCCGTTGTGCGCGCTTCGTCACATGACGTCCTCAGCAACGGTATCACACTCATGCTTCTGTTGGATTTTAAAAGGAGAGGGTGTGTATACACAACCTGCGCTTTAGACTGCAAAGCTATGGAGATAGATACATCCACTCCAAAGCCAATACCTAATAATACAACAAATTGATCTCCCATTTACTTTATGTTAGACCTTTTATGCAATCTGTATATCTATATTAATATTTTATTATCTATACATGGGTTTTGAAAGCGCTCTCCATTGACCAGAATCAGTTATAATATACAATACTCCCCCTGCTGGTTCGAAAGCAGAAGCCAGCACTACAAGTCAATTCAGTATAACACTAGTACAAGGGAAATTCCTGAGTGATATCTCATATAAAAATTAATATCATACTCAAACATGGACATAAGGGTACAACCACATTCCCAACATATATTATTTACATGCTAACCCCCACTTTTCTATCATAAAAAATTATATATTCCAAATTAATAATGACATAAAATTATATGTTATATCAGATGGTCTGATCTCTCATAGGTTGAATAGTGTAAATTCCATAAGACTTAAATCTAAAAAATCTAAAAATAACTAAAATTAATTATATATATAAATGTGATTATTAGTGTCATGTGTTAATAACACACACCTGCTAATGAGTAAGTGTGTTGGTAAGTATCATCACCAAATTTTGACACTATACCATACGTGATCTATTTAAAGATTCTACCTAGTAGAAATTGTATCCTAGTTGTATAAATATATAATATAGACTATAAAGTGTATGTGCCTTATTCAAACTAAACCACCCATAGTATTAGGCGTGTAAGTGACCTTAACTACATGTGAATGGTGTGCCCCTATGGGTAGATTAGAGGACAAATCATAAATAACTAATTAATATATGTACAACCAGTGCCTATGGAGTTATATTTACATATATCTATATATGAGTTACGTTAATTTATAGAGGAAGGAGAACCAGGCATATAGGATCCTTACTGTAATTCCTACATGTCAACTTATGTGGGGATTAGCTATACCCCACATTCACATAAAGGTAGAGAGGACCTAAGCATATCAAGAATCAGCTATGAAACAGTTCAAATCTATATCCAGGTTGAGGCCCCTAGGCGCCAGGGACCTCAACCTGTATATCCAAGCCGTTTCATTCTGTGAAATGAGGGTGGTCTTATTCCCTCCTCTCCAGTGATCTTTAATGGAATCGATACCATAAAAGATTAACCCTGATGGGTCCCTTTTGTGCACTTGATCAAAGTGACGTGACAAATTGTGTTTAGGGAAACCTTTCCTTATGTTCTGGATATGTTCTCGAATACGTACATATAAGGGCCGAGTAGTTCTACCCACATATTGGAGGTGGCAAGGGCATTCGATAACGTACGTTACGTGGGTACTATGACACGTAATCAAGTTTCTGATTTTATATTCTTTCTGATCGACCTTTGATCTAAAGGTTTCTCTCCTCCTGGGTACCTTCTTACTAACCCTGCAGGGTAAGCATCTTTGGCATTTATAAAAGCCTTTTAGGTTAGGGAAAATCTCTATTTGCTTGGGGGGATCGGTAACATTATGGACCAGATGGTCACGAAGGTTGGGGGCTCTTCTGTAGACGAAATTAGGTTTGTTCGGTAGTATCTTGGCCAACACTCTATCCTCCTTGAAGATAGGCCAATACTTCCTGATAATTTGTTCTAAACTTTTGTATTGGCTATTAAATCCCGTTATGAACGCTGTGTCCATTACTTTGTTTTTTCTTTCAGTTTTACCAGTTCGTCCTTTCTATAGCCTTTTTCACAGAATTGCTCAATCAGCCCATCTGCTTGGGCCAGAAAGTCCTCGATGTTGTCGCAGTTTCTGCGTAATCTCAATAGCTGTCCTTTAGGGATATTTCTCTTCCATTGTGGATGATGACAGCTCGTGGTGGGTATATACCCATTTTTATCAGTGGCCTTAAAGTACGTTTTGGTATACAATCTGTCTTCATTCTTGAAGATCACTAGATCTAAATATTCAATATGTTGATGGTTCCATTTCCCGGTAAAGGTAAGGCCATATCTATTATTATTGAGATTATTTAGAAACTGTTCAAACTCTTCTGGTGTTCCTTCCCAGATTATAAATAGGTCGTCAATGTACCTCCGATAGAACTTGAGGTGGGGGTTGTTTCCTGTATATAGATACTCCTCCTCCCACATATTCATCAGGAGGTTTGCTACGCTCGGTGCGTAGCGTGCCCCCATTGCGACTCCTTTCTGTTGGACATAATAGTTGTTATTGTACCAGAAGTAGTTGCAACTCATTGCCAATTCTAGGCCTTCCAGTATATAATTGATTTGTGGTTGTCTCATCTCTGTGTGTTCATGTAAGGCTTTCTCCACACCATGTAGGCCATCTTTTTGCACAATACTGGTGTATTTTTTAATTTTAATTTTTACTCTGCAAATTATTTTTGTGACTTAGTCCTGCCTGTTTGAATTCACTATTTTTCAGCCCAGTTTTTTTTCGCTGTGTGGGCTTTTATATATATTTTAAATAAAGTGTTTTATACTTTATTACGCCATGGAAGCTTTTTCCTTTCTTTTTGAATATATGAGTGGAATCCAGCACAATATATAACAGCTAGAAGATACAGGAGCATTTCCCCGTCGTGGGGTCTGTGGAGCTGATTACAGCAAGATTTACCAGATGAAACAGCCAGTGAAGTGATCCAACATATTACACCATATGCGGTATACCCCTGGTGGGGTTCTGGAAGCTGGTGAGTAGGCAACCAAAAGGGGGAGCACGAGAGTCACCTGACAAATTGATTCATCACCAAAGTCACCATTGGGAATCTGAAATTGCCATAGGAACATCAGTATATGGACTGTCATAATATATGTTGGAAATCTAGTTGCTGGATGTTTTTTATTAGCTGTTTTGTCTGTATGCGATTTTAAGTTATACCCAAAACGCATAGGGTATTAATTTAATACATATAACCTATACGCACATCTCTGCATTGGTATATGGCTTTCAGCAAATGCACATAATGGAATATAGCCTCTGGTTTTTTCTCTAGATGCTGTAGAACTATCTAAGCTGTGCGACATTTGACGTGTGTTATATGATTAGTAGACATATTTTGTGTTTGCTGGGGTATCACTCATACTATAAGGGGAATTTAGATAATTCATATACCCCACAGACCTATCACTACAAGTTTTAAAAAATAAGGGGGGAATTATGGTTTCCAACCTGCCACAGAGTATTCCTGCACTAGAGGAGCATCTCTGTGGTCTTCGTTCCACTTGGGCACAAGTCCAGGAGGCTTTGCGTCATGCTAATGATAGGTACAGACTCCATGCTGACCACAGACGCCTGCCTGCGCCTTCCTACCAAGTTGGGGACAGGGTCTGGCTGTCATCTCGCAACCTCCAACTTCATGTTCCCTCACTGAAGTTCGCACCTCAGTTTATTGGGCCTTTCCGTATCCTTCGCAGGATTAACCCAGTGGACCTTCCTCCTAGTATGCACATCTAAAATGTGTTTCATGTCTCCTTATTGAAACTGTTGGTCTGCAACCGCTTTACCACCTCAGTGCCATGTTCTCACCCTATACAGGTTGAGAACCATGAGGAGTATGAGGTACAATCCATTGTTGACTCCCGTAGGTTCCGTGGGCGCATATAGTACCTGGTGCATTGGAAGGGGTACGGTCCGGAGGAACGCTCCCGGGTCTCATCCTCGGATGTACATGCTCCTGCCCTCCTCCGTGATTTCCATAGATGTTTTCCCCTCAAGCCCAGTGGTCCTCTGAGGGGCAGGGGTCGTTGAGGAGGGGGGTACTGTCAGGGCTGGCTCAGCCCTTCCTTCTCTGACCTGGCCACCCAGCTGCCGGCTAATTGCCAGCTCTCATCTCTCTCCTCAGTTAACCAGCTGTCGTGGATCTGCTCATCAGACCCACCTACTTAAAGATCTCCAGCTCACTTCATTCCTGCCTTTGCCCTGGTCACATGACAAGAAACCATCTCCTGAGTTCCTGTTTAAAGACTGGCTTTGCTGACATCCCTTCTAGCTCCTTATCCTGCTTGCAGTTCCTCTACTTGGATCCCTGACTTCTGGCCTGGCTGATTACCCGATCTGGTTACTGAACTCTGGCTTGGCTGATTACCCAATCTGGTTACTGGACTCTGGCTATGCTTTGACTACGTTTACTCTATTTACCTTTTTATTTTTATTAATAAACAAGTGTGATTTTACTGTACTTCTGTCTTGGTCTGGTTCATGGTTTCTGACACATGGATTACTGGAATGTCCTGTGGTCTGATGAGACCAAGATAAACGTATTTGGTTCAGATGGTGTCAAGTGTGTGTGGTGGCAACCAGGTGAGGAGTACAAAGACAAGTGTGTCTTGCCTACAATCAAGCATGGTGGTGGGAGTGTCGTGGTCTGGGGCTGCATGAGTGCTGCCGGCACTGGGGAGCTACAGTTCACTGAGGAAACCATGAATGCCAGCATGTACTGTGACTTACTGAAGCAGAGCATGATCCCCTCCCTTCGGAGAATGGGCAACAGGGCAGTATTTCAACATGATGTTGACCCCAAACACACCTCCAAGAGGATCGCTGCCTTGCTAAAGAATCTGAGGGTAAATGTGATGGACTGGCCAAAGCTTGTCTCCAGACCCAAACTTTATTGAGCATCTGTGGGGTATCCTCAAATGGAAGGTGGAGGAGCGCAAGGTCTCTAACATCCACCAGTTTCGTGATGTCGTCATGGAGGAGTGGAAGAGGACTCCAGTGGCAAACTGTGAAGCTCTGGTGAACTCCATGCCCAAGAGGGTTAGGGCAGTGCTGGAAAATAATGGTGGCCACACAAAATATTGACACTTTGGGCTCAATTTAGACATTTTCACTTAGGGGTGTACTCACTTTTGTTGCCAGCGGTTTAGACATTAATGGCTGTGTGTTGAGTTATTTTGAGGGGACTGTTATACAAGCTGTACACTCACTACTTTACATTTGCAAAGTGTCATTTCTTCAGTGTTGTCACATGAAAAGATATAATGAAATATTTACAAAAATTTGAGGAGTGTACTCACTTTTCTGAGATACTGTATATAATTTTTATATATATATATATAATATTAATACACCGCCTGAATGCCTGAAGTGTATTATACTGTACACTGCCGCATGCACTGTATATATAGTCTACACTGAATGCAGAGTATATATAAATAAATATATATATATATATATATATATATATATATATATATATATATATATATATATATATATATATATACATATATACACAATTACATAAATAGCTTTTTCCTGTTATTTTTTTAACCTAGAATTGCACCTGCACATTACAAACATTACATCTATTGCATCTAAGTGGGTGTCTACATCTTGTAGAGTAGGCCCGATTTGCTAAAGCAAATAATACAAGCATACATTTTAGGGTATGGTACAGCTTTAGTTTGTTGTGTGTGTTAAACAAATTAATAATGTTTTGTTTGTGTTTTTTTGTTCCTATAAAATGTCCTAAATTGTGCAGGCCAACATTTTTCTGAAAAGTAAATTATAATTAAAAAAGGAGATAAAGTACTTAGCTCGCTAAACAATGAAATGTGCCTACGTTAAAGTGGTTGTAACCCTAAAAAAAAAATAGATCCTGTTCCCTTATAGCAGGTTAAACAGAACAGTGCTTGTGCTGTCTAACCTGTCCCACCTGTAAGCTGAAAACAACTGCTGAGCCCTGATTTCTGTGGTCAGTTTACATGCCTCTGTCATCCGCAGATCTGCTCTCTCCCCCTCCCTGCCTGTCAGCTCCTGTGTCTGTGTGAGCCATCTCTGCCCCCTCTTGCCACTATTAGTAGTTTATAAAACTACTTTATAAAATGTCACTGCCGGCCCCTCTCCTTTATCCAGCGATAACAGACGGTGTTATGCCCCGTACACACGGTCGGATTTTCCGACGGAAAATGTGTGATAGGACCTTGTTGTCAGAAATTCTGACCATGTGTAGGCTCCATCACACATTTTCCATCGGATTTTCCGACACACAAAGTTTGAGAGCAGGATATAAAATTTTCCGACAACAAAATCCGTTGTCGGAAATTCCGATCTTGTGTACACAAATCCGATGGACAAAGTGCCAAGCATGCTCAGAATAAATAAAGAGATGAAAGCTATTGGCCACTGCCCCGTTTATAGTCCCGACCTACGTGTTTTACATCACCGCGTTCAGAACGATCGGATTTTCCGACAACTTTGTGTGACCGTGTGTATGCAAGACAAGTTTGAGCCAACATCCGTCGGAAAAAATCCTAGGATTTTGTTGTCGGAATGTCCGAACAAAGTCCGACCGTGTGTACGGGGCATAAGTGTTCAAATCAATGTATTTTCAGATATCTTCAGGCTGGTCACGTGACTCCCGGACACTTTCCTCCTCCGATCCAGGGCTACAGTGGGAGGGGCTAAGCGGCCAGCATGGCAGTCACGTGACCACCCTGGCTGACATCAGCCATCCCATCCTGCTGTAGCCCTGGATCAGAGGAGGAGAGTGGCAGGGAGTCATGTGACTGGCCTAAAGCTATCTAAAAAAGAGGTATTTAGAGGCATCGATTTACACAAAAAATTACACTGTGTGTTATCGCTGGATAGAGGAGAGAGGCTGGCATTGAAAGGGTTTTTAAGGTAACAACCACTTTAACCTAAACAGCTTGTAAAAAAAAAATCGCTTTGCTTTAATAGCAAAAAGACAGCATTTTTACAGTATTTATCATGAGAGTCTCTATTCCAAGCAACAAGATTTGGAATCTCATATATCTGCTAATGCATGAACTTCTGCACAAGTATACATGGACCCACACATACACAGTACAATACTCCAACCATGTATAGTTCACAAAGACATTTTGTCAAATATATTTTTTTTTTTTTGTCCAACTGGACACACTTGATGAGGTTTCATTCCTATACAATATTCATTCAACAATGCTTAAAGCAGTTGGATAGACCCAAAAACAGTAGGGAAAATCACATTTTAGTTATAGGCTTAGTTGGTATACAGTACATTCTGACACTAAAGTGTATATCACAGAGCAAAGCACCCTTGTTAGGCAATTTTGCTTCAATATATTGTACAGAGTAACTTTTGTGAAAATACAATTTGCTTCACATATGATTGATGCACAGTCATGCACATATATCTTTTAGTAAATCAAATCTGGTGCTAATGCTGAGGTGATGCTAAGAATCTGTGTGTCTGAGCCTCTTGTGTTAAAAACAAACAGGTATCAATTTTGGGGGTAGTGGAACCTGAGCAGCAGTTAAAGACGAAGTCCATTTTTCCACACACTTTATATAGTTCATTTGGACCAAGCTGGCCCAAACGAACTATGTCCCTCGCTAACCTGTGGGACAGCTGGATGTGTGGTATCAACTGTATTTAATTGCGGCCCGCCTCTCTGACTCAGCCAATCAGAAGAAGATTTGTATTCAATTATGCAGAAGACACAAGAGAACTCTGAATTTCTGAAAAGATCAAAAGGCTTTCCTAGCACTTATCAAACAGATACAACAAAATGCTTCTAAAGCTATATTTAACAGACTAGAAAAGAGAACATAATAGAAGTTTATTACAGTTTACATACTCTTTACTGCAGTAGTGAAAAGTGAGGTTATTAACCTGTGAAAAACACAATTCATAAACACAAATACATATTTATTGTGTGATATAGGGTAATTACGCTCCTAATGGTGAGCATTTTAAAAATGCCAGTCATGCCAGTCCGAACTGATGTTAAAGGCTTTCTGGCCCACTTTTATTAGAAATGTAAAGAAGAGTCCAGCACAATGGTTGTCCATGCAGGGGTTTAGCATCACACAGCAAAACAGTCAACATAAAATGCCAAGCCACCTCACTCTTTTGTCAGCAGTACTGCTGCTGTTGGCACGGGACCCTCAGACCCAGCTCTCTGGCTCTTATTGCTCACTCAGCCTTAGCTACAAGACCTCATGGCATGGGTCCACTTCTGGCTTCTAGACAGGGTTCTCCTAACACTCTTGGCTCTTTCACTCTTCTGAAATTTACAGTCCCCCTTCTAGTTGCCTCAGCTATCTCAGTTCAACAGACACACTCATGTGTCCCAACTTTCTGAGTCCTGAATGAATCTCTCCCACACTGATTTCTGTCTCATAAGTGGATCACCCCTCCTGGCTGAAAGCACATCTCTATCTTCAATAAAGGGCCCTGAGCTATTGCCAGATTTTGGCTTAAAAAGAATATGTCCACCTGTCCACTCACACAGCCTACAGGTCTCCACTAAGTCCTGGACACAGGATTGAAGACTTCCATCCACCCAATAAAGTTTGAAGACTACAAGCTTCAGGCCCCAATCTGGGAATTACAAAACCCAGAGGAAGCTGTAAGCTGTATAGCTTTCTCCACTCACAATAAATACTCCAGAGTCTCACACTCTGTGCATATGAGAATCCTGTGTGCTTTTTTCCTAAACTCACACTGTGGCAGTGACTCACACTGTCACCACTGACAGACAGAACCTCTCCAACATACAGGCGCATCTCATAATATTAGAATATCATCAAAAAGGTAACTTTTTTCACTAATTCAATTCAAAATGTGAAACACATATAATTTATATAGCTGCGTTACACAAAGAGTGATATATTTCAAGCATTTCTTTCTTTTAATTTTGAGGATTATGGCTTACAGCTAGCGAAAACCCAAAGTTCAGTATTTTTGAAAATTTGAATATTACATAAAACCCAATAAAAAAATTATTTTTTAATACAGAAATGTTGGCTTACTGAAAAGTATGTCCATGTACAGTATAGTATGCACTCAAAACTTGGTCGGGGCTCCTTTTGCATGAATTACTGCATCAATGCGGCATGGCATGGAGGTGATCAGCCTGTGGCACTGCTATCGAAGCCCAGGTTTCTTTGATAATGGCTTTCAGCTCATCTGCATTGTTAGATCTGGTGTCTTTCATCTTACTCTTGACAATACCCCACTGATTCTCTATGGGGTTTAGGTCAGGCGAGTTTGCTGGACAATCAAGCACAGTGATACCGTGACCTTTAAACCAGGTATTCGTACTTTTGGCAGTGTGGGCACGTGTCAAGTCCTGCTGGAAAATAAAATCAGTATCTCCATAAAGCTGGTCAGCAGAGGGAAGCATGAAATGCTCTAGAATTTCCTGGTAGAGAGCTGAGCTAACTTTGGATAAAATACAGTGGACCAACACCAGCAGATGACATGGCTCCCCAAATCCTCACGGACTGTGGAAAATATTGCATTTTATTTGGAAATCAAGGTCTCAGAGTCTGGAAAAAGAGTGAAGAAAAGCAAAATCCAAGTTGCATGAGGTCCAGTGTGATGTTTCCACAGTCATT
Source organism: Aquarana catesbeiana (assembly GCF_042186555.1). Lineage (NCBI taxonomy): Eukaryota > Metazoa > Chordata > Amphibia > Anura > Ranidae > Aquarana > Aquarana catesbeiana. The sequence continues at coordinate 784,296,644 of NC_133324.1, read as the reverse complement.
GATGATTTTGGGAGCCATGTCATCTGCTGGTGTTGATCCACTTTGTTTTATCAAATCCAATGTCCTCTACCAGGAAATTCTAGAGCACTGCATGCTAGCCTCTGCTGACCAGCTTTATAGAGATGCTGATTTCATTTTCCAGCAGGACTTGGCACCTGCCCACACTTCAAAACGTACCATAACCTGGTTTAATGATCATAGTATCACTGTGCTTGATTGGCCCACAAATTCACCTGACCTAAACCCCATAGAGAATCTGTGGGATATTGTCAAAAGAAAAATGAGAGACACCAAACCCCACAATGCAGATGAGCTGAAAGTCACTATCAAAGAAACCTGGGCTTTAACAACACCTTAGCAGTGCCACCAGCTGATCGCCTCCATGCCACATTGATGCAGCAATTAATGCAAAAGGAGTCCCAACCAAGTATTGCGTGCATACTATAATGTACACGGACATACTTTTCAGTAAAGTAACATATTTGTATTAAAAATCCTTTTTATTGGTCTTCTGTAATATTCAAATTTTCTGAGATACTGAATTTTGGGTTTTCATTAGCTGTAAAACATATGCATCCAAATTAAAAGAAAGACATGCTTGGAATATATCACTCAGTGTGTAATGTACCTATATAAAATATATTAGTTTCACTTTTTTAATTGAATTACTGAAATAAATTAATGATATTCTAATTTTATGAGATGCACCTATATGTATTTAAACAGAGTTTTTTTTTTTTTTGGTACAAAAATATTTCAGCTTTCCAGTTCTTAGATGTGGTGGCTGCATTTGAATACCCGTTGAATCTTGTATCCTTGTAACTACCTGTGCATTGAGCTGAAATCTCAATGTTATCACATTTAATTTGTAAGCTACAAAAGACCTCCAAAAAAATAGCACCACCTCGCCTCCTGGCCTTGAAACAGGCATTACTATCGCTTTTCAACCTTGAGAGACTGGACACCATCGTACTGAACTTTCTACTACTCAATGCTTTTTTGCCAGATGGCAAAAATATAGGGAGCGCACATTCACTCAAGTGGAGCTGTTGGTTATCATGCGTCCATTTCACTACACGGATTAGTACCTCAAATGTGACCTCACCAACTCCCTAGGTAAACCTAAAGTATCCAACCTGTATGACCCCTTTATTTTCTCACCAACTTAAAGCCTCCACACTTCCATGAAGCTCTTGAACGACTTTAGCTCCCTTCTCTATGAAAGGCAGCCTCTTCTGTTGGTATTACTGTTACGATTCTCTGAGATCACCACTCACTAAAATCTAACATTTCTTACACTCCTGAAGATACTAATGTTCACTATATTTTGTTATGCTCTGGCATGTTATGCCATTTCATTGTATACAAGTAAATATACCTCCCCTTCCCCCTTTCCCTTTCTGTTCTCCTTCCCTCCATCCCCCTTTCCCTACCCCTGTTCGACCTTTGCTTTTGCCTTTGTTAAGTGCTTTGAATCAGGGCTACTGAGCTCTATGTTACATACATGTCTCTATTCTTTTACTGTAAAATGTCAATAAATATAAAACAAAACATGTAGAAACCACATCTAAGAACTGATATATACAGAAAAAAATTATATATGGGGTTGAATGGGAGCCATTCTCCCAGTGATTGCCCCGAGGATGAGACAGGAGAGCAGGCGCCCGAATCATGAGAAAGCCTAGGAACATTGCTGTAACAGCTTTCATTAGAATTCACGTGTGTTCCCCGCACTTGATGTCGCACACAGCCCCGCCTCCTGGCCCGGGTACTTTGATAGACAGATCACCCGTCCAATGTCAGGATGTGTTCCCAGGCCAGGAGGCGGGGCTGTATGTGATGGTGAGCGTGGGGAACACACTCGTCAATTCAAATGAAAGCTGTTGCAGCGATGTTCCTCGGTGCTCCGATGACCCGGCCGGCAAACCTCTTACTCTCCTCTCTCTTCCCCTGCACAGGTAGGCTGCATTGATGGACACAGGTAGGCTGCATTGAAGGACACAGGTAGGCTGCATTGATGGACACAGGTAGATTGCATTGATGGGCACAGGTAGGCTGTATTGAGATGGACACAGGTAGGCTGAATTGATGGACACAGGTAGGCTGCATTGATGGGCACAGGTAGGCTGCATTGATGGTCACAGGTAGACTGCATTGATGGGCACAGGTAGGCTGCATTGATGGGCACAGGTAGGCTGCATTGATGGACACAGGTAGGCTGCATTGTTTGGCACAGGTGAAGCGACATTGATGGACACAGGTAGGTTGCATTGTTGGGCACAGGTAGGCTGCATTGTTGGGCACAGGTGAAGCGGCATTAATGGACACAGGTAGGCTGCATTGTTGGGCACAGGTGAAACGGCACTGGTGGACACAGGTAGGCTGCATTGTTTGGCACAGGTGTGGCTGCACTGATGGGCGATGATAAAGTTGTTGTTAATATTTATTTTTATAACTTAGCTCTGCATAAAACATTTACAGTCAGGTCCATAAATATTGGGACATCGACACAATTCTAATCTTTTTGGCTATATACACCACCACAATGGATTTGAAATGAAAAGAACAAGATATGCTTTAACTGCAGACTTTCAGCTTTAATTTGAGAGTATTTACATCAAAATCAGATGAACGGTGTAGGAATACAACAGTTTGTATATGTGCATCCCACTTTTTAAGGAACCAAAAGTAATGGGACAATTGGCTGCTCAGCTGTTCCAAGGCCAGGTTTGTGTTATTCCCTCATTATGCCATTTACAAGGAGCAGATAAAAGGTCTGGAGTTAATTTTAAGTGTGCTATTTGCATTTGGAATCTGTTGCTGTCAACTCTCAATATGAGATCCAAAGAGCTGTCACTATCAGTGAAGCAAACCATCATTAGGCTGAAAAAACAAAACAAACCAATCAGAGAGACAGCAAAAACATTAGGTGTGTCCAAATCAACTGTTTGGAACATCCTTAAAAAGAAAGAATGCACCGGTGAGCTCAGCAACACCAAAAGACCCGGAAGACCACAGAATACAACTGTGGTGGATGACCGAAGAATTCTTTCCCTGGTGAAGAAAACACCCTTCACAACAGTTGGCCAGATCAAGAACACTCTCCAGGAGGTAGGTGTATGTGTGTCAAAGTCAACAATCAAGAGAAGACTTCACCAGAGTGAATACAGAGGGCTCACCACAAGATGTAAACCATTGGTGAGCCTCAAAAACAGGAAGGCCAGATGATCCGATTGAGCATGCATTTCACTTGCTGAAGACGAAACTGAAGGGAATATACCCCAAGAACAAGCAGGAACTGAAGGCAGTTGCAGTAGAGGCCTGGCAGAGCATCACCAGGGATGAAACCCAGCTTCTGGTGATGTCTATGCATTCCAGACTTCAGGCTGTAATTGACTGCAAAGGATTTGCAACCAAGTATTAAAAAGTGAAAGTTTGATGGATGGTTGTTAAACTGTCCCATTACTTTTGGTCCCTTAAAAAGTGGGAGGCACATATACACTGTTGTAATTCCTACACCGTTCACCTGATTTGGATGTAAATATCCTCAAATTAAAGCTGAAAGTCTGCGGTTAAAGCACATCTTGTTCGTTTCATTTCAAATCCATTGTGGTGGTGGGTTAGGGGTTGAGTGAGGCAACTGGTGGCGAGTAACCCTTGAGGCCTGGCTAGTAGCTCAGGATTTGAAATTTTGAGCCCTGTATACTGCTTACACACACATATATGTATATATATATATATATATATATATATATATATATATATATATATATATATATATATATATATATATATATATATATATATATATATATATATATATATATATATATATATATATATATATATATCTGTGTGTGTGGGGGGGTTTAAGAAAGTGGAGCATATTTTTGAAAATTAACTTATTTTGAAACATAACTACATTTTAATTAATACATATTCATGCATAGACCAAATATGAAATAAAAAGCACTACAGGCTTAACTAGTAACCCATGTGCAAGTACAATCCTAAATGAAATTATGCCAACAGAGGCTTTTGAAAACCAAGCCAGAAAAATAATTACAAACTCTCTGCCATTAGTGTGTGAATACAAGTGTTTAAAATAAAGAAACACTGCTGTAATCAATGGAAGAAAGAAGACAATGCAATACATTCAGTGCACAGGTGTGTTAACAGAAGTTTGGTGTCAGAATGACTCCCAACTTACTTTTTCTATAAATAAATGGTGTACTATAGATTTCTTAAAAGCTAATCTCTTTTTCATGCTTCATCAATAGATGCAAAGATTTGCAACAAAAACTCAATATACATAGTGTTTTCCTTTTCAAGCTATCTTTGCTACCAATAATTACATTTGTAACTAAAGTATCTCACAAAATTGAGTACACCCCTCGCATTTTTGTAAATATTTTATTATATCTTTTCATGTGACAACACTGAAGAAATTACACTTTGCTACAGTGTAAAGTAGTGAGTGTACAGCTTTTATAACAATGTAAATTGCTCTCCCCTCAAAATAACTCAACACACAGCCATTAATGTCTAAACCGCTGGCAACAAAAGTGAGTACACCCTGAAGTGAAAATGTCCAATTTGGACCCAATTAGCCATTTTCCCTCCCTGGTATCATGTGGCTCATTAGTGTTACAAGGTTTCAGGTGTGAATGGGGAGCAGGTGTGTCAAATTTGGTGTTATCGCTCTCTCATACTGGTCACTGGAAGTTCAACATGACACCTTATGGCAAAGAACTCTCTGAGGATCTGAAAAAAAGAATTGTTGCTCTACATAAAGATGGCCTAGGCTATAAGAAGAGAAATTGTCCAAATTGGGCCCAAAGTGTCAATATTTTGTGTGGCCACCATTATTTTCCAGCACTGCCTTAACCCTCTTGGGCATGGAGTTCACCAGAGCTTCATAGGTTGCCCTCCATGATGACATCACAGAGCTGGTGGATGTTAGAGACCTTGTGCTCCTCCACCTTCCATTTGAGGATGCCCCACAGATGCTCAATAGGGTTTATGTCTGGAGACATGCTTGGCCAATCCATAACCTTTACCTCACCTTCTTTAGCAAGACAGTGGTCGTCTCTTAGGGATGTGTTTGGGGCCATTATCATGTTGGAATACTCCCCTGTGGCCCAGTCTCCGAAAAGAGGGGATCAGCTCTGCTTCAGTATGTCACAGTACATGTTGGCATTCATGGTTCCCTTAATGAACTGTAGATCTCCAGTGCCAGCAGCACTCATGCAGTCCCAGAACATGACACTCCCACCACCATGCTTGACTGTAGGCAAGACACACTTGTCTTTGTACTCCTCACCTGGTTGCCGCCACACACGCTTGACACCATCTGAACCAATTAAGTTTATCTTGGTCTCATCGGACCACAGGACATGGTTCCAGTAATCCATGTCCTTAGTTTGTTTGTCTTCAGCAAACGGTTTGCAGGCATTCTTGTGCATCATCTTTAGAAGAGGCTTCCTTCTGGAACAACAGTAATGCAGACCAATTTGATGCAGTGTGTGGCATATGGTCTGAGCACTGATGGGCTGACCCCCCACCCCTTCAACCTCTGCAGCAATGCTGGCAGCACTCATACGTCTGTTTCCCAAAGACAACCTCTGGCTATGACGCTGAGCACGTGCACTCAACTTCTTTGGTCGACCATGGTGAGGCCTTTTCTGAGTGGAACCTGTACTGTTAAATCGCTGTATGGTCTTGGCCACCATGCTGCAGTTCAGTTTCAGGGTCTTGGCAATCTTTTTATAGCCTAGGCCATCTTTATGTAGAGCAAAATTCTTTTTTTCAGATCCTCAGAGAGTTCTTTGCCATGAGGTGCAATGTTGAACTTCCAGTGACCAGTATGAGAGAGTGATAACACCAAATTTAACACACATGCTCCCCATTCACACCTGAGACCTTGTAACACTAACAAGTCACATGACACCGGGGAGGGAAAATGGCGAATTGGGTCCAATTTGGACATTTTCACTTCAGGGTGTACTCACTTTTGTTGCCAGCAGTTTAGACATTAATGGCTGTGTGTTGAGTTATTTTGAGGGGACTGCAAATTTACACTGTTATACAAGCTGTACACTCATTACTTTACATTGTAGCAAAGTGTCATTTCTTCAGTGTTGTCACATGGAAAGATAAAATACAATATTTACAAAAATGTGAGGGGTGTACTCACTTTTGTGAGATACTGTATATTATAAATAAATGTAGCATAGGGTTGTCACATTATTGAACAGGTTTCTTTTCATTTTTCAAAAAGGATGTAAGCTAAACAAAGTTCAAATGATGACATATAAATGCATAGGCCACATATGAACCAAAAAGCACAACAAAATTCGTTTTTTAAACACATGTCCAAGTACAGTCTTAAATGAAATAATATCAAAATACTGTAAGTGCCAAAATGATGCCAAAAAGGATGATCTATATTAGCATTAAAGTGATTCTGAAAAGTGAATACACTATATTACCAAAGGTATTGGGATGCCTGCCTTTACACGCACATGCACATGAACTTTAATGGCATCTCAGTCTTAGTCCGTAGGGTTCAATATTGAGTTGGCTCACCCTTTGCAGCTATAACAGCTTCAACTCTTCTGGGAAGGCTGTCCACAAGATTTAGGAGTTTGTCTATGGGAATGTTTGACTATTCTTCCAGAAGTGCATTTGTGAAGTCAGGCACTAATGTGGAGAGAAGGCCGGGTTTACAGTCTCCACTCTAATTCTTCCCAAAGGTGTTCTACTGGGTTGAGGTCAGGACTCTGTACAGGTCAGTTAAGTTCCTCCACACCAAACTTGCTCATTCGTGTCTTTATGGACCTTGTTTGTGCACTGGTCCAAATCATTTGGTGGAGGGGGGATTATGGTGTGTGGTTGTTTTTCAGGGGTTGGGCTTGGCTCCTTAGTTCCAGTGAAGGGAACTCCTAAGGCGTCAGCATACCAAGACATTTTGGACAATTTCATGCTCCCAACTTTGTGGGAACAGTTTGGGGTTGGCCCCTTCCTGTTCCAACATGACTGCGCACCAGTGCACAAAGCAAGGTCCAAAAAGACATGGATGAGCGAGTTTGGGGTGGGGGAATTTGAGTGGCCTGCAAAGAGTCCTGACCTCAACCTGACAGAACACCTTTGGGATGAATTAGAGCGGAGACTGCGATCCAGGCTTTCTCGTCCAACATCAGTGCCTGACCTCACAAATGTGCTTCTGGAAGATCGGTCAAAAATTCCCATAGACACTCCTAAACCTTGTGGAAAGCCTTCTCAGAAAAGTTGAAGCTGTTATAGCTGAAAAGGGTGGGCCAACTCAATATTAAACCCTACGGACTAAGACTGGGATGCCATTAAAGTTTATTATTCATAAGAAATATATTTATTAAAGTGTAAGTTCATCTTTACAGAAAATCTGTAAGATGAACTTACACTGGACCCCCTCCACATCACACCCGGCCCCAGCTGACCTGGAGTCTGGCGATCCCCCACTCTGACACATCATATAGCATTTTACCGGTCTGGGGATTTAAAATCCCCAAGGCTTTCTCTCTTCTTCTCCACCGCTGACAGGACGGGCTACGTGGGTTCTGATTGGTCGACGTCGTCCATGTGAAGGCGCCGACCAATTAGAACGCCTCCTATATGTACCTTTACAAGGTACATTTAGGAGATTAAGCCGAAGGGGATTTCTTTGTTTTTTCAAATATAAGTTTATTCAAAAAAAGCAGGAGGGGCTAAGGGCCCCCAGCATCAACATAAACATAAACCGGGTTTGAGGACGCAGCCTCTTACATCCACATAAATAGGGCAAAACAATATTGTTGCTCATTCCAGGGTCATACACATGTTATTATACTCTATACAATGAGTGCAACCCAACTTTAAAGTTCAAGCATATCTGTTTGTCCTTATCCCACCTGCTAGTTTTCCTTTTTCCAAAATAATAGTTATAGTGATTGAAAAGAAGAAAGAAAAGAACGAGATAGAAGTAATGATAGGTTCAAAGAGTGAAAGGGGTAGGGGTATGGTACAAGGGTCTGGGTAAGGGGGGGGGACACGGAGGCGGCTCCCATCCATCGCCTGATACAAGTATGACAAGCATGGATCTGCTGCCATATGGCTTCTATTATCTGTATCAGTTCACGAGTTTGCTAGTAGGTTCTGTCCCTCAGTGGAAAATATGTATATCAGCCATTGCGACCATGTTTTAGTGTATTGTTCGGTTTGGTTGCGTGCTGTGAGGATAAGATCCTCCATCTTCCTGATATCCTCTACCTTTTTTAGCCACATACCCACAGTTGGAGGTCTGGCAGTCTTCCACAGCAAAGGGATACATGCTTTGGCCGCATCAAAAAGATGTCTGGTCAGCGATTTTTTGTATGTTTTTTTGGACATATTGGAAGCATGTAGTAAGAAAAGGCTAGGGTCCGCCACAATAGTACGTTCCGTAAATTTTTGTATCGTCTGCTGTATGGACTTCCAGAATTGCTCCAGTTTCCAACAGGACCAAAAGATATGGAGGATCGTACCCTGTTCCTCCCCACATCTCCAACACATACCTGAGGACGATGGGAAGAATCTCTGCAGTTTGTCTGGAGTATTATACCATCTGGTTACTAATTTATAATTAGTTTCCTGCATTTTCGTGCATATTGAGGATTTGAATGTAAAATAGAGTATGTTTTGTTTTTGCCGTGATGTAAAGCTACACTGCATATCTCTCTTCCATGTCCTGAGGGTAGGCATTTGGTAATTTTCTTGTGGTGTAATCAACAGCTGGTAGGTGGCTGATAGTGTGTGAGGTAGATCACCTTCTCCTGAGCAGTATGTTTCATATGTGGTCAAGATCTGGTCAAAATTTCCAGGAGGCGGTAACGTTTTGAGGAAATGACTAAGCTGTAGAGCTCTCCAAAAGTTTAGATGAAACGGCCCCTCTGAACTCATCAGCTTTTCTATGGAGGGCCACTGTCTATTTGTGATGTAATGTGACGCTTGAGAATGCTCTGCGTTCTGTAGGGAGCGAAATATTGGGTCTGTACATCCTGGACTGAATTCTAGAGTTCCCAGAATCAGACGTAAGGGGGAGTTAAGGGATGTAAGATGTAATCTGGCAAAAAGAGATGAACAGATTTGTGTGGTTATTCCTATCAGAGGATGCTTTTTTATCTTTCCAGGTAATAAATCATGGCACCAAGGTGCTCTGTTTAAAGGTATAGTACATTGGGCTTGTTCTAACTGGGTCCATAGCTTGGTAGTGTTATGGCGATTCCAATCTATGAGTCTGGTCAAGTGGGCTGCTTGTTGATATTTACGAAGATCTGGGACTGCCAAACCTCCAAATGATTTGGGTAAAGTGAGCTGCCTTCTGTTAATCCTAGGTCTCTTCTTTGCCCATATAAAGTCTAAAAACATGGCATTGGTCTGATTAAAGTATCGGGCGGGTATTTGAATCGGTAGGGCTTGTATGAGATATAAAAACTTTGGCAGGATGCACATCTTAAGGATGTTGCACCTGCCAAACCAGGAGTGTAGCCCTGTGTTCCATTCCTTAAGTAGGGTTCTGACCGTGGACAATAATGGGGGAAAGTTTAGGGCAAATATTTGGGATAACTTGGGGGGAATATAAGTGCCTAGATATTTCAATGCAATGGTGGTCCATTTAAATTTAAAACTATCTTGCAATGTGCTATGAAGGCGTGGGGTGAGTCCAATACTCATGGCTTCCGATTTATTAAAATTTATCTTCAGATTAGATATATTCCCATACATCTTGAATTCCCGGAGCACATTGGGAAGAGAAATTATCGGGTTAGTGAGAGTGAACAACATGTCGTCCGCATAAGCAGCAATTTTCTGTTGCATCTCTCCTATGGTTGCTCCAGAAATATCTGGACGTGCTCGGATTGTTCGCAGGAAGGGTTCCAGTGACAGGGCGAAAAGGAGTGGGGATAGCGGGCATCCCTGGCGGGTTCCATTCTTGATCTCAAAGGGTGCAGACAGATTCCCATTTGCCTGAACTTGCGCTGTGGGGTTGGTGTAGACTGAGGTAATCCAGTCTAACATTCTGTTCCCCAAGCCCACATGTCTTAAAACCGATGTCATGAAGCGCCAATTCACCCTGTCAAAGGCCTTCTCCGCATCCGTACTTAGGAATATGCAGGGGATCTTATTATAATTAACCACATGTAAGATGTTGAGGACTTTGATTGTATTGTCCCTGGCTTCTCTAGACGGGACAAATCCGACTTGGTCTAGATGAATCAGGGACGGGAGGTATGTTTGGAGTCTGGTTGAAATTATTTTTGTAAAGGTTTTTAGATCAATATTGAGAAGCTAAATTGGCCTATAACTCCCGCATAACGTCGCATCCTTCCCCTCCTTGGGTAGTTCTGCAATGTGTGCTGTTAATGTGTCTCTGGGGAAGTGAGTGCTAGAGTCCAGTGAGTTAAAGAATTTGTGCATGTGTTCACCTAAGGATGGTAGCCGTAAAGCCATCCGGCCTCGGTGCTTTCCCCATTTTCATGGAAGCAACTGCTTTCTGAATCTCCTCCATGGTAATAGGTTCTTATAGTAACTATATATGGTTGCAATCAGCGCAAACAACTAAATCCCACACCCAATTGCAAGCTGAACACTACAGGTAATCACAAAATGCCTGAACAGTAATAAAAAACAGAGTAAGTGCAGCGCAATAAATACAATTAATATATAATATTAAACGTCCCCAAAACTCAATTCAAACAGATGCGCTGTAACTTTCAATGGCCAGAGGAGATACGATCCTAGTGCAGTATATCAATATGCGCTTACCAGAAACTGTGGACCTCTGCAAAGCAGAGGTCAGACTCACGTATATCCCCTCAGGGATGATGATATCCTGGATGCTGACACTGGAACAGAGCACAAGCGGCCACGAATCCTGGTATCCACAGGCAAGGACAAACTTCCAGCTGAGGGGGCCCCAAGAGATGAGGGTATCCGGATCAAGGTGTCATCATAGGTATCTGTAGCTTACGCTTATACCTGTTGATAAAAAAGTGCCACATGCAGGTCAATAATTAGTGCGCCCTATGTGTATTCAGAAACTATTTTCTGAATACACATAGGGCGCACTAATTATTGACCTGCATGTGGCACTTTTTTATCAACAGGTATAAGCGTAAGCTACAGATACCTATGATGACACCTTGATCCGGATACCCGCATCTCTTGGGGCCCCCTCAGCTGGAAGTTTGTCCTTGCCTGTGGATACCAGGATTCGTGGCCGCTTGTGCTCTGTTCCAGTGTCAGCATCCAGGATATCATCATCCCTGAGGGGATATACGTGAGTCTGACCTCTGCTTTGCAGAGGTCCACAGTTTTTTTTCTTATAGTAACTCACTGAACTCTGCTGATAATTTAGGCATTTTAGATTTAGCTATATAGTCATCTATCTGTGTTTGCGATACTGGTTGCTGTTTTAAGTTATAGAGTGAGTAATAATACTCCCTAAATTCCGCTGCTATCGCCTTGGGCAATGTGATTTTCTGACCAGAGGACGACCCAATTTGAGGGATATAATTCGCTAAGACTTGTTCTCTCAGTGATTTGGCTAGTATCTTACCGCACTTATTCCCAGATTCATACGTCACATATCTGCAGATTTGTAACGCCGCCTTTGCCCGATACTGCATTAGGTCAGTGATTTTGTTGCGTAGCAGCATAACTTCCGCTTCCCCCGCCGTTGTCTGTTCGTGTTTGTGTCTTGCCTCTGCTAGATGTAGGTCATGTAGAAGGATTGTCATTTGAGCTGATCTCATTCGTTTAATGCGTGCCCCGTGCTTTATCAGAACTCCGCGGATCACCGCTTTATGTGCTTCCCAGACAATTCCAGGATCACTGTCAGGGGTATAGTTAGTCTGAAAATAAAGATCTAATTCCTTCCTGACATCTGTAAGTACCTCATCATCATGCATTAGACTTTCGTTCAGTCTCCAAGTCCTCTGCCTATCTGTAGGATGGTCAGTCAAGGCATAGGTCAGCATAACAGGGGCATGGTCTGACCACGTGATGGAACCTATTTTGGGGTTTCTAAGAGCATGTAATTGGGCATGAGGAAGTAGAAAATAATCAATCCTGGAGTATTGTTTGTAGGGTTTGGAGTAAAAGGTGTAATCTCGTTCGGTTGGGTGAAGTAGTCGCCAAGCGTCGATCAATTGTGCCTTATGTATTGCCCTGGCTATTCGTTTCCTAGCAACTGGGGTGATAGAAGAAGTTCGAAGGGGATTTCTAAGCCCCGGACCAGTAAAGCGACTATCCGATGTGTTAGAGCCGGTGATCGTCGGACTCCAGGTCAGTGGGACCGGGGAGATGAGGAGTGGGTCCAGTGTAAGTTCACCTCACAGATTTGTAAAGGTGAACTTACCCTTTAAGCTCCGTTATCCATTCAGAAAGGACTTTAAAGTACTGCTATCATATAAGTGTGACAAAGTACATATACCCACCCTCTCCCATCTCTGGAAGCCTTGGAGCTTACAAATTTTGGGGAACAGGGGATTATCCCGAATCATGGTATATTTAGTAAAGTAGGAAATCCCCATCAATTTACAGTTGAGACTCTGCGATGTTCCCCAACTTCATGTATCATTTATTTTCATTTATGAGTCAAGGTCATCATTCTTTATATACTTTTGAGATGCAGTTCATAGTACTTTGCAGGTATCACTGCCTACGCTTTTTTTCATGTGTAAAATTTGGGTTGCCTGCATTCTGATATCAGACATCCCAACCTGAAAAACTCATTTCAGGGAGGTGGCAAACTCATTTCAGGGAGGTGGGCGTGGCTTAAACTGAGCTACATATTGGGCGTGGCTTAAATGGGGTGTGGTTTAATAGAGTCTGAGATGACTTACAGCGGTAAGTAATGGAGGGTGGTATCAGTAGGGCAGTGGACGGTGTCAGTAGTTCTTTATTTTTATTATTATTTTTTTACAATTTTTTTTTAAATGATTTTACAATCTACTTTTTTATTTTTTGTTTTTCACAATGATTTGGGGTGGGTAGTGGACAGTGTCAGTAGAGCAGTGTGTCAGTAGTTTTTTGTTTTAATTATTTTCTCTATTTTTTACAATTTTGTTGTTTATTATTTTCTTTAAAGTGGAGTTCCACCCTAAAGTGGAACTTCCACTCATCGGATTCCTCCCCCCCTCCGGTGTCACAATTGGCACCTTTCAGGGGGGAGGGGGGTGCAAATACCTGTATAATACAGGTATCTGCATCCACTTCCGGGAATAGCTAGCCGCAGCTAGCCGCAAAACCCCCGCCCATCCCCGTTGTGTTGTGGGAAATACACAGTTCCCACAACACAATGGGGACCAGTGTAGACGCGCGTGACTCGCGCATGCACAGTAGGGAACCGGGCAGTGAAGTCGCAATGCTTCACTTCCTGATTCCCTCAGTGAGAATGGCAGTGGTAGCACCCGAGGATCGAGGGACGGTTCGGTCTCAGGTGCCGACATCGCTGGACCCCGGGACAGGTAAATGTCCTTATTTTAAAAGTCAGCAGCTGCAGTATTTGCAGCTAATGACACCTAAAAAAAAAATTTTCGCGAAACTCTGCTTTAAATAATTGTTTAAAATATTTTTTTCACAGTGCTTCTGGGGAAGGGGGTGGGGAGTATGTGGCGGTGATGTTGTCAGTAGGGCAGTGGACGGTGTCCATATTTTTAATGTTTAATATTTTTTTTGTTCAGAATGTTTTTTGGGGGGAGGGGGTTGGGGCCGTGGACAGTGTTGGTAGGGCAGGGGGGTGTTTTTTGTTTACAATTGTATTTATTTTTAAATATTTTTTGCATTTTTTTTAATCAACTATGTTGGGGGGGCTTTGGTGAGATATCAGGGGTCTAAACAGACCCCTGACATCTCCTCTTTGAGACATGGAAAGGGACTGTGGACATTTATTCCTCAGTCCCTTTCTCAGCATTGAAGATGAATGGACAGAAGACAGCTGCTCCTCTCCATTCATAAACTGAGCAGAGTAATACACAGGTTACTCTGCTCAGTTTTCACAGGACACAGGAGCGATCTCGCTCACTGTGTCCAATTCAGAAAAAGCAGGGGTCAGTAAATGACCGGTCCCTTCCTCCGCTCACCATCCTGACAGATCCCCACAGCTGGCGGGAGAGGAGGGAAGCTGGCTACGGGGGATGGGGGCGGAGGAGGAGGACAGGGAGCCGGTGAAGAAAGAGGGGTGAAGGACATGGAGGGGGGGCTGGAGAAGGAGGACAGAGAACCGGGTGAAGGACACGGAGGGGGCTGGAGGAGGAGGAAAGAGAGCTGGGTGTAGGACAGGAGGGGAGCTATAGAAGACACGGAGGGGGGCTGGAGGAGGAGGAAACAGGAAACAGTCATGGATGATCGGTGGCAGAAGGAGGGACAGCTGTGATCACCGATCTCCCTGTATGGCTTTTTAGCTGACAGCCGCGGGAGGGTGAGAAGGAGAAGCGGATGTCAGCTATACAGGGAGACTGGTGTTCATCAGCCCCGCAGCCGGGATATCAGGCAGCACTTGTGGGTATCCGGAAGGCTCCCCCCAAATGCGGGAGGCTCTCGCACCTCACGGGAGACTTGAAAAGTCTGTGATATAATTGCCTTTTTTTTGCCTAAAGGTTTTAAAAATTGATCATTACACTTTATACTCCTTAAATAGTGGCATAATGCAATCAGAGATGATGATAACACCCAAATGACATGGTTTGTTTCATTCCTTTTTTTACCCTGCCCTAAGTCTTATGCCGTGTACACACAAGTGGAATTTCCATCAGAAAAAGTCCGATGGGAGCTTTTCATCGTATATTCCGACCGTGTGTATGCCCCATCGGACTTTTTCCGTCGAAAATTCAGACGGACTTAGATAGAGAACATGTTCTATAATTACTATCAGAAAAACCGCTTGTCTGTATGCTGTTCCGACGAGATTACCAGAAGGAGCCCAAAGGGTGGCGCACTGGCTATTGCACTTCCTTTTTCTAGTCCCGTCGTACGTGTTGTACGTCACTGCGTTCTTGACGGTCGGACTTTGGTGTGACCGTGTGTATGCAAGATAGCTTGAGCGGAATTCCGTCGGAATTCTGTCGGAGGAACCTTCAGAGTTTATTCCGACGGCAAAACCGCTCGTGTGTACAGGGCATTAGGGTCACTTGTAAGCAGGTTGAAAATCTTGTTAGTGAGATAGCTGCTGCCCCAGCCAGGAGGGAAACAGTTAACCTGGTTTTCCATACTTTTTGCTAAGCTCTGCCTCTCTCCCTGTGCTATAAGAAAGGGTGAAGGCTCTGTCCAGACACAGTCCAGGCTGCATGGGGAAAAGGAGAGGCTGACAGCTGTAATCCATTCAGCCAAGCAACCACCTGCCTGGAGGGAGAGGAGCCTGTATGGGAAACTGCCGAGGGGCTGCTGAGTGATGTGGTCCCATAAAAAGACAGTCTGCAGTATGGGAAGGAAAGACACAGACAAGCCACAGCATGTAATCTCCAGCTGCTTACAGAGAGGACAGAAGGGGGAATAATTTCACCTTGGAGAGCAAGCCTGTCTGCTGTCACATCCACTATGTAGGGGGGTTGTTGGGGCCTGCAGTCCTCTCTGAAGACACCAGTTCTGGAGGTCTGCCACTACTGTCTTGAATGGACTCACATCCTGTGCAGATATGCTGGGGCAGCCACAAGTCTTAGTTAGGGATTCGTTTTAAGGAAAGACTATTACCTGTGTTTGCCAAACTAAGTTATTTCAGTAAAGCTTTTCAAACTTTGTCTTTGCCTGGTCTGAAGTTACTCAAGGGGTGTAATGCAAGTAACTGGCACATAAAGTCTATATCTCAGGTCACCTAAGCACATTGGGATATGAAGATAACAGTACAAGAGTTAATACAGTGTGAAGATAAGAATGGCTACCAAGGGTAATGACGGTTTCTTCAGCAGCAGGAGGAGTTGTCGGCAGGTCCGTCTCCCATAGCATTGGGAACAGATCAGAACTACAGAGTTCCTCAACCTGTACGCAGGTATGGAAAAGGAAGAGTTAAGTGAGTGTGCACATGAGCATGCACTAGGGGCACGGCAAGGCCCCATACCATTTCTGGGTTCGAGGTAGCAAAGATATGCTGGGTAGGTGGAGAGGGACAGGGCTCTGCGAGTCCTTTCTAAATGCATCAGAGTGAACTGTGGTGGCGTTTATTATATCTAGAGAGTTTATTAGAGTTCAGTAGTCTATTCAAGTAAAGTTAACCCATGTGTAAGACAGTGACCCTGTTCAAGATGCCTAACATAGCCCAGAAGAACCCATCCTGGGGTGGGCCTCCTATGTGACCCGCACTTGGCGCCCAATAAGGAGGGGAACATGGAAGTACCACCCACCTACCCCCTACACAATGACTAATTCCCAAGAATGGATTGAGAGGAGTTACATGGCTTAAAAATAATAATAAGATGGTTTTCTTAACCACTTCAATACCCGGCCATAGTCAAATGACGTCCACAGATGGGATCTCCCATCCTGGGTGGACGTCATATGACGGCCTCGGCTTTCCGCCGCTACTGCGGGCCCCCGGGGGCCCGCAGAGCGGCGATCGGGGTACCGTTGTGTCCCTCAGGACACAGCCGTTCCCCGATGGGGGTATTGAAGCGGCGGGCAGCGGAGCGTCGGTAACGGCGGATGTCAATGCAGAGAGGCATTGGGAAGCGGAGTGTATTCTACCGGTTCCGGCAGATGCAGAGCGGTGATCGGGGCGGTGATCGGGGCTGAGGCTTTTCCCCTGGATACAGCTCAGCCCCGATCACTGTAGCCAATGACATGGCTCTTCATCACATGACCGGCTGTGTCCAATCACAGCCGGTCACTAATGTAAACAGCACTGTGAGAAACTGCTGTTGCTGGGCTCTTCTCCTCACACACCGATCCAGTGTGAGGAGAAGAGATCAGCTAACAGTGAGTTACCACATATGTACTACTGTGCCCAGATTGCCCCTCCTAAATAAAAAGAGTACCTGTCACCTCAGAGTACCTGTCACCTCAAAGTACCTGTCACCTCAGAGTACCTGTCACCTCAGAGTACCTGTCACCTCAAAGTACCTGTCACCTCAGAGTACCTGTCACCTCAACGTACCTGTCACCTCAGAATACCTGTCACCTCAAAGTACCTGTCATCTCAGAGTACCTGTCATCTCAGAGTACCTGTCACCTCAGAGTACCTGTCATCTCAAAGTACCTGTCACCTCAGAGTACCTGTCATCTCAAAGTACCTGTCACCTCAGAGTACCTGTCACCTCAGAGTACCTGTCACCTCAAAGTACCTGTCACCTCAGAGTACCTGTCATCTCAAAGTATCTGTCATCTCAGAGTACCTGTCACCTCAGAGTACCTGTCATCTCAAAGTACCTGTCATCTCAGAGTACCTGTCATCTCAGAGTACCTGTCATCTCAAAGTACCTGTCATCTCAGAGTACCTGTCCATCAGGAGTACCCGCCACCTCACCACCTGCCACCAGAGTACCCGCCACCTCATCACCTGCCACCAGAGTGCCCGCCACCTCATCACCTGCCACCAGAGTACCCGCCACCTCATCACCTGCCACCAGAGTACCCGCCACCTCATCACCTGCCACCAGAGTACTTGCCACCAGAGTACCCGCCACCTCACCACCAGAGTACCTGCCACCAGATTACCCGCCACCTCATCACCTGCCACCAGAGTACCCACCGCCTCATCACCTGCCACCAGAGTACATACAGCCAGTCAGCCACTATGTCCAGAAAGGTGTACACCCCAGAAGAGGCATACCAAATACTGAGTCTGACCGATGAGAGCAGCACATCAGGATCCGAATCAGAGGAGGAAGTAGTCCGTCCAAAAAGACGACGGTCTGAACACCAGGCAGCTACCAGCAGAGCCAGTGGCGGTAGACCCCAGGAGGAGGGGCCCAGTACAAGCGCTGCTAGACCCCAGGAGGAAAGGCCCAGCACAAGTGGACGCCAAAGAAGTAGGGCCCAAACCCATCTTCCAGATTCCTTGGCAAACCCATTGTGGCTGCCTTCTACCACAGGGTCAGCCACGATCCCCCCTTTTACAGCACAGCCGGATGTGCAGGTCAACACTGCAGGATTTTCACAGATGTTTTTTTTTTTATTTATTTTTCCCTAACAAATTGATTCAAGGCATCGTGGACCAAACTAATCTCTTTGCCCAACAATTTATTGCAACCAACCCCAGCTCCAGCTATGCCCGCCCTTTTGAATGGAGACCCCTAACAGTAGTGGAGCTAAAATTGTTTTTAGGCCTAACCCTCAACATGGGGCTTACAAAAAAAATGAAATTCATAAGTATTGGTCGACCAAACCCATCCACCATATGCCAGTTTTTTCATCAGCCATGTCCAGGTCCCGATACGAAATCATAATGCGCTTCTTGCATTTCAATGACAACTCACAGTGCCCCCCCGAAATCACCCAAACTTTGACAAACTATATAAAGTTCGCCCCCTAATTCATTTTTTTTCCCAGAAGTTTGCCGAAGTTTATGTCCCTGAAAAAAACATATCTGTGGACGAATCCCTGGTACATTTCACAGGCCGGCTGGGAATCAAGCAATATATCCCCAGTAAGAGGGCGAGGTATGGCTTGAAGCTTAACAAGCTTTGTGAAAGCGCCACCGGTTATGTGCACGCATTCCGCGTGTACGAAGGCAAAGATTCCCAGCTCCAGCCCCCTGAGTGTCCCTCGTACATGGGAATAAGTGGGAAAATTGTTTGGGAGTTGGCATTCCCACTCCTCCAAAAGGGGTACCATATTTATATGGACAATTATTATACTAGTTTGCCCCTTCTCCGCCACCTATATCTCAAACAAACTTTGGCCTGTGGTACAACAAGAAAAAACCGTAAGGGCTTCCCACAGTGTCTTGTCACCACAAACATTCCAAGGGGGGAATCGACAAGCTTGAGGAACGAAGAAGTGTTGGCTGTGAAGTGGAGGGATAGAAAAGACGTGTACATCATGTCCACCATCCACGATAACACCTCGGTGGAACTTCACAGAAGACGCGGTACCGTTCGCAAGCCTACCTGTATCACTGAGTACAATAAATACATGGGGGGGGGATTTAAACGATCAGTTGTTGCAGCCCTATCTTTCAACAAGAAAATCCTTATTCTGGTACAAAAAAGTTGCAATTTACTTTTTTCATTTGGCCCTTTTAAATTCTTTCATAATCTACCAAAAATCAACAGAAACACCCACCACCTTTATAAAGTTTATTGAAGACATTGTCACTGCCCCGACTTATCAGCAAGTATCCTCCCCAGAAAGCATTCGCTCCGATTCTGTTAGCAGACTACATGAGCGCCATTTCCCGGACCATATTCCACCAACAGGACCTGGAAGACGACGCCAAAAAAAATGTCGGGTGTGCACCAAAAAAGGAATTAGGAAAGATACCAGCTTCCATTGTACCGACTGTCCCTCCCAACCTGGCCTTTGCATCGGAGAATGCTTCAGGCGATATCACACTCTGGAAAATTATTAGTCCATATTTCTAATACTGCCATTTCCCCGTTTTTAATTTCTGTCCTGAATATTTCCCTTCCTCAACCAACCATATCATTGCCTTCCATGTGAACCGACCCTGGCCTGTTTCTCGACTATGCCTCTGCCTACCGTCTGCATTGTTTTTCCGCCATGTTTTTGGCTTTCACGTGAACTGACCCTGGACTGTATCGACTATGCCTCTGCCTACCGTCTATTTCTGCCTTTTACCTGCACTGACCTCGGCCTGTTGACCATGTTTAATGCCTCATAGATTATACGTTGGGGTGTTAGCTTTCCAAAATGGGGTCATTTTGTGGGCGTTTCCATTGACCTGGTGCTCCAGGGCCTTCAAAAGTGTGATAGGTTGTCATCAAATGAGATGTGCAATTTATGCTCGTAAAACGCCTGACGGTGCTAGTTGGATGTTAGACCTCTGTATGTGGTCAGGCTGTGTAAAAGTCTCACACATGTGGTATCACTATACTCAGGAGGAGTAGCAGAATGTATTTTGGGGTGTCATTGCAAGTATGCATGTGCTGTGTGAGAGAAATAACTTGTTATTATGACAATTTTGTGCAAAAAAAAAAAAAAAAAATTCCAAGAATTGTGGGAAAAAATTACAACTTCAAAAAACTCACCATGCCTCTTACTAAATACCTTGGAATGTCTGTTTTCCAAAAAGGGGTAATTTGGGGGGTATTTGTACTTTCCTGGCTTGTTAGGGCCTCAAGAAATGAGATAGGCCTTCAGTACATCAGGTGTGATCAGATGTGATCATTTTTCAATGATTTGCACCATAGCTTGTAGACTCTATAACTTTCACAGAGACCAAATAATATACACTAATTTGGGTTATTTTTACTAAAGATATGTAGCAGTATACATTTTGGCCCAAATGTATGAAGAAAAATTACTTATTTGCAAAATTTTACAATAGAAACTAAAAAAAAGTGTTTTTTTTTTCAAAAATTTCTCTATTTTTTCTCTTATATTGCAAAAAATAAAAAAAAACAGCAGTGATTAAATATCACCAAAAGAAAGCTATGTTTGTGAGAAAAAAATTATAAAACTTTGGTTTGGGTACAGTGTAGCATGACTGAGTAATTGTCATTCAAAGTGTGAGAGCGCTGAAAGCTAAAATTTGGTCTGGGAAGGAAGGGTGTATTAAAGCCCTGTATTGAAGTGGTTAAATGGTAGATCCCTTTTTTTACGCAAAATAAGCAAATTTTAATGAAATTGCAGTGAAGGTATTCAGCTTCTCTGTAACCTAATACAATTTGTCCAAATTACCCCATTTATCACTAACAGAGACTAAGTACAGTATATGAAATCAATATTTTTTTCTATGATTTTTCATTGTCTGGTTTCTTGTAAGCTAAATGATATTTGACAAACGTGATCATACATTAACCACTTTCATACCACCCACCGCACATATACTGCACCAGGGTGGCCCGGCTGACGTACCTGTACGTCGATTCATGCATTAGATACAGTGGGTGTGTGCCCACTGCCGAAGGCGCGCATGCCCCTGTGTTCACGGTGAAGAGAGGCAGAACAGGGATCTGTCTATGTAAATAAGGTGGATCCCTGTTCTGACAGGGGAGGAGAGAGAGATCAGCTGTTCCTAGTGATCAGGAACAGCAATCTCTCTCTACTCCTCGTCAGTCCGTCCCCCTGACAGTTAGAAAGTACCTCCCTAGGGAACACTTAACCCTGTGATCACCCCTAGAGTTAACCCCTTCCCTGCCAGTGCAATTTATACAGTGATCAGTGCATTTTTTAGCACTGGTCACCAAAAAGTGTCACTTAGGGTCAGGTTTGTCCGCCACAATGTTGCAGTCCTGCTAAAAATCACTGATACCCCGCCATTACTAGCAAAAACAATACAAAAAAATTAAAAGTCCCTTAATCTTTCCACTATTTTGTAGATGCTATAACTTTTGTACAAACCAATCAATATACGCTTATTGTGTTTTTTTTTTTACCAAAAATTTGCAGCAAAATACATATTGGCCTAAACTGATGAGTACATTTGTTTATTATTTGGACAGCAATTTTGTTTAGGTACAACATCGCACGACCATGCAGTTGTTAGTCAAAGCGACGCAGTGCCATATGGCAAAAAATGGCCTGGTCAGTAGCCTCCCTGACGGTATTCCCGAGTGTGGCTCGGGGTTAAATTTCAGTCCCATTAGCGGTAACCCCGAGCCACACTCGGGATTACATTGCAGGATCCTGGTGCAGCGTTACTTACCTTGTCCCCAGGATCCTGCGATGTGCCTCGCTGTGTCTACGGGCTCTGTCTCCTCTGAAGCCTCTCCGTGCCAGGCTCCATTCCCTGCGAGCGTCGCAACACATGGGGGCAGAGCCTGGCGGCAAATTAAAAAAAATGTACTAATCATAACACATACAGTACTGTAATCTTACAGATTACAGTACTGTATGAAATTATTTCACATCCCTTTTGTCCCCAATGCTTTGGCTCATGCCCTGCATGCAGTTTTATGTTATATATACTGTTCTTTCTGCCTGGAAACTGGAGATTGTCCATAGCAACCAAAAAGTGTCCCTTTATGTCAAAAGTGGCTTTAGACCAGCTAGAAAACAGCGATAGTAAATTAGAACACTTGCAGAATTGAGCGATAGTGAATCGTGGGGAAATGTATTTTATTATTATTATATTTTTTTTTTTAATTATTTATATTTATTTATTATATTATAATTTATGATTTTGTGTTTCAAACTTCAACATACCCGGGATATCTACTAGACTCTTGTTTGGACAGATATAAGTGTGTTATTGTAAAGAATTACAGGCCTACAATATAAAACACCAAATTTCCATGCAAAATAATTGTACCGCTTTTAGCACCTCAAATCCTAAATAATCATACCGCCAGGGAGGTTAAGGGGGAGGTTAAGGGAGATTAAGGGGGTAAATCCTTTAGTGGCTGAAGTGGTTAATATGAGTCATTTTCATTATCCACCCTAATATAAACAAGAAGTAAACTACTGTACTACCGAAGTATACATTATTGTTGAAAAAAAAAAAGATCCCTCCTGTGCCCATGACAAGTCTTCACAACCTTAGAAATGTTTGTTCAATAAGCAATCCAAAAGTATATACAAATTATGTCTGTGTGTGCAGTAGGAGTTATTTTATTTATTTAATGCTCTATATAAATGCAAATTTCTATTAGAAAACCTTGTGTCTCATGTGTCTCATGCTTTATAATTTGTTGTAAAATGTAATATTCATCACAATCTATATTACATTCTTTAAACAAAATGTTTCTCTGAGATCTGCAAGGTCATATCTGTTTTGAATAAAAATCAAAATTTGATAATAAAAAAAAAATGTTTGTTACCTACATCTGTTCAATATGTTTAGCAATATTGGTTTAGAAAAAAAAACTAGTAGTTTCAGTACAAAAGAAAAAACTTCTCCAACATGTTCCCCTACATCTATTCCTGTATTGGAAAAAATATGCTTCCAAACCAATTGTTATTTATGTAGGAATAGATGTGTCAGGATTGTAAATGGAAAACAGAGAGTTTAAAAATGTTGAAAAGGACCAATGTGAAAGCAATTTTTTTATAGTAATTAAGTCAGAGTTCAGAGCTTTCAGCACAGTTATTGAAACTGTGCTCCACTGCACTCTTTAAGTTGTGCTGTACATATATACGGATACTCCTGACTGACGCACTCTGTAAGCTGTGTCATTACATTCTTCTGATCAAGGATGAGCTCAAGGTTCAGTCCCATCTTTGACTGTATATATGTTCACCTAAGCAGACTGTAATGTAGAAGTATTTCTACCATTATTATACAGTATATGACAACTTCCTTTTGATCAATGGTTGTTAAGAAAAATGTGGGTGCTAGGACTCACCTCATTCTTAATAACCAGTAATGTCACCCTATCCAATTAATTTACTGGCTGGGAATCCCTGGCCATGTAACCAAAAAGGTGGAAATAGTACAGACATTACTACATAAATATAGCATGACCATATTAGGTCAATTGCATCATCTGGGAGATCCCTTTGTTTTAATTTAATGCAGAGTCCAGGAGATGTAATCTGGTAGACAGTGACAGAAGTGAATTGTGTCAGCAGTCAGAGGGATTTTTTTCTTCTGGCAGGTTGGTGGGTTGACGGGCATTTTTCATCATAAATGGCTGGATCTGCATCCCTGGATGGCATGATTGAGGATGGATATACATCATGGGGCTTTTTTGTATTTTTATTAAAGGATTTGTCAAAAAGTATGACATTATTATTTACTGTTTACATTTTTTAGTAAATGAGTAGGAGTACTATATTGCGGATTCCAGATACCAATAACGTCCCAACCACAGACCCCGACATCCACTGAGCCAGGGTTGTGTGGATGAGGTCCTTGTCCTCATCAACATGGGGAAAACATGCTTCACCTGGGGGATCTTATTTTGGGCTTAAGTGTAAATAAACGAACAATGGGCACATAGGCACAGCAATCTTTTGTGGGTTTTTTCTGGCAAAAATACTGTATGGTAATTTCTAGATTTAATGGCTGATGTTTGTTGTTTGCTTGCACTTATACATTGTCTCACACTGCTCAGATAGAGTGATGATTATATTGACCATACCAGCTGTATATACTTTTTTTGCCACTAATCTACTTTATGGCATGCATGTAGGGGACATTTCATATCTGATCATGTTATTACGTTCCTGGGCAATAGGACATGCATTCAATGGATCCTGTATTTCACTGAACTGTATACCTTGCCTTATATGATGAGAACACACAGAAGTTGTGTCCCTTAGATTTAAACCTACTGAGTTTTACAGTTATGGACACATTGCTTTATTTAAGAACATCCATCTTTGAACTGTTTGGATATTCTGCTACACATACCAGTGCAGAGCCAGTTTCCATGTTTCATAGTGTTCTGGCCAGTACACCGGAGGAATTGAAGTGCAGTTGAGTTTTATACTCCCCTTTGGTGCTGAATCGTAATCACCAAATCTGCTACAATGTAGTGACACTAAATATGTTAAAGATGTGTGGACATATGTGCATCTTGATATCAAGACAATATTAACCGGTTCCCGACCAGCGCACACCGATGTACGTCGGCAGAATGGCACGGCTGGGCAAATGAGCATACCCGTGCATCCCTTTAAATTTGCCGCCGTGCCATTGCATGCATGCCGGCGGCGGCGCACGCATGTGCCGGCCGGGAGCTCCGTGAGTCGGGTGAGGAGATGCTCCGTGAGGAGAGGATGAACGGGCAGATGCCAATGTAAACAAGCATCTCCCCATTCTGCCTAGTGACAGTGTCACTGATCTCTGCTCCCTATGATCAGGAGCAGAGATCAGTGATGTGCCACACGTAGCCATGCCCCCCCATAGTTAGAAACACTCCCCAGGACATACTTAACCCCTCCCTAGCCCCCTAGTGGTTAACCCCTTCACTGCCAGTGTCATTTACACAGGAATCAGTGCATTTGTATAGCACTGGTTGCTGTATAAATGACAATGGTCCCAAAAATGTGTCAAAAATGTCCCATGTGTCCGCCATAATGTCGCAGTCATGATAAAAATTGCTGATCGCTGCCATTACTAGTAAAAAAAAAAATTAATAATAAAAATGCCATAAAACTATCCCCTATTTTGTAAATGCTATAACTTTTCCACAAACCAATCCATAAGCGCTTATTGTGATTTTTTTTTACCAAAAATATGTAGACGAATATGTATCGGCCTAAAATAAGGGAAAAAAATGTTTTTTAAATATTTTTTGGGGATATTTATTATAGCAAAAAGTAAAAAATAATGCGTTTTTTTTCAAAATTGTCGCTATTTTTTTGTTTATAGCGCAAAAAATAAAAACCGCAGAGGCGATCAAATACCACCAAAAGAATGCTCTATTTGTGGGGAAAAAAGGACGTCAATTTTGTTTGGAAGCTACGTCGCAAGACCGCGCATTTGGCAATTAAAGTGACGCAGTGCCGAATCGCAAAAAGTGCTCTGGTCAGAAAGGGGGTAAATTCTTCCAGGGCTGAAGTGGTTAAGTATTTATGGGTACAAAAATGTAATTGCTTGCATTTTTGGAAAATGTGTTTTCTTGGACAAGTTTTTTTTTAACATACTTTAATTTAATTAATTTTATCAATAAAGTATGTTATTTTTAATATAAAATGAGAATGTTTGCTCTCCTCTGATGCATTATATATATATATATATATATATATATATATATATATATATATATATATATATATATAGGCTATAGGTAAAAAAGGGGGGCTAAAGTACAAATAAATAATGATTGAATACAAACAAAACAATAATTTGGAGTGTTTTTTCTGCAATTAAATGGCATTCTAAATATGATTTCTAGATTTAAAATGGATGCTGGAGGTCAAGCTCAGCAATATTTTGTGGGCTTTTTACTGAGAAAAAAAAAATGACAATTTAATAATGATTTCTACATTTTAAAATGGCTATTGGTTGTTTAACCTGTTATTAACATAGGTAATCTACAATCTTTGGGGGTGTTTTTTTTCCTGGACTAAATAACACTGTGTAATGGAAATTTGTAAGTTCTGTATATAATTGTATTGTATTTTGTATCTATTGCACACTGCCCTCACTGTGCACACAGCACTAATAATGTTTTCAGTACATGTTTACATTCTTTCGAGTTCTGATTAGAATTAGCCTGCCTATGTAACGCCCCTTGTTACCATAAACATACAATTGTAATATTAATGTGATACCTACGTAATCATGTGCATAAAAACCTTCAATTGCGTCATAATAAAGCAGAACAGTTATTTGGAAAGATGCTGAGCGTATCTTTTGTGTCTGTTCCCTACTCCAGTAGTAATTATTAATTTGGAACCACTAATCAATATGAGGATAGGAGTTGCCTATCATCAATTTAACCAAGTCAGCATGGCGAGCTTTGCCTTAGGATGGGATTCCAGGTGACCCTGAGTATCCGAAACGAGGAGCTTGAGACGATCCGGGAATTTCTGATAATCAGCCGGCTGAGTCTTTTGCTTACATTTGAGTTATCAGACTTCCTTGATCGGTAAGGCATTTTCGGGACAAAGGGTACCTATTTTACTCCCCTTAATCAAACTGTATTGATTAGTGGTTATATGTTATGTTGTCACTGTTTACTGTCCATCGGAGTGTTATAGATAAGAAAGGGAAGAATAGTGCTGTTCACAGGTATATGTAATACATCTGCTAGATAAAGTAGTTTAGAGGCAAGAGGGTATAGGCACACGTAGAGAAGAGAGAAGACTGGCCAGTTATTATGGGCATTAAATTAAGTAAGGGAATGAAGGGTAAGAGACCCTCAAAAATGCCCAGCGCAAGAGGAGCGCTATATATGAACTGAAGGTGCGGTTCCACTTATACTGAGCCCCAAGATTAATGGTTAAAGTGGACAGGGATCCACAATGGGTAACTGGATTACCAAGGTCCACAGGGACTAATGCCCCGTACACACGGTCGGACTTTGCTCGGACATTCCGACAACAAAATCCTAGGATTTTTTCCGACGGATGTTGGCTCAAACTTGTCTTGCATACTCACAGTCACACAAAGTTGTCGGAAAATCCGATCATTCTGAACGCGGTGACGTAAAACACGTACGTCGGGACTATAAACGGGGCAGTGGCCAATCGCTTTCATCTCTTTATTTATTCTGAGCATGCGTGGCACTTTGTCCGTCGGATTTGTGTACACACGATCGGAATTTCCGACAACGGATTTTGTTGTCGGAAAATTTATAGCCTGCTCTCAAACTTTGTGTGTCGGAAAATCCGATGGAAAATGTGTGATGGAGCCTACACACAGTCGGAATTTCCGACAACAAGGTCCTATCACACATTTTCTGTCGGAAAAGCCGATCGTGTGTACGGGGCATTAGAATCATGCAGAGTAAACAGCTAGAGAAACAGCTATCTATGTGAGCAGGATGGATGAAGGGTGACATTAACACTAGACAGAAAGGGACATTTTCATGTTAAGTTGTGGGATGAATTTGGGGTCAGGCACTACAAATATCAAAGTCAGAAACAGAGAAATGAGAGGTAAAACAGAATACTTTATATGTTGTCAGAGAGGGAAGATGGGATGAGCACTCTGGCTGCCTGTCTGATCATAGAAGCTAGATATAAAAGATATGTGAACAAAATAAGGAAAGCAGAATTTAGGCAGGGAAATATTAATGAGAGTTCAAAGAAAGTGAGAGAATGATATGCATGTGTTGTGTACAAATGGGAAAAATGTAAGCGATTTTAGAGAGATATTGGTGTATGTGTGTGCAAATGCTGGGACCTTTAGTTCTATTGCTTGTGTGTGTGTCATGTACGCAGATGTGACCCCCTCCTTTGTGCTCTCATGAACGAATGTGGCTGGGATGAGAGGTCAGTGATAAGCTGGAAGGACACCATGCTAATTCCAGTTTTTTAGACAAAACATTTATAACAAAATGTGCCTGGTTAACGAATCTAATGTGATCACAATTATTTTTAATCTGTTTTCCAAACATGGTAAAATGAAGGTTACATTTAACCGTGTATTACACAAATTGAATATCCTTTGATAGTGGAAACAGTGCATTTAAAAAAGGGAAATTAAGTAAAATGAAGTAATAATGAGTATTCATTTCTAATATGAGTTTAACAATTTTATTAATAATATAGATATATTGAAACTGGTTTAGACAACCTTTGGTTGGAAATGAAATTCAGGTTAATGGGGAAATTTGTAATGAATGAGATTAGTTTAGATTAAGATAACAATTTTGTAATTTTATATTTATACATTAAGCCCTTATTGAGAGAAAAAAAGATTAAGATGAAGTTGTTATTTGTAATACAGCTGCCATAATATTTAACAAAGCCAAGATGGATGGGATATATAAGAAGTTTTTCTACAAAAATAATATTGTAAGGTTTTTGATGATAACTTGATGTGCAGTCCATGATGTAAGAGTAATAATAAATAAAATTTAAATATAACAGACCCATCACATCAAATCCACACACCCTGTTAGGATAGATACCACCTGCAGCCAGTTGTTTTATAGTTTTTGATGCTTTCTGGTCCATCATACAGATTGGTCCTTTTGTTTTATTTATTTTTATTTTTGAAATCCAAAGCAGAATATGTGGATTGTGAAATGATGTGCCCCTTTTTCTTGTAAGTACAGTGGTATAAGCAGAAGAATAGTTTGGATTTATGGGCATCTCTCCATGACCGCAGGGCATCGTTATCATTTATTATAATATTGTCAGGAAGAAGTTGTCTTTTGAAACATGAAACTGGACTTCTTACACAAACAGCATGATAGAAACCAAGCCATTGTAATATATTTATGGAAGCTGGACCCAGTAATGCAGGGTTCATCCCGATATATCAGAGCCGCAGCTTTTATGCAAAGGTGCTATTAGACAAAGTTAGATATTGTTTTGGTCAAACATTTAATTTTTAATGGTCCGACATTCTGTGCAGCAAATATACAGCTAACTAAATGTTTGTCTAATGAAAGGTTTAAAATATGAGTTTGTTTATGTACAAATCTAACAATGAAAAATGCGTACATTTGAATCCAGCCACCTTATTGCCTCTATTGGAGGAGGCTGGAGACAAAGGAAGACACGTGTTAAATTGATGGTGTAGGAATCAGCTGCTGTGAGCCCAGTGCAGGACACACTCCCTGAAGACCCAGATATTATATTTTTTGTAGATTTGAGTATGCAGTTTATCACCCAGAAGGATACTCTGTATTCAAAGTCATTGGATCCTTTTTGCTCAGCTCCAGAAGCAGAGCTCCATGTTTTAGCAAAGCCTGTGAGCTATAAAAAGAGTGTATATTTATATAGATAGTCGAGATATAGAGAGCTTTTGGTTCCATTTAAAGGCCAGAAGTTTGTTTTTACTTCGGCAGGTAAACCAATAAAGCATGCCAAGTTAATTTGATTGGCTGTTTTCAGCTTTCCAGGTTCTTGCTGAGGTAGCCATATTAACTTTCACACATGGAAGCAGACCAGATGACTAAGAATGCTGCATTACAGCCCCGGACACTTGATGGGTCTGTGCAACTCACAGATTCCACCCTAGTTCTGGCCCAGTATAGCTGGGATTAATAATTCAACTTTAAGGACCCCAGGACGAGAAGAACAAGTGGTCCACAGGGGGCAACTTCTTATGAAACAGGACTTTGGAAAAGGTGATCATTTATGTCTGCCAGCCACTCTTTTCCCTCCAGCTTGACACATGGACCGTGTCATCAGTCACAAGCAGTTATGGCTGCCTTAGTAAATGAGCATGGGATAGAGCCAGGGTTTTCCACAGTTGTTTTTATAACATACCACTTCTTGTTTTACCTGTAACCAAAGGTGTTACCAAAAGCTGAACATCCCTTCCAGAGATTACATAAAAGATATATCCAGATGCCCAAGTCAGGATCTTACGAGTATGCATTTTGTCTGTATGGACATGTTTTCTGGATGTCCAGTGGCAAATGCTACTGCAAAGGCCACAGTAAAAAGTGTTATCAGAAGTAGTTTGTAAATGTAGAGTGCAGAAAGTACAGAGAGTAACAGAGGAAATCATTTTTTATAGAAGAGTCCTTACTAGAAGTTTTTAGGTTTTATTTTTACACCCCCTACTGTCTACAATGTAGCGGACAAAGTAGAGTAAGAAACTAGAAAACTTTTGCCTGAATGTTTTCTTATATTTTATGAAGCCCCTAAGGGGGATGTTGGACTCTCTCCCTATGGGATTTGGTTTGGGAGTGTGTTACTCACTTGCTTATATTTTGTCTCAGCAGCTGAAGTCCTCCATTCGGATCTCACAGAGAAAGTTGCTGATCTTTTAAGGTTTTTTGACAAACTCATTTATGTGTTTTCTCCCCAATTACAGATCCTAAAAGTTTGGAAGGATCTAAAACTAAAGCCAGGTGACTTGTGGATTGTTAAGAGGCATTTATATATAAGGAAATGTTTGGAGACTCAATACAGCATCTATTTCATGTACAGTTTTTGCAAAACTTGAAGGAAAAGTCACCTGGATCCACACCAGACACTGCAAAAAATGACTAAATTAAAGAAATCTCTGTGTTTGATTTGTTTCCCTCTTGTGATCACAGTCGAGGGTACTTTTTTGATTCAATTACTTTATTGGTAAGGGATATATATATTTGAAAAGTAGTTCAGCCATTTTGAAGTCATATTTTGTCTTTTGTACGTTTTCCATTTTATGTAGAATTGTCTGTGTTTACATATGCTGATAAGTCAGCATGCCCACAATTCAGCTAGAAGGCCATTCTGGCCACAGGAGTGTACAGCCAGTACTCTGTAAATATGTCTTATCAATCATTTGTTTTTCACAATGAAAAGTCATTTGGTAATGAAAAAAGTTGCTCAGCTATTATTTTCTCCACAGTGGAGTTTTTTTTGCCTCTTTGGTCAGGACTACTTCCACCTAAGTGTGTGGAGGTTCCAGGTTAAAGGTTATAGCAGGTATGGTTAGTGATCAAAATATTGATCAAAAGAGGGGAGACTGTAATGGAAATTTGTAAGTTCTGTATATAATTGTATTGTATTTTGTATGTATTGCACACTGCCCTCACTGTGCACACAGCACTAATAATGTTTTCAGTACATGTTTACATTCTTTCGAGTTCTGATTAGAATTAGCCTGCCTATGTAACGCCCCTTGTTACCATAAACATACAATTGTAATATTAATGTGATACCTACGTAATCATGTGCATAAAAACCTTCAATTGCATCATAATAAAGCAGAACAGTTATTTGGAAAGATGCTGAGCGTATCTTTTGTGTCTGTTCCCTACTGCAGTAGTTATTATTAATTTGGAACCACTAATCAATATGAGGATAGGAGTTGCCTATCATCAATTTAACCAAGTCAACTGTAATGTCTATTTCTAGATTTAATAGTGGAAGTTGGGGGTCTTTTTTGAATTAGGGCTTATTAGAATAGATTTAAGTCTGCAAAGTTGGGCACAAAAAACATTTTTTTTCCTCTGTGAATGAATGACACTGCAATGTTTATTTCTAGATTTATAAATAGATTTTGAGGGTCTTGTTCAAGTTGGAACCTAGTGCAAATGCTTTAATAATGCATGCATAGGTACAATATTTTGGGGGATTTTTTGATGTGAATAAATTATACTTTTTTGTTGCTAGATTCTAAGATCAAGGATGGGAACTCTTTTCAAAATGAAGCCTAGTACAAATGATTGATAACTGATGATGACAGCATAGGAACAGTTTTGTCTTTTCTGCAACAGAGGTATATTGGTACATAGAGAATTCTACTTTGGGAGAAAAAAAGATAAACTTAGCCTTTAAAATGTATGTTGGGGATCCAGTTCAAAATAGGGCTTTTTCTGAAAATAAATGACAAACTAATGTTGATTTTTAAATTTTAAAATGGAAGGTTGGGTGATCAAATTAGGTCCTAGGTACAACAATCTTTTTGGGGCTTTTTTCTGTGAATAAATGACACTTTTGGTTTCTACATGTTACAGTTGAAGGTTAGGGTCCTGCTCAAAATACATATGGTTAAAAATACTATGGTTAAATAGTGGGCACAAAGACACTACAATATTTTGGGACTATTTTCTGTATTAGATGGCATTCTAATGTTATTTTTTTATTTTAAATTGGCTGGTGGAGGTCCTTTTCAAAATGGGGCCTAGAACAAATAATCTAATAGCGAGCATATAGGATGTTTGGGGACTTTTTTCCTGGAAAAGAATGAAACTCTAATGTTGATGTTGTGATAAAAAAGCTAATTGGTGTTTGTCCTGGTCAAAATGTGACCTTGTGAAAGTGCTTAAATACTGTGCATGGAGTTGCAACAGTATTTTGCTGGCTATTTTTCATCTAAAATAAAATAATAACAAAGACTCTACTGTTGATTTTTGGATTACAGTCTGGCTGGTGTCTCTCCTGATACAAATGCAGCTCAATAAAAGTGTCTAAACATTGTGCATGAGCCAATACAATATACATGAATTAAATGGAAAGTGGGGTGATTGGCGCTACCTAAGGGATAACAAGTTAGTACATAAAGGGGAAAAAGGACCCAGGAAATGAACCTTACATAAAAGCAACTATGCCCGTACAATAGCTGGGTAGAGCTAAAAAATGTGCAATTAGTGAATTGTCACCTGACGGTGAAACCATGCACAGTGAAAAAAAATATAATAAATACAAAAATAAAGTAAAATATATCACATTAGCCTAAGTGCAAAGCCTAATCCTCTAATACAGGAGAGTGATGTGCAATAGGATTGCTAGCTAGTGTGACAATGGTATGATGTGATGCTAAAACATATATATGAATAAACCAAAATAAATGAATAAATGTGAAAAACAGCTGCCCATCTATGCTCAGAATGTGAGTATCAACCAGATTACATAGGCAGTGCAAACAGTAGACAACACAATAGCCCCAGGACAGTCAACCTGTCATCCAGGGACAAAAGAAGTCTATAGTATACGTGAAAATGGTATATAATAGTCCCATGTACACAGTAAAAAAGTGGTATCTGTGTTAAAAATAAGCAGCATTAACAGGTGACTTTAAGTGTTTGAGGTAATTCCAGGTGACTTCTGTGCTCCCCCTTCAGAGTTCTTACTCACCAGATCCAATCACCCCTGCAAGGGTAATAGGCATGTAGTACTTAGTATGGAGGTCGCTGCTGCCTGGTGTCTCTAATGGATGTCCCAGCCGTATCCTTTTTATTTCAGATGAGTAGAATGTGCCCATGGATAAGATCCCTCATATAAAAAAGGAAAAAAAGCTCCCATGGTGTAGTAAAAATAATAACGTCCATTTATTAAGATAAAAACATATGGTAAACAGCAAACATAGAGTCCAAAACGTGTGTTCCTGCAGTCGGCTATCACACACTGGTAAGATGCATATTATGCCGATTACACAAGGTAAAAACAGATCGAGATGGGGGATAGCAGCGGCTGGCTGCATTCCAGCTGCATTCCACCCTCTCGATAACATGGAAGTGACGTAGTGTGCATGGCTCTGTCATACGCGTTTTGTCAATGACGTCCTCAGCTACCAAAATATAGTGGTTAATGTCATATATTACCTGGTAAACCTCAAAGGGGTAATACCAGAGGAATATGGTATAAAAAATATACCTTATATCTAAAAAATACCAGTGAACAGTGTCATATATAATAATAATACAAATACAGAGAGATAAGACATATAAATATAGAAAGTCTGTATACTGCAGAAATGCCCAGAGTAATAAATGAAATATTAATAAGAGTATTAGGATTTATAAATAATAGTGATCTGTGATGACTAAACCTATTAATAGAGAAGATGAGGATGGTTGTGCCACATACAAAATATAAAATAAAAGACTGTGCCCTAAGGACCAGGTGTCCATATTGCTGCAAATATACCAAAGAAAAAAATGGTGTAGCGAGGTGCAATTGCTTATAAAATGTAGGTATGAATAAAAGAAACAAGGGGGTAAGGGGCAGGGGCCTAAGAGTACCCCCAAATCGAACTCCCACCAATACATCAGTGTAGCACCCATATGTCAAAAATAGAATAAAAAATAAACTATGATAAATAGTATAGGAATAGAAATGGAATGAACCATACCTGGACCCTGCGAGTTAGACTAAAAAGATACATAAAATGAATATGGCAATCAAGGAATAGAGTATGAGTAAGGTGACTAAAAGGAACAAACTAGAGCCGAAGGCTACTGAGAGAGATATAGGGAATACCCATGAGGAGTGGGGTATATATCTACTTAATTCTATGTGTAGAAATCCTACAGATCGAACTGGAGGGACTGGACCAGCCTGACCCCATCATGGATTAGCTATAAAACAGTTGAGGTCTATGTCTAGGTTGAGGCCCCTGGGGGCCAGGGATCCCAACCTATATATCCAGGCTGGTTCATTTTGTGAGATAAGTGTATTTTTATTGCCACCTCTCCAGTGATCTCTGATACAGTCAATCCCGTAAAATATTAGACCAGAGGGGTCTTGGTTATGTACCTGATCAAATTGACGTGAGAAATTATGTTTCGGGAATCCCTTTTTTATATTCTTAACCACTTGCCGACCGCCTAACGTAGATATACGTCGGCAGAGTGGCACGGGCAGGCAGAATCACGTATATATACGTGATCTGCCTCCCGCGGGCGGGGGGTCCGATCGGACCCCCCCCCGGTGCCAGCGGCGGTCGGCATCTGACTGGGAGCGTCGGGAGGTGAGGGGGAGACCATCCGATCGTGGCCCCCCCCTCGCGATCGCTCCCAGCCAATGGGAATCCTCCTCTGCCTGTGTGTAGTTTCACACAGGCAGAGGATGTGATGTCATCTCTCCTCGGTCTGGCAGTTTCCGTCCAGCGCCGAGGAGAGAAGACATGTAAGTGCACACAACACAAACACACACAGTAGAACATGCCAGGCATACTTTACACCCCCGATCCCCCCCCGATCGCCCCCCGATCCCCCCCCAATCACCCCCCCCCCTGTCACAAACTGACATTAGCAGTATTTTTTTTTTTTCTGATTACTGCATAGTGTCAGTTTGTGACAGTTACAGTGTTAGGGCAGTGAGTGTTAGGCCCCCTGTAGGTCTAGGATACCCCCCTAACCCCCCCTAATAAAGTTTTAACCCCTTGATCACCCCCTGTCACCAGTGTCACTAAGCGATCATTTTTCTGATCGCTGTATTAGTGTCGCTGGTGACGCTAGTTAGTGAGGTAAATATTTAGGTTTGCCGTCAGCGTTTTATAGCGACAGGGACCCCCATATACTACCTAATAAATGTTTTAACCCCTTGATTGCCCCCTAGTTAACCCTTTCACCACTGATCACCGTATAACTGTTACGGGTGACGCTGGTTAGTTCGTTTATTTTTTATAGTGTCAGGGCACCCGCCGTTTATTACCGAATAAAAGTTTAGCCCCCTGATCGCCCGGCGGTGATATGCGTCGCCCCAGGCAGCGTCAGATTAGCGCCAGTACCGCTAACACCCACGCACGCAGCATACGCCTCCCTTAGTGGTATAGTATCTGTACGGATCAATATCTGATCCGATCAGATCTATACTAGCGTCCCCAGCAGTTTAGGGTTCCCAAAAACGCAGTGTTAGCGGGATCAGCCCAGATACCCGCTAGCACCTGCGTTTTGCCCCTCTGCCCGGCCCACCCAAGTGCAGTATCGATCGATCACTGTCACTTACAAAACACTAAACGCATAACTGCAGCGTTCGCAGAGTCAGGCCTGATCCCTGCGATCGCTAACAGTTTTTTTGGTAGCGTTTTGGTGAACTGGCAAGCACCAGCCCCAAGCAGTGTCAGGTTAGCGCCAGTACCGCTAACACCCACGCACGCAGCATACGCCTCCCTTAGTGGTATAGTATCTGATCGGATCAATATCTGATCCGATCAGATCTATACTAGCGTCCCCAGCAGTTTAGGGTTCCCACAAACGCAGTGTTAGCGGGATCAGCCCAGATACCTGCTAGCACCTGCGTTTTGCCCCTCCGCCCGGCCCAGCCCACCCAAGTGCAGTATCGATCGATCACTGACACTTACAAAACACTAAACGCATAACTGCAGCGTTCGCAGAGTCAGGCCTGATCCTTGCGATCGCTAACAGTTTTTTTGGTAGCATTTTGGCGAACTGGCAAGCACCAGCGGCCTAGTACACCCCGGTCGTAGTCAAACCAGCACTGCAGTAACACTTGGTGACGTGGCGAGTCCCATAAGTGCAGTTCAAGCTGGTGAGGTGGCAAGCACAAGTAGTGTCCCGCTGCCACCAAGAAGACAAACACAGGCCCGTCGTGCCCATAGTGCCCTTCCTGCTGCATTCGCCAATCCTAATTGGGAACCCACCGCTTCTGCAGCGCCCGTACTTCCCCCATTCACATCCCCAACCAAATGCAGTCGGCTGCATGAGAGGCATTTTCTTTATGTCCTCCCGAGTACCCCTACCCAACGAACCCCCCCAAAAAAGATGTCGTGTCTGCAGCAAGCGCGGATATAGGCGTGACACCCTCTGTTATTGTCCCTCCTGTCCTGACAATCCTGGTCTTTGCATTGGTGAATGTTTTGAACGCTACCATTCACTAGTTGAGTATTAGCGTAGGGTACAGCATTGCACAGACTAGGCACACTTTCACAGGGTCTCCCAAGATGCCATCGCATTATGAGAGAGACCCGAACCTGGAACCGGTTACAGTTATAAAAGTTAGTTACAAAAAAAAGTGTAAAAAAAAAAAAAAAAAAAAAAAACACATACAAAAATATAAAATAAAAAAAAATAGTTGTCGTTTTATTGTTCTCTCTCTCTCTATTCTCTCTCTATTGTTCTGCTCTTTTTTACTGTATTCTATTCTGCAATGTTTTATTGTTATTATGTTTTATCATGTTTGCTTTTCAGGTATGCAATTTTTTATACCTTACCGTTTACTGTGCTTTATTGTTAACCATTTTTTTGTCTTCAGGTACGCCATTCACGACTTTGAGTGGTTATACCAGAATGATGCCTGCAGGTTTAGGTATCATCTTGGTATCATTCTTTTCAGCCAGCGGTCGGCTTTCATGTAAAAGCAATCCTAGCGGCTAATTAGCCTCTAGACTGCTTTTACAAGCAGTGGGAGGGAATGCCCCTCCCCCCCAACGTCTTCCGTGTTTTTCTCTGGCTCTCCTGTCTCAACAGGGAACCTGAAAATGCAGCCGGTGATTCAGCCAGCTGACCATAGAGCTGATCAGAGACCAGAGTGGCTCCAAACATCTCTATGGCCTAAGAAACCGGAAGCTACGAGCATTTTATGACTTAGATTTCGCCGGATGTAAACAGCGCCATTGGGAAATTGGGAAAGCATTTTATCACACCGATCTTGGTGTGGTCAGATGCTTTGAGGGCAGAGGAGAAATCTAGGGTCTAATAGACCCCAATTTTTGCAAAAAAGAGTACCTGTCACTACCTATTGCTATGATAGGGGATATTTACATTCCCTGAGATAACAATAAAAATGATTAAAAGAAAAAAAATGAAAGGAACAGTTTAAAAATAAGATAAAAAAATAATAATAATAAAGAAAAAAAAAAAAAAAAAAAAGCACCCCTGTCCCCCCTGCTCTCGCGCTAAGGCGAACGCAAGCGTCGGTCTGGCGTCAAATGTAAACAGCAATTGCACCATGCATGTGAGGTATCGCCGCGAAGGTCAGATCGAGGGCAGTAAGTTTAGCAGTAGACCTCCTCTGTAAATCTAAAGTGGTAACCTGTAAAGGCTTTTAAAGGCTTTTAAAAATGTATTTAGTTTGTCGCCACTGCACGTTTGTGCGCAATTTTAAAGCATGTCATGTTTGGTATCCATGTACTCGGCCTAAGATCATCTTTTTTATTTCATCAAACATTTGGGCAATATAGTGTGTTTTAGTGCATTAAAATGTAAAAAAGTGTGTTTTTTCCCCAAAAAATGCGTTTGAAAAATCGCTGCGCAAATACTGTGTGAAAAAAAAAAATGAAACACCCACCATTTTAATCTGTAGGGCATTTGCTTTAAAAAAAATATATAATGTTTGGGGGTTCAAAGTAATTTTCTTGCAAAAAAAAATTATTTTTTTATGTAAACAATAAGTGTCAGAAAGGGCTTTGTCTTCAAGTGGTTAGAAGTGTGGGTGATGTGTGACATAAGCTTCTAGATGTTGTGCATAAAATGCCAGGACAGTTCAAAACCCCCCCAAATGACCCCATTTTGGAAAGTAGACACCCCAAGCTATTTGCTGAGAGTCATGTTGAGTCCATGGAATAATTTATATTGTGACACAAGTTGCGGGAAAGAGACAATTTTTTATTTTTTTTATTTTTTTTTGCGCAAAGTTGTCACTAAATGATATATTGCTCAAACATGCCATGGGAATATGTGAAATTACACCCCAAAATACATTCTGCTGCTTCTCCTGAGTATGGGGATACCACATGTGTGAGACTTTTTGGGAGCCTAGCCGCGTACGGGACCCCGAAAACCAAGCACCGCCTTCAGGCTTTCTAAGGCCGTAAATTTTTGATTTCACTCTTCACTGCCTATCACAGTTTCGGAGGCCATGGAATGCCCAGGTGGCAAAAAAACCCCCCAAATGACCCCATTTTGGAAAGTAGACACCCCAAGCTATTTGATGAGAGGTATAGTGAGTATTTTGCAGACCTCACTTTTTGTCACAAAGTTTTGAAAATTGAAAAAAGAAAAAAAAAAAATTTTTTTTCTCGTCTTTCTTTATTTTCAAAAACAAATGAGAGCTGCAAAATACTCACCATGCCTCTCAGCAAATAGCTTGGGGTGTCTACTTTCCAAAATGGGGTCATTTGGGGGGGTTTGTGCCACCTGGGCATTCCATGGCCTCCGAAACTGTGATAGGCAGTGAGGAGTAAAATCAAAAATGTACCCCCTTAGAAATCCTGAAGGCAGTGCTTGGTTTTCGGGGCCCCGTACGCGGCTAGGCTCCCAAAAAGTCCCACACATGTGGTATCCCCATACTCAGGAGAAGCAGCTAAATGTATTTTGGGGTGCAATTCCACATATGCCCATGGCCTGTGTGAGCAATATATCATTTAGTGACAACTTTGTGCAAAAAAAAAAAAAAAAAAAAAAAATTTGTCACTTTCCCGCAACTTGTGTCAAAATATAAAACATTCCATGGACTCAACATGCCTCAAAGCAAATAGCTTGGGGTGTCTACTTTCCAAAATGGGGTCATTTGGGGGGGTTTTATGTCATCTGGGCATTTTATGGCCTTCAAAACTGTGATAGGTAGTGAGGAGTAAAATCAAAAATGTACGCCCTTAGAAATCCTGAAGGCAGTGATTGGTTTTCGGGGCCCCGTACGCGGCTAGGCTCCCAAAAAGTCCCACACATGTGGTATCCCCATACTCAGGAGAAGCAGCTAAATGTATTTTGGGGTGCAATTCCACATATGCCCATGGCCTGTGTGAGCAATATATCATTTAGTGACAACTTTTTGTAATTTTTTTTTTTGTCATTGTTCAATCACTTGGGACAAAAAAAATGAATATTCAATGGGCTCAACATGCCTCTCAGCAAATTCCTTGGGGTGTCTACTTTCCAAAATGGGGTCATTTGTGGGGGTTTTGTACTGCCCTGCCATTTTAGCACCTCAAGAAACGACATAGGCAGTCATAAATTAAAGGCTGTGTAAATTCCAGAAAATGTACCCTAGTTTGTAGACGCTATAACTTTTGCGCAAACCAATAAATATACACTTATTGACATTTTTTTTACCAAAGACATGTGGCCGAATACATTTTGGCCTAAATGTATGACTAAAATTGAGTTTATTGGATTTTTTTTAGAACAAAAAGTAGAAAATATTTTTTTTCAAAATTTTCGGTCTTTTTCCGTGTATAGCGCAAAAAATAAAAACGGCAGAGGTGATCAAATACTATCAAAAGAAAGCTCTATTTGTGGGAAGAAAAGGACGCAAATTTCGTTTGGGTACAGCATTGCATGACCGCGCAATTAGCAGTTAAAGCGACGCAGTGCCGAATTGTAAAAAGTGCTCTGGTCAGGAAGGGGGTAAAACCTTCCGGGGCTGAAGTGGTTAATGTGTTCACGTATCCGTACAAACAAGGGATGGGTGGTTCTACCCACATACTAAAGGTGACAAGGGCAGTCTATGACATAAGTCACATGAGTGCTGTGACATGTGATCAACTCCTTAATACTGTACTCCCTGTGGTCAGTTCTAGGTTAAAGGTTTCCCTTTTACGGGGTTGTTTTTTACTGACCCTACAGGGTAGACACTTTTGTAAAAACCCTTCATATCTGAAAAGATCTTTATCTGTTTGGGTGGATTAATGACATTATGGACCAAGTGATCTCGAAGGGTAGGGGCTTTTCTATAGATAAAATTCGGCTTATTAGGCAGTATTTTAGACAAAACAGGGTCTTCCTTCAGGATAGGCCAATATTTTTTCAGGATATGTTCAAAGTCTTTTTATTGGGTGTTAAACCCTGTAAGAAATGCCATATCCATTTGTTTTTCCTTTTTTTCAGTTTTTTTGAACAAGTTTTTCCTGTCCATGCTCGCTATGTCAGCTTTTAATTTTGCCAGTTTTTCTATATTATATCCTTTCTCATGAAATTGCTCAATTAGAAGGTCCGCTTGCATTAGGAAATCCTCCAAAGCATCACAGTTTCTGCGTAGTCTTAATAGCTGGCCCTTAGGGATATTCCCTTTCCATTGGGGGTGATGGCAGCTAGTCATTGGTATATACCCATTCTTATCAGTTGCCTTAAAGAAGGTTTTTGTCTATAGCCTATCTCCCTTTTTAAAGATTTCTAAATCTAAATAATCAATCTTTTGGTGGCTCCATTTGCCCGTAAAGGTGATACCATATCTGTTGGTATTGGGATCTTGCAGGAATTGCTCAAACTCCTCAGGTTTACCTTCCCACATTATAATGAGGTCGTCGATATACCTGCGGTAAAATTTCAGTTGGGGAATGTTCTTCGCATATATGTACTCCTCCTCCCACATATTCATGAGAAGGTTCACTACGCTCGGCGCATAGCGTGCCCCAATTGCTACTCCTTTTTCCTGGAAGTAGTAGTTGTGATTATGCCAGAAATAATTACATCCCATAGCAAGTTCTAAACCTTCGAGTATATAGTTAATCTGTTGCTGTCTCATGGTGGTGTATTCGTGTAGAGCTTTCTCTACACCTAATAGCCCGTCTTTTTGCACAATGCTGGTATACAGGGAGTTCACGTCAATCGTAGCAAGTAAATAGTTATGAACTCCACTGATTTCTTGCAGATCTTCTAGGAGTTTGCTGTTTACCATATGTTTTTATCTTAATAAACGGACGTTATAATTTTTACTACACCATGGGAGCTTTTTTCCTTTTTTACATGAGGGATCTTATCCATGGGCACATTCTGCTCATCTGAAATAAAAAGGATACGGCTGGGACATCCATTAGAGACACCAGGCAGCAGCGACCTCCATACTAAGTACTACATGCCTATTACCCCTGCATTACCCCTGGGTGATTGGATCTGGTGAGTAGGAACTCTGAAGGGGGAGCACAGAAGTCACCTGGAATTACTTCAAGCACTTAAAGTCACCTGTTAATGCTGCTTATTTTTAACACAGATACCACTTTTTTACTGTGTACATGGGACTATTATATACCATTTTCATGTATACTATAGACTTCATTTGTCCCCGGATGACAGGTTGACTGTCCTGGGGCTATTGTGTTGTCTACTGTTTGCACTGCCTATGTCATCTGGTTGATATTCACATTCTGAGCATAGACGGGCAGCTGTTTTTCACATTTATTCATTTATTTTTGTTTATTCATATATATGTTTTAGCATCACATCATACCATTGTCACACTAGCTAGCAATCCTATTGCACATCACTCTCCTGTATTAGAGGATTAGGCTTTGCACTTAGGCTAATGTGATATATTTTACTTTATTTTTTTATTTATTATATTTTTTTTCACTGTGCATGGTTTCACCGTCAGGTGACAATTCACTAATTGCACATTTTTTAGCTCCACCCAGCTATTGTACGAGCATAGTTGCTTTTATGTAAGGTTCATATCCTGGGTCCTTTTTCCCCTTTATGTACTAACTTGTTATCCCTTAGGTAGCGCCAATCACCCCACTTTCCATTTAATTCACATTTTTTCTGAGCCCCCTTGGGAGAGCTCTGTTAGGGGAGGCAGCAACCTTTCACTTTTTTGCAGGCTTTATCCTAAGCGCGGCTTTTTCCAGTTTTTATTCAATACAATATATATGCCTTTTTCCTGTTACATAATATGCTAGTGTTTCGATTTACTACTTAGAACCTCTCTGGTCTCTCTCTCTCAAACTGTGATATAGTAAAGCTGCTTATATTGTCTGAATTAAAACTTTACAAAATGTCTGTCTTTTTTCTGTAAATTTAAACGCTCATACATATAAGTTCTTACATATAATGCTTAGCGTCCGTGCAAAATTTCTGTTTTTTCTGTGTGACGTAAAACTGTAAATTTGATTTCTTGATTATAAACCTGCACTTTGTGTCCCTGTCAAGCTCTGACATGCTAAAGCAACTCACATATTGGGCATGTACTTTTCAGTAAAATCATACAGTCTAATTTAGATTTCTTGATTAAAACCTGCCTGGTTTCTTCATCTTAAAGTAGAATTTCCAACTTCTACTAACTATGCTTAAAGCATTCCCTCATCATCCTGGCACCTAAATGAACTAACCTGTGTAAAAAAATATTTATACACTTAGAATATTTTTCCAAATTCATAATTCAGCACTTATAGGTGTTGTATTATATTCACGGCAAGCTTGCAAAACATATTTGGTTTTATAATTAGTCATAATAAATATAGTATGTGTGACCTTGATCAAATGTTCAGTAAAATAGATCTTCATCTAAAGCTGAGTATTGCTGTAAGTTTCTTTTTTTTTTTTTTTTTTAATGGTTTTTATTGAGTTTTGCATGTTATACACAAAATACAGCGTTACACCATTGCATTGTACAATATTACATTAAAGATTAATACAGAGTTCTTGTTTAGACAATTTTTAACCTCAAAGTACTATAAAAGCAGTGGTCCCGCAAGGGTGTATTAATTTCTATGATATACATAGAACTGAATAACACAGTATCCATATACGGATAAGATATATAACTAGTAAAATATAAAATATATAAAGAATAATGTAAAAGAATGAAAAGGTGGGGGGTAGGGAGTAAGGAGAGGGGGGGGAGGGGGGGAGGAGAAAAGTTTAACTACGGTCCGACCAACATGCGAACATAGTGGATGTAGTTAGAGTAAAATGGTTTGTTTAATATTTTCTAAAATCAGTTACCTTTAAACCATGTTGTCCAGATTTTCCAATTTTTATCAAACTTTTCTTTCTGACCATTCTTAATAGCTATCAAGGATTCATACATATAATGGGTCTGAGTGTTTGTGAGAACTTCCGATACATTTGGAGCTCTGTCTGCCTTCCAATGTTTGGCTATTAATGTTCTAGCTGCTAGAAAAATGTGGGTGTTCACAGTTCTAAATTCAGGGGGGAAGGCTTCAATACCCATGTTTAAGATTGCTAAGCTTGGTCTAGGACGGGTCAGAATCCCGGTGATGCTTGAAATAAACCGGAAGACAGAGTTCCAAAAACTAGTTAAGTGCTTACAAGACCAGAACATATGTAGTAGGTTGTCTATGGAGCCACAATTTCTCCAGCATAGTGGAGAGCTATGATTCCCAAACTTTGAAATCCTATAAGGTGTAAGGTACCAACGAAGTGCAATTTTCTGGGAGAGTTCCCAGTGGTTAACACATCTAGAAGCTTTATAAAGTGATCGAAATGCGTATTGCCACTGTGAATTTGTAATGTGCACGTCTAGATCTGTTTCCCATTTCTGGAAAGGCTGGGATTTAATAAAATCTAGTTTATATAGGAAAATATTATAGAACAGAGAGATACCTTTTGGTGGGGTGGGTTTCGTGGTGAGGTATTTCCACGCTTCTCTAGGTAGATATATGTGGTATGATTTGATAGAGCGCAGAAGGTGAGCTATTTGATTATATTTATATTGATCGGCAGAACAAAGGTTGTATTGGTTCCGAAGTGAAGAGAAGGGGATAAGGGAATTATTGGAGTATAAGTCAGTGATTAGTTTGATACCTCTGTCGTGCCAGTCTCCAATATTAAGATTTGGGATGGCATGAGAAATGATTGTTATGGGTATAGGAACGTCCTGAAGTTGGGATAGCGGAGTTGGGACCTTGCTAATAGTGATGCTTGGAGAGTGAGTGGGAGATTGTGGAGAGGATGGGGTTTCCATACGTCTAAAAGTAGAAAACATTTCAGATTATTGGAAGGAGTTAGGCCCCTTTCACACTGGAGCGGTTTTCAGGTGGTATTGCGCTAAAAATACCGCCTGAAAACCGCCCCTAAACAGCCCCCGCTGTTTGTTCAGTGTGAAAGCCCGAGGGCTTTCACACTGAAGCGGTGCGCTCGCAGGATGGTAAAAAAAGTCCTGCGAGCCGCTTCTTTGGAGCGGGGAAGGAGCGGTGTATTCACCGCTTCTAAACCGCTCCTGCCCATTGAAATCAATGGGACAGCGCGGCTATACCGCGGTAATACCGCGGCTATAGCCACGCTGTATGAGTGGATTTAACCCTTTTTCGGCCGCCAGCGGGGGTTAAAACCGAACCGCTAGCGGCCGAATACCGCTGCAAGAACGACGGTACAGCAGCGCTAAAAATAGCGCTG
This sequence comes from Aquarana catesbeiana, assembly GCF_042186555.1. Classification (NCBI taxonomy): domain Eukaryota; kingdom Metazoa; phylum Chordata; class Amphibia; order Anura; family Ranidae; genus Aquarana; species Aquarana catesbeiana. Next base: position 784,251,711 of record NC_133324.1, on the reverse strand, counting down.
TTGTACCGCCGACGCCCCCACAACCCCAGTGTGAAAGGGGTCTTAGAGTTCGTTCGATACCGCACCACAGGGTATCAGGTGCCGGGTCGAACCACTCTTTAAGTTGTGTAAGAGCAGCTGCTCGATAATAGTCCCTAATATTTACCAATCCAATACCACCAGCCATTCTGTGTTTGACCAAAAGGGCTTTAGAGCATCTTGGTCTTTTAGATTGCCAAATATATCTAGAAAGTAAGGCGTTTAAGGCTCTGATATGTGTGTTGTGTATTGGGACTGCTAACGTTCAAAATATGTAAAGTATTTGGGGTAGAATCAACATTTTAAATGAGGCAAGACGACCTGTCCAAGTTAGTTCTATATTGGCCAGTCTGTTTGTTTCTTTGGTGAGTTTAGTAATTAAAGATGAGTAGTTGGCTTCCGCTAGATTATGTGGGTTTTTGGTCAGTGTGAGGCCTAGGTAGGTAATACTCGTCTTGCTCCACGTATAGGTAAAGGATGTCTGTAGTTGGGATTTTAAGGAGGGAATTATTCCTAAATCCAGTATGATTGATTTTGTAAAATTAACTTTGTAATATGAGATTCTGCTAAACTCATTTAGGGTATTGTGTGCGTGTCTTAATGATGTGTTAGGTAAGGAGAGGAATAGAATAATATCGTCCGCAAATAAGTTTATGTTATGTGATTGCCCTTGTATGGAGAAGCCTGAGATTACTGGATGTGTTCTAATTCTTTCTGCAAGGGGTTCAATAAGTAGGTTGAAGATTGAGGGAGAAAGGGAGCAGCCCTGCCTAGTCCCATTTGATATGGTGAAGGTATCAGATAGTAAATTAGAAGTGAAAACTTGTGCGCAGGGGGAAGAGTACAAGGCCAGTACAGCAGTTAGGATGGGGCCAGAAAATCCTAATTTTTGTAATGTATGGCTCATGTAACCCCAATGTATCCTGTCGAACGCCTTCTCCGCATCCAAAGAGAGGAGCAGAGAAGGCGTCCGACAGGACCGAGCGTGCTGCATAATATTAATGACTCTTCTAGTAGCATCGGCCGGTTGTCTTCCCGCCGTGAAACCAGATTGGTCGGGTTTTATGAGGGAAGGGAGGATGGGAAGTAATCTGTGGGCTAATATTTTTGCATAAATCTTAACATCGGTGTTGAGTAGTGATATTGGTCTGAAGTTGGCCAGAGAGGTAGGCTCTTTACCGGGTTTTGGGATAGTTACCACATATGCTTTAAGCATTTCTGGGGGAAACGAGGCAGAGGACATCGCAGCCGAGTATACCACCTGTAAGGCTGGAGTTAGTGTGGATTGGAACGTCTTGTAATACCCATTTGGCAGGCCATCTGGACCTGGAGACTTACCCAAAGGAAGTGTGCGTATCCCTTTCTGTATCTCAGATTCCGTTATAGGGGCGTTAAGGGCCTCAAGTTGTGTTTGGGATAGAGAAGGAAGATTGATTTGTGACAGGAAAGCCTGGATGCTCTCCTCTGTTGGCTGTGGTGTATCAGGGTCTTTTTTCAAGTTGTATAGCGTTGAGTAGTATTAAGCAAACGAGTTTGCTATTTCTTTAGGGTTGTATATGTTGTGTTTACTGATAGGGTGTATCAGAAAAGGGATTTTAGATTTGGTCCTGGCTGTTTTAAGCCTCTGGGCTACAAATTTGCCTGCACGATTGTCTGAGGAGTAGTGGGACATTTTAAGATATTGTATATGTTTGTCATATCTTTCAATTAGAAGGAGTCTGAGATCCGAACGAAGTTGGGGTAGTTTTTGGGCATTATGAGAATTGGGGTTTTGTTTATTCAATGTCTCCAGGGTTTTGATATCATTAATTAGTAAGTTCAGCTTTTGTGTCCTCTGCCTCTTCTCCCTTGCACAAATCTGAAGCATCAACCCCCTAACAAACACTTTATGAGTGCACCACAGCACCGCCGGGTCAGATACAGAGTTAGTATTTACGTAAAAAAATTCAGATATTTTCTTATTTATATTTCTAACATGCTGTGGCATTTGAAAGATACGTGAGTTAGCTTGCCAGATATATGCTGGACTTGGAGTGTGCCCCTCCACCACAGTGATAGATACAGGAGCATGGTCAGACCATGTTATGTCATGTATGGTGGAGGAGAACACAGCTTGAAGTAATATTTTATCTGCCATAATCAAATCTATTCTGGAATATGAATTATGCCTAGCGGAATGAAAGGTGTAGTCCTTTTCGTTTGCATGTTGGCATCGCCATACATCATATATGTTTTCTGAATGTAGCAAGGGTTGAAGTGAGAGAGGAGGTCGTTTGGCCTTGGAGGTAGTATCCAAAGAGTAGTCAGGTGATATGTTGTGGTCTCCACAAATAGCCAGAGATCCTTTTTGGATAGTAGAGATTTTGCGGTAGAGTCTCCTAAGGAAACGGAGTTGGTGGGAGTTCGGAGCATATAGATTGGCAATGGTATAGGGTTTGTTATTAAGTTCTCCCAAGAGTATAAGATATCTTCCGGCTGGATCTACATACGTTTCTAATAGGTTAAAGGCCACAGAGTCTCTGATAGCGATAAGGACCCCTTTTTGTTTTGAGGGAGCTGAAGCAAAGAACACATGGGGAAATTTCTTGTGTTGGAAGTGTGGGGTATTACCAGTTGCGAAGTGTGTCTCTTGGAGACATAAGACGTCTGCCTGGAGTTTTATTGCTTCCTTCCAAACTGAGGCTCTTTTGGCCGGGTGGTTGAGGCCATTTACGTTAAATGAAACTATTTTAAGCGCCATTAAGGTAGTATAAGGGTAAGTGTGTGCAATACCTTAGTCCCAGTAGAATAGTCCTTCTTGTTTTGAAGAGTTGGCGGTTATTGAGATGACTTGAGCTGCATGGATCCACAGCAGTGGGGATGTTCACTCGGAGGTCAGACCAGTAGAGGGAGAGACAGGTCAAAGTAGGGGAAAAAATAAAAGTTAATTGTAAAAAAAACAAGTATTGCAATATGATGTTGAAGTCAAACTTGCACCTGAGGGCAAAACAGTTGCCCATATCTCAGGGGGGAGAAAACTTAGGTACGTACTCCAGACTTTATCAGGAACCTTGATGTGCTGAAGTAGGTTTAGGTTTTGTATTTGGGTGTTTTTGTGTTGTTTCGTTTAGTGCTGCTCTTTCTGGACACCATTTGCCATTCGTACTGAGTGTTGAGTTTCGCGGGGGGTGAGGGGCCCGCTGAGGAGTGATCAGGTATTATATCCAATGATCGGAGTAGTTTGAGCCCCTCTTCCACATCTGTGACTGCCGTGGTGTTACTGTCATGGGTAACTGTTAACTTAACGGGGTATCCCCACCGATATGGTATATCGTGGTTACGGAGGGCTTTGGTCACTGGCAATAAGGCTTTTCGTTTTTGCATAGTGAATTGTGAGAAATCTGCAAATAGTTGGATATGTGCAAATCTTTCTGGGGGTTGTTGGTTTTTGTGGAACGCAGACATAAGTTGTTCCTTAGTCTGATAAAAATGTACTCGCATCAGCACATCTCTGGGTATGTTATCTGGGAGATGTGACAGTTTTGGGAGTTTGTGGATGCGGTCAATGTAGATTTCAGTCTCTGGAATGGTGGGTAAGAAGGTTTTGATTAGATCTTGGGCATATTGCTGGAGTTGTGGAGGAAGAACAGTTTCAGGGACCCCCCTGATCTTAATGTTGTTCCTTCTTGACCTGTCTTCAAGGTCGGCGACCTTTGACCTAAGCCATGTGATCTCTTCAGACTGGTCATTATGGGCATCAATCAGGGTGTTGTGGAATGCTGCAAAATCCCCCATTTTATCCTCTATGTGATTAACTCTTCCCCCTAGAGCTCCTAGTTCAGATTTAAAATTGTGTACACACTGCATCATGTCTGTGTGCATGGAGCTGCGAAGGGAGACAAGCATATCTTTTAGTGTGGTGTCAGATACAGGCTTACCCGTTGTTGGGAATGCTGTGAACGGGTCCACTAGCTCCCTTGTGTCCTCCATAGAGTCCGGGTTTATGCTCCCTCGCTGGGTGTCCTCTGCTAGACGAGGTTTTGACTTTGCTGGGCTGCGGGACATAGGTGTGGAGGCTCCAGCAGAGCTGTGCTTTGAGCCTGCTTGTGAGCCCAGGCTGGACATCGCAGACCGCGAGCTGCCTGTGGGGGAAGGAGGATCTCTCATGACGCCGGCCCCATCTTGGAGAGGATCGCGGTCTTTCAGTCGAAAGAAATCCAGTAGTTTCTTCAGCTGTGCGTTATCTTTCTTCTTGCGAGTCATCTAACGGTGTCGGCAGAGCTTTTAGGCTCGTTTTGGTGTTGAGCAGGGTCACGGTGTCGTCCCCAAAGCTTCGGTTCCTGGAGCTGGAGCGGAGCTGTGGAATTAAGCGTCCATTCAGCTGCACGGTAGCCACGCCCCCCCTGCTGTAAGTTTCTGATGTATGAGAAATACATATAAGTATAGAATGTCACGAGAAGACAAAAAAATAGACACGTATCTACGTAGCTAGAGGAATAATACATATCTGATTATATCCTGTTAAGTTAATTTAATGCAGTCTCAGTCATATTATTAAGTATTAGCATATAGTTACTTAATGTAGTTAAAGTTGGTAATATGTGTTCATATTAGTAGATGTTTGGTTGTATGAGATTACATGATCAGCACATTACTACAAGTGTTACATTTCGGATTGTCAATCAAACTCTTTATATGACCCTCTGAGTTAGTATCTCCTTGTGTATAGCATATTGCTGAAGTTAGCAGAAATGAATGTGTGCCATATAAGGTTCTAAATTTTTGTGAGGTTATGACATTCACATGTAACATATAAAGCCAACACTTCGATTTTGAAGGTTAGACAGACACACACACACCCACTAGGAGAGATGACACTGACATATTCCCATTAAGACACTTTGACAAGTTGGAACAGCTGAATTCTCCCAGAAGTCTAAGAAAGTAATTTCCTGATTTCCTGATTTCCTGGTTACACAAGACAGCATGGAGACAGAAGGCAGCAGCCATGAAACACACATGCTTTCATAAGCTTATTACAGCTTTATAACTATTTGTTCTACTTCATATATCTTTACCTACACTGACCTGAACTGTTATGCCCCGTACACACGGTCGGACTTTGTTCGGACATTCTGACAACAAAATCCTAGGATTTTTTCCGACGGATGTTGGCTCAAACTTGTTTTGCCTACACACGGTCGCACAAAGTTGTCGGAATTTCCGATCGCCAACAACGCGGTGACGTACACCACGTACGACGAGACTAGAAAATGCCGGTTCAGAACCAAGCGCGGCACCCTTTGGGCTCCTTTTGCTAATCTCGTGTTAGTAAAAGTTTGGTGAGAGAGGATTTGCGCTTTTTCTGACTCTTGGCTTTCAGATCGTTTTCTGCCGTTCAGTTTGTGCTTGTGGGTTTGTATCTGCTCTTCAGTGCGTGCAGTCAGTTCGTATCGGAGTTTTCTGTGTGATCTTGCCTGCTCGTTGCTGTTTTTCAGGTCGCTCTTCACAGGCCTTGCTGTTCTTCAGTGCGTTCTGTTACTTCGTTCTGAGCAGCCGACCGTTTTCTAGCCATGTTTCGTATGCGTACTCCTCGTAGAGTTCGTGCTGTGCGGGGGCTTGGTGTTGGGGTCCTGACCTTGACACAAGTCCAGTCCATGAACAGGGTGGGGAGGAGTTCATGGACCAAGAATTGGTTGCTTCAGCGTGACCAGTTCTGTCATATGCCTTTGCTCCGTGAGATCCGTGAGAATAATCCTGATGATTTCAGGAACTTTCTCAGGATGACGGACCCCGTGTTTCACCATCTGTTGGCTTTGCTGACCCCCTATATTAGCAGGCAGGATACCTGCATGAGGCAAGCCATCACTCCGGAGCAGAGGTTGGTCGCTACCTTGCGGTATTTGGCCACAGGGAGAAGTCTGCAGGACTTGAAGTTCTCGACAGGCATCTCCCCCCAGGCTCTGGGGATCATTATCCCAGAGACCTGTTCTGCCATCATACAGGTCCTGCAGAAGGAGTATATGAAGGTAAGATTTTTATCCTTTTATATCACATTTTATTGTATTGAATGTTTGATAATAATTGTATTTCTTCCCTCATTCCCTAATTACCATGATTGTAATATGCTGTGAATGTCCCCTTTGTTCTCATGCATGCTGGATTTTTATGTCATTATTATTTTATGTCCTTCATACATATTTGCCCTTTACTAACCTCCCCAGCATGGTCTTTCATGGCCCTATATTCACCTCATGTAGTCACTTAACAATGTATTTTATCAGCTCCATAGTAGTGCTTTACCCCAAACACCCCCTAAAATGTTTGGAAATGTTATTTTTGATTTAAATTCAGGCAGAGTGCCAGAGGCTTTTTTTTGTGGTGTCCCCAAATTTTTTTTAACCCTCCCCCCCAACTGCTAAGTCAGCTGATCCCAATTCTCTATCCTCAATCATCTATTTGCTGACTTTTCCAAACCCATACACACTATACCCATCTCTTTACTGGTCAGATTTATGGATGAATTCCCCAAAGCATGTAGTGCAAGGGCCTGCCTGTATACTTTCCAATGGTACTGTTTAAAGTTTTTGTATCCTATTATTATCTTGATAGGTAATAGCAGAATGTTCAAATGTCCTCAAATGTGTACAGTGTGTATTTATATCTTTGTATTATGACACTTCTTACCTGTCCAGTGGGCTGCCAATAGTGTAACTAAGGAGGGGCTGTTCCAAGTAATACCCTGTATTTAGGCATTCATCTCTCAATGAAGTGAAGAGGGTTACCTGTCCAAGAGTTCCCCCCCTATAATGTTAGAAATGGCCCATTAGAGGGGGGGAGGGGGAATATGATAGGTGTACCTTATACTTTGGCCTTGTTAAATTCCCCTTAGTAAATGCTATCTGGAGCTTGCCCCATAATGTTTGTGTCTAATCTGCTTGCCATGTTTCTGTGAAAAAATAGTAATGTTTATTTTTATTTCCTCAACAGTTTCCTTCAACGCCACAGGAATGGCAGACTGTGGCCTCCCACTTTGCCCAGCGGTGGGACTTTCCTAACTGCGGAGGGGCAATTGATGGGAAACACGTCCACATCGTCCCACCACCCAACTCGGGGTCATACTATTATAATTACAAGGGGTTTAATAGTATAGTGATGTTGGCGGTGGTGTCGGCTAATTACGAGTTCTTGTATGTGGACGTGGGGAAGAATGGCCGGATGTCCGATGGTGAAGTGATCGCCCAGACGGAGTTATACAGGCGTCTCCAGAAAGGCAGCTTGGACTTGCCACCTCTAGAGGACAATGTTGAAGGTCTCCCATTTGTGTTTGTTGCTGATGAAGCATTTGCGCTGGGGGACCACCTGATGCGGCCATTCCCGATGAGAACCCTCACCCCGGAACAGAGGGTTTTTAATTACCGGCTGGCCAGAGCCCGAAGAGTGTTGGAGAACACATTTGGAATCCTGGCCAGCCGGTTCCGATTATTTCTGACACCCATCCATATGGCGGAGTATAAACTGAACCATATAATACTCGCCTGCTGTGTTCTCCATAATTTTTTAAGAAAACATTCAGCCAACTATGCTGGCTCAGTTGGGCCTGAGGCCGGAATCCCTAATCCATCAACACTGACGGCGCTTGAAAGTGGCCGTCCTGGCTTGCCCTCCCTGAATGCCCGTGATGTCCGGTTACGCTACCTGGAGTTCTTTGCGGGTAGGGGGGCTATCAATATGCCAGACAATCTGTGACACCTTTTTCAAATAAAAAACAACCAAAAGAAATTCTTTGTGGACATTTACTGCTTGTGTTTGTTTTAGCTGACCCTGACAGAAATGTGTTGAGTGCAGAAAATGGCGTGATTGGGTAACCTTATAAAAAACAGTGTTGGCTGGTACTTCCTAAATGCAAAAACACATTTCACTACAAGTGCACTTGCAACTGCACTGAACCTGCACTTGTAGTGCAAAGAGGATTTGCCCTTAGGAAATAACCCCCATTTTTGCATAAAACAGCAATTACATCACCCCAAAAGTGTTGTAGTGTTGAGACAATAATCCACACATTCTTGAGTAAGGCACTTTTTTATACCTGCACAATCACATGTGCATTTCCCAAAGGTTTTTAAAACAAACCAACATGTTTGTTGTATAACAATGTTTGCAGTAGCATTATGAAAAATAAAAATATCCATTTCAGATAAAACAGGCCTGTGTAAAACCAACAAGAAAGCCAAAAAACTTGAACTTACAAAGTTCACATATGGTAAAACCTGAAGGCTATATCAGACATGAGTATTTATGAACTGTGTTTGATATAGCGTTCAGATGGGGGGAAATCACCCCTGGAAAAGCCAAATTTGGAAGATGCACACCAATTTACGAATGTCAACATGTGCTATCTGCCATCAGGGGGATCAAGGGACGTGTTTTGGGGGAGCAAGCCCTTCCTCAACGCTACTTTATAATTGAGGAAGGGGTTGCACCCCCAAAACGCGTCCATTGATCTCCCGTGATGACAGATAGCACATGTTGGCACACTGTGTGCATCCTCCAAATTTAGCTTTTCTAAACATTTAAAAAATTTTGGTACGATAAAACAGGTGATTTTGTGGGGTTTAAATTCGCCCCAAAACATCAATGATGTTATTATTTTTTTTAATAACATCACTGATTTGTTGCTGGATGTTTTGCAATTGGAGATTACACCCCATAATCTCCCCGATCAGTATCTGGGCACTTTCAGATGTAAAGCGTTCTGGATCACGATCACCTAAAAAGAGATAAAGAACAAAAAAAAAGGTCTCAAAAATCTGCCACCATCCATCTCATTTACCTGAGCCTGTGGTCGCAGACACTCACCTGTTGTGGTGCCAATCTCCACCACGTCTTCTTCTTCCTCCTGCTCTTCTTCTCGTGTTGGTATTTCCCCTTCTTCCAGAGGGGGGGGGGTCTCTGGTCTCCTGGGATGAGGGGTGTCCGAGTCTTTTCTCCCCTATGTAAAACAAAAATGGTATACTTAGCACACAGATATTTGATGGCAGAACTAGAAATAGGAAACATTGCTCGGAAGTGGGGTACAATTGTCTATTTTAGCAGAGTTCCAAGATGTATATTTTTTATTGCCCTTTGTCAAGCTGCAATACTTTACCTGTTTGGTACAAGCTTCACAGATGGAGACCCCCCTATAGTATACACTGGAGCACCTGTGTGGCCCCCCTAATAAAAATGGTGTTCTTATGTCCCACACTAGTGCTCCAGTGTCCAGATGTGAAAATAGCTGCTCAGTGTCCTCTCCTTACACACAATCTAGTTTGCATTTCATTCTAGTAACAAACCCATCTACACAAACAAATATTTGGCATCCAAGTAGGCCCCCAAAAATGTGTGAAAATGCATATGGCCTAAACAATGGTGTTCTAGAGGCCGAAAGAAAAATGTTTGATACGAACGAATAATGTGCCCATGAACATTAAAGTTGACCTTTTGAAACGTTACAACTAATAAAAGCATATGGAGCAGAACGAACGTAATAAAGACAGAAAGAATAGGAACACAGCACAACTACTTACTTTTTTGCAGCACTCTCCGGATCTTTCGGTACTGCTCTGGCTCTCTCAACTTGAGGTCCGACCACCGCTTCCTGAGCTGATCTTTAGACCTTCGTACCCCGAAATTCCGCTCTAGACTCCTGACCACTTTCGCCATGATCTTGGCCTTTCGGATGTTCGGGTTGGGGTAAGGCCCATATTTTCCGTCATAGTCGGACTTCCTCATGATGTCGACCATCTCCAACATCTCCCCAAACGACATATTTGTGGCCTTAAAACGTCTCCTTCTGGATCGGGATGTGCCTGGATCCGGGCTTTCCTCCTCCTCCTCCTCGTTGCTACAATTAGCCCGCACCTGCTGTATGTCCGCCATCATGCTCTTCCCCAACTGCGCCGAACGAAAAGGGGCGCGGAATACACTAGAAAGAACGTCAGGGGCGGGCGGAGTTACACGCATGCGCAGTGTATATAAAGCGTAACACGCGTGCATATTACGTTTGATCTGTGAGCGGAGGAAGGAGCATTGGACGCGGCGATCGTAAGAACGAAGGTAAGAGACAAACTTGTGCCTATACTGCTTCTAGATTGAGGCCTATATTGTAACGAGATTAGGAGAGTTTTGTGTGACATTAGGCTTTGTCTTGTGTTGTGTCTTGCAGTAAACATGGATATGGTACTGAAAGATAAGGACTTCATTTCAGTCTTCATAGAGATGCTAAGGGAGCTGCCCTGTCTGTGGGAGATTACCCACCCCCATTACAAGAACCAAGCAAAGAGGAAGGCAGCACTGGAGCAATTGTGTGAAATTGTGAAGCAGGTGATCCCCACGGCAGACATCACTTATTTAAAGATTTTCATTGGTGGCCTGAGGAGCACATATCTGAGGGAGCGCAATAAAGTCCTGGATTCGCAGAGATCCGGAGCAGCAGGTGACATCTATGTCCCCAGGATGTTGTACTAGGACAGGCTGCACTTTCTGGCAGGCCAGACTGAACCCAGGCCATCCCTCTCCAGTCTTCCTTCCACGCTTCCTTCCCCCCGGCTGAGGCTTCTGACGCCCAACCTGGGCCTTCCAGGCAACATGTGGAGGAGCCCAGATTGAGCCAGGTATAGCATTCCTCTAAATATTTCTGCTTGTCCAATCAATGATGTGAACTAGATGTTAGTTGGGAGTACTAATTAAGGATTGTGATTGATGATGCAAAACATTACAACTATGTCCCTTTTTCATACACAGGGAAGTCTCAGCCAGGAGGTGGCCGGGCCGAGCCGGCTGGCTGATATCAAGGTCCCTCCACCCCCCCTGAAAACAGAAAGTGGCAGTAGGACGAGTGCCCTAGAGGAGGCGGCTATCAGATTCTTTTGGAGGGCTACAGAGGTCCTGGGAGTACCACACACCAGGCAGGAGAACATTGCTGCATTTATAGCCTATAAAATGCAGAGGATGGAGGAGGGCCAAAAAGCCATGTGTGAGGCCCTCATATCGGAGGCTCTGGTGAAAGGTATGAGGGGCCAAATTACACCTCACACACAGCTTTGGGATGGTCCTCCTCCTCCTCCTGCAGGTCCTACTCCTCCTCCAGGTCCTACTCCTCCTCCTGCCACATCTCCAACTGCACAGCCACAGCCGGGAATGAAGCATGGAAGGAAGACCAGACAGTGAGGACCCTGGATCCAGTCTGTTGGGCAAAAAAATGCAGCCTCTTGTGGTACCACAGCCTGCGGACACAGATGTCATCTGCTGCTATCCAAGTCTCTGTGAATCCCGGACCAGACTGCCCTCCCTTACATATGGACTCCTCAGGCCACCAATTTTGATGTTGAAGAATTGATGTCTGCCTTGGGGGTCCCAGGCTTCACTAATTTCTCTTGTTGATCCAGTGTTGCCTTCCTCTTTGTTTGGTTCTGATCCCTTAATAAAGGATTTTTGTTTGGAATTATACTCTCCTATGTGTTTTACTTCAAAAATGACAGTTTGTTTGTGAGGATTCAGGTACATTTCAAATATACAATGTGAAATGAATAAGGGACACCAACAACAAACAATCTCCTCGAGATTAAATAATAAAAGATATCAATGGTGTTGGGGTAACTTGACACACAAAACACACCCAAAATTATTCTGGAGTAAAAATAAAAATAACATTGAACAAAGATCAGCCTTGGAAAAAATCCAAACATTAAATAAAAAAAAAAGGCTTAAAATCCAAAAAAAATAAAAAATATAAAACTGTCAGATGTGACAACTAATAACAATATATTCAGGGAATCCCACTAAAACAACACAAATAAAAGTTTGCGAGAAGTGTGTGTGAATACGAGCAGCAAAACGACTTAATTCTTGTCACATTATAAAGAAGAAGAGAGTGCGCTGTATTAAACCATTTTGAACATTGCAGCGTGACAAAAGTGCTGTATCCATTGCGAACGCTAAGTTTACCAGAACGAGCTGTCCCGTGTTGGAATTTCTTCTGAGCATGCGTGGCACTTTGTGCGTCGGAACAGGCCACACACGGTCGGAATTGACGCGATCGGATTTTGTTGTCGGAAAATTTTATCTCCTGCTGTCCAACTTTGTGTGTCGGAAAATCCGATGGAAAATGTCCGATGGCGCCCACACACGGTCGGAATTTCCGACAACACGCTCCGATCGGACATTATCCATCGGAAAATCCGACCGTGTGTACGGGGCATTATACTTTTTTCATTGTATTCATGATGGCAACTGTGTAACAATAAACTCACACTTTGTTTTTAAGTCAGTCTGACTATCAATGTTATTCATCCAGAAACACCCTTAAGATAAAAGCATATTAGATATTGAATTTATTCTTCATTTGGCGAGCCAGACACTGTCTTCATTTCTTCATTTTTATGGAAATCTCGATCCTTGCTGAGGAGGGAGAGATTAGTGCAGTTTTGCGAATATTCAAGTTTCGAGAAAAAGACAGTCCCAAACTTATCAACCAAGAGGCGTTTGTGTTGCACAGATGTGGACAACAGTCCAGTAACAGACAGTTATAGACAAGAAATTCTTCTAAAGACGGTGAGTAAAAGTTATGGAATTTATTGATGAAATAGCTAGAGAAAGCAAGCTAGAGTTTAAAGAAACGTAGTTTTATCCAAATGACAGTCACTTGTGGGCAAATATGTACAATGAATGTTTACAGGCCAATACACAGATCGCCAAATCCAGGTTTACTGTACACAAATTATGGAAAAAGATAAATAATGTATTAAAATTAGTAAGAATATTTAATAAGATGATTATTAATATTCTACCTGCCAAAAATGCCTGTACACTAAATCAGACAGAGACTAACAATGTACAGAACACAGGAATACATGAAAATGTGTCCCAAGATTCTCTTAGTTGTCCAAACTGTGAGATTTTTTGTAATTACGTAGAGAATCTTGAAGAACAATTAGAATCTAAAAAAACATATTTTGCCAGAGTTACAAAATGACAGACAGATTGCTGTAATTTCAACAGGTGACAAAGAGACTGAATCCAAATTTAAGTCACAACCTTCTTATATTCCAAAAAGTTCGGAAATGGAGAATGTTGATGCTACTGATGAAACAGAAATATAGAAATGAAACATGAAAACTTATTATGTAGAACTGCAAAACTAAAGTTGCAAATACATGACCAACTTATGAAAGTTTTAAAAGATTTTCCTATTTATGACTTTGAGGCAACTGTATTTTCTAATTGGGATTTATTTGAAATGTTTGCGGATCGTTTGAATCTGTCAAATGATCAGCGCAATTACATATTTCAGTCTTGGGTTCCTGTTAATTTTTCTAAACGAATTAATTCACCTGTTATTGATGACGAAGGTCAGGAAAAACAAAGTGACGCGACAGACAGACTGCGACAATTATTGCTATGTATGACCGGTGAGCAAATATCGACCATAGAAATGTTAGATCTATTACAGACTACTGCAGAAGAAGATCCATTTGAGTTTAAAATAAAATTTTGCAAGGTTTATGAAATTATATTTGGAGTAGATAATGACTATGATCCAGGTTTGAAAATGGCTTTCATAAAAAAATACCTTGACCCAACTTCAGTAGCTATAGCACAGGAACGTCAAAATTTAAATTATATAGTAAGCTTCATTGATAAAATTAGAAGACAATTAAATCAAAGCAATCTCACACACAAGGTAGCTATAATTCAATGTGACAAAAATAGTCAGGCTACAGACATGTCAGAAACTACAGTTATGAGCAAGAATGACGATGACAGATGCAGACAAGTGAGGCAAGGAGAACCTCACGTGTCTTTACTATCATAGCTCTGGCCATATAAGGAAACATTGCTGTAAATTTAAGAGAGACTCACAAATAAAAACTAAAGATATGGAGAATGAAAAATCAGCTTTTGTACAGCCTGTTTTTTTATGTCAAGATAAAAATTTGACTGAAGTGCCTTATGCCACTGAAGTCAAACAGATCAGTAATTTGACTGTTAACAGCAGTTCAGACAACATGGCGAAAGGAGCTGTCACTGAAAGAGAGGGTTTATTGCCATTGCCAAAAATAGAATCAAGCTTCAATTTCTCTGCCATTACAATATGTAGCACCAATTATATTGGATGAGAATGGTAGACCATATATACAAGATTTGCTGACTGGTAAAAATATTAATTGTCTCATTGACAGTGGATCTGAGATTAGCCTTACCAGAGAAAACATACCTATGAAACCTAATTCTCCTATGTGTAATATAGTGGGTTTTAATAATACAGGTACAGTGGGGACAGAAAGTATTCAGACCCCCTTACATTTTTCACTCTTTGTTATATTGCAGCGATTTGCTAAAATCCTTTAAGTTCATTTTTTTCCTCATTAATGAATACACAGCACCCCATATTGACAGAAAAACACAGAATTGTTGACATTTTTGCAGATTTATTAAAAAAGAAAAACTGAAATATCAGTTTTAGACAGGATAAGGACAGTACATTGTGATACAGAAGTTTCCTTTGAAGGAAAATATAAGATAGTATTATTTCACGTATAGTTTTACAAATTCACAAAGCTATTGTCCCATAATGTTTTAACATTTGTTAAAAAAAAAAAAAAAAAAAAGGTACAAGAATTATTGTAAATATTTTATGCCTGAGAAATGAAACTGTTGGAACAGTTGGAACAGCTGAATTCTCCCAGAAGTCTAAGAATGCCAGAAACATCCTTGAGATACAAGAATATGAGACATTGAATTTATTATTCAACACTTACCTATTTTCAGGCCGCTCCAGTCTGATCATGTGATTGGCTCCACCTGTCAGGCAGAATCTGCTGCAGGGAAGAAGAGGGAGCGGCAACATTACCAGCCACTGTTGGAGCACTCTCCCATCTCCCCTGTAGCCAGTGTTGGCATACACAGTGGAGATCACGTGGCTAGAGCAAAGCAGGCTGAAAATAGGTAAGTTTACAGGTCTTTTTTACATAGGTTAGTTACTGTAGGTGTTAGGAGGGGGGAAGGGAGTACTTTTACGCATAGTTAGTAAAGTTATCATTCTACTTCAAACTTTAGCTTACATAGCATTGGTTACAAAGAGGTTGATTAAAATTAAAGTGTATTATTTTAGTGAAATAATCCACACATATTGCACAGACTGGATGCACACTATGGGGTAGATTTACTGAAGGCAAATAGACTCTTCACTTTGAAAGTGAAGTTGCACCCTGCAAGGATATTTTATCCAGAGCTTAGTGAAGGAGGTGAAACTCTAGAAACTTTCATCATCCAACCATGTGCATGCATGTGATTGGGTACTCTTTGCAAAATTAAGTTTCACCACATTCACAAAGTTCTGGGAAAAATCTTGCAGTGTGAAACTTCACTTGCAAAGTGAGCAGTGCATTTGCTTTTAAAATCAATCTCATAGTGTGGATGGAAGAGGAAGACTACCGCGCTATATTGAATCAAAAAAGTACCTAAACAAAATTATGAAACTAAATTGCAAGAAAAACATGAAGTGACAAAAATAATATAAATGTAAAAGCAGCCACTAAAAGTGAGATACACACACTATAAAACAATCAATATAAAGGAGCAGCGCTGTGAGTAATATATGCTTATAAAAACAAGCCAGTGTAAATGGGATAAATAAATAAACCCAATTAAAAATAAAGATATATCATGGTTCATAAATAGAAAACATAAAGTGTTTGATGACAGTCCTAATTAATAATTAAAGTCCAAAATGAATAAAGTGAAGAGACATAGGCACAAGCCCCAGTCTGAAGGCAGGAATGCAAGTAAAAAAATGGATCCTTCACGGCACCACTGTGATAGCCAAATAAAATGGGTGCTTACCAAACGGCAAGCATAGGAGGGCTTGCAACCTTAACCCGGTCAGGGCCTTTCATAGGATGGAGACAACAGCATGCCACTTCATACACCTTGAGATAAGCCCGCTGTCCACCAAGTAACAAACAATCCCTCTAGCATAGGGATGGTATACTCCTAGCTGGGGGTTGTTCTCATAAGAGATACCCCGGAGAGAGAAAGGAGAGCAACATAGCGTAATCCTGATTAAGTATTTATTAAAAGGAATTAAAATCACACTTACAGTGTAGTAGATGCACATAAACATAAAAAGCCGGTCGGCTCGAAGCGAACACCCGTCCTGCAGACGGTAGATGCAGCACGTCAGCACGTCAGCACGCCTGACGTACGTTTCGTCACACTCTGACATCGTCTGGGGCACGAACGACGCACTGATGTGTCGCACCTAAATAACAAAACAAAATAGCCAAGCCTCGTGTTGAGACAAGACCGGAAATCACCTTGCGCTCCACTGAGTAGGGGCGGATGGTAAAAAGCACCATCTTAGATAAGGGATTCTATGTTAAATCGTATAGATGTTTCCAGTACAGAAATCACCAAACGTATGTAAGCCAATGCAGAAAAAAAGGGGGGTTACCAGTACTCCAACACATAAATTGCCAGTGTGGAAAAATATAGGATCTAAAAAGAAAAAGAAGAATGTATATGTACTGGAGAATTAAAAAACGTACATCTAGACTGTAACAGAGCCTTAAAACTTTATTCTAAAAAGAAGCTAGTTTATCAAAAAAGGGGCCCAACTAAGACGTGCTTTAGGGCACACCATTAAATTTTCTCTTTTTAGCAAGAGAATTCACACAGGGGTTTAGCATGCATAAAACATACCCAAACAAATTTATAGTGACTGGATGAATAATATTAGGGAAGAGGAAGGTGATTTCGTCCCCCGTACATAAATACACATGTATACAAACCACATTCTTCTTTTTCTTTTTAGATCCTATATTTTTCCACAGGCCAGGAAAGTCTGTGTGCTTTCCGCCGGTCATATAATGCCAGTGCTCGGCTGGCAGACCTCCAAAAGGAGTTTAACCTGCCCAAGAACCGCCTAATCTGTGACATGCCCACCAGGTGGAACTCAACGTTGGCCATGCTGCAGCGGCTGCACACGCAGCAGAGGGCCATCAATGAATACCTGTGTGACTATGGCACCAGGACAGGGTCAGGGGAGCTTGTTTTTTTTTCCCCACGCCAGTGGGCCATGATCAGGGATGCATGCACTGTCCTGTCACCATTTGAGGAGGCCACGATGATGGTGAGCAGTGACAGTGCATGCATCAGTGACACTGTCCCCCTTGTCCACCTGTTGGAGCACACACTGCGTGGAATAATGGACAGGGCACTTGAGGCAGAACAGAGGCAGGAAGAGGAGGACTTCCTTAGCTCTCAAAGCCCCCTTTATCCAGACAGTGTTCCTGCATGCCCGCCAATCACACAGGAAGAGGACAAGGACGAGGAGGAGGAGGATTGTGTCAGTATGGAGGTGGAGCCTGGCACTCAGCATCAGCAGCAGTCTTTAAGGGATCAGTCCCAAGAAACACATGGACTTGTACGTGACTGGGAGGAGGTGGCTGCGGACCATCGTCTTTAGTGACCCAGAGGACTCCAGACCGAATGCCTCAGCAAACCTATGCTGCATGGCCTCCCTGATCCTGCAAATATGCGTAAGGATCCTCGTATTCGTGGTATTAAGGAGAAGGACCAATACTGGCTGGCAACCCTCCTTGATCTACTTTACAAGGGTAAGGTTGCGGACCTTATCTTGCCATCGCAGAGGGAGCAGAGGATGAAACATCTTCGGGAGGCCTTGCAGAAAGGTCTGTGCAACGCGTTCCCAGAGACTGGGAGGTTACAAACTCCTGTTTCTGGACAACGTGTTGCTGAGGCTTCGGTCAGCCAAAGAAGGAGCGGTGGAGAAGGTGGCCGCCTGACCGATGCGTTCAGACAATTTTTTGGTCCACAGCCCCAAGGTATGATCGGTTCCAGCAACCATCGCCAGTGTCTGTTTTACATGGTGCAGGAATACCTAGGGGCAAGATCTGACTTGGACACCTTTCCCACCGAAAATCCTCTGGGTTACTGGGTCTTGAGGATGGATCACTGGCCAGAGCTTGCACAGTATGCAATTGAGCTACTGGCCTGTCCTGCATCCAGCGTTCTTTCGGAACGCACATTCAGTGCTGCTGGAGGCTTTGTAACCGATCACAGGGTACGTCTGTCCACCGACTCGGTCGATCGACTGACCTTCATAAAAATCTTGGATCACCACCAGCTACCAAGTACCTGATGCTGATGTAACCGAATAATTTTTTTTGAAATCTCAGATCCCTTCAAAGACTGCCTATGCTGATGCTGAGTAACTATCCTGAGTAATTATCCTCTTCCTCCTCAATGATCACGCTGATAGCTTGTGGTTCTGGGCGCCACCACCAGTGCCTAAGGCCCAATTTTTCAGCCCCTGTTTAACAGGGGCATTTAATTACAATTTTTGATGCAATACTTTGCAGCAGGGCTCGTTTCTGCGTTCCAACTAGAGTATCTGTGAGGGGTTGCAGTGTTGTGGCACCAGTATCTAAGGCCCAATTTTTCTGCCCCTGTTCAACAGGGACATGTAATTACAATTCTTGATCTAATGTTTCACAGCAGGGCCCGTTTCTGCGCCCACCAAGAGCGAGTGAGGACTTACAGTGTTGTGGCACTAGCACCACCACCAAAGGCCCAATTTTTCTGTCCCTGTTCAACAGGGGCATGTAATTACAATTCTTGATCTAATATTTCACAGCAGGGCCCTGTGAGGGCTTACAGTGTTGTGGCCACAACAACACCTAAGGCCCAAATTTCTGCTGAGTATATAGGGCAGGCAGTGAGTGATCCCCGGCACATCATATGGGAGCGGAGAAGCGGAGGCCAGCCGTATCTAGCTGTATCAAAACAGCACTATTTGCTTAAACTGCAACTACTCTAAGCAAAAGTGCAAGCCTGTGGAATTCTGTTTGCAAGATCCCGTCGCAGTGCTGCTCATTAATAAGCAGACACCTGCTAAACTTCTAGGATGCCAGCAACCGCCCAGCTATTCCACGCAGATGGACGAAAATGTGAGGAGCTTACCACATTCCTGAAGCGCCTGAATCGACACTGAAAAGAAAGGCGGTAATGTAATCATTGCAACAGATTTGTTTATTTCAAGGCATTTTACTATAGGAACGCTGTCAGTGCACAAAAGCTTGAGGACAATCCTAGATTCCATGTTGACCAGGACCTGACGGTCACACAGCCTAGGTGCATGGTGCGCTGATAAAAGCCTGGGAAACAATATAGAAATTTAAAACTCAGAATTTCCATCCCCAGGCCACCTATACACAGGTAATCCATCCCGAGCACAGCCTGACAAGCTTGATTTGATCCACCAAAATAATCTTTTGGAATTTTATATCTACCATCAATCCCATTTCTTCACTTCATTTAACATATATAGGATCAACCTCCCAGATGAACTATTATTTAGAGATCTCAATAACTTTTGCAGACCCGTTTAGATCTAGATCTTATTGTTTTCAATTACATCTTTAATAGCTCCCTGAACTCCGGCTCCTGACATATGGTGATATCTATTTAGATAGTTCTAGTTTTCTAGTACCCCAGGGGACCACACTTGCATAGCCGTCCCTGTACTGCTATATTATCATTGTTAACTACTATTATTGGTGATTGGCCATTGGGACTACTATGCAAGTGTGGATCACAACAGGCGCCTGCATTGCATGTATTATTTGTTTGTCATTTTATGTGTATTGTCAGTCCTTGTTTGTTTATCTGTTTCACTGATACACCAAGTGTTAATCCACACATATGGTGTACCATTTTAGGATTGGTTTCAGAGGACATATATTCAACAAGCTCTATTGGAAGATAACATATATTTTCCAATATAACTGTATGTCTTTATCTAAGTTATTAATAAAATTTGATATTTAATCTTATTTATTGCTTGTTTAACTGCCCACTCTGACCACAAGTAGCTGTCTTTTATCCCCGGGATATCCAATCTGTTGATCCCCCCGGGATAACTTTTTAGGTTTATATGCTATATAGGCTACGGCCAGAGCCTCTGACCTAGAGGAGCGGCAATAGGCAATCAATTATTAATTTGCTAGTGGAATGAGAGTAATGTTTGTGGCCACCTTCTTTTTGTTAAAATAAAGTATATAGGGCAGGCCCCTACTTTCAAACATCCAACTTACAAACGACTCCTACTTGCAAACGGAAGGAGACAACAGGAAGTGAGATGAAATCTACCCCTAGGAATTGAAATTCTCTCCTGTAAGAGTTAATATGGGAAAAACGTTTCTCCTTTCCACTAATGCTTTATCACCAATCCTTGTTTCACAAAAAACCCCAAATTTTCAAAAAACATTTGTCATTGGGACAAAAAGTGAGGTGAAATATTCTGAAGAGGAGCACAGACAGCAAAACAAATGTCACAGGGGTGATAACCCTTCCCTATGTTTTCCCAAAAGCTTAAAATAGATTTTTTGGCTGGAGCTAAACATGTTAAAAATGTACTAGTTCAAAATTACAAACAGATTCTACTTAACAACAAACCTACAGTCCCTGTCTTGTTTGCACCGCCTGTATACTGCTGTTCAGAGTATATAGGGCCTAGTGGCCCCACGCCTTTCTTTTTTTTAATTTAGGTGCGGGGTTCCCCTTAATATTCATACAAGACCCAAAGGGCCTGGTAATGGACTGGGGGGTACCCATGCTGTTTGTCTCACTGATTTTCATCCATATTGCCAGGACCCGACATTACATTAAGGCCGCAAGCAGTTTTAAATTACTTTTTTTCCTTTTAAAAATTACATTTTGTGCAGGGACTGTTCTAAGCATGGGAAACAGTATATCTGAAGTGAAGCCGTAACCTGGGAACTCATCACATGTATCTTCACTGTGCAAATCCTGCATCCTCTGGTGTCAGATCTGACCATTCCCATCACTGACTGGTCACCGCCCCCCCCCCGTCACCAGTGATCACTGTGACACTGGTTAGCTAGTTTATTTTTTATAGCATCAGGGCACCCGCCGTATGTTACCTAAATAAAGATATCAGTTAGGTTTTAGTGTCAGATAGGGTCTGCATCGCCCCAGGCAGAATCAGATTAGTGCCAGTAGCGCTAACACCCATGCACGCACCATACACCTCCCTTAGTAGTATAGTATCTGAACTGATCGATATCTGATCTGACCAGATCTATACTAGCATCCCCAGCAGTTTAGGGTTCCCAAAAATGCAGTGTTAGCGGGATCAGCTAACCTGCTAGCACCTGCGTTTAGCTCCTCCGCCCAGCTCAGCCCACCCAAGTGCAGTATCAATCAATCACTGTCACTTACAAAACACAACACACATAACTGCAGCATTCGCAGAGTCAGGCCTGATCCCTGCGAACGCTAACAGTTTTTTTTGTAGCGTTTGAAGCAGTTGCTGACAGTCAGGAGCTTTTTTTCCTGTGAGTCTCACTACTGTACCAGTAAATTTAGAGACCAAAATGTCAAATCGAAGGTACAGTAGTGAAGAGGCCTACACATTTCTGAGCATGACAGATAGTGAAGAGGAAGTTACTAATCTGTCAGATTCAGGCTCAGAATACGAACCGGTAGACAGCAGCGGCACCCTGACAGATAGCTCTGACGATGGAGTTGTGGTCCCTGCCAAGGTCAGTTGTACCCGACCTCGTTCTTCTGCTGTCATTGAGGTGCAAGAACCGCAAGGCTCTCATATGGAGCAGAGAGCCAGTACTAGTACCGCTCATCCTTCTGGTGAACTGGCAAGCACCAGCGGCCTAGTACATCCTGGTCGTACATCTAGCACTGCAGTAACACTTGGTGATGTGGCAAGTCCCATAAGTTCAGTTCAAGCTGGTGAGGGGGCTAGCAAGACTAGTGTCCCACTGCCACCAAGAAGAAGACAAACACAGGCCCGTCGAGCCCATAGTGCCCCTCCTGCTGCATTCACCAATCTTAATTGGGAGCCCACCACTTCTGCAGCACCCGTACTTCCCCCATTCACTGGCCAACCCAGAATTCAGGTGGAAACAGTTGATTCTATGTCACTTGATTTTTATTTGCTGTTTTCCACGGAAGATCTCTATAGATCTATTGTGGACCAAAGCAATTTGTATGCTGGTCAATTCATCGCCGCTAATCCCCAGTTGACCCTTGCCAGAGATTGGAGACCTATTACATTCTCTGAATTTAAGACCTTCCTGGGCCTATCCCTCCTCATGGGCATAACTAAAAAGAGTGAGTTGCGGTCATATTGGTCCACTGACCCAATTCACCATATGGCTGTGTTCTCTGCCTCAATGACCAAGACACGATACGAGCAGATCTTGCGCTTCATGCACTTCAATGATAATGAACTCTGTTGTCCTCGGGGTGACTCTGGATTTGATCGGCTCTACGAAATTCGGCCCCTCGTAAACCACTTCAACCAACAGTTTGCAGCCTTGTTTACTCCCAATCAAGTTGTCTGAGTTGATGATTCCCTGATTAAGTTTTCTGGCTGCTTGTCTATCAAACAGTATCTTTCTAGCAAGCATGCCAGATATGGAGTCAAGATGTATAAGCTCTGTGACAGGGCAACAGGCTATACATATAGTTTTATGGTTTATGAGGGAAAAGATAGTCACATAGAGCCGGAGAACTGCCCAGACTACATAGGGAGCGCTGGTAAGATTGTATGGAACTTGGTGTCACCCTTATTCAGAAAGGAGTACCACTTGTATGTGAACAATTATTACCTGTGCCACTTTTTAGGCCATATTATTGCTTGGCTTGTGCCACTTTTAAGTCACCCTTTGATTATGGAATTGGTGCATGTGGCACCGTGTGATCTAATCGCCGTGGCTTCCCTCAACGGCTTGTAGAATCCCGACTTAGACGGGGGAGAGAGCCTGCTTGAAGTGTAATAATTTGTTAGCAGTGATGTAGAGGGATTCACTGAATGTTTTCATTCTGTCCTCCCTTCACGCAGATACGACAATCCAAATTTCTACGGCGACTGGTGTTGTGGAGAAACCCCTCTGTGTCCACGAATACAACCTTAATATGGGAGGGGTGGACTTCAACGACCAGTTGTTGGTGCTGTACTTAATTGCCTGTGTAGCGCTGGTAGATTTTTTAATCTACCGCTGATAGGTAAATCTTCTGGGTTACTTGTTAGGTGAAGTTAGATTTGCCTCTGTTCCAGCTTGGCTGAGTTGCGTGTAGTTCCACACTGCTCCAGTGGGTGTCGTTGTCACCATGGGCTGGTGTTGGAAAGGCAACGTGTTGAAGTGTATGAGTGCTCCTCTGTCCCGCAGACAACTCGGTGGAGGTGGTCCTCCGAGTTGAATTCTGGGAGAGGGTATTTATGGGACAGACGCCATGTTTAGGGGTTTGGTTTCAGCCACCTGCTGGCCCTCCTGGCTGACAGGTATGTGCTAAGAATACCACCTCGTGGTCCTCCGTTCCGGAGGCCCACGTCGCTGCAGCATGTGGGTGGGCCCAGAAGCCTGTCTGGGGCCTACCACAGCAGCAGGGGAACGGTCCCGAGCTGTCTATCCTGAGTGAAGAAGCTGGACAACTGAGGAGATCCCAGGGGAGGACCCGTCATGGAAGTATCATGCAGAGTGCTGGTCTGGAGAGGGGCCTGGTGACTCGGTTGGAGGATGTATCCAGAAGTATTTTTACAGCATAGTACTTCGGGGTTGGCTTAAAGGTTCAAGTACTGTGTCTGACATTCATCGTAAACCAATACATCCTGTGGCAGAGGATCGTATGGGTTTTATTCCAAACAAGTTTGTGCTAGAGACTTTTGTTCGTGCTACGTACTGGCTGCTAGGCAAGTGAGAGAGGCCTATCCAGGCGGGCAAAGATTGAATCCCACAAGGGGAGTGCATTCAACTACAAGTGTTCAATTCCAAATAATGTTCTAAAGAATACTAAGGAAAGGTATTTGAGCTTCCCTGCAACTTTCCTTCTGCCTCTTTCCTGCTACTTCCTTTATTACTTGTTCATTAAAGCATTGGAAAACATACTCAAGTGTTTGGTGCTTATATCGTCCAGAGGTTAACTCAACGGGACCCTAGGTGCCGGTGAAACAGAGGTATCAAGAGTGAAGGTAACAGCCCGCTTATAAACAAGCAGCTCCACCGTGAGTTATTGCTACACCTGTAAGGCCAAACGCTGGTACAAACAAGTGTCTGTATATTTATTTCAATTGGCTCTGCTGAATGCTTTTGTGCTATACAAAGCTTCAGTACGGACTGAATCCTTCCTTAAATTTCAGGAAGAGATTATCACAGCCCTTCTGTTTCCAGATGGTGCTATGGCCCAACTTCCCAACGCAAATGCAGTGAGCCGGTTGCATGAGAGGCATTTTCCGTATGTTCTCCCTGGTACCCCTACCCAAAGAACACCCCAAAGAAGATGTCATGTCTGCAGAAAATGCGGATTTAGGCATGACACCCGCTTTTATTGTCCCTCCTGTCCTGACCAACCTGGCCTCTGCATCGGTGACTGTTTCAAACGTTACCACACACTAGTTGAGTATTAGCGTAGGGTACAGCACTACACAGTCCTAGGGCACACTAACACAGGGTCTCAAAAGATGTGATGGCCATCACATTTTGAGAGACCCTAATCTGAAATGTTCAGTTTACAGTTTTTATAAAAGTGAAAAAAGTGAAAAAAAAAACACACACAAAAACACAAAAAATATATAAAATAAAAATCCAAAAATAGTTGTGGTTTTATTTTACTTCTCTCTCTCTGTTGTTCTCTCTATACTGTCCGCTCTATTGTTCGCTCACTATTGTCCTATATCTATTGTTATTCTCTGTTTTATGTTTACTATGTTTTCTTGTATTTGCTTTGCAGGTATGGTATGTTATACTGTAATGTTACTTTGTTTTATTGTTAACCATCATTTGGTTAGCGGGTACACCATTCAGCTATAGAACGGGTTTATTCATCTTGGCAGCAACAGCGTTTGCTCCCACAATACGTAAAGCCGTGACTCCAGCGCTGTCGAATGTGATTTCACCACCACAGTTAAAAAAAAGAGCATATATGCCGAAGCATGGGGGCAGGGGTGGAGGAGTGATTAGCTCCTAACATTAGGGGCGAATTGCCCCCATGCTTCGGCATATATTTTTTAGGTACAGATTGCGTTAAAAAATGTTTTATCTTTACTATGTTTTATTGTATTTGCTTTGCAGGTATGGTATGTTTTACTGTAATGTTACTTTGTTTTATTGTTAACCATCATTTGCTTAACAGGTATGCCATTCAGCTGCAGCACTGATTTATTTATTTAGCAACAGCGTTTGCTCCCACGATAAGTAAATCAGCCACTCCAGCGCTGTAGGAGGTGATTTCACCACCACAGTTACAAAAAAATGGTGCATGTATGCCCATTATTAGAAGTGGGTGGATGAAGGGCAGTATCAAATGATAGGCATACCCACCAATCAATCTCTTTTTTTCGTTCAGCCCACAGGCTGCATGAAAAAAAGAACATTACAATGTATGCACAACAAGGACCAGTGATGCACTGTATGTTGCTGGACTTTAAATGGTTATACCAGAATGATGCCTTCAGGTTTAGGTATCATCTTGGTATCATTCTTTTCAGCCTGCAGTCGGCTTTCATGTAAAAGCATAAACAGCAGTGATTGGTTTTCGGGGTCTTGTACACGATTAGGCTCCCAATATGTCTCACACATGTGGCATCCCTGTACTCAGGAGAAGCAGCAGAATGTATTTTGGAGTGTAATTCCACATATGCCCATAGCATATTTGAGCAATATATAATTTAGTGATGACTTTGTGCAAAAGAAAAAAAATTGTCATTTTCCCGCAACTTATGGCAAAATATAAAATATTCCATGGACTCAACATGCCTCTCAGCAAATAGCTTGGGGTGTCTACTTTCGAAAATGGGGTCATTTGGGGGGGGGGGGTTGTGCTGTCTGGGCATTTCATGGCCTCCGAAACTGTGATGGGTAGTGAGGAGTGAAATCAAAAATTTACGCCCTTAGAAAGCCTGAAGGTGGTGATTGGTTTTCGGGGTCCTGTACACGGCTAGGCTCCCAAATAGTCTCACACATGTGGTATCCCCATACTCAGGAGAAGCAGCAGAATGTATTTTGGGGTGTAATTCCACATATGCTCATGGCATGTTTGAGCAATATATCATTTAGTGACAACTTTGTGCAAAAAAAAAAAAGTTTGTCATTTTCCCGTAACTTGTGGCAAAATATAAAATATTCCATGGACTCAACATGCCTCTCAGCAAATAGTTTTGGGTGTCTATTTTCCAAAATAGGGTCATTGGGGGGGGGGGGGGGGTGATATCTGGGCATTTTATGGCCTTCAAAACTGTGAGTGAAATAAAAAATGTACGCCTTTAGAGATCCTGAAGTCGGTACTTGGTTTTCGTGGTCCTGTACGCGGCTAGGCTCCCAAAATAGCTAGCCTATTGTTATTTTATGCAGGAAGAAGAAGGGCAGCCATTTCCATGTGCTGACAGGATCCAATACTGTTACCTGGTCCTACATGGGGTATTTGCATAAGGGTATTGGAGCGCCACTCTGCATCATTAAAGACTGACCCACACTGGACTTGAGAAAGAAAACCTTGCTGCATCACTGGACCAACCTGAAGATAGCTGAAAATGACTCTTTAGATCCTCTTTAGTAAAGAGCGATCCCAGGAGTGAAGTTTCCCTTCAATGGTTCCTTTGCAGTAGGCGGACATCTCCCTGTCCTGAGTC
Source organism: Aquarana catesbeiana (assembly GCF_042186555.1). Lineage (NCBI taxonomy): Eukaryota > Metazoa > Chordata > Amphibia > Anura > Ranidae > Aquarana > Aquarana catesbeiana. The sequence goes on along the minus strand of NC_133324.1, from coordinate 784,224,983 downwards.
TATTACAAGCTATTACAAGCTGCTCTGCCGGCAGGCTAATGCACAGGCGTTTTTGATCTCTATCACTTGAGTTCCAACTCATCTGGTAAGCAGTTTGTATTATTACATCTTTCACCTCATCTCAGACTGTTGGATTGAAGAGTAGATGCCCCCTTCCTCATAGAACTATATAAGGACTTCCCTCTGCTCATTTTGGTCTTTCAGATGTTACATGGACTTTTCTTGGGTATAAACATGTTTTAATATTATTATTTATTATTTTATTACTTATTATTTTTTTTTAATCACAAGTTTGACATATATAATTTTTGATGTATTCACACATGCAATGCTAAGGTTGTTATTTTTGGCTTGCGCATTTTTTCACATTCACATACAGTCATTTATTGATTGGATTTGCGCACCTTTTTTCTTTTTCCCAAAAAGTCTCACACATGTGGTATCCCCATACTCATGAGAAGCAGCAGAATGTATTTTGGGGTGTAGTTCCAGAAATAACCATGGTGTGAGCAATATATCTTTTAGTGACAATTTTTTTTTTTGTCATTTTTCAATCACTCGTGACAAAAAATAAATAATTCAATTGGCTCAACATGCCTCTCAGCAATATTCTTGGGGTGTCTACTTTCCAAAATGGGGTCATTTGGGGTGGGGGTTGTAGTGCCCTGCCATTTTAGCACCTCAAGAAATGAGATAGGCAGTCATAAACTAAAAGCTGCGAAAATTCCAGAAAATGTACCATAGTTTGTAGACGTTATAACTTTTGCGCAAACCAATAAATATATGCTTATTGACATTTTTTTTTACCAAAGACATGTGGCTGAATACATTTTGGCCAAAATGTATGAGTAAAATTGAGTTTATTGGATTTTTCTTCTAACAAAAATTAGAAAATATAATTTTTTTTCAAAATTTTTGTTTTTTTCCATTTATATCGCAAAAAATAAATATCGCAGAGGCAATCAAATACTATCAAAAGAAAGCTCTATTTGTGGGAAAAAAGGACGCAAATTTTGTTTGGGTACAACATTGCATGACCGCGCAATTACCAGTTAAAGCAGCCCCAAACTGTAAAAAGTGCTCTGGTCATTGAGCAGCCTAATCTTCCGGGGCTGAAGTGGTTAAATAAAACAAAACTTACAGTGATTGTAAACCTAAAGATTTTTTTTTTTTAAATTGCACCAAGCAGCCCTGATCCTAGTCCTTGCTGCCGCTCCTGGATCCTCTTTTTGCTTGGCATGTCATCAAAGAAAGCCGTTTCCTATCATGGTGTACCTGTGGACTTGTTCCTGAGCCATACTACCTGTGTCCATAAACACATACTGCGCGATAGAAGAGTGATCTACGGATGGGCACAGCGATGCATCGAGTGAGGACTTGCTAAGTATAAGGGGGGTGAGGGGGCGATACTTTTACCTCTTGGGTCTCCCGCCGACAATATGACAATTTTTACAAATAAGTCTGTCCTTTGAATACACTAGAGAAATATCTATATTATTATTTCCTAACCCCCTACTCAATATCATAAATTATTGCAATGCTGACTCTGTCTTCTTTACTTAGAAAGCCTATGACCTAGAATAAGCATACAGCCACTGATGACTGATATCTCCACACCCCTTCTTTTTCCGAGTTATGAACAGAGAAAGCATAAGGCTAGCTAGGCAACTATAATTTTAAAAAGACAGTGATGGCACAGTAATTTCTCTCATAACAGGTTCCCTTTTAAAGACTGTAGTAACAAAAAATTATAATGTTGACAAAAGTCTTTTACTTCTTCCACTATATAACCTTTCACTGTATTTTTACCACTGACAATCTAATAGCACTCAGGTTGCCAATTGATTGAAACCATTTTGTTTATTATATGTCTTGGCACAACTAGATTTGCATTCTAATTTAAAGTAAATCAGCAGACATATAAAGAACATAGGAGGAAAGCTAACATGAAGGCATTATCCAACGCTTCACACTCCTTAGCAATGCCACTTTAGATATTTCAGATAGTCTATAAATAATTAAAACTCCACCACTGCAAATTATGTCCTATTATGCAAATAAATAGCCTCCTCCCAAGACTCATTAAATATTCCAAATGATAGGCTGAACAGTTTCATCATGGTGCTGTAAGAGGTACTCCACTCTGTCAAATGGTATTTGACTCTATCTATTAATTAACTTTCAGAGGTTTTATTTCCCAGTGTTCTTCTTTCTACAGACAAATATGTTTAATATGCCTTCCACAAGTCAGAAAAAAATCATAATTTCATTCAAAATAATTTGATGTAAAATCCTTGTAATAAAATAATATTTACTAGCTGGAAACTATTCCCTTTTCCTGAAATAATGCCAACTGAATGCAGTGAACTGAAATAAAAATAAATATAAAAGCAGCTATTAGGAGATGCAGTAACAAGTGTCTTAATTTAGTGAATTAAATTACTAATGCTTGCTTCCATCAACCTTGTCAAGTCTGAAAAGCTTATTAACATTAAATGCATAATTATTTACTTAAAAGATAAGAATTAAATGGGTGTTTGTTTAATTAAATGACAAGCTTTAATTTATACCTGAAAAAAGAAAAATACTAAAAATACAAAGGTTAATTTCATGAAAAAGAAAAAAACTTACTGAAATAACTTAAGCAAATGGTTTATTAATTTGATTTACTGTACCAACAGTTTTCCTCATTCACCAACTATATGCTCACCACCATATAATGCCTTACTGAAAAAAAAAAATAAACATGGTATTTTACATAATCAATGTGGAAACACTAGGGGGTTGATTATTAAAGGCAAATCCACTTTGCACTACAAGTGCACTGCAAGTGCACTTGGAAGTGCAGTGGCTGTAGATCTGAGGGGGACATGCAAGGAAAATAAAAAACAGCATTTTAGATTTCACATGATTGGATGATAAAATCAGCAGAGCTTCCTCATTTCAGATCTTCCCCTCAGATCTACAGCCACTGCACTTCCAAGTGTACTTGCAGTGCAGTTGTAGTGCAGAGTGGATTTGCCTTTAGTAAATCAACCCCTAAGTGTAGGTAATGAGTTAATTCTAGGTCTGTGGTCTTTTAACTTAGCTGTGTCTCATCAGATGACTCAAAAATCAGGTGTATCTATATCCCTTGCAACCAGGGTTGCTACGGAGAGCGATGAAAGCCTTTGTGCTGGAAGAACAATATTAAGACCATGGAGCCTGTTGAGGTTTGCATATGACAGGTCGGGCATATAAACCTGATTGTTATTGTGATTTAGTCTGTGGTCAAAGGTCTCTCCATGAGTCACCATAGGACAAGTGAATGACCATAGGCAACAGTTTTGCTCAGTCATGTAAGATAACCAGCAGACTTTTTTCTCCAAAGTGGCACGAAGCCGAATAGTTGCATTTTATATTGGTTGCATACAGTTTTAATTTTTTTAATGACACAGACATACAGTCTGTGACATTTAATTACCTAGTGACCTAGACTGGCTTTGTCAATGCTTATTATACAGTTGGGATGGAAAGTATTCAGACCCCCTTAAATTTTTCACTCTTTGTTATATTTGCTAAAATCATTTAAGTTCATTTTTTTTCCTCATTAATGTACACACAGCACCCCATATTGACAGAAAAACACAGAATTGTTGACATTTTTGCAGATTCATTAAAAAAGAAAAACTGAAATACTGTATCACATGGTCCTAAGTATTCAGACCCTTTGCTCAGTATTTAGTAGAAGCACCCTTTTGATCTAATACAGCAATGAGTCTTTTTGGGAAAGATGCAACAAGTTTTTCACACCTGGATTTGGGGATCCTCTGCCATTCCTCCTTGCAGATCCTCTCCAGTTCTGTCAGGTTGGATGGTAAACGTTGGTAGACAGCCATTTTTAGGTCTCTCCAGAGATGCTCAATTGGGTTTAAGTCAGGGTTCGGGCTGGGCCATTCAAGACCAGTCACGGAGTTGTTGTGAAGCCACTCCTTCATTATTTTAGCTGTGTGCTTAGGGTCATTGTCTTGTTGGAAGGTAAACCTTCGGCCCAGTCTGAGGTCCCGAGCACTCTGGAGAAGGTTTTCATCCAGGATATCCCTGCACTTGGCCGCATTCATCTTTCCCTCGATTGCAAACAGTCGTCCTGTCCCTGCAGCTGAAAAACACCCCCACAGCATGATGCTGCCACCACCATGCTTCACTGTTGGGACTGTATTGGACAGGTGATGAGCAGTGCCTGGTTTTCTCCACACATACCGCTTAGAATGAAGGCCAAAAAGTTCTATCTTGGTCACATCAGACCAGAGAATCTTATTTCTCACCATCTTGGAGTCCTTCAGGTGTTTTTTAGCAAACTCCATGCGGGCTTTCATGTATCTTGCACTGAGGAGAGGCTTCCGTCAGGCCACTCTGCCATAAAGCCCCGACTGGTGGAAGGCTGCAGTGATGGTTGACTTTCTACATCTTTCTCCCATTTCCCGACTGCTTCTCTGGAGCTCAGCCTCAGTGATATTTGGGTTCTTCTTTACCTCTCTCACCAAGGCTCTTCTCCCCCTCAGTTTGGCTGGATGGCCAGCTCTAGGAAGGGTTCTGGTCATCCCAAATGTCTTCCATTTAAGGATTATGGAGGCCTCTGTGCTCTTAGGAACCTTAAGTGCAGCAGAAATTTTTTTGTAACCTTGGCCAGATTTGTGCCTTGCCACAATTCTGTCTCTGAGCTCTTCAGGCAGTTCCTTTGACCTCATGATTTGTATTTGCTCTGACATGCACTGTGAGCTGTAAGGTCTTATATAGACAGGTGTGTGGCTTTCCTAATCAAGTCCAATCAGTATAATCAAACACAGCTGGACTCAAATGAAGGTGTAGAACCATCTCAAGGATGATCAGAAGAAATGGACAGCACCTGAGTTAACTATATGAGTGTCACAGCAAAGGGTCTGAATACTTAGGACCATGTGATATTTCAGTTTTTCTTTTTTAATAAATCTGCAAAAATGTCAACAATTCTGTGTTTTTCTGTCAATATGGGGTGCTGTGTCTACATTAATGAGGAAAAAAAATGAACGTAAATGATTTTAGCAAATGGCTGCAATATAACAAAGAGTGAAAAATTTAAGGGGATCTGAATACTTTCCGTACCCAGTGTACGTCTACTTTAGACAGCTTCTTCTCAGGTTTGGACAAAGAGGGCTTTATAAAAATAATACGATTATAACTGAAGTCAGAGAAGCTTATCATGATATAGGGCATAAATGTATTATATGGTGTTAGAACAAATTGTGTATACAGATTTATTTCACAGAAATACAATAAGTAATTTATATAAAGGGTATATTATTTAGCAGTCTATGCTTTGTTCTAAAACAGCCCCGTGCATGACCAACTTTAAAGGATTCACATGAACCTTTTATTGCACGTAAAAAAAAACATCTATGTATTTATTTTATTTTTCTAAGGAGCCTGCAGAGCATTGCAGTTCAGAGGTGCTATGTCCAGCTCCTGCAGACTCTCAGCATAGCTGGCTCTCCGTACCTCATACAGGCAGACAGCTACCTGACATCAGGAAGCTCAATGGACTATGAGGGCGCTCACCTGCGATCTCTCAGCTCATTGAAAACTTCACGCTGTCAGCCGCAATGTCTGATGGTACTTGTAGGCATTTATTCACAGGAAGCTGTGAATGAACGAAGTGGCCATGTTAGTGAAGCCTTGTACAGCTGTGCTGTTTTCAAATAGTGACAGCAGGTGTGGGGAGAAGATCCCCGGCCCACTGTCACAGGGAGTGGGGGAACATTTAACACGTTCTGTTGGAACATGGTTTAATGTCATATTTCTAGAGTTTCACTTCCTGGTTGATGCAGACAGGTGGCCTTTGGAATGTAACAAGTTGCAAATCAAAGCTTTGTAAAACAAAAGCTTGGCTCCTGTCCAACTGGTGTGATAAGACAAGATGATTGATGAATGTGCTGCTACAGAAGATCAAAGGGCCAGCTAAGCCATGGGCGCATACTGACCCTAGAGACCAATACAGCAGGACAGACAGAAATATAATATATTAAAAGGACTACCTCTTGGCAATATCTCATTGGACAGGAGGCTAGTGAGGGTGGTTATGAGTGGGTCTGAATGAATGTGTAAAAAGTGCACACAGAAGGGAAATTGTCCCTTTTCCACTCTTGGCTTGTGAATGATGGTTCTCTGAGCCTCAGGCTCTCTCTGTTACCATTTTTGAGCCCAGCTGATGAGACAATATCTAGAGGACAGACTTGTGATTATAGTATATTTGATGTTCTTTTGTTATAAGGTCTGTAATATTTTCCTTTAGTGTCTTTATGTTAACATTTTCATATTTTCTTGGGAAATAAATAAGAGGTTGTTTTACTAAGCAGTGTGTTTGTTTTCATAGCTAACCTTATATCATTGTGCTTATCAGCAGTAACCTTATCAGAGTTTTTTTTTTTTTTTTTTTCAAAAAGTTTTTATTTGAATTTTCAGAGAATACAAAAAAAATATACAGTATAGTGTACAGTATGTAATTGTGACATATACGGAAGTAACAAAATAAAAGGGTTACTTATTTGTAAACTAAATTTTTAAGACGTGGGAGGGTTTCCGGTATATATACCCATGTAGGGAGGCTGCTTGGAGCGTGTGTACCTGTACATAGCATTTCAATAAATGATAACAGTTAGTGGGTACCTGGATACCTGGATGGATCTGTTTGAAAACCCTGAGTACATATTATAATTGAACTTGAAAAATAATAAAGAAAATACGAAAACTGGGGGGGGGGGGGGGGGGGTTGGTTGGTTGAGTGTAGGGGGGGGGGAGCCCTGGAAAGAGTAAGAGAGTTGTTATGGTAAGTTGTAAAGCCATGCAGAATTATCCAGTAATCCCATTTACATTTGCATTGGCAAAGGGTCGGTTGGTGCCAGGGATAGGAGTGTGGCATCGGTTGTGGTCTTGAGATGGCAGCGGATGGGAGGGATCGTAGTAGGAAAAGGAGGACGAGGAGATGTTTGCTATTTCCGCTTGTGAGAGAGATGATCGCATGAAGGCGAGCCATTTGAAGTAGAAATGTTCTGAAGATTTTTTGTGCTTGAAGTCCGTGTTTAGGCGGTCCTTGTATAGAAGATGCATGAGGTCCCGTTTGACTTGAGAGATATTGGGGCTTATTGGTGTAATCCAGTTTTTCAAAATGGTTCTCCTTGCGATTAATAGGCAAGTCAAGGACCACCCTTTATGTGATGTGATTTCTTTCGGGTTTTTTGGGGAGCCGTCCCTGGTGGTGGCGGTTTTGGACCAGGGTAGTAGAATTGAGTCCCAGTGGCCGAAGATAAGAAGCAAAGGATCCTTGGGTAGTTTGATTAGGGTCACTTCAAATATGTAGGCAAGAACTTGGTCCCAGAAGGCGGAAATGTAGGAGCAGTGCCAGAAACGATGAGCTAGGGATGGTTTCTGATGGTTGCAATGTGGGCAAAGAGCTTTGTTTTTGTCAGTTTTCGAGGTTGAGAAAGGCATGTATGCTCTGTGGGCTATTTTCAGTTGTGTTTCTCTCCATATTTCATTGGGTGTTAGCTTTTGTACAGCGTTGAGCCCTTGGATGATTTTTTCTACTAGGTTTGGATCGGGGAAGTCTTTGTTCCAGTTTTTGATTGAGGATGAAGAGAGAGGTGGAGAGGACTTGTTGAGGAGTGGTTTGTATATGTCTGAGATTTTGTAAGCATTGCTCATTATCATTAGATCCGTGACGTTTGGTTGGAACCTTTTTTCGTTGTGATTGCACGCCTCCTTTAGGAAGCTGATACATTGCCCATAGTGGAAGATATGTGTGGAGGGTAGAGTGAAGGATTCAGCGATATCAGCAAAGGGTAATGGTTGACCCGTCTGGGTGTTGCAGAGGAGGGAGAATTTCGTTAAACCTTTTTGTTCCCATGTTTTGAAAGATTTATGTTCTAAACTCGGCGGGAATGCTGGATTTCCTTGGATCGGGAGGTGTATTGACACAAAAGGGGATAGCTTGAGGATCTTTCGTGTTTCTCTCCAGGCTATTGCTGTATCTCTTAATAGGAGATTATGTTGGTGGGGATGGGGGACCGACTTCCATCTGCAGTGTAGGAGGGCTACTAGTGAGTAGGGATGGGCCATGGCAGATTCCAGAGAGAAGTTTGAGTAACGAGAGGACTGGGTTATCCAGTCTAGACTTGTTCTTAGCAAACATGCAAGATTATACATTCTAACATGAGGGAGACTAATGCCCCCTTCGCGTCTGGGAAGATAAAGTTTTTTAAAAGCAATGCGTGGTCTTTTGTTCTGCCATAGAAATTTAGATATAGCGTTGTTAAGGGAGGTCACATCTTTATGGTGGAGGAGTAATGGGATGGTTTGCATTGGGTAGAGTAATCTTGCAAAACTGACCATTTTCACTAAATGACATCTTCCCAAAAGCGAAAGGGGCAGATCCATCCAGGTATTTAGTTCCTGAGTTATTTTTGACAATAAAGGAGGGTAATTGAGGTGGTATAGTGAAGAAGGGAGTTTTCCTATTTTTATTCCTAAGTAGGTGATGTGAGATTTAGCAACAGGGAAGATTGATTGCTGGGTCCATTTTGGTGTGGAGTGAGTGCCGATGGGAAGAATTTCGCTTTTGCTGTAATTGATACGGAGGCCCGAGCATAAGCGAAATTCATCGAATACGTTTTTTATGGTTAGCATATCTGATGTAGGGTTGGCTGAAAATATAAGGACGTCATCTGCAAAAAGTGAGGTGTGTAGGTTATGTGGGCCTATCTTTAAGCCATGTAGTGGGGCTACTGTCGTTAGATATCTGGAGAGTGGTTCTAGTGCTATATTGAAGAGGAGTGGCGATAGGGGGCAGCCCTGGCGAGTGCCCTTATGGAGGTGAATTTCTTCTGATAGCAGGCCTGCTGCCACTAACCTTGCTGTCGGAGCTGTGTACATGGCAGTAATTAGATGTTTGAAGGGGCCAGTGAATCCTATTGCCGTCATTGTCATGGATAACCAATCGAAACTGACGTTATCGAAAGCTTTTTCCGCGTCTAGCGTGATAATGGCATGATCGGTGTTCGGGTAATGCATTGCATGTTCTAGGGCCAGCATGACTTTGCGGATGTTAAGGGTGGCCGTACGTCCTTTAATAAAACCTGACTGGGCGGGGTGGATAAGGGAGGGCATAATATCTGCTAGTCTAGTGGCAACGATTTTTGAGAGGATTTTCACATCTAGGTTAAGAAGTGATATGGGTCTGTATGAACCCGGTTCTAGGGGGTCTTTACCCTTTTTTGCCAGTAGTTTTATGATGGCTTGGTTCCCCGAATGTAGGTATGCACCCCCTGCCCATATATGTTGATATACTTGGAGGAGAGTAGGTTCTAGTAGGGGTTGTAGGGTTTTGAAGAATTCGCTGGTGAATCCATCTGGGCCTGGGGCTTTGGACAGGGTTAAGTTGCGAATGGTTGTCGATATTTCAGGGATGGTGATAGGTGCGTTTAAGGTTTCTAATTGTGTTGGGGATAGTTTGGGTAAGGTTATTTTATCTAGAAAAGCGTGCGCAGTAGGTTTGTCTATGGGGTCTGGGGCATAAAGAGTGGAGTAGAATTTTTGCATGACTTTGTTAATCGAAAGTGGAGTGGCGTGTAGGGCGCCTGATTTGTCACGTAGGGACGTGATGTGAGTGGGGCGATATGGACCTTTGCATAATCTAGATAGGAGTTTTCCTGCTTTGTTTCCAAATTTATGGAATGTGGCATCTAAATGGGCCTTCTTGGTGTTTTCTAAGGTGTTTACCCAAGTGTCAAATTCCCTCTTCGCTGTCTGCCATTCAGAGCGTGTTGTTGGGGAGTCATTAATGTACATTTCTCGTTGTGCTTGGTGTAAGCGTGAGCTGGCCTCTTTGTATTTAGTTAGGGTGTTACGTTTAAAAGAGGTTGCATACGATATGATACGGCCCCTTAAGAAAGCTTTACCAGCGTCCCAGAATAGGTTGGGGTTGTGTATGTGTGGGGCGTTATTGGAGGAATATTCAGCCCATGCGTCAGAGATGTAGTTTTGGAAGTCAGTGTTGTTGTGTAGATAAGATGGGAACCGCCATAAGTTGGGGTGTGGGGGTAGGTCTAGATTGTCCAGTGTCACCTCAATAGGGGCATGGTCTGAGATAGTTATGTCGTGGACGGTGGAGTTCTGGAGGTAGGGGAGAATGTTGTCAGAGCCAAAGAGGTAGTCTATCCTGGTGAATGTTTTGTGAGGGTTGGAGTAGAAAGTGAACTCCCTGTCTGTTGGGTGGGAAAGACGCCAAAGATCTTGGAAATGTGTGGATTCCATAGTGCTGGCCAGGAGGGAAGGGGGTGGTGGGTTAGTGCCCTGTTTTGGACGTTTTTGTGAAGATCTGTCGTCTATCTGATGGATGATGTCATTGAAGTCTCCTCCGATTAGATGAGGGAGATGTGGGTTATTTAGTATCCAACTGGATAATTCAGTGTAAAATTGTCTGCCTGGGTTATTGGGTGCATATACATTAGTTATGAGTAGTTCTTTGGAGCCTATTTTGATGTGGACCGTGATCAGACGCCCCTGAGCGTCGTTTTTCACAGACAGGACTGTGCACGGGAGGTTCTTGTGTATGAGCAGGAGAACGCCAGCTTTGCGTCCTGCTGCCTCTGAGCCTAGCACAGTGCCTACCCATAGTTTCTGCATGCGATGAAAATCTGAAGCTGGTAGGTGGGATTCTTGTATTAGTGCTATATCAGTTTTGAGACGTTTGAGATGCCTTAGGATTTTCATTCTCTTTTGGGGGGATCTTAGACCCTTTACATTCCATGAAGTTATTTTCATATCAGGGGGGTCGAAAGGGGGTATGTGCTGTTAAGTATGGTTTACTATTGTGAGGTAGGTATGATAGAGTGCCAGTTGTGTCCAGGGGCTTGATGTTGTTGTATGGGAGGGATAGAAAAAAGGAGGTGGATTTGAGTTGGCTAGGGCTGTGTGGGAGAGAGGGGAGATGGGGAGAGGGGTTAATCTGTAGGAGAGTCAACATAGGGGAGAGTATCACCAATAAAACAAATGAACATGGAAACTTCGCTTTTTTCCGCATGGAGTCACTGTGAGGGTCAACTCCCATTTCGGGACGGTAATGATAAAGCCCCAGAGAGCCCTTGGCCGTGAGACAGATGTTTATGTGGACACCAAGGGGTCGCATACATGGGGGAGGGGGAGAGGGGAGTGGTTGTCCGCACACAGTGAAGCCAGGAGGATGTAGAGAAAAACACTTAAAAATTGTAACTTGCTAGGATGAATCCTAAAAGGAGAAAAACGTTTAAAATGGAAGAACAAACATATGTATAAGAGACATTATACATTACGTGTTGGTGAGGAACAGAGGATATGTGGAACCTGTGGGGGGACAGAAAATTTACTGTCCAAAAAAGAAGATGGTGGAAACCAGGTGAAGGTAGGTTTCTGGTTTCTGTTCAGCGGTGGGTGTAGCGATGCTGGTCCGGAACCGAGGGTCTGAATCGCTTGGGGGAGTCTTTGCGCGGGCTGCGTTGATCCAGGGAGCGGTTGATTGAAGTGCCTTTCGACGGGGTGTGTTGTTGGGCGTTGGGGAGCAAAGACCGCATGTAGGCTTCTGCTTCTGAGGGTTCCTGGAAAGATAGCTGGTCCCCGTTGGGTGTCTTGAGGCGTAGGATAGCCGGGAATGCCAGAGTAAATTTGATCTGTTGTTTAAAGAGTTCAGAGCATATCTGTTGGAAGGCCTTGCGCTTTTTTGAGACTTCGATGGAGTAGTCAGCAAAAATCAGGACCCTCACCCCGTCGATTTGAAGCGAGCGGGATTGTCGGAATTTTTGAAGAATTAGAGCCTTGTCAGAGTAGTTCAGATATTTGGCTATGATGGGCCGGGGGTTCTTGCGTTCTTCACTATATGACCCCATCCTGTGAGCGCGTTCCACCGTGCAAGGGCCTGTTAGGCCTAGCGCCTCAGGTATGCGTTGGGAGCAAAAGTCCATTAGGGCAGATGCTTGGAGAGATTCGGGAATCCCCACGAATCGCAGGTTGCTCCTTCTGGACCTATTCTCCAAATCGTCGAGTTTTTGGATAATGTATTGGTTGGTTTTGTCTTGTGCTTGTTCCGTGGCTTGAGCTTGATACAACTCTTCTTCTATGCTTGATTGGCGATGTTCTAGCTCGTTTAGCCTAGTGTTGTGTTCTCCTAGCTGGGCCTTTATCTGTTTCATCCCCGCATTAACAGCCTTTTCTACCGAGGCAGATATCATGGGGGACAGAAGTGCTGCCACTGCCTGTGCAATGCGTTCAGTTTTGTGGTCCCCGGCGAGCTGTGGGGATGTAGCTGGCATGGAGAAGGCTTGTGGAGAGAGTACTTGAGGAGAGGAGGCCTGAGAATGTGGCTGGGCAGGGGATGCCTGTAGGGATGTGTGTGGAGCTGTGCTTCCACTTACTTCCATCTCCGCCGTGTGCTGATGCTGCTGCTGCGCGCCTGTGTAGACTTCCGTGCAGGCCGAAGCCGGGGCCTCGATTTGCGGCAGGGCCGGCGGCGCCGTCAGGGCCGTGTTGGAGCGGGAGCCGCGGACCTCCACGAATCGGTCCATAGAGCGGGTACAGGTGCCCGAGGTGGTTGAGGGGGGTTTCTGGCTTCTGGGCCGGTTTTGTAGGCTGGTTTGGGCGTCCTCAGAGCGGGAGCTGATAAAGGGTGCAGCTACTCCATGCGGCGCCGGAACCGGAAGTATCAGAGTTTTAATAGACTAGCTAACTATAGAAATAGACAAGTTAATACATATATGCAATAAATAGAGGGAATCCGTAATTTCCTTCGGATTAATATTTATTTTAGAATTTATTTCACGTTCCAAAAATGAACTTAGCCTTTACTTTATAGACGTGTCAGAAACCATGAATCAGACTGAGACAGAAGTACAGTTAAATCACACTTGTTTAATAATAATAATAAAAAAGGTAAACAAAGTAAACGTAGCCAAAACATAGCCAGTTCAGGAACCGGAACGAATAGTCAGGCCAAAACGTCAGGGAGCCAGAAGGAATGTCAGCCAAGCAAGTCTTTAACAGGAACACAGGAGAGCGTCTCTAGAGATGTGAGTAAGGCAAAAGCATAGATCATCTGGACTGGACGGCTTAAGTAGGCAGGACCGAAGAGCAGGATCATCAACAGGTGAGTCACTGTGGAGAGATAGGAGCTGGCAATTAGCGAGCAGCTGAGCGGACAGTTTGCATGTGCTCCCTGTGCCTGCGTGGGTTTCCTCCGGGTACTCTGGTTTCCTCCCACACTCAAAAGACATGCTGGTAGGTTAATAGGCTTCTGTCCAAAAATTGGCCCTAGTATATGAATGTCAGTTGGCGACCTTGGATTGTGGGCTCCTTGAGGGTAGGGACCAATGTGAGTGTGTACTCACTCAGGTTGAACTGGATGGACTGGTGTCTTTATTCAACCTTACTTACTATGTAACTTACTATGTACCCTTTCCAATGCACCAGGTACAGTATGCGCCCACAGAACCTATGGGAGTCAACAATGGACTGTACTTTATACACCTTATGGTTCTCAAACTGAACTGAGGTGCGAACTTCAGAGAGGGAACATGAAGTCGGAGCTTGCGAGATGACAGCCAGACCCTGTCCCCAACCTGGTAGGAAGGTGCAGGCAGGCGTTTGCCGTCAGCATGGAGTCTGTACCTATCATTAGCATGTCGCAAAGCCTCATGGACTTGTGCCCAAGTGGAACGAAGACCACAGAGATGCTCCAATGCAGAATTCAAGGCACTATTGTGAGCAAACTCTGCCCATGGTAAGAGGTCTGACCAGTTGTTATGATGGTCAGAAATATAGCAACGTAGGAATTACTCCAAGGACTGATTGGCTTGTTCTGTGGCCCCATTAGACTGCGATATGCAGAGAGGAAAGCAAGCTGAATTCCCAACTGTGCACAAAAGTCTCGCCAGGACCGGGACACAAACTGACTACCCCTGTCCTTGACAATCACCTTGGGTAGCCCATGTAAGCGAAAGATCTCCCGAGCAAAAATGGAAGTAGTAGGCAACTTCTTAAGTGGACTACAATGAGACATTTTTGAGAACTGGTCAACCACCATAAGGATAACTGTGCTGCCCTGGGAGTTAGTTAACTCCACAATGAAATCCATAGACAGGTGGGTCCAGGGCCTCTCCCCATTGGGTATAGGTTGTAGGAGACCCACTGGAAGGTGTCGTGGAGTCTAACTCTAAGCACACAAGGAACAGAGGCAGCTATGAAGGCAGTTACATCAGCATGTAGACTAGGCCACCAGAATTGTTGGGAAATGGCCCAAAAGAGTTGATTCTTCCCAGGGTGGCCAGCAGCCTTGGGAGAATGGTAAGTCTGGAGCACGGCAGTATGGAGATTCTCTGGGACAAAGCAGCGGTCACAAGGTTTCTCAGGAGCATGGACCTGAGCAGTAAGAATTTTGTCACCCAAAGGAGAAGTGAGACTGGTGCGAACCATAGCCAGAACACGATCAGGTGGAATCACAGGAACCGGAACCGACTCCATCTTGGAAGTGGAGGAAAATTGTTGTGACAAAGCGTCAATCCTTACATTCTTAGTACCGGGTAAGAATGAGACAATGTAATTGAAACTTGACAAGAAAAGAGACCATCGTGCCCTTCTGGGAGAGAGGCATTAAGCCTCAGACAAGAATGTGAGATTCTTATGGCCAGTAAGAATGATAACCGTCACAGTGGTACCTTCGAGGAGATGTCTCCATTCTTTCAGGGCTAAAATGATCGTTAACAGCTCTCTGTCACCAATCTCGTAATTGCACTCTGCAGGTGACAACTTCTTGGAAAAGTAGCCACAAGGATGCATTGCGCTCTCAGAGGTAGGACGTTGAGACAGAAAGGCACTAACTCCAGTCTCAGAAGCATCAACCTCAAGGATAAAAGGTAACATAGGATCAGGATGTCCCAACACAGGCGCAGAAACAAAGGCAGCCTTGAGACTCTCAAAGGCCTTAATGGACTCCGGAGATCAACTCTGTGGGTTACCGTCCTTTCTGGTCATATCCCCTATATATAGTCTCATAGACCCCTATAATCAATACAAGGTCTCAGTTCACTACTCTTCTTCTTCGCAAAGAAGAGACCAGTACCAGTAGAAGACAAGGATTTATGGATGAAACCTCAAGAAAGTGCGTCTGCAACATACTCCTCCATGGCCTTATTCTCCAAGACCGACAACAAGGGTAAAGCTGGCCACGAGGGGGTATGGCACCAGGTTGAAGGTCAATTGCGCAATCATACGACCAGTGTGGAGGCAAACTATCGGCTTGACCTTTGTCAAAGACATTGCTAAAACAGGACCTTGGCTACCTTCTGGAAGCATGTCTTACTGCATTGTGGCGACCAGGAGAGAACCTCAGCATGGAGCCAATCAAAAGAGGGGTTGTGCCTCTGTAACCAAGGATAACCAATAACCAACAGAAACTTGTGAGGTGAGGAAATAACTTGGAATTAGATTATCTCATGGTGAAGAGCCCCTATGGCCATGGACAACAGAACAGTCTCATGAGTCACATGGGCAGTCCCTTCAAGAGCCTCAATGGCAAGTGGAATGTCATGCAGGTGCAGCAGAATCGAGTCCTTCCATACAAAGGAAGCATCAATGAACAGGCCAGCATCCCCAGAGTCGATTAGAGCCTGTGTCTCGACGGACGACTCAGCCCAAGAAAGGGTAACCGAAACCAGGGGCTTATCTTCTGGATAACTGGGGACGAAACAACGCCACCTAAGCTCTTCCCGTGACAGGACCTCAAGGTTTGGGCGTTCCCTGGATGGTTAGGACAAGACTTCAAAAAGTGACCTGCCTGGCCACAATAAAGGCACAATCTCTCTCTCCTCCTAAAGGTTCTCTCATCCGCAGAGAGACGCATGAATACCAAGTGCATGGGTTCACCTTCACTGACCAACTCGGTACCAGGAGGCATGGGAGGTGAGGAAGGCAAGGGTGGAACTGCAAAGCTCGGAGACAAATGTACAGGAGGCTTCAATAATCGCTCCTTAAAAGAGAGTCTTTCTCTGAGTCTGGAGTCAATGAGGATGGCAAACGTGATCAAGTTCTCCAGCTCAGTGGGTATATCTTGGGCTGCTATCTCATCCTTGATGGTATCCGAGAGATCATAAGATAAAGCAGCCACGAGGGCCTCATTGTTCCAAGAAACCTCTGCTGCCAGAGTACGGAATTCAATGGCATAATCGGCAACAGTTCTCATACTGTTTGATGGACATGAGGCACTTGGCAGCAGAAGTGGAGCGTGCGGGAACATCAAATACCCTTTTAAAAGAAGCCACAAACTCAGGGTAACTAAAGACAACAGGTTTTTGCATCTCCCATAGAGTGTTTTCCCAGGCCAAGGCTCTCTCAGAAAGCAAAGATATCACGAAACCTACTTTGCTTCTGTCCGTGGGAAACGCCTCGGGCAGCATCTCAAAGAATATCTCTGGTTGAGAAACCCTCTGCATTGGACTGGATCGCCCCCAAATCACTGGG
Source organism: Aquarana catesbeiana (assembly GCF_042186555.1). NCBI lineage: Eukaryota > Metazoa > Chordata > Amphibia > Anura > Ranidae > Aquarana > Aquarana catesbeiana. Next base: position 784,208,432 of record NC_133324.1, on the reverse strand, counting down.
GAAGCGGAGTGGAACCAGATATACCTCTTATAGAGTTAATACTCAAGGCGGGTGCCTGCACAGAGACTGGAGCAGCAGCAGGGACGGCCTGCAACACAGGTTGTATCGGAGCAGCCACAGTGGGAGATTCCAGGTGAGCCGTGTGACTCAGGAGCATTTGTAACACCATAGCAAACTGATCCATGCGGTGATCCTGCTCATCCAATCTGGAAAAAATATTACCAACAAGTGGATTGACCTCATCTTCCAAATTCATGGCCTTTGCCTACTGTCAGAAACCATAAATCATACTGAGACAGAAGTACCGTTAAATCACACTTGTTTAATAATAATAAAAAAAGTAAACAGAATAAATGTAGTCAAAACATAGCCAGAGTTCAGGAACCGGAACGGATAGTCAGACAAGCCAACACGTCAGGGAACCAGAAGGAATGTCAGCCAAGCAAGTCTTTAACAGGAACACAGGAAAGCGTCTCTAGAGATGTGACCAAGGCGAAGGCAGAGGTCATCTGGACTGGACGGCTTAAGTAAGCAAGACCGACAAGTGGGATCATCAACAGATGAGTCACTGTGGAGAGATATGAGCTGACAATTAGCTAACAGCTGAGCGGACAGCTCAGAGAAGGAAGGGCTGGGCCCAGCCCTGACAAGATGGAGATGCAAACTTCAACATGATAGAAACTATGACAATCTGGCCATAGTAATATATCACAGCTTACCGATAATTAGATGTGGTCGCTGCATTGTATTAGAGTGCCTAAAGTCTGGATGAAGGAGCAACAGAGACACATTTACATCGCAGCATTGTTAATCTGGAGGAGTTGAATGTTAGATGTACTAGCAGTACAGTTATCAGGGTCTATCCAAGAAAATAGGTATTCCTCAAAAGTTACACTTTTCACCTAAAAACGAGGGGTCTTCAAAAAGTTTCCGCACTTTTATATTTTCATTGGAAATAGTGAGGGCAGGAGGAGTAGTAATTGGTCGTATCTGAGAGTGTCATGTGACTAGCCTGTCTGGCAAGCCAGCTGACCTTGCAGTTTAGTATCAGAGTTGTCAAGCTGTGGTGAAGATGACTGCAAAACGTTTAAAAAAGTGCAGAAACTTTTTTAAGAACCCTCATATAAATATGATTTTTTTATCCTAAACAGGAACAAGTAGATAAAATGTAAATATTCCAGAAATTAGTGTAACAGGATCTAATGAATTTAGCTCAAAGTATTAACACCAGCTCCACACATAAAAAAATTCAACTTACGCAAACAAGAAAATCAGATTTTGAAGTCTTTTATGGATAACCCTGAAATCACAATGAAAAATCCTGACAAAGGGGGAGCTATAGTGGTCTTAAATACTATTTGAGTGAAGCTTTGAGACAACTCTCAGACACAGAAAAGTATCACAAACTTAGTGGCGATCCTACAACTAGTTACAAGAGTGAATTGGAATCTTTAAAAACAGAAGCCATAAGACTGGGTGTTCTGGATGATAGGAATACACAGAAACACATACCACCTTTCCCTTTGGCCCCTATATTCCATCATCTACCCAAGTTTCATACACCAGGTATTCTGCTTCAAGATAGACTGATTGTAGCTAGCATTGGATCCTTGGGTGAAACTCTTGGCAACTTAATCAATGTTTTCCTCCAACCATTGGTAGGGAGATTACTTTCTTATTTATGGGACACCAAGGATGTAATAGAAAAATTAGAAGATTTTTAGTGGAATGCCCAATACAAGTGGATTACTTGTGATGTAAAATCATTATACTTCCTTATCCCCCAAAATTTAAGGATAAGAGCATTACAACACCACATGGACCTTTACACAGAATATTCCTCAGAATTGAAACATTTAATTCTATTTTTTTTAAATTAAATCACAGCTATTTCTTATTTGATAAAACATAAATACCTGCAAAAGAGAGGAGCTTTCATGAGACCTAATTTCGCACCCACATATGCAAACCTATATATAGGTTGGTGGGAGAACCACATATACAGCAATGCCAACCCCTTATAGGGACCAGATAGTGTCATTCCGATTCTGTCTTTACATAGATGACCTGATTTTTATGGCTCACAGAGAGTTGCCCTTAACTTTTTTTTTTTTTTTTAAATGATAACAACTGCAATTGTCAGTTTACAAAAGAACACTCTACAGAGATTATCTACTTAGATTTAACCCTTGTGGGATCAGTGGAGAATCATGGAAGGTGAGTGTCAGAGCCTACAGAAAGACATCCTCTAGAAACCTAGTACTAGCATTCCTATTACAAGCTAAAAGTTTCCATCCAGCTCATGTCGTAAAAGCTAATCCCTGGCAATTCATGGGACTCAGACAAAATTGTACAACCATTCAAGTTTTTGATAGAGAAGCCAACCTGATGGAAAAGAGGTTCCTTGAGAGAGGCTATAAAAGATCTTTAGATCAAAGAGTACATCAATGGGCCAGAAATACTTCTAGGGCCCAGCTGCTTGGAATAAATCCTCTCACCAATAGTTGTTCACAGAATCTCTACACTGGAAAGTGCTGTTAAGCTGGTGGTATTCTCTATATCTTTTAGCATTACATTTCAGGATATTAAAGTGTTACTAAACCCAGATCCTGCATTCACTATATCTGGTCTCCCACAGTACACAGAACATGGAAATGCAATAGTTTTAGTAAATATGAAGGCCAGTATGGTGGCCTAAATTTATGGGAGGAGCCCGGGGGGTATTTAAGCAGCCCACTCTCCCATGCTCCTCGTCAGTTACAGTGCATGATACCCTCCCTTCCCTTTTTCAAGGCACTTTTCAGCTCACCCTTTCCATAATTACCCATTACTTATCTTGGGTATGCCTCCCTTTCTTGGCATACCCACCAAACCACCAAGGCACACTTCAGGTCTATTTATGTTGCAAGTCTTGTCACATGTTTATGTGATCCATATCTGTCACGGTCTTAGGGCCATGACCATAAATATAAACTGATAAATACCTTTTTTCATCAGCTATATATAGCAGTTAGAGCAATCTTGTGACTTCTATCAGTGTGTGCTGATAGCTTGTAGGAGGAGTTTTCATTTCTCCCACAATTGTCAGGCTTCAAGACCCCTGATCCTCTGTCTGGACATGTCTGGACAGTGCTTATTGGCCCTGTGCTGACCACATGCACTCTCCCAAGAAAAAAAAAAAAACTCTCTAGCAATACACACCAAACTGAGCAGCCTGACTCTATACACTATGTAAATATTTGGTTGTTTTTTGGAGTCTGTGGAAGAAGGACATAATCAAAGAAGACAGGATCAAACAGCCTTTTTACACAAAGAGGATTAACCCCTTAGGTTCCACACTAAGGGGTATAACAAGCATGCTTTACTGCATATACAGACTGATTTTACTGTTGTGGGTTTAGTAACACTTTAATCATTCACCTGGGGTGGCATCTTTATTGTTAACATAGTGTTCCATATTTCAATAAGCCCCCACCCACAGACCACGTCATCTACCACCACACATTTGTGGGGAAGAAATCATTGTTCTCTGAACATTGGAATAAGCTGCTTTGTCAATGCAGATGTTTGGAAGCTGGTAGTGGGTTATAGGGGGGATGAGGATGACAGGGGGTAGGGTGTTAGCAAGGTGGCAGTGGGGTACCAGGTGTGATGAGGATCAAAGGGGGTAGGGTGTTAGCAAGGTGGCATTGGGGTGCCAGGTGTGATGAGGATGACAAAAGGTAGGGTGTTAGCAAGCTGGCAGTGGTGTTCCAGGTGTGATGAAGATGAGGATGACAGGGGGTAGGTTGTTAGCAAGGTTGCAGTGGGGTGCCAGGTGTGAAGAACATGAGGATGACAGGGGGTGGGGTGTAATAACAAGGTTACAGTGGGTTGCCCAGTGTGATGAACATGAGGATGACAGGGGGTGGGGCGTTAGGAAGATCGCAGTGGGGTGCCAGGTGGGAGGAGATTGAAAATGACAGGGGGTAGTGTGTTAGTAAGGTGGCAGTGGTGTGCCAGGTGGGATGAGGATGACGGGGAGAAAGAGAGAGAAAAAGAGGAAAGGCACGGAAGGAGAAAAGGAAGGATCACAAATATGAAAGAAATAAAACATAACACATTTTTGGCATGATCTGTATTATTTATGAGTTTAGAAATTGAAAAACAAATGTATTTTTAAAAGTTTAGAAATATCTATTACCTCAATGTTCATGTCTGCAGGCTGTAACTGATGCTGTTGAGAGGTCAAAAAAGAACACTGCAAAAACATGTACAGTGGTGTTATCTAATTTATGGGAATCACTGCCTCTTGAAATCCACTATAGCCTGTGTCCTCATGCTTTTATGAGAGGCGGATCATCCATAAATCAAGATGTCACATCCCGCCCACGCTGTTTTTTTTTTAATTACTGGACATGGAAGAGGAGGGAGGGACTGGGCTATCATTTAGGATCTGTATACACGCCCAAATGTATGATGTCAATACCATGTGACCTGAACAGCTCAACTTAAACAGGAAATGTTCTTTCCAGCAATTGAGACCAAACTGAGTATGTGCAGCAGGACAACTCTCACTGTGTCTTATCTGGACTTGTCCAGAGTGACCACGCAAGAGGCGGAGGATCTGTGCACACAGGATCAAAAAGCCTTTTTACACAGTGCAGAGGATTAATCACTTAAGTTCCACAGTGAGTATAACAAGCATGCTATTCTGCATATACAGACAGATTTTACTGTTGTGGGTTTAGTAACACTTTAGGTGCATAGTCACGTCACCTCTCAGTACTTTATGAGAATCCGGTGTATAGATCAATACTAAATGAAGACATCTGGCTCAGTACCACAGGGTTTTCAAATATGGAGCCTCTATATGTTCTAGCTGAAATATATTGGTGATCCCCACACAGTGACATCCTGTACCGATAGGAGCTCTTTACCTATCAAGCAACTTGTGGATTGCCAAATAAAATGTGTAGTTTATGTTATTACTTGTATTTCTTGCAAAATACAGTATGTAGGACAAACCACAAGGTCTTTACAGTATGTGATCATATTCGGGACTATTTTTTCAACATTAACCCCTTCACGCCGACCGTATGCAAATTTGCGTTTATGGATTGAAGACGTTATACCGGGATGATGCCTGCAGCTGCAGGCATCACCCCAGTACCGTTTTTTAGAGCAGACGGCAGGCTCTTTAGTGATAACAAAAGGAGCTAGTTATCCTAAAGGAGCGAGAGGGGACGTCCCCCCTCCCGCCACCTTCCACCGCTCTTCCTGGGCCTCCCGTCCCACCGGGAGGCCTGAGCCACCAGCCGGCACATCCGCCGGCTAGGCTGAGACCCGAACAAACAGACCCGAACACAGATCCGGCTCTGATCAAGTTTCTGATGTAAAATCCCGGAAGAAACGTCACAACGTCACTTATGGTTTACTCGGCTGCCAATGGCGCTGATTTAAAAAAATTACAGTATTCAGAATTGCTAATTTTGGCAATCTGAATACTTTTAAGTGCAAAGGCGGGATTTGGGGTCCCCCAATCCTTCCATAAAGAGTACCTGTCCCCACCTGTTAATGTCACAAAGGATGTTTACATTCCTTGTGACAGCAATAAAAGTGATCAGTTTGTAATGTAAAAAAAAATAAAAAAATGTAAAAGCACCCCCGTCCCCGCGTGCTCATGCAACAAAGAAAATGCAGACATAAGTCGCATACGTAAGTCACACCCGCAAATGTAAATGGTGTTCAAATCACACATGAGAGGTATTGCCACGATCCTCAGAGTGAGACCAATAATTCTAGAAAAAGACCTCCTCTGTAACTCTAACCTGGTAGCCAAAAAAGAATTTAAAAGCGTCGCCTATGGAGATTTTTAGGTCTTGTAGTTTGTCGCCATTCCATGAGTGTGCAATTTCAAAGCATGACATGTAAGGTATCTATTTACTTGGCATAACATCATCTTTCACATTATACAAAAAAATTGGGCTAACTTTACTGTTTAGTTTTTTTTAATTCATGACAGTGTCTTTTTTCCCAAAAAAAATGCATTTAAAAGACTGCTGCGCAAATACCGTGTGTCATAAAATATTGCAACAATCACAATTTTATTCTCTAGGGTCTCAGTTAAAACAATATATATAATGTTTGGGGGTTCTAAGTAATTTTATAGCAAAGAATACTGATGTTATATTGTAAACAACAAATGTCAGAAATAGGCTTAGGCATCAAAGGGTTAATACACACAAAAACACTAATGTAGCCAGGCATTTTATTAAACATCATACCTCTATTGTACAAACTCTCAAAGTGATTATCATAGAGAGAACAGACGATCCTAACAGGGGAGGAGATTGTTTTTCAGCCTTAAGCTCAGGTTTCAGCTGAACTTGCACGATTTCATGCCTGCATGTCAGTCTGACTTCTGGGGTGATTTCAGAGACACCTGTGCAGCTTTCTGCACAGATGTCTATACAAATCGCACCCCAAAGTCACCAAAAGTAGTACAGAAACTACTTTTGGGAATCGGTGCGTCGCTGACAACAGCAGCCGATTTGGCATGCATGCCAAATCGCATCAATGTGAACCTAGGCTAAACAAAAGAGGAGTTTATTGGATCTTAAACTTAGGCACTCACATACCAAAGGGTCTCAATCATAAGTGGGACATCACCCACTATAATAATTAGTTATCTCCCTTCCCCCCTTTCCTTCCCTCTCTTCTCCTCCCCTCCTTTTTTCCTGTCCCTCTTCCCCTTACTTTTCTTGTCCACCCAAATCCCTACCCTATTTCCTTTCAGGGAACTGTGGATAGTTGATTAATTTCTCACTTTTGGTCTTGTTTTTTTCCTAGAGGTCCTCAAACTTGGCCATACGCAGACCTCTATATGTGAACATTGTGAGTAATATTACGGAATATATATCATATATCAGTTACAACAAAGGTGTACACGATGGTGGTTGTATATTCACATTTGTATTTATATGTGTTATTGTTTTTGTTAAAGCATATTTGTGTCTCCCCCTCTACTGAAGAAATGAGCTATACCCTGCAAAATTTACAGAGAACAGAGAACAATACAGCAGCTCCCGCCGGATATCCTGCCAACATTATAACAAGTTTGAATTTGAGTTTAATGTATACTGTATACCAAACTGATGAAATAATAGTGCGCCTTAACAGATGTATACAACTATGTAAGGTGAAGTACCAGGGGCATTTAGCACTGTAAGCGCAGCTCCTTATACTCCAGTGGAGATTTACTTACAGATGTAATATTTTAAGTGTGATATTTTAGGTGTAATGTGTTTATATACACAAATAGTATGATCTTTTTCATGTATTTTTTTTGTATGAATACATTTTGATATACATTTAACATAGTTGTATAGTGGTTGGTCAAGCACCATTTAAAGTCTATTCTCTTAAAAATATTAATGGGAGTACCTATTGTGACAATGCATTGCCTTGTCACGGTATAAGAAGGGTTAAGTGACACACAGAGTCCCAGGGCTCTTGGGCTTGGGGGGGGGTCATAAAATCCCAAACAGACTTTTTTATGTCTGTACACATGTGGATTAGCGCAGGTACCATTGTATACCCACATACAGCCGCATACAGCCATCCATGTCCACGGGGTGGCTGTAGGCAGCATCTGTGGCTCCTGAACAGGTAAATACACTTGAACTTTACATCACACAACCAAAGGCTCCACAAATATGTGCATGAGCCCTTATACAGCATCTGGCCTGATTTTTAATTAATAATTTACAGTAAGACAGTTTTAGAAAGTAACAGAAACAATCTGACTGAAAAAAAATCCAAGGCACACATACATGTAAAGAAAATATGTTTGATATAAAATCTACAAAAAGGCTGCCACTGATATGTTTAATAAATTATTTCATATGACTCAAGTTCTGCTTACAAAAAAAAACTTCTAAAGAAGAATTACGCATTTGTGGGTAGCACTTTTCAAAGATAAAGCATTATTTGCAATTTCTGGAATATGTGCACAATAATTTACATACTTGTTATGTCTTACATTATCTCTGGCCGTCAAGCTATTGTGAGAGCACACCTTTGTTAGTACCCTTATTTATTGCTGATAATTAAAGGAGTATTTTATTCAAACATTAATAATGTGATTTATCGAGGACAAAGACTATTTTCTCAGTGCCTTTGTATTTCAACAAGTCTGTAATTTTTAAAGAATGAAATGGCTGTCTCAACACATTGCAAATAATGCACTAACTTTCTGTATGTATTCTGTATTCACCGAAGAATATTATTTGCATATGATAATTCGACAGCAGTGTTTATTGATACATCATATACTGAATAGTTCGGTGTACTTTAATATATGCCACCTAGAAATTAATTATATTCATGTTGGTTGATGCTTTCTATTAGTCATACGACTGGACCCTGTAAAAGGACCTTGAGACCTGATAGGTTTAACTACCTGTGTAGCCCTATTGTTAGGTAATTTCTCTATTTCTGACTCCTACTACTCCTTGCACATGTGTAAACTGGAATACTTAGCTTTGAGATAGCCTTGCTGGAGGATAAGGTTAGTTGTTTTTTGAACAAATAGGCAGTCCATTCCTTGATTATCTTTCTGTAATATTATTAAGGAAATTTGGCTGTTGGGTGAAATACCCAAAAGTGCATCAGGTGTTCAGATTTACCATACATACAGAAAATGTTTCTGTGTTAGTAACTAAAGTATTAGACCAGTGGAGGTTCCTACGTATGCTCTTTCTTCCTCTGTTGTAACAGCATGAGTGGTTTAGGTCTTCAAGGACAAAGCAGCTCTCACTCCAAGCACTGTGCTCTTAGAACCTAGGTCTATGCTCAGTATCTACTGTATAGAAAAGCTTAGGCTTTGTTTTTATGATGCTATCAGAGCTGGATTAAAGACATTTTTTTTTTAAGAAGCTGAGTGTCAGTGCTACTTATCCGTCATATTCCAGCACCATTTCTGCCTTTATAGCATGTAGCAACATGCACTTCTGGGTTTTAACCGGAGTGTTACAGCCTTGTCTAATTAATCAGCATAGTCTCTGTTGGTGCACAGCCAATCAAAGTGGTATCCTATCCTTGTATGGCTGCAGCCTACCTGAGTGGGGCCCTCTTCTCCCTGTCATGCCACAGCCTCACAGCAGCTTCTAATGCCCTGTACACACGGTCAGACTTCCCAACGGAATATGTGCGATTGGAGCTTGTTGTCGGACATTCCGACCATGTGTGGGCTCCATCTGACTTTTTCCATCGTAATTTCTGACACACAAAGTTTGAGAGCAGGCCATAAAATTTTCCGACAACAAAATCCGTTTGCGTAAATTCCGACCGTGTGTGGACAATTCCGACACACAAAGTGCCACGCATGCTCAGAATAAATTAAGAGGCGAAAGCTATTGGCTACTGCCCTGTTTATAGTCCCAACGTATGTGTTTTACGTCACCGCATTCAAAACGATCGGATTTTCCGACAACTTTGTGCGACCGTGTGTATGCAAGACAAGTTTGAGCCAACATCCGTCAGAAAAAATCCATGGATTTTATTGTCGGAATGTACGAACAATGTCCGACCGTGTATACAGGGCATAACTCTTACCCAGCATAGTTTACCTCAGTGCATCTAACAGCTCACTGCTCAATCAATGCTTTTACATGCTAACTGCTGAACCACTGTTAAGCCTCCCTGCAATACAGTCTGCATATTTCCACTGATTCCTTTTTATCGACTTCTGGCTAGTTCCTGATTATCCATGTCCACTGCCAGGTTTGACCTCCAGCTTATTCCTGGATATCCATGTACACTGCCTGCCCTGACCTCTTGCTTGTTCCTTGTTATCATTGTCTGCTGCCTGCCCTAAGGACTGGCATGTATCCTGGTTATCCATATCTGCTGCATACCCCCGCCCTCTGCCTTGTATCCTGACCTTCCAAGCTCACAACTAGCCCTAACCACTAGAGTGTTCCTGGTGTTCTCTGGCATATAGCCCGTAGTAATTAAAACAGGGTGAACCTGGGATCAGTATGCAGTTAAGTCCCAGGTAAATACCAGCTGACTACTGGATTCTATGTCCTGGGGGATCCCACATTACCTTTCACTTGAAACAATCCTCACTCCTGCATGTCCAGATTCAACTCTCAGGTCTTCTTTATTCCAGTGTGAATCTGATCGAACTTCGGAGACCTCCCCGTTCCAATGTGCTTCAGTGTAGTTAATTCTCTACATATCCAGCTTACAGACCTGACCTGCTTTGCGGTGTTCCTCTCTACCATGAACTGGCTGTCAGCCTACGTTTTTCGGGTAAGTCTTTCCCTTATACTGTAGCTAGAGTGTGCACATAGGCACAGTTGGCACCCTGACATGGAGGTCCATTATATGATACAATTGGATCAAGCAGACAGACCTTTTAGTGTATAAACTGTTTTAGATTAAGCAATAATTAAGTGTCCATGCATACAAAGGTGTGATTATTTTGATGGCCTTTCTAGTAATGCACATTATACAGAAGTAAACTTGTTGCATTCCAGTTAAGACCCCATGTTGTAAAATAATACTGTTCACTTATAAGGTCTGAGTACCTTAGAAGATCATTTTAAAAGGAGCATAGTGAAAGAATGTATAAAGGAATGAGAGACTGAAGTCTTCTATACCTCTGCAGTACACTTTGAACAGAAAAGGCTGATAGGCGGCAAAGGCAGTAACTGAAGAAACCTGTCATTTTTTTCTGCTCTCTGATTACATATTTTGTTTGCGGTTAATTTAGCTAAAATATCAGCCTGGGATGTAATGTAATATATCCTAAAATGTGTCAATAAATGCAACGCACAGTTCAGGTTTTAGCAGCACACTCAAAAAACCTTGTTTCTATGAGGACTAAGGCTCCATGCACACTGGCTTAAAGGAGTTGTAAAACTTTGTGTTTTTTCACCTTAATGCATCCTATGTCCGGGGGTAAGGCCAAGTCATACATTCAGCGTCTATGGACGCCGAATGCTGGACTCGGGAGCACGCCCACAAGGTAAACCCCTCGGAAGAGTGCTTCTCCTAGGGGTTATCTGATGTGGGGATGAGCCACAAGAGCCACCGGGGACTCCAGAAGACGAGGTTCGGGGTCACTCTGTGCAAAATGAGCTGCACAGTGGAGGTAAGTATGTTATGTTTGTTATTAAAAAAAAAAAAAAGCGAACCCTTACAATCACTTTAAAAATCACTGCTTCCACAGGAGTTTTGTGTTTTGCCTGTAGAAGCAGATCAATGTTATCCTAGGTGTCTATGCACATTAGGGCAATAAGAGGCATATTCTGAGCTCATCATTTGGAGGCAGGAAAAAAAAACGTTCTGGTTTACGTTCTGACAGCCTAAATACATTACTAGCTGTCTGTTATTCTTTCAAGATAGCCCCTGATGGATCAAGTTATGGTGATGTACAAAGCACTTTCATATATTGGTGGTGCTGGCACACAGATGACTTGAATATATATATATATATATATATATATATATATATATATATATATATATATATACAGTATATTTTACATATAAAGGGGCCCAGGTGCATTTACAACATGTGGGAATGAGTGAGATTTGAGTCCCCCCAGGGTTTGACAATTGAAATTCGGCAAACCTGAACCAGCTGTGAATCTTATAGCAATATATTGGGGGGTATTGGGGGATAAATCATATTAATAAAATCTTGCTATTATTTGGGGTTAACAATCAAATTACTATTCAAAAAGTCCTGTGAAGCTGGACACTGCCATGGAGGACTTGTACTAATGCAAAACAACAAAATACAAAGGGGATAGTAGGGTCTTTTCACATGTCTTCAAGGGAAACATTAACATTTCTCAAATCCTTTAAATAGTGAAGTCAAATGATACAATAAATATTATTGTATCTATATATTAATTTGTCTAATCCCTATAGTTAGTCTATATTAAACACTAAGCACATGTTACTGATGATATCACTATAATACAAGGTTAGCTATGAAATCAAGCACACGGCTTAATAAAACGTATTTAATTCCCAAGACAACAGGAAACGCTAACATGGAAGTATTAAAAGATATTACAATATTACAAAGCTTACAATCAGAACATAATACAAGAATATACTTATCACACCCTCTAGAATAGACTCATTGGCTGATCTCCAGATGCTAAAAGAAAAGCTCTCTGTTTGAAACAGCCCTTTTTACAAACCTCAATCACACCTCATCCAAACCCCCTCCCATTGCCAGCCCAACATGGTTTTGGATGAATCAGAGTGTTCCTGGGGCATTCCTCCTCAACATATTATATTACTAACCGTCCTGCTGTAATTGGCCTCTGGGGGCAGGATTGCCCATATCATCTCCAGGAGCTTGCTGGCCTTTGATCTTTGTCATCAGTTATCTTGTCAGCCATGCTCTCTTTGAAGCTTGCTTGTAGAGTAGTTAATCAGGAATTCTCATAGACAGATTGGAGTCAGTATTGTCATGCAGAGTTAGGCTTAATTGGCTACATTCCAACTTGGGGGGCATATGTCAGTTCTACAGAGAGTGAGAATATCCTTATCCTTTAAAACCATGGCAGCCTGGCTGATTTTTGGAATAGGAAACAGATATGTAGAAAATCCAGGAATATGACATTGGACCATGTTGCCTTCTAACAAATAGCAATCATAAGGCACCATAAAGTATGTGGTGTTACAGAACAGTACAATATGGGTCTCAATGACAACGTAAACTGGCAGTGCATATTTAGCCGTGGACCTCACCCCAATATTTTCTTCCATTATTTTTAGCAGAGATTATTATTATTATTATTATACAGGATTTATATAGCGCCAACAGTTTACGCAGCGCAGAGATAAATGTTTTTACATCAAGCGGTAATACCCCCTCTTTGACTGGCAGATATAAATTGGCTAGTAGTCCCTGTTCTTGCTGACACATAAACTGTCATGCCACTGGCTAAAATTGGCCAGAAACAGTACTTTTTTAATAAGGGAGAACCTACCAAAATGTACTAGAGAAAAAGAGTACAGGCAAGGATTTAGCCACCAGAATTCAGAGACCACAGATGACTCAGTGCAAAATTGGCCAGCAGCAGGAAAATCTTAAATAGAATGGCTAGGGACAAATTCACTAGGTATAGAGAGCAAAGGTTAATGCTTGACTACAGGCAGGGCCGTCTTTAATATTGATTGGACCCTGGACAAACATTTTATTGGGCCTCCACTTCCATGTAATTTCACTCCCCGCCAGCTCTGAGACATATAATAAATAGCAGCTAGAGTTCACTGAATCAAATCAGGCAGCGATTGCGATTGATCACCAGAGGTTACAGTGTATCATTACCGCTCACTGACTGGCTGCTAGAACTTATAGCACACATTATGGCTCACTGATTATTTGCTAGAGGTTACAACACATGACCTCTGCTTGTTGATTGGTTGCTAGAGATTACTGTACATTAATACCGCTCACTGATTGGTTTCTAGAGGTTGCTGGACATCCTTACCACTCATTAATTGGTTGCTAGATGTTACTGCACATCCTTACCACTCAGTAATTGGTTGTAAGAGGTTAGTGCACATCAATACTGCTTACTGATTGGTTGCTAAAGGATACAGCACATCATCTCCTCACTGTCTGCACACCATGGACTGGGGAGTTGAGGGGACCCATCAGTAGACAGAAAACTCCTAGGGATCCTAGGACTCCTGGGATCAGTGGCAATGCTGGGGGAATGGTGTGTGTGATCAGTGCCAATGCTGGGGAGTCGATGGGATTAGTGGCAGTGGTGGGGGGATGGGATTAGTTAGGAGGCAGTACACTGTGGCAAATTCTGAATCATTTAGAGCAAAGCTGGAAATCTTTGGCAAGTATATAGTGGGGGATTCTACGCTGACCACCAATGTGAGGGGGGATTTACACTGACCACCAATGTGAGGGGGAATTTGCACTGACCTCCATGCAACGGAGAATTTTACACCACCCACTAATATAAAGAAGGATTTCTACACCAACACCAATGTAATAGGAGCATTTACACCAACAACCAGTGTAACGGGGAATATACAATGACCTCCATGTAAGGGGGAATTTACACTGACAACCATTGTCGAGGAGATTTGTACTGACCAACAATGTAAGGTAACACTTCTACACTGGCCACCAATATAAAGGGGGATTTACACTGACCACCAGTGTAAGGGCAATTCTACACTTACCACCAATGTAAAGGGAAATGTACACTAATCACCAATGTAATGAAGAATGTACACTGACCGGGGGGCAGGAGGCGGAGCCTAGCGGAGCAGACATGCATTGTTAGAGCTCCACACCGCTGAGGAGAGAAGAGAAGGACAAAGCGGAGCCTGCAGGCTCAAAAGGTATCCATTTGAACCTTTTTGCCCCAGGGAACAAACTGTGAAAGTTTGGGCAGGAAATATGGTACTGGGAGGAAACCGTGGCAGAAATAAAAATCACCTCACAAAGAGCTCACAGGCACTCACTGCAGCTGAAGCAGCTCCAGTCACCTCACAAGATACAGCATCAGGGCGCTCTCACAGACAGAAAATGTCACAGCAAGACTCTCCATTTGAGTCAGATACAGAACAAATCCTCTCACAAACTTCTCCACAAGCCTCCTCAGCATCCTCAGTAATATTATTACAATTTGAAAAGATGCTTCATAAGGCTTTAAAACAAACCTCAGACCAAATAACAAAAAGCCTAACCAAAGAAATAAGAGAGCTGGGAAACCGCACCGCAGCCTTAGAAATAAAAATGGATGAAATTGAAATTACAACCCAAGAAAATATAACAGAATTGGAACAATTAAAAAAAGAGAATTTAATACTTCAAACTAAGCTCGAAGATTACGAAAATAGAGCCAGACGTTCAAATTTGCGCATAAGGGGAATACCTGAAACTGTGACAGACCTGCAATCTACTATTACTGCTCTATTACAAGAACTAAAGCCAGATATCCCTATTGAACGTTTAGAACTGGACAGAGTACACAGAGCCCTCACAGCCAAAAAGAAAGATGGACCCCCACGTGATATAATCACAAAATTTCATTATTACAGAACGAAAGAACAAATACTAATTGCTGCAAGAGAAAAAAAGGAACTTAATTTTCAAGGACACAATTATCAAATTTTTGCTGACCTATCCCAACTTACTATTACTAAAAGACGATCCATGAAACCCCAACTAATGGAACTGCAACGCCACAACATTATGTATCAATGGGGCTTCGCCTTTTCAGTCAGATTTAACTACCAAGGTACAAATTACACAAGCAGATCAGCAGATGAACTACAACAAACCCTTTTAAAATTAAATCTGACAGAACCCACAAGCAGCAACACTCCCACACGCAGAAGAATGGCATCATCTTCACCTTCAGGCAGCACCCAGAAAATTTCAGAACAAAATGGGAATCATCATTCTCACAAAAGAGGCCGTTATGCCACATCATCCATGGACCAAGAAGATTCAATGGACTGACATCCTAATTCCTGATATCTCTTCATTTATTATACTAAGAGATGGTTCTCTATAAAAAAACCTATATTTATAACTGAATGTAACTGCATTCTGATAGTCACACACTGTGTGGGATCATGTTACATTCCAGTTATATTTCTTATTACTTCTGATTCATATAGCCTTAGAATATATAAGTGAAATAAGGAAATTCTTGTTCAGTTATATATTATCAGGTAATAACAATAGATTTATTACTTTTTAGGACAAATATATTCAATAATCCAGAAGTAATGGAAGCTTTTTCTTTCTTTTCTTAAAACAAATATATTATTACCTAACTAGTTCCTAGAATTATGTTTTTGTTTATTCTAATCTGAAGCAATACAACCTCAATTTTATGAGTTAACATATCTAAACAGTTACATATGAATAAAATATGTAATTGTTTACTCTAAAAGTGTTAAAATCCCAAAATAATTCAAACTATCTTCATCAATACCAAAGTTATTAACAGTACCTTTCTAACTGAATTATTTAGCCTAGGGCAAGACTAACCATATACAACCACCCTGGAATAAATAATTTCAACAAAAACTATATTCTGCACTCCAATTAATGAAACATCATTTTGATGTCTTTTGACATAGCACTTCTCTCCTGTAAGCGGAAGATCCGTGTACCCCCATTAGCCCTCCTCATTCTCCCAACCATATTATGTGGGAGTGTGACGAAGGCACTTATTCCCCTGAGAGAAATAGTTATTTTCTTTCACGGGTAAATTGTGATTACTTGCAAAAAATAATTTATACAATGTATCATCTAATCTCATATGTTTTTTGTTTACTCTTTACTCCAGAATTCACTGGTTTCTTTTCTATCTATTCATCTCTTCAGTCCACACAGGTTGATCTGCGCAGTCAGCTCTGCATAACAAAAAGTAAGTCAAAACTATTTGATCTATTGCCATGGCACCACTGAATATACTTTCCCTGAATGTTCAGGGAATAAATGTCCCTCAAAAAAGGACCAAAGCCTTCCGTACTTTCCATAACAAGAAGGCTCACATAGTATGCCTCCAAGAAACACACTTCACCAAAGATTCTACTCCAAAATATATTTCTCCTTTTTATCAACAAATTTACACGGCTTCTGCCTGTACCAAGCAAAGGGGAACTCTAATTGCATTTCACCGATCCACACCATTCACCTTATCATCAGAAATTAAAGACCCAGAAGGTAGATACCTGATACTCATGGGTTATATAATAGATACAGCAATCACGGTGATTTCCTACTACGCTCCTAACAAACAACCTACACCATTCCTCTCACATATATTACAAGTGATTAATACACACAAAATAGGAACAGTGATAATGTGTGGGGATTCGAACCAGGTCCTCCTCCCATTTCTAGATAAATCACCTTTTACACCATCCAAAATAACCTCTAGATTACCTTTTTCTCAGCTTCTTTCCAAATACAATCTGGTAGATTCGTGGAGAGAAAGTAACCCAATGAAAAAGAAATTCACTTATTTCTCGCACCCTCATCAAACCTTCACCAGAATAGATCATATTTTTCTAACAATAGGAATGATACCAGAAATTATTGCATCAGATATAATTCCGATTCCGTGGTCTGACCATAATGCAGTATACACTACTATAGCCTCAGCCATACGAAAAGCGCATGACCCAACGTGGTACTTACCGGACATAATGCTCAAACACCCACTACATCAGATGGCCATTGAACAAGCTTTAAAGGAATACATATCAATTAATAATACAACAGACTTTTCCCCAATAACACTGTGGGAAGCTCATAAGCCTGTCTTGCGTGGTACAATACAAAGACAAATGGCACTATTTAAACGGGAACGCAAAAATCTAGCAAAAAAACTAGAACTCGATTTTAATGCAGCCTACATATCATTTCAAGATAATCCATCTCAGAGTACAAAATCTCATCTGGAAAAATCTAGATTGGAATACGATCTATTTCTCACTGAGTCAGTTGATAAATCCCTCAAACGCTCCAAACACAATTTCTACATGAATACAAACAAACCAGGTACATATTTGGCTCGGGCATTAAATTCAACTAACAAATCTTTCAAACCAATACGCTTGAAATTATCAAAAAATGTTTACACTTGTAATCCAGTTAAAATAGTCCATAAATTTCACTCACATCTCGCAACTTTATACAAGACAAACAATGAATTTAATCCTACAGAGGCTGACTCCTTCTTCTCAAAAATAACCTTACCTGAGTTATCTCAGAATCAAAAAAGCAGTTTGGATGAGCCTATAACTATAGATGAAGTTGCTAACGCCATAAAAGACCTAAAACTTAACAAAAGACCAGGCCCAGACAGCTACTCGGCTTTATACTATAAAACATTCTCAGAAATACTCTCTCCCATTCTCACTGAAACTTTTAACAAACTTCTAGATGGACATTCTTTTCGGCAAGAAACACTAATGGCAATTGTTTGTATGATCCCAAAACCCCTTTCTGATGATACTTGCTGTGTGAATTATCGGCCTATCTCTCTGTTAAACCTCGATATTAAATTATTAGCAAAAATAATAGCAAAACGCCTCAATAGCATTATAGGAAAATTAATACATAGAGATCAAGTAGGCTTCATGCCAAATAGACAGGCAGGCGATAATATACGCAGGGCAGTGTTATTGGCACATATTGCTAAAAAATGGAAAATCCCTTTATGTTTTCTATCTCTCGATATTAAGAGGGCATTTGACACAGTATCCTGGCAATATATGCAATATTCATTACAAAAATGGGGTTTTGGACCCCACTTTTTAACATGGATCAAAGCATTATATAATAAACCCAAAGCCTATATAAAATATGCTGGATACAAATCTGAAGCCTTTAATATCGAAAGAGGTACCCGACAGGGTTGCCCATTATCTCCCTTATTATTTGCCCTTATACTCGAACCCATGGCCCAATACATCAGAACAAACCAAACTATAACTGGCATTGAAGTAGGAGGTATTACACACAAATTATGTATATTTGCAGACGATATATTACTTTTTCTATCATCACCACAGGTCTCTGGTCCTAACTTAATACCAGCTCTTGATGGATTTGCAGCCCTATCCGGCCTTATGATTAATCCTAAGAAATGCCTAGTGCTTAATATTTCACTCACAAACATGGAATTGATCCCGGCTAGGGCTGCACTCCCATTCACATGGGCAGAAAAATCAATCCCATATCTTGGAATTCATTTAACAGCATCTCATTCTGACTTATTCTCAACCAATTATCCTCCTGTATTAAGACAGATCACAAATCTAATAAAACAATGGTCGCAACTTCCTTTATCCTGGATAGGGAAGATTAATGCAATCAAAATGACTATTCTACCCAAATTGCTTTATCTATTCAGAGTCCTCCCTATTCCAATTCCTTCCTATTTTTTGAGAATAGTACAAAAAAGAGCAACTTCGTTTATATGGGGCTCTTCTAAACCACGTATACCTATACACACACTACATCTTCCCAAAAATAAAGGAGGCCTGAGATACCCTAATTTTACTAACTACTACAGAGCAGCACATTTGGCCAGTCTGTCCAAATACCATGCAAAACAGGAAATCCCATTATGGGTATTTATAGAGGCTTCAGAAAATGACCCTCTATTAATATCAAATTTATTATGGCTTGATCCTAAAGACCGCTTTAAAATTCATAATCCCATAACTAAACACTTCTTATCTCTCTGGGATAAACTAAAAACCAAATATCAGTTACAATCTCCACACAATCCTCTCCTCTCTTTTATCAGAAATTCGGCCTTTTATACGGCATGGATCTACCCAAACTCTTTTAAAGCTTGGACAACATCAGGCATTCAGACACTAAATGACTTCATAGCATCTAAATCATTCCTTTCATTCCCATCACTTAGAGAAAAATATGATCTACCAAACTCTGAGATATTTAGATATCTCCAAATCAAAAATTTTCTATACACCATTCCTAAAGGGGGATACACCATTATCCCAATTATCCATTTTTGAATCAATCTGTACAAAAGATCCATTTGCTAAAGGTACAATTTCATCACTTTATAATCAATTATATGGAGTAGCAAATCTTAATAGACCCTCTTACGTTCAGAGGTGGGAGGAGGACCTGGGACGAACTTTAGAAGACACGGACTGGTCTAACATATGGCTCACATCTAAGTCATCTTCACTCAACATCTTAGCACTGGAGACAAATTATAAAGTCCTAACTCGCTGGTACCTTGTACCCGCTAGAGTGGCAAAATATTCACCTAATACCTCAGCTCTTTGTTTTCGAGGATGCCCAGAAATAGGCACATATTTACACATATGGTGGACGTGCCCAGTAATCCAAACCTTCTGGAAAGAAGTCTTCATGATTGCATCTAAAATATTTAAAAAAATAATACAACCAGATCCATATTTAACTTTACTTAATCTAAAACCGGAATGGTTAACACTCTCTCAATTCAAACTTATGATCCAACTAATAACGGCTGCAAAACAAACAGTGGCCAAGGCATGGAAATCTCCTACATTGGTACTAGCAGAAACAATTCACAGAATGAATAATACAATGTCCCATGCTAAGATGGTAGCCATCGATCAAAATCAAATTCCAAAATTTGAAAAACTTTGGCATCCTTGGATAAAACAACAGTTCCTGTCAAACTTCAATGACTCTGTCCTGTTGCCACGGTAACAGATTAAATGACTTACAGAGACACCCATTCTAAGGCTTCAAAGAGAACTAAAAAGAATAATAAACTGACGAGCGGGACAACCTTGTGGACCATACCTCTACCTTTCAACCCTTTTTCTTCTTTCTCTTTCCTTTTCTCCACCTTACGATTAAAGCTCATTATCAGAATTTATTTTAACTATATACACTCTACTTGTAAACAATATGTATAATAGGTATAAATCATTTAAATACCTACAAAAGTAACTAAGGAAATGATATATATATCTTTAATTTAGGTTTACGTGAACCCAATGTTTAATATTTGAAATTTCATGATATTTACCTATATAAACCCTACTGTAAAACAATGAGCTTACTTTATAGATCCTTGTAAACTTACTTTATGTATCTTTATAACATTGTATACTCAATAAACTTCTTTTGACAAGAAGAATGTACACTGACCACCAATGTAAGGGGGACCATGACACTGGCCACTAGTGTGAATAAAAGTATTGTACAACAAGCCCCAATATAATGAGAAGATTGACACTGACTACCAATGTAACTGAGACATTTAACCTGTGTTCACATTTCTTTGTGTCAGGAATGAATGCAGAATTACTTTCCTGACAAAACAGAAACATGCTGCCCTTTAGCAGATACACAGCAGTGCTATTAATTGGAAATGACACCCTCACACATCTGCTGAGATGTGCGTATTCACATGCACCAAAATTCAGGGTGCTGTGGCACCATGTTATAATGAAAAAGGGTTCCATCTCCAATTTGCTTTACTTTGCAGAACAGGCTTATATTAGGCTTAAGGACCACAGTTGTAGGC
Organism: Aquarana catesbeiana; assembly: GCF_042186555.1. Lineage (NCBI taxonomy): Eukaryota > Metazoa > Chordata > Amphibia > Anura > Ranidae > Aquarana > Aquarana catesbeiana. Next base: position 784,187,358 of record NC_133324.1, on the reverse strand, counting down.
AGGACTTTCAAGCATGCCCCTTTACCTCCCCAGTGGGCAGCATTCAGCAGAAGTGATGGTAGATATGACCTCAGGGGGGCATGATATACATATGAATGCCACCTCTATTTATATATTGATGCCGCCGCTATTTACATATCAATGCCAGTTATTTACATGTAAACACAGGGTCTGCAGCTGAGTCACCTATACATGATAATAGGGCAGAGCTGGGCAACATTAGTAACAGAACTTCACACTGAGACGAGGGAATTTAAACTGGGATAGTTGGCAAGTATGAGGCAGCTGCTTTGGGACCCACAACAAGGATGGGGCCCAGGGCAGCTGTCCCTTTTGCCCTGCTTTAAAGACGGCCCTGACTACAGGAATCAATATTTTTCTTCTGGGGAGGTAGGGCTCTGCTGGAGTAGCCCTTGTCACACTCTCCCCACCCTTTCTAGTATATCATTACAGGATGATGGTACCCGTTATGATTCCTATTGCTAAGCTTTTGTGGCAACAACTTCCTATATACAGGAATCAAAGTGATAGTAAAGGACTTTTCTTTTTTCGTTTAAAATAAAAAAGATGTTATACTTACCTACTCTTTGTAACAATATTGCATAGAGCGGTCCCTTACATCTTCTTTGGCAGTATGCTACTGGAGCTCTCCGATCCTCCTTCCTTAGGTGCCTCCTTGGCAAGTTGAGTGCTAAGGGACAACCCATGCATGCATGCTCCCGAGCTTACATTTGTACACATGTGCTTACATAGACACACATAGCACTGGTAAGCCACATACCCTTATCATAGGTGTTTGACAGCATCTGGAGCCTATGGCTCCTGCTAGACATGTGCATTGGTTTTCGTCCGAACGCATTTTCATCCGAATTTCAGGTATTTTCGTTATCGTTTTAACAAACGATAACGAAAGTGCAGAATCCGAAAAACGAAAGATCCGACATAAACAAATGCTTTATTTTCGTTTTCGTTGCTGCAACAGTTTGATATAGATAGGAGATTCGACATGATGATGACAATAACAATCTGTGTCCATCAAACCTGTGGTCGAATGTGCCTAACCTTAACTCTATTAGTCCAAGATTATTCTACATTGAGAGAAAAGATTCGACATAGAGAGAAAAGATTTGACGTAGGGGAGAAAAGATTTGACGTAGGGGAGAAAAGATTCGACGTAGAGGAGAAAAGATAAATAAAAATAATGATGATGAAGAGTGTTATTGGCTGATTGTAACCACAGAGGAGGAGCAGTAAAATAGCTAGAATTAGGTACACACGTACTTTGGCTTATGGTGTCTGTTGAAAGTTCTAAGAAGATTCGACGGAGCAGGTAAACTATACGGCGTCGTACAGTTTAGCTGCTCCGTCGAATCTTCTTTGAACATTCGACAGACACCATAAGCCTTCATTGACAGATTCGACCTTAATTTGGATTTTCGGACAAATGCAATTTTTAACGAAAAACGAAATAAATAAAAACAAATTTCGGGAGTAACTAAAAAAATGTATTTTTCGGACGAAAACGAAATTCTGAAATGAAATATTTCAGTGTGCACATGTCTAGCTCCTGCTGCTCTCAGTGTCTCCAATGAGATGGGGGGGTGAGAGGAGTGGTACTACAGCTGGGACAGCACTGGGATGGTGACAGATATCAGGTAAGTGTGTAGGGAAGGGGTGGTCTTTACAGGTAGTGGGATATTTTTTATCTTAATGCATGGAATGCATTAGGGCCAGTTCACACCAGATGCAATTCCGTGCACTTTTTTTCTGCACAAAATGCATACATAGTGTTTTCCATGTATTCCAATGGCTCTAGTTCACACCATGCAGTCAGTTTCCGGTCACTTTCTGCACAGGAAACTGACTGCATGGTGTGAACTAGAGCCATTGGAATACATGGAAAACCCTGTGCATGCATTTTTAGTGCAGAAAAAAAGCACACATAACTGCACGGAACTGCATCTGGTGTGAACTAGCCCTTAAAGTTAAAATGTTTTGACTTTAGAACCAATTTAAGATACCGCAGAGGATACAGCAGTGTAAAATTGACTATCAGCAGGACAGTTTCCTTCCCAGACCAATGTTCAGCTTTCAATGCTCTCATACTTTCAATGACACTCACTCATGCTACACTGTACCCAAATAAAATTTTTATCATCTTGTTCACACAAATAGAGCTTTCTTTTGGTGGTATTTATTCACCACTGGGTTTTTTATTTTTTGCGATATAAGCAAAAAAATAGCAAACTCGCGCAGGGTTTTGATGTTGAGCTTGGACATTAACAAGGCCGTTGTTAGTGTCCTCTGGCCTTATTTAGACACTATCTTATCCAAATTTGGGATCCAGGGAGAATTTGTGGGCGGTTTTCGGGCTATGTATCGTCAACCTTACACCCGAATTAAACTCCCCGGCTGTTCATCAGACTACTTTTCCTTGGGGAGGGCGCACTAGACAGGGCTACCCTCTATCCCCTCTTTTATTTGCCCTCGCAATTGAACCCTTGGCCCGGCATATCAACAGCAACCCCAGCATTAGAGGATATTATAGCAATAATCAGGAATTTAAATTGAGTTTATATGCGTATGACGTCCTTCTTTTCCTAACAGACCCCTTAATCTCATAGCCTAATCTACTCATCACCTTAGACACCTTTAGCCACATATCGGGATTGGGCGTGAACCCTCTAAATGCATAGCTATGCCAATCAACATACCGCACTCCTTGGTGACTTCCCTCAAGGACAATTTTGAGTTTTCCTGGAACATGGATTCCTTACAATACTTGGGAATTCATCTAGCACCAGCCCTTAGACAAATATACACACAAAATTACCCTCAGGCTTTCTTCAACATTAAAAAAATGCTCCCCCATTGGTCCCTATATTGTATCTCATTTTTAGGCCGAGTACAGGAGGTCAAAATGTCGGTTCTCCCGAAATTCTTCTTCTTCTTTAGAGCCTTACCACTATATGTGTCCAGATCCACCATACAAGCTACACAAGCGGATCTACTAAAATTTATCTAGCAGCGCAAACAACCTTGCATGGGTAGATCACTGTATAGGTCCCAAAACAGAGGGCGCCTGGGTTGCCCAAACTTATGGAAATATTACCTGGCGGCAAGGCTAGTACAATTAGCACAATGGCATACATCCCTCGCTAACATACCATGGCTAAAGTTTGAGAAGGTTTCTATTAAATCATATTTCCTACCGGGCCTTCTGTGGACTAATGCAGTAAACCAGAGAATTATTACCCAGCTTTAAGGAATCGTTGGACAATGCCTTTACCTCTGGACTATATATAAGAAAAAGTTGGGTGACCCCAACTTCCCTGTGGCTTTTCATGCAGAGATGGACTTTACACATTGGTTCTCATAAGCACTAGTGACACTGCATTCATTGCTACAGGGCAACACATTTTGTTCTTTTGAAAATTTACACCAAAATTATGCCATACCTAACTCAGATTTCTACAAATACCTTCAGATCTGCCACTTCTTCCAAGTGGCCCTTACCCAGGTAAGGGATGAAGCTAAAATACCCTTCGAAAATTTGTGCTACGAGGGGTCCAGAGTTAGAGGGACAATTTCCACCCTATATATGCACCTTAACGATCAACACAGAAGCAAAATCCCAGGCGATGCTGGGGTGGGAATCTGAGGTTAGCCAGGAGTTTTCAGCTAAAGACTGGCTTGATATGATTACTAATATTCATAAATGTACCCGCTCAGCTCAGCTCAAACTGTGGTGAAACTGCACACCAGATGGTATTACACACCAGTTAGAATTCATAGGATGTTCCCTGCTATTCCAGACAAATGTTTTGGAGACTGTGATGAAAGGGGCACTCTTCTCCATACATTCTGGAGCTGTAAAGTCTTGGGCTCTCTCTGGCAACAGACAGCTACGAAAGTACTCCAAATAACTGGATCTAGCATTACCTTGACAAACCAAATGTGTATTTTGTTTGCAGATCTCCCAGAGGTTCTACCCCCTGAGCAAAAGCTGGTGAACACGCTGTTTAGTGCTATTCAGTGGGCAATAGCCCTGAACTGGCAAAAATCTTCAGTTCCACGGTCCCAGGTACTTCTTCGCATGGAATCTATAAAACTGATGGAACGCATACACCACACTCTCATGGATTCTATGAAAATCTTTGAGCTTAAAAGGGGCCCCTGGCCTGCACCTTAGCTGGCTCTGGGCGTGGTTTCGCCTTCTTGGAGCCGGAACACACATATTGCTGTAACAGAGGAATTTTTTCTTTGTTATGATTCATGGAATATGGACACGAAAAGTGCCTCGAATATATGTGAACACTGATAGGTTGTTATGATGCAGTATCTTTCTTCTCAAGACTTTTGCACAGGTAGCAGTTACTGTTTTAATCTTTAGTTCTATAATAGTTTAGTGTATAGACTTTCCAGAACTTGTGCATTGTGAGTGACACCTCCACTTTCTATGGATATCAGCACTCTAGTCAGAGAATAGATTGGATGTACGGAGATTCTAGCTCTATATAACACTCTCGAGGCTGATTAATGTTCATTTTTTTCTCACCTTTTTCATTTTCATGTAATTATTTTTATTTCTTCGATAAAAGTGTTTGTAAACAAAAAAAAAAGTCCAGATAAATGTATTATAATAGGTTTATGTGAAAGTTATAGAGTCTACAAGCTTATGCTACGTATCATTGAAAATTGATCAATCCTGTTTTTTTTCCACAATATTGTCATAGTAACAAATTATTTCTCACACATGGCATAGATAAACTTACCACATGTGTGAGACTTTTCCACAGCCTGGCCACATAAAGAGGCCCAAGATGCAGGGAGCACATCAGGTGTTCTAGGAGCATAAATTACACATTTAGTTTCCTGACCACACATCTCATATTTTTGAAGGCCCTGGAGCACCAACACAATGAAATTACCCACAAAATGACCCCATTTTGGAAAGAAAACACCCAAATATATATTCTATGAGGCATAATGAGTCTTTTTAACATGTCATTTTTTTCCACAAGTTTTTGAAAAATGTGGAAAGAAAGTGAAAACTTTTTGAATATTTTTTTACACAAAGTTGTCAATTTATAAGATTTTTTTAACACATAGCATGTATGTAGCAAAAAATTACATCCCAAAATACATTCTGCTACTCCTCCTGAGTATGGTGATACCACATGTGAGACTTTTACACAGCTTGGCCACATACAGAGGCCCAACATCCAAGTAGCACTGTCAGGTGTTCTAAAGGCATAATTTACACATTTAGTTTCCTAAATACCTGTCACATTTTTGAAGGCCCTGGAGCACCAGGACAATGGAATTAGATGTGGCAGATTATTACAGACAGATGTGGCAAATGACCACAGACAGATGTGACAGATGATCACAGACAGATGTGGCAGATGATCGGGGGGAGGGTTTATTGAGGAGGGGGTACTGTCAGGGCTGGGCTCAGCCCTTACTTCTCTGGGCTGGCCACTCTGCTGTCGGCTAATTGCCAGATCCTACTGTATCTCTCTCTCCACAGTGACTCACCTGTTGATAATATCCTGCTCGTCAGTCCTGCCTACTTAAGCCATCCAGTCCAGATGATCTCTGCCTTCGCCTTGGTCACATCTCTAGAGATGCTCTCCTGTTAAAGATTTGCTTGGCTGACATTCCTTCTGGCTCCAGACCCTGTTTGCTGTTCTACTATGCTGTTTTCTGGCTCCCTGATGTTTTGGCTTGTCTGACTATCTATTCTGGTTCCTGAACTCTGGCTATGTTTTAACTACGTTTACTTTTTTTATTATTAGTGGGACTGCTTCAGCAGTCCCACTATTGTTTTTTTATTTATTTTTAATTTTATTATTATTCCGTATGTTTTTTGGCTCTGTGTAACTTCTGCATACTTTCAGCTATTAAAGCTATTCAACTTTTAAAATGTTCAGCTCTTTCAGCTAGTGATGGGACTTCTTCAACTTTTTTTCTACTATTTATACTTTTTAAAATATTAAGCTTTTTAACACTTTTTTTAACATTGACGTGAATAAGAGCATGCTTCAAATCGTTAAAATCTTCTTCCACTCCCAAAAGATTCAGCTCCTTCATACTTTCACCTACAGATGCCAAACAAACTTTAAAATGTTCAAAGAATATTCAGCTATCTGGCTATATCTTTTCAGTTTGATATCTTTTACAGTTTTTGTGAAAAAGCTGTTTAAGTTTAGTGATCATTTTAGGAAATTTTATTGATTAAACAGAATGTGTAGTGGGCTGCTTAGAGTGGATGATGTCATAGCTAGAGCACAGAGCCTTAAAAAAAATATCTTAGTTCCTTCTCTATAAATTGCTCTCAAGCCCACAAGATCTACTTATCATACACAATTTATACATCAAAACGTAGGTATTTTTGTCCAGTTTCAGGCAATGTGCTTAGTTTTTTTATACACCTTTTACTTTTTGCTGCTTGAGCTTCCAAATGATACACTTTCTTCCATTGACTGTCCTGTGTAAAATTCTTTACATTTCCTAGCGAAACGCACAGCCAACTTCTTTTTTAAATTGCTGACATGCCCACATTTTTAAGTTTATCAACATAAATGTTATACCAATACATACACAAAGGCTGTGTGTCTCTAACAGTGAAGTCACGATAGCATGTACTGTTGTGGATTTATTAAGGCTTGTTTGAAGGGTTCTCTCACACTGTCTCTCACTCATTAGGTGTGGGGATTAATTATCAAAAAGCTATTCAAAAAACCTTTAAATATTCCACATCTTTCATACATTAGTGGTGTTGTTAAACTTTTTTAATGAAATTCATGTTTATTTTAAAACCATTCCTACTTTTCCAACTATTTTCACTTCTTCAACTTTTTCTTATGGATTTAAGCTATTCATCCAGTTAGCTTTAGCAATTCAGCTATTCAGCATTCCCACTCATTTTCTCCAGGAAAGGAATTTTCTAGTTAAACAAGTGTGATTTAACTGTACTTCTGTCTCAGTCTGATTCATGGTTTCTGACACACGGACAGATGTGTGCAGACGATCACGGACAAATGTGTGCAGATGATTACGGACAGATGTGCACAGATGATCACAGACAGATGCACGCAGATGACCATGGACAGATGTGCGCAGATGATCGTGGACAGACGCGTGCAGCTGATGACGGACAGATGTGGAAGATGATCATAGACAGATGTGTGTCAGATGTGCTCAGATGATCACGGATGTGCGCAGATGATCATGGACAGATGTGCCAGATGATCATGGATAAATGTGCCAGATGATCACAGACAGATGAGTGCAGATGATCACGGACAGATGTGCCAGATGATCACGGACAGATGTGCGCAGATGATCACAGACAAATGTGTGCAGATGGTTGAAGTATTTTAGTTTGCTGTCCACCATTTTAGCTATATACCCTTGTAAAACTGTGTATCCATTTTAGAATAAATATGTATATGTGATGTTTATGAGAAGTTAAGTTTCATGTTCTTGTAAATGGTCTGATTTCCCCGAAATGACGTGCTAGCCTTTTCCTGTCAGCCTTTTCCTGTTATTAGTTTCTATATGAGTTAATAGGGCATATATTGTTTTCTGCACGTAATAATATAATTTCCTATCAGAGTGGTCTCCAAGCCTGTGTTTTTAAAGGAATACTCTAGGCAGAATATCATACGTGGGTTCACTTGCCCCTAGACCACTCGACACCCCAACAATGATCATGGACAGATGTGCGCAGGTGATCACGGACAGATGTGGAAGATGATCACAGATGTGCACAGATGATCACAGATGTGCGCAGATGATCACCAACAGATGTGCCAGATGATCAGACACATGTGCCAGATGATCTTGGACAGATGTGCACCACATGATAACGGACAGATGTGACAGATGATCATGGACAGATGTGTTCCAGATGATCACGGACAGATGTGACAGATGTGGCAGAAGATCAAGGACAGATGTGATTGGACACAGCCATCATGTGACCAGGAAGGCCAATCCCAAAGCCTTCCTACAGAGCAATGCCTCTCTGTCTCTGGGGGACACAGGCACAACAGGATAGTGCCACTGCATGGGCACATGCGCAATCCCGCTTTTTTTGACATCCAAGTTTAGTGCCAATCTTATTTGGGGGGACTAGGCCAGGGGGCAGGGTCCAGGAGGGAAATCGGTCTGGGGCCCCCATAAAACAGCCGCACTGCTGCTGGTATGATAATACTGGCAGGTCTTAGCAGCCTAAAGCTCTGCCTACCCTCCTCTGCGGCATCCTTGGGAGGAAGTTAGAGATATGCAATGTAACTTACTCCTAGGGCTCTCTGTGTCAATAGTGTGGAGAAGAGAGGAGTGGAGCCCCCAGGTATGGTAGCAGAGGATTTTTTTCTTTGCATTCTCACTGTCAACTCTGAAGAGGGCATTTAGGTGGTTTCCTTCCTGCTTGATAACTTTGAAGAGATACTGTATATATAGTGATTACGGGATTATTTCCTTGTGAGTTATACTTTGAGCGCTAATTAATCTTGCCTGTTGTCCTGGAATTGATAAGGTTAAATCTTGAGAGCTTCGGTGTTGGTGTATAGATATACCCCACCCTATCTGCTGGCCCAATGTGATGTCATTTAGGGGTATAATAGCAGGTGAACATGAGCACTTCCGCTACAGGAAGTGCCTTTGTTATCACTTAGTACTGGCATTTGTTCTGACATCAGTTTCAGTTATTTCAGTGATCATTCAGAATTCATTGACAGGTGCACTTGACCTCCTTCTGACCTGCATTTACCTGTGCTTCATGCAGATTTTGCATTCCAATAGACTTGCATAGGTATGGAAAACCTACTTGAAGCAAGCAACAGCCTCTTAACATAGGAACTTAGGGATCATTCACAACAGCTGCTGCGTTGCAACGTGTATCGTGTGGCGAGGTCCAGCACGACCAGTGCAGTTTTGATGCACTGTTCTTTTTTATTTGCAAACAAACTTTATTAAACTTCATAGAGTTCTATTGGCTCCCATGTGGTGACCTGTGCTACGCTGGAAAAAAGTACTGCTCGCAGTACTTTACTCAGTGCACACCGCCTGGACACCACTGCAGTGCAGGGCATCATTTTTCCTTGTCTTATGTTGGGGGTGCTGTGGGGCTGCGTGGGAATATCCACAGTCCCACTGCACCTGGTGTGAAAGGACCCTTAAGCAGGCCATAGATTATGCAATTTTCTTTCTTGCAACATGGGCTGCAGGAAAAGCAACTGATCCATCAACACTGACTGTGGAGCTATCATGTTCACTAGGCTGGGGAGGCAGGGAGACATCCCTCCCGAGAGAACACAGTGATTTACAAATGACAGGGTGGGGTTTAAATATGAAGGTGTATGGCCTTGGTGGGAAGGGGTGGAGCATATTTAAATTAGGGGGTGCAAGAGTTTAGTCAGGCCTAGGGCAGCACAAAACCTAAATACATCACTGGATGTGAATGATATAATTCTAGGTGGTTTAGGTTTCTTGCATTTAGGTTTACCCCAACCACTAGGCTAAGGAAAAATTCTCTTGTAAAGTCAAATTTCTCATAGTAAATAGTCTATTTGCCTTTAGCTAATCAACCCAATTATATCTAAATTAAGAATGATCTTTTCAACAAAGCCTGGACGTGGCAGAAGTACGGAGAGAACAATCCTCCGAAAACATGATGACTGCAACTAACCCCTTAATTTCCCCTCTCTTCTCTCTGCTCACATACCCTTCTCCCTCTTTTTAATGATATTATTTTTTCTTGGACCTTCCCACTACATTTCCTCCTGCATCAAACCAATAATACCCCCTTCCCCCACCACTACATTCAATGCCACCTATGTTAGGTCAAATATGGTTTATACTTATATTAGCTATTAGAAATGAGTGGACTGTGCTTGACAGTACTCCATTCATATTTGCTAACTCCTAATTCATTTTTCCATTTTACGAGCTTTCAAATATGCAAGGTGATTTTGTTTCATATTGTAATCCATGTACTACAGACTTGACTGAACTAAATATAAGGAATGAAAACATTTTAAACATTATACATATAGATGAAAAAAATATAATATTTTAATACATCAGATGTATAGAGGTTTATTTATTAATTATTTATTATGTAAGGCAATTTAAAAGAAAGTAACAGCTGCATTTATCACATTATGTAGCTTAAAAATGATTTTTATAGCACCTATATAACTTTGTAAATTCAGCCACTTTTTCTCACATTAATACAAATGACCACAATAATGGTATGGATAATAATGCCAACTCTTCTACCAATATTAAATTAACAATTTCATTTTACAAAGCAATTATGTTTTATAATCATTATTATTTCCTAATTTAGCACTCATAAAATTCCTACCCAAGGGAACTGATTTACTAAAGCCAAGCTCTTTCTACCCATTATGTTGGGTAGTGAATTTTCTCTCCTTGCTGTTCTAATACTGAGCTGGTTGTGCATTCCTGTTTTGGTACACACGTCACATAAAAAATAAATACATGAACAATACTTTATTTGAACCATTTAACAATATTTCCAACTTTTATAATCCCTTTTTTTACCTGTTGTCTGTTCACTTCACTGATTTAAAAGCAGCAAGCTTTTAAAACTGCACAGACATGCAAGATGCAAGATTAAATCTTGTTGATATTGTTTACACACTGATGGTGTTTGAATTTTTTTGAAGAATCACATAAAAAGGATGAATGAGCATGAATGTGCATTTCACAGCAAGGCTATAGAATACATGCTTCAGTGCGGGCCCCCTGTATGCCTAGATGGGAGGAGCAGCAAGGGAAGCTGAAACTAAGCTCCCCGATCCTCAGCCGAACTGTATGAATCATGAGGGGGAACTCCACGCCAAATTTTAAATAAAAAAACGGCATGGGTTCCCCTCCAAGGGCATATCAAGACTTTAGGTCTGGTATGGATTTTAAGGGGCATTCCCTATGCCAAAAAAAGGCGTGGGGTCCCCCCAAAATCCATACCAGACCCTTATCCAAGCACGCAGCCCGGCCGGTCAGGAAAGGGGGTGGGGACGAGCGAGCGCCCCCCTCCTTAACCGTACCAGGCTGCATGCCCTCAACATGGGGGTGGGTGCTTTGGGGAAGGGGGGCGCGCTGCGGCCCCCCACCCCAAAGCACCTTGTCCCCATGTTGATGAGGACAAGGGCCTCTTCCCGACAACCCTGGCTGTTGGTTGTCGGGGTCCGCAGGCGGAGGGCTTATCGGAATCTGGAAACCCCCTTTAATAAAGGGGCCCCCAGATCCCGGCCCCCATCCCTATGTGAATGAGTATGGGGTACATTGTACCCCTACCCATTCACCTGGGGAAAAAGTGTCAATTAAAAAAACAAACTAGACAGGTTTTGAAAGTAATTTATTAGGCAGCTCCGGGGGTCTTCTTCCGACTTCAGGGGTTTCTTCCAACTTCTCCGCTCTCTCCAGCCTCTTCTCCCAGTGTCCAGTTCTTCTCCCGCTCTCCAGCCTCTTCTCCCGGTCTCCGGCCTCTTCTCCAGGTCTCCGGCTCTTCTCCCGCTCTCGTTGCTGTCGTAAGTCATTGCGTACCTCGCATACAGCATTACAGTGGGAGAGAGCATTGTGTCAACATTGGAAGAAGAGAAGAGGGAACAAGATGACGGAATAGACCCAGCCACCGCTAGCAAAAGAGAGGCAAAAGAGCAGAAGATAGCGGAAGAGCCCGGCAGAAGAACCGGAGAGCGGGAGAAGAGCTGGAGACCTGGAGAGGAGGCCGGAGACCAGGAGAAGAGGCCGGAGAGCGGGAGAAGAACTGGACACTGGGAGAAGAGGCTGGAGAGAGCGGAGAAGTCAGAAGAGACCCCCGAAGTTGGAAGAAGACCCCCGGAGCTGCCTAATAAATTATTTTCAAAACCTGTCTAGTTTGTTTTTTTAATTGACACTTTTCCCCAAGTGAATGGGTAGGGGTACAATGTACCCCATACTCATTCACATAGAGTGGTTGGCCAGGATCTGGGGGCCCCCTTATTAAAGGGGGCTCCCGGATTCCGATAAGCCCTCCGCCCGCAGACCCCGACAACCAACGACCAGGGTTTTCGGGAAGAGGCCCTTGTCCTCATCAACATAGGGACAAGGTGCTTTGGGGTGGGGGGGCCGCAAGGCACCCCCCTTCCCCAAAGCACCCACCCCCATGTTAAGGGCATGCAGCCTGGTACAGTTAAAGAGGGGGGCGCTCGCTCATCCCCACCCCCTTTCCTGACCGCCCGGGCTGTGTGCTCGGATAAGGGTCTGGTATGGATTTTGGGGGGGACCCCCATGCTGTTTTTTCTGCGTAGGAGGTTCCCCTTAAAATCCATACCAGGCCTAAAGGCCTGGTATGCTCTTGGAGGGGAATTCTTTCTCGTGCTCGCTGCAATAGGAAAATGTGTTTTTCCTATTGCAGCCAGCACGAGATGTACAGCACCCTGTCACCGAGAACCAGCATGATGGGATCACGCTGGAAACACAATCTCGCAGGCAGGTACTGTATGTGTGTGTGTTTATGTGTACATGTATGTGTGTGTGTTTATATATGTGTGTGTGTTTATATGTGTGTGTTTATGTGTGTGTGCATGTATGTGTGCGTACATGTATGTGTGTGTGTGTGTGTGTGTGCATGTGTGTGTGTGTGTGTGTTTATATAAGTGTGTGTATGTATCAGGACCCTTTGATAACGTCACATAACAATACAAAAGGAAGAAATGGGTTAACAGGTACAGTAAGCACAGTTTCGTAATGTTACAGATCCTGAGTTGAAGGGTACTAGTGTCTTCTGCTAGCAAACGTTGGGGCCCTTTGTAAAGAGAGTATTAGAAAAGTTTGGGACTTTGGTTGAGGCCATAGACACAGTGGAGATAAAATCCATAAAGGTACTCATTTATTAACATAAAAATCATGCAAAATGTCAAACAGAAACCACATGGGTGAAAAACATTGTAGTAAATGTAAATTTCATGTTTGTTCACACATACTATTGAAAGTATGCATGCAATACAGGCAACTAGGGTACATCCAGGTATAGTAGCCAAGTGCCCCACAGTGGTCTGATTGATCAATGAATACATTCTAATTCGTTCATAATGGTACAAGAGTATATATATATAAATGTAAAAACAACACTTGCAAATGAGACAGTGAGACCATAATACACTGCAAAATCCAAAGAAAAAAGAAATTATAAGAAATAATAATGATAAAATAAAATTAATGAAGGGTAATGGGAACTATCCATAAGGAAAAAGATAGGTATCTCCCAAAATACTTACAACTATGAATGAGGTATAGCAAGTATGAAACCGGGGTCAGGGTTTTCCTTATGGATAGTTCCCATTACGTCTGGCATTATTTTGGGATGCAGATACAAGCCCCCCTTTTCAACCATCCATTTGGTCAATTTCGGGGCAATTTTGGGATGTTTCCCTTTACCCCGATGATTTTTTCTTATAATTTCTTTTTTCTTTGTATTTTGCAATGTATTGTGGTCTCACTGTCTCATTTGCAAGTGTTGTTTTTACATTTATATATATATACTCTTGTACCATTATGAACGAATTAGAATGTATTCATTGATCAATCAGACCACTGTGGGGCACTTGGCTACTATACCTGGATGTACCCTAGTTGCCTGTATTGCATGCATACTTTCAATAGTATGTGTGAACAAACATGAAATTTACATTTACTACAATGTTTTTCACCCATGTGGTTTCTGTTTGACATGTCTCATGATTTTTGTTATAAATGTGTACCTTTATGGATTTTATCTCCACTGTGTCTATGGCCTCAACCAAAGTCCCAAACTTTTCCATTAACCTCAAATTAGGGATGGAGGCACATCCTATACGTGCCTCATATTAAAGTCCCAACCCCTGTGCCCATTGCTTTTTTGTAAAGAGAGTAGGTTTAATCAATCAGAAGTGAGACAGTAATCCTCTAGGAAATCCAGTTAGGTAGTGGTTTGTAAGAACAGGATGGCTAAAAGTGGCAGCTCCAAACAAGCATCCTCTGACAGTAGAAAGGAGAATAGGTATCTGCATGCAGTGTCTGTACTGTGCTAAGAAAGGAAGTCCCAAATGGTGGTACAGGCTCCTGGCAATGTTGTAAGGCACTGGATCATCTCCTGTTGGCCGATCAGGATGGCTGATATTTGAACTGGCAGGGTGATGGGACAATGGCCAACAGGCAACCTGGATGGGTCTTGTGATCCCCGAAGCGGTGTGTGAGTTGTTTCCGCTGGACTAGGGGCGCTGAGTTACTGAGCAGGGTCCCTGGGCTGAACGGTGGAGGACTGTGTGGGTGACACTGTTCCTGGCTCTTTTATCCTAAGTCTCTTGGAAGCAGTCTCGGGAAAAGTTCTCTCTCTCTTAGGTGGAGTTCCACCACACAGTCCCGTCACCTCACCACTCCTGTCATTTATTCCCTCTTCTCACGGTAACTCTCTCTGGTAGTCTCAAGAGAAACATGTCTTTCTCTCCCTCTGTTGGGTCACATAGTCCCTGGTGTCAGCGTGTGTCTCTTCCCTCAATCAGATTCTGGTACAGCACTCTCTCTGTAGTGCTGTGTGGAAAACCTGTCTCTCTCTCTATCTCTCTTTCAATCATCTCAGCACTTCCCTCTCTTCAGTCTCCTGTCAGCACTTTCTCTGTAGTGCTGTGTGGAAAACCTGTCTCTCTCTCTTTTCTCTCACCTCATTTACCTAAGCACTTCCTGAAAACTCCGCTTTTTACCAGTGTGCTTTGTGTCTCTGAGCTTTCTGGAAGGACAAGTCAGCATCTCACTGTCTCCATCTTGTGGCCAAAAGGAGAAGTTGCATTACAACATGCCTGCTACATGTAGTAAGGGTAAAGTGAAAGGACCAGATCCGCTAACTGTTTTATTTACAGACAGGGAATTACCAAATTGTTTGGGCTCGCACTAAAGAAGAACTGGGACTACTTAATAACCAGTAACTGTTGAATAATGAAAACATTGGTCAGAAGCACTTAATCTACAGCACAGCATACAGAGTATGTGGTCTAGACTATGTAACATACAGCACAACATATGTAGCCAAGAATAAAGCTTTAGAAAGTATATCACAGATAACAGAGTGCAGTGGTCAGGAATATATCAAGGATGTGAGATTATTGTAGTGCCCCTTATATTGGTGGTCATTGTAGACCCTTCTTTCCTATACTAGTCATCAGTTCCTCTTACATTGCTGGTTAGTGGTGACATGTCTTATTTTATTGGTGATCAATGCAAAGTGCCCTTTTTATAATGTGAAGTACCCCTTACATTGGTGCTAATTAGTGAAATAATGAAAGGGGATGCTTTACCGTTGATCACTAGTAGGGGAGGGCCCTATTAGTGATCAATGGTAAAGCATCCCCTTTCACTGGTGGTCAGTGGTGAAATGTCACTTTTCCTTGGAGGACATCGCTGCATACCTCTTTTGGTTAGTGGTAAGTGCTTTGTGTTTTTGTCAGTCAGTGGGAGCTCATCAAAATAGGTCATTGGTGTTTTAATATTGTGTGGAAGGTGTGATAGTACGTCAGCTGTGTCTGGAAGTCTGAGGTTGTTATGTGGGAGGTGTATAAGTACGAGAATGGATTTGATTTGGCTAGGGCCGTGTGAGAGAGAGGGGGGGGGGAGGGGATTTAACCTGTAAGAGAAGCAACATAGTGAAAAGTATCACCAGTAAAACATACGAACATGGAAACTTCGCTTTTTTCCGCATGGAGTCACTGTGTAGGTCAGCTCCCATCTCAGGACGGTGATGATATAGCCCCAGAGAGCCCTTGGCCGTGAGACAAGTGTTCATGTGGGCATCAAGGGGTCACATATGAGGGGGGGGGGGGGGAGTGTAGTTGTCCGCACACAGTGAGGCCATGAGGATGTAAAAAAAAAAAGAAAAAGAGAAACATTGCCCTTTACGAAAAGGTATAACTTGCTAGGAAGGGACCTGTAAGAAAGAGATTACAATGGAAAGGCAAACATATGTATATGAGAAATATTGTACATTACGTGTAGATGAGGTACAGATGATACGTGGAACCTGAGGGAGGACAGAGAGAACTTTACTGTCCAAAATTTTGGGACCGATGGAGGTGGGTGTCAGGTTTTAGTTCAGCGGTGCGTAAAGCGGTGCTGGTCTGGAATCGAGGGTCTAAATCGCTTGGGGGAGTCTTTACGCGGGCTTCGTTGATCCAGGGAGCGACTGATTGAAGTACCTTTCGACGGGGTGTGTTGTTGAGTGTTGGGGAGTAAAGACCGCATGTATGCTTCTGCTTCTGAGGGTTCCTGGAAGGAGAGCTGGTCCCCGTTAGGTGTCTTGAGGCGTAGGGTAGCCGGGAAGGCTAGGGTGAACTTGATCTGTTGCTTAAAGAGTTCAGAGCATATCTGTTGAAAGGCCTTGCGTTTCTTTGAAACTTCGATGGAGTAGTCAGCAAAAATCAGGACTCTCACTCCGTCAATTTGTAGCGAGCGAGATTGTCTAAATTTTTGAAGAATGAGAGCCTTGTCGGAATAATTTAGATATTTGGCTATGATGGTCCGAGGATTCTTGCGTTCTTCATTATACGACCCCATCCTGTGAGCGCGTTCCACTGTGCAGGGGCCTGTTAGGCCTAGCGCCTCGGGTATGCGTTGGGAGCAAAAGTCCATTAGGGCAGATGCTTGGAGGGATTCCGGAATCCCCACGAATCGCAGGTTGCTCCTTCTGGATCTATTTTCCAAATCGTCAAGTTTTTGGAATATATATTGGTTAGTTTTGTCTTGTGCTTGTTCCGTGGCTTGAGCTTGGTATATCTCTTCCTCCATGCTTGATTGACGGTGTTCTAGCTCGTTTAGCCTAGTGTTGTGTTCTCCTAGCTGGGCCTTTATTTGTTTCATCCCCGCATTTACAGCCTTTTCTACTGAAGCAGATATCATGGGGGACAGAAGTGCTGCCACTGCCTGTGCTATGCGCTCGGTTTTGTGGTCCCCGGCGAGCTGTAGGGAGGTAGCTGGCATGGAGAAGGCCTGAGGAGAGGGTGCTTGAGGAGAGGGAGCCTGGGAGTGTGGCTGGGTAGGGGGTGCCTGAGGGGATGTGTGTGGAGCTGTGCTTCCACTTACTTCCATCTCCGCTGTGTGTTGTTGCTGCAGCTGCTGGTGCGCGCCTGTGTAGGTTTCCGTGTAGGCCGAAGCCGGGGCCTCGATTTGCGGCTGGGCCGGCGGCGTCGGGGCCGTGTTGGAGCGGGAGCCGCGGACCTCCACGAAACGGTCCATAGAGCGGATGCAAGTGCCCGAGGTGGCCTATGGAGGTTTCTGGCTTCTGGGCCGGATTTTTAGGCAGGTTTAGGTGTCCTCAGAGCGGGAGCTGTGAGAGAGTGCAGCTACTCCATGCGGCGCCGGAACCGGAAGTGGTCATTGGTGTTTAGTTGTTACTCAATTAAAAGAGGACAAGTTCCATGGGTTCCATGTCCCTGGCCTCTGACTTGGAGCTATGCAGACACCATCAGCGTAGCAAAGCTGCCTGCAAAGGTGGGTGTCACCTCGGACAAGACATAGAAGATCCAAGGCATGTGCCTAGGGTTTCCTTTACTTACTAGTAAACTAAAATAAAAAAATGTCAGCTGTTTAAAGTGGTAGTATACTGTAATTTGTTTATTTTTACCTACAGGTAGGCCTATAATAAAGCTTACCTGTAGGTTAAATGAATATCTCCTAAATGGTTTAGGAGGTATTCCAGTGGGCAGCAGCCAGTGACGTCATTGATGCATGCGCTCTGAAGGAACAGCATACCCATACCTTTCCTTCAGAGCTCTGTGCCACGGCCGTGACTCCCGCACATGATGTCATCGTGGCTCGACCATTCAAGTGCCACAACCCACAAACCCAGAAGGAAGAAAGGCTGAAGATGGAAGCCACTGCAGCGGTGACCGTTCGCCGCTTCATGGCTTTGTTTCAAGGTAAGTATTTCATAATGTGCTAGTATGTGATGAATACTACACATTATGCATTTTTTTCTTCATATGCCTTTACCTTACAGAGTAAAATCTTTTTTTTTTAAGTTTGCTACCGCTTTAACTTCTCTGTAAAGTAAAGCAGCTGTCAATAATATCTAGCTTTGATGCATTTTAGCAAATTATCTGGATCTTAGCTTTTAAACTTCACTGCCACAAGTTCACAAGCTACAGCACATTCACAACCAGTTTATGTACCAATGTAAAATGGTGCTGTAGACTGAAGACTGGACTGAAGAGTAGCTTTTTAGAATTGCCTGTAGCTGAGTATTAACTGCAATGCTACTATTTTAGAGAGAAAATATGCTAAGATAAAGTGTTTTTTTTTTCTTTTTACTATAACAGCGGAATCCCTTATTCTGTAAAGAGCCAAATAACATCAGTAAACAAATAGGCTCAGTATTTGAAAACTGCTTTATTATGGGTGCACAAAGGAGCCAGTACAAAGGTTGGTGACATATACATGATCTGAAATGGGAATTTGCTTTCTGTAGGATATAACTAAATGTAGATTTGATAGCTGAAATGACTAAAACATCCTGTAATCCTGATAAAAACACATGCTCAAAGAAAGTGCCTTTGTGAAAGACAGCAGGGAGCAACTCAATCCATAGATGAATGTGTAACAAAATTACATTTGATAGCAAAAGACAGGGCTTTTTATGACAGTGATCATATGATAAAAGTAGAAGTCTGATGGGATCAAATTTAAAAGGAGTGAAAGAAAAATTTCTGTTACAAGATGATCTCACCATAGGTAATGCAATTAAAGTAGCACACACACACAATGTCTAAGGGTGAAATGAAAGCTCTGTACATGAAAATTAGAGGAGGCTGAAGGAAAGTGAGATTGATCAACTGTATAACAGCAGAATGTAGAAATCCATGGTATACAATGTAGAAAGAATAATAATATTAGGAAAAAGAATCATCATCATCATCATCATCATAATACATGAACACACATGCAGATATGACTTTAACCACTTCAATACAGGGCATTTTCACCCCCTTCCTGCCCAGACCAATTTTCAACTTTCAGTATTGTTACATTTTGAATGACAATTGCGCAGGTATGCAACACTGCACCCATATGAATTTTTATATTTTTGTTCCCCACAAATAGAGCTTTCTTTTGGTGGTATTTGATCACCTCTGTGGTTTTTATTTTTTGCTCTATAAACAAAAAAAGAGCGTCAATTTTGAAAAAAACACAATATTTTTTACTTTTTGCTATAATAAATATCCCATTAAAAAAAAAAAAAAAAAACATTTTTTCCTCAGTTTAGGCTGATATGTATTCTTCTACATATTTTTGGTAAAAAAAAATTGCAAAAAGCGTATATTGATTGGTTTGCACAAAAGTTAAAGCGTCTACAAAATAGGGGATAAATTTATGGTATTTTTACTAGTAATGGCGGTGATCTGCGATTTTTATCGTGACTGCGATATTGCGACGGACACTTTGGACACTTTTGACATTATTTTGGGACCATTCACATTAATACAGCAATCAGAGCTATAAAAAATGCATTGATTACTGTGCAAATGTGACTGGCAGGGAAGGGGTTAACACTAGAGGGGCGAGGAAGGGGTTAAATGTGTATCCTAGGGAGTGATTCTAATTGTAGGGGGAGGGGACTCACAAGGGAAGGAGACCGATCAGTCTTCCTCTGTACTGGGAACACACCATTGGTCGCCTCTCCTCTGACAGGACATGGAGCTGTGTGTTTAAACACACAGCTCCACGGTCCTGCTGTGTTCACGGACATTGCGGCCGCCGGGCACGTGCATCGGGTGCTTAGTGACACGGCACAGAGGCTCAGAAAGTAAAAGACGGCGGCCCAGAGGGACAAAGGGTTCCTGCTGCCGTCATATCACTATGCGCGGTAGGGAAGGGGTTAATAATGAACGCAATTTAATAATAAATAATTAACATTTTTATTCAGAATGAGGATGAGGATGACAAATCTGTCCAACGCACAGGAAAGCAAGAAAACATCCCTGTGCAAAGAAAACTTTATTAAACCAGGTGTGGACACTGGGTATACTATACATACCTGAAATACAAATTTAGCACTTCCTGTTCTATTTTCTGCTGCAGCTCTCCTCCTCGCACTTGCCAGCAGTTCTCGACTGTGTAAATACAGCAGCTGTCAGAGCTACTGCTGTCAAATAACATACTTTTGGGCACAGTGTTTATAAACCAGTGTTGAGATGCAAGATTGGAATATGCAAAGTATCTACTCTGTTGCACTCATCCTAACATCAAATCACTTGCCTTCAATCTGCATATGATGTCAGTTAAAGCTGAATTCCAGGAATTTAGCCACTTTGTAAAAAGTGCAGGCACAATATGAGTGCCTGTTTATCTGTAATATTTACAACTGACAGGTACAGGTACCCAAGCTCGGCACTCAGGAAGCTTCCTGAGGACGCTGTTAGTGAAATTAATCAAGGTTTCATGTCTTCCACCACTTCCTGTTCTGCTCTGACATCACATCTGGCCTAAACTTCCTGTGTTTAAGATACAGGCTGGTCTCCAGGTGTTGGAGAGGCAGCGAGAGTTTACATATAGGCTGTTTACATTGGTGCCGAGCTTGGGCACCTGTATATGTCAGTGGGAATTTTTATATGTTTGCTTTTATCTGGATAAATGCAAATTACTACACTATAGTATCTTTCTAGTATGTCTAATGGTGTGATTGTCCCTGGTGCAATGACAGAGGAAAGTTTGAGATCCTAGAGGGACCATTGAAGATTCAAGCGATCGGCTTGGATGAAATCACTGGGTTTATTATACAGCACTTGTTGATCTTTATTAATTTAGAGGTCCTTGGCTGGTGGTGAGTGCACATTTCTTATTTACAGTTAGAAGATTTATGCCATATGGTGTGGTGACTGTTTTGCATGGTTATACCATACATTATTTACTTTACTTATAATTTACCTATTTGATTGTGGTTTGATTGTGGTAGCGCTTACCCATTTTTTTGTTATTATTATTTATTGAAGGTGGAATTTTTCACTTTTAAAGAGGGCAGCTTTACATATTCATTTTAAGGGAAGGTGCCATTCATTATATGGTTAGGGTTATTGCTCTGTTGAGGATACACTCCAGGCTGTGAGAGGAGAGAAGCACACAGAGCAGCAATGCTCACCCCTACCCTCTGCTGTCCATTTACATAAACCTTTGTATTTTGTGAGTGTGTTCACATAATACAAAGGCTTTGTGATTGGGTAGGAGAAGGGGAGGGGCAGGCATAGTAGCTGCAGCATCTCTACTGTTGAAGTTGATGCTGAGGGTGCAGCGTCGGCCTCAAAAACTACAGCAATAGCTGCTCCCTGGGAGTTTTATAAACCTGTATGAAGTAAATAACAAAAATAAGTCCAGCAGGTGCAATGTACCTCATTGGATTTAACTTAAATTATGCATTCACTTTTTACTTTTTTTTTTTTGTTCATTTTGATGATTTTTTGTTTAGTGTTGTGATTAAAAAATAGCAAAATTGTAAAAAAAAAGCTTTTTTTAAAATTTATAGATGTCTTTGTACCCGGAGTCATAATTTTATTGTCATTTTAAATTTTTTTTTTTTTCAAATAAAGACAATACAGAAAAAAAAGAAATAAACATCTAAACCAACAATAGTTTCTCATGTCTCATCATTACAATGCAGTATTAACAAAGATAAGGCTTGCTTCGGGTACAGTAAATTAAATTACTGTACAAGATTTCAGCAGAGCAGACATGCAGTATACAAGTTTCCTGTATTCAGAGAAACTAGAGTTAGTAAGCTAGAAACCCAACAGTCCCATAAACAAGTCTTATAAACAAGTCTGCTTTTCTCCTGAGCTTATAGTCAAGCTTATAAAGTGGTGAACTAGCATTGATTAATTGCAGCCAGGTGTTAAGAGATGGGGAAGAGGCTCTTCTTTGCATAAAACTACCATATCCACAACAAACGTTTAGCATATTTAGAAATAGAAATATCACCAAGTTTTCTAAGTAAGCAATTCTTAGCATGTAGTATGTTAGGAAGGCCCAGTGCTGAGAGAATACATGTGTTGATCTCAACCCAAAAGGTAAGGACTAGATGACAGGTCCAGAAGCAAAGTAGAAAGTTGGCTGTGGCACCACAACCCCTAAAATACTCAGGTGTTGGGTGAGGGCCAATTTTAAAAAACCTGAATGATGTAAGATGGCTGAGATGAAATACCTTCATTTGGCTAATCCTATCTTTAGAGGAAATTACCAAACTCTTATATGTTTCACCAAATTTCAACCAGTCGGAGTCCGTGAGCTGGAGGACTGGTAGACACCACTTATGTTGGGTTGCCAAATATCTAGTTTTAGAGTCAACAGTAACCGTACAGTAATACAGTATATTGATGTTAATCTAAATTCAGCTGGATTCCTCAATAGTTTTTCTAAGGGAGTAGAGTTGGATGTTTAAAGACCTAAATTGGGTCTGGATGGCATGTCGGAGTTGATAATAATAAAACAGAAAAGTGGGTGGGAGATCAAAGTCCTCTTTTAGCTGGGAAAAGGATTTAAACTAAATTCCTGTGTGGTAAAAACAGTGTATAAAACAGTTTTTTTAAAAAAAATACCTGATTACCCCCCTCAGAGTTGTACAGTGTCACCTCTGATGGCAAGATGTACAAAAAAATGTAAAAAAAAAAAAAAAGTAAAAGTAAAGAAACAATTATGTAAAATTGAAAAAAAATAAATTATATATATAGCACACCCCTCACATTTTTGTAAATATTTTATTATATATTTTCATGTGACAACACTGAAGAAATGATACTTTGCTACAATGTAAAGTAGTGAGTGGACAGCTTGAATAAAAGTATAAATTTGCTTTCACCTCAAAATAATGCAATACACAGCCATTAATGTCTAAACTGCTGGCAACAAAAGAGAGTACACCCCTAAATATCCAAATTATTATGTGTATATATTAATTTTTCTGGTGATTAGCCGCATTCAAAGTCCCCTAGACCTATGTTTTTCCTTTTGATTTACAATTGGGATGGGGCCTATCATGTATGGTGCCACCAACCACCCCCCCCTTTTTTTCTTCAGATATTTGGGTAGAAGACACCCTTGGTCGCTTGGTGGTCTGTGCACCATACACCAGGGTTCAGGGACATTTGGAACAATAGAGGAGCCTGGGGTATTATATATTACATTTGTCCTAAGGGTGTAATTATGTCGGGTGGTTGTCCCCACCTCCCCACCTTCCTGTATACATTTTCCCTGATCCATATATTTTGAATCATATATTTATAACTACATGGGGTTTACATTTTCCCTTTCTCTTTTTCCCATTCCCTTTGCTCTGTCGACAGCTGTAGGTGTCGTGATGTGTTGAGCTCTTATGTCCCGGGGGGGTCCCGAGGATGAACCACTGGTCTGGACCTCCCTCCTCACCCCCTATGGGCGGTGGGTGGGGAGGTTCCCGGTGACACATCAATGTCATGTATTCACACTTGATGCGTGATGTCATCGTCATGGTGCCGTAGCGTTGTTTGGTAGTCATCTGACCCCATTACGTGGGAATCAGCTGGATGGCGCGCCCCTTTATTCTGGTATTTTTGCCAATTCAGGTCGGGCGTCACTTCCTCCCCTCCCCCGCATGAGGATATGACGTTGGCGGTGGTCCCGGTCTGTGCCTCATATTTGGGTGTGGGTGGTGCATCTCAAGCATCACATGTCTCCTTCTTTCTCACTGGTGGAACTGGCCAACCATTGTTCCTATCAAGGAGCTAGACATGTAAGATCTGTGAGATTACCCTTTTACTTTTTTCTATTATTATATTCGTTTTGGGTTTGGTTCACATTTTATCACCTCCCCTTCACGGTGATATACCACAGAGACAGTTATACCCACATTACGCGGTTATAACATTCCTTTCACAGAGGATCACAGGTCAATATTTTATTCCCCATCCATATATATTTTTTGGAATTCACCTGGATGTAGATGCTTGGTCCGCCTTTCCCCTCACCTTGTGGGGATCATCTGGGTCTCTACGCCTCAGCCCCCATGACAGACGCTCTCCGACGTTCCCCTTATGTGCAGGGCTGCCAGAATTTCCCTTTCCCATTGAGCTGATAAGTAAGTACTGGTATTAGGGTTTTACCCCTACAATATTTTTTTTTTGGAATATGCCCACCATATATATGATTTTATTTTTGTTTTTCTTCATAAATTACCTTTAGACTCCCTTTTCTGCATTTACTCCTGAAGAAGTGGAGATCAATCCACAAAACATAGGATGCTCAGGAAAAATGTTGGATTGTCTTGTTATGAATTTTGGTGTTTAGTTTTATTAATGAAATGTTATTAATACTTACATAGTCCTATGGTACTATGATGAATTAGTCAATATGACTCAGCTCAATTAAATGTTTTTACCTTCATTCCATCATGTCTGTAAATTGTTTCTTGTATTGAATTTTGTTGTCATGCAATAAAATTGTTATTATGTGTATATATTGATTTTTCCAGTGATTAGCTTCATTCAAAGTCCACTAGACCTATGTTTTCCCTTTCCAAAATTTGTGGATTTTTAAGGAGGAGGGCAGGGTTTTGCATTACGCCCCACCTACTCCCACTGGCAATGGGTAGCTGGCATGTGAGGCAAACTGAAAGTTCCACACTGTGCCATCTCTCCTACCAGAGAACACATACCTACCAACTTTTAAACTTCAGAATAAGGGACACTTGAGGGTGGAAGCGGACTGCAGCATGCGTAGTGCACTGCTGCAGAATATGGGTGTGGCCAAACTCTGGACTAAGGGTCTGTTCACCCTAGAACATGGTGGGTGAAACCCATGTTCCGTATACCTTTTCCACACTGCATTACAAATGCACTGTCCTTGTGATCTGCAGCGGGTATCAATTTTAACTTAAAAACATATCTAACGCAGGTCACAACCTCAATGCCTTTGCCTGCACCAGATTGTATGGTACAGTAGTACCATGCAAGCTGGTTCCTGTGCATATTATAAAGTAGTGCAACTCTTGGTGCAGTCCAGCACAATTTCAGGCTATTCAAATGAATGGGCTGAAATCCCACTGTACTCGGATTACATGTGAATCGCACAGGAATGCACAGTGCGTTCCTTTGTGATGTATGGGGTGAACTGGCCTTGGAGCCCAGTGCCAAACAAAGTTTCGGTACTTGGCTCCACTAGCTTCCCTGACAAGGGTGCAATTGCACATCTCTTGTGAGGTGCCCCGGGTCTCCCACACAACAATTGTCCCCTCTATAGCAGCCAGCATCTTTGATTTGGGGGTAAGAGTATACTATATGTGCTAGGGGGTGCTTTTGGAGGGGACAGGGCTTGTGCTGAGGGGGGATTTCATATCCAGTCCCCCCTTCTAGCACAAGCCTTCTCCCCACCCAAGGCACCCCCTAGCACATATAGCATCCTCTTACCCCCCCCAAATCACTTCAAGTATTAATATTTGTCAATCCCCCCCCTCCTTCTCTGTGTCCCCCTCCTTTGAAAATCTAATGTAATGGGGGCTTTACCATATCTCCCTTTTAGCAGCCTGTAGAACAACTATTCAGGCTTCTGAGGGTTACAGAGAAAAAAGAGTACTGTCCTGAGTACTGAGTATTGAGTACTGAGGGTTACAGAAACCCAGTAATTGCGCTTTATGTATACTACCTTTCCAGAACTAGTGGGTAGTGGGAGAATTGCGCTGCCACAATAATGCCAATGCCACAGTATTTGTGCAGACATGGAAGGGTCAGGGTTTTTATTATTCCAACCAAATTTCAAAATTAGGACATTACATTTTTATATGGAAAATGGTAAGTGGAATAGATTGTAGAAGGACAGCATTTTTTTAAAAATGTACATGTCAGTTTGAAAGGTAATAAAGTTTCTTGGGTCTTTAGTGGTAGCAATCTCCAAATATTTAAAGTGTCAGCAATTTGGCAGTAGACTTTCACTTAGGAGACTGGATTAGGGTGAATCAGCGTAAAAGATTGGGGATTTTGACCAGTTCTCAGACAAACCTAAATAGTACTCTAATGCCCCGTACACACGGTCGGATTTTCCGATGGAAAATGTCCGATCGGAGCGTGTTGTCGGAAATTCCGACCGTGTGTGGACTCCATCGGACATTTTCCATCGGATTTTCCGACACACAAAGTTTGAGAGCAGGATATAAAATTTTCCGACAACAAAATCCGTTGTCGGAATTTCAGATCGTGTGTACACAAATCCGACAGACAAAGTGCCACGCATGCTCAGAATAAATAAAGAGATGAAAGCTATTGGCCACTGCCCCGTTTATAGTCCCGACGTACGTGTTTTACGTCACTGCATTTAGAACGATCGGATTTTCCGACAACTTTGCGTGACCGTGTGTATGCAAGACAAGTTTGAGCCAATATCCGTTGTAAAAAATCCTAGGATTTTGTTGTCGGAATGTCCGAACAAAGTCCGACCGTGTGTACGGGGCATTAGTCCGTACTAGTCTCTTCTCCAATGAGGCCTGCAGTAATTTGCCCATATTAGATACAGAGGCATATTGTCAGCATAAAGGCTAACATTTTCTTTCAGGTCTGCTATTGTAAAAACCTCAAAATGTGGATTTTCACAGAGTGTAAAGCCATTGGTTCAGTATAACAGAGACAGGGACAACCCTGCTTGGCACCTTGAGTTAAGAGAAAAGGATCCCAACTATTGGCTGCCACTCTAGCTCTGGGTGTAGTGTATAGTGGGACAATCCAGACTCTAATCAGTCCTAGCTCTTACACAAGTTTAGCAATGGAATGGAGGAAGAGAACAAGGCTTAGCACATGGTTGGACAGAATACCTATCTTTACTCCAGTGGCACACATTATTAAAATCATAAATGCACAGTGCAGGTGACTGGAAGTGAACTGCAAGGCAATTGGCATTATAATAAATCGTTTCAGCCAAATATGGAGGATCAATGTAGTCATGGTTTGGTCCAATGACCACAGAACAGGAAAAATAGATGACTGAAATGTCAGGTTAAAACCATAACAACATTAGATCCATGAACAGGGGTCCTGTTTAAAGTGGTATAATCATGATCACTAGTAACATAGTGTGAGCCTATACTCAGAGGTAACAAATAGTAATCTGTATAGTATGCTACAGTGGTAGAAATTACCAGGCATAACAAGGATGAAAATGTAACAGAAATCTTCACACAAACAAGGTCTATCCAAAGTGGATGTGGAAGGAATAAAGCAAAGGAGGAATATTGACTGGTGTCCTTGGAGCATAGTTGCCAACATTGCAAAAAAAATATGTGGGACACTTCTTTAGCTGTAGGCGGAGCCGTGTAATTAGGGGGCGGGGCATGCATTTGTAGGCGTGGCTTAGCAATAAAAACTAAAACTGTGGCGCGCAAAGCGCGTCGAAAAATGGGTGTGGATTATGTGAAATAGTGGGCGTGGCTTAAATGGGCATGGCTCAAAGGGAGTGTGGTTAGAGTCTGAGATGAATAAGGGATGGAAAGGGAAAGGGGGAGAGAGGAATGAAGGGACAGCAGCCCCAGATCTTACACAACAATAGAAATATGTGTATTCCAGAAACTTTAACATTTAGCAGATAAAGATACTCCAAACACCTGGTGTTAGCGCTTCAATCATCCCAGCACCATGATTGTTATGGTGTCAGGATGATTGAAGCGCATTATTTCTATTATTACATTGTAATATAAAATTAAATCATTCAACTCACCATAATGCCGAATCAGTGGGATCCCTGAGCGTCACCTGCCACGTCACCTGCCACCAGCAGAGTCCATCCTTGCATCAGGTGCCACCAGCAGAGTCCGTCCTTGCATCAGGTGTCCCCAGCAGAGTCTGCCCTTGCATCAGGTGTCCCCAGCAGAGTCTGTCCTTGTATCAGGTGCCCCCAGCAGAGTCCGTCCTTGCATCAGGTGCCCCCAGCAGAGTCAGTATAGACCCCTTCAGTGCAGACCCCCCTCCATCAGTGCAGACCCCCTCAGTGCAGACCCCCCCTCAGTGCAGACCCCCTCAGTGCAGACCCCCCTCCATCAGTGCAGACCCCTTCAGTGCAGACCCCCTCCATCAATGCAGACCCCCTCAGAGCAGACCCCCCTCCATCAGTGCAGACCCCCTCAGAGCAGACCCCCCTCCATCAGTGCAGAGTCTGTCCTTGCATCAGGTGTCCCCAGCAGAGTCTGTCTTTGTATCAGGTGCCCCCAGCAGAGTCCGTCCTTGCATCAGGTGCCCCCAGCAGAGTCAGTATAGACCCCCTCAGTGCAGACCCCCCTCCATCAGTGCAGACCCCCTCAGTGCAGACCCCCCTCAGTGCAGACCCCCTCAGTGCAGACCCCTCTCCATCAGTGCAGACCCCCTCAGTGCAGACCCCCCTCCATCAGTGTAGACCCCCTCCATCAATGCAGACCCCCTCAGAGCAGACCCCCCTCCATCAGTGCAGACCCCCTCAGTGCAGACCCCCCTCCATCAATGCAGACCCCCTCAGTGCACACCCCCCTCCATCAGTGCAGACCCCCTCAGAGCAGACCCCCCTACATCAGTGCAGACCCCCTCCATCAGTGCAGGCCCCCTCAGAGCAGACCCCCTCCATCAGTGCAGACCCCCTCAGAGCAGACCCCCCTCCATCAGTGCAGACCCCCTCAGTGCAGACCCCCTCCATTAGTGCAGGTCCCCTCAGAGCAGACCCCCTTCCATCAGTGCAGACCCCCTCAGGGCAGACCCCCCTCCATCAGTGCAGACCCCCCTCCATCAGTGCAGACCCCCTCAGAGCAGACCCCCCTTCATCAGTGCAGACCCCCTCAGAGCAGACCCCCTCAGAGCAGACCCCCCTTCCATCAGTGCAGACCCCCTCAGAGCAGACCCCCCTCCATCAGTGCAGAATCCCTCAGCAGACCCCCCTCCATCAGTGCAGACCCCCTCAGAGCAGACCCCTCCATCAGTGCAGACCCCCCTCCATCAGTGCAGACCCCCTCAGCAGACCCCCCTCCATCATTGCAGACCCCCTCAGAGCAGACCCCCCTCCATCAGTGCAGACCCCCTCAGAGCAGACCCCCCTCCATCAGTGCAGACCCCCTCAGAGCAGACCCCCCTCCATCAGTGCAGACCCCCCTCCATCAGTGCAGACCCCCTCCATCAGTACAGACCCCTCAGAGCAGACCCACCTCCATCAGTGCAGACCCCCTCAGAGCAGACCCCCCTCTATCAGTGCAGACCCCCTCAGAGCAGACCCCCTCAATCAGTGCAGATGCCCTCAGCAGACCCCCCTCCATCAGTGCAGACCCCCTCAGAGCAGACCCCTCTCAGTGCAGACCCCCTCAGCAGACCTCCCTCCATCAGTGCAGACCCCCTCCATCAGTGCAGACCCCCTCAGAGCAGACCCCCCTCCATCAGTGCAGACCCCCTCAGAGCAGACCCCCCTCTATCAGTGCAGACCCCCTCAGAGCAGACCCCCCTCAGTGCAGACCCCCTCAGCAGACCCCCTTCAGTGCAGACCCCCTCAGCAGACCCCCTCCATCAGTGCAGACGCTCTCAGCAGACCCCCCTCCATCAGTGCAGACCCTCCCTTCCCATAACGCCCCACAGGCCCCAGCAGTGAGGACATACAGCGGCCGCCGGCGCCGTGTGTTCAGTGGAGAGGGGAGGGGCCGATCTGTGCAAGAGGAGAAGTTGATTCATTGGCTGCACGGATCGAGCCCCCTTCCTCTCTCCACTGAACACAAGGGGGAGCGATTTAGCGGCGGCGGCGGCACTGGCGGCCATTTTCCAGAAGCTAGCTTCCAAAAAATGTAAATTGCAAACATTCCCAATTTTCCCTGGGCAAATCCTAACTCGGGACAGCCTCCGATCGAGACGAGGGTCCCAAAATCGGGATTGTCCCGGCAAAATCGGGAATGTTGGCAACTATGTTGGAGATGGCAGCCTGCTCATTTAGGGGAAAAAACCGGAGATATTGCTGCACCCAGGCAAGGGTATGTTGAGAAGCAAAAGGGAGGGTCAGGGGTTTACTAATACAAAGAGAATTGATAGAATGTAGTACTAGGATCACAACTCACAGACATTTTGTGATGTAGTATCAATGCATCCCTCAATACAGCTGTGCGCATTCTCAGGTGTCTGAATGAAGTTTACAGGTTCCTATTGTGTTCAACAACGTCCCTCATATGCAGGCATACATTTGGGGTGCTTTATGTTTTTGTATATTTTTGAAGGTGGGGATATTTAGGTTATAGACAGTTCATAGTAAAATATCATTGCTAGGTGGATGACATACTTTTTTAATTGGACGGTACCGAATAAAGTCTGGAACAAGTTGTCCAGTGCCTCAACAGAAATACATTTAACCTGAATCCTATATTAGAATACACAATGGTATACTATTATATTCTTGGGTATAATGATAACACCTACAATGGATGGGGAAATTGTCTGTAAGATTTCCTTTAAACCAATAATACAATGCGAACACAATGATATCAATGATATCATCATCATCATGTTAAATACCTTGTAAATCATAACAATCCTCTTGTGCTTTGGTTTTCAATTAGGGCTTATTTCTCATGGGTTTCTAAAACACTGCTTTTATATATACAGCATATAGTTTTGTATGCTTCTAAATGCAGCACTATAGGAATCAATGGGGACCCTACACACTGCTGTGACTACAAAAGAAATTGTTCTCTGCATTTAGCAGCATACTAAAAAAGAAAAAAATAGAGGTTAGTCTCTGGGCAAGAATTTTTGCGTACAGTTTAACATCTGTATTCAAAAGAGATATCGGCCTGTAGTTAGTTGGTGATGTAGGGTCTTTCCCTGCTTTGGGTATGGTAACTATATATGCCTGTAGCATCTCAGAAGGGAATGAGGCAGAGGTCATCGCAGCCGCGAACACTGAGGAAAGGGATGGGGTGAGGGTTTTCATGAAGCATTTATAGTAGTCGTTTGTTAGTCCATTGGGGCCTGGGGATTTCCCCAAAGGAAGGGACTTAATAGCTTTGTTGATTTTGTGGGGCGTTATAGGAGCATTATACGTTTGGAGTTGAGTAGTAGTAAGAGTAGGTAGATGAAGGGAAGTGAGAAATGATTCGATATCCGGGCCTCGTGGTTGGGGGGTGTCAGGGTCATCTTTCAGGTTATAAAGGGAACTATAATAGGAGGCGAAGGCATCAGCAATTCTCTTTGGGTTAAAAATTTTATTCTTGGAGGTTGTGTCTAACAGATATTCTATTTTCGATTGGAGTTTTTTGGCTTTGAAACGATTTGCTAGGAATTTACCTGCTTTGTTCCCAGAGGAATACTGCGTTAGTCTAAGGGCTCTAATGTATTTATCGTGCTGTTCTTTAAGTAAAGATCATAGATCTGTATGTAGTTTGTATAGAGTCGCACATGTAGATTGGGATGGGTTCTTTTTGTTAGTGGACCCAAGGATCCAAATTTCTTCCAGTAATTTTTCAAGCTGCGACGACCTCTGCCTCTTAATACGAGAGCATAAATGTATTAAAATACCCCTAATGAAGGCCTTATGAGCACACCATACAGTAAAGGGATTTGATACAGTGTCCAAGTTCATCTGAAAATATTCCCGAAGTTGCTTAGAGATGATACTAGTGTTTTGGGGTGAACTGAGAACCTGGGAGTTGGCTCTCCAAATGTAAGCAGGGTTTGGTGTGTGCCCCTCCACTATAGATATAGACACAGGGGCATGGTCTGACCATGAAATGTCATGTATAGTGGAAGAGGACACAGCTTGCAACAGTACCTTATCTACTAATATCATATCGATTCTTGAATATGAGTTATGGGGTAAAGAATGAAAAGTGTAGTCCCACTTTTCTGCATGCTGACACCTCCAAGTGTCGTACACATCTTCTCTGTGGAATATCGGTTGGAGGGCTAGAAGAAGTTTTAGAAGATAGATCCAGATGAGGATTCACATTGAGATTAAAATCTCTGCAGATTACCAGGGATCCGCATATAACTTTTGAGAGTTTGCGAAACAATTTGTGGGTGAAGCGGATTTGATGTGACTTGGGTGCATAAACGTTCACTACAGTGAATGGTCTGTTATTTATGTCCATCTGAGGATCAGGTATCTGCCTTCTAGGTCACATATGGATTCATGTAGGGGGAAAGCTACTGTGTTTTTGATTACGATGAGAACTCCCTTCTTTTTCTGGGGAGCAGAGGCAGCAAACATATGAGGAAATTGCTTGTGGTGAAAAGAAGATGGTACTGAGGATTGGAAGTGTGTCTCCTGAACACATATAAGGTCGCATCCCAACCTAAGAAACTCACTCCATAGAAATGCTCGCTTAGCAGGGTGGTTAAGGCCCTGTACATTAAGGGAAGATATTTCAAGGGTCATCAAGGTATGACAGTTGCAAGCATTTGTTACCTTTGGTTGGTAGAGCATTGGTGGCGAGTTGAAGATGTAGCAGATTTAGGTGTGCAGGTTCGAGGCCAGGAGTTGGTAGGTCTTCAGGTGGGGTGCTGGAGAGGAGTCGTAGTTGCTGGTAGACATTGGACCAACAGGATGTGGAAGGAGAAGAATTCGGAGTCAGGGAGAAACGAAAAAAAAAAACATATAGCAGTCAATAAAAAACAGAAGTGATTCCAACTGGAATCCAATTGCAGCAATGCTGTACATTGCTTGTGGAGGGAAAATCATGGCTATAGGGCCAAGGAACCGGGGAGGTCAGAAAAGGTAGTTGTTGCCAAACTGGAAGTTAAAGGCGATCATGCTGTTTGAGATTTTAGCTTGCGTTTGTGGGATACCACCTGCCATTCCTCATGATTGTTCATTTCTTTGGGGGGTGAACTGCATAGATTTTCCTGTTCTGGGAGAATGTCCCATGAGCAGAGTAATGCAAGACCGTCAGTAAGCGTTGTGATCACTGAGGTGGTATCATTGTAGGTAATGGTAAGTTTTACAGGGTAACCCCAGCGGTAGGTGATATTATGGTTACGCAGTGCTTTTGTAATTGTTAAAAGCGGTTTCCTCTTTTGCAGCATAAATTGAGAAAGATCCGCATAAATTTAGGAGTGAATCGAATTGTTGAGATATTTTGTTTTGCGGAAGTTGGACATGAACTGGTCCTTCACGTGATAGAAGTGTACTCTTATGATTACAGGGATGTCATCAGGAAGGTATGCGGGTTTAGACAGGCGGCGGATCCTGTCAATGATTATTTCAGATACTGGGATGGATGGCAGGACAGCTTGAATTAGATCGTAGGCACACTGGTTTAATTGAGCATTTAAGACGGACTCGGGCACGCCTCTAAGCTTCACATTGTTCAGCCTCAAGCGGTCTTCCAAATCTGCGATTTTGGATTTGAGCTTGTCCATCTCATCCTCCTGCTCATTATGTGCATCAATCAGAGTGTTATGAGAGGCTGCAAATTCACCCATCTTGTGCTCAATGTAATCCACTCTCCCTCCCAGTTCCTGCACTTCTGATTTAAAGTTGGACACACATTCCATAAGATCAGCAAGTAAGGAAGCTCGCAGGGACACTAGCATGTCCTTTAATGTAGACTCTGATACAGGCTGGTTAGTTGCTGGGAAGGAGTTAAAAGTGTCAGCTAAGTCCCTTGTTGTATTGAAGGAGTTGCAGCTATGGCTTACCTCAATTGGAGAGGAGTCAGCAGACAGCCGTGGCTTGTGATCGTAGTTGCGATGCCTTGGAAGCCCCAGGCCCTTATCACAAAAAAATGGCCTTATCATCGTAACTCTTTCGGAGGTCAAGTGATTAAATGAATGGGATTGAAGAACAACAGCAAAACCCTTTGAGGCTGGGTTTCACCGCATCCAATTCGCATAGTGGGAGAATATGACCGGCTCTCTATGGAGCCGATTCACAGGTCTCTGGGGTGGCTGCAGCGCGCACTGCACAGAAATGCTGTGCGTCTTTGCCTTCATTTCAGGGCCGAATTCAGGCAAAGATTCTGCCCTGATTCGCCCCTGAAAAGGAGAACAGGGATGGACAGCGTTGCTGTGCGATCCGCGGCCGGTTTAGGTGTGAACCGAGCCTAAAGGAGAAGTCCAGCCTGGGCTTGTTTGGCTGGGCTTCTCCTATGGGTCACAGGAGTGCAATTCGTTTTGCGCTCCTGTTACCCGGTTTCAGCAGAGAGTGATCTGAAGTCCGCTCTCTGCTGACGTCACTGGAATCAGTCCAAGCACCGCAACAATAAAGTTTGGATCTGCCAGGTGCCTGGACTGATGCCTGTCTCAGCCTCTCAGCAAGCCGTTGAGAGACTGATATGGCCACTCTCCGCCCCTCCACAGCTCAGCGCTCCAATGAGCGTGGAAGAGCAGGGAAGTGAGCTGCTGACTGACAGGTAACAACTCTCCGCTCGGAGAGCTGAGAGAACTGAGCCATCGGTGGTGTTTGGTGGCTCGGTTATGAGTGCAGAGGTGCCGGGTGACCTAGGTAAGTATAATGGGTAAATAAAAAAAAAACATACTTCTCTTTTAACTGAAAAAAGGTGGGGAGTGAAAAAGTTTCAT
Organism: Aquarana catesbeiana; assembly: GCF_042186555.1. Lineage (NCBI taxonomy): Eukaryota > Metazoa > Chordata > Amphibia > Anura > Ranidae > Aquarana > Aquarana catesbeiana. The sequence goes on along the minus strand of NC_133324.1, from coordinate 784,152,799 downwards.
CAGCTTGACAACCCAGGAGAAGCAGGGGGATGGCATCAGGATTTACTGAATGTTACATAGTTACATAGTTGGTAAGGTTGAATAAAGACAATACACCATCCAGTTCAACCTGTGTTGGTGTGTGTTTGTATAGATAATCATTTCCCATATCCCTGGATTTTGTGTTTGCTAAGATGCACATCAAAGAGTCTTTTAAAACTATCAATACTTCCTGTTAACACCACCACTTGTGGAAGAGAGTTCCACATCCTTACTGCCCTGACAGTGAAAAAAACCCTACGCAGCTTAAGGTTAAACCATTTCTCCTCCAATCTCATTGCGTGGCCTTGTGTCCTCTTATGCCGCGTACACACGACCGTTTTTTTCTGTCGGAATGAACTCTGAAGGTTTTCCTGACGGAGTTCCGACGGAGTTCCGCTGAAACTGTCTTGCGATGTCCCCCCGCGCTGTCTGCGGGCTCCGTCCTCTGCCCGAAGCCTCTCTGTGCCAGGCTCCGTTCCCTGCAAGCGTCGCAATGCGCGGGGGTGGGGCCTGGCGGCAAATTTAAAAAATGTAAAAATCATAACACATACAGTACTGTAATCTGTAAGATTACAGTACTGTATGAAATCATTTCACTTCCCTTTTGTCCCAAGTGCTTTGGCCCATGCCCTGCATGCAGTTTTATATTACATATACTGTTCTTTCTGCCTGAAAACTGGAGATTGTCCATAGCAACCAAAAAGTGTCCCTTTACGTCAAAAGTGGCTTTAGACCAGCTAGAAAACAGCGATAGTAAATTAGAACACTTGCAGAATTTAGCGATAGTGAATCATGTGGAAATTTATTTTATTATTATTATATATATTTTTTTTTAATTATTTATATTTATTATATTATAATTTATGATTTTGTGTTTCAGAATTCATCATACCCAGGATATCTATTAGACTCTTGGTGGACAGATCTAAGTGTGTTATTGCTAAGAATTACAGACCTACAATATAAAATGCCAAATTTCTATGCAAAATAATTGTACCGCTTTGAGACAAAAATCTGAAATAATCATACCACCAGGGAGGTTAATGCATGCTAATATTCTGCTGGCTTTGCATGCCGCAACTTGACAATGCATGCTATTGCTCAGTCTGTCATCTACTAGGATGCCCAGATCCTTCTCCCTCCATCCTGGAATCCCCAGATCTTCTCCCCCTAATAAGTAACTTGTGTTTATATTTTTAACCCCCAAGTGCATTAGATTACATGTTTCGATATTAAACCTCATTTGCCATCTAGTTGCCTCGAGGTCACCCCGAGCTAGTGCAAGGTTACCCCAAGTTAGTGCAAGGTCACCCCAAGTTAGTATAAAAATGTATCTCAGTACTCCAGTACTTCAAGTACTCAAATTACTATAGGTATCACTCCCAATACTTAAAGTCACTACATGTGTTATTCCCTGTACACCTAGTTACTTCAGGTATTACTCCCAGGAATTACTCCAGATAACACTGGAGTAAGGAAAGGGATGGTCGGCATTCAGGATGACATCCAAAATAGTATTTCTTTATTAAGTAAACAGGTACAAAGCTGTAAAACACCCTACACATTTCAGACGTTAGTCCTTAGTCATGGCTGATAAAAAACAAAATAAGTAACACTTAAATAATATATAAAAAGGTCACATGATTAACCAACACAGGTGAATTAAAAATGCAAAAGGGAAAACCAAACATGATGTGCAATGGAACACATCACAGAAGATAGATGTATGAAAAAACAGGCATATAAATAGTGACCCACAATAGCATGCATAGTTTATATTATTCCAAAATGGAACATCATAAAAATAGTGGGTGCTTCATAAAGATGATTTTGCCTAGATGCTAAATTAATAAGAATAATTTAAAAAACACATCACAAGAAAAAAAAAAAAACACTCCCAGTACTCACTACAGGTAGTACTCACAGGTATTACGCCCAGTACTCCAAGTTACTACAGGTAACACTCCCAGTACTCCAAGTTACTACAGGTATTGTTCCCAGTACTCCAAGTTACTACAGGTATTGCTCCCAGGTACCACAGGAATTACTCCCAGTATATACAGCTTGTCAACCACTTCTTCTGTCAGTGTGCCCCCACCACTTCTTTCCCCCGCCGGGTGTTCCTCAGTCCCTATCCCCCGTAGCTCCCTGGCTCCTGCTACTCCACCGGTCATCGTCTTTGTCTCCGCCCCCTGCCTCATCGGTTCCCGCGCTGCTCCTGCTGCCTGTCAGCCAAGCCATGGTCCTCTAGCCGTGGCCAGTGCCTCCCCGTTTTTCTGGTCCCCAGTGACTCCAGCAGCTTGTCCCCAGCTTGCAGCTCCTCCTCTTAACAGTCTTGCATTCAACTTCCATGTTAAAGGATGCAAACACAACCATCAGCTAGAGCAGTGGTTCCCAACCTTTTTTTCACTTTGCCTTTGATTTTTACCCCTTTGCAGCCCATTTCCATAAACCATACCTCTCTCTAGGGGGTGGAGCAGAGAGTATAATAGGGTGTGTGGCTAATTGCAGTGCACTATGCCCACTGTGCCAAATGGTGTGTGTGGCCAAAATGCACAGTGAGAGGAGCTAAAGGAAGATGGTTAACCAAACCTAAGCCTAACCTGCTCTGGATCAAGAGTGTGCAGGGGTCAGGAGTGTGTAATACACAGAACACAGGGGTCATGAGTTAATAAAGCACAATGCCTAGGATCATAAATCTGTAACACACATCTTCTCTTAAATTTAAACAAACAGGGCATTCCTTTTTCACTGACAGCTCCACTGACCAGCTACATTTGATCTACAGCCCAACGATGTACACAGCGTTTTCTCACCTATTCATGTGACCAGAGCCATTACCACCTGAGGAACACATAATTTAATTTCAGCACACATTCATCTGTTTTAGGTATGGTTCTGGATGTGTTACTTGCTCTGCACTGTCATTGTGCTTCTGTTGGGAACTGCTTTAACCAGTCCATCCCCAATACAGTTGGCCAGACTGTGATAACAGCTGAAGCTGTCAAGGGAGCCCAGTACAGGTGACAAGAGTATTCTCCTCTTCACTGAGTAATGTGGTTGTTCCACAGAGAGGAAGTGCACAGTGTGGGCACATCTTTCAGGGCCGAACAACAGATAGCCCCATCTAGGCTGCACAGTGTCATGTTTTCCATTGTACAGGTGAGCTGAAAAAATGGCATCATTGGTTGCCAGATAGCTTGGATAAGGTGGGGCTAAAACACTAATGGCTATTGTTGCTGTGGGCAGATCCAATGGTAACTGCCATGCTACTGCCATTACTGGATTTTTTCCCCTTAAAAGTGGAACTTGAGCCTGGGCGTATGCATACCCTAGGTTGGAAACCACTGAGCTAGAGTACATGACTCTTCAATAGTAAAAGTGAGAAATGTTGGCACATATCCAAGTGTTCTTAGGAAGGTCATTTTTTTATGTCTGTTTTGATATGCTATGGTCGGGACTCGTGTCAGGACCTGTGTCACCTGCTAGTGGCACTGTCGTTCCCGGAGCTGAAGGGTGAAGTTCCGGTGGCCACCAGCGGGTGTCTCCCAGCAGCCAACTTATCCTAGTAATTAGGCTGCACCCGATACTGCCTGCTGGGAGGGTATTTAATCCCTTCCTTGATGAAGATTAGTGCTTCAGTGTTCTACTTGTGAGCCGTGTCCCTGCCTGATCCTGTCCCTTGCATCCTGTGACCTGCTTCCAGTACCCTGTACCCTGCATCCAGTATCCTGTTCCCTGTGTCCAGGACCCTGTATCCTGCTGTGCTCACCTTGTTTCCTGTCCCACTCCTGATTCTGCCCTGTTCATGTGAGTTCCCTCTATTTTGTACATAGTGTTTGCAGTTAGGTTGTTGTTCTTGGTTTGCTGCATCAAATTCATCTTTCACTTTGGAAGGGTGTTATTTATGTTAATAAATGTAATTTAATCACACTTGGTCTGGTTCCTGATTCCTTGAGGTTTATCCCACTGATCTGGTCATCCCTACTGGATACCTGCATTTGGTTTCCCTTACAGCTATGCTGTGGTAAATGATTTGTTATTGTCAATTTTTTTTTCTGGGAGCAGAGTAGGCCTGTTCAGTGGGAGGAACTGCAATATGCCAAAGTACTCTCCTTAGGCATACATGTGATATAATTACATTTTTCAGAAAATAAAAATACACAGAGTGCAGGATTTTTAGGTGGAGAATAAAAATTTTCCCTATAATCCTCCCAAAATAGCACAAAGAATTAAATCCATCCTGAAAAAATGCCACGTACAAACAATTGGAATTTCCGACAACAAAACCGTGGATTTTTGAAGGATGTTGGCTCAAACTTGTCTTGCATACACACAGTTACACAAATGAGCCGAGAAAAAGTTCAATAGCCAGTGTGGCTCCTTCTGCTTGATTCCGAGCACGCGTGAGCTTTTGTGCGATGGACTTGTGTACACACGATCGGACTTTCCGACAACAAGTGAAGTTGTCGGAAAATTTGAGAACCTGCTCTCAAACATTTGTGTGCAGAAATTCCGACAGCAAATGTTCGATGGAGCATACACACGGTGGGACTTTCCGACAACAAGCTCACATCAAACATTTCCCGTCGGAAATTCCGATCGTGTGTACGTGGCATAAGGCTTGCAAACTATGCTAAGAAGAAAACACATAAAAGCTGAAACCCCTGAAATCTGGACACCAACATCTTTACTCAGCCTAAAAAGTAAAACAAATTACTTGTACATATTTTTGCCTTAAACATTTAATTGATAATCTGTATTACATTTTTACTTTTCGAATAACAAACTACTAATGCCTTCAGCTTGTGTTTGTCTTTTCTGCACTATGGCATTTAAGATAGATAAATTATTAAGCAGCATATCAATGGATTCTGCATAATCAATAATACTTAAAATTCTATCCGCATACCAGATGCAGAAAGAAAGCTGTTTGCTTGGAAGTGAAATCCTATTTAGGAACAACACCAAAGCCATTTATGTTTGTAAACAGTTTATTTTTGCCTTAACATTACATGTAACCTCTAAGATTATAAGTGCAGACTAGATGGTTTGCAAAGATTTAAACTAATTATTTTCAGAGTTTTGGTCACATTCACTCCTTTTTAATGAACCCATAGATATTTATTATTTTTAAATCAGAGAGTTTAAAGCCTAATTGAGGCAGTGGCAGCCTGTCCATTAGGGGCACCGAAGCTTCGCCCCCTCTATAAACGGCCGCCGCCCCCATGCTCTATCCACGGCCGCTATTTTGACAGGACACCGCCACCCCCTATTCATGCGTCTGGCCCCTTTCAGGAGGCCAGGCTCCTAAATTTAAGTGGCAGGGGTGTTTTTTTGAAGCACCTGATTAGAGCCAGAAGCTCTAATAGGCTTTAAAATAGGGTGAGCTCATGATGCAGAGTATTGTGCCAGGAGCCCACCCAGGTGTTACAACAGCAAATGAATATTCGCTATTGAAACACTGATCCTCAATCCGGCTAATCAGAAGCAGGTCTGAGACCCGTTTTACGACTGTCCGAAAAGAGAAGAGTCCCAACTGGTCACCGAGGAGGAGGGAGGAAACAGAAGCCGTCGTGATGCCCGTGGAGAGCAGGGGAGGGGAAAGCCGCCACCACACAAGGGAAGCCACCAGTGAAGCCCAGGAGAAGCGCTGCCCACCATAGATGGGGTAAGTGCACGAGACCCACCCGACCACCAACCGATCACTGTTGTTTTACTGTTTGCCGCCCCCCCCAAAAAGAATTACCACCGGCCGCCACTGGATTGAAGTCTAACATCTCTTATCTCTTTACTCCTGCACATTCTGATTTGTGACTGATTTTAACTTAAAATTTCTTCAACACACTGTTTTCCTCCAATAAAAATGCTGCTTCCTGTGCTCACAATCCAGTGCTCTGTGCCTACATAGCCAAGTAACAGCCACATCCCTCATCACAAGTGTTCTTCCAGAAAATTGTCCTGCTAAAGGGAAAAAGCAGAGACCAGTTTTGTACTAAGAGGTCAATCTAAAGCCTCATACACACGATAGGACTTTGTACAAACTTTCCCATGGATTTTTGTACAAAGGGCATTGGCCTTAAACTAATTAAGCATACACACGGCAGGACTTTTTCATCCAACTTTCACCAAATCATGTGGTTTTTCAACTCTTTAGTGTCACCCTTTGGTCAACTTCTGTATCGGCGAGATTTAAAACCTGCGAGCCCCGTCGCAGGAGCCAGCGCCTAGCTGGCTCGCTCATCAGGAAAGGAAAAATGTGTTTTTTCCTTTCGCAATGAGTGACAAGCATTGCCAACAGGTGTTTGGTATGAATCATGAGAGGGAACTCCACGCCAAATTTTTTCTGTGAGCTCATTTCCTGGATGATATACCTATCTTAACCTATTTATGAGAGCAATTTGGACAAACTATCAATTAGAGAAATGCCTGAGTAGAAGAGAATTTTCTAATCACCACATGGACCTTTTGTCATTTTTTATTTCACATATCTTTCGACTTATGTATTAATTATTATACGAATAATATTTTTATCTATCACGTTTTGTACTTTTTAATTTTTTACAATTTGATTACTGTAGCGCGGAATCATTATAGATTTATTGATGGATTTTAAGATTTATGATTTTAAGGGGAACCCCCTACACCGAAAAAAATGGCGTGGGGGTCCCCCCCAGATCCATACCAGACCCTTATCCGAGCATGCAGCCCGCCCGAACGAGCAGACCCCCCCGAACCATACCAGGCTGCATGCCCTCAACAAGGGGGGCGCCCTGCGCCCCCCCACCCCAAAGCACCTTGTCCCCATGTTGATGAGGACAAGGGCCTCTTCCTGACAACCCTGGCCGTTGGTTGTCGGGGTCTGCGGGCGGATGGCTTATCGAAATCCGGGAGCCCCCTTTAATAAGGGAGCCCCCAAATCCCGGCCCCCCACCCTATGTGAATGAGTATTAGGCTTGTACCCCTACCCATTCACCTGGGGAAAAAAGTGTCAATAAAAAAACACACTAGACAGGTTTTTAAAGTAATTTATTAGGCAGCTCCGGGGTCTTCTTCTGACTTCGGGGGTCTTCTTCTGACTTCTCCGCTCTCTCCAGCCTCTTCTCCCGATGTCCGATTCTTCTCCTGCTCTCCGGCCTCTTCTCTCGGTGTCCGGTTCTTCTCCCGCTCTCCAGTTCTTCTGCCGGGCTCCTCCACTATCTTCTGCTCTTTTGCCGCTCTTTTGCTAGCGGTGGCCCGGTCTTCTCCATCGTCTTTTTCCTTCTTCTCCTCTTCTGATGTTGACACAACGCTCTCTCCCGCTGTAATGCTGTGTGCAAGGTGCGCACGACTTATATAGGCATGGTCAATTCAATATTCCAGTCGCACACGTTCCCGGACAAATGGCAATAGAACATTAATGGGTGCTGTAACGATTACCAGTTGGGTTCTGGAAGCATCAAACAGAAGTACATCTTCACCAGCACACCATGGATCAGCAAACAAGATTGTCCAAAAAAGGTTTTTAATCGAAAACGGTCACATCACAAGGGAGGTGCAACGTTTCGGGGCCGAGCAGGACCCCTTCGTCAGGCAAGTGACTTCGTCACCCCGCCCCCTTATGACATCACAGTCCCGGGGCATGATGGGACTGTGACGTCATAAGGGGGTGGGGTCACCAGGTGACATCACTCGGTGATCACGCCCCATGCCTATATAAGTCGTTGCGCACCTCGCACACAGCATTACAGCGGGAGCGAGCATCATGTCAACATTGGAAGAAGAGAAGAAAGAACAAGACGACGGAGAAGACCGGCCCACCACTAGCAAAAGAGCAGCAAAAGAGCAGAAGATAGCGGAGGAGCCCGCCAGAAGAACCGGAGAGCGGGAGAAGAACCGAACACCGGGAGAAGAGGCCGGAGTGCGGGAGAAGAACCGGACACCGGGAGAAGAGGCCAGAGAGGGCGGCGAAGTCAGAAGAAGACCCCCAAAGTCAGAAGGAAACCCCCGAAGTCGGAAGAAGACCCCCGGAGCTGCCTAATAAATTACTTTAAAAACCTGTCTAGTGTGTTTTTTTTATTGACACTTTTTTCCTAGGTGAATGGGTAGGGGTACGATGTACCCCATACTCATTCACATAGGGTGGGGGGCCGGGATCTGGGGGCCCCCTTATTAAAGGGGGCTCCCAGATTCCGATAAGCCCTCCACCCGCAGACCCCAACAACCAACGGCCAGGGTTGTCGGGAAGAGGCCTTTGTCCTCATCAACATGGGGACAAGGTGCTTTGGGGTGGGGGGGCGCAGGGCGCCCCCCCTGCCCCAAGGCGCCCACCCCCCATCTTGATGAGGACATGGGCCAGGTAGGAGGTGCCACCAGCCTTGCAGGTGACTGCATCCAGCCAGTCTTTGCAGTTGCACTGGGTGAGACTGTAAGAGAGCAGTTGTGGAGTGATAGGGTGAGAACGCAAGAGGTGGGGCCACTTCCTCCCATCATAGCACAGGTGGTTGCTTCATGTAGCAGATGAAATGTGAGGAGGAGGAGCAGCAGCACATGCAGCAGCCCAGAAAGTATTCTAAAGGCAGCAATGTGGTCAGTGACTGATTGACCACCCTGATCACTGACTGCCCTGTTATGCCCTGCTCTGACATACCCTCACTGACTGTCCTGACATACCCCTCACTGACTGTCCTGACATACCCCTCACTGACTGTCCAGACATAACCTCACTGACTGCCTTGACATATGCCTCACTGACTGCCCTGACATATCCCTCAATGACTGCCCTGACATATCCCTCACTGACTGCCCTGACATATCCCTCACTGACTGCCCTGACATACCCCTCACTGACTGTCCTGACATATCCCTCACTGACTGCCCTGACATATCCCTCACTGACTGCCCTGACATACCCCTCACTGACTGCCCTGACATATCCCTCACTGACTGTCCTGACATATGACTCACTGACTGCCCTGACATATCCCTCACTGACTGCCCTGACATATCCCTCACTGACTGCCCTGACATACCCCTCACTGAATGACCTGACATACCCCTCACTGACTGCCCTGACATACCCCTCACTGACTGCCCTGACATATGCCTCACTGACTGCCCTGACATATGCCTCACTGACTGCCCTGACATATCCCTCACTGACCATCCTGACATATCTCTCACTGACTGTCCTGACATATCCCTCACTGACTGCCCTGATATACCCCTCACTGACTGCCCTGATATACCCCTCACTGACTGCCCTGACATACCCCTCACTGACTGCCCTGACATATAACTCACTGACTGCCCTGATATATGCCCTGTTCTGACATACCCCTCACTGACTTCCCTGACATACCCCCCACTGACATTCTGTAGTATGGAGGTCAAGTAAGAATGTAGCCACACCCCATCTAAGTCATTCCCACTATCTTGCATATTTTAAACCACGCCCACTTGCGTATCACATTATTACTTATCTTGCTTTGTGAATAACCATGCCCATAATATCTAAATGCCCTGCCCCTAATTACAGTTATACCCCGCCTACAGAGGCTTTCTCGACACACAGAAAAAAAGTGCCCTAAAAACTTTTTTCAAATGTTGGGAACAATGTGAATGTGATTGACTCTACAAATTAGAGTGGAGTATTAGTATAGGGTACAGCACAGCACAGTTTAAGGCACACAATTCACACACAAGGGTCTCGAAAGACACTAAAATCAAAGGCTATCAAAGTTAATGGTTAGGTTCTGAGAAGTTACAAAAAAGTAAAAAAAAAAGTTGTTTTATTGAGTTAATGTTATATTGTTACTATGCTTATTGTTATCCATTGTTGATTGCTTTGCAGGAACGCCAATCAGCTGCAGCACTGATCTATTTATTCTGACTGCAGCAGGGTGTTGCTCTGAGAATACATACAGTACATCAGTGTCTGCAGCACTGCAGGAGGAGATTTCTCATCCGCAGTTAGAAAAAGAATGTATATGCCCAAGCACGAGGGGCCTGGGGTAGTCAGTGGGTGGATTGCTCCTATGCTTCAGCACATATTTTTTTTAACTTTTATTGGCACTGATTTCAGTGAAAAAAAAAGTTGTTGTTTTATTGAGTTAGGCTCCATTCACACTTGTGTGACTTCAAAATCGTGTGATTTCCATTGCAAATTTACACTGAGACTGGTGACTATGTAACTTTGAATGGGTGCAGCTTGGATGTGACTCATGGTTTAGGAGTGGACGGCCATAGCATCTTTAACAACCAGTGAATAGAGCATCCTTAACAAACGATGACTCATGAATGTAAACGAAAGAATGCCGGCATTAAAAAAAGAGAAAAGAAGAAAACTGTGTGGGGATCCCCCCAATCCATAGCAGGCTCTTTGGATCTGGTGTGAATTTTAAGAGGAACACCTTGCCAAAATGGAAAAAAATGGTGTGCAGCTACAAAGCAGAGCAGCCAGTGGGTAGGAGCCTGAACTTTCTTTTTTATGCAGGTTGGCAGAGCGGCGTTCTTCATCAATGACATTTTTTTTTTAAATAAAGGACTTGTCAAAAACTGGCTTCTGTCTTTATGTACAATACTCCTTTGTTTGTGAATGAGTATGGGGGGCTGGGATCTCCATTCAGATATGAATGAATGGTGCTCATTAGAAAACATGGGGTGTGACTTGTCATGCAACCTTGATGTCCAAATTTGCATGACAAGTCTCAAGAGTGTGAATGGAGCTTCATGTTATATTGTTACAGTGTGTTATTGTTAACCATTTATGTTTACTTTGCAGGAATGCCAATCAGCTGCAGCACTGATCTGTTTATTCTGACAGCAGCAGGTTGCTGCTCTGAGAATACATATGTCAGTACCTGCAGTGCTGCAGAAGGAGATTTCTCATCTGCATTTAAAAAAAAAGTGTATGCCCAAGCATAAGGGTCCTGGGATGGTGAGTGGGCAGATCGCTCCTATGAATCGGCATTGTTTTTTTCTAACAGAGATTCTTCTTCCACATCAATTGGTGTCCAGGGGCTAACCGAAAAAAAAAGAACATAACATGTATGCCCAACATTAGAAGTGGGTGAATATAGGGCACTATATTACAATGGTGGCCATACCACACACTTTTTCTAGCAGAGATTTCTTCATCCACATCGATGGATGTGAACGGAGGAATCTGTTAGGTTCTCTTTTTCCTTTAAGCCCACAGGCTGCATGAAAAAAAAGAACAAGATGAACCCGATCATCAGGATCTTCTCCCATAATGCGCAGGGACTCAACTCCCCAGTAAAAAGATGCAAAATTATGCAACAGCTCCACACACTGCACGCAGGTGTAGCGTTGCTTCAAGAGACACACTTCCCAGCTACCTACAATCCCTCATTCCTCCACAAAAACTTCACTCAATTCTACCTAGCAAACCCGGCCAACAAGACAAGAGGGGTTGCAGTATGTTTCTCAAACAAGGTTCAATTCTCTCTTACCAAAATAGTTAAAGATCCGGATGGCCGGCACATCCTAATTACTGGTACCTTCAATGGGGAGACGTACACATTTGTGTCCTATTACGCCCCTAACACACACCAAGACAAATTTTTTGAAACTGTTCTTCAGACCCTGCAACCTCACTTTCTTGGCACAGTAGTTCTGGGGGGGAACTCTAACACACCTTTTGATCTCTCCTCAGACAAGTCCAACCCCCAGATCCAAAAAGCCAAGAGACCTCCTAAACGTAGCCTGCGGGTAGCGCAGACCATTCAATCTCGTGACTTGGTTGATATATGGAGGGAAATGAACCCCCGAACCAGGGACTACACACACTATTCCATCCCACACCGCACGCACTCCAGGATAGACCACATCTTTGTCCTATCACATACAATCCCAAGGGTGGAGGCCTCCAAAATACACGATACTTCGTTATCTGATCATTCCATGATGACCCCTACCCTCAGGGGTGGAGTCGGAGAGAGGGGGCCCTTCAAATGGCGCCTCAATGAAGCTCTGTTGAGTAATCCGGCACATTGCACACTACTAGACACAACACTAGCGGAATACTTTCAGGACAACGACACTGATTCAATCTCACCAGGCACTTTGTGGGAGGCGCATAAGGCGGTGATGAGAGGTAGACTCATCCAGCTTTCATCCCAAATTAAACGGGAAAGGAGGGCAGAAATACAACAGTTGACGGAAGACTTTCGTGCGCTCAGTAAACACCATAAAAGCAACCCCACCCCGGACAGTTTGGCTAAACTTGACTCAGCTCGAATCAGACTAAATCTTTCCCTCACTACCTCAGCTGAGAAACATCTAAGATGGACAGGGGCTCGTTTTTATTACCAAAAAGACAGGATAGGCTCTAAACTAGCAGCTAAACTGAGCCCAAAGACACGCGTCCTTGCCTACCCAAAAATTTGCACCAAGACAGGAAATTTAACCCAAAATCCAATGGGAGTCATGAACTCCTTCCACGACTTCTACTCGCACCTTTATAAGGCCCTACCTCAATCACACCCCAAGACAAGAACGGCATTTCTCCAAGATCTCAATTTGCCCCACCTAAAACGTACCCACCAAGAACTACTAGGTAAACCTTTCTCCTCAGACGAAATAGTAGACGTTATAAAATCTTTAAAATTAGCCTCAGCTCCAGGACCTGATGGCTTCTCGGTCTGTTACTATAAAAAATTCGGATTACGCCTGGCTCCCTACATGGCTCGCTTCTTTAACTCTCTCCGGGATGGAGCTCCCCTACCTAGTGATTTAAATACAGCTTTTATATCAGTTATACCCAAACCAGGGAAAGACACGAGCCAGGTGGGCAATTATCGCCCCATCTCGTTGATAAATAATGACCTCAAGATTAAGACAAAAATCTTAGCATCGAGACTGTCCGGCTTCATAGCCGGATACATACACGGGGATCAGGTGGGCTTCATCCCGGGGAGACAGGGACCAAATTCGTAGGGCAGTTGACCTGATCTCCCTCCTACAATCCCAATGGGACGGGGGGTCACATCAGAAAGGCTTCCTGTTATCATTAGATCTACAGAAGGCCTTCGACTCTGTGTCCTGGCCGTACCTATTTGATATTTTGGAACGATGGGGGTTTGGTGCTAAATTCCTTAGACTAATACACACCCTTTACTCTAACCCGACGGCACAAGTACGTCTAATGGGGCACTACTCTGAGCCCTTTGAAATTAACAGAGGAACGAGGCAGGGATGTCCTCTATCTCCCTTGATCTTCGCGATAGCGATAGAATCACTAGCCATAGCCATCAGAACAAACACTGATATAAAAGGAGTTAAATGCGGCCAAGAGGAACATAAGTGTGCCCTCTTTGCTGACGACATGCTATTGTTCCTAACGTCACCACTAATCTCCACCCCCAATGTGTTCCGACTACTTAGTGAGTTTGGGAATATTTCTGGTCTCCAAGTAAATGTAACCAAATCGATAGCCCTAAACATATCTGTACGACCACAATTAATAGACCAACTCAAACAACACTTTTCCTTCGCTTGGGCAGGAGACGCGATTCCCTATCTAGGAATCAAACTAACCAAAAGTATAGGCAGTCTCTACAATGCCAATTATCCTCATATGTTCAGCTCTCTTGAAGCAGACCTTAAAAGGTGGTCGAAGGGAGGACTATCCTGGCTCGGCAGGCTAAATGCGGTTAAGATGACATTACTGCCCCGTTTACTGTACCTCTTCCGCTCCCTCCCTATCCCTATTAAAAATCCACACTGACCAAACTGCAATCCAAGATTGTCGGCTTCATCTGGGGGGATGGGGGTCACTGGTTTGGGAAAGAGACTCTTCTCAGACTTAAAACCCAAAGCGGATTGGGACTCCCCAACCTAGGGCTTTACTATCAAGCAGCCCAACTAGCTCAGTTTTCCATCATATATTCTAGGGGCCAAAAACCTGACTGGGTCTCTATAGAAAGGCAGGCAGTCCCACGTTACACGCTCGACTATTTAATCTGGAGACCGGCAAAACACAGACCAGTTATCCTAGCACCAACATTATCTTACTCCCTGACACTCTGTGATAAGATACATACACACACAAAACTGATATCTCCCCTGAGACCACTTGCTCATCTCTTTCACAATCCAGACTTTCCCCCAGGTATGAATATATACGCCTTTCACTGGTGGTTGAACAAGGGACTTTTCAGGATAGGACATTTCCTAACATCAAATGGTCCCATAACATTAGGGCATTGTCAGAGCAAAATGGACATGCCAACATATGAAAAGTTCAGACTTTCACAGATCAGGCACTTCCTCAATAGCCTTTGGTCTGACAAGTCGAGCCCTCCCAAAGCAACTACATATGAACAATGATGTTCCAACATTGGAGCTCAAAGGGGCGGCATCTCCATCATATACGGTTCTCTGGCAGATAGGGAGGACTCCCCGACATACGCTCGATCCTGGGAAGAAGATCTCGACATTCAGCTGGACCCCGCCCAATGGTTCCAGGCCTTCCGCAGATCAACTAAAGGTATCTTAAACATCTCACTGATTGAAGCTAACATTAAAGTACTCACTAAATGGTACTATGTGCCAGCTCGGCTCTCCAAGATTTACCCAGATGCCTCCCCACTCTGTTTTAGAGACTGCGGGCATGTAGGCACGATGCTCCATATATGGTGGACCTGTCCCCGTTTAAGAAGCTTCTGGAACAAATTCCTCCATGTATTACGACAAGTTACAAAAACCCAAGTTCCTCAAGACCCCGCGTACATTCTCTTGAATAGGGATGAGCTTCGAGTGAGTTCGACTCGAACATTGGCTGTTCGCAAGTTCGCCGAACAGCGAACAATTTGGGGTGTTCGCGGCAAATTCGAATGCCGCAGAACACCCTTTAAAAGTCTATGGGAGAAATCAAAAGTGCTAATTTTAAAGGCTAATATGCAAGTTATTGTCATAAAAAGTGTTTGGGGACCCAGGTCCTGCCCCAGGGGACATGGATCAATGCAAAAAAAAGTTTTAAAAACGGCCGTTTTTTCAGGAGCAGTGATTTTAATAATGCTTAAAGTCAAACAATAAGTGTAATATTCCTTTAAATTTCGTCTGACAGCAAAATGACATTTTGAAGGAAAAAACTCATTTAAAACTACCCGCGGCTATTGCATTGCCGACAATACACATAGAAGTTCATTGATAAAAACGGCATGGGAATTCCCCAAAGGGGAACCCCGAACCAAAATTAAAAAAAAAAATGACGTGGGAGTCCCCCTAAATTCCATACCAGGCCCTTCAGGTCTGATATGGATATTAAGGGGAACCCCGGACAAAATTTTAAAAAAAAAATGACGTGGGGTTCCCCCTAAATTCCATACCAGACCCTTCAGGTCTGGTATGGATTTTAAGGGGAACCCCGCGCCAAAAAAAAAAAAAAAACGGCGTGGGGCCCCCCCAAAAATCCATACCAAACCCTTATCCGAGCACGCAACCTGGCAGGCCGCAGGAAAAGAGGGGGGGACGAGAGTGCGGCCCCCCCCCTCCTGAACCGTACCAGGCCACATGCCCTCAACATTGGGAGGGTGCTTTGGGGTAGCCCCCCAAAACACCTTGTCCCCATGTTGATGAGGACAAGGGCCTCATCCCCACAACCCTGGCCGGTGGTTGTGGGGGTCTGCGGGCGGGGGGCTTATCGGAATCTGGAAGCCCCCTTTAACAAGGGGACCCCCAGATCCCTGCCCCCCCCTGTGTGAAATGGTAAGGGGGTACAAAAGTACCCCTACCATTTCACTAAAAAACTGTCAAAAATGTTAAAAATGACAAGAGACAGTTTTTGACAATTCCTTTATTTAAATACTTCTTCTTTCTTCTATCTTCCTTCATCTTCTGGTTCTTCTGGTTCTTCTGGCTCTTCTGGTTCTTCCTCCGGCGTTCTCGTCCAGCATCTCCTCCGCGGCATCTTCTATCTTCTTCTCCTCGGGCCGCTCCGCACCCATGGAATGGGGGGAGGCTCCCGCTCTTTTCTTCTTCTTCATCTTCTTCTCTTCTTCTTTTCTTCTCTTCTTCATTTTCTTCTCCGGGCCGCTCCACACCCATGCTGGCATGGAGGGAGGCTCCCGCTGTGTGACGGCGCTCCTCGTCTGACAGTTCTTAAATAACGGGGGGCGGGGCCACCCGGTGACCCCGCCCCCTCTGACGCACGGTGACTTGACGGGACTTCCCTGTGACGTCACGGGGAATGCCACAGGGAAGTCCCGTCATGTCCCGTGCGTCAGAGGGGGGCGGGGTCACCGGGTGGCCCCGCCCCCCGTTATTTAAGAACTGTCAGACAAGGAGCGCCGTCACACAGCGGGAGCCTCCCTCCATGCCAGCATGGGTGTGGAGCGGCCCGGAGAAGAAAATGAAGAAGAGAAGAAGAGAAGAAAAGAAGAAGAGAAGAAGATGAAGAGAAGAGCGGGAGCCTCCCCCCCATGCCATGGATGCGGAGCGGCCCAAGGAGAAGAAGATAGAAGACGCCGCGGAGGAGATGCTGGACGAGAACGCCGGAGGAAGAACCAGAAGAGCCAGAAGAACCAGAAGATGAAGGAAGATAGAAGAAAGAAGAAGTATTTAAATAAAGGAATTGTCAAAAACTGTCTCTTGTCATTTTTAACATTTTTGACAGTTTTTTAGTGAAATGGTAGGGGTACTTTTGTACCCCCTTACCATTTCACACGGGGGGGGCCGGGATCTGGGGGTCCCCTTGTTAAAGGGGGCTTCCAGATTCCGATAAGCCCCCCGCCCGCAGACCCCCACAACCACCGGCCAGGGTTGTGGGGATGAGGCCCTTGTCCTCATCAACATGGGGACAAGGTGTTTTGGGGGGCTACCCCAAAGCACCCTCCCAATGTTGAGGGCATGTGGCCTGGTACGGTTCAGGAGGGGGGGGCGCACTCTCGTCCCCCCCTCTTTTCCTGCGGCCTGCCAGGTTGCGTGCTCGGATAAGGGTCTGGTATGGATCTTTGGGGGGACCCCATGCCGTTTTTTTTTTTTTTTTTTGGCGCGGGGTTCCCTTTAAAATCCATACCAGACCTGAAGGGTCTGGTATGGAATTTAGGGGGAACCCCACGTCATTTTTTTTTTTAAATTTTGGCCGGGGTTCCCCTTAATATCCATACCAGACCTGAAGAGCCTGGTATGGAATTTAGGGGAACTCCCACGTCATTTTTTTTTTTTTTAATTTTGGTTCGGGGTTCCCCTTTGGGGAATTCCAATGCCGTTTTTATCAATGAACTTCTATGTGTATTGTCGGCAATGCAATAGCCGCGGGTAGTTTTAAATGAGTTTTTTCTTTCAAAATGTCATTTTGCTGTCAGACTGTTCTAAACACAGGAAACATGCGCCCCTTTACAGGCATACTATAGACACCCTCCAGGTACGAAATTTAAAGGGATATTACACTTTTATTGTTTGACTTTAAGCATTATTAAAATCACTGCTCCTGAAAAAACGGCCGTTTTTAAAACTTTTTTTTGCATTGATCCATGTCCCCTGGGGCAGGACCCAGGTCCCCAAACACTTTTTATGACAATAACTTGCATATTAGCCTTTAAAATTAGCACTTTTGATTATTCATGTTCGTGTCCCATAGACTTTAACGGTGTTCGCGTGTTCGAACGAACTTTTTTCCTGTTCGCATGTTCTGGTGCGAACCGAACAGGGGGGTGTTCGGCTCATCCCTACTCTTGAACTGCAGGGTGCACAATGCCTCTAAGAGCACTCAACAACTTATATTCTTTATGTGCTTGGGAGCTAAGATTACCTTAGCTAAAGCCTGGAAAAAAAACAGCGGTTTCGCTGCTAGCTGCCAAACGTAAAATATCCTGGATCATGACACAAGAACAGATAGTAGCGAAGCTGAGGGACACGGTCCAACGCTTTGAAAGGGTCTGAGAACCATGGGCATCCCATATCAAGATCCCGCTTTACCTGGGTCACCTACATACATGAAGGAATTTCCAGCAAGACCACTTCCCTCTCCCACTTCCCTCCTTCTTTTCTTTCCTATTACTCTCCCCCACTTTCTCTCTTACATATCTCTCATAGTTTTTTACATCAGATTTGTTATCGGCATTTCGTGGGCTTTACACCTCGATCGTCATAGAGCAATTTGTCACTCATAGTTTGTCCTTATAACTAGGCTCTAGATTGTGATTGAACTACCCCAACTCGTATAGCCCTCCTCACCCCATTCGGGGGAATGTTGCAATCCGGAAGTCAGCCGGGACGGCCATCCCCTGGATGGGAGGGGGGGTCGCGGGTGGGATATATCATCGGGCTGGGGCCACGGGCTCTGTCACCCCACAGTGTGCACCCATAGGGGTGGGGTGGTGGTCCCGGAGGCCCTAACACGGTGAAATCCTAACTGAGCCTTTTACACAGGGACTATTCCACACAATGGATTGGATCAATCGACCCACATACATATGCAGGGGTTATAAAGGTCTAGATGAATACATAACACCTGGATTTTGAAAATCCCTAGAAACAGGAGATGCGCATTGATTTTCTAAACCAACTACATGCCAACATGATTGTTGGGTCTACTGACTGCCTTTAAGCCCATCTCACTATATGACACAGTGTTGTTAATGTTAATTGTTTTATCTGTTTACAATGGAAAGTATTGAAAATGAGAAGATTAACGTTATATTCTCGAATTATATTTGGTAATGAATCACATATTCAGATATATACACAAATGTATACCAAATACTATTTGCTAAATATTTAACCCTTTTATGTTCATTACTCTGGGTAGGCTATGTTGGCCTACAGGAGGATACTGTATATGTATTGCTTTTGTTATTTACGTACTGAAAATCTCGATAAAAATATTGAAAAGAAAAAGAACATTAGATATATGCCCAACAAGGATCAGCGACAAACCGCATGTCGTTGGAGAGGTTATACTGAGATGATGCCTGCAGCTGTTGTGTTGTTTTTTGTTTCAGCCAGTGGTCAGCTTTCCTGCAAAAGCAATCCTAGTGGCTAAGTAGCCACTAGATTGCTTTTACAAGCAGCGGAAGAAGACATCCCCCCCCCCTGCTGCCTTCCATGGCTCTCTTGGGCTCTCCCATTCCACCAGGGAACCCGAGAATGTGGCCGGAGCTTCCACCGGCTGACCATAGAGCTGATTAGCGACTGAAACAGCTCCAAACATCTCTATTGTTTAAGAAACTGGAAGCAATGAGCATTTCATCACTTCTGGTTTCGCCAGATGTAAACAGCACCATTTTTAAATTGGAAAGCATCTGATCACACAAATCTTAAGGACAGAGGAGAGATCTGGGGTCTAATGCATTCCTCAGTAAAGAGTATCTCTCATTGCCTATTGCTATCACAGGGGACATTTACATTCTCTGTGATAACAAAAAAAGTGATAAAAAAAATTAAAGGGACAGTGTAAAAATAAATAAATAAATAAATAAAATGAAAGTTCCCCCATGCTTATGCACAAAAGCGAATGCACCGCCATTCCTGTGTCAGTATGTAAATAGTGTTTGCACCATGCATGTGAGGTATCACCGCAAACGTTAGATTGAGGGCAGTAGTTCTAACACTAGACCTCCTGTGTAAATCTAAAGTAGTAACCTACAAAACCTCACCAATGGATATTAAAAATGTACATAGTTTGTCCTCGGTGCACGGGCATGTGCAAATTTAAAACCTGACATGTTTAGTATCTATTTACTCAGCGAACATCATCTTTTATATTTTACAATTGGCTATTATATTGTGTTTTTGTGAGTTAAAATTAAAACAAATATATTTTTTCCGAAAAATTTGTATTTGAAAAATTGCAACATCTACCATTTTATTTTCTAGGGCCTCTGCTTTAAAAAAAGATATAATGTTTGAGGGTTCAAAGTAACTTTCTAATAAAATTATTGGTTTTTACATGTAAACCAAAAGTGTCAGAAAAGGCTTGGTCTTCAAGTGGTTAGAAGAGTGGGTGATGTGTGGCATAAGCTTCTAATGTTGGGTGCAAAATTCCAGCACAGTTCAAACACCCTCCAAATGACCCCTTTTTGTGAAGTAGACACCCCAAGGTATTTTCTAAGAGGCATATTGAGTCCATGGGAAAAAAAGCGGAGTGCCGATCAGTGGCATCTCCTCGCAGGGTAGAACAGAGCAGGTAATCCGGGCACTGATCATCACTGCCCTGATTACAGTAAAGCACCAGAAGTGCCACCAATCAGTGCCCATGAGTGCCATTCAATGCCCATGAGTGTCACCAATCAGTGACACAAATAAGTGCCCATCAGTGACACAAATCAGTGCCCATCAGTGACACAAATCAATGCCCATTACTGGTGCCTGTCAGTGTTGCCTTTTAGTGCCCATCAGTGCCTGCTCATCAGTGCTGCCCATCAATTCCCACCAGTGCCCATCAGTGTTGCCCATCAGTGCCCATTAATTCCGCCCATTAGTGCCCATCAGCGCCGCCCATCAGTGCTGCCTATCCATGCTGCCTATCAGTGCCCACCATTGCCGCCTATCAGTCCCCACCAATGCCACCTATCAGTGCTCAGTGCCACTTATCAGTGCTCATCAGTGCCAGATAGCAGTGCCCATCAGTGCAGCATAATAGTGCCTCCTCATCAGTGCCACCTAATCAGCGTCCATTGGTGTCACCTCATCAGTGACCATCAGTGCAGCCTATCAGTGCCCATGAGTGCCACCTCATCAGCACACATCAGTGAAGGAGAAAAATTACTTATTTACAAAATTTACTGACAGAAACTACATTTTTTTTTTATATTCGGTCTCTTTTCTTGTTAAACCCAGCAGTGATTAAATACACCCAAAAGAAAGCTCTATTTGTGTGAAGAAAATGATCAAAAATTCATTTGGGTACAGTGTTGCATGACCGTGCAATAGTCATTCAAAGTGCGACAGCGTTGAAAGTTGAAAAATGGGGTGAAAGTGCCCTGTATTGAGGTGGTTAATTAGATATTTCTCACTAGAGATGGGTGAACAGTTCGGCCCAAGCATGAGTTTGGGCTGAACATTTGCCTGTTCGGCTGTTCACTGAACAACCCAATTTGCAGGGTCTTCGCCGGGTGTAAGCTTTGGCCAATCAGGGTGCAGTGTAAGCTGGTTGTTAAGAAGTGGGGCCGGGAAGCTGGCCACTGCGTCCTTAACAACCAATGAGTCATCAGCTGTCAATGGGTTTCCCTGCTGACAGCTGAATAAAAGAAAAAAAAGTGACAGTAAAAAAAAATAATGAAAAACATTTTTTTTTTTAAACAGCGTAGGGTCGCCCCAAAAAACCATACCAGACCCTTATTCGAGCATGCAGCCCAGCAGGTCAGGATAGTGGAGGGGACGAGCAAGCGCCCCCCCTCCTCCTGAACCATACCAAGCCACGTGCCCTCAACATGGGGGGTGGGTGCTTTGGGCAGGGGGGCCTCAAAGCACCCTGTTCCCATGTTGATGGGGACAAGGGCTTCTTCCTGACAACCCTGGGCTGTGGTTGTCAGGATCTGCGAGTGGGGGGCTTATCGGAATCTGAGAGCCCCCTTTAACAAAGGGGCCCCCCTTGTGAATGGGTATAAAGTACATCGTAGCCCTACCCATTCACCAAAAAAGTGTAAAAAAGTAATAACCACAAGAAACAGCTTTTGACAAGTCCTTTATTTAAAAGATAAAAAATAGAAAAAAAGTGTCCCTCGATGTAAATCCATACTCAATCACTATGCCCGCCGGACCCGAAAAATAGAAAAAAATAAAAACGCTCTCGCCTCCTGGGAAGCCTCCCGCTGACTGCCCGCTCTGCACTTAGACATTTCTTATATAGGCAAGGGGCAGGGCCATCTGGCTATGTCACCTGGTGGCACTTCCCCTTCTGACGTCAAATGATGTTATGTGTGAGACTAAAGAAGTTACTCAATATGCACAGCCAATACCAGGGAAATGTATCATGACATGCCAAGTGCAAACCTGATTGACCTAGAGGCTAGTACTGGCTAGCTGGATTATGGTTTTACACCCTTGGTAGTGACTTTAGACCCCTCATATTATGTCAGGCACTAGGTGACCTGGGCCCCTGTTTCTCTTAAGCTCTAGGTGTACAGACTAACCCCATAGCCATCCCAGGAACCACTGAATATGCAAGACTCTGCAAAAGAGAGCATGAAGTGGTAGCATATCAGGGGAGTGATTTAAGGGGGTGCAAGGCCCACCAAGCCCACCATCTGGGCATATAGTGCAGACACGGAGGTCTGCATTGAGCACCTGAAGGTAGCATGCAAGTTGATGTGTATTTGTTTGGTTTGTCACCAGAACAGAAGGTAAAGGTAAATCTTCCAGTGGTATTTCTGTAATTGTAAAATTGGGAATCTCTCTCACTGTATATATTTAGTTTTACTCCCTGTTTATTTTTCTAGCTAAGAAGTGAAGGGCAATTGCCCAAGTGGGACAGTAATATGTTATAGGAGGTTTAATCTCTCCATATTCTATCCAAAACAAACAAAAACGTTTTAGATATACTTACACTTTAAATTTCTTTGTCTAAAAACTAAACATGGGAAAATATTTTAAAATCATCCCTTATACAGATCGTCCAAGATACTTGGATCAAAAATTGAAAACTATGTCTTCCAAACATCTCCAAAACTGGACCAGCTGTGATGAGAGTAATCTTATTATTTTTAAAGTACATAAATACATAAAAATATGTGCCTTAGCAACTAGATTTATTCAGCACCAGCCATAATGTCTGAAAAATGC
This sequence comes from Aquarana catesbeiana, assembly GCF_042186555.1. Classification (NCBI taxonomy): domain Eukaryota; kingdom Metazoa; phylum Chordata; class Amphibia; order Anura; family Ranidae; genus Aquarana; species Aquarana catesbeiana. Next base: position 784,130,050 of record NC_133324.1, on the reverse strand, counting down.
TCAAGCTTTTCAAATTCAGCATCTCACAAGTTGGAAAGGTTACATAAATGTGAAGGTCGTCACATAAGTATGACTAGCTGATATTGACAGCCATAATTTTATATACATTAAACTTTTCTGAATCAAAAACCTTTTATGACAGCAAATCCCTAAACTTCTGATGGCAAACCATCTTAGTAATATTAGAATTTTAAAAAAAATGTGTAACAGCAAGACCAGATTCACATATTTTAAACCTTGCAGATTACTGTCTCTTATGTACACGGAAGGGAATTTGATTAGCTTCTTTAACTCTAAATGTCAGTGGCAGAACTTCTAAAATTAAACTAAAATAACCACAGAAATATTGTAATTCCCTTTCTCTACATACTGACATAAATTATTATATATCCAAGTATTACAAGTATTACTATGATTCTCTGCCAAGTTCTTAACACAGAAGAAAGCTCTGTTTAATGTAATGGCATCGACATAGTTTGAGCAAAATGGAAATATATCACTTTGTGATAAAATAGTAATGTAAGATACATTCTAATGAAAAGAGAAAACAGAAATGCATATTAGAACACAACCTAACCAATTAAGGCTTTCGTTTGGAAACCCTATTTCTTACTTATTTATAATGCATTAAAGTAGAACTAAAGGCAAAAGGTTTTTTTTTAGTTTTGGATAGAGTGCAGAAAATTAGAACCCAGTGGCGGCTGGTGTATTTTTTTTTTTGGGGGGGGGTGGGAACAATGATGTGGGTCGGTCAGGTTGGTGGGTCAGCCCTGCACTTACCCCATCTTTAGCGTGGGCAGCGCTTCCCTCTGGGCGACGGCCAGCAGCTTCTTCTACTTCTCCTCCTCTGTATCACAGCGGCCGTGCGTCTCCTCCCTCCTCCTCCTAGGCCAGTAGGGTCGCTTCTCCTTTCAGCCAATCAGGAAAGAGGTCCCAAAGGGTCCTGACTGGCTGGGAGGAGAATTAGTGTGACAATAGCGAATATTCATTTGCTATTGTCACACAACTGGGTGGGCTCGGGTGCAGTGTTCAAGCCCACCCTTTTTTGAACCCTATTAGAGCCTCTGGCTCCAATCACATGCTTCAAAAAAGAAAAACCCCATTAGAATCCATGCATCTGACGCCCCCGGATGTAGATTAGGGGTCTGGACAGATAGGGGGGAGGTGCCCTTGCACCCTGCATTACAGGCCGCCACTGTTAGAACCCCCAGGTTTTTATTGCTGTCAGTGCTCCCGTTATGAAGATTCCCCCTCTCTATTTGTCCTAATTACCATTTTCATTGAAAGTGAAAGTAAAAGAAAATCCCAAATTTTGGGTTGTCCTCAGAAAAGTAATAGAGGGGAAATCTTCCAATGGGAATACTAGTTCAAGTGACCTGGGGATTCCCAAGGAATTCTATTAAGTTGAAAGGATTTCCTCTCACTTCCTTTTTGGCTAAGGAACAGGAAGTGAAGGGAAATCTCCACAATGGGACATAGATGGCGAGAAAAAATCTGACGGGGTTATAACTCTCCCATGCTCAATCCAAAAGGAAAAAAAAGTTTTGCCTATAGTTCTACTTTAAAGATATTTCCATACAGAAAACTGACATATTGTGGTATAGTTATAAAGAGGTTAATTGCATTCACCAATTAGGATCAAACCTGTGCAGAACTGATTTCGGAAAACAGGACTGAACATCCCCATGCGAGGAGCTCACTACTCTACTACCTAGAATCTATAGACTTGTGACTTTAGTACTACTGTGAAATTTTTAGGACATTAGTGACTGATTGTTTAAAATTTTGTCTGAAAAATGCTTTTTGTTTTCTTTATATTCGAGTCCTAATATATTTAAATATTACTTATAATGGTTTCACAACGACATCGATGGACTGGTTTATGACAATAACACAGGGTTTAAGCCTGCTATCATAGTAAATATAAAAAAATATTCTCTAGTTATAACATTTTGATACAGGTTTAGTGAAAATGCCTGTATAACACAATTATACAATTCATGACCTGGGTACTATATCAATTTAAACATTCTTTCCCAAGTGTTAGTCTGAACATACTGTAGCTCATGAATACAAAATATATGGATAACATTACTCACTTTAAAGTGGAGTTCCACTCAAAAGTGGAACTTCCACTCATTGTACTCCCAAATGTGGCACCTTTTGGGGGGGAGGGGGGACAGCATACCTGTCTTTCACAGGTATGCATTTCCCACTTCCAGGAGCCTCAGTCACGGGTATTGACGTCACGGCTGGGGCTCCCTCCTCCTCCCTCTGTCGCCGGGCCAGTAGGAGAGAGGAGCGGAGCCTCGCACATGCGCAGTAGGGTTCCCGGCAAGAAGCCGAAAGGCTACACTGCCGGGTTCCCTTACTTGCAATTGCGGCGGCATGCACCCGACAGCTGATGGAACATGAGCTGCGGTGCTGACATCACTGGACTCCAGGGCATTTAAGTGTCCTATTATTAAAAGCCAGCAGCTGCAGTATGTGCTGGCTTTTAATGTTTGCAGAGGTGGGCGGACCTCTTTAATCATGCTCTGAATTACTGGATACCTTTAGAACATGCCTTTTGTTACTTGTTGAACTGTAACCAGCATTAGACAGTCAGGCACACACAAACAGTGTATACATACAGTAGATACCCAAAAGAGAACATCTGGCAAAACCTATGAACCATTCATTTACATCAGGGGTCAGCAACATGTAGATCACGATCTACCAGTAGATCGGAGACAGGTGACTGGTAGATCGCAGTCTTGGCTTGCTGACCTATCATCCCAGAGCATCAAACAAAGTGCAACGCAGAGGGACTACTTGTCTAGTTGGAGCTGTAGTAGAGAGCAGGAGCCGCATAAGCTGATGCCTTCTCTGTAGTGCTGGCTCCTGTCCCATACGGAGTGATACCAACTGCACTCCACCTCTTATCCCAGCAAGCAGTTTCCAAGTACCCTGCACCCTTCCAAGTACTGCACTTCAACATGGCCCCATTTATTTGAAGGGGTCACGATTGGCAAGTAGTAGCACCCACCAAAAGCAATAGGGGGGTTTAATTCCTGCTGCAACATGTGTACACCTTTGCCTGCTGCCTCAGCAGCAACAGGGGGCAGAGATTGGGAGCAGTAAAACCGTGACTCATCTGCAGGGTTTTACCACCCCCTAACTTTACGTGTGCACAAGCCCTAAGGGTGCTGCTGCTGAATGCAACTAAGGGCTCCTTCACAAGTGGAGCAGGCACTGCTGCTCCTCTGAAAAGTGATCCCAGTTTGTTTGACAGGTGCTATGGAGCCTATATGTTGCCTCCTCACCACCTGATTTAAACCCGCAGTTGTGACACGGTAGTATGGCAATTAGAGGTTTCGATTAGGTGTGAGGAGCTGATACTGTGACCTTTGACTTCTCCCATGTCGTTCAGGCAGATCTCCATCTCTTTAAGGTTGCCTGCCCTTGATTTACATGATTGTTGGGCCCTGCTCACACAGCATCAGCTTGTGTAAGAGAAGTATGTGTAACAACTTTTACAAAGCATTTGCAGAGCTTTAAGCAAGCTTTATTGAACATTTTAAAGTGCAATTCAGCTCCAATTTGTAAATGTTAAACATATGACTTAAAATGGAACTAAACTCACAATATACTCACTTCCACCTTTCAGTGATGCAGCAGTTACATTCCTCCATCATCTGTCTGGGTGTCAGTTTTTTGGTCTCTTGATTCCAGCCTTCATTCCAGCACAGCCTGCATTCAATAGAAAACTGTGAGCAGGCAGGAAAATGTCTATTATTGCAGAGGAGATATTGCATGTTTTTTCTTTTAGCAATAAAGAGCAGCCTGCTCATAGTTTTCTTCAACTTAAGTTTAGTTCCACTTTAATAGAATTACTGACTCCAACTTTACACAAACCCATAGCAGGCATCAGTAGGCTTCAGCACTACTTGACTCCTGAATCCTGCCAAACTTGTCTGACATGGCGGTCAGTGTTCCTAAAAAAAAAAAAAAAAAATCTGTGTTGAACATTGCCAAACTGAAGCAGAAGGGGTGCATTTTTTACACACTGCTTTTATGGAAGCTCAAGCCTATGCAAACAAGGTCTGAGAGGGGGAAAAAATCATAGGGTAAATACTAGAAACTCATACCAGCTTATGAAAGACTCATGCATATTTCTTCTGTAATGCAGAGTGCACAATAATGGTGGTTTTGTAACAAGGTCTTTCCTAGTTATGAAATGAAAAAAAAATGGAAAGGCCAGTGTAGTGGAAGACGTAAAAAAAAATGTAGGAATCTGACAAATCCAGAGGACTAACATTCCAAAAGGGATAGGGGGGAGAATATAGTAATATCCAGGGCTGAATATGAAAAAAGAGTAATTAGAGAGGGAGAAAAGAGAGAGTGTCAAGTGAGTCAAGGTTAGGGGCATATAGGTAGCGTCAGAAGTAGTACTTTGTGGTGTTGCACTGGTTGAGACTATTTCTTGGACAATTGCCCTTGTTTCTTTAAATTTAGCTAATATGTTTACTAATGTCTCCTGTTTCTTCAAGAATGGCTGGGTGGAACTGCACCAGTGTAGAGGGAATAATTCACCTAAATCTAACATAATGAATAGGTAAAGCTTTCTTGTATGCAGATGGAGAATTTGAAGAATGGGGAATTTCACGTATAAGAAGAACATGTGCAGTAAAGGGAGAGGAGTGCCTCATTATTTAGGGCAAGTTCCTGACTGAATACCAGAAGGCAATTATTTCTGGGCACTTCCAACAAATATATATAATGGAGCCCAAATAGTCACATTTCCACCAACACTTATTGGAGAAATAAGGGTACATTTGATTGAGCTTTTGTGGAGTCCTGTACCACAGTGACATGAGTTTATAGATAGATACTTAGTATCTAGTACTTATTGAACAAGTATGGTTAAAATACATATTTTTCTATTGTGAATCTGTAAATTGTATGGAGTTCATGTTCCCACAGGGTAGGGTGTAAGTTTTTACATCGAAAGACAGTGGAGAATACAGTATATATATATATACAATGTTTGACCAGTGAGACATATTTGTTATAAATTATCTGCACTAGAAATATTGTCATTTATAAAAAGTGGATGTGATAAGAAGTTTTGTTCCAGATCAGATTTTTTGTGGATAGTAGATATCTGCGGATAGCAAGCATTTTTCTTTTGTGCATAGTAGGCATTTGTGTGGGAGTACTCTAAATAAAACCCCAGAGGAAACTCAGAATTGGAAGTAATGGGGGTGAAGGGCCAGGATTAGTAATGAGTTGAAAGGTGGGCGCTTAATGGTCTAACATGTTGACTATGTCTGCATTTAGTTAGCAGTCCCTGTAAAGCTTTGGACTGAATGGCTTGGCACTCCACTGTAAAGTGGGTACATCTTTTCCGAAGATGTCTCCTTCTGAAGCTTTCTGTGGGGCATGATAGTGCAGGTCCAGTAGTCTAAGTAAGATACAGGCATCATTGTAGAGTTTAAGGTTAAGATGTACCACTACACTGACCAATTGGGAAAGGACTGCAATGCATATTTGATTCTCGATCGTGTATTCTGCAATATAAATGCATTAATTGTAGACTACGTGTTTTTGCATTTGATATAAGAGCAATGAAAGCACATTCATATTAACTGTTAATTGACCAAACCACTTTTTGAGATTTTAGGATATGGGTAAGTCTATGAGTAAGTTATTAAATAGCTGTCGTATTAGATCTACAACCGTAACAATAGTTCTTGGAACTTAGAAGGTTAGAAAGGCCCCATTGGTTAATTGTGTAACTTAATATTGCTATATCAGGTATTATGCAGAGTGGAAGGTTTCAGCCCAGATTATTGTGAGTACTAATTTAGGTTGAATTAAGATATTATCAATAGATCATCATGAGACACATAGCTTCAAAAGAACTTAAAGCGGAGTTCCAGCCATAAAATCAACTTTACATAAATCCATAGCATTCTTCTTGAGCAACATTTGGAAAAAAAATGTTTTTTTTTTACTCACTCAGTAACCACTGTTGCTATGGGGTCTCTTCTATCCTGCCACTTCTGGTCCGCGGCGATTGACGTCATATCCCTCTGTGCCTGTGCTCCTGGGAGATGGGTGTTATCTTTCCCAGGAGTCAGTGGGCAGCGCCAAAGGCTAGAATCACGTTGTTTAGAAACTGGAAATGACGCATGCAAAGGCAACAATGGGCGGGCACCTCCTCCTTTGCTGACCGTTGTTATGGCAACAACATATTAATCCTTTCCCTGTGCCCAGTGTAAACGATGCACACGTGAGAATGGGAGGTGCATGCTAGGTATCCAGCATCACCATATCCAGGAAGAGAATGCTAGTGGCCTTCACATGGCCACACTAGAGACGGAAGCGCTCTGCAGAGCAGAAATAAAAAGTAAGTGCTATAAAAAAATGGAAATTGAGCGGCAATTTCATTAATAACATGCAATAATAGTGTTTAAAATTGTTTAATAGAACGAATTACCTCTTAAAAAAAAAAAAAACATTCTGGGGGGAACTCCGCTTTAAAAGATTCACAATGTCACTTTATTGTCCTGTTCACTAAATAAATCCAAACTCATAGGTAATGCTCTTGCCCCTCTCATTTTGGGTTAAGGAGAGGGTCCTAATATTCTGTGTTTTTTCAAAGCAGGGTTGGCAGGTGAAGGTTTCCAGTAGTCCAGAGGTTTTTGGGTGGAATGTATATTGCTGAAGTCTCTGTACCAATCCAGGGGATCCAGAGGTGGTAGTTGGACAGCTTTGCAGAAATCCAACAGATCAGCTCGTGTAACCAGGTTATAGGTTCTCCTATTATCCAGTATCCAGTATCGAAGGGAGAACAGCCCTGTTAGGCCACTACCCTAAAAACATACAATCCCCTTTGTAAAATAACATTAGGTATCCCAGAGTCTGTGTTATATAAAAAAGATGCTGATTTGTACCTTATATCAGAGCATCTTCCGGCGCTCACATGACTCCACGGCTCTCTCCTCTTCCTGACAGCTATAGCAAGCAGGGCCTAAAACTCCCGCCGGGGAGGAGGGGAGCAGAGAGGAGAGAGAGCCGAGGAGTCACGTGAGCACCAGGAGACGCTCTGATATAAGATACAGATCTGCATTTTTTTTATAATAAACCGACACTGGGACACATAATGTTATTTTACAGAGGGGATTGTATGTTTATAGTGTAGTTATGACAGCAGCAAGAGGGTAGGGCTGGGGAGTTTATGGAGCTGGCAGGCAGGGAGGGGAAGGGGGAGAGGAGGGAGAGGATGGGGGAGAGCTGCGGATGATGGAGGCACATAAACTGACCATGGTGTCAGGGCTCAGCAGCCATGATAATCCGTGGTCAGTTAACGGGGGGGGGGCAGAACCAGGCATGATCAGACAGGTTTTTTGGGCAATTGAAGTGACCACATTACACAGCACAAGCACTGTGTTGTTATTCATGCTTTAAAGGGAACATGATCTTTTTTTTAGGGTAACAAACGTTTTAAGGAGAAGGGAAAGCGCCAGCAGTACTAAATACTCTTCATCCTGAGCTCTTCTTGGCTATTCTGTGATGGGTGAGAGATCCTGGAATAACTGGCCTTTGAAGGTCATTTGTTCATGTATAGCCCTGGTAAAGATCTCTTCCTTCAGAGGATAGTTACTTAAACAGCAGATCACATCTGTAGGTGAATAATCAGGTGAGCCATGTGGACGTGATGAAACTCACCCAGAGATTCTACAGATCACGTCAGTAGATTGTTGACCCATACAGTGATTTTGAATTGATCCGGCAGGACTAATTCCAACACTATCATGAGTCTAATATTATGGCAATAGTCATGATTTTCGAAATCCGCAATTCTTTTCATTGGAAGACAACCAGTTAGAAAGTGTGAGGCTTATTTGTTTGCTGAGGTGTTGCTGTGGCCGGATCCCTCTTTGATACATCTAGGAACATCACCTGGAAATCTGCATACGTTATTGCAGCAGCTAAAGTAGATTTTATATTGAAGGGAATCAGGTTGATGCCTGCAAGGGTTGTGAGTTTTAGTGGAAAGTTTAAGAGGGTATCAAGGTGAGAGGTAATTGTCCGTTGGCCCCTTGGTCGCGGGATGTAGGTCTGGGACGTGACCTGTTTCTGCTCTTTTTTAGATCATGTCTTGTGCAGGACTGGTTCTGAATGGGAGTGACTTTTCTATTTTTGATCAGCTGATGCACTTGCAGGGGCTCTAAGAGGCATTTGACATGGTCTGAATTCTTTTAGAAGTGATTAACCCTTTAGGAGCATCTCACCATAATTAAACTTTTTGTTGAAGAGGATGCCTAAAATCTGACTGTTATCTTTGTGCAGACATCAGGGAAAATCAGTGAGTCAATCACATAAGCTGGAAATGACGTCTCTGGGGGCATTCTGTACACAGTTGGCATATTGCATAGAATTTTCAATAAAATTACAGCGCTGTAGATTCAAAAATATAATTTTTTAATAACAATAAATTACAATACTGTATGGCTTGTGTCACAATTGTATATGCTATAGTATTTTTTTTATTTGCAATATTTTTCCCACAAAAGTGGAGTTACCCTTAGGTTGAAATTGAATTTTCTATATAACTACTTTTCTTACTTTTATTCAAAGCACTGGATCCTAGTAGTTTACCAACTATGTTAACAGCTCTCCTGCTACCAGTCCTTGATGTAGAGATACTTTAGACATACTTTATGGATTACTTAATGTCCCAATTGCCACTGAGATGTTATTAGGGGGTTCCATAAAAAACAATTTTTTAAAAAGCATATACAGGGACAGTGTTTGACAATATATGACAAGTGTTCCTGCTGAAACATTCCTGTTAGATAAGCAAGAAAACAACACATTTACAATTAAATTAAACCTGAATATAAATGTACAAAAGTTTCAGTTATATAAAGTACGCAAAACGACTGTATAGAAGTAATCAGAACTACATGACATTGAAACAAAATGATTCTTTTAGTAAAGTAACTCATAATTACAATATGTTTGAAAATGTCATTATACGAGACTAAAAACTAAGAGAAAAAAATAGTATACTTTAATATTTTATTATTCCTCCAAGCAAGCTTTAAAATATTGCAGAGCTGCATTTCAAGCTGACATTTAACATTTCTTATTTAATTCTGGCTACTACGTTTATTAATTTAACATTTTTCCCTCAATAGCTACAATACGCTAGAACAAGCTCATTACCTTTAGTAAATGCAGAAGTATTTGTCTCCTTTTAGTTAATAACTATGCTGAACTGAACTTGCCCTTTTTGGCTAAGACTCTCTAAACTACCTTCATACATTATTTTAACAATGCAGGTGTTCATGTTTGGAAAAACAATTAAATAAACTAACAGAGAAGTCTGCCTGCTCAGAGAATTATGTGCTTTGTAATTAATTGTAAATACAGGACAGCTGAGGAAGGGGAGAGATAATGGGTAGAGGTGAATCAATGATTGTTTGTGAACTAAGCAATGCATTTGTGAAATAGCTCAGTTACAAGGAGACATGTCACAGCATTAAACTGACTTCGATTAGATTTCCTAACAAGGGCATTATGTGTGGACTACTTGGGATTTGTAAAGAAAAACCCCTGCTTTACCAAGAAACTGTGACTATTAAGGCCTGTACACAAGGTCAGAAAATCTGAAGATAAATTTTGTCCGATGAACGATCTGCTGATTTTATAATCGTTAGTAAGCTGCTTTTGACAGCCGATTATGAATTTTCGGCAAACACTGGATGTGCAGGCTTGAAAATTGTTGTCTGATATGACCACAACGTCCGATTTTATTTTCATTGGTACGGTTTTCTGGCAAAAAAAAATCTGAAGAGCAAGTCTAGGCATGCTCAGAAATGAAAGAACACATACAAAACAATTCAACTCATTATCTCACTTCCGACGTTGAATTCTGTCATCAGAAATTTTTCTGATGGTGAGTATCCTCTTTACTTTCGATTTGAGACTAGCATCCAACAAAAAACTGACGAAAATTCGTCCAATAATCTGACTGCGTGTACAAGGCTTTAAGGCCAGTACACACGGCCAGAAAATATGAAGATAAATTTTGTCCGATAAACAATCTGACGATTTTCTGAACGTTAGTATGCTGCTTTTGACAGCCGATTACAAGTTTTGGGCAGACAAAAATTGGATGTGCAGGCTTGAAAATTTTTGTCTGGTATGACCACAACGTCCAATTTTCTTTTCATTACTACGGTTTTCTGACAAAAAAAAATCTGAAGAGCAAGACTAGGCATGCTCAGAAATGAAACACATACAAAACAATTCAACACATTATGTTACTTCTGACGTTGAATTTTGTCGTCAGAAAATTTTCTGATGGTGAGTACCCTTTCGATTTGAGACTAGCATGAAACAAATTCGTCCAATAATCTGACCGTGTGTACAAGGCTTTAGAAAGAGGAAGAAGTCTAAAGCCTCGTACACACGATCACATTGTTGGCAGGGGATTGTCTGTTGATAGTCTGTTGTCCTAAAATCTGACAGTTAGTACGCTCCTTCTGACAATTGTTGTCCAACTTTCGACCAACAAATGTTGGATGGCAGGCTAGTAACTTTTTGGTGGACAGCAGTCTGTTGTCTGATTTTCGTATCGTCAGTACACAAGTCCGTCACACAAAAGTCGGAAGTACAAACATGCATGCTCGGGAAACAATGCTCACCAAACACGAACTTAGCAGAAGGGGCCCAAAGGGTGGCACTCAAGAGCTGAAATTCCTTGTAGTACGTCACTACGTCGTGGCCGAAAATTGTGTACCTTTGTTATGCAAGACAAGTACCTGGCACACACCCTTTGGACAAGAATCAGACGCTTGGTTGACCAACAATCGTACTGTGTGTATGAGGCTTATGGCCCGTTTTACACGACTGTCCTGTTCAGTTTTTCAGTTTTTATGGTGGACCTGACTGCCAATAGAGAACAGCAGGCTCTGTCCATGTCCACTCTGCACAAACTGTAGTTAAGGTTTATCTGACATATATACTTTGTAAGTTCAAATGGATTTTAAAGAAACATGTTGGTTGGATCCTAACTTTTTTACTACTTACCCAAAAAACAACACATGTATAATAAGTAGGCTAAAAAACACCAATAACTTTATCTGAAGTTCACATACATATAGCACAACCTTAATTTAGACTATTATTATTTGATTGAGTCATAGGTAGTAGGGTTATTCAACTGTAACTAAAGGGTTGTTGGGTAGGGTCTGTCTTTTTGCTGATGACACAAAAGTATGCAATAGGGTTGATATCCCTGGAGGTGTCTGTAACATGGAACAATATTTGACATTGCTGGAAGATTGGTCAAAACAATGAAAACTGCGGTTAAGGCTGGGTTCACATCTAAGATGGCCATGGATTGCACAGGAACATTGTGCGTCCCTGTTCTCCATTTCAGGGACGAATCAGGACTAAATCTTTGCCTGAATTCAGACATGAAACTGAGCCAACGTTTCTGTGCAAGCTGCTGCGCAGCTGCACCGTGGAGATATGTGAACCGGCTCCATAGAGAGCCGGTCACATTCTCCTGTCATGCGAATTGGATGCGGGGAAACACCCGTGTGCCTTTAAAGTCCATTATTCTAGCTGTTTTAGTCATATCGATGCAAGCTATGTCTGGCACAAACCCAACACATCACATCATCCAAAGAACACCATCCCCACAGTGAAACATGGTGGTGGCAGCATCATGCTGTGGGGATGTTTTTTAGCAGTTGGGACTGGGAAACTGATCAGAGCTGAGGAAAAGATAGATGGTGCTAAATACAGGGATATTCTTGAGCAAAAACTGTACCACTCTGTATGTGATTTGAGGCTAGGACGGAGGTTCACCTTCCAGCAGGACAATGACCCCAAACACACTGCTAAAGCAACACTTGAGTGGTTTAAGGGGAAACATGTAAATGTGTTGGAATGGCCTACCCAAAGCCCAGACCTCAATACAATAGAAAATCTGTGGTCAGACTTAAAGATTGCTGTACACAAGTGCAAACCATCCAACTTGAAGGAGCTGGAGCAGTTTTGCAAGGAGGGATGGGCAAAAATCCCAGTGGTAAGATGTGGCAAGCTCATAGAGACTTATCTATCTTGTGATAGCCACAAAAGGTGGCTCTACAAAGCATTGACTTGGGGGGGGGGGTGAAAAGTTATGCACATTAACATTTTCTGTTATTTTGTCCTATTTGTTGTTTGCTTCACAATAAAAAAAAAAAAAACTTCAAAGTTGTGGGCATGTTCTGTTTAAATTAAATGATGCAAATCCTCAAACAATCCATATTAATTCCAAGTCGTGAGGCAACAAAACACGAAAAATGCCAAGAGGGGTGAATACTTTTGCAAGGTACTGTATATACAGAGTGCAGGGTTCTGACATGAGCTATGTACAGAGTGCAGAGTTCTGGGATGAGCTGTGTACAGAGTGCAGTGTTCTGGGATGAGCTGTGTACAGAGTGTAGGGTTTGGGGATGAGCTGCATGCAGAGTGCAAGGTTCTGGGGTGAGCTATGTACTGAGTGCAGGGTTCTGGGATGAGCTATATACAGAGTGCAGTGTTCTGAGATGAGCTATGTACAGAGTGCAGGGTTCTGGGATGAGCTATGTACAGAGTGCAGTGTTCTGAGATGAGCTATGTACAGAGTACAGGGTTCTGGGATGAGCTATGTACAGAGTGCAGGGTTCTGGCATGAGCTATGTACAGAGATCCCTTTCACATGTTGTGCAGTCCTGCAGTCTTGGGCCCCACCACAGTGGCAGAAAACCAGGGCCTAGTCGCAAGTGCAACCTTTGCTGGTAGTTCTGCCAGTAGTGTCAGTAGGGCAGTGGACATGGTCAGTAGAGCAGTGTAAGTGGTCAGTAGAGCAGTGTAAGTGGTCAGTAGGGCAGTGGACGTGGTCAGTAGAGTAGTGGATATTGTCAGTAGAGCAGTGGACATGGTCAGTAGAGCAGTGGACATGGTCAGTAGAGCAGTGGACATGGTCAGTAGAGCAGTGGACATGGTCAGTAGGGCAGTGGATATTGTCAGTAGGGCAGTGGACGTGGTCAATAGGGCAGTGGACGTGGTCAGTAGGGCAGTGGACGTGGTCAGTAGGGCAGTGGACATGGACAGTATGGCAGTGGATGTGGTCAGTAGGGCAGTAGACATGGTCAGTAGAGCAGTAGACAGGATCAGTAGTTTTTAATTTTTGTTATTTTATTTTTTTATTATTTTTTACCATTATATTTTATTTTATAATTTTATTTTTTAGAGTTTTTTTACAGTTTTTGATGGGAGTTGGTGGCAGTGGAGGGCAGTATGATAGAAGGGGTGGCAGTGGAGGGCAGTATGATGGAGTGAAGGGTAGTATGATGGGAGGGGGTGTCAGTGGAAGGCAGTATGATGGGGGGTGGTAGTGGAGGGCAGTATGATGGGAGGGGTGGTAGTGGAGGGCAGTATAATGGGAGGGGGGTTAGTGGAGGGCAGTATGATGGGAGGGGTGGTAGTGGAGGGCAGTATGATGGGAGGGAGGGCAGTATGATGGGAGGGGTGGTAGTGGAGGACATTATAATGGGAGGGGGGTTAGTGGGGGGCAGTATAATGGGAGGGGTGGCATGGAGGGCAGTATAATGGGAGGGGGTAGTGGAGGGCAGTATAATGGGAGGGGCAGTATAATTGGGAGGTAGTGGAGGGCAGTATGGGGGGACTGTACAGCATGACTGGAGAGTGGCAGTGTATGGGAGGGAGCATAGTGACCATGAGCGTCCTCAGGGCAGTGCAGGGAGCATTTCTCCTACCTTTCTTCCAGCGGCAGGAACAGCCTTCAGGGAGGACCTGGAGTCGGGGGCGGGGTCAGGGGTGGAGCTTGTGCATGAGGAGGAATCCTCCTCCGACTCGCTCTGAATGCTGGGGCTCCACTCTCCTCCTCATCGTGACGTCACTGGTTGTTAGATGCCAGGCGGGCCGTGTCTAGCAACCAGTTGTTTTGGCAGTGAGGCAGGCAGAGTCTGGGGGTAAAATAAAGCGGGTCTCGGCAAAAACTAGTTCAGTGGGCAGTGAGGGACAGCGGCGATGCGGTGTCATTTTTTAGGGGGCATCAGATCAGTCAAGGGGGCAATTCCGGGACATTATATTGTCCCGGAATGAAGGTGCCTGGGACGTGGGACAGACCTCCCACAGTGGGACTTTCACGGGCAATCCGGGACGGTTGGGAGGTATGAGAATACTGTGCCCAGTTCTGGAGACCTCACGTACAGAAACATATAGATAAGATAGAACAAGTCTAGAGATGGGTAACAAAAATGGTGAAAGGTCTGAGGGATAAAACATTTCAGGAGAGACTTCAGGAACTTAACATGTAAAATTAGAGGAAAGAAGGAAAAGGGGAGACATGATTGAAACCTTAAGGGTGTCAATAAGGTTTAGGTGCTAGTTCACACTAGACGCAGTTCCGTGCACTTTTTTTCTGCACAAAATACGTGCACAGTGTTTTCAATGTATTCCAATGGCTCTAGTTCACACCATGCAGTCAGTTTCCGGTCAGTTTCTGCATCGAAAACTGGCTGCATGGTGTGAACTAGAGCCATTGGAATACATGGAAAACACTGCGCATGCATTTTTAGGGCCAGTTCACATCACATGCAGTCCAATGCGGGTTTTTTTCTGCATTAAAATGCATAGAAAGTAGGTTATATGGTTTTCAATGGCTTGCAGTTCCAGAACTTGCAGTTCCAGTGCGTTCCAGTTTCAGAAAAAATGTAGAACATGCTGCATTTTTCCTGCACTGGACTCTACTGGAACACTGTCAAAAACTCACGGGAATGCACTGGAACACCCATGTTCTTATTGGAGGTTAAGGGGGGAAAAAGTGGGAAAAAATGCACTGGACTGCATCAAAAATGCACCAAAAACGCATCAAAAACACACTGGAACACATCAAAAACGCGCATGCAAAAAAGCATCTGGAGCACATCCGGACTGCGTTTCTATGGTGTGAACTGGCCCTTAGGGCAGAAAAAAAGCCCACGGAGCTGAAAGGAACTGCATCTGCTGTGAACTGGCCCCAAGAGGGCAGGATTCTTAGTATAGAACCAAAAGCAATAGCACAGGGACATGACCTCAAATGAACTGGAGAAAAGTTCAAAACTAATCTTAGAAAGTATTATTTTACTGAAAGGGTAGTTGATACTTGGAACAAACTACCAGCAGAGGTAGTGAGCCAGTCAACAGTAAATGGCTTTAGACATGCGAGGGACAAACAGACCTATACTCAGACAATAAAAATAAAAAAGAATTACCGTCACACAAAATTTGCGATCTGGTTCTCAAATGTTCCGACAACAAAATCCATTGTCGGAAATTCCGATCATATGTACACAATTCTGACGCACAAAGTGCCACGCATGCTCAGAATCAAGCAGAAGAGCAGCAGTGGCTATTGAATTTCATTTTTTGTACGTGTTGTACGTCACCGCATTCTTGATGTTCGGAATTTCCAACCAACTTTGTGTCACTGTGTGCAAGACAAGTTTGAGTCAACATCCGTCTGAAAAAATCCTATGGATTTTGTTGTCGGAAAATCCTATCGTGTGTACAGGGCATTAGAGTTCATTTGCATGGTCGCTGTGGCCTGTACAGTGTAAATAAATGGTCTAAACAGACCCCTGATGTCTCACATAGATTCCCCAGTCCTTTTCTCTGCAGCTTCAGCTGCAAAGCTATTCATTCACAGACATAGTTTACTATGCTTCGGTGATGAACAGTACCGATCACTCACTGTGTTTATTTAGAAAAGAAAGGGGCTGGTAAATATTATACTTACTCATCTCTTTATCCCACTCTCTATCTTGAAAGATCTCCCTGTGTGCCCGCAGCAGCTGCCGGCGGGAGAAGAGAGGCATTGTTGCAGAAGGAAAGGGGCACACAGAGGGGCCCAGACAGCTGGGGATGGAAGCGCAGATACTAGAGCTGATGCCCCTGCAGTGCAACCCGCGGAAGAAAGCGGAGTAGAAGTTGGCAGCACTGCAGAGGGAGGCACAATTGGACCAGTATGTGCAATAAACCAATACAGCCCCCCTTTTGAACTGATGGGGCCCTATGTAGTGGTGCTGCAACTATCTTCCTGTCATCGTCAGCACAGGTTTCTAATCAAAAGTGATATTCTCTGCAAGCTCAGTACAAATGTATTCATTGAGCAGGAGGAACTGAGAGTGGCAAAGAGCTTTAAGGATTTGGCTAGGTTTCAAACCTACAGAATGCATTGCGGCCTGTGTTTGCATGGGCACAGCAGCCCATTCACTGTACCTGTGGGAAATGCAGGAAAAAGTCCCTGTACCTTTTCAAAACCACAAAACTATACGATTTCCCACATCCACAATAGCAGCAACGCGCACTGTAAAAGAGCAATGGGTGTGGCTGCAGGTGGTGCGGGATCAGGTGCCATTCCTGCACCCACAACCACCCACTAAACCTCAGGTGTGAACACCATGGACCTTATCAGGGAAAAGAAACTACGCTATATGAGACCATATACGTGGTAATAATTCACTGCAAATAATGCATTGACCTTATCCTGTGAGGGATATATTTACTCCCTAGCAATAGGAGGATTCAAATACCTGGAGAAAATCAATTTACATCACAGTAATCAATCCGAAATGTATTGTGCAAATGATCACATGATAAAATCATAAAAGGCAAATGAAGATATTGTTGTTCACAAAAATTGTCTGAACTGGTATTGTTGCTGATCACTGAATGGTCACATTATAGGGATATCTCTCCTTCATAGATAATAGTGACTTCAAACAGGAAAACACCATAGGAAAAAGATATATGGGATAGGAAAGTCCTTCCACCTGGAAAATAACTGCCTCTTACCAGCTGCTCAGATCTCTTTTTTAAGCAGATCAGTTATGCTTTTAGGCTTATAACCCAGCCACAGTCTCTCTGTGTAACCATCAGATGGCAACTCTCCTCCTCTCTGGTCTTTCCTCAATATCTCCCGGTCAGCTCTCCAGCCCTGCTCCTGCAACCGCCTGCTTTCACTGTCTACCTGGAAACCAAACTTTGGTATAAGCTTTGGTATAAACCTTGGGATAAGGTCATTGCATTATTTGCAGTGAATTATTACCACGTATATGGTCTCATATAGCGCAGTTTATTTTCCCTGACATTTTACTTATTGTGTGTATCTCACATTATAAACTGCAGCAGGACCGCAATTGTTGTACCCTCTAGAACAAACAGGACTTCAATCTTACATCTCCTAGAAGTGCTATTCAGACAGAGCTGTATTTTCATTTGATATGCCATGGACCTTATCACTGTTCCACATCTTCAGAAGGGCTGGATGAAAGAATCAGTGATTATGTGTCAGACATCATGGAGGGCTGTTTTTTTCTGCATTGGAAAATTACATTTAAAAACTATATTTGCCTATAACACTATCTTTTTGTAATTACAGAGTGTGGCATCAAATAATATTTGTTTTAGGTTGCTTTCACACTGAGGTTCCTTACAGGTGTTTTAACGCTAAAAATAGCACCTGCAAAGCGCCTGTAAAGCGCCTCTCCTATCACCCCAGTGTGAAAGCCTGAGTGCTTTCACGCTGGAGCGATGGCTAGAAAAAGTCCTACAAGCAGCATCCTTGGGGTGGTGCAGGAGCGGGGTGTATACCCTGCTCCTGCACCACCCTGCCCATTAAAATGAATGGGCAGCACTGCCGAAGCACCTGCAAAGTGCTTCGGCATCGGCGCTACACAGGTGGTATTAACCCCTTCTTTGGCCGCTAGCGGGGGTTAAAAGCACTCCGCTAGCATCCTAAAGCTAAAATGACGGTAAAGTGGCGGTAAAATGACGGTAAAGTGCCGCTAAAACTAGCAGGGGTTTACCGCCGACGCTCTCTATGCCCCAGTGTGAAAGTAGCCTTAGGTTTCTACTGCAAGCATTCTGCTAACAGCAACCAATTCATTTGATGTTAGAACTTGATGCAGCCAGGCAATAAAATGTCAGTAACATTAAATGCACTATATAATCACAATGCCAGCTCTTACTCCATACTTGGAAAACAAATACAGAATTCAGAAGCCAATCCAGTACCCAGCACACATTTTAAGAAGCCAGGAAACAAGTGCTTGTATTGATAGTAGCTTGACAGCTGTAACTGCTTAGGCACATCGGCTATCTGGCACATTGCTCTTTTCCAGACCAGTATGAATTGTATTGTTATTATTCCACACAAATTCTGAGAATGTACCCACCATCTGTCCTAATGATTTTCTAATTTCTAAAGAAAATGAGTTCACATGGGTAACTGTTAGGTTCAAGTAGTGTTGCTTTACAATTGTTCCAGATACTAAAAGAAGTAAAATTCCACAAACATGGGTTATTGAAAGTTTTTACTTTTATCATACAGAAAAAACAGCACATTTTGTTGTACAATGGAAACAAAAGAATAATAGAGACCTCCCCGCCAATTAGTGCAACACGTAAGAACATTGAAATGAAGAAGTGGTCACCTACACAATTGTTGAAAGATCTAAGAAGTACTGTTGAAGCTTGGAAACATCAAGTAAGGTTTTATTACATGGATTACACACACTTGCTTACAAAAATGTGTAATGACAAATTAATTTAAAAACAAACATGTACAGTATATATTCAACTTTCCATCTTTCTACATAGCATACAGATGGGTCTATAGTGTTCCTGCTGTTGTACAATCATAGCCAAACTCACAGGGCAAATCTTTCGTTGGTTGTGGAAAAACATTAGATCTGAAATCTGATCAGTCTTGGTATGACCACAAGGGCTTCAGACTGTAATCTGATTTAACCACTTAGCAACCGCCCTATAGCAGTTTAACCACTTCATGCCAAATCACATTCCTGTACATCATTTGGTTGAAGTGGTTGTGCCGCCACTCTGCCCGGGTCTACCGTCCCACCGGGAGACCAGAGCGACCATCCGCCATGTCCACTGGCTGTGTGGAGTCCCAAAAGAAGCCGGAATCGACTTTGATTGCTTTGCTTTAAAATTTCATGCACTCGTGGAATGGCGACAAACTATGGTATTTGAAAATCTCCATAGGCGATGTTTAAAAATGTTTAACAGTTTCCTGTTTAGAGTTACAGGGGAAGTCTTCTTCTAGAATTATTATTCTTGCTCTAACAATCACAGCGATACCTCACATGTGTGATTTGAACACTGTTTACATTTGTGGGTGCCACTTATGTATGCATTTTCTTTGGTGCGGGAACGTGGGCACTTTAAAAAAAAAATGTTTTTTTCTTATTTATTCTATTTTATTTTCATTTTTTTATTTAACACTGTCCCTTTAAAAAATAAATAAATAAAATAAATCTGATCACTTTTATTGCTGTCCCAAGGAATGTAAACATCCCTTGTGACAGTAATAGACAGTGACAGGCACTCTTTATGGAGGGATTGGGAGTCTAAAAGACCTCAAATCCCTCCTTTGCACTTCAAAGTATTCAAAACGCCAAAATCAGCATTTTGTACTAGCGCCGATTTAAAAGAAAAATGTCAGTATTACAAAACGCTGATTTTGGTGTTTTGAAAACTTTGAAGCGCAAAGGAGGGATTTGAGGTTTTTTAGACCCCCGATCCCTCCATAAAAAGTACCTGTCACTGCCTATTACTTTCACAAGGGATGTTTACATTCCTTGGGACAGCAATAAAAGCGATCAGATTTTTTTTTTTTTCTTAAAGGGACATTAAATAGGGTTAAATAAAAAAATAAAAGTAAAATAAAATAAATAAGAAAAAAACTTTTTTTTTTAAAGTGCCCACCTCCCTGCATGTTCGCGCACCAAAAAAAAAAAAGCATACATAAGTGGCACCCACAAATGTAAACAGTGTTCAAATCACACATGTGAGGTATCGCTGCGATTGTTAGAGCAAGAACAATGGTTCTAGAAAAAGACCTCCTCTGTAACTCTAAACAGGTACCTGTTAAACATTTCTAAAAACATAGCCTATGGAGATTTTTAAATACCGTAGTTTGTCGCCATTCCACGAGTGCACGCAATTTTAAAGCGTAACATGTTAGGCATCTATTTACCGTACTCGGCGTAACATCATCTTTCACAATATGCAAAAATATTGGGCTAACTTTACTGTTTTCTTATTTTTTTTATTTATAAAAGTGTATTTTTTTTAAAAATATTGTGTTTATTCTAAATAGGAAACCTTAATTTTGTTTGCAAATATTAAAGATTCTAACTACCAGCAAGAATAAGTTCTTACATTTAAAGAGCACCTGTCATTTCAGATCCATCGTGGCTGCGCCTGTTAGCAGGCATCCACTCACCTACTGCCACCACGTCCCTCACCTTTGTTGTGAATGGCACTGTCGGTGAGTCAACAGCGGGTCAGAGGAGGAGCCGCTGCGGGACAGAGATGACAGTTGCTCTTTAAAAATTATTTAATCTTGATTTAAATCAACTTCATTTAACCTCTTGCCGACCAGCCGCCATCATTATACTGCGGCGGGTCTGCTCGTTCCCGCAAATCGCCGTAGGTGTACGTCGTTAACCTTTAAGGGCGATAGCAGGCGCACAGGTGCGTGCCCGCTGCACTTGGCCAGCGGCTGCAATGTCCGTACCCATGGGTACAAGAGCAAGAACGGGGACCTGTCAATGTAAACAGACAGATCCCTGTTCTGACAGGTGATGAGGGAGAGATCTGCTTTTCCTAGTAATTAGGAACAGCGATATGTCTCCTCCTCCAGTCAGTCCCATCCCCCCACAGTTAGAAAGACACATGAAGGAACACATTTAACCCCTTGATTGCCCCTGGTGTTAACCCCTTCCCTGCCAGTGTTATTTATACAGTATTCAGTGCATTTTTATAGCACTGATCACTGTATAAGTGTCAATGGTCTCAAAAAAGTGTCAAAAGTGTCCGATCTGTCCGCCGCAATGTCACAGTACAGCTAAAAATTGCAGATCACCGCCATTACTAGTAAAAAAAAAAATAATAAAAATGCCATAAATCTATCCCCTATTTTGTAGATGCTAGAACTTTTGCGCAACCAAATCAATATACGCTTACTGAGATTTTTTTTAACAAAAATATGTAGAAGAATATATATCGGCCTAAACTGATGAAGAAATTCGTTTTTTTACATTTTTTGGGGGGATATTTATTATAGCAAAAAGTAAAAAATATTTTTTTTTTTCAAAATTGTTCCTTTTTTTTGTTCATAGCGGCAAAAATAAAAACCTCAGAGGGGATCAAATACCATCAAAAGAAGGCTCTATTTGTGGGAAAAAAGGACGTCAACTTTGATTCGGTACAGCATTGCAGAACCGATGTCAGCCAATTGTCAGCTATATCAACACAGTGCCGTATCACAAAAAATAGCCTGGTAATTAAGGGGAAAATCTTCTGGTCTGTAAGTGGTTAAATCAAATCCACCCTGCTTATTGCTTTTCTAAAGCTCTATCCAATAAAATATGATGACAATGATACTTTGAAGAAGAGCAACCTGGTAAATAGAGACATATGAAACTTTACAAAACCAATCCATCCATTTGTACACTTGTGTAGAAGGAGCGCCACACAGTTATAAGCATAAAGATATTTCATTTACCCAATCATACATCTATTTATATCATCAACAGGCTTTGCCGTTTGCTGCAGTTAGCAAATACATTCTTATCAATTTTTCAAGTTATGTCAAACAGCTTTATGTACGAATAAATAGTTCTCAAATTTGAGCTGACCGGTATGACTAATAATGTGTTTACTGAAGCAGTAAACAAGTCAGTGATACTCAACGATAGATTATTTTATGTGATCTGAGCTGTGAATTCTCTTATTTGGAATACAGGCAAACATTTTTGATCATTTTCAACACAGTTTGCCACTGCTGCATCCGCTGGATGTCTCACATGTTTCAGATCCTTAAAGTTTAGAGGGTAACAAGCATAAATCAGCTGGTGGCTTCATGTCATTTATTACTATAAATGTGTAAAAACTAATCATGCAAACACAGACATTTTTTAATGAAAATAATAGGACAATAAAAAAATGGTAATTTTGTAGTGCTCAACATACATTTTCTTCCATTTTGTCTCAATCATTAGTTATAAATTGATATTGATACTGCATATTTAAATTTTGTATAATTAATTTTCCCCCATATAGTCCGAGGATACCATCTGCATGTTCTCCCTGTGGTTGTGCGTGTTTCCTCCCGGTAGTTTAGTTTTCTCCCACACTCCAAAGACATGCTGGTAGCTTCACTGGCTCCTACGTGCAAAATACAGTGGGGACGGAAAGTATTCAGACCCCCTTAAATTTTTCACTCTTTGTTATATTGCAGCCATTTGCTAAAATCATTTAAGTTCATTTTTTTTTCCTCATTAATGTACACACAGCACCCCATATTGACAGAAAACACAGAATTGTTTACATTTTTGCAGATTTATTAAAAAAGATAAAAACTGAAATATCACATGGTCCTAAGTATTCAGACCCTTTGCTGTGACACTCATATATTTAACTCAGGTGCTGTCCATTTCTTCTGATCATCCTTGAGATGGTTCTACACCTTCAAAAACAGAGGGAGTCGCCAGAAAGCAAAAAAGGGAATGGTCAACAACGGCTTATGGTACAAAAATGCAAAAAAAGGCTTTATTAAGGGTGGTGGTGGTGGTGGGGGGGGGGGGGTATTTACATATACAAAAAATTCCAAATATATGTAAGATAAACAATGTATCTAAATAACACAGTCCGTCTCACTACACTAAACCAAAATTAAAAACCATGCTGCAACATTGATGAATAAAACTGCAGAGCGTGCCTGCAGGCCAAAAATGTATGCAATGTCCATTGAATCCAAAGAAAAAAGTATAGCACCATACATTACTTGGGGTATGCTACTAATGGGATATTGAGTCTCATGTGGTCTAGTATTGACTGTGCATCAGATTGAGTAGTACTGAAAAGAAACTACATATATCCACATAGACAAGACCTTGCATAGCTGAATTAGGTGGGATTTTAACCCTCTGAAAAAAATCCTCCAAAAGCAGCTACCAACCTCAGTGCACTAAATGTGTGTATACACCAGTTGTTTGGAAATAGAAAGACCAGTGTTCCTGTTACTAGGTAAGTCAGGTGCACAAACACTATTTCCTCAATGCAGCATATAAGGAGCAAAGGACAAACTGCTCCAAAGAAAGGGCTTAGTCTCTTTTCCAATCTAGACCAGAATTATATTTTCACAGTTCATCAGTTTCAAGTGTGTCAATTCATGCAGGAGGGTGAATGGCATACAGATGCAAAGACTATTAATAAGCAGATAAGGAGGGAAAGAGAGACTGCCCAGATGGGCTCTCACCACTTCCAAATGCTGGAGATGTCTTCAGACTCTGCTATCTTGCTGTTTGGCATGGAGCGGCTCACAGTCAGTTCAGAGCAACACTCAGTGTGTAGTCACAGCAGACCATTCTCCTCACTGATAGACACTGCAGACTGTGTGATCACATGACCGGTCACATGATTTGGAAAGACCAGGAACCAGGAACTCTGCATTCAATTGCTGATGCGGAAGTAGCTTGTGAAGTATGGTGCTGTATGCAAATCACAGGGAGACCCCTTTACATTGCTGGAAAGGAAAGCATGTTGAAGGCCTGCTGACAAGCCCTGCAGGGGCTGCATTGACCTTTCGTATACCTCCATGTACTTCAGAACATCATTTGAGTCCAGCTGTGTTTGATTGTACTGATTGGACTTGATTAGGAAAGCTACACACCTGTCTATATAAGACCTTACAGCTCACAGTGCATGTCAGAGCAAATGAGAATCATGAGGTCAAAGGAACTGCCTGAAGAGCTCAGAGACAGAATTGTGGCAAGGCATAGATCTGGCCAAGGTTACAAAAAAATTCTGCTACACTTAGGGTTCCTAAGAGCACAGTGGCCTCCATAATCCTTAAAAGGAAGACGTTTGGGACAGCCAGAACCTTTCCTAGAGTTGGCCGTCTGGCCAAACTGAGCTATCGGGGGAGAAGAGCCTTGGTGAGAGAGGTAAAGAAGAACCCAAAGATCACTGTGGCTGAGCTCCAGAGATGCAGTTGGGAGATGGGAGAAAGTTGTAGAAAGTAAACCATCACTGCAGCCCTCCACCAGTTGGGGCCTTATGGCAGAGTGGCCCGACGGAAGCCTCTCCTTAGTGCAAGACACGTGAAAGCCCACATGAAGTTTACTTAAAAACACCTGAAAAACTCCAAGAAGGTGAGAAATAAGATTCTTTGGTCTGATGAGACCAAGATAGAACTTTTTTACCTTAATTCTAAGCGGTATGTGTGGAGAAAACCAGGCACTGCTCATCTGTCCAATACAGTCCCAACAGTGAATCATGGTGGTGGCAGCATCATGCTGTGGGGGTGTTTTTCAGCTGCAGGGACAGGACAACTGGTTGCAATCGAGGGAAAGATGAATGCGGTGAAGTACAGGGATATCCTGGAGGAAAACCTTCTCCAGAGTGCTCAGGACCTCAGACTGGGCCGAAGGTTTACCTTCCAACAAGACAATGACCATAAGCACACAGCTAAAATAACGAAGGAGTGGCTTCACAACAACTCCGTGACTGTTCTTGAATGGCCCAGCCAGAGCCCTGACTTAAACCCAATTGAGCATCTCTGGAGAGACCTAAAAATGGCTGTCCACCAACGTTTACCATCCAACCTGACAGAACTGGAGAGGATCTGCAAGGAGGAATGGCAGAGGAACCCCAAATCCAGGTATGAAAAACTTGTTGCATCTTTCCCAAAAAGACTCATGGCTGTATTAGATCAAAAGGGTGCTTCTACTAAATACTGAGCAAAGGGTCTGAATACTTAGGACCATGTGATATTTCAGTTTTTCTTTTTTAATAAATCTGCAAAAATGTCAACAATTCTGTGTTTTAGTGTCAATATGGGGTGCCGTTTTGTACATTAATGAGGAAAAAATGAACTTAAATGATTTTAGCAAATGGCTGCAATATAACAAAGAGTGGAAAATTTAAGGGGGTTTGAATACTTTCCATCCCCACTGTATGTGAGCAGATGGGAATCCTGCCTATAATAAACAAAATGTAGCACTCACCGAATGTATTGCGGGGGGTGTAATCAAAAAATACTAACTCAAGACAAAAAAAAATAAACAAAATGATATAAGTACAGACCCTAAAGAGTTAAACTACATATACTTTAATAGCTATAAATAAGGAAGATACAAAAGGCAACAGCAATATCCCTTAATCCCCTATAAAAGACCAGAAGAAAGATCCCTAATGCAGGGGATGATTCTCCAATGGTCAAAAAACTCCCCAAAGACTATATAACAGATGATCCAAATAAATAATCTCCTTTCAAAAGATAAGGGGGAGATAAAATCATGCAGTTCGTGGATCCCTCCCTCCCCCAATATAACACACCCCCTATGAGCACCTGTTAATTCCCCAAGCCACCTAGGGCGAGATCTGAACTGGACAATTCCTGAAAGGGACAGAGTGATTCTGTAACCACAGAAATAGTTCACACTATTCCCTTTCTGAAATAATACAATCGATGTGACCAGTCGTTCAAAATACACATGTCATTCCCACAGAGAGTCAATCAGTCAGTCAGGGACACAGGTAATGTCATTGGAAGAAGACACAATTAAATGATAAATAATAATCCAAACAAAAAGGAAAAAAAGGGGGGGGGGGGGGGAATACTCCTCACAATGGTAAAGTATGTCCTCAAATATGAAGAAAATCCTAAAATTCTGCTGTTTAATCTTGATACAAAAGCCAATCTTGTTGGCTTTTGTATCTTCTTTATTTATAGCTATTAAAGCATATGTAGTTTAACTCTTTAGGGTGTGTACTTATACAATTTTGTTTGTTATTTTTTTTTTGTCTTGAGCTTCACTGGCTCCTTTCCAAAGTGGTCCTAGTGTGTGTATGTATGTACGCAGGTTATAAAAGGACCTTAGATTATAAGCTCCTTGTAGGCAGAGACTGATGTGAATGCACAGAAATACCTGTGATATTAATAATAGTAATGTACACATTAGGGTACACTGTCATTCATACATTGTAACTGTAAAGCTTAGATTCTCCAGAAAATTTCTGATAGGATCATGTTAAATGTAGGACAGCATTTATTAGCAACATAAAACATTAGTTCATAATCAACTGTTACTGTATATCTATTAGACATGTGCACACTGAAATATTTCATTTCAGAATTTCGTTTTCGTCCGAAAAATACATTTATTTAGTTACTCCCGAAATTCGTTTTTATCCATTTTGTTTTTCGTTAAAAATTGCATTCGTCCGAAAATCCAAATTAATTAAGGTTGAATCTGTCATTGAAGTTTTATGGTGTCTGTCGAATGTTCAAAGAAGATTTGACGGAGCAGCTAAACTGTACGTGTACATTTCCGGTCAAATCTTCCGCCTATAAACTAGCTGGAGTAGAATTCTAATGCTGTATGACTAGTAATAATTATATTTATTATTTTACTAGTCAATAAAAATTAGAATTTTACTATAGCCTATGGGCGGAAATGTACGATTGCAGCGTCGTACAGTTTAGATGCTCCGTCGAATCTTCTTAGAACTTTAGACAGACACCATAAGCCAAAGATTCGACGTTTGTATGTTTTTCGTTGCTTCGTCGAATCTTCGTTGTTCATGTTGAATGGTCTATTCTACCCCAACAGTCAGCCAACTTTCACATTCGTTTCTCAATCTCCAAGTGCAATGGCGGGCGCGGCATCCGACGTTGTGTCAGATATTGATATGGCATTATAATATAGAATCTATAATAATAAATCCCCCCCCCCCACAACACGGGCAGCCTCTGAGGCTATTACAACACTAGCAACACTAGTATCACTATCAAGTTCACAACACTAACACAATAGCAGCAGATTATTTTGAAAAAGTTAAGTTGAACTGTAGCTTGCTTCACTATTGTTCTGCTGCTGTGCTTATGCTTAATTGCTAAATAATTCAGGTTCTCTGACAAATGGACCAGCTAAGATTGACTGTCTTCTGAAATGATTCAGTGTGTGTGTCTCTCTCTGCTAGCAAATCGTAAGTGAAAGTAAGTTGGCTGTACGTGTGTACTTAGTTCTAGCTATTTTACTGCCCCTCCTCTTTGGTTACAATCGGCCAATAACATTCATCATCATCATTATTTTTATTTTACTTCCCCCACCCAATTCCAGCAGCGATCTTTTCTCTCTATGTCAAATCTTTTCTCTCTGGGTAGAATAATCTTGGACTAATAGAGTTAAGGTTAGGCACATTCGACCACAGATTCGATGGACACAGATCACTATTGTCAGCGTCATGTCGAATCTCCTATCTATATCGAACTGTTTCAACGAAAACGAAAATAAAGCATTTGGTTTTCGTATTCTGCACTTTCGTTATCGTTTGTTAAAACAATAACAAAAATACCTGATATTCGGACGAAAATGCATTTGTACGAAAACGAATGCACATGTCGTCCAATATCTATCTGCTATAGTATATCTAATAAGAGTCCCAGAAATACATATACTGAAGGTTAGGATTATCTTTTTGTTAGCTGTGTACATAAGACATTATACTCCTATGGCTACATAGGACAACACAGTGGCTAAGTGGTTAGCACTTCTGCCTAACAGCACTAGGGCTGTTGGTTCAAAGCCCAACCACGACACTACCTGCCTGTAGTTTGCATGTTCTCCCTGTGCCTGTGTGGGTTTCTTCTGGGTACTCCAGAGACATGCTGGTAGGTTAATTAGATCCTGTCCAAATTGGCCCTAGTATGAATGGAATTTGGGAGCCTTGCAAAAGTATTCACCACCCCCCCTGGCTTTTTGCCTAATTTGTTACATTACAGCCTTTAGTTCAATGCTTTTTAAATCTGAATTATATGTGATGGATCAGAACACAATAGTCTAAGTTGGGTAAGTAAAATTAGAAAAATATATACATAAAACTATTTTTCAGAAATAAAAAACTGATAATTGGCATGTGTGTATGTATTCACCCCCTTTGTTATGAAGCCCATAAAAAGCTCTGGTGCAACCAATTACCTTCAGAAGTCACATAATTAGTGAAATGATGTTCACCTGTCTGCAACGTAAGTGTCACATGATCTGTCATTACATATACACATCTTTTTGAAGGCCCCAGAGGCTGCAACACCTAAGCAAGAGGCACCACTAACCAAACACTGCCATGAAGACCAAGGAACTCGCCAAACAAGTAAGGGACAATGTTGTTGAGAAGTACAAGTCAGGGTTAGGTTATAAAAAATATTCAACAAAGTGAAGTAACATATGCAAGAGCTGACACAGCTGCACACCCCAAAAGTTGTAGAGAAGTACAAGTCAGGGTTAGGGATGAGCCGAACACCCCCCGGTTCGGTTCGCACCAGAACCTGCGAACGGACCGAAAATTCGCACGAACGTTAGAACCCCATTGGCGTCTATGGGACTCGAACGTTCGAAATCAAAAGTGCTCATTTTAAAGGCTAATTTGCATGGTATTGTCCTAAAAAGGGTTTGGGGACCCGGGTCCTGCCCCAGGGGACATGTATCAATGCAAAAAAAACTTTTAAAAATGGCGTTTTTTCAGGAGCAGTGATTTTAATGATGCTTAACGTAAAAAAAAAAAAAAAAAGTGAAATATTCCTTTAAATATCGTACCTGGGTTGTGTCTATAGCAGTGTTTCTCAACTCCAGTCCTCAAGGCGCCCCAACAGGTCATGTTTTCAGGATTTCCCTCAGATGAATCGGCTGTGGTAATTACTAAGGAAGTGAAACTGATCAAATCACCTGTGCAAGATAATGAAAATCCTGAAAACATGACCTGTTGGGGCGCCTTGAGGACTGGAGTTGAGAAACACTGGTCTATAGTATGCCTGTAAAGTGGCGCGTGTTTCCCGTGTTTAGAACAGTCCCTGCACAAAATGTCATTTTTAAAGGAAAAAATCTCATTTAAAACTGCTTGTGGGTTTAATATAATGTCGGGTCCTGGCAATATGGATGAAAATCAGTGAGACAAACGGCATGGGTACCCCCCAGTCCATTACCAGGCCCTTTGGGTCTTGTATGGATATTAAGGGGAACCCCGCACCCAAATTAAAATAAGGAAAGGTGTGGGGCCACCAGGCCCTATATACTCTGAACAGCAGTATACAGGCGGTGCAAACAAGACAGGGACTGTAGGTTTGTTGTTAAGTAGAATCTGTTTGTAATTTTGAACGAGTACATTTTTAACGTGTTTAGCTCCAGCCAAAAAATCTTTTTTAAGCTTTTTGGAAAACATAGGGAAGGGTTATCACCCCTGTGACATTTGTTTTGCTGTCTGTCCTCCTCTTCAGAAGATTTCACCTCACTTTTTGTCCCAATGACAAATGTTTTTTGAAAATTTGGGGTTTTTTGTGGAACAAGGATTGGAAAGCATCAGTGGAAAGGAGAAATGTTTTTTCCCATATTAACTCTTACAGGAGAGAATTTATCTTCCTAGGGGTAGATTTCATCTCACTTTCTGTTGTCTCCTTCCATTTGCAAGTAGGAGTCGTTTGTAAGTTAGATGTTTGAAAGTAGGGGCCTGCCCTATATACTCAGCAGAAATTTGGGCCTTAGGTGTTGTTGTGGCCACAACACTGTAAGCCCTCACAGGGCCCTGCTGTGAAATATTAGATCAAGAATTGTAATTACATGCCCCTGTTGAGCAGGGGCAGAAAAATTGGACCTTTGGTGCTGGTGGTGGTGCTGGTGCCACAACACTATAAGTCCTCACTCGCTCTTGGTGGGCGCAGAAATGGGCCCTGCTGTGAAATATTAGATCAAGAATTGTAATTACATGCCCCTGTTGAACAAGGGCAGAAAAATTGGGCCTTTGGTGGTGGTGGCGGTGCTGGTGCCACAACACTGTAAGTCCTCACTCGCTCTTGGTGGGTGCAGAAATGGGCCCTGCTGTGAAATATTAGATCAAGAATTGTAATTACATGCCCCTGTTGAACAAGGGCAGAAAAATTGGGCCTATGGTGGTGGTGCTGGTGCCACAACACTGTAAGTCCTCACTCGCTCTTGGTGGGTGCAGAAATGGGCCCTTTTGTGAAATATTAGATCAAGAATTGTAATTACATGCCCCTGTTGAACAAGGGCAGAAAAATTGGGCCTTTGGTGGTGGTGGTGCTGGTGCCACAACACTGTAAGTCCTCACTCGCTCTTGGTGGGTGCAGAAATGGGCCCTGCTGTGAAATATTAGATCAAGAATTGTAATTACATGCCCCTGTTGAACAAGGGCAGAAAAATTGGGCCTTTGGTGGTGGTGGTGGTGCTGGTGCCACAACACTGTAAGTCCTCACAGACACTCTAGTTGGAACGCAGGAACGAGCCCTGCTGCAAAGTATTGCATCAAAAATTGTAATTACATGCCCCTGTTAAACAGAGGCTGAAAAATTGAGCCTTAGGCACTGGTGCCACAACACTGCAACCCCTCACAGATACTCTAGTTGGAACGCAGAAACGAGCCCTGCTGCAAAGTATTGCATCAAAAATTGTAATTACACGCTCCTGTTAAACAGGGTCTGAAAAATTGGGCCTTAGGCACTGGTGGTGGTGCCCAGAACCAAAAATGTTCTTAGAAGCTATCAGCGTGATCATTGAGGAGGTAGAGGATAATTACTCAGGGATAGTCACTCAGCATCAGCATAGGCAGTCTTTGAAGGGATCTGAAAAAAATTATTCGGTTACATCAGCATCAGGTGCTTGGTAGCTGGTGGTGATCCAAGACTGATTCATTTTTATGAAGGTCAGTCGATCGACCGAGTCGGTGGACAGACGCACCCTGTGATCGGTTACAAAGCCTCCAGCAGCACTGAATGTGCGTTCCGAAAGAATGCTGGATGCAGGACAGGCCAGTAGCTCAATTGCATACTGTGCAAGCTCTGGCCAGTGATCCATCCTCAAGACCCAGTAACCCAGAGGATTTTCGGTGGGAAAGGTGTCCAAGTCAGATCTTGCCCCTAGGTATTCCTGCACCATGTAAAACAGACGCTGGCGATGGTTGCTGGAACCGATCATACCTTGGGGCTGCGGACCAAAAAATTGTCTGAACGCATCGGTCAGACGGCCACCTTCTCCACCGCTCCTTCTTTGACTGACCGAAGCCTCAGCAACACGTTGTCCAGAAACAGGAGTTTGTAACCTCCCAGTCTCTGGGAACACATTGCACAGACCTTTCTGCAAGGCCTCCCGAAGATGTTTCATCCTCTGCTCCCTCTGCGATGGCAAGATAAGGTCCGCAACCTTACCCTTGTAACGTGGATCAAGGAGGGTTGCCAGCCAGTATTGGTCCTTCTCCTTGATACCACGAATACGAGGATCCTTACGCAGGCTTTGCAGGATCAGGGAGGCCATGCAGCGTAGGTTTGCTGAGGCATTCGGTCCTCTAGGTCACTAAGGACGACACGGTCCGCAGCTACCTCCTCCCAGCCACGTACAAGTCCATGTGTTTCTTGGGACTGATCCCTTAAAGACTGCTGCTGATGCTGAGTGCCAGGCTCCACCTCCATACTGACACAATCTTCCTCCTCCTCCTCCTCCTCTTCCTGTGTGATCGGCGGGCACGCAGGAACACTGTCTGGATAAAGGGAGCCTTGAGAGCTAAGGAAGTCCTTCTCTTCCTGCCTCTGTTCTGCCTCAAGTGCCCTGTCCATTATTCCACACAGCGTGTGCTCCAACAGGTGGACAAGGGGGACAGTGTCACTGATGCATGCACTGTCACTGCTCACCATCCTCGTGGCCTCCTCAAATGGTGACAGGACAGTGCATGCATCTCATCATGGCCCACTGGCGTGGGGAAAAAAAACAAGCTCCCCTGACCCTGTCCTGGTGCCATAGTCGCACAGGTACTCATTGATGGCCCTCTGCTGCGTGTGAAGCCGCTGCAGCATGGCCAACGTTGAGTTCCACCTGGTGGGCATGTCACAGATTAGGCGGTTCTTGGGCAGGTTAAACTCATTTTAGAGGTCCACCAGCCGAGCACTGGCATTATATGACCGGCGGAAATGCACACAGACTTTCCTGGCCTGCCTCAGGACATCCTGTAAGCCGGGTACCTGCCCAAGAACCGCTGCACCACCAAGTTAAGGACATGAGCCAAACAGGGCACATGGGTCATTTGTCCCTGTCGGAGGGCAGAGAGGAGGTTGGTGCCATTGTCGCAAACCACCATTCCTGCCTTAAGTTGGCGTGGCGTCAACCACCTCTGAACCTGCCCCTGCAGAGCTGACAGAACCTCTGCCCCAGTGTGGCTCCTGTCCCCCAAGCACACCAGCTCAAGCACCGCATGGCATCTTTTGGCCTGCGTACTTGCGT
The DNA here is from genome assembly GCF_042186555.1 of Aquarana catesbeiana. Classification (NCBI taxonomy): domain Eukaryota; kingdom Metazoa; phylum Chordata; class Amphibia; order Anura; family Ranidae; genus Aquarana; species Aquarana catesbeiana. The sequence continues at coordinate 784,097,639 of NC_133324.1, read as the reverse complement.
AGCCCCTTGAACGGCTACGGAGCACCGCTGGTTCTGAGGACAAAGCACAGGAAGAGGCCATGGAGGAAGAAGAAGAGGAGGGGGTAGAGGAGAGAGGTGTGTCACAATCATTAGTAGTGGCATTTTGGAGGCGTGGTGGCGGAACAACCTCCAACACTACTGCACCTTGTCCTGCATCCTTCCCAGCTGCCAGCAGAGTCACCCAATGCGCGGTGAAACTTAGGTAACGTCCCTGTCCGCACATTCCACAAACTCACGGAAGGGGGCAGAGTCTACCAACTGAAAAGGCAGCAGTTGAAGTGCTAGCAATTTTGCCAAGCTAGCATTCAACCGCTGGGCATGTGGATGGCTGGGAGCGAACTTCTTTCGGCGTTGCAGCAGCTGGGGCAGGGAAATTTGCCTGGTACAATCTGACGTCGGTGTACCGAAAGCAGATTGCCCACAAGTACTTGGCTGTGACACACCTAATTCTACACCTTCATTCCTCTCAGTGCAGGTCTCAGAGAGGACTGAAAGTATAGTGGGGTTGGAGATCTCAGCTGATGAGGAGCAAGGAGAGGTCCTCTTTATTCTTTGGTGTGGGTCTTTTAGATACGCTTGCCAATGAACTGCATGGCAGGTCAACATATGTCTGGTCAAGCATGTGGTACCCAAGCGGGAGATGTTTTGGCCACGCGAGATACGCTTGAGACATATGTTGCAAATAGCAGCAGTGCGATCTGATGCACTCGTCTCAAAAAAGGCCAACACAAAAGAACTTTTTGAATAACGCGCAGAGACTGCAGCGCCCTGCATATGTGGAGCTTTGGGGTGTGATGCAGTCAATGTGCTGCCCTTAGGCTGGCCCCTGGAGGGCATCCTGCCTCGTTGGTGATGTGCCACCTCCTCCTCCTCCTCCTCTCTCCTATCAGGCACCCACGTTGAGTCAGTGACCTCATCATCCCCTCCCTCCTCATCACTGGAGCAAACCTGGCAGTATGCTGCAGCAGGGGGAGCATGACTGCCAGATCGCTGTCCTTCTTGGGCACCCCCTCTGTCCGTGCTCATGTTACTGCCTTCATCAAGCTCAGTATCATCATCAGAGCCTTCCAAATGCTGGGCATCCTCCTGGAGCATGTACCCAACACTGTGGTCAAACAGTTCGAGGGACTCCTCGGGAGGACATGGTGGAGCTAGGGAAGGAGTCACTAATGACATTGAGCCGAGGGAAGAGGCCGCTGCTTTGCCAGACAAAGTACCCTGAGCATGGGTGAGAGAGGATGAGGAGGATGAGGACGGCTTGGTCATTCACTCGACCAAGTCTTCCGCATGTTGCGGCTCAACACGGCCAGCTGCCGAAAAAAAGGCCAAGCGTGTCCCACGGCCACGTGCTGATGAGGATGCACCGTCTCCACGACCAGCACTAGACACAGAGCCTGCTTGCCCTCTCTTATTGTCTTGTGACTGTCTGCCTCTCCTTCTTGGCCTTCCAGACATACTAATGGCCTGTAGCTGCACAAAGCTGGGATATATATATATATATATGTACTGATACTGCAGCTAGCAAAATCAACTGCCTGCCTGTAGTATGAGAACACCACCAACCTTCTACAGTTAGCTTTAGCTGAACACTGTGCAGAGCTCGCAAAAAACTAACTTGTAGCTTTTTTAGCTGCCTGCGGTAGTGATAGGATCAGGAAAACACCACCAACCTTCTACAGGTAGCTTTAGCTGAACACTGTGCAGAGCTCGCAAAAAAATAACTTGTAGGTTTAGCTTAACACTGTGAGGAGGACGCACCACACTAAATTGTAGTTTTAGCTGAACACTGTGAGCAGGATGCACTACACTAACTTGTAGTTTTAGCTGAACACTGTGAGGAGGACGCACCACACTAACTTGTAGTTTTAGCTGAACACTGTGAGCAGGACGCACTGCACTAACTTGTAGCTTTAGATGAACACTGTGCAGAGCTCACAAAAAATAACTTGTAGGTTTAGCTGAACACTGTAAGGAGGACGCACCACACTAACTTGTAGTTTTAGCTGAACATTGTGAGCAGGGCGCACTGCACTAACTTGTAGCTTTAGATGAACACTGTGCAGAGGTCTCACTACACTAACTTGTAGTTTTAGCTGAACACTGTGAGCAGGACGCACTGAACTAACTTGTAGTTTTAGCTGAACACTGTGAGGAGGACGCACCACACTAACTTGTAGTTTTAGCTGAACACTGTGAGCAGGACGCACTGAACTAACTTGTAGTTTCAGCTGAACACTGTGAGGAGGACGCACCACACTAACTTGTAGTTTTAGCTGAACACTGTGAGCAGGACGCATTGCACTAACTTGTAGTTTTAGCTGAACACTGTGAGGAGGACGCACCACACTAACTTGTAGTTTTAGCTGAACACTGTGAGCAGGACGTACTGTACTAACTTGTAGCTTTAGATGAACACTGTGCAGAGCTCGCAAAAAAATAACTTGTAGGTTTAGCTGAACACTGTGAGGAGGACGCATTGCACTAACTTGTAGTTTTAGCTGAACACTGTGAGCTTGACGCACTGCACTAACTTGTAGCTTTAGATGAACACTGTGCAGAGGTCTCACTACACTAACTTGTAGTTTTAGCTGTGGTCCCGACAGGGGGGCGTACACGGATGCGTACTACCAGAATTCCCATCATTATGAACCACCCCTGACCACTCAAAATAGGTTTTTACCCCTTAGGAACACCTGGGATGATGATTATGGGGATGAGTATGGATATAATCCTGGATCCAGACATGAACAGTCTTTTCAGGATTATCCTCCATCCAACACCAATCCACGTCATGCACAGGTTTTTCACGAGGTCCAAAGACCCAGAAAAAGGGGTCCCGACCCAAGAGAGGTACAAGGGGAGGTTGGAGAATCCAAAAGAGGAAAACGAAGGAGAACTTAAGGGGCCAAGGTGTTTTTAATCTAAGTGCCAAGCCATTGACCAAGGAGGAACTGTCTGTATTGGATAAGGGACTTAAATTTGACCCCCCTAAGAAGCTCGATAGGTTTGGCACGTTTATAGATATTCATAAATACACACGGAAGTTACACATCCAACGCTACCTCACTTCCAACCCCGTCAGAAATGAGAGGTGCGCCACAGCGGGTACAGTTCACTCTGGCCTGTCCAATCCCTCATTATTCATCCCACCAGTCCCTATGGCGCCTGCCATCAGTTTGTTTAGGGACTTAGTCCTCAAGGATCTATCCGAACTTCCGGATAAATGCACATTCCACCACTCCTTGTCCAACACTGGTTTGAAGTCCCTGTGCGCACAGAAAGATCTTGTGATTCGTCCAGCGGACAAGGGGGGTGGCATTGTGGTTCTAGACAAGAAAGACTACATATCGGAAATGTACAGGATTCTTAACGAACCCGATACATATAAAATAATGCCCAACAACCCCACCAACCGTTTTAAAAGAGAGTTGTCCGCCATCGTCAAGAAGGGTTATGATCATGGAATCCTAAACAGAAGGGAGAGAGAGTTTTTGGTGCCTCTGGCACCCAGGGTTCCAACTATATATTACCTACCAAAGGTACACAAGAACCCAGTTCAACCCCCCGGCCGGCCTATCGTGAGTGGCATAGACTCTGTCACTTCACGCATAGGCCGGTATATTGACTTTTATTTACAGCCACTTGTAAGGCGTATGCCTTCCTACTTGAAGGACACAGGGGCTACCATACGCATGCTTGAAAATTTAGAATTACAGGGTGACCACATCATTGCTACTGCTGATGTGGCCTCCCTATATACCTCAAGATAAGGGCTTGGAGGCTGTTCGATACTTCCTTGAGAGAGACCCTAGCATTGCATCCTTCCAGTGCTCTTTCATTATGGAACTTTTAGAGTTCGCTACTAAGCGAAGTTATTTCTGGTTTGACCAGCAATACTACCATCAGTTGCGTGGCGTGGCTATGGGCGCCAAATATGCCCCTAGCCTCGCCAATTTGTTTATGGCCAAATGGGAGGAGGATGTCGTCTATGCCAACAGGGATCCCTCCCTAACTATGTGGGCGCGGTACATCGACGACATCCTCCTCCTATGGAAGGGTAGTGCCGAATCGTTGGATCAGTTTTTTGAACATCTAAACACTAATGATCGTGGCATCTCCCTGACGTATACAGCCAGTAAACAAAAAATTAACTTTTTGGATCTAGATATCGAGATCCGTAACGGTCTTTTCCATTTCCAGACTCATTTTAAAACCACTGACCGGAATAGTTTTATTCCGCCAGACAGCTGCCATCACCGGTCCTGGTTAGACTCAGTCCCAAAAAGCCAATTTCTCAGATTACGAAGAAATTGTTCCAGCACTGAGGCCTTTAAAACACAATCTGCTCTTTTGAAGGCGAAATTGTTGGATAAGAACTATGACCCCCAACTTGTGGATCGGGAGTTCCAACGTGCCCTTGAGACTAATAGGGAGTCACTCCTCGTTGAGAAGCCTAAAAAAGATCAGAGTGAGATTTTCAAGTGGTCTCTTTTGACCACTTTTTCTAATCAATACATGTTAAGGCTATCATGTCCAAGCATTGGGACATCCTCAGGAATGACCGGGTTTTGAACACTGTCTTGCCCGACAGGGCTAAAGTCATTTTTAAGGGTGCCCCCACTATACAAAGCAAGATTGCCCCCAACATCATTAATCCCCCTGTACATCAACCCCTTTTTTATGAAATGGAGGGTTTCTACTCATGTAGAAGATGTACTGTATGTCGACATAATTCTGGTATAGGAAGAAAAACTATATCGTTTACTTCATCAGTTACACAGAGACGATATTCCATCAAACGATTCTGTACTTGCACCACCAGCCACATCGTTTACCTAATTACATGTCATTGTGGTAAGCAATATGTTGGCCGCACCATCCGCTCTTTTTCTATAAGAGTAGCGGAGCATATTGCTTTGATTAAGAGTGGCGATACTAAGCATACAGTTCCCCGTCATTATAAGTTACATCACAATCGGGTGTTCGCGGGTACACAATTTATAGTGATAGACCGATATGTTCCCCCGTGGAGGGGTGGGGCCATGACCAGAGGTGTATCACGATTGGAGACTTTCTGGATCCATGAGCTCCGTACCCTTTCTCCATCAGGCATCAACGTGGAGTTGGATGTCAACGCTTTCATTAATAGAGCCTGACACCCACCTCTAAACAATAAACTCTCTCTTTTCTGTTCCCCCCCCCTTTGGGTCCCGTTATTTGCATTTGTTTTTGTTTTTATCTCTGTTTATTCATTTTTGGCCTTGGTTGGGCTCATCCATATATTTTAACTTGTTTACGTGCTTCATACATACCTATATTGCACTTCAGTGCGCTTTTTTATTTCATTTTTTTCTATAGGAAGTGCCTTATATGCATGTCCACATTATTTTGTACTTTAATGTATTGGTTATTTGCATATATGCATATGGGCACAATGCCTTATATATCTTCTCATGGAAGCCCGCTCCACTATTCCCCTGAGCACTGGCTCTCTTTCAAATTACCAGTGTATTTACCTGGTGCGAGTTGCACATTTTTATGTTTTTATGCCCATTTGTGCAGCTTGTTTATTTCATTTATGTACTTAATTTTAGGCCTCACATCCTTTTATTATATATGCACATTATCAGGCAGTCTGTGTACTATATTCACGTCCGCTTAGAGCGTTATACAATCCTTTCTTTTCCCAAGTACTCCCTTGCCCTCACTGCGCATGTTATCACGTCCGCCGACAGCGGTATTGTATCATTTTTTTCTAAGTATCCCCCTTAGAGCGTGATTGCATTATACAATCCTTTCTTTCCCTAAGCACCCCTTTGCCTTCACTGCGCATGTCATCACGTCCGCCGACAGCGGTATTGTATCACTTCTTTTCTAAGTATCCCCCTGTCCCCACTGCGCATGATCAACCATGGCGCTTGTTTCACCTCTCCTCTTAGCTACGTCACTTCCCATGTTTATGTACCAGAGACATCGCCTTGCGTACACACACTGCGCACGCGCATTATCGGGAGTTTTCCCGATCTGCGCTCGCTGCACCTATTCACAGAATACAAGGTCTCCTGGCAGTCTGATTAAACATAATCTATATAGTTTTATCCCTTTTCTTCTTTTTTGGTCTCAGATCGTTCTCCCACTTCCGGTTCACCTTCCAACCCGGAAGTGAGGTGTGGAACGCATATCTGGAACGCACGCCGGACGGCCATTTTGGCCGATACCGGAAGTGATGTTTTTTTCAATGTGGAGCTGATTCCCATGACTATTGATGCATCCCCTATATATATTTTATTATTATTTTTATTTCAGGTACTTATATAGCGCCGTCAATTTACGCAGCGCTTTACATATACATTGTACATTCACATCAGTCCCTACCCTCAAGGAGCTTACAATCTAAGGTCCCTAACTCACATTCATACATACTAGGGGCAATTTAGACAGGATCCAATTAACCTACCAGCATGTCTTTGGAGTGTGGGAGGAAACCGGAGTACCCGAAGGAAACCCACGCAGGCACAGGGAGAACATGCAAACTCCAGGCAGGTAGTGTCGTGGGTGGGATTCGAACCAGCGACCCTTCTTACTGCTAGGCGAAAGTGCTATCCGCTGTACCACTGTGCCGCCCTATATATGAGTGTGGCTACAGTGGGGGTAACCCCCCAGATGACGTCTTTTAGGACGAAACGCATCGGGTAGGACCCCACTGTCGCCACTTTGTTACAGCGCTGTTTTTACTTTGGATTTATACGTGAGTGTATATCCTTTCACTTTTAAATAAAATTCTCGTATTCAGATTTACACTATGTGGCCCTTCCTTTCTTTTTTTCCATAATAACATCACCACCTAATCCATGGAATGCTGTCTTGAGGGATCCATCCACGGAATACCCCATCCCTCCTAGGATCCACGGGATCATCTACACGCTTGGGACTCCCCACACCTCCCAGGACCCGAATGCCACTTGGAGGAATCCAGCAATCCGTGAGATCACAGGCATCTACAGCCACCTACCACCCAAGCCTTATCTGACCCAATTTGGCATATGCCCTGTCGGGTCCACCTCATCTGGTAAGCCTTTCCTTCTCTCGGTGGTAGTGAGCTTATCTGCATTTTTGGGACACTGGAATTACCTGTCTACAATATGTCTACATAAGGACTAACCACTGTTATCTTTTAGTTATAATATCCATACCAGGACTACCTACTTATGAATAGTTTTTTACATAGGTGATTCCCTTCACCACATACCTACCAATCTATCGTCATTCATGACATTGTTTAGCGCTACACTTTTTTGTTGTTTCTTCCCATATATACTTTGTTGGTTGTGTTAGCTGCTTTTTGTTTCTTTTGTGAGCAGCGCAGAATTATTTTGCACATATTGTAGTTTTAGCTGAACACTGTGAGCAGGACGCACTGCACTAACTTGTAGCTTTAGATGAACACTGTGCAGAGGTCTCACTACACTAACTTGTAGTTTTAGCTGAACACTGTGAGCAGTACGCACTGCACTAACTTGTAGTTTTAGCTGAACACTGTGAGGAGGACGCACCACACTAACTTGTAGTTTTAGCTGAACACTGTGAGCAGGACACACTGCACTAACTTGTAGCTTTAGATGAACACTGTGCAGAGCTCGCAAAAAAATAACTTGTAGGTTTAGCTGAACACTGTGAGGAGGACGCACCACACTAACTTGTAGTTTTAGCTGAACACTGTGAGCAGGACGCACTGCACTAACTTGTAGCTTTAAATGAACACTGTGCAGAGGTCTCATTACACTAACTTGTAGTTTTAGCTGAACACTGTGAGCAGGACGCACTGCACTAACTTGTAGCTTCAGATGAACACTGTACAGAGCTCACAAAAAAATAACTTGTAGGTTTAGCTGAACACTGTGAGCAGAACGCACCACACTAACTTGTAGTTTTAGCTGAACACTGTGAGCAGGACGCACTGCACTAACTGTAAATAGTCTAGCTGCCTGACTGTGGTACTAATAGGATTAAAAGAACACCAGCAATTTTCTTCAGGTAGCTGTAAATACTGTAACAAGACAAGCCTGCCTGTCAGTAAGAAGATAACAGGAACGGATCTAGCTAAACTGAATACAGTGTATATATATATATACACAACACCTGGGATGCATATATATACACAATACACTGTAAGTGCAGCTAACTCACTGACTGTCCTGCCTAATCTATCTAACTCAAATGAAATGACACTGTCTCTCTGTCTATCTATCTCTCTTTCAACGCCGGAACACACACTACACAGGGCCGCCGTGCAGGCGGCCTTATATAGTGTGGGGCGTGTTCTAAACCCCCTGAGCCATAATTGGCCAAAGCCACCCTGGCTTTGGCCAATTACAGCTCTCTCTACCGACGGCGTGGTGATTGGCCAAGCATGCGGGTCATAGTGCATGCTTGGCCAATCATCAGCCAGCAATGCACTGCGATGACGCAGTGAATTATGGGCCGTGACGCGCCACACGAATTTGGCGCAAATGGCCCATAACGTTTGGAATTCGGTGAACGACCGAACAGCCAATGTTCGAGTCGAACATGGGTTCGACTCGAACACGAAGCTCATCCCTAGTCAGGGTTAGGTTATAAAAAATATCCAACAAAGTGAAGTAACACATGCAAGAGTTGACACAGCTGCACACCCCAAAAAGGTGGGCCTGTGTCGCCCATGTGACACAGGCCCACCTTCCCATCCCCAAATGGTAAGTACTTCACCATATGTATGGAAATGTACTTTCAAAACCTTTAAAATATCATGAAATGATCTATCATGTTTTGTATATTGTAGAAATTTTTTAATGGAACTTTTTTAATGTATCTCTTTAGAATTTAAAAACCCCCCAAAGAAGACCAGAAGAGGAAAAATGGTCGAAATGCATTGGGGTATTCATGGGGATTCATATGGATAGTATTGATACAATGCAACTGTTCAATTAGAACTTTTGTAATGAATTGATTGCCATGGGAGATGGTCCTTTGTTGTTGCTTGTGTCAACTATTGGAAATTTTATGCGATTTTGATTGTATCTATGTAATGCATCTTATGTCTAAATTAAATAATATTTTTACTAACATGGTTTCAGAAATATTTTGCTGCCTAAAACCCCCCCCTGGGGAAACTTTTTCACTAATTTTGCAATAAAAAATATCCAAATCTTTCATGATCCCTAGGAGCACCATCAAATCTATCATAACCAAATAGAAAGAACATGGTACAACAGCAAACCTGCCAAGAGACGGCCACACACCAAAACTCACAGACCAGGCAAGGAAGGCATTAATCAGAGAGGCAGCACAGAGACCTAAGGTAACCCTGGAAGAGCTGCAGAGTTCCACAGCAGAGATTGGAGTATCTGTACATAGGATGACAATATGCCATACGCTCCATAGAGTTGGGCTTTATGGAGGAGTGGCCAGAAGAAAGCCATTACTTTCAGCAATGAACAAAATGGCACGTTTTGAGTTTGTGAAAAGGCAATGCTATATAAGTACTTGTAATAAAATAAATACAGTAGATTTACCACAAAGCTGCAGCCTTTCGATAATTCAAAGATATTCTTTTACCTGAGCGCCCTCTGCATTTCCATGTTTCCTTCATGGGAGTGGGTGGACAGCATCAGAAGAAAAAACTATTTTTTACTTAATTTCCAAGAGTTTAGATCATTGATCTTTACACTGATCATGAGGTTCTCTCTCACATCTCATCAACAAAGAGTTGCTCTGACTTTTAAAACCTCTTGCTGTGGGATTAAAAAGACAGTTTAAAGCAGAACTACTGTAAAACCTGCTTTTTAGTAGAATGGGAAAATGTTAGAACCTCTGTCAATCCTAGAGAAGTGCATGGAAAAATGTCTAAATTAGGTGAAACTCACACATTTGACAGATATGGCTGTACATAGAGCAAGTTATCCCCTTTACTTTGATAACTCTGTAAAATTTGGCATTTTTCCTCCTCTATCAATGACAATGGTGACCATTAAAATTGTAATGGCCACAATGGGGGGATGGGGAGAGGGCATAGTGTTCTCAGATAGGAGGGGGCACCAGGTTGTGAGCATGCACAAGAATACCAAGGTCTACAAGATATCTCCATTAAGAGGACCTGTCACAACCTATGCTGTCACAAGGGATGTTATTCATCCTTTGTGGTAGCATTAAAGTTAAAAAAAATAAATAAATAAAAGTGACAGTGTGAAAATATTTTTTTTTTAAATAAAATTAATAATAATACAAAAAAAAATTAAACCGCCCCCACCCCCCTTTGTTCACGCACAAATGCAAATGAATGCACCAGCCCTGCACTCATATGTACATGACGCTCGCACCACACATGTGAGGTATTGCCACAAACGTCAGAATGAGAGCAATAATTTGAGCTCCAGACCTTCTGTGTGACCCTAAACTGGTAACCTGTAAAGGCTTTTAAAGTGTCAACTATGGGGATTTTTAGGTACCGTAGTTTGGCACCATTCTATGGGCGGACGCAATTATAAAGTGTGGCATATTTGTTATATACTTACTCTGCATAACATCATCATAACATCCGCATAACATCATCTTTTATATTTTACCAAAAAAATTGGGTATTATATTGTGTTTTGTCTATTCAAATTCATTAAAGTATATTTTTTCCCCAAAATTAGCTTCTGAAAAACCACTGTGCAAATACCGCGTGACATAAAAAATATGAAACACCACCATTTTATTCTTTAAGACCTCTGCATAAAATATATATTTTTTTTTTTTTTTTTTTGGGGGGGGGGGGGTTTCTAAGTAGTTTTCTATAATTAAAAAAAAATGTTTTATGCATGTAGGAGAGGAATGGCAGAATTAGCCCAGACCAGAAGTGGTTAATTACATGAAGGGTGTGGTTAAAGTGTCTTTGTTATTTTTAAAGGGAAAAAAAAAAAACATGTTATACTTACCTGTAATGGTTTTGCACAGAGCAGCCCAGATTCTCCTCTTCTCAGGTCCCTTTTTGGCACTTCTGGTCCCTCCCTCCTGCCAAGTGTCCCCACAGCAAGCAGCTTGCTATGGGGGCACCTGAGCCGAGCCGCAGCTCTGTGTGTCTATTCAGACACGGAGCCACGCTTCTGCCCCACCCCCTCTCTCTCCTGATTGGCTAACTGACTTTGACAGCAGCGGAGGCCAATGGTGCTAATGCTGTGTCTTAGCCTATCAGGAGGGAGAGTCTGGGTCAGCCGAGGCAGTCGTGTACATCGCTGGATATAGATGGGGCTCAGATAAGTATTAGAGGGGCAGAGGGGGGCTGCTGTACACAGAAGGTTTTTTATCTTAATGCATAGAATACATTAAGAAAAAAAACCTTTTGCCTTTACAATCATTTTAAGGTTCAGGAAGGGAGTATTTTCAATATTAAGCCAAGAATAAGAAAACAGGGACATGACTTCAAACTGGCAGGTGGAAAATGTAAAACTAATATTAAAAAGTATAATTTTACCATAGGGGTAGTTGATGCCTGGAACAGTAAGTGGATTCAAACCTGCTTAGAACATAGATCTATACAAAATATATATTATATATATATTATAAAAACATGTAAAAAAAAAAAAATGAGGTAGACTTAATTGACAACTCTGCCTTTTTTTCTGCTGTAGATTTTCTATGTTTCTATCAAGAAATGTGGTGCCATATAACAGTCTAACTCCAGAAAAGTGGGAGGGGCCCACTGCAAGGGCGGATTTTTTTTTATTGCTCATCATGTCTGGAACAGTCTCTTTCACTTACCTGATTTCTTGCTCCGGCTAGCTCAACCACTCTCCTCCTCTGTCCAAAGCCTCGGCCAATCAACCTGTATAGTACACTGAGGAGGCTGGAGGCAATTGCAGCTCATCACAACTTACACACAAGCTATGGGGGACCAGTCACAGCACTGGAGGGAGCTTATTGGAGAAAGGAATAAGGCAAGTATTTATATTTTATTCCTTAGCCGATAGACTAAATGAGGGGGCCCCACTGCAAGAATATATTTTTTTTATTTTCCTTTCCTAGAGTTGGGATGTAAGCCTTCATTATGAAAGAGAAAGCCAGAGAAGACACTTGGGTCAGTCAGGTACGTAAATGAGTGGTTTTATGTATGTACAGTATGTATATATCGGGTGTATATACTCCTGATCTCTCCACTCTGTACTATATCCACTCTTGATTCCTGGACATTGCATATTACATACACCGTACCCCTCAACTCTGCACGCTCACTGCATTCTATACATCACTTTTACTCCTACATGATGTACATTATCCACTCCTGACTTCTGCACTCTGTACATTACTTTTGCTCCTGACCCTTGCACGTTGTCATTTATCCATTTCTAACTTCTGCACTCTAGAATTAGGTATGATGATCAGACATGATTATCGAGTCTGGATAAGATGACTGGTTATGCGCAACTCAGAGGAGGGGGTCGCAGTTTGGCAGGTTCATCCCGGGCACTGGATGACCTTGTCCCGGCGCTGGTAAAAGTAAATCTCCCTAGCTGGAAGTTTTGTACCAAACTAAAAAGCTATTTTGGCTGGAGTCCCCCTAAAGGACAGGGTTGGTGTAATAGCTCAGGAGCCCGTAGATAGAGAACATTGGACACCTCAATCCATCTGCCACCTATTACCACAGAGGCTATGTTACTGAAGAGATATACTGTATGTACAAGAAGCTTCTTTACCAGACAATGTTGTCAAAGAGGCTATGTTTTGGACAGATTATATCACAAAAGGTTGAACATTACAAGATACAGTATTGAGGAATGGAATCAGTGCAGCTAGAGGAAAATAAGTAAGCCACAAGATGTCATTTTACCAGAGAGGTAATGCCGGCAGAGGGACCATGTTACCAGAAATAGATACCAAAGGGACAGAATCACTAAAAAAGCTAAGCTACCAAAGGGGGCATGATGTCAGGGAGGTCTGAGGAGAAACATTACCAGAGAGTCTGTATTACCATAATGTTACCAGAAAAGTTTTATTACTAGACACATTGCCAAAGAAGCTGTGTTTTGGAGAATGGTAATATCAGAGACCAGGCTTTCACAGAGGAAAGATTATTAGAAATACTATGGCACATTATAATTTACTGCAGAGGGTTTATTGCAGCCATAGCAACTGGAGATCAGGGTCTTAAGGGTATCTTTTCTCACAAGCACTCTCTTGCTTTAGGACTTTCAACACATAGTTTACCCCTTGTCTGCAGCAAACATCCAATGATGCAGGAAAGGTAGGCAAACAAACTTAGAACATGGAGCAGGTGCCGCTCCTAATTAACAAAAGGGGTGCCAGGTTGTTTGTTAATTAGTAGTGATCCATTCTCTGTTCCGTGGCTGTGACAGTCATGGCACACAGCACAGAGAACAGAGAGAGCTGGAGCTGCATGCTTCAATCTGTCTGCCCTTTCCCGCATCTGGCTTGGCTCAGAGTGGAAGGAGGAGGGTGTTAACCCTGTGCAGTCTCTGCTCGTGTTGTGTAATCACTGCACAGGCAGAGAGAGGGATGTGTCTACCGACAGCCCACATGAGGTCACAGCTGGAGGAAATCTGCAGAACCTTTTTATATGGAAAACTGCTGCATTCCCTTTGTTAATCAGGTGGAGATCTGCACTCATTTATGTTTAACTCTGAAATAGAAACTGCCGCAGGTGGCACAGATAGACCTGAAACTAACTGCTCTATTAACCTCTTGACCTCCGGAAGATTTACACCCCTTCATGACCAGGCCACTTTTTGCAATACGGCACTGCGTTACTTCAACTGACAATTGCGCTGTCATGCAACACTGTACCCAAGTAAATTGTATGTTATTTTTTCCCTCCAAAGGAGCTTTCTTTTGGTGGTATTTGATCACCACTGAGTTTTTTATTTTTTGCGCTATAAACAAAAAAGCCTGCCAATTTTGAAAAATATTTATTTTATTTATTGTTTTTATACTAGTAATGGCGGTGATCAGCGACTTATAGCGGGACTGCAATATTGACAGTCTGACACTTTTGACACTTTGTGGGAACCAGTGACATTAATACAGTGATCAGTGCTAAAATATGCACTGTGACTGTACTAGTGACAGCAGGAAATGGGTTAAACATCTATGGTGATCAAAGGGTTAACTGTGTGCCTAGCCAGTACTTTTGTGTTGACAGTGTCCTGCTTTCACTAGGGGAAAATATTGATTCTAGTCCCTGCTTTGCAGAGACACAGGATCGGTGCCTTCCCCCGTCAGAACGGAGATATGCCTTGCTTACATAGGCATATCTCAATTCTCTGTGTTTTACTGAAGATTGATGGATGCTGGAGGACATCAAGTCCCCAGGACCCACAGATCAGCTTCTGCAGGCGGAAGTGCAGGATCACATAAATATACATGATTCTGCACACAGCTGCCACCCTGTAGCAGTAAAAGTGCAATAGGGCGGTCAACAAGTAGATAATGTTGCATACACCACTTCTGACAGTTTCCTGCACCATTTTACGAATGTAGGAAGCATAGTTAATGTCCCGGAATTTGTGTAATAATTTTGTATTCTTTTACAGACTTATGAAGTTAACAAAATATACTGTGGGGTTTATTTACTAAAGGCAAATCCACTTTGCACTACAAGTGCACTTGGAAGGGCAGTCGCTGGAGATCCGAGGGGGACATGCAATGAAAATAAAAAACAGCATTTTTGCTTGCACATGATTGGATGATAGAAATCAGCAGAGCTTCCCCTCAGATCAACAGTGACTGCACTTCCAAGTGTAGTGCAAAGTGGATTTGCCTTTAGTAAATAAACCTCAATGCTGGCACTTTATGTTTGAAAGCAACATTGTATGAGCTGGAATTCCCCTTAATAATGACAAGTACTGTATCTGTAGACTGTCAGGTCATCTGGTTTGCCTGAGAAGTGAAAGGCTTTTGGTTATGTTACTAGAAATTGATAGTGTTTTTTCTGCATTGCATTTTGCACTCTGCGATTATAACAAAATGCTCCCACAGCTGTAATTACAGTGTTTTTGGCATTGAAAATCAATATGAAAAATATAGTAGCTGACTAAACTTTAGCCCTAATGGCTGTCCGTGGTCTTAGCATTATGTTTTTACAAAGGGGAAGGCCTGTGTTGAAAATGCATACAAAGCTTGGCAAAGAAAAAAGCAGCATGTTCATGTCACACATATACTGTATAATTACAAAGAGCAGCACAGATATACATACTACACTTTATGTTTTCATAAGTGCAATGTACTGTATATTTTCTAAATCATTCATTTGTAATATTAATTCAAATAGCTTTGGACCAAGGTTTTACTTTAGATACATACTGTAGCACTTTAGCACGTTTTTTTTATTTTTATGAGATGTGAACCCCTATTCTAGACTTTATTCTACAAATAGGGTATTAAATGTCAATTTAAATCATATTTATGTATTCATAATTTAGATTTAAAATGACAGAAAGCTCAGAGGACCAAATCCTTTTGTATAAACTGAACCAGGTGTCCTCAACTTTTTATTATTAATCGCTACTAAAATCAAAAGAATTTCACTACAATACAATATATAACAATAATATATATTTTGTGCAATGAAACCACTTGCAGCTCTTGAACACACATATTGTTGTTTCTCTCTAGATGATAGTATGGGAAATGTTTTAAGCATTCTTAGTTTAGGGCCAGTTCGGTGCCACAATTGACCATGGACTTTGAACAGTTTCTATAAGCGGCCAAACACGAATCGAAATTTGGCCGGTTCAGCAGGGACCGGTCAAGTTTTGATCCATGTATGTGCACCCTAGTTGTACAGAAGCCGATCTACCAATCGATTTCAGTAAAACCAGCCTGTCAGGTTTTAGCCTGTCGATCAGTGTCATCATCTATAACCAACAACATTGATCATTGTATTTCAATCCCCACTGTCAGAACACAATATCACAGCAGGGGTTACTCCCCTATCCACCTCTAATGTGTGAATGAGAAATCAGGTAATTTATTTATTTTTTTCATTCAACCCGCTGGTTAAAGAAAAAAAAAAAGATTAATGTATGGGCTGCCTAAGTTTTATCCTAGTGCTAAGGCATTAGAGTACAGCTATAGAGGTAATGGGGCAAACAGGATGTTTTATGAAACACTGAAATTAACTAGAGAACAAAAAACAGTTACTGTAGTAAGACCATCAACATCTCTAATAAGACAGATCTGGAACACTTCATACACTGTATAAAAAAGAATTGCTATTCTATATAAAATATTTCTTGAAGTGGTTGTAAAAGCACAAGGTTTTTTACCTTCATGCATTCCATGCATGAAGGTAAAAAACCTTCTGTGTGCAGCAACCACCCCCTAATACTTAACTGAGCCCCCTCTCAATCCAGCAATGTCTACCAGAGCCTTGCCTCTCCGGGGACCACCACTCCTGATTGGCTTTTGGCAGCAGTGGAGCCATTGGCTTCCGATGCTGTCAATCACATTTAGTGAGCCAATCAGGAGATGGAGGGGGTAAGGCTGAGCCATGGCTCGGTGTGTGAATGGACACACAGAGCTGTGTTTCGGGAGCGCCTGCTTGGGTGCTCCCAAGCAAGCTACTTACTGTGGGGGCACCCAGCAGGAGGGAGGAGCCAGAAGCACTGGCATTGGACCCGAGAAGAATGGATCGGAGCTGCTCTGTGCAAAACCACTGCACAGAGCAGGTAAGTATAGCATGTTTGTTATTTAAAAAAAAAACACAAGGTTTTAATATCAATAAAAATAAAACATATGCGGCGCTCCCTACGCCTACAGTGTAAAAATCAAAATAAACAAAGAAAAATAAAATCAAAATACTAAGATAGATAGCAAAATATTAACCAAAAACTCATATAAAGTGCAGTGTGACTCCACCAAAACGCATGGAAGTGTGCAAAAATTCATAAGAGCCCGTGACTCACACATGAAAGTGATAAATAACATTCGATTGTGCATAAATATCATACATGTTAAAAATATTTAAATACTATTCAACACTAAAATAAGGATAAATTCATACAAGGTAAAGTGCAATTCACTAAAATACATAAATGTGCAAAAAAAGGTTCATAGAAATCCGTGAATCACAGATAAGTGTATTGAATGTTCAAATAATTAATAATACATGAAAAGTGTAGTCCCAACGTCATGCAATGTAACTCCTATTAGCAGCAAAGACAGATCTTCTGACCATATAGGAACGTGCAAGTGCAGTGGACAATTGCTGTGGCAAGAAGTGATCAAAGTGGATGTGCGCTTCCAATCGGGCTCCGGGGTGCGACACCTGTTTCCCCCAGCCTCTCACCTGTAGCAGCAGCCCCCAATGGGCCAAGTCGAGCATTAGCCGACAAGCGGTAAAAATCTCCACAGGGAAAGCATCTTCCGGTGGTAGTCACAGCTCTCTGGGACATAAGATATCCAGCCAGCAATTGCACTCCCCCCGTTCAGTAGGAGGATGGGTAGTAAAAGAGAAGAAATGGCTCCATAGTGTAGTATTAAAGGTTTATTCATAAAAAAACAAGTAGTAACTTACATATACGAATCAGTGATAGCAGCAGTGAAAACGAAAGCTACCGGGTTTGGCCGTACCCGGCAGCAGTGACACCTAGCTCCTCGCTGGCGCGTTGCGTCACAACACACGTGACTTTCTCAAACGGACCCTTTGAGAAAGTCACATGTGTTGTGACGCAACGCGTCAGAGAGGAGCCAGGTGCCGCTGCTGCCGGGTATGGCCGAACCCGGTAGCTTTCGTTTTCACTGCTGCTATCACTGATTCATATATATGTAAGTTACTACTTGTTTTTTTATGAATAAACCTTTAATACTACACTACGGAGCCATCTCTTTTACTACCCATCTACCTATCTTATGTCCCCGAGAGCTGTGACTACCACCGGAAGCTGCTTTCCCTGTGGAGATTTTTACCGATTGTCGGCTAACGCTCGACTTGGCCCATTGGGGGCCGCTGCTACAGGTGAGAGGCTGGGGGAAACAGGTGTTGCACCCCGGAGCCCGATTGGAAGTGCACATCCACTTTGATCACTTCTTGCCACAGCAATTGTCCACTGCACTTGCACTTTCCTATATGGTCAGAAGATCTGTCTTTGCTGCTACATTGCATGACGTTGGGACCACACTTTTCACGTATTATTAATTATTTGGACATTCAATACACTTATCTGTGATTCACGGATTTCTATGAACCTTTTTTTGCATATTTATGTATTTTAGTGAATTGCACTTCACCTTGTATGAATTTATCCTTATTTTAGTGTTGAATAGTATTTAAATATTTTTAACATGTATGATATTTATGCACAATCGAATGTTATTTATCACTTTCATGTGTGAGTCACGGGCTCTTATGAATTTTTGCACACTTCCATGCGTTTTGGTGGAGTCACACTGCACTTTATATGAGTTTTTGGTTAATATTTTGCTATCTATCTTAGTATTTTGATTTTATTTTTCTTTGTTTATTTTGATTTTTACACTGTAGGCGTAGGGAGCGCCACATATGTTTTATTTTATGGTTTGGTTCATGTGAGGATACTGTTTTATGCTGGCAGCCCTTTTTTAGCCTGTTGGTTATTGTTGGTTTGTGCATTAGTTTATTCACTTTTAGTTTACAAGGTTTTAATATCACTTTAAGCTCTTGGCTTGAATAATATTCCTTTTATTTTTATATCTGATTGAATGACACTTTCTGTTTTAAAGCGGGGTTCCACCCATTTAAAAGTCAGCAGCTACAAAAAGTGTAGCTGCTGGCTTTTAATAAACAGACACTCAGCTGTCCCACAGTCCAGCGATGCAGGCGCAGGAATCCTCGCTCCTCTCTCCCTCCTCTCCGAGGCGCCGGCATTGTAACTGTGAGTGCCCGGCTGTGGCTTCACAGCCGGGTGAGCACTGCTCATGAGCAAGCTGCGCTGCGTGTTGTGAATGGCCGGGCAATCTTCTGGGACCTGTGACGTGTCCCAGAAGATTGCAGGGAGGGGGAGAGGTGAACTGCCTGTCCGGTGCCATGGTGCCAGGGGAGGAAGTGGGAGCTGGGTGCCTGTCAAAACTTGGTAAACGCCCCCCCCCCCCTCAAAAAAAAATGACATGCCAAATGTGGCATGTCAGTGGGTCACCAGTACTTAAAGCGAAAGTTACATTTTTGGGTAAGAAGGCTTTCCTGTGTTATGCATTAATTAGAGTGTTGGCTTTCTGATTGTTTTAGTCCCTTCTCACTGTAACTTGCATGGGTATACTGTTTTGTCAAGTCCTAAGATCTGTATAGAGGCTATGGTTTTCATATACTGCACAGACAATGACCAGTAGTTTGATACAGCTGTATGCAATAAATGACCTTATAATATTAGGCTATATTTGCACTATACACCAGTGGCTCTGGATGTGCAGTTGGCCAAAAGGGCATAAAGTAATAGTTTACATGGCACTGTCCTGAAACGAAGAATATTTCTCTTATTTCTGAGATATGACATGTGAATACCTTCTGTTTTAAGAACTGTGCTGTGCACTGATAACAGTGAGGCCTTTTTAATTGCTTTAGTCCCTCCCAGGGTTGCCAACCTCCCACAGCATTTTTTACTGACAAAACATGGGAAATTTACTGGCAGAGCACATTGTTTACTGCCAACCTGAGAAATTACAGAATTCTTATTGTAAACTAACACGGTGAATATTTAAACAGTATAAACATGATATGGAAACACTGACAATACCTATAACAAAGTAATTTGCTTGATTTACACTTAAAAAGTCATCACAGCATGAAATTATCAGCCCCTGATATTTACTGGCAGTTGTAAAAAAATCACAGATTTTTACAAACTGTCAGTAAATTTACTGGCGGTTAGCAACCCTGGTCCCTCCTCACTTTAACTTGAATGGTTTTACTATCCTAAAAAAATTAAAACTTACGTAGCCACCACATTTAAGGACTGGTAAGCTGTAATATACAGTATTACATTTTCTTCTTGGACGTAAATATCAGTTACAAAAGATGATCTATGATTAGTTACCATAAGTAAGAAAAGCTCAGCTGAAATTAGGATATGATTTTGATTATGAATATGCTTTTTGATTTATAGACCCAATTGATCATGCCACCCATGAAATGCCAATATATGGGCTGTTATCAACTTTTGAAGCTAAAATATATTTGCTTGGGTAATACTGTAAATGACCAGGATGGGTGATGTTCCATACTGAATGATATAAAATTTAAACTCGCGCTGAATGGTGAAAAAACAGTGAAAAAGAAAACCAAAGCAGCTGCCACACACAAAGTGCTACTCACTAGAAATGTAAAATTATGAAAATGTGGCGCTCGCAAATGTTATTAAACATGTGTAACCAAGTGTAGATGAGTGTAGATGTGAATACAAAGCTGCACCTGAAAAAGTCCTGGAGCGCCTGTGGTCCATTGCACTTCAAAAGTTTTTCCCATTGCGGATCAGAACATTCAGCACATTTATTTGGACTTTATTTACATGTTTTTTGCTTTGCATATTCACATCTGCACTCATCTACACTTGGTTACACATTTTTAATAACATTTGCGAGCGCCACATTTTCATAATTTTAGATGTTCCATACTGGTCTGTCTATACAGCTCTCCAACTCTCACTATTATTTACCTAGAGCTTATGTATAGCTGGCACTCATCTAATCTACCCATATCTGTTAGATATGACCATGATTATGTATGTCTGAACCTGTTGCAGATCTAGATTTGGGTCACCTGTATAGGAGTAAATCAAGAATTCTTTTAGCTCAAATCAAAAAAGTAAAGTCTCTATTTATAAGACCCCTTTCACACTGGGGCGGGTGTTAGCTGTAAAGTTTAGTTAGTCTTTACCACTGTTATAGCGGCGCTTTTCGGCTGCTAGCGGGGCAGGCTCTTCGGCAGTGCTGCCCATTCATTTCAATGGGCAGGGCGTTTTGGGAGCGGCGCTCCCGTGCCTCCCCAAAGACGTTGCTTGCAGGACTTTTTTTCCCATCCCACAAGTGCACCACCCATTGTGAAAGCACTCAGGGTTTCACACTGGGGTGGCTTGAGAGGTGCCTTTCAGGCACTTTACAGGCGCTATTTTGTCGCGCTAAAACGCCTGAAAAGTGCCCCAGTGCGAAAGGGGTCTCAAGGAGAAAAGCTGTCTCAGTCCAGACACATGTATTCCAAACAATGAGGATAATTTTGGCAGGCATAATGTAGTCATGCATTTATTCCTGATATTTTCAAATATATATACCGGTAATTCAAAAAGTGAAGCAAGATTATCACAAGTAATGTAGTGCATCACTACTGTATTTATAATGTCACTAGTTTGTATTTAATGCCTATTGTAATCCCCCCATGTCAACAAAACACCACCACCAAAATGCTACACTAGCACAATAAATTCTAATATATTATGTTTTTAGATAGAAAGCCTCTACTATACAAAGGTGAAAACATATTCTCGATCCATACAACTGACTGGAAAGTATATTTATGGCTCCAGCAAATGTAGATGACCACACTGGTCATTTTAATATCATTTTCATTCATGCTCTCATTTACTGTATATTTAGAAACCAAAGCAAATACATAGAAATTATTTCACACTAGTTTGATTGCCACTATTTGCTCAACATCAGTGATAAATAGAAGGGGGGGATTAGAGTTTGTAAGCTACACTAAATTCCTTATGACAAACGCTTGGCTGTAAATTCTAAAATAATCCACCTTCTTGTATTTCTGCAGTTCTGTTAATTTCTAATTCAATCCTTAGAAGTGTAGCAACACAAGAAGCTGGATCAGATCAGGAATTACAGGTTAGAACCTCATTATGGCCATAATGTAAATCAGGATACTAGCATATTATGGCCACTAGACGGAGCTCATGATCCTTACTATAATCATCAGCTCTATCGTGTGGTTATAATGTGGTATTTTTCTGATTCAAGCTATACTTAAGAATGAAGAACATCCAACTTGAAAAGAAAATAGCTCAGTGACATTTGATTTTACCGGCATTTGCACAAAATAAATATACATGCAGTATTGCAGGACCGATGGAACGTGAAAAAGACAGAAGGCACGTAGGCCTAGCGCATTATACCCAAACAAAGGCTTTATTAATATACAAAGGTAGTATACTTACAAAAAAAACTTGAATAAAAGCATAACTTAATATTCCTCCACATGAGTCCGTAAAACTGTCCACATCACATGGGATTGTCCCTGTAGATGCAAAGGCTAATGCGTTTCGAGAAGTTCCTCTTCCTCAGAGCCTACCAAACAAATCTAGCTTGCTTGTTTATAGGTGGTGTACTGGATTGATCGTGCCAGCCCTGGGGGTTCGCCCTGCTCATGATCCTTACTATAATCATCAGCTCCATCTTGTGGTCATAATGTGGTATTTTTCTGATTCAAGCTGTATTTAAGAATGAAGAACATCCAACTTGAAAAGAAAATAGCTCAGTGACATTCGATTTTACTGGCATTTGCACAAAATATATATACATGCAGTATTGAAGGACCAATAGCTCTGCACATTTTCTAGAAATACACATCTAAACACATGTACTGCATACAGTACATATACAATGATCTTTAACTGAAAGTAGAGCTTCCTTTTACATAACAAAAAGAAACTTTGTAAATTTTCTATATACACAGACATTAGATCACAATGCCAAATGTTGGGATTAATGTTGGTTTTCAGGCAACTTGAATGACAAAACCCTTGAAGGTGAGTTACTAAGGAAGTACAAACTGTTCAGTTTAAAAAAAGTGAAGGTTCATATGTGAAGTACCAAAACGTACTTTATTTTTAGCATGAGTTGTCTGCAGCATGTAAATTAATTTGACACAATATTCACATCTGTGAGTGAGCCATGCTGAGACAAAACAGGCAAGGTGGGAAGAAGATATATTCCTAGTATCCAATCCGGAGGCTTTAACAGTCACTACTGGGAATGGGATCATTGATACATAAAGGGGCTGTAATGGCACTGATCTCTAGCAGTCTCATATAAGCATGTATCTGGTCTCCAAACACGCATTTAGCATGTCTTCAGTCTCTGACCATCTACTGAAGTATGCCCACAGTCTCTCACAGTCTCCTTTGACATTACCGAGATGTCAGGGGTCACAGGTGAGGCTCCCTAACTCTAGTAAGGTGGTCCCCATTGTTATAAATCATGCAGTTTCAGAACTCTATGGAGGTTATTTACGAAACGCAAATCCACTTTGCACTACAAGTGCAAACTACAAGCGCAAAGTGCACTTGAAATTGCACTAAAAGTGCACTTGGAAGTGCAATCGCTGTAAATCTGAGGGGTAGATGTGAAATGAGGGGAAGCTCTGCTGATTTTATCATCCAATCATGTGCAAGTTAACCCCCCTGGCGGTATTCCCGAGTCTGGCTCGGGGTGAGATTTTAGTACCAAAAGCAGTAACCCCGAGCCAGACTCGGGATCGCATCGCTGGATCCTGGAAGACGCGACTCACCTTGTCTCCGGGATCCCGCGATGTTCTCACGCTGTGTTCGGTGGCCGGATCTTCCGCCCGATGCACTGTGTGCTCTGTGCGCCCTGGCTTCCGTTCCCTGCGAGCGTAGCAACGCAGGGGTTGGAACCGGCGGCAAATTCAAATAGTATATAACACAAACACACTGACACATTGTAATCCTATTGGATTACATTACTAAATAAAATAAAATTGACCTCAGATTGCCCCCCAGTGCTTTGTCCAGTGCCCCTGCCTGCAGTTTTACTGTACTTTCTGTCTGGAAACTGCAGAGCGACCATGGCATCCAAAAAGCACGCTTCAACCTCAAAAGCGACATATGACCTGCTGGAAAACAGCAACAGCGAGACAGAATCGCTTGCAGAAGTGAGTGATAGCGAATCATGGGGAAGTTCGTCATCAGGCACGGAAAGCAATTTCAGCGATGATCCTGCGACTGTGTCCAGCGATGTGTGGACTTGGTGCTCGATTGATTGCGGTACGGAGCACACAGCACCCCCAAGATTCTCGTTTACCGGAGCGCCTGGTATCAAAGTGGAGGTTGAAGATGACAGCCCCTTGGGATACCTCCAACTCTTTTTGACTGATGAGGTCATAGAAAGAATTGTTACGGAGACAAACCGATGCCAGGAGCAACAAGCTGCTATACCTCAGAGGTTTTCAAGGAGCAGAAAATGGGAACCAGTGACCAAGGAGGACATCTGGATATTTCTGGGCCTAATTATTCTCCAGGGAATGGTGGGGAAACCCCTGCAAAAATGGTACTGGACAACCAACAAAATATTAGCCACTCCTTTTTTTGGCACCATCATGTCGGAATACAAATTTTCTCTCATAATGAAATATCTGCATTTTCAAAATAATGAAGAATTTGATGAGACTTCTCATCCAGCTCCAAAACTGAAAAAAATTTGGGACCTATATCAAATTATTCAGAAAAGTTTCCAGCAGACCTATGTACCAGACAGAGACGTCAGTATCGACGAAAGTTTTATGGCCTACAAAGGAATACTTAGCTGGATACAGTACATGGCATCTAAGAGAGCGCGATTCGGCATAAAATCATTCATGCTCTGTGACGCCAGCACTGGTTACATATGGAATTCGGTCCTTTACACCGGAAAAGGGACCAAATTCAACGACAGATTCAGTCAATATGGAATGGCAACCGCTTCTGTTCTCACTTTGATTGAGCCATTGCTGAATCAGGGATACTGTGTAACCACAGATAATTTTTATACTTCTCCAGAACTCTATGAGTTCCTTCTACAACACAAGACGGATGCATACGGGACTGTTAGAGCTAACCGGCGTGACATGCCGCCAACCTTTGCAATAAAAAGCTCAAGGCAGGAGAAATAGTTGCCTGGCAAAAAGGCAAAATGATGGCACTAAGATGGTGAGATAAAAAAGATGTGTGCCTAATGAGTACCATTCACAACACCTCTACTCTCATGGTACATACAAAAGGTGGAAAAGACGTTATGAAACCTCAAGTCGTAATGGACTACAACAACACCATGGGAGGTGTTGACAGAGCTGACCAGGCCATGACTTTTTATCCTGCTATGAGAAAGCAACAAAAAAAATATTACAAAAAAATCTTCAGGCATCTTCTTGAACAGTGCCTGTGGAACGCTTTCATTCTTCTAAAAAAAAAGAGTGACAGGCCTGTGATTCATGCAGACTTCGTTTGGAAAGTTGCTGAACTCATATTTCTGAAGCACCAAACACCAACCACTGTAAATAGATCTGGACGTCGGGCTGCTGGCGTTGTGAACCCGGAACGTCTGACAGGTCGAAACTTTATGGACCACATTCCACCAACGGAAAAGAAGGCAGCACCCACAAGGATGTGTGTGGTTTGCTGCTCTAAACGTGACGACACAGGAAGGAAAGTCAGAAAAGAAACCCGGTTCTACTGTCCTGACTGTGACGTCGGACTTTGTGCTGTACCCTGTTTTAAAATTTACCATACCGAGACGTTTACTAAAGCAATATGACTACTAATATTGCACTCTTGTTTGGCCAAAAAAAATGTCAGTGTTTTTGATTTATATTATTTAATAAAATGTATTGAATAAAAAGTATTATTACTATTATATTATTATTTGTTATTATTTATAGTTATTTATTATATTATAATTTATGATTTTGTGTTTCAAACTTTATCATACCCAGGATGTCTACTAGACTCTTGTTTGGACAGATTTCAGTGAGTTATTCCTAAGAATTACAGGCCTACAATATAAAACGCCACATTTCCATGCAAAAATAATGGTACCGCTTTCAGCACCTAAAATCCGAAATAATCATACCGCCAGGGAGGTTAAAATGCTGTTTTTTATTTTCCTTGCATGTCCCCCTCGGATCTACAGAGACTGCACTTCCAAGTGCAAAGTGGATTTGCCTTTAGTAAATAACCCCCAATGTCTGTACATGGTGAAATTTCTTGATCCACAAAAAGTGACACCACTACCGTTTCATCTGAACCAC
Source organism: Aquarana catesbeiana (assembly GCF_042186555.1). NCBI lineage: Eukaryota > Metazoa > Chordata > Amphibia > Anura > Ranidae > Aquarana > Aquarana catesbeiana. The sequence goes on along the minus strand of NC_133324.1, from coordinate 784,071,589 downwards.
TATACTCAAATAGAGATATTTATTAATACGAAACAATGGTGTTTATTTATATTATATGTGAACTCAATAGTAACATGAAGTTATTTAATAAAGTGGTATTAAAACAAGTAATTTGCAAACTGTAATAACTTAGTATCCAAATGCTAATGGGACTAAAGGGAGGTGAAAAATTATTTTTGAAAAATTACTATTGTGTTTTGCACCCCAAGGTGTGAAACAGAAACCAAGCGCTGATTATTTGTGTTGTGTATGAGTTTTTACTTAAAGCAGTAGTAAACCTTGCTTGGTCATTTTTACCTACAGGTAAGCCTATAAGGCTTCTCTGTAGGTAAAATGAATATCTCCTAGACATGTACCGTTTAGGAGATATTCACCCTGGATGCAGCCAATTACGTCACCGGTGCATGCGCTCTGAAGGTCCGGCATACCTTGCCGGACCTTTAGAGCTTTGTGCTAGAACCGAGGGCTTGCGCATGTGCGAGAGGGTCGCCATTGCAGCTCCAGCCAATCATATGAACCCAGAAGAAAGACCGGGGGAAGATATCAGCCCTCTCAGTGGTGACAGCACAGCGCTGGAGGGCTTCGTTCCAAGGTGAGTATTTCATAATGTGTTAGTATGCAGTGCAAACTAGTACATTATGCCATTGCGCTGCAGGTGTTTTTTTTTTTTTTCATAACAGCCGCAACTACTTTTTTTTTTCTTTTTTAAATGGCTAAAAATAATTTAATATAAAAATGGAAGAATGAGATTTAATTTGTAGTCCTCTTTTACAAGTGAAGACATTAGGCTAGTATAGACAAGACAAATGTATTTTTCTCCATAAGACTGACTCCTGTAGGATGCTATATCTACTATTACCTAAATGATTACGACCCATTAACATTTGCGCAGTGAGCTAACACATATGCATTAATGTGCTTATATCATGTGCATTGCATTAAAGAAGTATGTCTAAAGCTTTTTTGGCCATACTTTTCCTGGGATTTATAGAAATGCGCTTATTTCTGCACTCCTGTGTCCCAGATTTAGCAAACAGAGGACTAAAGTCTGCTGTCAACTAACATCAAAAAGCCGGTCTGGGCTCTGCAGGGATCCCAAAAATAATGTCGGGATCAACCCAGATGCCTGAATGGAAGGTGGGTCAGCCTCTCAGCCCTGCTGCGAGATTAAGCCAGCATCTCCCTCCACAGCCCAGTGCTCCAGTGAGCGTTGGAGGGGCAGAGCAGAGAGTTCTCTGCTTACTGAAGACCAAAAACTGAGCGCTCAGTGGTCTTTGATCTCTCAGTTCTACTTGTAGAGCCTGCAGGGGACAGATGCAGCATTGGATCGATGCTGCAGCCACCTAGGTGTGTTTGACATTTGTTTTTTTGGAAACCCGCACTTCTCTTTTAAGGTAGCCCATTAAAATCAACAAGCTTCTGACGTGACAAAATATCCCAAAAAGCGTTAATGTCACAAAAATGTTCAACAGCTTGTTGCAACCCATTGCATTAGTGTATTGGGGTGCTATTCAAAATTAAGGGCAATGCAATATGTTAATGCATGTAACATGCATTGTTGTGCATTGCAGTAATGCGTGCATTGTCAAAAAGCACAGATGTCATTTGGCCAATATTGTTCCATAAATTTTGGCCTAAATTTTCAGATATGCAGAAAAGGGTCTCCGAAAAGGGGTACTAATACTAACATAGTTATTATTAAGTTATTATTAAGTATATACTAAGAGTATATACATTGAGTATATACTAAGTATATACTAAGAATCAACAGGTGCAATTAATAAGATCTAAAGACATTTATCATTACCCACAGGGCACATTCACATTTTTGCATTGTGCCAATGCATGTGCATTAGCGTGCTTACATTACAAATTAACATTTGCATTCAGGCAGCTCATTAAAGTCAAAAGATTTCCGATGCATCAAAACATCACAAATGCGGACATGTCACAAAATGTTGCCACTATGCACTATGGGGTTGATTTACTAAAGGGAAAAAGACTGTGCACTTTGCAAAGTGCAGTTGCCCTCTGCAAGAGCAGTTGCTTCAGAACTTAGTAAATGAGCAGAAGCTCTCCTGACTTCCATCATCCAATCACGTGCCAGCAAAAATGCTGTTTTTTTAATTTTCCTTGCACAGGATTGGGTACTCTTTACAAAATCAAGCCATGCCTCATTTACTAAGCTCTGGGGCAATTGCACTCACAGAGGGCAACTGCACTCTGCAAAGTGCACAGTCTATTTGCCTTTAGTGTTGCCATAGGTTACAGAACATTGAAACGTCCAGTGTGTTGGTGCGCTATTCTAAATGAAAGTCACAGCAATGCATCATACATGTAACATGCATTGCTGTGCAGTGCAGCGCAGTAATGTGCGCAGTGCCACAATGCATAGATGTAAATCAGACATTTTTTTTTTTTTGGTTCAATAAAGTTTATTGAAGAATGACACCATAATGAGCCATTTTCTGTAGCATTAATTTGGTCTAAGATTTCATATTTGCAAGACAGGATATCCAAAAATGACTACTAATACTAAAATAGTTTTGAATATAGGCTATGAACCTGAAGGTGTGTTCAATAAAATCTAAAGAGTCATTTGTCACTGTCCACAGAAAACAATATTGGTTCTCAGAACTATATGATGAAATTTGATAATCACAAAAAGCAGGAAAACCGGCCATGTGCAGGCATGAAAAATGTTAATGGTCAACTGAGACTACTTTAATACCTGAGGGATTCAAATTGCACATAGCTCATGAACTAAGTTCATGAGGTCAGGATACTTAGCAGTCAAAGCTAATGCATTCTATGGCCCCTTAAATCCGTTTATAAACAGAGCATGGATTTTATCGGTAATGTCAGGTTACATCTGAACTGCTGTAATTTATGATTTTTTAAAGCTGTTTACCTGCAAAATATGCTATTTTGCCATGTTCTGGAAATGAGGCACGTTTCTTTTGAGTTTAGATTTTATTTAACAAATATATTCTACATTACTTATTAACAAAATAACACAAGTAAAAGGTACTGACTAATCTGTGGCCTTGTTATACACATTTTCCCTTTCCTGGTAAATATTTGATGTGTCCAATGTTCAGGTCACCTTTAAATTAGCAATTAAACAACTTTTAACATATAAAGATTATAAGTCACTTCAATTTTACAACAAAACAAAAGCAAAGTCCTTTTATACAGGTCAGGAACATATGGGGATGCCCTATAATGTTTCTGCAATGGATGCAATGGGGTTGATTTACTAAAGGCAAATCTTTGTCTGTGAACTTTGGAAAGTGCAGTTGCTCCAGAGCTTAATAAATGAGGTAAAGCTTCACTTTGCAAAGAGTACCCAATCACGTACAAGGAAAAGAAAAAAGACAGCGTTTTTGCTTTCCATGATTGGATGATGGAAGTCAGCAGAGCTTCTGCTCATTTACTAAGCTTTGGAGCAACTGCACTTGCAAAGTGCACAGTCTTTTTGCCTTTAATAAATCAACCCCAATATGTCCTATATCAGTGATGGCAAACCTTGGCACCCTAGATGTTTTGGAACTACATTTCCCATCATGCTCATGCACTCTAAAGTGTAGTTGAGCATCATGGGAAATGTAGTTGCAAAACATCTGGGGTACCAAGGTTCTCCATCACTGTCCTATACAATTCAAGTAACAAGCATGAAGCAAGCAAAGTAAGTTGCGCGCAGTCCACCTCAAAATCGTAATGAGTTCCTATTTACTAGAAGTTTAAACTCACCTTGTCAGCATTATTAACTGCCTCCCAAATATGTTATATAAATGAATGAAATTTGCAGCATAACAAATTGTACTGTATTATTGTTATCACTTATTCACCAACAAGCTATATCTGGTAGCACTGTGTATAGTTACAGCATATAGCAACATAATAATAACAGAGTTACAAACAGATGAGCGGATCTGAACCGAAGTTGTAAAGTTAGTCTATGGGGAGATGGATGTAAACGGACGTGCATCTGTTTACATCCATCTACCTTGAGTTCATATGGGTCCAAAAAAATAAAAAACAGAGGTCTGTGTCCTTTTTCTTTTTTCAGACCTAAACAGGATGGATCAGAGGTAAAAGAATTTAGGTTCACTTTTTTTAAATCCACGCTCCCATAGATCTAACATGGTTCCATTACATAATGCAGAAAAAAACTGACAACAAAAGCAATATCCCTTCTATTCTGCTCCAGTTCAGCAAGGGATCTGTTCACAGATCCCCTCCTATTAGGGTTGCCACCTGTTTGGGATTCACCCGGACAGTTCGGGTTTTGAATCATGTGTCTGGGTTTCAGTCCACCTAAAACCCAGACACAATATTCAGACAGGAATATGGCTCAGAACAGGGACGGATAGGAGGGTGAAGGGGCACTATGCAGGCCACATTACTATTCTCTTTGGAGCACCCAAAGGTGTCCCAGGTCTGTTACAATCATATAGTTTATGTTAAAAAAATAAATCTTTGCTGTGTGCCGCTAAAGTGTTCGGGTTTGGCTTGAAGAAAAAGTGGCAACCCTACCTCCTATTCAGAACAGAAGCAAACTCATCTGAAAGGACCACGATTATTAACCATCTTGTATATACTTCCATGCATGAACCTTGGTGAATGGAGCAGGAAATACACAGCAATAACAACCAAATCACTTCCTTCCAAATGACAAGTGGAAACTGCTGTGGTAGTTGGTTTGTCAATACAAAGTGAAATTTCAATAAAAGTAGCCTGAGGCAGTGCAGACTAGTTTATATTTATGGTAAGTACTTGCAAGTTACTCATTTTGGAAAGGTAAAAACAAAAATAATGATATAGCTTACACCCCAGGTTGTAGTAAAACTCATTCTGATAATAATAATAATAATAATAATAATAATAATAATAAAAAGCATAATAATAAAAATAAGAATAAATACTACTACTACTAGTACTATTACTACTACTACTGCTAATAGTATAATCCCAAAATATAACATGAACAAATATATTATTATTAATTATTATTATGCAGAAGAAATACTACTACTACTACTACTAATAACAATAATGCAATCCTAAAATACAATATGAATTATTATTATTATTATTATTATTATTATTATTATTATTATTATTATTATTAATAACTACTACCACTACTACTAATACTAATAATAACAATACATTATTATTATTATTATTATTATTATTATTATTATTATTATTATTATTATTATTATTATTATTGTAATAATAATAATAAAGAAATAAGTATTAATAATAATAAATAGTATATTTTAGGTTTTTTTTATTTTTATTGATATTAGTAGTAGTAGTAGTAGTAATAGCAGTAGAAGTAGCAGTAGTAATTATTCTTCTTCTTAATAATAATAATAATAATAATAATAATAATAATAATAATAATATTTCATATTGTATTTTGTATTATTATTTATTTTATTTTATTTTTTTAAATAATTTGAAGTAGAAGAAAAAGAACAACAACAATAAGCAGAAGAAATAATAATAATAATAATAATAATAATAATAACAATGATAATAATAATAATAGTGATAATAACAAGAAGAACAAGAACAATAATAATAATACTTGCACTAATAATAATAATATATGAAATAATAATACTTGAAATAATAATATATTAAATAATAATAATAATAATAATAATAATAATAATAATAATAATAATAATAATAATAATAATAATAAATGAAACAATAATAATAATAATACAAGAAGAAGAATTGTATTATATTTTATTACTAATAATACTACTTTTAGCTAATGTTCTAGTTATGTATGAGTGTACCTCTGATATTGTATACTGAGAATATTGTATTCTGGGAAACAAGAATTGTGGAGAAGCACAAGCTCTGGTTCAATGGAAATAAGTTTATTTGTGACAGCTGTAACTAATAAAGTGAGCTAGTGATGTCAGAAGTGGACTAGTAAAGGGCCCTGTATTGATCACTATGTACCAATAAAGGGCCCTGTATTGATCACTATGTACCAATAAAGGGCCCTGTATTGATCACTATGTACCAATAAAGGGCCCTGTATTGATCACTATGTACCAATAAAGGGCCCTGTATTGATCACTATGTACCAGTAAAGGGCCCTGTATTGATCACTATGTACCAGTAAAGGGCCCTGTATTGATCAGTGTGTCCTGCAGCAGAGTAAAGTGTTAACCATCCCCAATAGTTGGCATGGGATTCTCAGGCTGGCATGTGTCCAGCTCTTTAACTTCACCTACCATAAGATGCGGTCAGAAGATCGATTAAGAACTACAGAGTAAAACTGTGAAATTCCCCGAGCAAGAAATGACTGAGAGCCGAGCCATTGTGAGCAATGCAAAGGAGGGGAGGAATGTGACCCACAGAAGACACAGCCAGCTGGGATGAATAATTGCTGGATAAAGACGATGTCGTTTCCCCTGAAAGGAGGACATGAGGACATGAGGGAACCTACCTGGGAGGAGAGGAATGCACAGCAGATGGACCAGTCAGCGCAGGATCTCCGGCTCAGCACACTTCGGGTGAACTTCTTCAGCCTTCCAGAGCCAGCAACATGTTTAGTGGAAGTTTGTTCTTCTCCCTTCCCTGGACACTTGATAAGTGGAGGGGTGATGAAGATGCACCAACTCTGATGGAAGCTCTGATCTCCTCTTACATCCTGCTTGCTGAGTGTCCTCCTCTCCTGCAGGCACTGTGCTGCTGCTTCTCCTGCTGCCTTGGCTGGCTGTGGTGCAGTGTTCACTGGAAGGTGTTGTGTCAGGACTTACTGAAGGTAGGAGGAGGGGAAGACAGCTCAGGGTGGGAAGGGTGGGGATCATCCAGCTCCCCCCTTCTCTGTGAAGGATGGAGGATGCTACCCAGCTGGAAGGCAGTCTAAGGACTGCAATGGAAAGAGAAAGGATCATGAAATAGCAGAAAATTGATTATTTCTATAATAAAGTCTGCTTAGGAGATGCCAATGTTTCCCTAGTATCCAGGGCTGTGATCTGTTCTGGAGCTGTCCCTGCAGCACACATCAGTCCTTTATAAAGCTCCTTCTACACTCTGGCTTACCAGGGAGCTGCTGCTTATGCTACTGAACTGTTGAATCTGCTACAAGCTTCACCTGTCATTTACATTTTAAGAGTTCAACTACTGGCTCACTGCTTCTCTAGAAATAAATGAAAGCACACTGCTTGGTAAGTTCACAGGGCTTCGCATTTGCACAGCTGCCAACATTTTAAAACCGTTTTAAGGACCTTTGCTTATAAATGGTTCTAAAATTATCATGTACTGTGCTGCCTGAGGACTATATAGTCCTGTATAAATCAAAAGGTGACATTTTATTAGGGAAGACTATATTTTTCTATTTACCAATATTTACTGCTGTCTAATAAATAGTTTAAAAAAAGCCAGAAAAGAAAGGTAATCCATTTCCACGAAATATAGCATACTGAAAAAGAGAAGTTAAAGAGACACTAAACTCTCATTTAACCACGTCAATACCAGGCACTTTCACCCCCTTTCTGCCCAGGCCAGTTTTCAGCTTTCAGCACTGTACCCATATGACATTTTTATCATTTTTTTTTAGACATATAGAGCTTTCTTTTGGTTGTATTTAATCACTGCTGGGTTTTTTAGACCAACATTTTTGAAAAATAATGTTTTTCTTAGTTTCTGGTATACAATTTTGCAAATAGGTAATTTTTCTTCACTGATAAGGCTTCACTGATGAGGAGGCACTGATTAGGCTGCATTGGTAGGTGGCACTGATAGGCAGGCAGCACTGATGGGCACTGACAGGTAGCACTGATAGGTTGCACTGATGGCCACTAATTGGCACTGATGGGGCTGCACTGACAATCAGTGTAAACTATGTGCTGACAGGCTTGTGGGTAAACAGCCCTCCTTTCCTCCCACAGGCACAGTTTGGGAGGAAAGGACTGCCGATAAGCGGCAAGTTTGTTTACATGTGATTGGACACAGCTGATCACATGGTAAATGGCCACTGTGATTGGCCCTTTTCCCCGATCTGTGATCACCTGTGTCCGAAGAACACAGCGGTCACAGAGCACGCCCAATGCAAGCTGCAGGAGGTACGCAGGGGGGGGGGGGGGTGGAGTTTTAATATTAAAACTTACCTATTTAATGTAAAACTTGTACTTTCTTTTTCTGCTGAGATGATCCATTCTGGGTCCAACTTGACATAAACAGTGTGTGTGTGTGTGTGTGTGTGTGTCAGCAGGGCAGAGTACAGGGGCTCAGGAGGGCACACTACATAAGGGAGAAGCAGGGCACATTACCTGGGAGCAGGGCACATTGCATGAGAGCAGGGCACATTGCATGGGAGCAGGGCACATTGCATGGGAGCAGGGCACATTGCATGGGAGCAGGGCACATTGCGTGGGAACAGGGCACATTGCATAGGAGCAGGGCACATTGCATGGTAGCAGGGCACATTGCGTGGGAGCAGGGCACATTGCGTGGGAGCAGGGCACATTGCATGGGAGCAAGGAACATTGCATGGGAGCAGGGCACATTGCGTGGGATAGAGCACTTTGCGTGGGATAGAGCACATTGCGTGGGATAGAGCACATTGCGTGGGATACGGCAGATTGCGTGGGACAGGGCACATTGCGTGGGGCAGGGCACATTACCATTGTGTGAGACAGGGCACATTGCGTGGGACAGGACACATTGCCTGGGACAGGGCACATTGCATGGGACAGAGCACATTGCATTGGACAAGGCACATTGTGTGGGAGCAGGGCACATTACATGGCATAGAGCACATTACATGGGACAGAGCACATTACATGGGACAGGGGACATTGCATGGGACATGGCACATTACATGGGACAGGGGAAATTACATGGGGCAGAGCACATTACATGGGATAGGAGACATTACATGGGGCAGAGCAGGGGACATTACATGGGACAGGGGACATAACAGGGCACATTACATGTTACAGGGGACATTACATGGGACATGGCGCATTACATGGGACAGGGCACATTACATGGGGCATGGAACATGACAGGGCACAGTACATGGGGCAGGGGACATGACAGGGTACAGTACATGGGGCAGGGGACATGACAGGGAACAGTACATGGACAGGGCACATGACAGGGCACAGTACATGGGGCAGACTGTTAGGCACATTGTGGGGGACACAGCTGGGCACACTATAGTACAAGCTTTCTTCTTCTTCAGGCTCCACAACTCTCTCCTTCAGCTTTCATAACTCCTCCAGTGGCGCACTGTTCCCTGCCGGCCCCTCCTCCTGCACCCCAGATGATGTCACATGCAACCACTCGGGAAGGACAGAAGGGGAGGAGGGGCCGGCGGGGAACAGCGCTACAGCCAATAGTATGCCAGCAGCTTCCCTGCCTATCTCTGCCTGTGTCTATGAGCCTGACAGTCAGATCACCGCGGAACCCTGGGGTTCTACGGAACCCTGGTTGAGAAACACTGGTTTAAGCTGTCTGCCCTGACACCATATGGGCAGGCAGTTTTTACACTAAACGGAAGAATCAGTGAACTTCCACAGTGCTCAACCGCACCATGGTAGTTCATCGAGAACTACAAGCTGACAGCCGTCAAACCTGTCGAGACTTGTAATTTTTCCATTCACAGAACAGTGGGGTTGATTTACTAAAACTGGAGAGTGCAAAATCAGGTGCAGCTCTGCATAGAAACCAATTATCTTCCATTTTTTTTGTTAAAGCTTAACCACTTGACAAATGGACACTTAAACCCCCTTCCTAACCAGACCAATTTTCAGTTTTCGGTGCTCTCACACTTTGAATGGCAATTAGTCATGCAACACTGTACCCATATGAAATTTTTGTCCTTTCTTTTGGTGGTATTTAATCACCAATGAGTTTTTTATTTTTTGCGAATTAAAAGAAAAAAGACAGAAAATTCTGTAAAAAAATGCATTTTTCTTAGTTTCTGTTATAAAATTTTAGCAAATTAGTAATTTTTCTTCATACATTTTGGCTAAATTTTATACTGCTACATATCTTTGGTAAAAATAATCCAAATCAGTGTATATTATTTGGTCTGTGTGAAAGTTAGAGTCCACAAGCTAAGGTGCAACTGATCACACCTGTACTGACGGCCTAGCTTATTTCTTGAGACCCTAACAAGCCAGAACAGTACAAATACCCCCCCAAATGATCCCTTTTTGGAAAGTAGACATTCCAAGGTATTTAGTAAGAGGCATGGTGAGTTTTTTGAAGTTGTAATTTTTTCCCACAATTCTTTGCAAAATCAAGATTTTTTTTCTTTTTTTTTGTTTTTTTTACAAAAGTGTCATATTATCAAGATACTGCTCCTGAGAATAATGATACCACATGTGTGAGACTTTTACACACCGTGGCCACATACAGAGGCTCAACATGCAGGGAGCACCATCAGGCGTTCTAATGCCACGTTCACACGACCGGACTTTACGGCATACTTGGTTCGGCGAACCGGAGTCCGTCGGACAATTCGATCGTGTGTGGGCTCCAGCAGACTTTTTTACCCCAAAAGTTCGACGGACCTAGAAATGAAACATGTTGCAAATCTTTTCAACGGACTCAAGTCCGGTCGAAAAGTCCGCTCGTCTGTATGCTAGTCCGATGGACAAAAACCGACGCTAGGGCAGCTATTGGCTACTGGCTATGAACTTCCTTGTTTTAGACCAGTCGTACGTCATCACGTACGAATCCGTCGGACTTTGGTTGATCATGTGTAGGCAAGTCCGTTCATTCAGAAAGTCCATCGTAAAGTCAGTCGAAAAGTCCGCAGGACAAGTCTGCCGTAAAGTCCGCTCATGTGTACGCGGCTTAAGACCATAAATTACACATCTAATTTTTTGACTACCTATAAAAACGCCCAAAAAATGACCCCATTATGGAAAGAAAACACCCCAACGTATAATCTATGAGGCATGAGGCATATTGAGTCTTTTGAACATGTAATTTTTTTCTTCAAGTTTTTGGAAAATGTGGAAAAATGAAAACGCATTTATTTTACACAAAGTTGTCCATTTATACATTTATATATTTCTGACACATAGCATGTACATACCAAAAATTACACCCCAAAATAGATTCTCCTACTCCTTCTGAGTATGGCGATATCACATGTGTGAGACTTTTACACAGCCTGGTCACATAGAGAGGCCCAAAATGCAGGGAGCACCATCAGGCGTTCTAGGGGCATACATTTCAAATCTAATTTGACTACCTATTACACTTTGAGGCACTGTAGTGGCATGGATAAGTGTGGATGGGGATGGCTAAGCATGGTTGAGCCATGAATGTGGATGGCTGGGTATGGTATGGATGGGTGGGTATGACTGAGTGTGGATGGGATGGCTGGGTATGGCTGAGTATGGATGGGATGGCTGGGGATGGATGGGATGGCTGTGTTTGGCTGAGTATGGCTGGGTGGGTATGGCTGAGTATGGATGGATGAATGTGGATGGCTGGGTATGGCTGAGTATGGATGGGATGGCTGAGTATGGATGGGATGGCTGAGTATGGCTGGGTGGGTATGGCTGAGTGTGGATGGGATGGCTGGGTATGGCTGAGTATGGATGGGATGGCTGGGTATGGATGGGATGGCTGGGTATGGCTGAGTATGGCTGGGTGGGTATGGCTGAATATGAATGGATGGATGGATGAGTATTGCTGAGTATGGCTGAGTATAGGTGGCTGAGCATGGATGGATGGATGAGTTATGCTGAGGATGGATGAGTATTGCTGAGTATGGATGGATGCATGGATGGATGAGTATTGCTGAGTATGGATGGATGTATGAGAATGGCTGAGCATGTATGGATGGATGAGTATTGCTGAGCATGGATGGATGGATGAGTATTGCTGAGCATGGATGGATGGATGAGTATTGCTGAGGCATGGATGGATGCATGAGTATTGCTGAGCATGGATAAGTATTGCTGAGCATGGATGGATGAGTATTGCTGAGCATGGATGATTATTGCTGAGCATGGATGGATGGATGAGTATTGCTGAGCATGGATGGATGGATGAGTATTACTGAGCATGGATGAATGCATGAGTATTGCTGAGCATGGATGAGTATTGCTGAGCATGGATGGATGGATGAGTATTTCTGAGTATGGATGGCTGAGCATGGATGAATGGATGAGTATTGCTGAGTATGGATGACTGAGCATGGATGGATGGATGAGTATTTCTGAGCATGGATGAGTATGGATGGGATGGATGGATGAGTATTTCTGAGCATGGATGTGATGGATGAGTATTTCTGAGCATGGATGAGTATGGATGGGATGGATGGATGAGTATTTCTGAGCATGGATGTGATGGATGAGTATTTCTGAGCATGGATGGGATGGATGGGAGAGTATTTCTGAGCATGGATGGGAGAGTATTTCTGGCTGGATGGCTGGAATGGGCACAGATAAGTGCTGTGGGCACTACACATCCAGCCCACAGCGCTGCTGCACCCGATCTCTCCCCTCTCCCCTTGCACTGTACCAATAGGTACAGGGAGTGGAGAGAGGAACCGGACGTGGCGCGCGGGAGCAAGATTCTAGGAGGACGTCCATGGACACCCTCCCAGAATAAGCTGACCGAGCTGCAGCCGTCTTTCGGGTATGACCCGGTCGGCATGTGGTTAATTGAACAAGTTGGAGTTAGAAGCTGATTGGCTACCATGCACAACTGCACCAGATTTTGCACTCTCCAATTTTAGTAAAACGGCTGCATTTTTTTAGATTGTGTCAGCGAGCGGGGCATGTTGTCATTGCTTTTTTTTTTGTACCTGGTCCATCTTGGGAGCAAGCAAGTGAGGGTGACTACATTCCTACATGCACTAGGAACATGCAGAATGAATGTAGCCACCATCTAACAAAAGTCGGATCACAGCAAACAAACAATAAAAAAAATGAATGACGGCTACAGCGTGGACCTACTTTGGCAGGAGGGCCCCCTGCAATCAGCGAGTCTATGAGACTCGCTGGATCACAGATCGGAGTAGGTGGTTGATCCCGACCCCTTACCATGTGATCAGCTGTCAGCCAATGACATCTGATCATGTGATGTAAACAGAGCTAAAAAAAAGCAAAAAAAAAAAAAAAAAAAAGCAGATCACTGGCGGCTGTCAGAGGGACGTCGGTCCCAATCAAGGAGTGCAACCGCCAGCTCATCTGTGCCCACCTGTGCCACCTACCAGTGCCCACAGTGCCACCTATCAGTGCCCACAGTGCCACCTATCAGTGCCTACAGTGCCCATTACCAATGTCACCAATCAGTGCCTCATCAACAGTGCTGCCCATCAGTGTCACCTACCAGTGCCACCAATCAGTGCCACCTATCAGTGCCACCTATCAGTGCCACCCATTAGTGCCCGTCAGTGCCATCTATCAGTGGTACCTATCAGTAACACCTATTAGTGCCCTTCAGTGCCCATTAGTGACATCTTATCAGTGGCCATCAATGCTGCCTTATCTGTGCCCATCAGTACCACCTTATCTGTCCCCATCAGTGCCACCTTATCTGTGCCTATCAGTGCCGCCTTATCTGTGCCTATCAGTGCCGCCTTATCTTTGCCTATCAGTGCCCACCAGTGCAGCCTATTAGTGTCCATCAGTGCCACCTCATCAGCGCATATCAATGAAGGAGAAAAATTACCTGTTTGCAAAATTGTATAAAAAACTATGAAACATGATTTTTTTTTTTTCAAAATTTTCCATCTTTTTTTGTTTGTTTAGCAAACAATAAAAACCCCAGCTGTGATTAAATACCACCAAAAAAAGCTCTATTTGTGTGAAAAAAATAACAATTTAATTTGGGTACAGTGTTGCATGACCGTGCAACTGTCATTCAAAGAGTGACAGCGCTGAAAGCTGAAAATTGGTCTGGGCAGGAGGGGGGTTTAAGTGCCCAGTAAGCAAGTGGTTAAAATTTAGAATACATATTGAATACACTTTTTTTTCTTTTTAAATGGGAGATTGGTGTCACTTTAAGGCCTTGTGCACACAGGTTGCTAACAGCACTTTTATAGGTATGTGCCCATACACATTTTGGTGTTTATATTCATATTTTAGAGCTGTGTTAGAGGCATTAAAAAACATCAAGCCTGCATTTGGAGAGGAGTTTACTGGCATAAGTTACACACATACACAGGTAAATACATATAAATGTGTATAAATGCATCCTATTGGCTAAAAGTAATGAGTATTCTAGCAAAAAAATTAGATTACGTGCATACACTTCTAAACACCATACACATGTAAATGTGCATAAACACATGTAATTACATGCCAAATTAGCATTTTTTTTAGATAGGAGTATTTTATGACGCCTGTGTGCATGAAGTTTTTTTTTTTTTTTGAAAATTCTTTTTATTGAGTTTCAAGTTTAGATACAAAACAGAGCCTATCGGGCATACCCAGGCTCAGACCACATACATCACATTAAAACAAACAGTATAAAAATAAAATCTTAACAGGAGTGCCGCTATTGGCACTAGAGCAAGACTACACGCTCCAGTAACTTCTGAGATTGTTAGAATGTTGTAGGTATCAGCCACTCAAGGGTAGCATTAAGCCACGTTTAATAAGATGGAAGTCACAATTATTAGACATGTGGGTTGGACATGGGTTCAACTACATATACATGTCCACCTGGTTGTTTGTAAGGTAATCTACTAATTAGGAGATTCAGGGTCATTATTAGTAGACAGGTCCTCTACCCAAATGTCCCAAACCTTGTGGAATTTTTTAGGGCATCCTCTCGCTGAATAGGTGGTCTTGTACAGTGGTAGATTGACGTAAATTTTTTCCACAAGGTAAGAATTGGAGCAGATGAGGATTTCCATTGGAGAAGAATAATTTTCCTTGCGTAGAACAATAATAATACTATCAGCCTCCTGGAGGCACGAAGATGGGCCAGGGTGTCCACCAAACCCAGCAAACAGACCTCCACTGTCCGGGGCACATAAATAGTGGTCACAGAGTGTATGACCGAGACCACCGCTTCCCAGAAATTTTGAATATTAGGGCATTGCCAAAATATGTGGATTAAGTCTGCTGAATCCGCTGCACACACCGCGAACACTCCTCAGGGACGGAGGGATATATTCTGTGTAAAGTGTGCATGAGGTTTAAAGCGATGCTAAACTCTGGTTTTAAATATATATATATATATATATATATATATTGTGGAGAGGCGACCCCAGGTCACGGTGTGTATTAGCGCCTTTAGACTGGTTCTTGCAAAGACAGGTATGATGATTGCACACCTGTGGGCTGGGTTTATATTCCCCTCAGGAAGAGAGTGCAGGGCTCACACTTGGGAACAGTGCCACCCTACAGGCAGGTAGCCTGGTGTAGGAGTCGGGAGGGCTTTCAGGTGGATACGGCTCCAGGAAAGAGAGACAGGCGGTCTCTAGGAGTCTAAGGCTCGGTTCACACTGGAACCAGATGTGGATAACACAGGAGCGCTGTGCATCCCTGTTACCTGTTTCAGGGAGGATTCGGGGCCGAATCTATGCCTGAATTCGGCCCTAAAATGGAGCCAAAGACGCACAGTGCGCTCCGCAGCTGCAATAATGATATGTGAACCGGCTCCATAGGGAGCCAGTCACATTCTCCTGCTATACGAATTGGATCGGATGTGGAGAAACCTGCATCTAATTCGCATAGGTGTGAACTCCGCCAAAGGCTGCAGTCTGAGCAAGTAAGCGTGAGTGAGCCAGGAGGCTGAGGTTTTTCTGTTATACAATGATGGTGGAACCCCCTGCGAGGGAAGACTTTCTGTGACGTTTGTTTAATTTAAATAAAATTGGGCTGCCACGCCCTTAAAAAATACAGTCTGGACTGACCGGTGTTCCTGAAAACGCATACACCACTTGAGCATAATCACCCCAGATCGTTACAGTTGGTGGAGAATGCGAGCACGGATGACGCTGGTCCAGATCCTCGCATGCTGGAAATCGTGAGTGTCTAGAGATACTGTATATGTTGCTTTTGCTGTGTGAAGCAAAGTGATGTGTGCTGTGTCTCAGCCTTAAGGAGACAGTACACCAAAAAAAAAATATTTTTTTCAGAAGGAACTGTGTGTTCCTGGCTGCAGAGATGGGCCGTTCAGAGGGAAAAAGTTCTGCAGGGAGAGTCCGGTCTCCCATGGTAACCAGAGACAAAGTGTCGTCTGGATGGTGGGGCTGCTATGAGGAGGTAGCTTACTGTTCCCACAAAGAGGCCTGAGATGCCCGAGAAAAGTCATCTGGATGGTGGGGCCGCTATGAGGAGGTAGCTCACTGTTCCCACAAAGAGGCCTGAGATGCCAGAGAAAAGTCGTCTGAATTGTGGGGCTGCTATGAAGAGGTGGCTCACTGTTCCCACAAAGAGGCCTGGGATGCCCAAAAATTTGTTGCTTCATCCTGTGATCGCATGGGGAAAAGCTCTACAGGGAGAATGGAGTTTCCCATAGCTACCGATGAAAATGTTTTTAGTAAAGTGCCTGCCCGCCGTTACCATTGGCAACAGGAAACCTGTTTGGCCTGCAATGTTGCCCTGCGACCAGGTGAGAGCACGACCAAAGAGGGACGACACCCTCAATTGAAGGTTCAGACACCTGTCACCTGGATTGGTAAGACTATTCCTGTTTCTTATGTGAAAGAGACTGATTATGTATTTGATGCTGATGAAGTGGTGGCAGGTCCGGTGGGGAGATACACTTCTGAGAAGGAGTTGTTGCGATGCAGTGTAAATGATGAGTTGTTGCAACAATATGAGGACTGATAAGGACTTGTCTTCAGGCAGTCTGCTTTATAGCAGGAAGACAAGTGGTGAAAATGTGCTGTTGCAGCCAGAGATGTCAGGGGTGACCATTAAGAGATGTATACCTTTGCCCCTAGCAACCGTGAAAGTCAGGAATGATAGTGAGAATTGTATTTCTGACCGTGCTGATGATGTTCATGATCATGTTCTTGAGAAGTGTAGTACTGACAAGAAAAGTGTTTCAGATGCTGTTGAGTAGAGATGAGCCAAACACCCCCATGTTCGGTTCGCACCAGAACATGCAAAAAATTTGTTCGAACACGCGAACACCATTAAAGTCTATGGGACATGAACATGAATAATCAAAAGTGTTAATTGTAAAGGCTTATATGCAAGTTATTGTCATAAAAAGTGTTTGGGGGGGCGTGGCTTGGCGCGCAACGGAGATGGAAGCACAGTGAAGGAGCTCTTCAGCACACGCGGCCGTTCATAGCCAAACACCCGACCTATAGCGCTCAGATGGCAAGCAGAAAGCCTCACCCCACTCCGCAGTCTCGCCCGCGCCGCTACTCGATGTCTCTGGCGTCACAGAACATCGCATATATCTTCAAAACCCAGCCGGCAGCTCGTAACAGCGGGACAAAGCCCAAGATGGCGCCGACTTACCATGAGGATGATGGCAGCGAAGACTCGCAGTCAGCCCCAGAGAGCTCAGACAGGGGTAAGTCCAGATCGGATCACCCCCTAACGTTCTCAGACATGTCAGTGTTCGCGGCTACATTAAAGCTACCTTTTTGGCTGTTATAACGGACTTAAAAACAAGCATGCTTGTTCTCAATGAGAAAATGGCTGTGACAGAGGCAGAGGGAAAGCGTAGAGACCGGGCCATTCACAAGCTTGAGAGAACCACAATTACACAGTCACAGCATTTCATAGAGATGAACAGACACATTGAAGACCTCGACAATAGAGGCAGGAGGTGTAATATAAAATTAAGGGGGATTCCGGAATCAGTAGAAACTGACCAGATTGTTCCAGCACTAAGGAGAGTGTTCAACAGCCTCCTTGAAAGGCAGGAGGACATAGAAATTGAATTTGTAAGGGCACACAGAGCGCTTCGGCCTAAGGGTCCTGACACAGCACCACCAAGAGATGTAATCTGTTGCCTACAAAATTTTGGGCTGAAAGAAGAAATAATGCGTAAGGCAAGGAGGAATGATCAAATCATTTTTAATGGAGAGAAAATAATGCTTTTTCAAGACCTCTCTCAGATCACGCTGAGAAACAGACGTGCATTACGTCCTTTGCTGGATAAACTGAGGGAAAGAGACTTGAGATTCACCTGTCGCTTCCCATTTGCCCTACGGTCACACAAAATGGACGTCAGTGCATATTGCGTACTCCTGCAGACCTCCCAGACTTTTGTGAAGCATTGGACCTGGGTCATATTAATCTCGCGGAGTGGTATGCAGATTTCCTACAGCCTCCACTGGAAAGGACCCCGCTGACCTCGCCCTTTGCCTCCCCAGACAAGAGACAGTCCAAAAAATACAAAAGCAATTGCAGAGGCAGTTTCAAGGTGGGAACCCCACAGAGATTGAATGAGGCTCCCAGGGAACAGGAGGATGAGTGACTCCCTCATATCGCGGCTTCCTTTACTCGCACTGTTAAAACTTAAACCATGACATACATTGTTCTGCAATGTTATGCTTTACCGAGGATTACTGATAATTTTTGGACTTCCTTCCAGCCTACCAGAGATCCCCAGCAACTACACAGGAACTCTTGCCTTACACAAGTACAGTAGAATTCAGGACACAATATGAGATCGCATGTCCTGTGGTGCAGATTTTCTGCTGACTGGTGTGGTGACTCCTGGTCCTGACTTAAATTCACTTATTAAACACAGTCAACCCTGACTTTTGAACATTATTGCTCATAGCACTGGCTGCCAAATGTCTCAACGGGACACGAGACATTTGTCAGTACCTACAACTAAGCCATACATGATTACTAGCCGGTCATTGTCACTACCAGTCGTTTCGTCAGATTCATGGTCACAACTTATGAGTGGTTTACTCGGTGCAGGGTCACTATCCCTAATCTTGAATATTAAATGTCTGAACTGTCGGTATATGATTGCACCTTAAGAGTGTCCTGGTTGATGAAGGTGCTTTAACCAGAACAATCTCTTAACCTGGGGTTTAATTATTTCCTTATATTTTATTTTGTTTGATTCTAGGTATTTTTTTAAACATGTGGGAACAATTAACACATTTCTACTACACGCTTTAGAGAAAGCTTACTAGCACTTAAGAGGATGTTCCTGGTTCATATAAAGTAGCTGCAGAACTTGTTTGACTGATAATAATACCAAAGAGTTCACCAGAGTAGAATATACACACCAAGGTCGGGTGTGAATCTTTCAGCTTAGATGTTTTTCGTTAATACAGTTCGGCCGCGTGCGCGGCGATTAGGATGAAGTTTTTTCTCTTTTTTTTTTAGTCCTTTCTTTAGTTTCACATTTTTACATCTCAATCAGTATGCTGACACTTGGTTGTCTGCGCCTCCCCCTAACCCCACAGCGTGTCTCGCGGCATTTGAAAGGACGCGAGACACAACACACAGAGTTGGTAGGCTCAATCCTCGGACAGGGTGACTAGCTTTTCCGAGAGATAGACTTCCAACACTTCATTCATATTCTGAATATTTCCTTCTATTTCTTTCCTTCCCCTGCTCTCCTCTTTTCTTTAACTCTTACTATACTTCCCTTACTAAGTGCGTAGTTGCATTGTATCAGGATCGTTGTTGTTTCAGATTTCCATTATAAATAATAATTCTTGTATCGGAGTTGTGTTTTCTCTGCAGATCGGTGACCCGAGCACCTCTTCCAGCCATGGCCTACTCCTCCCTGGGAAACTGTCCATTGATAATCTCGCATAATGTAAGGGGTCTTAACATACCAGAACGTCGCTCCACTGTTTTGAGAGAGAGTTTAAAAAAGGTATGCCAAGCTTTGTTTTTCTCCAAGAAACCCTTTTCAAAACTCAACAGACACCAAAACTCACAAACTCATACTTTGCAAGGGCGTTTCATGCCACTAACCCTGACTCTAAGTCAAAGGGAGTCTCCATTTTGATCAGCAAGGAGGCACCCTTTGAGTTAATGGAACAACTATGCGATTCAGAAGGCAGATTTGTTTTTTTAAAAGGAACCTATAAAGGTGTCCTGATAATACTAGCAAACGTCTATTTCCCTAATAGAAGACATGTACCATTTTGCCAAAACATTGTCAGGAAACTTGCGGGGTTTGCATCGGGATGCTTGATCCTCGGAGGAGACTTTAACATACCGCTAAACCCGCTGACCGATACTTCCAACGGGAAGACATGTATCTCCTACAAAATTCTTAAAAAGGTCAAGTCCCTCTTGCAATCCCTGCAACTGATAGACACATGGTGCTTTTTGAACCCTGACGGGAGAGATTATACATACTTTTCTGTTCCACACTCAAGGTACGCACGCTTGGACTACCTTTTTGTGTCGCAAAGAGACCTTGCTCAAGTGACAAAGACAAACATAGGTGTGCAAACAATTTCAGACCATACACCCATCTCCCTCGCTATGAACCTACAGGGTCCTACACACCGACAACCGACATGGAGACTGAACGCGTCGCTTCTAACGGACCCCTTATTAATCAAAGAACTGACCACCAACCTGACACAGTTTTTTGCAGAAAATACTACCCCTGAAGCAGACCCTCTGATGGTGTGGGAAGCACACAAGTGCACCATGAGGGGGTTATTGATCAAAATGGGCTCCAAGCACAAGAGGGAGAGAGAAGCCCAAGTAAATACACTGATAACGCAGATTAACATCCTGGAAAGACTACACAAGCAATCTCTCTCTACCGACTCAGCCACAAAACTTTTAGACTCTAGAAAAGAATTACAACAGATTTTAGACACAAAAGCCAAAAGCATGCTTTTTTTCAAAAGGAAAATTTACTACGAATCGGGAAACAAGACAGGCAAATTCCTAGCAAGAGCATTGAGGAAACATGCTCTGAAAAATCACATCGCAGGTATTAAAAATAAGACCGGAAAACTCGATGTGACATCGGAGGTGATTGCGGAACACTTCCATGACTTTTACCAAAACTTCTACCAAAACACACAAACAACCCCATATGATAGGGAATAGAGCACAAATTATCCAGGACTACCTGACCCAAAGTGGTCTACCGACCCTTAGCAACTCTGACTCTGATATATTAGAAAAACCCCTTTCATCCCTAAAATTGAGACAAGCTATCGCCCAACTTAAGTCGGGTAAGAGCCCAGGGCCAGATGGCTTCTCTGCAATATACTACAAAACCTTCACTAACATCATTACAGATCCCCTTAGCAATGCCTTGAACTCTGTCCTCACCGAGGGGAATAACCCCCGACTTTCTCTCGGCACACATTGCAATAATACCAAAGGAGGGCAAGGACCCTGGGGAATGTACGAGTTACAGACCCATTTTCATACTGAATCCTGACGTTAAACTATTCGCAAAAATTCTTGTACTAAGGATAAGCCCCCTTCTGCCTGGGCTGATAGGATTGGAACAGGTCAGATTTGTCCCAGGTAGAGAAGCCAAAGATAATGTCACCAAAGCTTTACTTCTGATCCATGCGGCGAAAACGCGAAATATCGAGGGCCTTCTCCTATCTACGGATGCGGAGAAGGCCTTCCATAGAGTAGCGTGGGACTAAATGCTAGCAGTGTGCAGACACGTGGGACTGGGGACACGCATGATGTCATGGATATCTGCATTGTATCACAATCCGTCGGCATGCTTGAAAATCAATGGCACGTTATCAAGGAAAGTGCACATTACAAACGGGACTAGACAGGGGTGCCCACTGTCCCCTTTACTGTTCATCCTCTCGCTGGAACCCTTTATTAGAAAAATCAAATCAAACAGGGCGGTCCACGGATTCAGGGTGGGGGAAAGAGAGTTCAAGGTGGCAGCATATGCCGATGATCTTTTATTTTTCTTGACAGATCCATTAATAACCCCTCCTAATTTATTAAAGGAATTCTCACACTACGGATACCTATCGAACCTAAAAATCAACTACACAAAATCTGAAGCCCTTAACATATCTTTACCAGACAAGACCCTTAAACAAACTATAGCCAACTCGACATTTAGATGGGAATCTTCGGCACTGAAATATCTGGGAACTTGGCTAACGCCTCAATTGCATTCCATCTTCGAGAGGAATTACATCCCACTCCTTAAAAAATGTGAGGGGGACCTTGGAGATTGGAATATAGGCTGCTTTTCATGGTTTGGGAGAGCAGCCATAATCAAGATGGTGGTACTGCCTAGATTTCTATACCTTATGCGTACCCTACCAGTGAAAATACCACAGAAATTCTTTGCAGCTTTGCATTCCATCATCCTAAGGTTCCTCTGGCAACACAAGAAATCTAGGATAAAATTAACCAAACTAACACAATTCAAAGAACTGGGAGGGATTGGATTACCGAACTTCAAACACTATTATTATACGTCCCATTTAGCTAGGGTCATTGACTGGCATTGCCATGAAAAAGCAAAAGAATGGCTTTCATTAGAAGCAGACTTAAGCCCCATCCCTCTTATCTATACACCTTGGATCCCTCGGAACAAATACCCAAATATCTTAAAAAGGCACCCCTTGACAGGAACCACCCTAGAGATATCAAATATCTTGGCTAAACAAAAAGACGTTACAACACTTCCCAGCCCAATAACACCATTGAAGGACAACCCTGACTTTCCACCAGGGGAGCAAAACACTACTTTACAAAACATAAGTGACAGATCTCCCCTAATTGTAGGGGACTGCTTCCAATGAGATAAACTCAAAGATTGGATATCTATTAAGTCAGAGAGTAATCTACCTCTCCTACGTCAATGAACATACTTCCAGATTCGGAGCTACTTAAACAAATTTGGACGTTCTCGAGATTTAGACAGACCCCTGACGGAATTAGAGTCGGTTTGCCACGGCAAATCTCCATTGAACAGGGCCACTTCAGTTGCTTATACATGGCTACAAAATCCGAATGTGCTGGCTGAGGATGAACATAGGAGGAGGTGGTCGGAGGACTTAAAAGTGGAGATATCAGAGAAACAATGGAGGTATGCTTGCATAATGGCACATTAATGCTCTATGAACACAAAACAAGAGACGAGTTACAAATTGTTGATGCACTGGTACAATACACCTGACAGACTTCATAAATGGGATAACCAAAGATCAGAGATGTGCTGGAGGTGTCAACAAGAAATAGGCACACTGACACTATTATGCAACTTGATTAAAGACTATTGGTCGAAAGTCCGAAATTTAATCAAATTGATCACAGATACTAAACTGAATTTAAACGAAGCATGTTGCCTACTACACGTGACTAATTTCTCTTTTAAGAGATATAAGCATTCCCTGTCCAAACACCTGCTTAACGCAGCTAAATCTTGAATTCCCCTGCACTGGAATTCACCCAGGGTCCCCTCTATATCAGAATGGCTGCTCAGAGTACGTGATGTCTGTGAGATGGAGGACACCCTGGCCCAGGAACGGGGCACTGTGGAAAGATTCCATAAGACATGGCAACCATAGTTTAGCTTTAAATACTCTCAAACTTATGGAGACATTGTAAACAACAAATCCCCATAAGATCAGAAAGAACACCTGAGGTCGGAATTCACCCTTCGGTATCTGTAACAGCAACTAGAAACAATTTAAGAATTGCACAGCACCTTTCCATCCCTTTTTACTCTTTATTCTTCTTTCCTTTTCCTTTTCTCATTCCTCATCTAAACACTCAGCATAAGTATTTCTGCAGATGTCAAGAGTATATAACATAAGATAATACTACGGATGTTCTGTAGTTAGTAGTTTTGAATAATGTTAACTGTTTGAAAAAGGGTCAGTTGGATTCTTTATAAATCTGAACTTGAATTTTAATGACCTAATACACATAATGTAACCATAATATAAGACACACAATTGTTACTGTTTAGAACTTACATTTGGTCTAGATTATGACTTTTTCTTTATGCTGTATTGAAAAATATACGCAGTTGCATCTGCGAATCGAGAAACTTGCATGTTATTACCTTAATTTTTTCTTAATAAATCTTTAAATGAGAAAAAAAAAAAAAAAAGTGTTTGGGGACCTGGGTCCTGCCCCAGGGGACATGGATCAATGCAAAAAAAAGTTTTAAAAACGGCCGTTTTTTCAGGAGCAGTGATTTTAATAATGCTTAAAGTGAAACAATAAAAGTGTAATATTCCTTCAAATTTCGTACCTGGGGGGTGTCTATAGTATGCCTGTAAAGGGGCGCATGTTTCCAGTGTTTAGAACAGTCTGACAGCAAACTGACATTTCAAAGGAAAAAAAGTCATTTAAAACTACTCGCATCTATTAATGCATTGCCGGTCCGACAATACACATAGAAGTTCATTAATAAAAACGGCATGGGAATTCCCCACAGGGAAACCCCGAACCAGGCCACATGGCCTCAACATTGGGAGGGTGCTTTGGGGTAGCCCCCCAAAACACCTTGTCCCCATGTTGATGAGGACAATGGCCTCATCCCCACAACCCTGGCCGGTGGTTGTGGGGGTCTGCAGGCGGGGGTTTATCAGAATCTGGAAGCCCCCTTTAACAAGGGGACCCCCAGATCCAGGCCCTCCCCCCTGTGTGAAATAGTAAGGGGGTACAAAAGTACCCCTACCATTTCACTAAAAAACTGTCAAAGATGTTAAAAATGACAAGAGACAGTTTTTGACAATTCCTTTATTTAAATGATTCTTCTTTCTTCTTTCTTCTATCTTCTATCGGTTTCTTCCTCCATCTTCTTCTTCTTCTGGTTCTTCCTCCGGTGTTCTCGTCCGGCATCTCCTCCGCGGCGTCTTCTTCCCTTCTTCTCCTTGGGCCATTCCGCATCCATGATGGCATAGAGGGAGGCTCCGACTCTTCTCTTCATCTTGTTCTCTTCATCTTCTTCTCTTCATCTTCTTTTCGGGCCGCTCCGCATCCATGATGGCATGGAGGGAGGCTCCCGCTGTGTGACTGTATTATTATATTGCAGGCTGTACTGTGCAGAAATCGCAAATGCTTAAATCATTTAATGTGATGTTTGGTATTTAATATGGAAAGTTGTCTCACAGTGCGCTGGATTTCTTCATACAAAGGTTGTGTATGAGAGGCACTCTGGAGCCCTGTTAGACAAGCCAGAGGTATCGGAAATACCAGCGGTAAAAGAAACTGGTGTGGAATAAAATGTTGTGCAAGAACAGTCACTGATGGAGTGTTGAACAACAGGGGATAATGTGAAATTGTGGGAAGGTCCCATTGGGAGTAACTGCTGGCCTGTGTGAGGTCCCTCCTCAGAGATTCTCCTAGCAGATGATGGGACAAGAGTGCTTGGGGATGTTAAATTGTGCATTTTTGAGAAGGTGGTTGCCAAGGGTAACCACACAGGTATTAGCGAACCCGGAAAAGAGATAGTGCTAGTTGAAGTTGAGCCAGGTACTCAGAGAAGTCAGTTCCTGACAGTGGGTGTAGAAGTAGGCACCCTACAGTCCTGGGAGAGTAGATCTGGGGGAGATGAAAAGAAAGGGAGGACCCCAAAGATTAGGGAGCAGTGCATGTGGAAGCACACCCGAAAAAAAAGATGGGTGGAGTGCCCCTTTAGGAAGAAGGGTTTTGTATTTCTCCCTCCGGTGCAAAACAGAGGGGGAGGATATGTGGAGAGGATCACGGTGTGTATTAGCACCTTCAGCCTGTTTTTTGCAAAGACAGGTATGATGATTGCACACTTGTGGACTGGGTTTATATTCCTCTCAGAAAGAGAGCTCAGGGTTCACACTTGGGAACAGCTCCACCCTACAGGCAGGTGGCCTGGTGTAGGAGTCGGAAGGGCTTTCAGGTGGAGACGGCTCCACAAAAGAGAGACAGGCGGTCTGTAGGAGTCTAAGGCTGTAGGTGGCAGTCTGAGTGCATATGTCTGCAGGAGGCAGATGTGGCCCGCGACCAAGCAGCACACAGCTGACTAAGTAAGAGTGAGAGAGCCGGGAGGCTGAGGTTTTTCTGTTATACAATGATGGTGGAACCCCCTGCGAGGGAAGCCTTTCTGTGAAGTTTGTTTCAGTTAAATAAAATTGGACTGCCACGCCCTTAAATAGTCTGGACTGATCAGTGTTCCTGAAAACAAGTACACCACTTGAGCATAATCATCCCAGATTGTTAATAAATTTTATATATATATATATATATATATATATATATATATATATATATATATATATATATATATATATATAAAACTCCCATACAATAATTTGTATTAATTACTAATTACATAAAGTGTTACTATGCAGTGCAAACTATGGCACTATGGCATAAAACTCCCATACAATAATTTGTATTAATTATATATATTATATATATATATAATTAATACAAATTATTGTATGGGAGTTTTATGCCATAGTGCCATAGTTTGCACTGCATAGTAACACTTTATGGCAGACTTACCTGTCAAACGCAGCCCTCCAGCGCTGCACTGTCACTGTTCCATCAGGTCTAGGTGCTTCCAACTTTACCTTGTCTTCCTTTTGCGTTTTGCTCTATCCTGCCGCTTGAATGACCGGGCCGCAAGGACAAGGTCATTCCCAAGCATGCGCACAGGAGTCACTTCACCATGACAACAGAGTAGTTGCCGTTAATGTGGTCTGAATTGCACACGCTCAGATTACATTACTGCTGACAGGCTGGGGGAGGCATTTAAAGTAGAAGTGACAACTAGGGTCTCTTCTGTTAAAAAAAACTCTGCCTGTTATTGATTTTACATTTTGACCTCAATACCACTTTGACTGAAAAAACGTGCCTTCTATTACTCAATTTTCAACTCCTTCCTTTTTGACTGCTGTCACCTGACTACCTGTTAGAGGATGGCTACATGTAGGTAGGAACTTGACTACAATCCCTTGCTCGCACCGGAGGTAGACTATGGATATGGGATTTGTACTGTGCAAAAAGCAGTGCACATGACCGTAGCTAACATGCACCACTCGTTTCCAACAATTAGAAGTGAGGAGAGAAAAGGAGAGGCTGTAGAGCTCACAGGAGATGTTACAAGGAGACAAAAAACTATCTTGTCACAATGCAGTGAAAGAGAGGTATTGTAGCACTTTATTAATGGCAGAACTGGTCAGAGGGAGATATTTCCCATCTCCCAGCCGACACACAGAGTGATAATGCTAATGCGCTTGGGGTGATTATGGTGTGCCCAGGCACACCTGCACACCCCCTGCGCACGCCTATGAGTGGAAGCTACACTTGTTGGCACCACCCCCCTGGTCAAAACCAGGTACCCACTTCCACTTCCAGGTAAGATCGCCACACAATGATTGCGGTGATCTACGTAATCCCCCCCCCCCCGCCTTCTAGGAGACACACAGGTTCCAGAAGACAGCGGGACCATAAAGAAAGTGTAGCGCGACTCGCACATGCGAAGTAGGAAACAGGCTTCACTTCCTGTTTCCCTTAGTAAGGATGCCGGCGCCTGTCGACATTGGGGGATACCTGGACAGGTAGGTGTCCTTATATTAAAAGTCACCAGCTACAGTATTTGTAGCTGCTGACTTTAAAATTTTTGTAATACAGGCTGGAACTTCTCTTTACTTAAAAAACAATTCATAACAAGGTCATTAGAGGATGTGTGTGGATTGTTTTTTAATATTATTGTTTAGTGTCACATTAATGGTTCTTTAAAAAGTTGCAGAAGCAAAATTCTGAAATGTGCAGATACATACTGTATACATGGAACACATAGTTGCCATCTCATCTCTCAAATACTATTGGCAGCTATGTAAAGTGTGATTCTGTTCAGTGCAACAGAATAATTTGCTAAACTGTTCTAAAACGTTTCCATCCATTAGCAAGCGTATGTCAAACCAATTTTTTTTTAAGCTTTGGATAGGGGAGTAGGGAAGGACAACAACTCATGTTGAGCTTTAATAAAGAAAAGCATTTTTATTTCTGTCAGCAGGACAGAAAGTGATTATGAATCTAACAGCCCCATAGTTAGATTCATATAGTTAGACAGTAAATACCTGGCAGGGGACTTGTCCTCAAAAACTAAGAAAACTTTAACTGCATGCCACCAAATCACGTACATATACATCATTTTGGGTAAGTGGTTGTACCGGGGAGATGCCTGCAGCTAGAGGCATCACCCCGGTACAGTTTTTTTAGAGCAGATGGTTGGCTTTCATGTTATAACAACCAAGGCAGCTAAATAGCCACTCACATTATCAGAAGCACCGGGAGGCCCAAGCGACCAGCTGTCTGGCCGATGACCGGAACAAAGCTGGAATCGGCTTTGATCGGGTCTCCGATGAAGCAACATCACTTCAGGTTTACTCGCCAGCCAACGGCACCGATTTTAGAAAATCCAAAGTATTCAAAAACGCTGATTTTGGTAAGGACATTAGTATGTAATATAAGGTGTAAATAAAAACACAGATGATGTTTCAGACAAATCCTTTAAACAAACCCAAAAAGTTCCACGATGTACATCTATTGTCAACCACATCATCCAGCAACATAGCTCCACCTCAAGCACAATATCCGACGCCCATCGATCTACCGAAAGGAAAAAAATACTGACCGCCAACACACATCTGTTTCCATTGATTCACTCCCACTGATAGCTTTGGCTACAGAGATATGGGGGCTAGCTTTAGCTACAAAGATATGGGGTCTATCAGGTGATGCCATTGACAATATATAAACATGAACATATCTGGTCACGGGATCCCAGTGACATCATGAACAATATATGGTCAATAAAATCATCTGGAAACCCTTCAATTTGTTTTAGGCGCAGGGATCAGACCTGTCACTCAACACGAGGTAAGTGATAGGACAAGATGATGTTTTTTATACTGTTGGCTGGAGTCGGGCCTCATGATCAATGTGGATCTATTTTGCTGGAGGATGTAATTGATAATGGATTACATTGTGGAACTTTTTTTTAATTAACACTTTGCAGACAATTGATTTGCTCCAATTGACCTTGAAGCCAGAGTAGGCACCAGAGTTCTGGGCTATTGACTGAATTTTGTCTAACGTGGTCTGCAGATCAATTAAATATATGAGCATGTGTCATGAATCTGCAGTAATACTTTCATGCCCAGTCTGTCTCTTCCCTGGTCTGTGTATCAGCCTTAGTGTCGGTTCACACGACTTGCAGAGCGACTGCCTCAGGCGACCTGGACACAACAGGAGTGGCGACTTGCAAAACGACTTCTGTATAGAAGTCAATGCAAGTCACCCCCAAAGTTGTACAGGAACCTTTTTCTAAGTTGGAGCGACTTGCGTCGCTCCTATAACGGTTCCTTAGTACAAAACGGGACGCGACTTGTCAGGCAGCTAGGTAGCCTGACAAGTCGCCCCTGTGTGAACTGGGGCTTAGGGCTTGCACTCTCACACCTGCATGATTAAGTAATCTTCCCCAGTGTGGCTCCACCCTAGCCTCAACAGGAACCACTATTTAACACTGTGTTCTCCAATCCTACCTTACCGAGCAATATTGTGTGTTTGGTTTTCTGTCTCCTGCTTGCCATGTGCTCCATGTCTTTTTCTGTTACCGATCTTGGCTTGTTCTTTGATTATACCTGCCTGTTTTTACCCTGACCTTTGGCGTGTTCTCTGTCTATCCTTGTCTGCTAGTTGCCCTGACCTTTGGCTTATCTCCTGACTATCCCTTGTTGTCCTGGGCTGCTGCTTCCTCTCTATCCTACTATCCAAATGCACTCCACATGAACTAATGCACATCATACCATTAGAGATGCAGGCTTTTAAACTGAGCACTGATAACAAGCCAGTAGGTCTATCTACTCTTTAATCTGGAGGACATAGTGCCCATGGTTGCCAAAAAGAATGTCAAATGTCAATTTGTCTGACCACAGAGCTGTTTTCTGCTTTGCAACAAATCATTTTAAATGAGCTTTGGCCCAGAGAAGATGGCAACATTTCTGGATCATGTTCAGATATGGTTTTGACAATTTTTAGAAGCAACTTTTCAGATTGGTGAACCTCTATCCATATTTACTTCAGAGACACTCTGACTCTCTAAGATGCACTTTTTATACCCAATCATGTTACTGACCTGTTGCTGATTAACCTAATTAGTTGTAAAATGTTCTTCCTTGTTAGTACCACTTTGTCAGCTTTTTGTTGCCCTGTCCCTTTTTTTTTTTTTTGAGACATGTTGCTCTCAATTTCAAAATTACCTTATTTTTTATTAAAATGGTACAGTATCTCAGTTTTAAACATTTCATATGTCTTCTGTTTTCTGTTGTGAATAAAATATTGGTTTATGAGATTTGCAAATTCTTACATTCTGTTTTATGTAGGTTTTACACAGCATCCCAACATTTTTGAAACTGGGGTTGAACCCCCTGGGTTTACCAGCATCTTCAGTGACAGTTGCCTATATTCTAAAAATCGCTCATCAGCCCTGGAATTCCCTTTGACCCTCCATGCAAACACCAACAATCCTGCATCTGGCTGCCCTGTATACTCTAAATGAGCGCCAACATTCCTACACCTGGCTGTTCTGAGTACTCCAAGGGAGCATAATCCTGCAGCTGGATGACCTGTATACTCCAAGTGAACACCAGCATTTCTGCAACTGGCTGCCTTGTACTGTACATTCCAGAAGAGCACCAGCAAGACTTTCCTTGTGGCTCCTTTGTTCCCAGCACCCCAGCACTACAAGAAACCTTCCCTACTACTCCTGTGATCATAGTACCCCAGTGCCATATAAGACTCTCATTCTTGCATAGTTACATAGTTGGTGAGGTTGAAAAAAGACACAAGTCCATCAAGTCCAACCTGTGTGTGTGTGCTTTTATATCACTATTACATTGTACATCCCTGTATGTTGTGGTCGTTTAGGTGCCTATCTAATAGGTTTTTTAAATTATCTAAGCTCCCTGCTGAAGCCACTGCTTGTGGAAGAAAATTCCACATCCTTACCACTCTTAAGCCTAATACACAATCGGATTGTTGGCCAACAAAACCATGGACTATTGTCCGAAGGGCGTTGGCCCAAACTTGTCTTGTATACACACGGCACACAATTGTTGGCCAACAATCACAAACTTAGTGACGTACTACATGGTTTTTCAGCTCTTTAGCGCCATGCTTTGGGCTCCTTCTGCTAATTTCGTGTTAGTACAAGTTTGGTGAGTGTTGATTCGCGCTTTTCATTTTGCGCTTTTCAGTTTGTTTCTGAAAGGCCATTCATCAACCAGACATGTTGCGGAATCAGAGGAGATAACGTGTTATTTATTATTGGCCTTGGAGTTATTGCTTTGACATTTTTTTGGGTTGAATAATGATTTGATTTGGTATATTTTCTATATTTTTGGATGCATAGAATACACTTTTTGGTTAAGTTCTATTGGCAGATAGCATGTCTAATTTTATTTGTTTTTCTTTTTTTAAAGCACAATAAAAAAATTGTGAAGAATAATACTTGGCTATGTTTTTACTTCAAATGACAGTTTGGGAGTAGGCGGTTACATTTAAAAAAATACAATGTAAAATTGACAAGGGACACCAACAAAGTTGTATCTGTGATCTTAAAAACTATGGGATAATGGTGTTATGGTAACTTTCCAAAAAAAAAAAATTATTCTTGATATCACTAGAAAGAAAAAAAGGCTTTGAAAATTTGTTTGCAATAACTCCATCAGTATCGCCAGCAAAAGCAGCTTCATTATTATCCCATTAAAGAAGAAGAGAATGTGCGCTGCATTTCAAGATTTCATAATTTGCCACGTCACGAATGTTAATTCTCAATTACGAGCGCTAGTTTACAAGACCGACTTCTGGCTCGTCCTTGCTTTCGAGCATGCGTGTTTTGTACTTTGGACTTTTGTCCGACGGACTTGTGTACATACGCTCGAAAAATCCAGCAACAGACATTTGTCTGCGGAAAATTTTAAAACCTGTTATCCAACATTTGTCCGCGGAAAATTGGAAACAATTGTCCGATGGAGCATACAGAAGGTCTGATTTTCCACCAACAGCCTGTCATCACACATTTCCCATCTGAAAATCTGATCGTGAGTACACGTCTTTACAGTAAAGAACCCTCTATGCAGTTTAAGGTTAAACTGCTTTTCTTCTAATTTTAGTGAATGGCTGCGTGTCTATCTAAGTTCCCTTGCATGGAAACTTTTTATTCCTATTGCCGGGTCACCAGTACAGTACTTGTACATTGAAATTATATCCCCTCTCAAGCGTCTCTTCTCCAGAGAGAATTAGTTAAGTGCTTGTAATCTTTCCTCATAACTAAGGTCCTCCAGTCCCTGAATTAGCTTTGTTGCCCTTCTCTGGGTCCTCTCCAGTTCCAGCACATCCTTCCTGAGGACTAGAGCCCAGAACTGGACGGCATACTCCAGGTGCGGCCGGACCAGAGTCTTGTAGAGTGGGAGAATTATCGTTTTATCTCTGGACTTAATCCCCTTTTAAATACATGCCAATATTCTGTTGGCTTTGCTGGCAGCAGCTTGGCATTGCATGCCATTGCTGAGCCAGTCATCTACTAAGACATTGATGGCGAACCTTGGCACTCCAGATGTTTTGGAACTACATTTCCCATGATGCTCAACTACACTGCAGAGTGCATGAGCATGAAGGGAAATGTAGTTGCAAAACATCTGGGGTGCCGAGGTTCACCATCACTGTACTAAGACTTCCAGGTCCTTTTTCATTCCAGATTCCCTCCCCTAGTAAGTAGATTGCATTCATATTTTTGGCACCCAAATGCATTATTTTGCATTTTTCTACATTAAACCTAATTTGTCATGTAGTTGCCCACCCCATTAATTTGTTCAGATCTTCTTGCAAGGTTTCCACATCCTGCTTAGCTTAGTATCTTCCACAAATACAGAGATTGAGCTGTTTATCCCACCCTCCAGATCATTTATGAATTAATTAAATAGGATTGTTCCCAGGACAGAACCCTGGGGGACCCCACTTTCCACACCGGACCATTCCGAGTACTCCCCATTTGTTACCACCCTCTGAACAAAGCCAGTTTTCGATCAATGTACTCACTCTTTGGTTCATGAAGATAGATCTTAGTTTGTACAGTAAATGTTTATGGGGAACTGTATCAAATGCCTTTGTACAATCCAGATACACCAATTCTACAAGCCTTCCTTTATCTGGATGACAGCTCACCTCCTCATAGAAGGTTAATAGATTGGTTTGGCAAGAACGATTCTTCATCAATCCATGCTGATTACTGCTAATGATACCGTTTTTTCATTACTAAAATCCTGTACATTATACCTTTATCATCCCCTCCACGAGCTTGCATACTATTGATGTTAGGCTAACTGGTTGTTTTTGTATGCATTTTTACATTGGAGTTAAGCCATCCAGGACTTTTATTAGCGCTTTTAAATTTATTTCCCATTGGGATGCATTGGCTAATACCTTTATTTAATATGCTTTTAAAGCACACCCATTTTTCCTCCATGTTCATTGTGCCTAGGATTTTATTCCATTTAATATGTTCTAACAAGGAGCGTAGTTTATGGAAGCTGGCAATTTTGAAATTCAGTGTCTTTGTATTCCCCTTATGTTTCCTATTTGTGTGATTTATACTGAAACTAATTGACCTGTGATCGCTGTTTCCTAAATTGCCCCGTATTTCCACATCTGTGAACAGGTCTGTATTGTTAGTAATCATTAGGTCTAGTAACGCTTTGTTTCTTGTTGGTGCATTTACCATCTGACCCATGAAATTGTCCTACAAGACATTTAGGAAATGGCTAGCCTTAGACGAATGTGGGGTTCCTTGCGTGGGTCCTTCTGCCCAGTCTATGTCTGGATAATTAAAATCCTCCATTGTAATGACACCTCCCATCCTTGCTGCCATTCCAAACTGTGATAGGAGATCCACCTCCCCCTCCTCCCTTGGTTAGGGGGCCCATAGCATACTCCCAGTATTACTTTCCCCTTGGTTTCCTCCATTTGTAGCTTTACCCATAAGGATTCCACCTCCTCCCTTGCTCCATTTGAGATGTTGTCCCTCACATTCACTTATACATCATTTTTGATATACAGGCATACCCCTCCCCCCTTTTTTACCCTCCCTATCTCTGAGATATAGGGAATACCTTTGAATGGTTACCAGCCAATCATGAGAGCTGTTGAACCAAGTCTCTGAAATTCCCACAAAATCTAAATCCTCCTCCTACAATAACAACTCTAGTTATCCCATCTTGTCCGCCAGACTCCTGGCATTAGTGAACAAGCCATGTAGTTTTGTCCGGACACATACTATCTCCTTATTGGGTTTTCTGAGGTTGCAAATAGGACTTGTTACTATACTTACCTCGGGTTTAGGTACCTTAGTCAACCTACTACTAATGCCCTTAATACTACCCTCTAAAATGTGTACCATGCTGGCTATCTCTACATCAAGACCCTCCTCCCCATCGCCTAGTTTAAAAGCCCCTCTAACTTGTCGGCCATCTTCTCTCCCAGCCGACCTGCACCTTCCCCATTTAGGTGCAGTCTGTCCCTGCTAAAGAGCTGGTAACCGACTGAGAAGCCAGCCCAGTTCTCTAGGAACCTGAACCCCTCCTTTCTACACCATCTCATCTCCTCAGCCACTTGTTTACTTCCCTAATCTCCCGCTGCCTCTCTTATGTGGCTCAAGGTACCAGTAGTATTTCTGAGAATACTACCTCAATTTAGCTCCTAAGTCCCTAAAATCATTTTTTTTAGGACACTCCATCTTCCTCTGACTTTATCATTGGTGCCAACATGAACCGTGACAGCCAGGTCTTCCCCAGCCCCTCCCAGTAATCTGTCCACCAGATTTGTGATGTGCCAAACCCGAGCGCCCGGAAGACAACATGCAGTTCGGCACTTCAGGTCTTTGTGACAGATTGCCCTCTCTGTCCTTCTGAGAATTGAGTCCCCTACCACCAGAATTTGTCTTTCCTTTCCCTTGGCTTTTCCCCCACCCTCACTGGAGGAGTTATTCCCCTGGCAGCTAGGGGCATCGCTCTGCTCCAGCAATGCTGGTCTCTGACTGGTTTCAGCAATATCACGCAACAGGGCATAATTATTGGGATGTTCCAGCCCAGGATCGGCATCCCTGACTCTTTCCCCTCTACCCTTCCTGACTGTCACCCATCTACTCTGCTCTGGTGCTTGCACCTCTTTGTCTACACCCGCCTCTGTGCTGGCACCTGCTGGGTACAATCCTAACTCTTCTTAAGTATGGAGAGTATTCTCAGTGTTGACAGTTGCTTCCCTAGATTCAGGACCTGGGCTTCCAGTTAAATAACTTTCTTACGTTTTGCACAGCAGTATTCTTCCTCGATCGGATGATCAAGAAATGCATAGATGCCTCAAGATGTACACCGAGTCACATCTCCATACCAGCCGGCCATCATACCCACTAATTTAATGGGGATTGGGAATTATGCTCTGTCCAATTAACTAACAACTAGCTTCCTGACACTAATACTCCACAGCACGCGGGCCGTCGCATCACACAGGGAGTCCCACTGGCCGTTGCATCACACGGGGACTCGCATCACACGGGGACTTGCATCACATGGGGACTCATAGCACTCGGGTACTCACAGCACTTACCCACCGCCTCTCCTGGTCAGCCTTCTACCTCCCGGTCCAGCTGGATTTACTCCCACCTCCTCTGTCCATGTCTATGGGGTGATACTGTCCTCAGTTACTCCCTCTCCACCACCACAATGTCCCGCTCCTGCCACCGCTCTCAGTCCCTGGGTCACGTGCTACTGCTCTCGTTCACGGGGGGGAGTCTGGTCTGCTGTTCTCACACTCCCTCCCTCTCACATCACGCTGTCGCACTTCCGTGCCAAAAAAGCTCTGCAACAGCACCACCTAGCTGGAAAAAGAAAAGTGCACTAAAACAGCCACGTCCATAAATTAAGGGGACAAAAATAGGGTAGTACTAAGTAGTACTAAGTATTACCAAAAAAGGCGGACTTTTCAGGCTAAGAAATAATAGAGAGAAAATCTATTGAAAACAGTCAATTTTATTGAAATTTACATAGAATAATCAAAAAAAGGGTAAAAACATAACATATGTGCATCTGTATTTATGTGCAGTGAGTCCTTGTGTGTCTACGCATTTTGCCGTTAGGCTTCTTCAGGACATGACCAAGGTTCAAAGATGAAACCGATAAGAGAATATGTTTCTCTTTCTGAAATGAAATACAAAGCCATTAAAAACACGACTGATACATAGGCAAACATTATTTAAAACAGAATCATGTGTTAGACACCTGTGGATATATAGATCAAGGACAGATCACAAAATAGGTACCTTAGTTTGAGATAAATTATTATAAAACCCACAGTAAGATGAACAGTAAATTTGGGGATTAAGAACTAAAAGAAAAACAGATATATCCAATTTCAATGATATAATATTAATGATGTTGTAATTCAGCAAAAAGGATAAAACAAATAGACTTACCAAATCAATGATGGCTGAATTTAAGAGCAGAGGCAGATAGGGGGCAAAAGGTGTCCACCATATACAGATAGTTAGGCTTGGGCAGTGCAGATGACCACATAGAGCCCGGCAACATATAGCTGTTTCTATAGATAAATAGGCTACAATAAGTAAAAGTACAATTAAAATATCCCTAGGTCAGTTCAGAAGGGGTAAACCTTAATGTCAATAACAGCTAGCAGAGTACATACAACCAGGATTTCAATAGAAAAACATGCCCCTGGGAGACAGCTGTCCACTGCACACAAGACTATGTTGATAAGGAAGGCTATTTATATCCAGAGATAATCACAGCTGATCGTAACAACGAGCGTCATGTGACGCAATGATGACAGAAGGCTGTGGGTGCCTAGACTTATGGGTAGTGTAGGTAGTGCACCACCTAGCTGTTGATGGCATGTTCTATTCTTGTATGTTCAGCACGGCAGTATCTTCAGAGTATTCTTGATTTCTTGTCAGCTGTAGCCCGCACAGGTAATTTTCAGGGCCCCAACTTTGGACCTGTCCTGTACCCCACACCTTGTAGGGTGCTCTGGTGAATAGCATACACTCTGTAGACTCTGTAATTGAGGCTACACCCTCACTATGTGTAGATACCCTGATCGGTCAGCACTTGATGTCTACGATGCCTCTATTTTTCTCTCTAGAGCTTCCCTTTCCATTGAATATGAACCTTTACGATGCCTCTATTTTACTCTTGAGACTCTAGAGTAGGGATGAGCCGAACACCCCCCCGGTTCGGTTCGCACCAGAACCTGCGAACGGACCGAAAATTCGCACGAACGTTAGAACCCCATTGACGTCTATGGGACTCGAATGTTCGAAATCAAAAGTGCTCATTTTAAAGGCTAATTTGCATGGTATTGTCCTAAAAAGGGTTTGGGGACCCAGGTCCTACCCTAGGGGACTTGTATCGATGCAAAAAAAACTTTTAAAAACGGCCGTTTTTTCGGGAGCAGTGATTTTAATGATCCTTAACCACTTGACCACTGGGCACTTAAACCCCCTTCCTAACCAGACCAATTTTCAGCTTTCGGTGCTCTCACACTTTGAATGACAATTACTCAGTCATACAATACTGTACCCATATGAAATTTTTGTCCTTTTTTTCACACAAATAGAGCTTTCTTTTGGTGATATTTAATCACCGTTGGGTTTTTTATTTTTTGCGCTATAAAAGAAAAAAGACTGAACATTTGGTAAAAAAATTAATTTTTCTTTGTTTCTGTTATAAAATTTAGCAAATTAGTAATTTTTCTTCGTAAATTTTGGCCAAAATTTATACTGCTACATATCTTTGGTAAAAATAAGTACAACTTGGTGTATATTATTTGGTCTTTGTGAATGTTAGAGAGTCCAAATGCTATGGTGCCAATATCTGAAAATTGACCACACCTGAAGTACTGACGTAGTACTGATCTAATTTCTTGAGACCCTAACATGCCAGAAAAGTACAAATACCCCCCAAATGACCCCTATTTGGAAAGAAGACATTCCAAGGTATTTAGAAAGATGCATGGTGAGTTTTTTTGAAATTGTCATCTTTTCCCACAATTCTTTGCAAAATCAAGATTTTTTTTTTTCTTTTTTTTTTCACAAAATTGTCATATTAGAAGGTTATTTCTCACACACAGCATATGCATACCACAAATTACACCCCAAAACACATTCTGCTATTACTCCTGAGTATGGTGATACCACATGTGTGAGACTTTTACACAGCGTGGCCACATACAGAGGCCCAACATGCACGGAGCACCTCCAGGCGTTCTGGAGCACCCAGGCCAATTCTTATATTTCTCTCCTACATGTAAAAATAATAATTTATTTGCTAGAAAATTACATAGAACCCCAAAACATTTTATATATTTTTTTTAGCAAAGACCCTAGAGAATACAATGGCGGTTGTTGCAACTTTTTATCTCGCATGGTATTTGCGCAGCAATTTTTCGAACGTGTTTTTTCGGGAAAAAAAACAGTTTTGTGCTTTAAAAAAAAATAAAACAGTAAAGTTAGCCCAATGTTTTTGCATAATGTGAAAGATGAAGTTATGCCGAGTAAATAGATACCTAACATGTCACCCTTCAAAATGGCACACTCTCGTGGAATGGTGCCAAACGTCGCTACTTAAAAATCTCCATAGGTGACACTTTAAAATTTTTTACTGGTTACATGTTTTGAGTTACAGAGGAGGTCTAGGGCCAAAATTATTGCTCTCGCTCCAACGTTCGCAGTGATACCTCACATGTGTGGTTTGAACACCGTTTTCATATGTGGGCGGGACTTACATATGTGTTCACTTCTGCATGCGAGCACACGGACATGGGCGCTTTAAACATTTTTTTCTTTTTTTTTTATTGTTTATTTTACTTTATTTATTTTAGTTTGACACTTTTTCCCCCCCAAAAATTTTTTTTATCACTTTTATTTCTATTACAAGGAATGTAAACATCCTTGTAATAGGAATATGGCATGACAGGTCCTCTTTATATTGAGATATGGGGTCAATAAGACCTCACATGTAACCTCTAGGCTGGGAAGCCTGAAATAAAAAAAAAAAAAAGATCTTGGCTTCGATCGTAGCGGTAAGTCGGTAGAAGCACCGGAGGGTGGCGGGAAGGGGGGGGCGTCCCCTCTCGCCTCCCGTAAGAATGATCAAGCAGTGTAACAGCCACTATGATCATTCTTATGGTGTAGGAAATCGCTGGATGAAAAAGCTGATATCTGAATGATGCCTGTAGCTGCACCCATCATTCAGATATCCCCGCTCAAAGTCAAGGACGTCATATGACTGTGGGCGGGAACTGGTTAAAAATTGCGGGGTATTGCAGAGTATTGCGGAGTAGTGCAGGGTATATTGCTGGGTATATTGCAGAGTATTGCTGGCCATATTGCAGACTATTGTGGGGTATATTGCAGAGTAGTGCCGTGTATAATGCAGAGTATTGCGGGGTATAATGCAGAGTATTGCGGGGTATAATGCAGAGTATTGCGGGGTATTATGCAGAGTATTGCGGGGTATTATGCAGAGTATTGCGGGGTATTATGCAGAGTATTGCAGGGTATTATGCAGAGTATTGCGAGGTATATTGCAGGGATGGCTGAGCATGGAGGGATGGATGGATGTGACTGCAATTGTCACTGAGCACCGCTGTGGGCACTACACATGCAGCCC
Source organism: Aquarana catesbeiana (assembly GCF_042186555.1). Classification (NCBI taxonomy): domain Eukaryota; kingdom Metazoa; phylum Chordata; class Amphibia; order Anura; family Ranidae; genus Aquarana; species Aquarana catesbeiana. Next base: position 784,031,973 of record NC_133324.1, on the reverse strand, counting down.
ACAGCAGTGCTGCCATCCGATCCCTCCCCCTCTCCCCTCGCACTGTACCGATCGGTACAGAGAGGGGCGGGAGGAACCGGCGTCATGACATGACGCCGGTCTGTTGACATGTGATCGCTCCGTCATTTGACGGAGCGATCGCATGGTAAACGGCCGCGATTAGCGGCCGTTTACCGTGATGCGCCGGGTCCTCTGGACCCGGCGGTCACGGAAGTTCTCGGGTGCGCGCCCCAGGGGGGCGCGCGAGAGCAGTATTCTGGGAGGACGTCCCACGGATGTCCACCCAGAACTAGCCGACCGCGCTGCAGCCGTCTTTCGGCTATAGCCTGGTCGGCAAGTGGTTAAAGTAAAAAAAAAAAAAAAAAGCGAAATATTCCTTTAAATATCGTACCTGGGGTGTGTCTATAGTATGCCTGTAAAGTGGCGCGTGTTTCCCGTGTTTAGAACAGTCCCTGCACAAAATGTCATTTTTAAAGGAAAAAATCTCATTTAAAACTGCTTGCGGGTTTAATGTAATGTCGGGTCCTGGCAATATGGATGAAAATCAGTGAGACAAACGGCATGGGTACCCCCCAGACCATTACCAGGCCCTTTGGGTCTTGTATGGATATTAAGGGGAACCCCGCACCCAAATTAAAATAAGGAAAGGTGTGGTGCCACCAGGCCCTATATACTCTGAACAGCAGTATACAGGCGGTGCAAACAAGACAGGGACTGTAGGTTTGTTGTTAAGTAGAATCTGTTTGTATTTTTTAACGGGTACATTTTTAACGTGTTTAGCCCCAGCCAAAAAATCTTTTTTAAGCTTTTTGGAAAACATAGGGAAGGGTTATCACCCCTGTGACATTTGTTTTGCTGTCTTTCCTCCTCTTCAGAAGATTTCACCTCACTTTTTGTCCCAATGACAAATGTTTTTTGAAAATTTGGGGTTTTTTGTTGAACAAGGATTGGAAAGCATCAGTGGAAAGGAGAAATGTTTTTCCCATATTAACTCTTACAGGAGAGAATTTCCCTTCCTAGGGGTAGATTTCATCTCACTTCCTGTTGTCTCCTTCCGTTTGCAAGTAGGAGTCGTTTGTAAGTTAGATGTTTGAAAGTAGGGGCCTGCCCTATATACTCAGCAGAAATTTGGGCCTTAGGTGTTGTTGTGGCCACAACACTGTAAGCCCTCACAGGGCCCTGCTGTGAAATATTAGATCAAGAATTGTGATTACATGCACCTGTTGAACAAGGGCAGAAAAATTGGGCCTTTGGTGGTGGTGGTGGTGGTGCTGGTGCCACAACACTGTAAGTCCTCACTTGCTCTTGGTGGGTGCAGAAATGGGCCCTGCTGTGAAATATTAGATCAAGAATTGTAATTACATGCCCCTGTTGAACAAGGGCAGAAAAATTGGGCCTTTGGTGGTGGTGGTGCCACAACACTGTAAGTCCTTACTCGCTCTTGGTGGGTGCAGAAATGGGCCCTACTGTGAAATATTAGATCAAGAATTGTAATTACATGCCCCTGTTGAACAGGGGCTGAAAAATTAGGCCTTAGGCACTGGTGCTGGTGCCACAACACTTTGCAACCCCTCACAGATACTCTAGTTGGAACGCAGAAATGAGCCCTGCTGCAAAGTATTGCATAAAAAAATTGTAATTACATGCCCCTGTTAAACAGGGGCTGAAAAATTGGGCCTTAGGCACTGGTGCTGGAGCCACAACACTGCAACCTCTCATAGATACTCTAGCTGGAACGCAGAAATGAGCCCTGCTGCAAAGTATTGCATCAAAAATTGTAATTACATGCCCCTGTTAAACAGGGGCTGAAAAATTGGGCCTTAGGCACTGGTGCTGGTGCCACAACACTGCAACCCCTCACAGATACTCTAGTTGTAATGCAGAAATGAGCCCTGCTGCAAAGTATTGCATTAAAAATTGTAATTACACGCCCCTGTTAAACAGGGGCTGAAAAATTGGGCCTTAGGCACTGGTGGTGGCGCCCAGAACCAAAAATGTTCTTACAAGCTATCAGCGTGATGATTGAGGAGGAAGAGGATAATTACTCAGGGATAGTCACTCAGCATCAGCATAGGCAGTCTTTGAAGGGGTCTGAGATTTCAAAAACAATTATTCGGTTACATCAGCATCAGGTGGTGATCCAAGACTGATTCATTTTTATGCAGGTCAGTCGATCGACCAAGTCGGTGGACAAATGCACCCTGTGATCGGTTACAAAGCCTCCAGCAGCACTGGATGCAGGACAGGCCAGTAGCTCAATTGCATACTGTGCAAGCTCTGGCCAGTGATCCATCCTCAAGACCCAGTAACCCAGAGGATTTTCGGCGGGAAAGGTGTCCAAGTCAGATCTTGCCCCTAGGTATTCCTGCACCATGTAAAACAGACGCTGGCGATGGTTGTCTGAACGCATCGGTCAGACGACCACCTTCTCCACCGCTCCTTCTTTTTTTTTTTTTAAAGTTATCTTTATTATAATTTTAAGTGAGAACAAAACAATACAGAGCCTATTGGGCATACCCAGGCTCGTTCACTACAACTACAAAACTAGATATAAGATGAGAAAAAAAAAAAAACACACATAAACTACCTAAACCATTGTACGCTCGACCACCTGTGTAGAAAATTCAAAGCAATTCTTCAATTCCACATATATCCTACAAAGCTCACTTTAGGTTCTTGTGAAATAAAGTGTACATTATAGATACATAATTGCATTCCCCCCCTCCTCCTGACTATTGACCGAGCATCTCAGGGGTGTTATGAGATCGGAGATACCTCTTGGGTCATTCACGGTACTTAGTAGAACATTACTAATCGTCCATCGAGTCTGCATTAGTGGACAGGGAATCCGTCCAAATATCCCATATTTTGTGGAATTTTTTGGCACATCCACGTGACAGGTAGGTAGCCTTGTATAGTGGTAGAGCCGCATTCACTAACCTCTTCCAAAATTGTAATGAGGGTGCGGATGAGGCCTTCCATCTGAGTACTATCGACTTACGGGCATAATAAAGTAGTAATCCTAGCAGGGTTCTAATAGTCCGGCTTGGGGCCAGGGGTTCCACAAGTCCCAGCAAACATACCTCTACAGACAGTGGTACAGGAACAGTGGTGACAGTCAAAATAAAATTGGTTACCTCAACCCAAAAAATTTCGATCTGTGGACAGCTCCAAAATATGTGTATGAAATCCGCTGAGGATGAGTTGCATCTCCAGCAGGAGGGAGGAATAGATGGATATATTTTGTGTAGACGCACGGGTGTGTAATATATCCTATGTACTATTTTAAACTGCACTAACTTGTCTCTAGCTGATACTAGCTGTGAAAAGGGGCACTCCCACAGTTCCTCCCAATCTTCTGTGTCTAGTGTAGGGAAGTCAATCACCCACTTTGCCTTAAGGTTTTCTAATCCCGTGTGTACATTAGGGAGTAACGCTTTATATATGGTGGATAAGGGCTTAGTTAGAGTTTCGTCCCTGAGCAGAGTTTCCAGATTTGAAGTGTAAAAGGCCACTTGGGCATGCTCAAACTGGGTGTTGAAGGCGTGTCTAAGCTGCAGGAATCTAAACAGGTGAGAGTTGGGTAAATCATATTGTTGTTTCAACCCGTCAAAAGTCTGCATTCGGCCATCCAAACAGATCTGATTTATATATTTGATGCCCTTGCATGCCCATATACTAGGGTCAGGAATGGACCCAAATTCTGACAATTGCGGGTTAAACCAAAGAGGGCTGTGCGGGGATATGTGTCCAGAAGGTGTGGGGCGCATGGAATTGGCCACCGACCACGCTCGTATAACCGCTTTCATTGCCGTTGTAAGAGGGAAGGGAGCCCTAGGACCCCAGTAAAGTAAGTTCCGTAGTGCCTCGTATGACCCCAGATGTGCTGCTTCTAGAACCACTGCTGCATTGGACTCATCAGAGACTAGCCAGTTGTGGGCATGTGATAATAGAGCCGCCACAAAATAAGAATGGAGGTCAGGGCAAGCCAGGCCTCCCTCCCCCCAAGGTCTCTGTAGCACCGCCAGCCTAAATCTCGGCTGACCGGCTCCCCAGAGAAAAGATAATAGAATGGTATTTATCAGGCAAAAAACTTTTTTTGGAATCCAGATAGGGGCGTGTCTAAGAACATAGAGAAAAGCGGGCAGTAGTTTCATCTTGAATAAATTAATCCTCCCAATTAGAGAGAGGGGGAGATGTGCCCAAGCCTTCAGTCTTGTCCTCATCATTTGTATCAGTGGTTCGAAGTTAAGGGTATGATAATCAGAGGTAGATGTGGAAATGTGGATGCCTAGATATTTAATTTTGTCTGTCCATAATAAGGGAAGGTTGGGATCTGCTATGTCCTTTGCGGCTATATCTATCGGTAATATTTGGGATTTTTCCCAGTTCACTTTGAGTCCCGAGCAACTATTGAAATTTGAAAGAATGGTCAGCGTCTCATGGAGGGATTGAGCAGGGTCATTCAAAAAAAGAATGAGATCATCTGCGTATAAAGCCACTTTCTCATGTATGGATCCCACCTGTATGCCCCTAACCCCCTCTGCCTGTCTTAAGGCCGAAGCAAGTGGTTCCATCACCAAGGCAAACAAAGCCGGTGACAGCGGACAACCTTGTCTCGTACCTCTTCCCACCGAAAAAGGTGCCGACAGAGCACCATTAAGTTTTATCTGCGCTGTTGGGTCCTTATACAAAATATCGATCCACCTACGGAATTCTTCTCCAAAACCCATAACCTCAAGAACCGAAGACATATAAGGCCATGCCACCGAATCAAATGCCTTTTCAATATCTAGCGCAACCAATACCCTCGTGGAGGACTCAGTGGGAGGCAGCTGAAGATGTGTAAACACTCTACGTAGATTTATATCTGTTGATTTCCCTGGCATGAAACCAGTCTGGTCTATATTAATCAGGGATGGTAGAATCGTCCGCAGTCTGGTCGCTAGTATTTTTGTCAAGATCTTGAGGTCATAGTTTAGCAAGGAGATCGGCCTATAGGAAGTACAGAGGGATATGTCTTTGCCGGGCTTAGGAATGAGGACTATGTGTGCCTGGTACATAGAAGGGGGCAAGGACATCTGCCTTTTACTTTCAGAGAAGACCTTCAACAGTTTTGGTGCATACATTCTGTACCATTCACCCGGCAGGCCATCTGGTCCCGGCGTTTTTCCACTGGGGAATGAACAAATCGCTGCCTCTATCTCCTCAGTGGTAAAATCCTTATCTAAAAATTCAAGATCCTCCTGTGAAAGAGTGGGTAGGTGCAGGGAATGTAAAAACTCCCTACGCCGGTCCTCAGGCCAGCCAGGGACTGCTTCATATAATTTTTCATAAAAGGATCTGAATTCATCCAAAATTTGCTCAGGAGTAGAAAGCACCTGACCATCCGAACCACGTATTTCTGACACCACCGTCTGCATTTTAGAGTCCGCAACTAAATTTGCTAGAAGCTTGCTGTTCTTGTCTCCGGACTCAAAGATCTTCCCCGCCAGAGATTTTAAATCCAGATGCGTGGCCGATGCAAGATGTAGAGACAATGCTCTTCTTGCCTCAGCTAGCTGGCTGAAGTGATCCCGAGTCGGGGAACCAGAAAAAGCCTCCGCTGCCTTAGCCTCTCCCTCCTCAAGGGCCTGGACCTGACAGGACATCTCAGAACGAACCGTCTTGATAGCTGAAATATATTCACCCCTGGTGTTGGCCTTAAAGGCGTCCCAGACTACCTGTGCTGAGGTTGAGTTCTCATTGATCTCCCAATATTGTTGTAGTTTAGGAGAGACTTCCTCCTCCACCCTCGTGTCCTGTAACCATTTTGGTGCTAAACGCCAACAGTCTCGACTCCTGGTGTCAGACAACCCCAAGGTGACCTCTAAGGGCGCATGATCAGAGAGGCCCGCAGGTAAGTACAAGACCCCCCTCACCGCCGCCAGTGCACAGGTGTTGCCAAAGACCAGGTCGATCCTGGAGCCTGATTTATGAGTGGTGGAGTGAAAGGAGTAAACCCTAGTGGTTTGGTGCTTCCATCTCCAGATCTCAGTGTAATTAAGTGCTTGTGCCCATTGAAGTAGGTCCGGTGAAAACACCCTATTTGGGTTGGACGAGTCCAGAGATGGGTCCAGAATAGAATTAAAGTCTCCAGCTATGTAAAGTCTGGAGAACTGTAGTGTAGCTAAATGTTCATATATTTTGTAGAGGACCTGTTGGTTGAAAGGAGGGGGAATGTATACATTTACTAAAGCATAGACCACTGCTCTGATCTCCAGTAAGAGGATTATGAATCGGCCCTCCTGATCAGTTTGTAGATGTAGGACCTTATATGCAAGGGATTTGTTTAATAAGATGGCCACTCCCCTGGCGTAACTGGAGTACGTTGCATGAAATGCTTGCCGTACCCAGGGTCTACGTAGTGCTAGGATCTTATTCCCCAGGAGATGGGTCTCCTGCAGGAACAAGATATGGGGTTTGTGATTATTCAGGTATTTGAACATTAATGCCCTTTTAACCTTATTATTAAGACCTCGTACATTCCATGTTATCAGTTTTAACTCCATAAAGGCAATAGCAATTTATAATGCAGCATAATGATACCTACGTGTGAGGGATCAGCCCCTTTGGGCCCAAGGGAGAATGCAAAGAGGAGAACAAATTTTACACTGGGCATGGTGAGCATTGACAGAACACATGTATATATATATACTTCAGTCAGTGGACATAGAGCGTACAAAAAAAAAATTAAACAGAAACAGTAACCTGTAAACTCCCTACTGACCATGAAATACCCCTAACAGAGAAAAAAAGAAAAACAGAACTATGGCCAGTTTAATACCCAAAAACCTGAACTCAAAACTCCTAGAACTTCAGACTTCTGTGAAAAGTTCCAAAGTGCGTCGATTCAGTGCCGCTGATGCCTCTTCAATTGGCGTGAAGAAAAACTGGGGGGGGGTAGGTACTGTAGTGAGGTGTGTCCAACAAGGTAGCTCCGGGGTAGAAGAATGTAAAAGTACTGCATGTCTAGTCCTGAACTAGAGGAATCTCCAGTGATCAATGGCTCTTGCAAGAGAAAAATCATAATCAGTTGTAGATTAAACATGCCAGCTCCCGGGGTTAGGTTGGTCTCCCACCCAGCATAACGGGTAAGTCCTGCATGGAGTTCAGGAGTCAATTAGCAACAACTTTAGGTGGTAAGACCCAAGGGGGCTATACAACAGACTGATAACTGGACGAAATCCCCACGAGCCCGGATCCGGAAGGGAGATAGTTTTCATAATAATTCTATCGGGGAGCCACTTGTAGTAAGGGATAATATCTGGTGCTTACCCCAGGTTGTTTAGCCAGTCATCTGCATCATCCGGAGAGTCGAAGAACCTGACCGAGCCATTATGGGGGACCCGGAGACGACTGGGGTACAACATACTGTATTTAATGTCCTTTTCGCGTAGGCGTCTACGGACGTCATTAAAGGACTTCCTCTTGCGCTGCAGGTCAGCTGAAAAATCCGGAAATAATAGGACTGCAGAATTGCCATACTGGAGCGAAGGATGTTTGCGAGCTGCGGAAAGGATCCTGTCTCGGTCCCTGAAGTTGAGGAAGCGAACCAAGAAGGGTCGGGGATTCGCACCAGGGATAATGCGTCCCGTGGGTACACGGTGGGCACGCTCAACGACATAGGTCGGGGAGATATCTGCGAGGCCTAGCAGACTTTTGAAGAATTCTTCCGCGAACTCCGCCGGTCTGTCACCCTCCTCCCCCTCAGGGAGACCCAGGACTCGAACATTGTTGCGTCTTGCCCTGTTTTCTGCGTCATCGGCTTTGGCGACAAGCGATTGTACTGTGCGTTGCAATTCCGCTATGGTATTGGAGTGGGTAGCTGTAAGATCTTCAGTGGCAGAAATTCTGGTTTCCGATTCAGTCAGCCTGCCCCTAATCTTATCCAGGTCGTTTCTAATGAGATTACATTCTTCAGCTAATCGGTCTATTCTCACCAGCATGGAGGTTTTGCTTTGTTCAATGGCGGCCAGGATCAATGCGGTGCTGTCCTGGGAGGGTGGGGCAGGGAGAGTCGCACTCGGCGAAGCCTCGTGCTCCATGGCTAATTCGGTCAGCAGTTCCTGCAGCCTCCCTATGAGAGAAGAGTCAGGCTGTGTAGCCGGTACAGGGGCAGAGCGGCCTGGTGTGGATGAATTTTTGGGCCGTTGCTTAGGGCCCATGAAGCTGAAGGCAAGAGGTTGATAAAATGGAGCTGGGTAATAGTCAGCCTTCAGTGTACAATCAGAATGAGGGGAGGGAGAGGGCACCCCCACAGCCACACAGCAGCCAGTCAGTCACTGTTATAGTGTTCACCACTGGGGTATTTTCCAGGGCAGCAGTGCAGTACAGATTTTAGGATCCCAGTCCCAACAGAGGATAGACTTCAGGGCCCAGTGCAGCGGTCAGAAGGGTACTACAGGTATGCCGCAGGTATTTAGTCCCAGAAGTCCGCAGCGCAGAGAGGTGGGCAGTAGTTGCCAGCAGCCCCCCGTGTAACTTGCTAACAGTGACAATCCAGTGGGAAGGGCCGATCGTGGGCACTATGCAGGAGAGGCCCAGGTAGCCAAGATGAAGGCAGAGGGGCGAATCAGGATGCTGGGCCCCAGGACTCCTCAGCCAGCCACGTATGACAGCCACCACCAGCCAACTGAGCCGTTTTCCTGCAGGATGGTGAAGGGATGGTGGGATGTGTGAGCGCAGCAGTGTCCCCGCTCCTGATTACAAAGCAGGCCGGCCGCAGCGCTCCCCCGCCGGCCGGCGGCGTAGGAAAGTGCGGTGGCCTGGAGGCTTCACTAGACCACACTAGGCCGCACTAGGCCGCGGCGGACAATTTAAACGGCCCCACGGACCATCCGGCTCTGAGAAACACCTGGGGGGGTAGGTCGGATGATAAGGAGTTCCCCTACCTCTCCACCAGGCCAGGAACAGCTTCCTCCAGCTTGCTGTGACCCAGGAAAATGGCGGCGGCCGCAGCCGTGGATCATCAATGGATCCCCAGAAGATCACGGGCCCGAGACTTGCAATATAGGCACAGGGAGCAGCAGATGATGTAGGAGAAGCCTACAGGCAGGTATTCTGGCTTTTTTTACTAATTGATGGCACGGATGGCAGAGGATGGTGTTCAGGATACCCGGAGCTCCTCTCCAACACGTCCGCCGCTGCTCACATCCGGACACGCCCCCCCACCGCTCCTTCTTTGACTGACCGAAGCCTCAGCAACACGTTGTCCAGAAAAAGGAGTTTGTAACCTCCCAGTCTCTGTGAACGTGTTGCACAGACCTTTCTGCAAGGCCTCCCGAAGATGTTTCATCCTCTGCTCCCTCTGCGATGGCAAGATAAGGTCCGCAACCTTACCCTTGTAACGTGGATCAAGGAGGGTTGCCAGCCAGTATTGGTCCTTCTCCTTAATACCACGAATACGAGGATCCTTACGCAGGCTTTGCAGGATCAGGGAGGCCATGCAGCATAGGTTTTCTGAGGCATTCAGTCCGGAGTCCTCTGGGTCACTAAGGACGACACGGTCCGCAGCCACCTCCTCCCAGCCACGTACAAGTCCATGTGTTTCTTGGGACTGATCCCTTAAAGACTGCTGCTGATGCTGAGTGCCAGGCTCCACCTCCATACTGACACAATCTTCCTCCTCCTCCTCCTCCTCTTCCTGTGGGATCGGCGGGCACGCAGGAACACTGTCTGGATAAAGGGGGCCTTGAGAGCTAAGGAAGTCCTCCTCTTCCTGCCTCTGTTCTGCCTCAAGTGCCCTGTCCATTATTCCACGTGTGTGCTCCAACAGGTGGACAAGGGGGACAGTGTCACTGATGCATGCACTGTCACTGCTCACCATCCTGGTGGCCTCCTCAAATGGTGACAGGACAGTGCATGCATCCCTGATCATGGCCCACTGGCGTGGGGAAAAAAAAACAAGCTCCCCTGACCCTGTCCTGGTGCCATAGTCACACAGGTACTCATTGATGGCCCTCTGCTGCGTGTGCAGCTGCTGCAGCATGGCCAACGTTGAGTTCCACCTGGTGGGCATGTCACAGATTAGGCGGTTCTTGGGCAGGTAAAACTCCTTCTGGAGGTCCGTCAGCCGAGCACTGGCATTATATGACCGGCGGAAATGCACACAGACTTTTCTGGCCTGCCTCAGGACATACTGTAAGCCGGGGTACCTGCCCAAGAACCGCTGCACCACCAAGTTAAGGACGTGAGACAAACAGGGCACATGGGTCATTTGTCCCTGTCGGAGGGCAGAGAGGAGGTTGGTGCCATTGTCACAAACCACCATTCCTGCCTTAAGTTGGCGTGGCGTCAACCACCTCTGAACCTGCCCCTGCAGAGCTGATAGAACCTCTGCCCCAGTGTGGCTCCTGTCCCCCAAGCACACCAGCTCAAGCACCGCATGGCATCTTTTTGCCTGCGTACTTGCGTAGCCCCTTGAACGGCTACGGAGCACCGCTGGTTCCGAGGACAAAGCACAGGAAGAGGCCATGAAGGAAGAAGAAGAGGAGGGGGTGGAGGAGAGAGGTGTGTCACAATCATTAGCATTTTGGAGGCGTGGTGGCGGAACAACCTCCAACACTACTGCACCTTGTCCTGCATCCTTCCCAGCTGCCAGCAGAGTCACCCAATGCGCGGTGAAACTTAGGTAATGTCCCTGTCCATGCCTGCTGGACCATGAGTCAGCGGTAATATGCACCTTACCACTGACCGCCCTGTCCAGCAAGGCATGGACATTGCCTTCCACATGCCGGTAGAGAGCCGGAATCGCCTTCCGTGAGGAAAAGTGGCGTTTGGGTACCTGCCACTGAGGAACCGCACATTCCACAAACTCACGGAAGGGGGCAGAGTCTACCAACTGAAAAGGCAGCAGTGGAAGTGCTAGCAATTTTGCCAAGCTAGCATTCAACCGCTGGGCATGTGGATAGCTGGGAGCAAACTTCTTTCGGCGGTGCAGCAGCTGGGGCAGGGAAATTTGCCTGGTACAATCTGACGTTGGTGTACCAAAAGCAGATTGCCCACAAGTACTTGGCTGTGACACACCTAATTCTACACCTTCATTCCTCTCAGTGCAGGTCTCAGAGAGGACTAAAGGTATAGTGGGGTTGGAGATCTCAGCTGATGAGGAGCAAGGAGAGGTCCTCTTTGTTCTTTGGTGTGGGTCTTTTAGATACGCTTGTCAACGAACAGCATGGCAGGTCAACATATGCCTGGTCAAGCATGTGGTACCCAAGCGGGAGATGTTTTGGCCACGCGAGATACGCTTGAGACATATGTTGCAAATAGCAGTGGTGCGATCTGATGCACTCGTCTCAAAAAAGGCCCACACCAAAGAACTTTTGAATAATGCACAGAGACTGCAGCGCCCTGCACATGTGGAGCTTTGGGGTGTGATGCAGTCCAGGTGCTGCCCTTAGGCTGGCCCCTGGAGGGCATCCTGCCTCGTTGGTGATGTGCCGCCTCCTCCTCCTCCTCTCTCCTATCAGGCACCCACGTTGAGTCAGTGACCTCATCATCCCCTCCCTCCTCATCACTGGAGCAAACCTGGCAGTATGCTGCAGCAGGGGGAGCATGACTGCCAGATTTCTGTCCTTCTTGGGCACCCCCTCTGTCCATGCTCACGTTACTGCCTTCATTGAGCTCAGTATCATCATCAGAGCCTTCCAAACGCTGGGCATCCTCCTGGAGCATGTACCCAACACTGTGGTCAAACAGTTCGAGGGACTCCTCAGGAGGACATGGTGGGGCTAGGGAAGGAGTCACTGATGACATTGAGCCAAGGGAAGAGGCCGCTGCTTTGCCAGACAAATTACCCTGGGCATAGATGAGAGAGGATGAGGAGGATGAGGACGGCTTGGTCATCCACTCGACCAAGTCTTCCGCATGTTGCGGCTCAACACAGCCAGCTGCCGAAAAAAAGGCCAAGCGTGTCCCACGGCCACGTGCTTATGAGGATGCACCGTCTCCACGACCAGCACTAGACACAGAGCCTGCTTGCCCTCTCTTATTGGCTTGTGACTGTCTGCCTCTCCTTCTTGGCCTTCCAGACATACTAATGGCCTGTAGCTGCACTAAGCTGGGATATATATATATATGTACTGATACTGCAGCTAGCAAAATCAACTGCGCAGAGCTCGCAAAAAACTAACTTGTAGCTTTTTTAGCTGCCTGCGGTAGTGATAGGATCAGGAAAACACCACCAACATTCTACAGGTAGCTTTAGCTGAACACTGTGCAGAGCTTGCAAAAAAATAACTTGTAGGTTTAGCTGGACACTGTGAGGAGGACACACCACACTAACTTGTAGTTTTAGCTGAACACTGTGAGCAGGATGCACAGCACTAACTTGTAGTTTTAGCTGTACATTGTGAGCAGGACGCACCACACTAACTTGTAGGTTTAGCTGAACACTGTGAGCAGGACGCACCCCACTAACTTGTAGGTTTAGCTGAACACTGTGAGCAGGACGCACCCCACTAACTTGTAGTTTTAGCTGAACACTGTGAGCAGGACACACTGCACTAACTGTAAATAGTCTAGCTGCCTGACTGTGGTACTAATAGGATCAAAAGGACACCAGCAATTTTCTTCAGGTAGCTGTAAATACTGTAACAAGACAAGCCTGCCTGTCAGTAAGAAGATAACAGGAACGGATCTAGCTGAACACTGTGAGCAGGACGCACTGCACTAACTTGTAGCTTTAGATGAACACTGTGCAGAGGTCTCACTACGCTAACTTGTAGGTTTAGCTGAACACTGTGAGGAGGACGCACAGCACTAACTTGTAGTTTTAGCTGAACACTGTGAGCAGGACGCACTGCACTAACTTCTAGGTTTAGCTGAACACTGTGAGGTGGACGCACCGCACTAACTTGTAGTTTTAGCTGAACACTGTGAGCAGGATGCACCGCACTAACCTGTAGGTTGAGCTGAACACTGTGAGGTGGACGCACCACACTAACTTGTAGGTTTAGCTGAACACTGTGAGCAGGACGCACCCCGCTAACTTGTAGGTTTAGCTGAACACTGTGAGGTGGACGTACCCCACTAACTTGTAGTTTTAGCTAAACACTGTGAGCAGGACGCACTGCACTAACTGTAAATAGTCTAGCTGCCTGACTGTGGTACTAATAGGATCAAAAGAACACCAGCAATTTTCTTCAGGTAGCTGTAAATACTGTAACAAGACAAGCCTGCCTGTCAGTAAGAAGATAACAGGAACGGATCTAGCTGAACACTGTGAGCAGGAAGCACCGCACTAACTTGTAGGTTTAGCTGAAAACTGTGAGGTGGACGCATCACACTAACTTGTAGTTTTAGCTGAACACTGTGAGCAGGACGCACTGCACTAACTGTAAATAGTCTAGCTGCCTGACTGTGATACTAATAGGATCAAAAGAACACCAGCAATTTTCTTCAGGTAGCTGTAAATACTGTAACAAGACAAGCCTGCCTGTCAGTAAGAAGATAACAGGAACGGATCTAACTGAACACTGTGAGCAGGACGCACTGCACTAACTTGTAGCTTTAGATGAACATTGTGCAGAGGTCTCACTACGCTAACTTGTAGGCTTAGCTGAACACTGTGAGGAGGACGCACAGCACTAACTTGTAGTTTTAGCTGAACACTGTGAGCAGGACACACCGCACTAACTTCTAGGTTTAGCTGAACACTGTGAGGTGGACGCACCACACTAACTTGTAGATTTAGCTGAACACTGTGAGCAGGACGCACCCCACTAACTTGTAGTTTTAGCTGAACACTGTGAGCAGGACGCACTGCACTAACTGTAAATAGTCTAGCTGCCTGACTGTGGTACTAATAGGATCAAAAGAACACCAGCAATTTTCTTCAGGTAGCTGTAAATACTGTAACAAGACAAGCCTGCCTGTCAGTAAGAAGATAACAGGAAGGGATCTAGCTAAACTGAATACAGTGTATATATATATATGCAACACCTGGGATGCATATATATACACAATACACTGTAAGTGCAGCTAACTGACTGACTGTTCTGCCTAATCTATCTAACTCAAATCAAATGACACTGTCTGTCTCTCTCTCTCTCTATCTATTAACGCCGGAACACACACTACACAGGGCCGCCGTGCAGGCGGCCTTATATAGTGTGGGGCGTGTGCTAAATCCCCTGAGCCATAATTGGCCAAAGCATCCTTGGCTTTGGCCAATTACGGCTCTCTGTTCAGACGGCGCTGTGATTGGCCAAGCATGCGGGTCATAGTGCATGATTGGCCAATCATCAGCCAGCAATGCACTGCAATGCCGCAGTGAATTATGGGCCGTGATGCGCCACACGAATTTGGCGCGAACGGCCCATATTGTTCGCAATTCAGCGAACGGGCGAACAGATGATGTTCGAGACGAACATGGGTTCAACTCGAACACGAAGCTCATCCCTACTCTAGAGCTTCCCTTTCCAGTGAATATGAACCTCAGTCTGTGAAAGTATAGTTAAGCCCTGACCAAAAGATCTCAGTCACCTGGGAAACCCGGCCTCCAAGAATCTCCTTTAAAGGCGTAATGCTGAGTAAGCAACCAGGTCCAGATCAATTATTACCTACATACCCTTACCACCCAGTTGGATCAAGTTCAGGCTGTTCTAACTAAAGTCCCTGTATCTTCAAGTTCATCACAACCTCCTTCAGCTCATCCATCTGTATTGCTAGCTTCCATGCTATATCTCTTGGCCCATCTAACATTACATCTTCCCCACAAAGTAATATGATTTTCTCTGAGGCATTTTTTACATTAAATAGGAACAAGCAATTGTAGCTGACTTTCAATGTATGGACAAGCTTATTGGATAAGTTATTCAACAAAATGTGATCCACTTTGATCATCTGATATAGCAAGGCTTGCCTGGTGATAATTTTTCTTTATTTGGGACAACTTATCTTTCTGTTAGCTTTTTGGACATCTACCACTAACAATTTAGCTCTACGTTCCAAAATCTTAGGCACAGTGTTGCAGTTGTCCAAGGTGCTGCAGTCACAACCACATGTACCCAGTCACATTTCACCCATTGAGGAGCTTTGACAAGCTTTTGAAAGAAGTCAACCAAATGGGAAAAACTATGGGTATATGTGGTTATCACTGCATGCTACACACAACTGCCACGCTGTGCATGAGCTTAGATTGTTCTACTTCCCTTGAACGTATACATATAATGGATTTGACCTGGAGCATCTGTTCAGTTTTTTTAAAGTTACAATTCTTGTTTCATGAGGACTAACTGGACCTCCATACTACATACAATGTCTTTTGAGCTGTAAATGTTTCATCCACTTTAGCTATTCATGATTGCATGACAAACAGTGTTTATTTAGCCATCACATTTCCTTGCAGCTTCTACTGGCCTACAAAGTGTTTTATTGGGGTTCAGTAATGGACGTTATGTTATAGTGTTTCTCATTGTGCTTTTTAAGAACAATATTAGTGGGGGGCCTGCAATGCTAACACACCCTTATGGAAGAAGGATTCAATAAATGATATGAATTATTGCAGATTTCAAAGTGGATATGCTGTTGATATAAAAATAATTTAATCTACAAGGGCAATGCATGTAGAATGCTTACAATAGACATAAACAGCTTTTCTCCAGTGATTATAATTACAGTTTGATTTTTCAACAGGTTATTTTATTTCATAAAGTGGTAATTCAACAAAACAACTGAACAGCCTATCAGGTAAAATTTAATTATGTGTTGTCATTCTGGACTTTTTTCATATCCGAGACACTTTTCGTTTCAGAGCCAAAGGGCATATTTTGATTGTTATGATCATAGGCTCATAACTAACATTCACATGTGAAAGATATAGGTATGATTTGCAAGGCTATTTTAGAATAAGGCAAATATGCTCTATGTATACAAACAGGGCTTTTTTTCTCAGAAAATAGGTGCAGGAACTCAACCATGACCCCCAAAACCTCCTTGACCCTCACACACACCCTCCAAATAGCATCAAATACTGGGTGTGGTCATATTACACTAACAGTGGGAGTGTCTTAAAGGGGCATTAAATATCAGGAGTGCATTATATGCAGAATGCAGAGTTCATGGGTGCGCTACGTGCAGAGTTCAGGGTTGCGCTACACACAGAGTGCAGAGTTCCGCCTTCTTCCATAGCTGTTTACCTCTGCATACCCATCCACATCTCACGTTCACCCCTCTTCCCATCTGGCTTTTGGACCTCCTTGCTCACTGTAAATGGCCCAGCCTCTTTCATTTTCAGGGAGATCATCCAGTGGGGGGTGTTGGCATCTGCACTGCACCCCAGGCACCCACATCCCCCTTGTCCCCATCCTGCACTCAGTGGGAGCCACTAAGGAGACCAGATTTGTGGGGACTGCTGAGAGACAAGCTGTCACGTGTAAACACAGAAGTCGGACTTCTATGTTTACAAGTGATAGTGGTGAGCAGGGAGAACAGGGCCTGAGCCAGAGGTGGTGGAACTGAGTTCCACCAAGTTCCAGCTGAAAAAAGCCCTGTATACAAATATATATTTTTTTACAATAATACATTTGTCAAAAGATTTAATTTAGTTTAGGGCTGTGCTTTGATAGATTAACCTTCCCTACTATTTATGTAATCACACTACCTCAGTGCTGTAAAAGACTCCTATTCTGCTCCTGTGTGTTCAGCACTCCAGTATCTTCAGTGTATTCTTGTTTTTTGGTCAGCTGTAGGTAGGTAAGTTTGAGGGACTCAACTTTGGACCTGTCCTGCAGCAAAACTCCTCACCCCACACCTTTTAAGGTGCTCTGGTGAATACCATACACTCTGTAGATTCTGCTCTTTAACCTACACCCTCACTATGTGCAGATACCTTGATCAGTCAGCACCTAATGTCTACTATGTCTCTATTTTTTCGTTAAGACTCTAGAGCTTTCCTTTTCAGTGAATATAAACCTTAGTCCACGACAGTTTGGTTGAACCCTGACCAAAAGATCTCTGTTACCTGGAAAACCCATCAAATATCTTGTTAATTCAGACTATTCTTTTCGCAGTGCCTGTATCTTCAGTTTCCCTACAACCTTCTCTACTGCATCCATCTGTTTTATTTGTGGCTTCCATGCTGCATCTCTTGACCCATCCAACATTACATCTTCCCCACAGAGCAATATGATTTTTTTCTGAGGCTTTTTTTTACATTGAATAAGAACAAGGGATTTAAAATGATGTCCTTTCTTTGTAATGTAGTTTAGGGCTGTGTTTTACTACAGACTATGGAGTGCTGAAGGATAAGATATACAATATAACTGGAGTATAGATAATTTTTACCCAATATAGCATAGTGCTGTCTCATCTGAATTGTATTACAAAGATCCTGCTGTTGAAGAATCTTCAGCATTCAACAAACTACCAGATGTGTACCTGGTTACCCTCTGTGCTCAGTTGTTTACCATGGATATCTGATTCTGAAGATTCTTCAAGCAGCTCTATCTCTGCAATACCGTTTAGATCAGGCAGTGGGAGAGGTAGGTGTAAACTCTCTTCTTTGTAGGAGGCATTTTGTTTTTGATATTTGACCATTATAATTACCAAGTGTTTTAAAAGAATGTTATGTATCCCTGTCTTCCTTGGACATACATGTGCATGGAAAACATTTTAGTAATAATTATTGCTGGGGAGGAAGAAGAGATTGGATACACATTCATGAGTCACTGATGAAGAACATTAGGAAGATTGCTTTTGTGCAATATGGCAATTTGTATTCCACAGGTGCTTCTTGACTCTGCTAGATAAATATCTGCACCAAAGAATCAACCACACTGTAGATTACATTCAGTAACAGCTACACCACAATGAATGCTTTGTTACATTACCCTAGAAAGCTTTGCTACAAAGTTGCTGATGTAATATCACCCTAAGTGCCTAGCACATACAGCAATCTTCCAAGATATTGGAAATTTTCTGTGCAAACAGAACAGATGTTAAGAATTCTTTTTCGCTGAATTCATTTTGTACATGTGCTACATCCACACAAAAGTAGGGATGAGGTTTGGGTTCACCGATACTATGGGTTTGGGGGAAACCTGTTCATTTTTGTGGATAATTAATGCTAAGTCATGGCTTTTTTCTTGAGAAATAGGTGCAGGTACTCCCCCCTTCTGAATCACCCCTTGTCTCTGCCTCCTACCCACCTTCGAGCACCGTCCCTTGGTTCCATCACCTACTCACCTCCCCAGTACCACCCTTTTTAAGGAATACAGAACCAAGTAATGTGTATGGAAGTCATTTTGTATGGAATTTGAAACTGATAAAAAGAAAAGTAAAAAAATAGATCCCCTGCAGCCAGCAATAGACCCCCACATCAACAATAGACTCATCCAGCAACAAAAGATTCACTCAGCAACAATAGAGCCACCACAAACCACTAGCCCCCACCCCAGCAACAATAGACCCCCACTAGCAACAATAGATTTCCCAGCAGCCAGCATACATTGACCCTCCAGCAGCCAGCAACAATAGAGCCCTCCTCAACAGTGGATACCTCACAGAAACAATTGACCCCCCTCCAGCAACAGTAGATCCTCCACCAGTAACAATAACCCTCCCAAGCAACACTAGACCCCCCCAACAATAAATCCCCACAGCAAGCATAGATTCCCCAGCAGCCAGCATCAGTAGACCCTCCGGCACACTCTAGTACTCCTTGCCATTGCATACATTTTGTGCTAGAGGTGCCAGAACTGTGTTCCCCTGTGTTCCCGTTGGAAAAAAGCCCTGGCCATAGTAATCTAAATATACTGCTTGGCTTTTCAACTTAGGTAAGGCTTAGAATGGCAAATAAGAAGTCTTTGAAATAGGTCAGCCACTCACTGTAAAAGGGTGGGTTCCCAGCAGCCATAATGATAATGTGCTTTAGCCCAATCAGGGCACAGTGAATAGATGGTTGTTAAATAGAGGGTTGGGAAGCTGCTGCATTCTTAACAATGGATGAGTCATCAACTGTCAACAGGCTTCCCCGCTGACAGCTGAATCAAGGAAAAAAACCTTGCCGGCAATAGAAAAAAGTGGGGGAAAAAATGGCGTGTGGCCTCCCCCAAATTTATACCAGGCCCTGCAGGTCTGTTATGGATTTTGAGGTGAACCCCACACCAAACTTAAAAAAAAAACTGTGTTGGGTTCCCCCTAAAATTCATACCAGACCCTTATCTGAGCATGCAGCCTGGCAGGACAGTAAAGGGGGTGGGCGAGCAAGTGCCCCCATTCTGAACCATATCAGGCCAAATGCTCTCAACATGGGGGGGTGCTTTGGGGCGGGGCGTCTCTGCCCCCTCACCCCAAAGCACCCTGTGCCCATATTAAGGAAGACAAGGTCCTCTTCCTGACAATCCTTGGGGTGGTTATGGGGGTCTGCAAGTAGGGGGGTTATTGGAATCTGGAAGCCTCCTTTAAATGGATGCCCCCAGATCCTGTCCCCCCATGTGAATGAGTATGGAGTATATTGTACCCCTACCCATTCACTAAAAAAAGTGTCAAAAATGAGTAAAGACAGGAGGCAGTATTTGATAATTCCTTTATTAAAAATATAAAAAAAAAAGTCTCCCGATGTAGATCCATCATCAATCACGGCGCCCACTGCACCGCCGGACCCGACACATAAGTGATTACGTTGAAATCATGGTGAGCTCCGGTGCTTCATTTATTTGAAGAATGGGAGGATGTTGTATTTATATTGCTTTCAATGCACTATTTGCAGTTATTCAGCGGGAACGTGGGCTGACACCTCCAGTATTGAAAGTGTGCAATGGCAAGGGGTGGTAGGATGTGATGGAGGGTGTAATGTGGCTGGGGGATCTATTGTCATGGGGTGAAATCTATTGATGTTGGGGAGGTCTACTGTTGCTGCTAGGGGACCTAGTGTTGCTTTGTTGTTGGAGGGGCTATTGTTTCTGGGGATCAGTTGTTGCTGGGAAAGATCTACTGTTGAGGGATGGGTCTCGTGTTATTGGAGATCTATTGTAGCTGGGGGTCTATTGCTGCTGGCTGCAGGGGATCGATTTTAATGTTTTTCGTATTATCAATAACAAATTACAAACAAATTACTTAGCATCGCAAAATGATACTTGATTTTGTATTCTTTAAAAGGGGCAGTGTTGGGAGTTGAATAGGGGGTGGAACCAATGGACAGTGCTCAGTAGTGAGTAGGGGGCGGAGACAAGGAATGACTCAGAAGGGGATGAGTACCTGCTTATATTTTCTGAGAAAAACGCTCTTGTTATCATAGCCTGCTTTACAGAAGTGGCCATAAAGGTGTAAACCCGAAAACATCAGTATTTGGCCCACCTATTACAATATTCTGAATTCCAGCTGCATTTTTTTTTTTTTAAATAAACGAACTAAATCCTGCATCAATGTCACTGCTTTTCAATTGACCTTGAAGTTTAGAATGACAGCATAAAAGGCTTAAACCAATGTTTTAAGAAAGCAGTTAAAAGATTCTAATGAATCTTTTGGTCTGTTTAATTTTTTAATGTCATACTGTGCAGCGGCCCACTGAGAAAGTAAACCACTTTAATCCATAGAGGTTTGCAGACAACTTTCATGCTTTTTGTTCTCAAATGGCAATGACCAGTGGATTGACGAGAAGCATGAGGACATTTCAGAAGCAATTCCTCGGGATAGTAAGTGCATGAATCTCTAGCGTTCTAATATTGTCAAAAACAAATACTTCAAAACAAAGAAAGCCTTTGGTAACGTCTTTGACTAAGGAGATCTTTACTTTCCAACACTATTTGATACTGGTACCAAGACAAATATGAAAATCATTATTCAAGGGTATTGTTTGTAATTCACAAAAAGCAACTGAGCGTTCTTTAAATAAAGAATATGTATCCTTTGTTCAAGAAGTCTTTCAAATTCTGTAACTGTGAAGATGAAAGCTGGCATAAACTATCACTTTTGTTGCTTAATGATGAATGGAGACATACAAGAGTTTGAGCTGACTTTTAAAGATTAGGTATAATACAAGGCATGAAAAGAGGTAGGGGCATATTTATAAAGCAGGGAATGTGACTTTTACCAAACATTTACAGGTGGTGAATCAATCATTTTTATATAGTGTTTTTACAGGTGTATAGTTTTGGTTCTTATATACCAAATTGAAAATATAAAATATGTATAGTCTTTTCAATAATTCTTTCTTAATTATTGACATTATTCTCAAATAAAAACACTTTATTTAGTAGCTATGCACTCACCGTTCACTTTATTAAGTACACCTGTTCAATTGCTTGGTAACACAAATTGCTAATCAGCCAATCACAACGCAACTCAATGCATTCAGGCATCTAGATATGGTGAAGATGACTTGCTGAATTTCAAACCGAGCATCAGAATGGGTAAGAAAGGGGATTTAAGTGACTTTGAACGTGGCATGGTTGTTGGTGCCAGACGGGCTGGTTTGAGTATTTCAAAAACTGCTGATCTACTGGTATTTTCACTCACAATCATCTCTAGAGTTTACAGAGAATGATCCGAAAAAGAGAAAATATCCAGTGAGCAGCAGTTGTGTGGATGAAAATGCCTTTTTGATGTCAAACGTCAGAGGAGAATGGAAAGACTGGTTTGAGATGACAAAAAGGCAACAGTAACTCAAATAATCACTTGTTACAACCAAGGAATGCAGAACACCATCTCTGAATGCACAACACACCAAACCTTGAAGCAGATGGGCTACAGCAGCAGAAGACCACAACTGGTGCGACTCCTGTCAGCTAAGAACAGGAAACTGAGGCAAAAATGTGCACAGGCTCACCAAGTTGGACAATAGAAGATGGAAAAGACATTGCCTGGTCTGATGAGTCTCGATTTCAGCTGTGAAATTCAGATGGTAGGGTCAGAATTTGGTGTAAACAACATTAAAGCATGGATCCATCCTGCCTTGTATCAATGGTTCAAGCTGGTGGTGGTGGTGTAATGGTTTGGGATATTTTTTCTTGGCACACTTTGGGCCCCTTAGTACCAATTGAGCTTCTTTTAAATGCCACAGTCTACCTGAGTATTGTTGCTGACCATCTCCATCCCTTTATGACTACAGTGTACCCATCTTCTGATGGCTACTTCAAGCAGTATAATGCACCATGTCACAAAGCTCAAATCCTCTCAAACTGGTTTCTTGAACATGACAATGAGTTCACTGTACTCGAATGGCCTCCACAGTCACCAGATCTCAATCCAACAGAGCAGCTTTGGGATGTGGTGAAACAGGAGATTCACATCATGGATGTGCAGCCGACAAGTCTGCAGCAACTGCGTGATGCTATCATGTTAATATGGACCAAAACCTCCTTGTTGAATCTATGCCATGAAGAATTAAAGGGTTTGTAAAGGTAAAAATGTTTTTTTGTTTTTTTTTAAATAACAAACATGTATATACTTACCTACTCTGTGCAATGGAATTGCACAGAGCGGCTGGTAACCTCCTCTTTTTGGGTCCCCCGTTGGTGCTCCTGGCTCCTCCTTTCTGTACAGTGCCCCCATAGGAAGCTGCTTTCCATGGGGGCACTCGTGCGTGCTCTCACCCAAGTTCCTCTGCATCCATTGGCACAGACAGAGGGATTCGGCCCTACCCCCCCACTCAATCTTCACTGGCTTTGAGTAACAGCACTGGGAGCAAATGGCTCCCCATGCCACAGCAAAGCCAGCGAGACCCGGAAGCGAGGGGAGAAACGATCTGCTGACATGCACGGTGCTGGATCGAAAGGGGTCTCAGGTAAGTAAAGGGGGGCTGATGGGGCAATGCTGACACCTAAACATTTTTTACCTTAACCACTTGTCGCCTGCCCACCATCAAATTACGGCTGGACGGTGCGACTCTCGATCTGGGTGGATGTCATATTATGTTGATGGCCTCCCAGAATGACCGCTCTTGTGTGCCCCTGGGGGTGCCATGTTGCTAGGACGCGGCGCAACCCTGATCTGTGTAAAGAGCAGCGGCTCTTTAATCGTGAACGGCTGTGTCCAATCACAGCCGGTCACATGTAAACACAGAGATGACGGTAATCGGCGCTCCTCGCCTCACACTGACAGAGTGTGAGGAGAGGAGAGCCGATCAGCGGCATCTCCTCAAAGGGGACAGCTAGGTATATAATCAGGGCACTGATCATCAGTGCCCTGATTACAATTAAGTGCCCACCAGTGCCAGCAATAATTGTCCACCACTACCAGCACAGAGTGCCCACAATTGCCACCAATCTGTGACCACAAGTGCCAGCAATCAGTGCCCACAAATGCCAGCAATCAGTGGTCATTAGTGATGCTAGTCAGTGCTGCCCATCAATGCCCATCAATGCTCATCACTGCTGCCCATCAATGCCACCCATCAATACCCACCAGTGCCACCTATCTGTGCCCATCATTGCTGCCTATCTGTGCCCAGTGCCCACCACTGCCATCCATCAGTGCCACCTATCAGTTGCTCATCAGTGCCACATTTCAGTGCTACCTATCAGTGCCCATAAGTGTGGCATATTCATGCATCCTCATCAGTGCCACCTAATCAGTGCCCATAAGTGCCACCTCATCAGTGCCCATCAGTGCAAGGTATCAGTGCCCATCAGTGCTGCCTCATCAGCGCCCATCAGTGAAGGAGAAAAATGACTTATTTACAAAATTTACTAACAGAAACTAAGAAAAATAGTTTTTTTTTCAAAATTTTTGGTCTTTTTTTTTTAGGAAAATATAAAAAACCAAGGAGTGATTAAATACCACCAAAAGAAAGCTCTATTTGTGTGAAGAAAATTATAACAATTTCACATGGTTACAGTGTAGCATGACCGCACAATTGTCATTCAAAGTATGACAGCACTGAAAGCTGAAAAATGGACTGGGCAGGAAGGGGGTGTAAGTGCCCTGTACTGAGGTGGTTAAAGGAGTTGTAAAGGCAGAATGTTTTTCATCTTAATGCATTCTATGCATTAGGATAAAAAACCTTCTGCGTGTAGCAGCCTCCCCAGCACCCCCCAATTACCTACTTGAGCCCCTTCTCTCTCCGACGATGTCCACGATCCCCTCAGCCATCCAATACACTACTACTGATTGGCTGAGACAGAGCAGTGGAGCTATTGGCTCCAGTGGCTGTCAATCAAAGTCAGTCAGCCAATCAGGGAAGAGAGGGGGCAGGGCCAGGTTGGGGCTCCATGTCTGAATGGATACACGGAGCTCTGACTCAGCTTGGGTGATCCTTGTAGCAAGCTGCTGGCTGAGGAGCACTCAAAGGAGGGAGGGACTAGGAGCAGCAAAGAGGGACCCGAGAAGAGGAGGATCCAGGATTCTCTGTGCAAAACCAGCTGCACAGAGGAGGTAAGTATAACATGTTTGTTATTTTAAAAAAAATGAGCCTTTACAATCACTTTAATGCAAGGAATGCGTTCTATCATCAGAAAACAGGAGTAGCAATGGGAGCCAAATTCGCACCCAGCATCACAAATTTATTCATGGCACAATGGGAAGAGGACTCAGTCTATAAACATACATCATCGGAGCTGATGCTATACAAAAGATATATAGACGACATAATTATAATATTGAAGGGTAGTAAAGAGAAACTAGTCATTTTCCTTGATGGTCTGAACCAGAATGATAGGAATATTCAATTAGCATTGGATATCAGCAAGACCAACATTCCCTTTCTAGATTTGGAAATAATGCAAGTGGATAACAAATTAATCACCAAGACACACTTTAAGAACGTCGATCGAAATAGCTACCTACCCATAGAGAGCTGCCATCACAAGAACTGGTTATATAACATCCCCAAAAGACAACTGACAAGATTGAGACGTCATTGTACCAATGCTAGTGATTACATAGAACAGGTAACAAAAGTAGGAGAAAGATTTATCAATAAAGGACACAATAGAAAACTAATTGAAGAAACTACTAATGAGGTATCAGAAATAGAGAGATTATTACTAATCATGGAAAAAGGTAAGAATAACCAACAGATAGATAGAGTACCCATCATACTCGACTATAACATTCAATACAGGCAAGTAGAACGGATTATACAATGCCATTGGCGCATATTACGTGCTGATAAACGTCTACACACTATCCTACCAGACCATCCTGAATTTGTATACAAAAAGGCTCCAACATTAAAGGATAAAATTGTAAAGAGTGTGATTGATCCTCCAAAAAAACTTTCGCTTTCTTTACAGGGAAAGGATTTTACCCATGTAAGAGACGCTATTCATGTACCCGTACAAAGCTCCCAAATGAAAGAAGGTCCCATTTTACATCCAACAGTACAGGAATCACATATAACATACTGTAAATGAATTCATAGGGTGGAATACAGAAGGAGCAGTCTACGTCCTAGAATGTAACTGTGGGTTACAGTATGTAGGCCGTACAAAAAGACCACTGAAAGTGAGAATTGAAGAACATGTACAAAATATAAGAAAAGGCTGTGATAAACAGAATGTGTCAAGACATTTTGCCAAAGTACACAGGAGAGATCCCACACATCTGAAATTCTGGGGAATAGAACCTTATATATTATAGATATATTTATTTTAAACATATTTACGCCACATGGCCTTAATATAGAATTTGACCTTAATTGCTTCATCAGTGAATTCTAATCACATATTTAAAGATAAATTATACTTCAATATAGAATATAAGAATCATGAAAGGGTTTCACCTATTTATTACATCCGACCCAGGCAAACCCATACGATCGTAGAATTTGATCATAACTGCTATATCAGGGATCTCTTACCATACATTTGATGATTAAGGATTACTTGCACTATTTCAGAGTATAATTACTGCAAAGGTTTACCTATGTATTACATCTGACCCAGGCAAGACATTATTATGTAGTTTTAATATTCCATCACTCAATCACTATCTGTATTCCCCAGAGGATTAAAGATTTAAGTTAGGGGGCTCCACTAGACCTAGGGTGTCTAGGGCCATACTACTTCGTAGTAAGCTCAATGGGGGGCTGGGGCTACCTAACTTTCTGAGATACTATCACGTGGCCCAGCTAGTCCAGATCACTCTCTTTCATGCAAAAACTGAAATACCACTATGGGTTAGTCTGGAAGCTATTGACCTTTACCCCCTCACTTAGTCTAACCTATTATGGTTACCCGCCTCAACCCGTGGTCCTATAAGTAACCCCATTACTGGGCACTCCCTTAAGTTATGGGACAAACTTCGAGGCCCGTTTAAACTGATATCAGCTCACCCCCCATTACTTTCTTTTCTAGATCACCCGAAATTTTACCTGGCCCACGCTAAACCAAGATCATTTCAAATCTGGCTGAGAGCAGGGCTGTATCGCATATGCGATTTTACCTCTGGAACCCGCGTAAAGACATTCTCATCACTACAAAACCAAGCAGAAATACCCTCGACAGAGTATTTTAGATATTTACAGATAGCCCATTTCGTTCGCACAACTATAGGCTCACACTCCTCATTAGACGATTTCTCCATATTTGAAGGAATTTGCAACTCGGACCCCCATGCTCCGGGCCTTATTTCACGTTTATATATTCATTTGACCTCTCCCCCAGCCAACCTGCCCACTTACGTTGCACAGTGGTCCAAAGACCTATCAATAGATCTCGATGCAGAGGACTGGTCTGGTATCTGGTCCAATACAAAAATTTCATCCCACAATGTAATCGCTCAAGAAGCGAACTATAAAGTACTCATGAGACGGTATCTGGTCCCAGCCAGGATCTCTAAATTTCTCCCAAATTACCCCTCAGTATGTTTCCGTGGCTGTGGTGAGAGAGGTACTCACGTTCATATATGGTGGACATGCCCGATAGTACAGGAATTTTGGGTCGCAATATTCCGAATGGCTTCCACCTTACTTCAACATACCATTGATCCTGACTCTTCTGTTGCATTGCTGAACCTTATCCCGTCAGAGTACACCAGATCCCAGACCCGTCTCCTCCTTCAACTTACTACAGCGGCTAAACAGACGATAGCCAGAGCCTGGAAAACCCCAAAACTGAATCTCGCAGAAGTTAAGAATAGGATCACTCAAGCCATGATTCATAGTAAAATCGAAGCAACAATTCTGGATAGAATTCCCCAACACCTTAAAATTTGGAACCCCTGGGCTGAACATACCCCCGGACTTCGACAAACACCTTCTAGAGCCCTAGTTAGACCCCGATAACGTCAGATTAACTCAGTGGCGTTCCAACAACCAATGCGACCCCCCGACCACCCTTCTCCCCACTCTCCCTTTCTCTAGACTCTCTCTGCCCCCCCTTTTCTCTCCTCTTTTCTTATCCCCTCTTTACTAACTATTACTTTACCTACAGACACACCACTGGTAATACTTCCTAGTGATTACACAAAGTTTACTAGGTTTTGACCTTTCACATGTTTGCGGATTTACCTTTTATGTAAGAGCATAGATATATTGTTCCTGTTTTATCTTTACTTGCATACTGCGATAAACCCAATGCGTCCGCACGTATTACTTTAATGCTTACCTTCTGTATTTTTTGTTATGACAATGATCTTATTGTCTATGTTACTAATTAGACGCACGAAAAGAAATTGTGTAACTAACATTGTTTATTATGCACATAAAGGGGGGATTTTGTGACCTGTCCATACCAGCATTATGAACGCTGACACGTCTCCATCCCAATTAGTAATACCAAAAAGAGAAAAGAGAAAGCGGGACTTTAATGAGATGTGTCAACGCATAATTATTAATAGATTGGCCAGGCACATATAGAATTGGCCTGTATCCAATATAAGTATAATCCGGACATAAATATTCTATAACCAGGGAGACACTGGGCGTAATCACAAAGGATTTACAACAATATTCGTATAAAACATTGTTTAATACTTCATTAGACATAAAGAGAATTGTTAAAAATCAATCAATCAAAGGTATGGTGGATACAAAGCGTATACAGTTACAGTACAGGTAGTTGTTAAATTGTAAGCATCCTTAAGTTGTTAACTCTACGCGTTTCTTGGCTTACAACCAATCATCAGGAGTTCAGATGCATAATAACTAGAAAATAATGAAGCAGCCATTAATCTAATGATTGACATAAACATATCGAGAAAGCAAAGACTACAATAATACTCACACGTAAAATGGATAGATGATAAAATGAGAAGGTGGTCCGGCCTATGAAGTCTCACCCGGGGTGAGGCAAGGACCAGCCCCCCAGAGGTAACCCCCAAAGGGGAGGGGGCTGCCATCAAAACCAGGACACCCCACACAGTATGGCCCAACGAGAAGGGGGAACCTGGCAAGCGCATGTGGAGTGCTAGGGGGGAGAAAAAGAAATGTGAGTGGAAGTGAGAGTGAAGTGAGAAAACCATCCATTAATGGACAGATGAAAGTGACAGGGGGATATAGCAAGAAACGTGGAGAACAAGAGGGAAGTGGAGGGATGATGAATAGTGAGGGGAATATGAGTATTAAGAATGTGAGAACATGGATGGCTATGAGCAGTGAGGGAGATTACCTGTGATGTGCGAGTGTAGCGTGTGCCGGTCATCCCTATACACGCCGGGACAGCATGTGGAGTGGGCTAGTCAGAGGCCGCCGCCATATACCCCAGGCAGGGGGCGTGTCCCCGCCAGCGTCATGAGGGGACGTCCGTACGGCATACAAGGAGGAGGGAAGATCCACTCCCGATCGTGTGATCTGGGCGGAGTGCCCTCCCCCTGTTGCCATGACTCCCAAAGAATGGAACAAAGACGCCCGCAGTGCGGCATCGTGAGACGCCGCACCAAGGGCGCAAACCCATGACGCTGATGCGTCGAGGTCACGGTCCGCCCCCACTGTGGTGTAGGGCGGGTGAGGGGCCGCAAACTGGGCGCATCACAACCCCGGGAATGAGACACGACCAGACCAAAGACCAACCTCCCAGTACCTATATTATAGTGAGTGGTAAAAGACACACATAATGGGGTAGTACAAGTAAAGGAGTGGAAAAGTATGCACTGAATTAAATCAGAATCAAAGTTGCATATACTGGTCAGCAAATGTTTAGCTGATGAAAAGAAAAAAACAAGAAAAAGAAGCCGAAAGCTATAATAAATTGGAAAAATAAATAACAGAGATGATACAGTGAGTTCTGGAATATGGTTGGTCAGGTCACGGAAATGGGTGTTTTCCACCCTAAATTTAATTATGCACATAAAGGGGGGATTTTGTGACCTGTCCATACCAGCATTATGAACGCTGACACGTCTCCATCCCAATTAGTAATACCAAAAAGAGAAAAGAGAAAGCGGGACTTTAATGAGACGTGTCAACGCATAATTATTAATAGATTGGCCAGGCACATATAGAATTGGCCTGTATCCAATATAAGTATAATCCGGACATAAATATTCTATAACCAGGGAGACACTGGGCGTAATCACAAAGGATTTACAACAATATTCGTATAAAACATTGTTTAATACTTCATTAGACATAAAGAGAATTGTTAAAAATCAATCAATCAAAGGTATGGTGGATACAAAGCGTATACAGTTACAGTACAGGTAGTTGTTAAATTGTAGGCATCCTTAAGTTGTTAACTCTACGCGTTTCTTGGCTTACAACCAATCATCAGGAGTTCAGATGCATAATAACTAGAAAATAATGAAGCAGCCATTAATCTAATGATTGACATAAACATATCGAGAAAGCAAAGACTACAATAATACTCACACGTAAAATGGATAGATGATAAAATGAGAAGGTGGTCCGGCCTATGAAGTCTCACCCGGGGTTGAGGCAAGGACCAGCCCCCCAGAGGTAACCCCCAAAGGGGAGGGGGCTGCCATCAAAACCAGGACACCCCACACAGTATGGCCCAACGAGAAGGGGGAACCTGGCAAGCGCATGTGGAGTGCTAGGGGGGAGAAAAAGAAATGTGAGTGGAAGTGAGAGTGAAGTGAGAAAACCATCCATTAATGGACAGATGAAAGTGACAGGGGGATATAGCAAGAAACGTGGAGAACAAGAGGGAAGTGGAGGGATGATGAATAGTGAGGGGAATATGAGTATTAAGAATGTGAGAACATGGATGGCTATGAGCAGTGAGGGAGATTACCTGTGATGTGCGAGTGTAGCGTGTGCCGGTCATCCCTATACACGCCGGGACAGCATGTGGAGTGGGCTAGTCAGAGGCCGCCGCCATATACCCCAGGCAGGGGGCGTGTCCCCGCCAGCGTCATGAGGGGACGTCCGTATGGCATACAAGGAGGAGGGAAGATCCACTCCCGATCATGTGATCTGGGCGTTTATTGTCACACAAATATTACCTGTTGAACTTTATGTCTTCTTTGAACAGAAAGATTTAAGTTAGAAGATACCTTCAACCCGGTACAATATTTTCCCATATGATTCATACATCTTTTAGTTTTTTATTTACATGTATTTTTAACAGATGGAATGTGTTTTTAACAATACTTGAGTAGGGATAAAGGTACTCCTGCCCTATATAATTGTTGAAGTTGGATGTCTATTCCGGTATTCTTATACTTTAGCAC
The DNA here is from genome assembly GCF_042186555.1 of Aquarana catesbeiana. Lineage (NCBI taxonomy): Eukaryota > Metazoa > Chordata > Amphibia > Anura > Ranidae > Aquarana > Aquarana catesbeiana. The sequence continues at coordinate 784,001,418 of NC_133324.1, read as the reverse complement.
TCGTTTATTCCCCCATCTGTCCTACACTATATGTCCATTTATTGCAATATACTTTGGCTACTTTCACACTGAGGCGCTTTACAGGCGCTACAGCGCTAAAAATAGTGCCTGGGTAGTGCCTGTAAAGAGCCTCTCCTGTCTCTTCAGTGTGAAATCCCGAGTGCTTTCACACTGGAGCGGTGTGCTTGCAGGACGGTCAAAAAAGTCCTGCAAGCCGCATTTTGCAGCACTGTAGGAGCAGTGTATACACTGCTCCTAAAGCGCCCCTACCCATTGAAAACAATGGGGCAGTGCCGCTGGCAAAGCACCGCTACAGTGGTACTCTGTGGGCTGTTTTAATCCTTTTTCGGGCGCTAGCATGGGGGTTAAAACTGCCCCGCTAGAGGCCGAATAGCATCGCTAAAACGATGGTAAAGCGTAAAGCCCCCTGGGAGAAAACAGAGACACAACATATGTGAGATCAGATCATCGGAAACAACCATAGAGGACCCCCAAGAGGTGACTACACATCAGTATACCGTCCAAGGAACCATAGGCTATGCTGATTTAATACTTAGCTGAGGTGAGAGGCTAGAGAGCATGGAGGTGATGTGGGAGCAAGATTGTCACCTATATTATGAATAATCACCACAAATGGTGTAGGGATATTGTGCACTACCTCAAAAAAAAGGACTTTTTATTTAAGGACTTGTATCAATGGACATGCACCATTATATTGTTGTTTAGATTTGTGTGTTAGGTGTCCAGCCTTGAGATACAAGTTATTATTTATGCACTAGGATCACTTTTGTTACATGTTTTGGATCATTATTTATATTGCATGCTTATACACCTATTTTTTATTGCTGCTGATTTAACACAGTGTGGCGATCGCTGGATGATTAGGGGCATCACAGAGTGATTGCTTTTAGTCTTGAGGTTACACCCAGTAAAGTCCAATTGGTTTATGCACTGAAGTCACTTTATATGTATATTTATTTTGATGGTTATTTATTAGAAGTGATTAACTAGGTTTACCTATCACAAGAGTTCACGTCACATATTGGTTAGATTGAGTTAACTGTCAGCGCCTCACTACTCTCTAACAATTTATTTATTTATGAATAGTCAAGGATAAGCTATTTAAGTGAAGGAGGCAGGCTTGCTATACATTTGTTACCCCACACACAGAGTGGTAGCGCGAGAGTAACACATAACTAATGCAAGGAATGCATTAACTGCTTCAGCCCCAGAAGATTTTACCCCCTTCCTGACCAGAGCACTTTTTGTGATTCGGCACTGCGTCGCTTTAACTGACAATTGCGCGGTCGTGCGGCGTTGCACCCAAACAAAATTGACATTTTTTTTCCCACAAATAGAGCTTTCTTTTGGTGGTATTTGATCACCTCTGCGGTTTTTATTTTTTGCGCTATAAACAAAAAAAGAGCGACAATTTAAAAAAAAAAAAAACGCATTATTTTTTACTTTTTGCTGTAAGAAATATCCCCCAAGAATATATAAAAAAACTATTTTTTTCCTCAGTTTAGGCCGATATGTATTCTTCTACATATTTTTGGTAAAAAAAAATCTCAATAAGCGTATATTGATTGGTTTGTGCAAAAGTTATAGCGTCTACAAAACAGGGGATAGATTTAAAGCATTTTTGTGATTATTTTTTTTTTTTTACTAGTAATGGCGGCGATCACATCGGACAATTTCGGACACATCGGACAAGTTTGACACATTTTTGGGACCATTGGCATTAATACAGCGATCAGTGTGATTAAAAATGCATTGATTACTGTAAAAATGTCACTGGCAGTGAAGGGGTTAACATTAGGGGGCAGTGAAGGGGTTTAACTGTGTCCTAGTTTGTGTTCTAACTGAAGGGGGATGGGGACTGTGCAGGGAAGATAACAGATCCTCTGTTCATACTTTGTATGAACAGAGGATCTGTCTGTTCTCCCCTCAGAGAACCAGAAACTGTATGTTTACAGACACAGATCCTGGTTCTCCGTGTCTCAGTGGCGATCGCGGGAGCCCGGCAGTGATCGAGACTGCCGGGCAATTGCATCGGCTCGGGCGGTGCACGCACCCCCCCTAGTGGCCACAGGGCGAAGCGACGTTACATAACGTTGTTTCGCCAAGCCGTGCCATTCTGCTGCAGTACAACTGCGGTGGCTGGTCGGCATGTGGTTAAGAAAAAATGTTTAGACTTTATAACTGCTTTAAGGCAGTTCTGAAGGCAAAAGGGGTCCAACCCAGTACTAGCAAGGTGTATCTAATAATGTGGCCAGTGAGTGTATATGATTGTGGCAAGATTTTAAACTGACCATTTAAAAGGATATACAATTTGTTAAAGGAATAAAGTCTGTAACTGTGCACAGTCCACAAATCAGTATATGCAGCTGTATGCATTGTCTTAATTTTGTTATTCAATTCTGACAATGTCCACAGATATAAAGAACTGTTTGTTTCTGAGTGATTTTTCGCCTGAGTGTAACACCAGAAAAAGACTTGGGATTTCTTCATTGCAGCAGTGATAAAAATATATTCTTTGCTAAAAGTCAGCTTTTATGGCCTGACGATTCCTAACAAACAAATATTAAGTAATTTTGAAAAGACAATTCTTACATATACTCCCTATGGAGTAACAACCAATCTGGCATAGACGGAAAGAGGTAATGAGAAGTGTAATTACCTAATATAAATGAGCTCAGCAGTGCTTGCTTTCCAGTTTAAAATACCACCTGTTTCTATTAGCATTTACAAACTTCACTTTAAAATGCTTGCTCCTCACCAAACTGAAAGCTAGATTACAGCTGAATTTTTTTGCAAAACATTTTAAGTGGTTCAAATAAAGAAAATATACTGAACACATTGTGACAATATTATATTATCAGTCTCCCCCTGAGCAGAGACTTTCCAACTCATAATACAAAAATCTAGCTGTCACCAGTGATACCACTGTGGCAGGTTAATTCTGCAGTTATCCCTTTACATAAGCAAACAGTGGCCACAACGTGTTTTAACCACTTTAACCCCCGGAAGATTTGGCTGCTCAGTGACCAGAGCACTTTTTGCAATACGGCACTGCCTCGCTTTAACTGTCAATTGCGTGGTCATGCGACGCTGTTCCCAAACAAAATTGAAGTCCTTTTTTTTCCCACAAATAGAGCTTTCATTTGGTGGTATTTGATCATCTCTGCGGTTTTTATTTTTTGCGCTATAAACAAAAAAAGAGCAACGATTTTGAAAAGAAAACACAATGGACAGAGCCGATACAAGGGGTGGGCGCGAGGGGCGGGTGCCCTGGGCGGAGTGTGAGAGGGGGCGGGTTGTTAGCAGGCATAAGAGTATCATTATCCTATGTCGGGCATCACTAAATGCCGGCCCGCGTCTGGCCCGAGCTGCTGCTCTTTCTGGACCGCCGCAATCGCGCCATTTAATCGCCGTTTTTGTCCCCAGCCTCCTCCGCTATTATTAGCAGAGTAGAGAGGAGCGGATGGCGGGAGGCGGGACAATTCCACACTGGGGGTGGGACCAGCACTGTGTGGAGAGCGGTAGCTGCCTGTCACGTTAATCGGGAGGTGATTGGCTGCTAGGAGGCAGTCCTAGCAGCCAATCACCAGTTTGCTGGTGATTGGCTGAAAAGTCAACCCGGCAGCTCCCGTGCCCCACCCAGTGCTGCTGTGCCTACAATTTAGGATTGTCCCGCGGCTCCTGCCTCCTGCCCTCTGCTCTGTGAAAGGTAGGAGAGTGAAGGGAGGAAAATATATGGAACTGTGAAGGATGGGAAGCGGGGGAATAGGGGCAGTGCTGTGTGGAGGGGTCCTGTAGAGGGGGCAATACTGTGTGGGGGGATATGTAAAGGGACAATACTGTGTGTGGGGGGATATGTAAAGGGGCAATACTGTGTGGGGGTAATATGTAAAGGAGGAAATACCGTGTGGGGTGATATGTAAAGGGGGAAATACTGTGTGGGGGTGATATGTAAAGGGGGAAATACCGTGTGGGGTGATATGTAAAGGGACAATAATGTGTGGGGGGTCATGTAAAAGGCGAAATACTGTGTGTGGGGTGATATGTAAAGGGGCAATACTGTGTGGGGTGATATGTAAAGGGGCAATACTGTGTGTGGGATGATATGTAAAGGGGCAATACTGTGTGGGGTGATATGTAAAGGGGCAATACTGTGTGTGGGGTGATATGTAAAGGGGCAATACTGTGTGGGGTGATATGTAAAGGGACAATACTGTGTGGGGTGATATGTGAAGGGGGCAATACTGTGTGGGGTGATATGTGAAGGGGGCAATACTGTGTGGGGGTGATATGTGAAGGGGCAATACTGTGTGGGGGGTGATATGTGAAGGGGGCAATACTGTATGGGGTGATATGTAAAGGGGCAATACTGTGTGGGGTGTTATGTGAAGGGGGCAATACCATGTGGGGTGATATGTGAAGAGGCAATACTGTGTGGGGGTGATATGTAAAGGGGGCAATACTGTGTGGGGGTGATATGTGAAGGGGCAATACTGTGTGGGGTGATATGTAAAGGGGCAATACTGTGTGGGGTGATATGTGAAGGGGGCAATACTGTGTGGGGTGTTATGTTAAGGGGCAATACTGTGTGGGGGTGATATGTGAAGGGGGCAATACTATGTGGGGTTGATATGTAAAGGAGGAAATACCGTGTGGGGTGATATGTAAAGGGGGATATACTGTGTGGGGGTGATATGTAAAGGGACAATACTGTGTGTGGGGTGATATGTGAAGGAGGAAATACTGTGTGGGGTGATATGTAAAGGGACAATACTTTGTGGGGGGGTCATGTAAAAGGCAAAATACTGTGTGTGGGGTGATATGTAAAGGGGCAATACTGTGTGTGGGGTGATATGTGAAGGGGGAAATACTGTGTGGGGGTGATATGTGAAGGGGACAATACTGTGTGGGGGTGATATGTAAAGGGGCAATACTGTGTGTGGGGTGATATGTGAAGGGGGCAATACTGTGTGGGGTGATATGTGAAGGGGGCAATACTGTGTGGGGTGATATGTGAAGGGGGCAATACTGTGTGAGGTGATATGTGAAGGGGCAATACTATGTGGGGGTGATATGTGAAGGGGCAATACTGTGTGGGGGGCGATATGTGAAGGGGGCAATACTGTGTGGGGTGATATGTGTGAGTGAACTCTGTTTCTATCGCATTAAACCTAATTGAATTTGTATTGTACAGTATATTCTTGTTTTGAAACAACATTGATTCTTTCTTAAAACCAGGGGGGGGGGGGGCGCAGTTTGCCATCTTCGCCCTGGGCACCAAATGGCCTTGTCCCAGCACTGTCTATGGGGGTTATTTACTAAAGGAAAATCCACTTTGCACTGCAAGTGCACTTGGAAGTAAAGTTGCTCTAAATCTAAGGGGTAGATCTGAAATGAGGGGAAGCTCTTTTAATTTTATCATCCAATCATGTACAAGCTAAAATGCTGTTTTTTATGTTCCTTGTATGTCCCCCTCGGATCTACAGCGACTTTACTTCCAAGTGCACTTTCAGTGCAAAGTGGATTTTCCTTTAGTAAATAACCCCCAATATTTTGTACTTTTTTGATATAATAAATACCCCATTTTTTTTTTTTAAAAAGCTATTTTTTTCCCAGTTTAGGCCGATATGTATTCTTCTACATATTTTTGGTAATAAAAATCACAATAAGCCTATATTGATTGGTTTGCGCAAAAGTTATAGCGTCTACAAAATAGGGGATAAATGGCATTTTTATTATTTATTTTTTTTTTACTAGTAATGGCTGCGATCGGCGATTTTTATCATGACTGCGACATTATGGCGGACACATCGGGCATTTTTTACACATTTTTAGGACGATTGACAATTATACAACGATCAGTGCTATAAAAATGCACTGATTACTATATAAATGTCACTGGCAGGGAAGGGGTTAACACTAGGGGGCGATCAAGGGGGATAACTGTGTTCCCTGACTGTGTGTTCTAACTGTAGGAGGAGGGGACTGACTAAAGGGGATGACAGATCGTGGTTCCTAGCTATTAGGAACTCACGATCTGTCTCTCCTCACAGAACAGAACAAGGATTTGTGTGTTTACACACACACGTCCCTGTTCTGCCTCTCATGCCCACGATCGCTTGTGGCCAGTCATCGCGACCAACGGCCACGAGCATCGGCACCCCCGCAGTGCAGCTGGCGCATGCGCACGTCTCCGGCGGCACGCGCGCCTGCTATCCTGCTTAAAGGAGCCGAAGTATAGCTACAAAACCTCGCGGGATAGTGCCGACCTGCCGCAGTATAATGAAGGCAGCTGGTCGGCAAGCGGTTAAGAAATATACATGACACTCGCTGCCATGCCCAGACAGGAATGGGCAGTTGAGAATTTAATGATTCAATGATGATTTATATTAGTCACTAACTCTTTAAGTATACTTTAAAAATATTTTACAGGAAGATTAGCAAATGCTTCATATATGAGCTTTGACATAAGAATATTAGTGCAAATACTATGTTTCTTTTTGAACACAAATACTGCAAAAAAATATTGCAATACCTGAACAGCAATCAAAGATGATGCTAATAAAAGTAAAAGTAAATTTTGTGGTTTAGGGAAATCACTATGCACCGATTCAGCTATTAAAAAAAAACAAAACACTCAGTAGGGTTTGATAAGAGACTGCAAATTGGTGCTGGTAATTTAATGAAAGCTAGCAGCAAAAATGTAATTTGCCATATCAGCTACAAGCATATTGGTAAAGACTGCGTTAAGTACCGTAAGTGCCAGATGTTTGTGTCTGTAGCGATTAGGGATTGTTTAAGGAATATATTGGTAACTTTTTGCCTTCCCACTACCATACAATAACTGACTATTCTTGTGTCTAGTGATTTCACTTGTTCACAGTTGGAGTGTTTGCAAATTCTATTTAAAATTTCTGTTTACACCATAGTCAATGCAATTTCATGGATACTTCATTTTTCGCTGAATAGTGATTTTTACTAAGCTGATTAATCCAATTTAGGCATATTTACTGGATTTTTAAGATGGTCTGCTAATTATTATAAACATTGTTGTCTATTAGGTTATTATATTTTTTATAAATGAGCAGTGAACGTATAAAGTTTAGTGACAGATGGACTATTGATATTCGTCATAATGCTGTGTTCCAACATATGGAAATACTGTATATCCTTCAGTCACATGGCCTTCAAATCCCTAACCTTTTTGTGCAGTGAACATTAGTAGATACAGTATAGTTTTTTATGATGGTAGATTTTCTTCTATTTTCCTAATGCACTTCAGTTTAAAAACAATATCACAAAATTAATCTAAAACTATTATTATAATAAATTATTTTTGTTATTTTTTCAGAATACATAAATAAAAAAATATTGATCATTTGTCACGTAAACAAGACAGCCTTATCTTAACTCCCCAATTTAACAAAACACTCAAATTTTTTTCTAAAACAGGAAGAATTATGATGGTTTTCCAACTGGCTCTTATGGTAAGCAATTCCAAACTTCTTACTCAGTTGGTCTTAGATGACTAAATATTCAACTTAGAGTGCAACAGAGCAACATACAATATCTGCATAGGAGGTGGACATGCATTTTTTTTATTTATACAAACAGGTATTATATTTGTGATTCTATGCATTCTAGTATTATTGAGCAAGGGGTCTAACTTTTAGTATTCATAGTTTCTTTTTACAAGGTTATTTGTGACCTTGACCCAAACACTAACCTTGGGGCTGACCAGATAAAACCTTGATCTAGGTTTTTTTTAAATTATTATTATTATTATTTTTTCTACACACACTTTTTTTTCTAGCTCTGCGAGGACAGAGAAAGATACATTGAACTTGTATCTTGAATACAATGTATTCACAGAGATAGAAGACCCGGAGGTGGGCTTCAAAGTGACTGTTTAGAGGCTATCACAGCAATCAGGTGACCTGGAATCGGAGGTGAGACTGCATTCTCTGTTCTGGAAGCGTGCTGTGCGGTGTGCTTCCAGCACAAAGGGAGAGACGCAAATATGCAGCCCCACAAAAAAAAAATCCCAGTCCAGGGAGGCTGCATATTTGTGCACAATCGATAAAAGGATTAATATAACTAATATTTTTTCTTTAAGGAATAGAGTCTTCTTCTATGAGAACAATATCCATAGCCATCCAGCACCAATGATTTTTTTTTCTGCAGGCCTAACTGTCTGCTACAGCCTGTTCCTAGCCTCCAACCAGGATAAAAACAGACTATAGTGGACAATTAGATCTGCACACTTGGCTGCATATGTATGAGGGGCAGGGGGTTTCCAAGGCGGTGGGTATAAATTACTTTTAAGAATAGTCATTCTACTGGCTGAACAAAATGTAATCAAACTCAAGGCTGCAGTTGCATCTGTGAGTTTGTTAACGTTGCCACAACATATGTGGATACTTCTAACATCTAAAAATGAGAACTTGACTTCATCAGGCATCAGAAAGACAGCAAAAAGCAGGAAGCTGTGGTTTGAATTGGCTACATGGATAGAGAACAAGAGATTCTAAAGAGTGGGGGAATCAAAATTGTAGTCTCTCCACAGAGGTTGCCATATTGGTAGAAAAAGGCCTTTCCTTCCTGAGGTCAGAGAAGCTGCCCTGATTACTAATAATCTGATGGTTGGTGGGAGAATATTTAAGAAGCAGAAGGAGAAGTGCAGATCCACAGAATAAATAAAGCAGAAGCAGGGAGATGCTTGTATTACAGGTACAGCTTTTTCCTCCAGCATGGAGAACAGTGAACAGAATAGCTGTGATAACACTAAATTCACTCTAAATCCCATAACACTAGCAGCATTGGGGCAACAGTCCCTTGAATGATCTCCTACTTCAAATATACAGCTAGGCATAGGCTAGGCATAGGAAGAGTACAATTATTATTCAGGAGGAATTCCAGACAAAAGGTATGGTTTTTAGGGTCCACACAATTGAACCTTTCTAGAGTTTCCTACATAATCTTCACAAATTGGAGTTCAGATCCACTTTACTTAGACACTATCCAAATAGATTGTATTATTTGTGGACTGTCTTGTATGTAATAATTTTCCATGTCTATAAAAGATGTGCTTACTGACCAGTTTATTTCATCCACACAACCCTGACATGTATTTTCAGTAAGTGTATAAATACCACATGTAAATAATTAATTTACCGACTATTTTCCCTTTTTATATTTTGTTTTCCTTTTTTCTTGTTAAATTATGTTCTATAATAAAGTTGACACAATATTCTTGTATATACTTCATTGCAATACAATATGTGTAATAGTATGTTCTTCCCTGTAATATTTATATTAGTTCTTGTAATAAAACATTAAAGTATCTTTTATCATCCCTTGAAAGCTCTGCACGCCCTTGTTTCTTGGCACTTTGCTAAGAGACCATCTGATGAATTACTTGGCACACTGTCTAATGTTATATAATGTTATATGTTTTGATTAAAATTGTTTAAATAATAAGAGATTAGAGAATAGTATATTTTAAAAATGTTAAAATATTTTAGCTTAATAACAAATCTGAAATCAAAAAGTATAGATGTAATATGCACATACATATTAAAAGTGGACAATTAAATGACACAATTTATGTATTTATTTATTAGTGTTTTACTTACTACAATTTAATTAATCACAGACAATTCAAAGTATTTTTTATTATTTCCACTGTAGATAGAAATGTTAATTTAAAAGTGCTACTACAGTGTCTTAGCATGTACAGTTTCTAAGTTTGTAAGGCGGTGGACTAAATAAGTGCGCATAACTCCACTTTTGTTGAGAAAAAAACATTCCCCCCTGGGTGATCTATGTACATTTTAAGGATTATAACAACCTTTGTTGCAGATTCCTACCTTTTGTTATCCTGAAGAAATCCATGTGTGTTTGTCTGTGGCTCTGAGCTGAGTAGGTCTAATGGGAGTGGTTTCTTAATTATCAGTCAGCTGTGGCAGCTGCAGGGCACTGATGAGTATAGCTGCTGGGCCTGCATCCCTTTAGACGTGTTCCTATTGGAAATATCTCACCAAAAATGACATTTTGTTGCAGGGGATGCCTGAAATCTGAATTGTATCTTGATGTAGACTTCTGGGAAAATTGGTGAGCCAATCACACAAGCAGGAAATTATGTTTCTGGGAAGTGGTCAGTACACATTCTGTGTACATAACAACTCCATGTAGTCATATTGCATTGCATTTATAGAATATTACAGCTGCAGATTGAAAAGGAAAGGTCATTTTTAATAACATTCAATTACAATATGACTTGTATCGCAATTGTACAGGCTATATTCTTTTTTCTTTATTTGCTATTTTTTTTCCCCATGAAAGTGGAGTTACCCTTTAAAGATTTTGTTTCTTTTATATATATATATATATATATATATATATATATATATATATATATATATATATATATATAGTATTTCTGTTTTGTTTTGTAATGGTGTATCTTTTTTAAAAGTAAGGAACATGACATTCACCTGATATTCACTGTGGGGTAATCATTCACTGTAATTTATAACCCATGCACCAGGAGGACTAATATTTTAGTGAATGTTTGGTGAATGTTACATTCATTGATTTTTAAACATGCCCTTAAACCTGAACTCTGGGCACAAAAACTTTTATTTTACTGTGTATCTCAAAAGCCACAAAAACTATAAACCCATGTTGTGTGCACCAAATGCATTTTCAAACTCAGATATTACTTTGTAAAAGTTACATTATCATTGAGCTGCACATATCCTGTGCAAAGCTGTGGGAGAGATCCAATGGGTCTACTTGCTACTGCTGGCCTGTAGAAAACTACAGGGCCAGATACAAGACCGGTCACCCTGCACATGGAGGCAGATCAGCAGTAACCAATCTTTATAACAGAAAGTTTTTGCACAGAAGCAAACTTTGGGCATTGTTTTAGGCTTCATTATTGCACAGATCTCGAAACAAACACACAAAGGATCATAATTAAAGTAGAGATACATACAGCTCCTGTATTTTGACAATATTTGTTTATCTTAGATTTCAGCTTTAAAGCATAGTGAACTTGATAAGAATATACCTTTGTGCTACCCAAATGTAAAAATAATAATCAAACTGTAGTTTGTAGAAGAAAAAAATAATGGATAAATTAAATGAAAACTGTGCTATAATTGAAAATGAGCTGCTGCAGCCATCCACTGTGTTCCCACAAGTAAAGGCGTAATGGTATAGTAATTAAAATCAATACTTTTATTAAAAATAGTATTTCTTATTTTAAAAACAGGAAAATCCTTTGCTATGTGTCAGTATACAGGTCCTTGATGACGCCCCGTGGGAGGGCGAAATGCTTTGACGTAATTTCCGGTTCCGAGACCAACAGATGTTACTTCCGGTTATCGGTGGAATGCATGCCATTAGCAGCATTTCCTATTCGCAATCTCTTGACATTTTAAGCCTGTTTTTACCCTACATTTTGTAAGTATCCTTTTTACTTGTGCAATAAAGCTATTACCAAACAGTACTTTACTATAGATCCCTCCTTTCATTTCGTTTTTGGTACTAATATCTTGGATGATTATCATGAGCATGTGAGATCTGCCTGGTGAATTGATGTAAACTGCCATCCCTGGTCATCATTTTAAACCTGAAATGACCCCTAGACTGAAAAGGTAAGGGTCCATTCCATCTGGTGAGTGGGGACACAGGAGGGGGTGTTGCACACCTCGAAATTTTTTGGAGCACTTTGCACTTTATGGATTGGAGCACATCGTTCACCTTTATATGGACATTCACTTAATGAATTTTATTATATGATTATCTATGTAACTTTTTATGAATGCGAGTGCTGTAATATATATTCTTATTTAATTCCTTTTCACAATTGTTTCACTTTTAGTGCAAATTATTATATTTAGAATATATTTTGTTTATAGTATACAGCAGTTTGCCAGTCTCCCACGTCACTTCCGGTCCAGGATGCCCTACTCGTTACATCACAGCACGTGACTTCATCAGGGAAACGGATTGTGTAAATGGGGTGTCAATTTTCTCTAGTGGAGACTGGAAATCATGCAACAGCCATTTTATTATAGGTTACATTGAAAACATGGCAGCCTTTTTTCGATGTGATTCTTGCTGATTAAACAGCCTATGGAGGAGGTTAAAGAGGGATCTCTATCTGTGCCCTATTTATTGTAGCTCAGTGTAAATTGTGGTTGGAGATAACTAATAACTGTATGTATTTAAACAACCACAGTGGTTGTAATATTAGAAATAGGTGGTGATTAGGGATGAGCCAAACAGTGATTTTAATAATGCTTAAAGTGAAACAATAAAAGTGAAATATTCCTTTAAATTTCGTACCTGGGGGGTGTCTATAGTAGTCCCTGCACAAAATGACATTTCTAAAGGAAAAAAAGTAATTTAAAAGTACTTGCGGCTATAATGAATTGTCAGTCGTGGCAATACACATAAAAGTAATTGAAAAAAAATGGCATGGGATTACCCCACAGTCCATTACCAGGCCCTTTGGGTCTTGTATGTATATTAAGGGGAATCCCGAACCAAAATAAAAAAAAAATTGTGTGTGGGTCCCCCTCGTCCCCCAGAGGGGGGTGGGGCCACCCTCTGACGTAACCGGGTGACCCCGCCCCCCTCTGATGCTACGGGGAAGCCATAGGGATGTCCCTGTGTGTCAGAGGGGTGTGGGGTCATCCAGGGCCGTCACTGTGTGGCCCTGCCCTCAGTTTTAAAAGGACTGTCTCCTGAGAGGACAGTCATTATTTCACTTTTATTGTTTCACTTTAAGCATTATTAAAATCACTGGTCCCGAAAAAAAGGCCGTTAAAACTTTTTTTTGCATTTATACATGTCCCCTGGGGCAGGACCCAGGTCCCCAAACACTTTTTATGACAATACCATGCATATAAGCCTTTAAAATTAGCACTTTTGATTTCTCCCATTGACTTTTAAAGGATGTTCCGCGGCTTTTGAATTTGCCACAAACACCCCAAATTGTTCACTATTCAGCAAACAGGCGAACTCCCAATGTTCGAGTCGAACTTACGTTCAACATCGGGCTCATCCCTAGTGGTGATAACTTTTCTAGTGGACATAGTGAAATTATTCCATTGATTATTTGGTCCTAAATGTATAATTCCACATCGGGCATGTCCCACATTGTGATGATGCTTACAATGAATGACTATTAGAAAAATAGTTACAAATCTATATCTTACACATTGCAAAACCTGATGTAAACCTCCAATACATATATATATATATATATATATATATATATATATATATATATATATATATATATATATATATATAATCCAATACATAATACAGATGCATTAATAGATATAATCAAAACATATACATCGTGTGGCTGTATAAAATTTTGAATCACAAAGGGGTAGGTGTAAACTCTTATGCCCCGTACACACAATCGGACATTGATCGGACATTCCGACAACAAAATCCATGGATTTTTTCCGACGGATCTTGGCTCAAAGTTGTTTTGCGTACACACGGTCGCACAAAGTTGTCGGAATTTCCGATCGCCAAGAACGCGGTGACGTACACCACGTACGACTAGACTAGAAAAGGCCAGTTCAGAACCAAGCGCGGCACCCTTTGGGCTCCATTTGCTAATCTCGTGTTAGTAAAAGTTTGGTGAGAGACGATTTGCGCTTTTTCAGACTCGTGGTTTTCAGATCGTTTTCTGCTGTTCAGTATGTGCTTGTGGGTTTGTATCTGCTCTTCAGTGCATGCAGTCAGTTCGTATTGTACTATTCAGTGCGAACTTGTCCTCTTGTTACTGTTTTTCAGGTCGCTCTTCACAGGCCTTGCTGTTCTTGAGTGCGTTCTGTTACTTCGTTCTGAGCAGCCGATCATTTTCTAGCCATGTTGCATATACGTACTCCTCGTAGAGTTCGTGCTGTGCGGGGGCTTGGTGTTGGGGTCCTTACCTTGACACAAGTCCAGTCCATGAACAGGGTGGGGAGGAGTTCATGGACCAAGAATTAGTTGCTTCGGCGTGACCAGTTCTGTCATATGCCTTTGCTCCATGAGATCCGTGAGAATAATCCTGATGATTTCAGGAACTTTCTCCGGATGGCGGACCCCATATTTCACTGTTTGTTGGCTTTGCTGACCCCTTATATTAGCAGGCAGGATACCTGCATGAGGCAAGCCATCACTCTGGAACAGAGGCTCGTCGCCACCCTGCGGTACTTGGCGACAGGGAGAAGCCTGCAGGACTTGAAGTTTTTGACAGGCATCTCCCCCCAGGCTCTGGGGATCATTATCCCAGAGACCTGTTCTGCCATCATCCAGGTCTTGCAGAAGGAGTATATGAAGGTAAGATTTTTATCCTTTAATATCACATTTTACTGTATTTAATGTTTGCTAATATATTGTAATATATTGTATTTCTTTCCTCATTCCCTAATTACCATGATTGTAATATGCTGTGAATGTCCCCTTTGTTCTCATGCATGCTGGATTTTTAGGTAATAATTTTTGTTACCTTACCTCCCCAGCATGGTCTCCTGGCCCTATATTCACCTCATGTAGTCACTTAACAATGTATTTTATCAGGTCCATAGTAGTGCTTTACATAAAACACCCCCTAAAATGTATTAAAATGTGATTTGTGCTTTAAATTCAGGCAGAGTGCCAGAGGCTTTTTTGGGGGGTCCCCAAATCATTTTTAACCCTCCTTCCCCCCAACTGCTAAGTCAGCTGATAACAATTCTCTATCTATCCTCAATCATCTATATGCTGACTTTGCCAAACCCATATACACTATACCCACCTCTTTTGTGGTCAGATTTATGGATGAATTCCCCAAAGCATGTAGTGCAAGGGCCTGCCTGTATACTTTCAAATGGCACTGTTTCAAGTTTCTGTATACTATTATTATCTTGATAGATGATAGCAGAATGTCCAAATGTGCTCAAATGTGTACAATGTGTATTTATATCTTTGTATTATGACACTGCTTACCTATCCAGTGGGCTGCCAGTAGTGTAACTAAGGAGGGGCTGTTCGACGTAATACTCATTATTTAGGCATTCATCTCTCAATGAAGTGGAGAGGGTTATTTGTCCAAGAGTCCCCCCCTATATAAGTTAGAAATGGCCCATGAGGGGGAGGGGAATCTGATAGGTGTACCTTATACTTTGGTCTTTAAAAATTCCCTCAAATAAATGTTATCTTGATATTGGCCAAGAATGTTTGTGTCTAATCTGCTTTCCCTGTTTATGTACAAAATGACTACTTTTTTTTTGTTTGACTCCCCAGTTTCCTTCCACGCCACAGGAACGGCAGACTGTGGCCTCACACTTTGCCCAGCAGTGGGACTTTCCTTACTGCGGAGGGGCAATTGATGGGAAACACGTCCACATCGTCCCACCACCCAACTCGGGGTCGTACTATTATAATTATAAGGGCTTCAATAGTATTGTGATGTTGGCGGTGGTGTCGGCTACTTATGAGTTCCTGTATGTGGACGTGGGGAAGAATGGCCGGATGTCTGATAGTGGAGTCATCGCCCAGACGGAGTTCTACAGGCGTCTCCAGAATGGCAGCTTGGACTTGCCACCTCCAGAAGACAATGTGGAAGGACTCCTATTCGTCTTCGTTGCGGATGAAGCGTTTGCGCTGGGGGACAATCTTATGTGGCCATTCCCGATGAGGACCCTCACCCCGCACCAGAGGGTTTTTAACTACCGGCTGGCCAGAGCCAGAAGAGTGGTGGAGAACACGTTTGGAATCATGGCCCGGCCGGTTCCGCCTATTTCTCACACCCATACATATGGCGGAGTATAAACTGAATCATATAATCCTGACGTGCTGTGTTCTACACAACTTTTTACAGCAACATTCTGCCAACTATGCTGGCTCAGTTTGGCCTGAGGCTGGAATTCAAAATGAAACAACCCTGACGACGCTTGAAAGTGGCCGTCCTGGCTTGCCCCCCCTGAGTTCATGTGATGTCCGGCTTAGATACCTTGAATACTTTCCGAGTAGGGGGGCTATCAATATGCCAGACAATGTCTGAAACCTTTTTCTAATAAAAATAAAACAAGTACTCAAATCTTTGGTGACATTTACTGCTTGTGTTTGTTTTAGCTGACTCTGACAAAACTGTGGTGAGTCCTGAAAATGGCGTGATTGTGTAACCTTCCAAAGCACTGTTGGGTGTTATTTACTAAAGGCAAAGACACTTTGCACTACAAGTGCACTTGAAACTGCACTTGTAGTGCATAGTGGATTTGCCCTTAGGAAATAACACCCATTGTCACAGAAAACACCAATTAGAGCACCCCAAAAGTGTTGTAGCATTGAGACAATAATCCACACATTCTTGATTAACAATCTTTTTAATACCAGCACAATCACATGTGCATTTAGAAAAGGTTTTTAAAACAAAACAACATGTTTGTTGTATAACAATTTTTGGTGTCACATTAGAAAAAGTAGAAATGTCCATTTAAGATAAAACAGGCATGTTTAAAACCAACAAGAAAGACACAAATCTTGAACTTACAAAGTTCACATTTGGTAGAACTTGAAGGCAATATCAGACATGAGTATTTACAAATTGTGTTTGATATTGCATTCAGATGGGGTGAAGTCACCCCAGGAAAACCAAATTTTGAAGATGCACACAAATTTACGAATGTCAACATGTGCTACCTGCCATCACGGGGGATCAAGGGACGTGTTTTGGGGGTGCAACCCCTTCCTCACAGCTACTTTATTTTTGAGGAAGGGGTTGCACCCCCAAAACGCGTCCATTGATCTCCCGTGATGGCAGATAGCACATGTTGACACACTGTGTGCATCTTCAAAATTTGGCTTTTCTCAAATTTGTCAAAAAATGTCAAACATTTTTAGCACACAAAAAACCAAAGGAATTTGGAGGGGTTTTAAACTCTCCCTAAAACATCAATGATGTTCTTCATTTTTTGAAGAACATCATTGATGTTTTTCTTGATGTTTTCCAAGTCCCTATTACACCCCATGATCTCCCCGATCAGGATCTGTGCACTTTCCGAGGTGAAAGGATCTGTATCCACAACATCACGATCACCTAAAAAGATAGAAACCAAAAAACACCATGTATTATAAATATGCCAGCATCCATCTCTTACCTGAGCCTGTGGTCGCAGACACTCACCTGTTGTGGTGCCAATTTCCACCACGTCTTCCTCCTCCTGCTCTGCTTGTCTTGGGTGCATTTCCCCTTCTTTCAGAGGTGGGGGGTCTGTGGTCCCCTCGGATGAGGGGTGTCCTCCGAGTCTTTTATCTCCTATGTTAAAAAAAAGGTATACTTAGCACACAGATATTTGATGGCAGAACTATAAATATGAAACATTGCTTGGAAGTGGGGTACAATTGTCTGTTTTGGCAGAGTTCCAAGATGTTACATTTTTCTTGTCCTTTGTCAAGCTTCAATACTTTACCTGTTTTGTACAAGCTTCACAGATGGACACACCCCTATAGTATACACTGGAGCACCTGTGTGGACCCCCTAATAAAAAGGGTGTTCTTGTGTCCCACACTAGTGCTCCAGCGTCCAGATGTGTAAATAGCTGCTGAGTGTCCTCTCCTTACACAGAATCTAGTTTGCATTTCATTCTAGTAACAAACTTATCTACACAACCAAATTATTTTAAGACAAGTAGGCCCTAAAAAATGTGGGCAAATACATATGGCCAAAACAATGGTGTTTTCTAGGCCGAAAGAAAAATGTTTGATACGAACAAATAATGTGCCCATGAACATGAAAGTTGACATTTTAAACTGGATAACAGTTAAGAAAAGCACATGGAGCAGCATGAACGTAATAAACATAAAAAGATTAGGAACACAGAACAACTACTTACTTTTTTGCAGCACTCTCCGGATCTTTCGGTACTGCTCGTGCTCTCTTAATTTGAGGTCCGACCACCGTTTCCTGAGCTGATCTTTCGAATCGACGTACCCCGAAATTCCGGTGCAGACTCTTGACCACTTTCACCATGATCTTGGCCTTTCGGACATTGGGGTTGGAGTAAGGTCCATACTTCCCGTCATAGTCAGCCCTCTTCAGGATGTCAACCATCTCCAACATCTCCCCAAAGGACATATTTGATGCCTTAAATTGTCTCCTTCTGGATCGGGACGTTTCTGCCTCCGGGCTTTCCTCCTCCTCCTCCTCGTTGGTGTAATTATCTGACACCTGCTGTGTCTCCGCCATGTGCTCTTCCCCACTGCGACAAACGAGAAGGGGCGGGGAATAAACTAGAAAGAACGTCAGGGGCGGGCGGAGTTTCACGCATGCGCAGTGTCTATAAAGTGTAACAGGCGTGTGTAGTACGTACGATCTGTGAGCGGAGGAAGGAGTAACGGAGACGCCGATCATGATTGCGAAGGTAAGATTTAACATTGGGCCTATACTGCTTCTAGATTGAGGCCTGTATTTGCACAAGTTTAGAAGACTTTAGGCTGACATTAGGGTTTGTCTTGTGTTGTGTCTTGCAGTGAAAATGGATATCTTGAAAGATAAGGACTTTATGCCAATCTTCATTGATATGTTCAGGGAGCTGCCCTGTCTGTAGGCAGATAAACCACCCTGAATATAAGAACCAAACAAAGAGGAAGGCAGCGCTGGATAATTTGTTGGAATTTGTGTAGACTGTGATCCCCACAGCAGACATCACCTATTTGAAGATCCTAATTGGTGGCCTGAGGAGCACTTATCTAAGGGAGCACAAGAAGGTCCAGGATTCCCAGAGATCAGGAGCTGCAGATGACATTTATGTCCCCAGGCTGTGGTACTATGACAGACTGCATTTTCTGGCAGGTCAGACTGAACCCAGGCCAGCACTCTCCACTCTTCCTTCCACGCTTCCTTCCCCCCCAGCTGAGGCTTCTGACGCCCAACCTGGGCCTTCCAGGCAGCAACATGTGGAGGAGCCCAGCTTGAGCCAGGTATAGCATTCTCCTAAATATTGCTGGTTGTCCAATCAAGGATGTTAACTAAATGTTAGTTTGGAGTACTAATTTATGATTGTGATTGATGATGCAAAAACTAAAACCATGTCCCTTTTTCATACACAGGGAAGTCTCAGCTAGGAGGTGGCCAGGCCAAGCAGGCTGCCTGATACCCAGGTCCCTCCCCTACATCTTCAAAGGCAAAGTGGCAGGAAGAGGAGTAACCTGGAGGAGGCTGCCATAGGCCTCTTTTGGAAGGCTACAGAGGCCCTGAGAAACCCCCACAGTGTGGAGGAGGACTTTGCTGGCATAACTGCCTGCAAAATGATGCAGATGGAGGAGGGCCAACGACTCCTGTGTGAGTCCTTAATTTTGGAAGTTCTCAATAAGGGGTTGAGGGGTCAAATAACATGTGCTACCCACATTTGTGACCTCACACATAGTCCTCCTCCTTCTCCTCCTCCTCCTCCTCCTCCAGGTCCTACTCCTCCTCCTCCTCCTTCTCCTCCTCCAGGTCCTATTCCTCCTCCTGCCACATCTTCAACACCAGAGCCACAGCCGGGAAGGAAGCATGGAAAGAAGACCAGAGAGTGATGGCCCTGGGCTCAGTCTGGTCTGGCAAAAGATGCAGGCTCTTGTAGTACCACAGCTTGGGGACACAGATGTCATCTGCTGCTTTCATGATCTCTGGGACTTCTGGACCAGACTGCACTCCCTTAGATATGGACTCCTCAGGCCACCAATTTTGCAGTAAAATAATTGATGTGTGCCCTGGGGGTCCAAGGCTTCGCCAATTTCTGCTGTTTCTCCAGCATTGCCTCCCTCTTTGTTTGGTTCTGAGCCCTTAATAAAGGAATTTTTGTTTCAATTATACTTGCCTATGTGTGTTTTCCTTCAAAAAGGACAGTTTGTTTGTGAGGATTCAGGTACATTTCAAAAATACAATGTGAAATTAACAAGGGACACCAACACCAAGCAATCTCCTTGAGAATAAATAATACAAGATATCAATGGTGTTGTGGTAACTTAACACACAAAACACACACAAAAATATTATGGAGTAAAACCCAAAAAAAAAAAAAAAAAACATCAGCCCTGGAAAAAAATACAACCCCCCCCCCAAAAAAAAATCAGCCTTGAAAAAAACAAAAATAAAATAACAAAAAAGAAATTTGGTCAGATTTGACAAATCAAAATATATTGAGGGAATCATGATAAATAATAAAGAAAGAAGTTTGTGAGAAGTCTGTGTGATAATGAGCAGCAAAACTACGTCATTCTTCTCACATTATAAAAAAGAAGAGAGTGCGCTGTATTAAACCATTTTTTACATTGCAGCGTAAACCATTTTTTACATTGCAGCGTGCTCTCAAACTTTGTGTGTCAGAAAATCCGATGGAAAATGTCCGATGGAGCCCACACATGGTCGGAATTTCCGACAACACGCTCCAATCGCACATTTTCCGTCGGAAAATCCGACCGTGTGTACGGGGCATTAAAGTGACCATCACAAGAAAAAACCTTCAGCCTTTAGAAGTATATACTGTGTGTGTGTACAGTCAGGTCCATAAATATTGGGACATCGACACAATTCTAATCTTTTTGGATCTATACACCACCACATTGGATTTGAAATGAAACGTACAAGATGTGCTTTAACTGCAGAATTTCAGCTTTAATTTGAGGGTATTTACATCCAAATCAGGTGAACGGTGTAGGAATTACAATAGTTTGTATATGTTCCTCCCACTTTTTAAGGGACCAAAAGTAATGGGACAGATTAACAATCACCCATCAAACTTTCACTTTTTAATACTTGGTTGCAAATCCTTTGCAGTCAATTACAGCCTGAAGTCTGAAACGCATAGACATCACCAGACGCTGGGTTTATCCCTGGTGATGCTCTGCCAGGCCTCTACTGCAACTGTCTTCAGTTCCTGCTTGTTCTTGGGGCATTTTCCCTTCAGTTTTGTCTGCAGCAAGTGAAATGCATGCTCAATCGGATTCAGATCAGGTGATTGACTTGGCCATTGCATAACATTCCACTTCTTTCCCTTAAAAAACGTTTGATTGCTTCGGGTCCATTTGCACCGTGAAGCGCCGCCCAATGAGTTCTGAAGCATTTTGCTGAATATAAGCAGTTAATATTGTCCGAAACACTTTAGAATTCATCCCGCTGCTTTTGTCAGCAGTCACATCATCAATAAATACAAGAGAACCAGTTCCATTGGCAGCCATACATGCCCACGCCATGATACTACCACCACCATGCTTCACTGATGAGGTGGTAAGCTTTGGATCATGAGCAGTTCCTTTCCTTCTCCATACTCTTCTCTTCCCATCACTCTGGTACAAGTTGATCTTGGTCTCATCTGTCCATAGGATGTTGTTCCAGAACTGTGAAGGTTTTTTAGATGTTGTTTGGCAAACTCTAATCTGGCCTTCCTGTTTTTGAGGCTCACCAATGGTTTACATCTTGTGGTGAACCCTCTGTATTCACTCTGGTGAAGTCTTCTCTTGATTGTTGACTTTGACACACATAAACCTACCTCCTGGAGAGTGTTCTTGATCTGGCCAACTGTTGTGAAGGGTGTTTTCTTCACCAGGGAAAGAATTCTTTGGTCATCCACCACAGTTGTTTTCCATGGTCTTCTGGGTCTTTTGGTGTTGCTGAGCTCACTAGTGCGTTCTTTCTTTTTAAGGATGTTCCAAACAGTTGAATTGGGCACACCTAATGTTTTTGCTATCTCTCTGATGGGTTTGTTTTGTTTTTTCAGCCTAATGATGACTTGCTTCACTGATAGTGACAGGTCTTTGGATCTCATATTGAGAGTTGACAGCAACAGATTCCAAATGCAAATAGCACATCTGAAATGAACTCTGGACCTTTTATCTGCTCCTTGTAAATGGGATAATGAGGGAATAACACACACCTGGCCATGGAACAGCTGAGCAGCCAATTGTCCCATTACTTTTGGTCCCTTAACAGGTGGGAGGCACATATACAAACTGTTGTAATTCCTACACCGTTCACCTGATTTGGATGTAAATACCCTCAAATTAAAACTGGAAGTTTGCAGTTAAAGCACATCTTGTTCGTTTCATTTCAAATCCATTGTGGTAGTGTATAGAGCCAAAAAGATTAGAATTGTCGATGTCCCAATATTTATCGACCTGACTGTATATACACCTCCCCCCCAGCTAAAGCATATATTTACATCAAGCAAAAATGTTCACACATTTGTGGCTGCACAGTGAGCAGTGTGCAGTTGGGAATGTGAAGCCAATCCCTCTCCTTCATGGTCCTCCACCCTCTGTTATGCTGACTCCTAGAATCTTCAGCTGACAGATAGGGATGGGCGAACGTTTCGGCCAGAGCATAAGTTCGGGCCAAACGTTCGTTGCTTGGTCGTTCAGCGAACAGCCGAACAAACGGGTCGTTCGACTGTCTGTTTGGCCCCCTGAACCGACCACAATCCATTGTGGCACTGAACAGTGCATTGCAAGCCCTGATTGGTTGAAGCCGTGAAAGCACAGAGCACTGTCAGAGTCATGAATGAACACTGTGATCATGACTTTATTCATTCATGGCTCATTCCCCACAGTATAAAAGTATTCTTTCAATAGCAGCCATTTTCAGTGTGATTTCGGTGTGGACAGAGATAGAACAGGGCTCTGTTCAGTGCTATCAGTTAGTGTGCTATACTGTGCTATTTTACTTCAATTGTCAGTGTAGAATATTAGTTTAGTGTCAGTCTAGGGATAGTGTGAGTGTAGTGAGGAGGACCATCATTCAGCTTTGCATAGTGTGCAGCTAGAGTAGGGACAGCTCAGATAGTTTCACTGTAGTGAGACTGTGTCAGTAATCTTGACATTAGTGTATAGCCTTGACTTGAAGGAATTTCAATAAAAATACAAAAAAATGTATTTAACCCTTTCTGGAAGTTTTCCAATAAAGTTCTTTTGTATTGCTTGGTTGTAAACAGAACGTATTGTATATGAAATAAACTTTACCCCTTACACCTTAAATGTGGGTGATTAGGGAACAAAATCCTTCTCACCTCGGCAACCCTCATACGTGTATGTATAAAGATGTAAAGTTATATTTCTGTTATGTAGCTATAGAGTAGAGTAGAGACAGTTCAGATAGCGTCAGTGTAGTGACAGTTGAACACCGTCTATTTGATTGCCAGTTTTACTGCCAGTTTAACGCCATTTATTTCTGTGTGTGTTACTGCCAGCTTAACGCCATATAGTTTTGCGTGCATTACTGTTAGTTTAATGCCACATAGTTCTGTGTGTGTTACTGGCAGTTTAATGCCATATCGTTTTGTGTGCGCTAGTGCCAGTTTAATGCCATATAGTTTTGCGTGTGTTACTGCCAGTTTAACGCCATATAGTTTTGTGCGGTACTGCCAGTTTAACGCCATATCATTTTGTGTGTGTTACTGCCAGTTTAACGTCATATAGTTTTGCGTGCGTTACTGCCAGTTTAGCGCCATATAGTTCTATGTGCATTACTGCCAGTTTTACGCGATATAATTTTTTGTGTGTTACTGCCATTTTAACGCCATATCGTTTTGCATGCATTACTGCTAGTTTGATGTCATACAGTTCTGTGCATCACTGTACGTTTAGTGCATAATACTGCAGTATATTATAGTGTATCTGTGGAGTGTGTCTGTATAATGTGAGTACTCAAATTAAAATGCACCAAACACCTCTTTGCATTGATTAAAGTGCATCTACGTACAGATTTCAACTTCTTCTTTACATTTGCTTATAAGCACCGCCCCCCTTCCCAATAATGTCTGGGAGGACAACAAGGAGAGGCAGACGTTCCCTTGGCATTGTAAGGGAGCCAGCAGCAAATGTGTCCACAGACAAAGGTGGACGTGGTGGTCAGTCCTCAGGTAGGGCATCATTTCCTCTGTTTAGTGAGTTTGCCTGTGCTATCCAGCCACAACATGCAGAGGAGGTGGTGGACTGGCTTTCTAAACCTTTCTCATCCTCCTCATCCTCTGTCATGCAAGCAGAGACAAGTGTGTAGTCCCCTGCAGTTGCCAGAGTGGATAAACCTGCGTACTTGTCCACATATATTCCAGCCATAACCCAAACATCCGCCATTGAGGAGTCAGCTGAGTTAGACCACAGCATCAGCCACTTGCTCCTTGATGATGCCCAGCCATTACTGGATTTAGATGTTGGTTCTGAGGTTGAGGATGACAGGAACATGAGCCTAGAGAGAGGGAAGAAATTGGCATTTGTTTTCCCCATGCCACAGCGTATTGCCACGTTGTCTCCAGTGGTAATGATGAAGATGGAGAAGATAAAGATGATGATGATAATGAGCTCACTGATGCAAATTGGGTGCCAGAGCAGAGAAGGAAACTGAAGGTGAGGCGGCACAACCCCAAGGAGGCCAACATCAAGAAAGAGTAGAAAGCTAGAAAGCAGCCACCCTATTCCATCACATTCTGCAGCTGTTATCTCCCAGCCCACTCCCCAAAGCTCAGCTGTCTGTGCCTTTTTCAGCAAATCTGCAGCAGATCGCACTGTTGCTATCTGCAAATGTGGTAAAAACACCAACCATTTGGGTACCACATTCCTAAAAAGGCATTTAACTTCCAACCACTCAGCCCTTTGGCAAAAGCACCTAAAAGTCACACAAAAGGGGCACAAATCTGTCCCTCCTCCTCCTCCTTACCTACTTCAGTCTGCAACAAAGCCTGGGGAATGCCCAGGAAGAAACCCAAGCCTTTTTACCAACTAGCTCGCAGACAACTGAATTAACCTGTCTAATAGGGCGTACACATGGTCGGACTTTGTTCGGACATTCCGACAACAAAATCCTAGGATTTTTTCCGACGGATGTTGGCTCAAACTTGTCTTGCATACACACGGTCACACAAAGTTGTCGGAAAATCCGATCGTTCTGAACGCGGTGACGTAAAACACGTACGTCGGGACTATAAACGGGGCAGTGGCCAATAGCTTTCATCTCTTTCTTTATTCTGAGCATGCGTGGCACTTTGTCCGTCGGATTTGTGCACACACGATTGGAATTTCCGACAAATTTTATCTCCTGCTCTCCAACTTTGTGTGTCGGAAAATCCGATGGAAAATGTCCGATGGAGCCCACACACGGTCGGAATTTCCGACAACACGCTCCGATCGGAAATTTTCCATCAGAAAATCCGACCGTGTGTACGGGGCATTACAGTATGCGTTAAAAACAGGGGTTTAGTCCGCACGCATTTGCAAATGCATGCATAAGCCACAGAGCCTCGTCATGGCACCCTGGTATCTGTGGTCCTAACACTAAAATATGAGTGTTCCCACAGTGGAGGCACATGCATTCTGATGGATAAATGAGGGCAGGTAGACTGAAGGAGAGCCCACCCCTTCTTAAAGGTACAGGAGCACACATACTTCAATCTGCCCCTGCGATAGCGAGTCATTACCTTTTAGCAACCTCCACTGACAGCAGCACATCTACCAGCTGTGGACTGTAGCCGGCAAATTTCTCTGCCCCATCTGCTGCAGCAGGAAAAAAATAAAGTCCCTGCCACCCACATGCCCAGCGTCTAAATTGCAAGCTTGTCAAAGCTGTTGCCTCTCCAACTTTTGCCTTTTAACCTGGTGGATTCTGCCCCTTCCATGAAGTCGCACAGTGTGCTTTACCACAATGGCAGGTTCCCAGTTGCTACTACTTTTTATGTAAGGCCGTTCCATTGCTCTACTATCACATGGAAGGGAATGTTCTGGCATCGTTGGGCAAGGCAGTCAGCTGTAAAATCCACCTTACTGCTGACACATGGTCCAGCAAGCATGGGCAGGGGTGATATATTTCGTTCACAGCACACTGGGTAATGCTGCTTTCAACTCAAAAGGATGCAGGACACAGCTGCAGCTTGTTGTGTGCCCACGTCTCCATACAGCTGGTGGTGATTATGCCAGACTTGTGAGCTCCACCCCCTCCTCCTCCTCCCCCACCTCCATACCCTCCTCTGCAGAATAGTCCTATGAACATCAGGTACCCCCTAAGCGTTCAAAGGGCTATTCCCAGAGTCAGGCTAAATGGTGCCATGCAGTGCTTCAGCTGGTGTTTTTAGGGGACAGGAACCACACTGAAGCAGAGATTCTTGCAGTTCTGCAGGGACAGACCCAGAGGTGGTTCACACCATGCCAGCTGGATCCAGGAATGGTGGTGTCCAATAATGGCTCAAGCCTCCTGTCCGCCCTTAGACAGGGAAAGTTGACACATGTGCCATGCTTGGCATGTGTCCTCAATTTGGTTGTGCAGCGTCTTTACATGCAGCAAAGAGCCGTCAACGAGTACCTGTGCCAGTATGGCACGACGACAGGCTCAGGCCGCCTCAGATTTTTTTCTCCATGCCAATAGCTGATCATTATGGATGCATGCACTGTATTGTCACCATTTGAGGAGGCCACAAGGATGGTGAGCAGTGACAGTGCATGCATCAGTGATACAATCCCTGTTGTGTTCCTGCTGGAGCAGACTCTGCATGGCATTATGGACAGGGCACTAGAGACAGAGCAGCAGGAGGAAGAGGAGGGGGATTTTGGCTCTTTCATAGGCTTCAAAGAAGAGGAAGACATGCGTCAATCTGTAAGTGATGGCTTTGCAACACCAGAACCCTTGGGAGTAGTACATGGCTGAGAGGAGGAAGTTACAGAGGCTGTCATCCTGAGTGACCCCGAGGAGTCCTTCTCAAGCCTCGGAAAATTTGAGGCGCATGGGCAACCTCATGCTTCAAAGCCTACAAAAAGACCCAAGAATACGTGGCATAAAGGAGAAGGATTATTACTGGTTGGCAACCCTCCTTGACCACCGTTATAAGGGGAAGGTCTCAGAACTCATCCTGTCCCCACAGAGAGTGCATAAGATAAAATCTCTTGAGGACATGTTAAAGAGGATTTTATTGAATGTTTTTCTTGACTCCAGTAGGTTACAGCATGGTAGAAAACGTCATTTTGAGTCTTCTGTTGGTCAAGAAAGGAACGTTGGAGAAGGCGTCTGCCTAAGTCCTTGCCGCCCAGGGCTGTCAGCTTCCACATCCCATCAGCAGCATCTGCATCACATGGTATACGATTACCTTGGGGCCAAATCAGAGATGGGCAGCTTTCCAGCTGACAATCCACTGACTTACTGGGTCATGAGTATAGACCACTGGCCAGAACTTGCCCAGGATGCTATTGAGTGCTTGGGCTGCCCTGCATCCAGCATGCTTTCAGAACGGGCACTCAGTGCTGCAGGAGGTTTCGTTACTGATCATAGATTCTGTGGACCACTTGACCTTTATAAAAATAAATCAGTCCTGGATTACTAGCTATGAAGCCCCTAATGCTGATGTCACTGATTAAGTCTTTTTGGGATGTGGAATCTCTGCATGACTTTGAGGCTGCCTAGCTTTGAGGGTATTCAATCATTTCATCTGGAAGAATGTTTTTGGTATAGGTTTCATGGGCACAATTACCATCCAAAGACCATTTTTTCTGCACTTGTTTGACAGGTG
Source organism: Aquarana catesbeiana (assembly GCF_042186555.1). NCBI lineage: Eukaryota > Metazoa > Chordata > Amphibia > Anura > Ranidae > Aquarana > Aquarana catesbeiana. The sequence continues at coordinate 783,973,870 of NC_133324.1, read as the reverse complement.
CATATCATTGCAATTTTTTACAGCAAAGCCATTTCTTGCTTTTATCAATAGTACCTCTATAGGGTTACGGTGAGAAGGCACCCCCTTCTCCCAAAGAGTAATTTTTCTGCACCTGTTTTACAGGTGCATATCACTGCAATTTTTTACAGCAAGGCCAATTGTTGCTTTCATCAAGATTACCTCTATAGGGGTTACGGTGGGAAGGCGTCACCGACACCCAAAGACCAATTTTTACGCACCCGTTATTTCTATCCAAAGTCAAAGTGACACCAGAATGTATCCAAAAAATCTCTAATCTTATTTCCAGTGCACTACATTGTGACCTCATCATACACACTGGATTCCCAGCTGTTGCTGAGCAAAATGAAGGCAGTTTGCAGGGAAAATGTCTTTTTATGGTTTTATAAATGCAATTATTGCTGCAGCAGAATCTAGACATGATACAGATCTGCCACTTTACAGGTAGACTAAGCGGAGCCCCCCTCATCCCAGGCACTATATTGGAAGGAATTTTTTATTTTTATGCTTTCACTTTAAAAATCAAAAAATCACTGCTCATTTAAAAATGACGTTTTTAACAAACATTGTATGCCCAATTACTTGCATAATATCCTTCAAAATTGGCACTTTTGATTTTTGACGTTCGGGTCCCATTGACTTTAATGGGGTTCGTTATTTGAGTCCAAACTTTCGCTGCGTTCGAAAGTTCTGGAGCAAACTGAACAGGGGTGCGTTTGGCCCATCCCTCCTGGCAGATAATAGAAGCCCTGCTGCACCACTATCCTGACACTCAAGCACCAAGATAAGCTGCCTGTGTATATTGGCAACATGGGAAAAGAATTCCAAGAGGCTATCATATATGGGAAAAGGGCCATGTAATTTCAAGACTCAGGTGCATTCCATATGATTGGGGATGCACAAACTTTGCACCCTTGGCAATTTGGCCTGGTCCCAAGTTAGCAATTAAGGTGGCACAAATCAATTCATCCCAAAGACTACCATCAACCTGTAGGTGGGTGCAGCATGCTACGGCGGCAATAACACACACAATCTAGGTTCAATATAAAGAACTTGTAATGAAGTAAGGCAAAGAAGGTTCACAATAATTCCAGTGGGAAGACAGCCCACCTGGGAACACTCACAAATTCCAGCAGCTTGTGGCGAGCAGGTTTCAGCCGAACTGACAGTGCCTGTTAGGAGGGGCAGAATGCGGCCTGGTCATCTCGTACCTAAGTGGGACGCTGTCCAGAGAAGTTGTGAACCTTATGCTTTCCCTTCTTGTCTGGAACCTTTCCTTGCCACTAGTACTGGACGTGACAGATGGGGTACCTGTTCCTACTCTACCCACTCACAAAAGAGTGCCAAGCCTGGGAGTCAGGGCCTTAAATAGTCTCTGCCTGACCCAAGATGGCTGCTGGAATCACATGGGGTGGCAGCATCCAATCAGATAGCTTCCCTAGTGACCCGGAAAATCATAGAGGAATCATTTTTCTCTTGGCTTCCTCTCTAACTGCAGACCATTGTAGATGATCGCCACCTATAGTGGAGAAAGTAGACTACACCTGCCTACAAATTTGTTGAATGAGCTGGGGACTAATTTCTTTACTGATGGAGTGATGGGGAACTGCCTGTGGACATACTTTTTCAAAATTACATGGGCAATCTCAGATATCACTTTGATGGTATAGTCGCACAGAGCCAAGATCACCAAAAAGCCACTAGGAGAGAAGTGGACCCTCTGCCAATTAGTAAAACCTTACAACCTGTAGTGAGTGAACTTTCTTCTGTTTCTACCACTAGTGGGGTAACCTAGATCAGGAAGACTTTGACACATTTCTGGACAAGGGTAGGAATGTCCAATTTTGGCACTGATTAAATAATAGTGCAATAAAACAGTTTACTTTACCAAATAGTTGGGACAGTTTTAGAGGGACAACTCTAGGCATTTAACCAGCAGTTTATAGTTCTCCAGAGGTTTAGGGCCAAACTTTTACACTGTGCCTACTTTATTTCCATGAGAGGGCATCAAGGTAAAAGATGGGCAGAGAAAAGATTAGAAAAGGTAATCTGTTGGTCTGGAATTTCTCAATCTGTTGCCTATTTCTTTCAAACCTGTGACACATGTCAATTATGTGAGATGGCTGAATGTTATGCCAGAGCCCCAATGCAACCATTGCCTGTTATTGAGGAGCCATTCTAGTTGGTAGGTAGGGATGAGCCGAACACCCCCCCCGGTTTGGTTTGCATCCAGAACATGCGAACAAGCAAAAAATTTGTTTGAACACGCGAACACCGTTAAAGTCTATGGGACACGAACATGAATAATCAAAAGTGTTCATTGTAAAGGCTTATATGCAAGTTATTGTCATAAAAAGTGTTTGGGGACCTGGGCCCTGCCCCAGGGGACGTGTATCAGTGCAAAAAAAAGTTTTAAAAATGGCCATTTTTTTGGGAGCAGTGATTTTAATAAAGCTTAAAGTGAAACAATAAAAGTGAAATATTCCTTTAAATTCTGTACCTGGGGGGTGTCTATAGTATGCCTGTAAAATGGTGCTTTTTTCCCGTGTTTAGAACAGTCCGAGAGCAAAATGACATTTCTAAAGGGAAAAAAGTCATGAAGTAATAGCGGTGTGGCTATTGTGAATTGTCTATGGGAGAAATCAAAAGTGCTAATTTTAATAGTTAATATGCAAGTTATTGTCATAAAAAGTGTTTGGGGGTCTGGGTCCTGCCCCAGGGGACATGTATCAGTGCAAAAAAAAGTTTTAAAAATGGCAGTTTTTTCAGGAGCAGTGATTTTAATAATGCTTAAAATGAAACAATAAAAGTGTAATATTCCTTTAAATTTCATACCTGGGGGGTGTCTATAGTATGCCTGTAAAGGGGCGCATGTTTCCCGTATTTAGAACAGTCTGACAGCAAAATGTCATTTCTAAAGGAAAAAAAGTAATTTAAAACTACACGCGGCTATAATGAATTGTCGGTCCGACATTACACATAAAAGTTCATTGATAAAAACAGCATGGAATTTCCCCACAGGGGAACCCCGAACCAAAATTAAACAAAAAAAATGCGTGGGGGTCCCCCTAAATTCCATACCAGGCCCTTCAGGTCTGGTATGGATATTAAGGGGAACCCTGCGCCAAAATTAAAAAATAAATGGTGTGGGGTCTCACCAAAAATCCATACCAGACCCTTTTCCGAGCACGTAACCTGGCAGGCAGCAGGAAAAGAGGAGGGATGAGAGAGTACCCCCCTCCTGAACCATACCAGGCCACATGCCCTCAACATTGGGAGGGTGCTTTGGGGTAGCCCCCAAAGCACCTTGTCCCCATGTTGATGGGGAGAAGGGCCTCATCCCCACAACCCTTGCCCAGTGGTTGTGGGGGTCTGTGGGCGGGGGGCTTATCGGAATCTGGAAACCCCCTTTAACAAGGGGACCCCCAGATCCCACCCCCCCTGTGTGAATTGGTAATGGGGTACAAATGTACCCCTACCATTTCACAAAAAAGTGTCAAAAAGGTTAAAAAACACAAGAGACGGTTTTTGACAAGTCCTTTATTCATTTCTTCCTCTTTCCGCTTCTTCTTCCATCTTCTTTCTTCTGGTCTTTCTTCGGTGTTCTTCTTCTTCCTCCATCTTCTTCTTCTCCATCTTCTTCTTCTCAATCTTCTTCTTTCTCCGCTCTTCTCGTCCCGCATCTTCCTCCGGCTTCTTCTCCGCTCCGTCCGCACGATACGCTTCAGTGGGAGTCTTCCGCTGTGTGATGCTTCGGTTCTTCTGACACTTCTTATATAACGGAGGGTGGAGAGAAAAAGAAGAAGAAGAAGATGGAGGAAGAAGAAGAACACTGAAGGAAGACCAGAAGAAAGAAGAAAAAAACGGCCATTTTTAAAACTTTTTTTTGCATTGATACATGTCCCCTGGGGCAGTACCCAGGTCCCCAAACACTTTTTATGACAATAACTTGCATATTAACCCTTAAAATTAGCACTTTTGATTTCTCCCATAGACAATTCACTATAGTGAATATTACTTCATGACTTTTTTTTCCCTTTAGAAATGTCATTTTGCTGTCAGACTATTCTAAACACGGGAAAAAAGTGCCACTTTACAGGCATACAATAGACACCCCCCAGGTGCGAAATTTTTTTCATCTTTTGCTCTTTATTCAAATTTCAAAATTTTAACATTTCAGTAAAAGTAAAAAGAGATAAGAAAGAATACAAGTAGGCATAATCCTATCTACATAGTAAGATAAATAAATAAGCAAGGGTGGGAATACATTATACTAAAAGGAGACAAATAAACAAGTAAAAACCACCTGGGCAAGGGAACAGCCTCACCCCCCCCCCAACCTTACCTATTTCCAATATTATAAAATTAATATTACACCTTAATTCCACTTTAATTCCACCCCTATTTTCCAACCCTCCCCCTCCCCTTTGAGTGAGCGTGTGTTTAAATTCCTATATCGGGTTTATCAATCTTTTATTGCCTTTCACGTGATTTACATTATTAAAATTAGTTATCTCTTTACTTCCACATTATCTAACATTTCCCTTTCCTATTATTTTATCTATTCTTGCTGTTTTTATACTTTTTACACTTTATACGGGGGGGGCCTATTTTTTCCAGCCAGGGCCTCCACATCCTGTCAAATTCCTTGAGATGACCTCTCTTTGTGTACACTACTCTTTCTCTACATAGGGTCTTGTTTATTGTCCTGATCCATTCTCTAACTATAGGCGGAGCCTTCAGTTGCCATCCCACTGCAATCATTTTTCTAGCTTGAAACAGACATCTCAAAATTGCTATAGTGGTACTCTTCCTCTCTCCCTGTTCCCTCCTATACCCCAGTATACATACTATAGGCTCCTTCTCTAATATGGTTCCAAATATATCTTTCATGGTATTGATCACTCCTTCCCAATATCGGAACAGCTTGTGGCATCTCCACAACATATGTATGAGATCGCCAGTCCCCTGACATCTGGGGCATTTATCATCAGGTCTTTTCCCAAATTTAAATAACCGCTTGGGGGTATAATAAGCTCTATTTAGCAACATTAGGTGAGATATCTTCTGTGGGGGAGAGACCATCGGTCCCATTTCTAGGATTCTACTCCACTGCTCCTGTGTTATTGCCCCTATGTCCTCTTCCCATCTTGCCCTTTCAGTGTGGAGTTTCCCCTCACCGTTAACTTTTTTACTTATTTGCCCATATATTTCAGAAATTAGACCTTTAGCGAAGCCTAATTGAAGGACATGCCTAAGCTGTAAGTAGGTGAAGAATGTGGACTGCGGTATGTTGAATTCACTTTTCAGTTCCAAGAATTTTTTAAGCTTATTACCCACATAGAGTTGTCTTAGCCTTTTGATACCTCGTTTTTCCCCTTCTCTGGCTTTTCCTATCTGGAGGATTTCCTGCAAGTTTTTATTGCACCAAAGGGGTGCAATAAAAATATTCAGTAAACCCATTATATCCCATCTGCTTTTTAACCGTTTTCCATATTTTAATTATCATTTTAATTGTTGGATATCTATAGCAGAAGGAATACGCTTCAATTATTGTATTATGTAAATCACCTGTTAGTATTATTCTTCCATTAGGGGTACCTCCATTCGGGACAGTGCAGCCCATTAACCGCTGCAACTGTGATGACAAAAAATAACGCTCGGGGTGGGGTAACGCAAATCCACCTTCCCCCACCGGGAGTTGGAGTGTACGAAGACGAATCCTGGCTTGTCCCCCTTTCCATATTAGCGCCCTGAAAAGGCTCTCAATTTTATTAAACCAGTTCTTGAATATCCAAACAGGAGAGTTGTGTAATACATACAGCAATTGTGGCATCCAAATCATTTTTATTAAACTACATCTTCCTGCTACTGACAGTGGAAACCATTTCCAAATGCCCAATTTTTGTTTGAATTTGACCAACAGAGGAATAAGGTTTTTAGTAATATATTGATTAGGGTCTTTCGACAGAGCAATCCCCAGGTATTTCAATGTATCCACAACCGCCAATTGGGGTATTCCTGGGATCATTGAATCACTAATGGGGTCTACTGGTAGAAGCTCAGATTTCTCCCAGTTTATCTCTAACCCTGTAAAACTACCGAATTCCTCCACTATGCTCATTGCTTTTGCCAGTGAATGCCCTGTATCTCCAAGAAAGAGCAAAATATCGTACACATATAACGCGATTCTTTCTTCCCTCATTTTCCTCTGAAAGCCCTTTATCTCGGAGCTGGTTCTTATGGAGATAGCCAAAGGTTCCACTACCAACGCAAAGAGCAGTGGTGACAGTGGGCACCCCTGTCTCGTTCCCCTCTCCAGTTCTATCTTATCTGAGAGTTCATTATTCATTTTTAGTCTAGCACTGGGCCTTTCATAAAGTATTTTTATCCAACCGGTGAAGGAGGGACCGAATCCAAATTTCCCCAACACCCTCCAAATATATCCCCACTCTACGCTATCAAAAGCTTTAGGCACATCCATTGATAATACCGCTCTTGATCCCTCGTTCTCCGTTGGGGTCTGTAAATTTAAAAATGCCCTTCTAATATTCATACATGTGGATCTGTTGGATATAAATCCAGCCTGATCTGGATGGATCTGTTTTGGAATAATTTCATCCAGCCCAGCAGCCAGAACCTTAGCCAAGATTTCGGCGTCGGAACATAAGAGAGAAATAGGCCTATATGCGGTTACATCTAAAGGATCCTTCCCTTTTTTCTGTAAGACTATAATAGTTGCCTCTAACACTGAGGCGGGCAATCATCCCTCCCTAGCTGCCCCTCCCAGTGTTTTTAGCAATTCCAGGATTAATATGTCTCCATAGTATTTATACACCTCAATCAGAAGCCCATCTGGACCAGGAGATTTTTGGTTTGCCATACTCGCTGCTGCCTGTTGGAGTTCTGCAAGTGTTATTGGGGTTTCCAAATCCTCTCTTTCCTCCTGCGTAATGGCCGGTATTTCCAAGTTCTCTAGGAAGTCCTCCATTACGCCCTCTACTCCCCTTTTCTGTGCTGTATAGAGGTTTTTGTAATATGTCCTAAATACTTGCACTATCTTTGTGGTGTTGGATATAATCTCTCCTCCGGGAGATCTGATGGAGAGGATAGTAGATGGTGGGGAGTTGGACTTCACCAACTGCGCCAGCATCCTTCCTACGCTCTCACCCTCTGCGAAGGGTCTTCTAGTATCCCAGTCACCACCGTACCTTCATTCATTTCTATAAATTCTCTCAATTTAGGGAGGACCCTGTCCTTTTTTTTTTAATAATTCAAACCAGTATGGATTTATTTTCCATTCTCTCTGGGTTCTTTCCCCCCCAAATTCAGAGTAATCACTATTGGAGAGTGGTCTGATATCCCTCCTGGCCAATATATGGTCTTTTCTGTAATCTGTAAGGTTCTGTCATTTCCCAAGGCCATATCTATCCTAGAGAGCGTGGAATATGAAGCTGAATAGCAAGAATATTGCTGGACTTCTGGATTTCGGACCCTCCAAATATCTATTAGCCCCACTTCTTCAAGAAATTGACTCAATCGGCCCTTCTCCATGGACTCTGAGAAGGTTCGTACAGGAAACCTGTCCAGTTTTCTATCTAGTACCTCATTGAAGGCCCCCACTACAATGATCGGTACTTCTTCTTTGTCCAGCAGAAATTCATTTAGTTTAAACATAACATCCATTTTAAATGGTGGAGGGATATAACCATTTGCCACAATATACATGCTATTATCAATAATATACATGCTATTATCAATTGAGCAGTATAGAAAGATATAACGACCGTTTTCATCTATGCTGGTCTGTCTACAGGAAAAATTCACCCCATTTCTCACCATGATACTTACCCCCTGCTATAGGAAGAGTATACCGAATGGTACTGACATTGGTATTTATTATTCTGTAATTGATATACTGTATGTTTAGATGTTGTTTTTCCTGTAGGCAGGCCAACTTTACACCATAACTCTCCAACATGGAAAATACTGCCACTTTTTTGGCCGGAGTCCCCAACCCCCTAACATTCCAGGATCCTATATTAATTGTTTTTGCTTGCATATAGAGATGGGAAATATATAAAAGACTGTAAAGGATATCTATTCAAAACTAAATTTATATATAATTCATACCTTATCCCGGCTCTAATTCCCATTATTTTACATTGTGAGTCCCATATCCCAATCTCTTTTCTGTTAGCTTTTGTGAGTTTGAACAACTTAACCAACATAACAAACTTAAGTGAATATACTTTCCAAAATAATTTCATGTAAGTTGCACACACAATTTTCCTATATATATAATTATACTTTGTGTATTTTTTTGCATCCAACATGTGCATTTTCCTATAATATTCTTTCGTGTTGTGGTATCCACGCTTCCCCTGTGAAAATTCTCGCATAATTCTTACATTACCTCCCCTCTCCCCCCTTCCCCCCTCCCAACCTCCCTCCCTGCTCCCCACCACCTTGCTAGGTGACCCCCTAGGGGCTTTTGAGTGACCGTTTCCCACACTACCTACTCCTCATTTATTCTCCCATATACACTCCCAACCATTACTCCCCATACATCAACTGTGTGAATCCCCCACACAGCCCATCTATTACTCCCGTTGCGACAACTGTGTGAATCTATCCTCTCACCCTCACAAAGATACACACAAAAAAAAAAAAGGGCAAAACACCCCACATCAAACAATACAACCTATATACTTTTCCACTCTCCCACCCCCCTTCAGATTATCTAAAGTTTCTCCTTATTTTCTTCCAGCCACTTCTCCACCCCGGCCAGAGAGTCAAAAATTTGTGTTCCCCCAATGCAGTTACACATAGCCTTGCCGGGTAGAGAAGGGCATAAGTCAACTTAAATTTTTGTAAGGTGCTGTCAGGGATCTGTCAGCACCAGACCGGCGCATGTGCGTGCGCCAATGCGCCGGCACGCTCCTGCTCAGGCAATTCAGCAGTCTCCAGCTGTTGCCGTGCGTCAGCGCGGTGCTCGGGCGCGCGCGGGTGCGCAGCGTGTGTGTGTGCGCGCGCGGGTGCGTACGCATTAGCGCCGTTGTGGCGCCAAGAGGTGCATAAAAGTTCTCCTGTTGCAGGAATGCGCTGCTGTTTCGTCTCAGCTCTGTGGATCTGCTTAACCTGTACCTGATTGATTGATTACCTATTGACCCGGCTTGTCTGACCATTCCTCCTTCTCCAATCCGACCCGGCCTGCCTGATTCTGCTACTGCATCTACCAATACCGTTGCCAACCTCTGCCTGCCTACCGACTCTGCCTCTGCCTACTGTATTAACCGCCTTGCTGCCTGCTGACCTGGACTGTTTGACCTTGCCTGTGCCTGCCGTTTGCTGCTGCACCCTCAGCTCCAGCTCCAGTGACTTCTGCATCTGCATCTTCAGTGTTGCAGCCTGCTGCTTCCTGTTATCACCTTACCTGCAGTCCAGCCATCCCTGGAGGGATCTCTACTCTGCTCCAGCATCAGAGCCTTCATCTCAGCAGGCACTCCTACCCCACTGTGCTCACGGGACCACTGTCCCCACTCCAGTGGCTCTTGAACCAGCGTTGTATGAGAGGTCTTCTCCTACAAGTCAGGCTCACTACCAGGTACCTAACAGGTGCGCTTAGTCTGTATAAACTCTGCTCTACATCTCTGGAGTTCCAGCGAAAAGTTGGAGTAGAATGATATCTTAACACCACTAAAAAAAATGTTTCCCGCCTCCCTTGCTTTCCGCAACAATTTATCCTTGTAGTTAAGAAATTTCATCAAGAGAGGCCTAGGGTATCCTCCTGGTGGCGGGGCCCTAAAAGGGACTCTGTGCGCTCTTTCAATAGAGAACATTGATGAGAATGACTCCCTTCCAAAGAGATCAACCAGCCACCTTTCTAGAAACTCTATAGGGTTAGAGCCTTCGCTTTTTTCAGGTAGCCCCACCATCCTCACATTGTCCCTTTGGAGCCTATTCTCCATCTCCTCCATTTTTAACGCATGACTGGAAATCTGTTCCTTCATACACTTCTTTTATTAGTGGGGATATATCATCTTCCAACTGGCTAGTTCTCCCTTCCAAAGCTGTTGTTCTCTCCCGTTTTTTGTAATTCCTGCCTGACCAATACCAGGTCTTCTTTTACTCCCTTCATTTGGTCGCAAAGGTCTTTAAGTGATCCATTGCATGCACTCACTGCCACAAATACATCTTTCAAAGTTGGCTCTTTCTCTGCAGGTAAGCAAGGCTCGGCTATTGAATCTGTGTTTGTATTTTGTTCACTCGGCCCAGAGCTTTTATTATTCAATACTTTTGTCGAGGCCAACTGCACTAAAATAGTTAACTGACCATGACCCTGACTTTTTCTATCTGATGAACCCCCCTGTTGAGTTTTGGTCTGTGACCCCTTCTTTGGGGGAGTCTGAACGGGTGTATGTGCATATTGTTCCAGTTTTGCTGCAGCTGCCGCCGTTTACTGAGAGCTTTTCTCTTTGGAGGAGCGTAGGTTTTGCATCCTGTACTCTTCAGTTAGCGGAGGGCCATCCAGGCCCTTTACAAGTATTCCAATTGGTGTTGCAAACACAAACATCCAGTAAATTTGTAAGCAGTCTACAAGGTGACAACCTTTGCACTCCTCCTCCTCCTTTCCTTTCCCCTGATACAGTCCAGAATTAATTGTGTAATTTCAATCCTATGTAAACAGATAAAGTCTCCCTAGATTTTTAAATCTAATCCTGATCTATTATGGCTGTTTTTTCACATCATGCACAGTCTCTGCACAATACTTAATGGTCAATGACAGTATACACAGTCTCTGGGTCAATATGTGACCATATACCCCTTTACTGGTTCAGCAGTCAGCAATATAAAACAGTAATGTGCCTCCATATACCTAGTCTCTGGGACCGCCTCCAGCAATATGTCTCTGTATCCTTATTCACAGTTTCTTAATCAACATTTAGCGATATATACCAGCACATTGCATCTCTCCTTTACTTCTTTACTCACGCTGCCTTTTGTCTGTTTAGGGGTTTCAGTATTCAATACCTGGAGACATTTAACTCACTTTACCCACACACAGTGGAGATTCCTCCAGTCTGCTCGCTCCTCCCACAGCTCAGTGCCTTACATCCTGCCAACAGTACCCGCATGCACTGCTCCTTTGCCTCCTTAGAAGACCTCCGCAAGCTTCCCCTGGTATGATCAGGCAGCGGCCAGTGCTAATACTCCCGCCGCTCGCGGTATTCTTCTCAGACGGCTTGTGGCTTGTGACGTCACTCTCGGCTGCTCTCGGTGTGGCTCGGGATGGCTCGGAATGGCTCAGGATAGCTCAAGCTCTCTCATATCTCTCTTATATCTCCGGTATATCGCTAGAATATGTCACTGGTGAGTACCCCCGTCACTTCCCTCAGTCCAACCACAAGTCTATTTCAGCCACCGGTTCCTTAGGGCTCACTGCCACAATAGCTGCCGCATTAGCTACCACCATAACAGAATCATGGTCATGTTCATGGGAGATGGAGGGAGATCACACAGCTTCCTCTCACTCCATACCACAACACATCTCACATCCTGTCACGCCCCCCAGGTATGAAATTTAAAGGAATATTTCACTTTTATTGTTTCACTTTAAGCTTTATTAAAATCACTGCTCCCGAAAAAACGGCCATTTTTAAAACTTTTTTTTGCATTCATACATGTCCCCTGGGGCAGGTCCCCAAACACTTTTTATGACAATACCATGCATATAAGCCTTTAAAATTAGCACTTTTGATTTCTCCCATAGACTTTTAAAGGGTGTTCTGCGGCTTTCGAATTTGCCGCGAAAACCCCAAATTGTTAGCTATTCAGCAAACAGCCAATGTTCAAGTCGAACTCATGTTCGACCTGAACATAAAGCCCATCCCTACTGGTAGGTATGACATTCTTGGATCCCTGGGCCACCCACAAATCCAAGAAGCTTTACATCCTGGCCATTAAGGGGTATGCTACCATTTAACCAGAAGCTGTAGCTCTTTTCATTATCATAGCACCCATAATTATCAACCCTATGATCACTATCCTCATAAGAGTAGGCATTCCAGCTGTATTTTCCTCAGATCAAGGAATGCAATTCATGTCAGATTTAGTGCAGTCTCTCTAGTGTACCTGTGGGGTTCAAGCCATTTAGACTTGTCCCCTCCATCCCCAGACAAACAGACTATGTGAACACTTCAGTGCTATTTTAAAGGCAATGCTGCATTGCTATCATGGAAATAACCCTGACTTGTAATGATATATACCTCATCTACTCTTTACTTACTTTGAGGTCCTTTAAGAAGTCACTGGTCCCTTTTTAAATTGTTGTATCAGAGTAAAAGGTCAGAGGACTCATAACCCTGCGGAACGGAATACTGGGATGGTCAGCTGCCCTATGCCTTAGTACTATATGAAAGAGTGGACAAACTAGCAGGCTTCACTGCTGACCATCTCAAAGTCCCCCAAACATGCCAAAAGACCCACTAAAACTCCAAGGCTCACATCTGAGAGTTCATAAAAAATGGTCAGTGTGAAGCCCCGCCTATTCCTGCTCTCGGGAAGAGGGGAAGTAACGTTTGCTGCCGATTCTGATTGTGTTCCATTGTCATGGAAACATAGAAGCTCAGCAGCAATGTCAATTCCGGTTCTGATGTAATGCCCCAACACTAGACACAACCACCGGCAGGCATGTGCATCGCTGTGGAGCAGACAGCATTTAGGTGACCTGCTGTATGAAGCTGCACAACACAGCAGAGGCTTCTAGGAAAGACTATCTTGGTCATCAATAAAGTGGAGACCTGACCTATCCATCAGGAACCTTATTACATTTCTGATTCTGTCAGGAATACCAAGAGAAAGGAGCTAAAAAAATGTAAATTGTGAATCATCTAGATTTCCAGGAGCCCATAGGCCCCAACTGTTGTACTAATCCCAAAAAAGGATGACAGTATTAAGTTTTGTGTGGAGTATTGGTAACTTGATGATTAAACTGTCAGCAATGCTTACTTACACTATGCCCCATATGTATGACCTACTAGACTGCCTGTCTAGGACATGCTATGTCAGAACTTTGTATCTAAGCAATAAGTATTGGCAAGCTCCCCTAACTGTGCAAGGTAGAGAATGCTCATGCTTTAAGACTCCCTTAGAACTTTTAGATATCCTCAACTCTGAACTCATCTTTTTACTGCAAAAAAATATTGCCCTTTCATCCTGCAACATATCCCTGGCTGTACCTCAGATTATTAAATCAGGTTGCTGCCAATAAAGATAACCCTTTTGCTGTACCATATTTTTGCCCCATGTTTATTGTTGATTGTCCCTGACTGTGCTATATTGCTGTCCTGGATCTTTCACAACATAACTTTGGCTCCGTTGTGTTGCTTCTGCATACCAAAATGTCCTCAATAAACACTCTGCACGTAGGGTCTCTGCAGTCCTAGCTCATCACAGCTATTTATCTTTCAGTTGTGTATTTGGTTTTAACTAAAGGTAACCACTGTTTAAGCATTTTATATTGTGATCAGTTTATATTACACAGTTTTGTGACAGATTTACTTAAAAGGAACTAATATTGTACAAGTACAGTCACACTTAGCTGATAACAAAAGAAGTTTGCCATAAGGGCATAGACAGAGAGCTGATCTCTAATGATGGAAATAGCGTCCTCTTGTGGTCATGAGGCAGTGCCAGATTTATTGCCCTTGGCTTGCCTAGTACAAAACAGAATGAGAGAAATAACAAGTGTAGAAAGGGCAATGGTCTTTTTATGCAGGTGTGATATAAACACTTTTATTAGTGTACTTATGCAGCAAGTGCATGAAGATGCAACTTTGATTTATTTCCCTTACTTCTGTGGCAGTAAACCTTCTTAACTAGCTGTTTCAAATAAATTAAATTGCAGCTTTGCTCTTCTAAGAACATTAAATTACATTAGTTTTTATACTAGCCATTAAATTTAGTAGTGTCTCTAAGATTATACCTCCACAACACTGAACCTACACTTACAAAAGGTAGATTAATCAGGCATTCATTCATCTTGGCAGGAGCACCTGTGATTTGTCGGAAATTTAATGAAAGCCTTCACTGATACAGCAGGGGGTCTAAATGTTAAAGCTTGAAACGTCTGTAATAACCCTTGGAAAATAGGGAAATTGTCAGTGTCCCTGCTTATCCATAAAAAACTCGCCTAGAGTGTCTGATAATGGAAAAATTTCCAATATTCCAATAACAATTATATATTGTGTTATTAGCAGATTTTAATGATATATACTTTTAAAGTTTTCTTTACTCCTGTTAGTTAAATGTAAACCATATACTGGTTTCCAACTTAGACTTTTGCAATTTTGCTTGATTCAAATTACCATAATTGAAATCTAATAAAATGCATAAAAATGCATCAAAAAGCAGTTAAGACTCTTGTCAATACTCATCATGACAAACATCAACATACACTGATGTGTGCTGGGTTTTGACTTTCCAAAAAATGCATTACAATGTACGTTAATGTGTATTGCCATGTGTAGGAAACACATAGGACCTATTCACACCTTCGAAACGTGCTTTTCTGTGTGAGTTTCTGGGAGTGTGTGATAAACATGCATTGTGCCTTCAGTGCCATTCATTTTCAATGGCACCCCAAATGTGGCTAGTGGTCATGCCAAAATGTGCATTACAAAGCCACCGAGGCACACTGCAAAAAAAGGTGCAGGAGCTACTTTGCTGTATTTGTAACACAAAGGGCAGCCTATTCAAGTGAATGGGCTGCCCTTATACTGTCACACAACAAACGTGCTAAAAAAGTTCAGGAAAATTAGAAAAAATTAATAGGTGGAAATAGGTCCTGAGGTAGGGTACACAGTGCACCTTATACATGTGTTTTTAGATTCCTAGTCTAGGCAAATTGTTGATGATCCCTAAAGATGATGACACACCTAACTCCATGCAAAAAATTTTCATTTGTCATATTGTTTCCGTGAATGAGCAGCCAATCAAAAGATTTTCTAATTGATTGTACTTTAATTCTGAACAATATACCCCTTAGTGCCGGTTCACACAGGGGCAACTTGTCAGGCGACCTAGCCGCCTGACAAGTCACCTCCCATTCTGTACAATGGAACCGTTCTAATAGGAGCGACGCAAGTCGCTCCGACTTAGAAAAAGGTTCCTGTACTACTTTGGGGGCGACTTGGGGCGACTTGCATAGACTTCTATACAGAAGTCGTTTTGCAAGTCGTCGTGGCAGTCATGTGCAGGTCGCCTCTGTGAGGCGACCTGCAAGTCGTGCCGCCCCTGTGTGAACCGGGGCTCAAAGTGTTAGTTCATCTTTAGTCCCCACTGTACTTATTTCTTGCCTTACTGAGCTATCAGCAACCCCACATTACCCAACCCACCCAACCGCTCCAGCAGTACGGGGATTTCAAATTCCAACTATTCTTCTTCATCAGTACTTCCAGCACATATCATATCAATTCTGATTGGATTGGTGAGTGCCATCAGAACCCATTTGGCCCATCACAGCATTACTCACTGAGAAGAAGGAGAAAACCGGGGATTTCAAAGCCCCAGACTGTTGGAGTGGCTGCAGGGATGTTGACAGCTTGACAATCCCAGAGGTACTGTATGTATAGGAGGGAATGGAGGTGGGAGGTTGGGGAGGGTGTCGGGTGTTAGTTCACTGTTGCATTTTTTTCTGTAAATGTGAATTAACACCCTAAGCTTAGGCATCTGGTGAGCAAAGACTGTAAAATGTAATCTGTCAGGTGAGTAAAGGTTCTTGAGCTAAACACAGTGTCAAAATGTGAGTGTATTGATAAAGTGGTTATAAAGTCACTTTGTTATCTTCCTAGAATCCCCTATGTTTCATTAAGTTATGTGCCCCAGTGTTCTACATAAAAAATGGGCAGCTTTATACCTTATTTCAGAGTGCCACACAGCGCTCACGTGACTGCCTGTTGATCTCCTCCTCTGATCTGACAACTAAAGAGGGAGGGGCTGAGAATCCTCTGCTGACGTCAGCCAGGAGGAGGGGGTGAAAGCAGGGGGGGATCCAGAGTCTAGTCTCAGGAGGGGCACTGCCAGAAAATAAGGCTATTTTCACACTGGGGCGGGCGTCGGCGGTAAAGCGGCGCTATTTTTAGCGCCGTTTTAGCGCCGCTATTTGACCGCTAGCAGGGTAGTTTTATCCCATTTATTTCTACTGAGACACACAGCCGCTATATCCCAATATGACATGCTGGTGCTGGTCCTTAAATAAACACTGCCTGCATGCTGGGATCCGCACGCATGACATATTGGGATAGAGCAGCTGTGTAGAAATAAATGGGATGCTGGCATTGGGATGCATGTAACACTTTATAAATCCCTAAGCCACTAAAAGACAGCCCTGCATGTTAGACGCATGTCTGCAGCACGCCCCCTGTGTGAATGAAGCCTAAAGATGAATTTTTCTGTCATTCTATATCATCATTATTATCATGATAATCACAGAATACAGGTGATGTGGCTCAACGTACCTGTACTGTGTGATTATCATAATGATAATGATGATGATTGGTAATTGTAATATGGCACATGAAGCGGGTTAATATACTCACTGATGTATTACTGACCAGTGGCAATTAATTAACCCCTTTGTGCTGCATTAGTGGCACTAGTGGCAGTGTTTATAAACCCCTTTATGCTGTAGCATAAAAGGGGTTAATTAACATTGATAGTGCCATTGTCATTAATGCAGCACAAAGGGGTTAATTGCCACTGGTCACTAATACATGAGTGAGTACATTAACCCCCTCTATGTGCCATATTACAATAACCATTGTAAATTATTTAACCTCCCTCCCCTCCCCCAAAGCGTTAACCTCTTCACAAGGTGTTAACTCATTAACATAAGAATGCCAGTCGTAGCTCATTAACATAACAATGCAGATCATAGCTAATTAACTTAACAATTCCTTAGCTAAGTGATCACTCACTTGCAGTGCACTGAGCTGGCTACAAGTCCATCTTGTCTTCAATCCTGCGTGCCTCTGAATCGTGACATCACACCAGCTGGGACTAGGAAGCTCCTGTCGGGTGGAGATCACTCCGCCTGACAGGGAAGTGAAGTGACACTCACACTCATTTATGGCATTGGCTGTACACTTGTCACCTTTTCATCGCAGTATCTCCATGTAAGTACTTAAGGGGGGCTTGTTTGCCCCACCTTTAATTTAATATATCGTATTATGATCAAACCCTTCAAGTTATATTTTTTATTAGATCAAAAAAGGCAGGGAGATAAGGGGTGGGGGATTTTTGCGGTTTCTAACATATACTTATACACTTGACTTATTGTAGATAAAAAATATAATTTTTATTGACATAATAGTTTTAAAAGAAAAGACAAAAATTGCAAACTTTTGGGTTGGCAGTAAAAGATTATAAACACTTGGTGGTCATCATCTTATACAGGTGGGTAATAAATCGCAGCAAGAGATATTGCACATTAGCCCGACATGTTTCGCTATTTTAGCTTCCTCAGGGGATGTGCAAGAGATTTATTAAATTGAGACCACTAAATAAACAGAAAAGGACAAAGTTATAACAACAGTTTAAGAAACACTGTAAAGTTTATGCATACAGAGTGTCAATGTTAGTTATGAACCCAGTTGCTTATAAGGATTAGACACTTACCCCATGCGATGGTTACACCTTTAAACTGCCTGGCCGGTCGCCTGACTTGGTCCCAGATACATCGAATCCGAGGGGGTCAATTTGGCAAGGTCATAGAGGGCTGATAGGGAGACACTAGGGTACATTAAAGTTGCCATGAAGTTAAATTTTTTGATTGGATATATTGATAGTAAGGTTTGTGTGGAGGAGTGGAGAGGAATTGGGTGGGACTGGGGGAGAAGGAACGAATAGGGAAGAAAAAGGACAGGGGGGGGGGGAGAAAGGGGAGGGGAAAAAGAGGAAAGGAAAGGTTGGAAGGGAAAGTGGGGGAGGGGAATGTGTATCTTTCACTATGATAATAATATGTAATTTAATACTCACACTGAGTTCTATATTGATTCGATTACCTAAGTGTCCGTGAGAAACAATGGCGATTGGAAAGTTTTAATCAGATCTTATGTAGATTTGGCTGCAGAGGCAGACTGGAAAATAATAATGGTAAGGGATTTTTCTTTAAAATTTTTATTTGTTTTAGGGAAAACAGAAGAGTGACAGATTTATTTATATAAAATAGAAGTGCAGACAGTTGTGTAGGATATTAAGTTGTTTATTAACTCCAAGTAGCTTCAACAACTTCCCTGTAAAGAACAGGTGGAAGCATTAAAAAATTCAGCCGACTGACCCAAATAGCTAACTAAGCAATTAACAGAGGAGTGAGTGAGTATAGTAAAAAGCATTACAGGTGACAGGGGGCACAGCTCACCGCACATGAACGCTCTGGCATAAGACAAGAGTTTGTATTGTGACCGGCTTGACGATACCCAGCACCCAGATATAGATGTAGACACCACACATGATAAATAGTAGTGTGAGCTGACAGTCTCCAAATGAGAGTAGATTCATGCAGAATTCCGGAGTGACTTGATTTAGGAAAAGGATTCGTCCATAAATGTACCATCTTACCTTGCAGATTGCTGGTCACAGGATGAGTGTCGCCCTCCGGCTCAGGCTGATCTGACAGCCTGATGTGGCGGTATATATCAGCCCTCCAACGAGCCGGCGTGTGACGTCACCGGCTAGAGGCGGACGCAATGATGCCTGTGCGCATGCGCCCGGGCGGCTTGCCAGCCTCTGAACTAAACTACCCATAGAGCCATACGGCGAGGGGAGGGCTCCCGCACGTCCGATGGTCAGGGACGTGCACAGGGCTCTCCAGCCAATCCCCGAGATGCCAAGGCGTGCAGTGATGTTCCCGAGGGGGGTAAAAAATCCCAAATGGCCAAGCCATTATGGGATTTTTCTGGGGGCTGCCCGGTGGTGCCAGGCGTGGAAATGGGCCTGCTGGAGGATGGAAGGTGCAGGCCCTGGGCGTCCGTATGACCTGCCAGAGCAGACGCCCAGGGGCAAGATGCAT
This sequence comes from Aquarana catesbeiana, assembly GCF_042186555.1. NCBI lineage: Eukaryota > Metazoa > Chordata > Amphibia > Anura > Ranidae > Aquarana > Aquarana catesbeiana. The sequence goes on along the minus strand of NC_133324.1, from coordinate 783,954,780 downwards.
GAGGGCATGGGCCAAGGGCTAGTTGACAAGGCTGGTTTTAGGTGAATGGCTGGAAATAAACATGCATGTGGATAATGGGATTAGACCACATATGACCCCAACAGATAAAGTGTCAAATAAGCAACTGAGTCCATTTACAAAATTATTAACTACTTAATGAGAATCACATACATTTATGAGAGAATGTGTTAATATTGTCATGGCATTAGGCTAAATATTTACATTTGAATATAAATCAAAACGCAAAGTGTAAATGCAATCGCTCAAGAAAAAATACATATACATAAAGCAATCTAGAATAATGTAAAAATAGTCATGTTATAGAGGGAATAATATTTATGTGTCAACCATGGGGGAAGGAGAACAGGGGCGAGTAGAGGAAGAGTAGAGGGGAAGGGGGAGGGAACCGTGAGAAGGGGGACTATTGGCTAGATGGTCTTCTCATTATTAGGGGGTAATTAAGTAAAAGAAGACCTAGAACAAAAACAAGACTGGGGTGCATGAAAACCCTGTCCAGTGGGGGAGATGGGAGGAAAATCCCTTCCAACCTTTCCTTTCCTCTTTTTTCCCTTCCCCTTTCCCCCCCCCTCTTTCCCCCCCTGTCCTTTTTCTTCCCTATTCGTTCCTTCTCCCCCAGTCCCCCCCAATTCCCCTCCACTCTTCCACACAAACCTTACTATCAATATATCCAATCAAAAAATTTAACTTCATGGCAACTTTAATGTCCCCTAGTGTCTCCCTATCAGCCCTCTATGACCTTGCCAAATTGACCCCCTCGGATTCGATGTATCTGGGACCAAGTCAGGCGACCGGCCAGGCAGTTTAAAGGTGTAACCATCGCATGGGGTAAGTGTCTAATCCTTATAGGCAACTGGGTTCATAACTAACATTGACACTCTGTATGCATAAACTTTACAGTGTTTCTTAAACTGTTATAACTTTGTCCTTTTCTGTTTATTTAGTGGTCTCAATTTAATAAATCTCTTGCACATCCCCTGAGGAAGCTAAAATAGCGAAACATGTCGGGCTAATGTGCAATATCTCTTGCTGCGAATTATTACCCACCTGTATAAGATGATGACCACCAAGTGTTTATAATCTTTTACTGCCAACCCAAAAGTTTGCAATTTTTGTCTTTTCTTTTAAAACTATTATGTCAATAAAAATTATATTTTTTATCTACAATAAGTCAAGTGTATAAGTATATGTTAGACACCGCAAAAATCCCCCACCCCTTATCTCCCTGCCTTTTTTGATCTAATGTTCATTGGGATGAGGTGTCTTCAGAATGGGTGTTTTCACCAAGCGGACCAAACCACTATAAACTTTATGTTTAATTGTTTCAATACATGTCCACTCTGGTCCGTTTGCTGAGAACACAACAAATAACTAAACCTTGGTTCACCAACGATAATTTTCACTATAGCTGATTTTAGATTATAGTTGTGTCTTACAAAGTGTTTAATCATGGGAGCTTACCTCCAAGCCTAAACTTGTTTCATCAGCCTAGTGTACCCCCAATCTGTTGCTCTTGGTTTTCTCTGCCCCACTCTGGTTCTTTTCCCCTTCCCACCCCTCTCCCTCCCCTTCTTCGTTTTTCAGTATGGCTACCTTCAGTGGAGAGGCCTGGGAGGGCCTCATGGACAGAATCCAACAGTCTCAACACTCTGTGGAAATCTCTGATCAGGACCTGGATCAAGCTTTTCTCAGACTCCAACGAATTCTTGAACGTAAAGTAAGAACTTTCTGGCATAAAAAATATTTCCAGAAATATATGGAGAACAATATAGCCCCCTGGGGACTTAGAATTCAAATTTTTCCTAATTTGAAAAAAAACGAGGAATCCCTAAGAACCAGTTGGGAAAATAACTTACAAGCATGCTCACAGGGCATGATGTCCATATTATGCACACAATACGATATTGAGTTAAAATCTTTACATAACTCCACTTCTCGCTGGTATAAGGATTACACACTCATATCCACAAGCGCTCGTTTCCAAAAAAAGGAACAAGACCTTAAAACGCACATAGAGAGATATACTCTAAACATTATTAGCACCAAAGAAAACAAATTCTTGAGGGATTTAAGTGCACACACCAATGGCTTTGCATACAAATGGACCCAAAACACTAATACTAGAAACAGACCCTCTAACTATAACTTTAAACCCCACACCAAAAATACAAATGACAATAATACCAATGTATCTTCATCTTCTTCATCCTTTTCATCCAATCAATCTACTATATATCGTGATTTATCAGGGGACAGATTACCCAAGAGATGTAAAGGTAATTCAGATGCAGCCTCTACGGAGTCATTGACACACCATTTGGGCAATTCGTCAGCCCGTCGGTCACAACCGGCACACACTAAACAGGTGCCGACACGATCAACCTCCTTACCCCAATCCACACTTTCCACTACCCGTGGACCACAAGCTTCGGCCTCACTCTCAATGATTCCCATAGCACCATCCACGTCAAACACGGCTTCCCCCCTACACCCTAATTCTACTAAAAAAACTAGCACAAACAAAGCCATCATTTCCCCATCGGGCACTCCAGCACCCACGGATATCAAACTAGCCCCCCTTTTTTTAGGGAAGGACTAGTATCTAGACACATGTTGAATTCTACACCCACCGTCAATGACAGTGAAGAAACTAACTCCCATTTGTCTATAATTAACCTATCCTCCTATATCCTAACAAACATTGAAACACAAGTCTTACAATTAGGCCTTTCCTTCTGCCCGGACTCACAATGTGATCAATTTTCACTTATCAAAGATCTACACTTGTTCGCGCGCAGACTTCTATATAGAACAATTTTTGACAAACCCTTTTAAAAAACAAATCCAGTAGAATGTGACCTAAATATCCTAGACAGTATTGAGAATCACCAGGCTCTTGAGGACTTGATGGAACTTTGGGAGGAGGGACACACCACTGACGACGACGGGGCTTTCAGTCAGCCCTCCGCGTTGTCAATCACTGGTGTGTCCTTCCCCCCCCTCAGTCTTTCAAACCCAAATCGAGACTTTTTCCTCTTTTAAACACCAACCCAAACATTTGGGCATTCATACAACAAACAACCAAAGAAATTGAGAAGCTCAAAATCTCTAGTTCAAAGAACTCTAATCTAACCACAGAACAGATCGATGCAGTTAAGTCCTTACAAGCTAATCCTGACATAATAATTAAGCCCTCTGACAAGGGGGGAAATTTAGTTATTATGAACATTCCTCAATATGTCAATATGTGCCAGAATGTTTTAAAAAAACGCGATTGGTATCGTCCCATTTCGAAAACAGTGATAAAAAACTTCGATACACAATATCGTACAATTATTTTTCAAGCTTATCGTCAAGGAGTTATAGACCAAAACACGCTAAATTTTCTAAATGTGAAAGATCCAAGGATCCCCACATTTTATGCACTACCAAAGGTGCACAAATCAATAACTGAACCCCCGGGACGTCCAATAATTTCTGGATGCTCAAGCCTTACTGAAAATGCCAGTTCCCTGGTAGACAGCTTCTTACAACCCCATGTAACAGCACTTTCATCATACATTAAGGACACCATTGACCTTTTAAGAACAATTGAGGACCTGTCACTTCCCCCAGACACCTGGCTAGTAGCACTAGATGTTGAAAGTTTGTACAATGCAATTCCACACAATGCAGGCCTCAAAGTAATAGAACAACACTTAAATGAGAGAGGCCAAACCTTTGCCAAATACAATGCATTTATTTTGGATTTACTGGACTACATCTTGAAACATAATGTGTTTGTCTTCAATTCCTCCCACTTCCTCCAGGTACAGGGGGTCGCAATGGGGACTAAATGTGCCCCCTCCTATGCGAACCTGTACCTGGGGGGGTGGGAAAAGGATGTCCTCAATAGAGACGATCTCAACCATCTCCATGACAAAATTCTAGCTTGGTATCGTTTCATAGATGATGTCCTTATCTTCTGGACCGGAACCCACACTGAACTAAATGAATTTCTGAGAATTATTTCCATCAACAATTTCAATCCTAAATTTACGATGAATTGTAGTCAAAACAGTATTGAGTTTCTTGATTTGACTATTTCTATCAATGCAAATGGAAAACTAGACTCATCTCTATATAGAAAGCTGTCAGCATTGAACACTATCCTTCATGCCCAAAGCTCGCACCCCACCTCCTTAATCAAAAGCATCCCATACAGTCAGTATTTAAGGCTTAAGCGCAACTGTAGTCGGGATTCCGAGTTTAAAACTGCAGCCAGGGACTTATACAACAGATTAAAGATTAGAGGTTATAGCCATACCTGTCTCAAAAAAGCCTTCAACAGAGCCAATGAACAAAAAAGAAATTCATTAATATTTACGAACAAACAAATGAAAAAGCCAGATAAGGTACGGGTCATCACTCAATACTCGTGCCAACATGAACAATTTAGATGTATTCTAAAGAAGTTTTGGCCTCTTCTAGTGGCAGATCTTATCGTGAGCAAATATATAAACAACGTTCCTGAAATTACTTTCAAGCAAGCCCCCTCTTTGAGGAATCAATTGGTTCGTAGCCATTTTAAAACCACACAACCCTCTATGGAATTCACAAACTGCGGTACGTTTCCTTGTGGTACATGCGATATGTGCGACTATGTTGCTGCGAAAACTAAATTTAAATTACCTAATGGAAGGTGGCACTCTATTCGCTTTATAGTCACCTGTCAAACATCGGGCATTGTATATTTTGCTCAATGCCGATGTGGTGGCTTTTACATAGGTAAGACTAAAGACAATTTTTTCAACGCATACAAGATCATATCAAACCCATAAAGAAAAAGAAAATGGACACGGCCATTAGTCGACACGTTGGCATGTATCATGACTTTAACCCGCAATTTATTGAATTTTTCGCGCTTGAACACATTCCCCCAGATGCTCGAGGGGGCAGTGTTGACCGTATGCTGCTACAACTAGAGGCTCGGTGGATTTACAATCTAAAGGCCACCTGCTTCCCTGGCTTTAATGAAAACTTGAGCTTCAAATCTTTAGTTTAAATCTCTTTGTCGATGCTGATTTTCCTCCCATCTCCCCCACTGGACAGGGTTTTCATGCACCCCAGTCTTGTTTTTGTTCTAGGTCTTGTTTTACTTAATTACCCCCTAATAATGAGAAGACCATCTAGCCAATAATCCCCCTTCTCACGGTTCCCTCCCCCTTCCCCCCCCCTTCCTCTACTCGCCCCTGTTCTCCTTCCCCCATGGTTGACACATAAATATTATTCCCTCTATAACATGACTATTTTTACATTATTCTAGATTGCTTTATGTATATGTATTTTTTCTTGAGAGATTGCATTTACACTTTGCGTTTTGATTTATATTCAAATGTAAATATTTAGCCATAATGCCATGACAATATTAACACATTCTCTCATAAATGTATGTGATTCTCATTAAGTAGTTAATAATTTTGTAAATGGACTCAGTTGCTTATTTGACACTTTATCTGTTGGGGTCATATGTGGTCTAATCCCATTATCCGCATGCATGTTTATTTCCAGCCATTCACCTAAAACCAGCCTTGTCAACTAGCCCTTGGCCCATGGCCCTCATGTATCTTGCCCCTGGGCGTCTGCTCTGGCAGGTCATACGGACGCCCAGGGCCTGCACCTTCCATCCTCCAGCAGGCCCATTTCCACGCCTGGCACCACCGGGCAGCCCCCAGAAAAATCCCATAACGGCTTGGCCATTTTGGATTTTTTACCCCCCTCGGGAACATCACTGCATGCCTTGGCATCTCGGGGATTGGCTGGAGAGCCCTGTGCACGTCCCTGAACATCGGACGTGCGGGAGCCCTCCCCTCGCCATATGGCTCTATGGGTAGTGTAGTTCAGAGGCTGGCAAGCCACCCAGGCGCATGCGCACAGGCGTCATTGCTTCCGCCTCTAGCCGGTGACGTCACACGCCGGCTCGTTGGAGGGCTGATATATACCGGCACATCAGGCTGTCAGATCAGCCTGAGCCGGAGGGCGACACTCATCCTGTGACCAGCAAGCTGCAAGGTAAGATGGTACATTTATGGACGAATCCTTTTCCTAACTCAAGTCACTCCGGAATTCTGCACAAATCTACTCTCATTTGGAGACTGTCAGCTCACACTACTATTTATCATGTGTGGTGTCTACATCTATATCTGGGTGCTGGGTATCGTCAAGCCGGTCACAATACAAACACTTGTCTTATGCCAGAGCGTTCATGTGTGTGAGCTGTGCCCCCCGTCACCTGTAATGCTTTTTACTATACTCACTCACTCCTCTGTTTAATTGCTTAGTTAGCTATTCGGGTCAGTCGGCTGAATTTTATAATGCTTCCACCTGTTCTTTACAGGGAAGTTGTTGAAGCTACTTGGAGTTAATAAACACCTTAATATCCTACACAACTGTCCGCACTTCTATTTTATTTAAATAAATCTGTCACTCTCCTGTTTTCCCTAAAACAAATAAAAATTTTAAAGCAACTCTGTATGCATAAACTTTACAGTGTTTCTTAAACTGTTGTTATAACTTTGTCCTTTTCTGTTTATTTAGTGGTCTCAATTTAATAAATCTCTTGCACATCCCCTGAGGAAGCTAAAATAGCGAAACATGTCGGGCTAATGTGCAATATCTCTTGCTGCGATTTATTACCCACCTGTATAGGATGATGACCACCAAGTGTTTATAATCTTTTACTGCCAACCCAAAAGTTTGCAATTTTTGTCTTTTCTTTTAAAACTATTATGTCAATAAAAATTATATTTTTTATCTACAATAAGTCAAGTGTATAAGTATATGTTAGACACCGCAAAAATCCCCCACCCCTTATCTCCCTGCCTTTTTTGATCTAATGTTCATTGGGATGAGGTGTCTTTAGAATGGGTGTTTTCACCAAGTGGACCCAACCACTATAAACTTTATATTTTTTATATTTTGTAGATATCCCACAAGCACCTGCCCCTGATGAGTGTTCCCAATACAGGAAACGCGTCGGTCAACAGGGATAGAGATACATGTGTTAATCTTTTACTTTTCAATATCAACTTTATCCATCATGGTCTCTATGGTTTTATATATTTTATTATTGCTGCAATGCTGTTCAGAACTTTCATGTACATATATTAATTCATTGTATGCCATAACCTCTTCATTCAGACCACTATGTGGCGCTTGGTTGGTATGCACTGTTGTACCCTTGATGCCTGTATTGTATGCGCGCATATTTATGTGCGGGTCAATAGTTTGAGAATCACATTCATTATGATGTCCTTCTTGTATGTGGTCACTGTTTTTTAGATGTATTATGGACTCATGATTAATAAAGTTGTACCTTCATTCAATCTACGTTCACAATGTTGACTGCCTCACTCAAAGTCCCAACTCCCCCTTTTCTCAAAGTCTTTATATTAGGCATGGAGGCACACTGCATATGAGCCTCATTTTAAAGTCCCAAATTCCCCCTTACTCTTTTGTCTGGCAATAGGGATGGAGGTAGCCATACAGGGTCAGTAATGTTCCCTTGCTACCCAGTGTTAGGTTCAGAGTCCTGGACTGACCATGCATCATGTCTGAGCCTGATTTAAACCCCTGAACACAACTACGTTGTGTTCGGGCTTCTGTTCAGCAGTTTTGCCGCATGACATGGGTCTGTGTTTGTTATGTGACTGGCTGTCATCTATGGCTGTTACTTATTCATTCTTGGGAGCTGCGATGCGCTCTGCATGCCCTCCCCCCACTGCTCCTCCCTCTGCCCTCTCTGGGCGGGCGGTCGGGTGTGGGGGGTGTTTTCCTTGGTGCACACAGTGCATCGGCGCCACGCCTCCCACTCCACACGTGACGTCACTTGTGGCGTCACCTGCGTGTAGCGTGTGTCGGTGGGGAAATGTGGGCATTCCCCCAGGTGGTGTATGCCGCCTACGTCGGGACGCCTTCCTCCTTCTCTGCCAGATCCAGCGTGACGCTGGTGGCGGACGGCGTGCGCATGACGTGGGCGGTTATTTACGGCCCTCCCGGACACAGTCCAGACGCCACACTTTTGTAGGTTGGATTTCTTCTCTACACCTCCTCCAGGACCCAAGGACGCCACTCGCAGGTTAATATATACTCTCACTCTGAGTACCCTCTATCCGCCTCGATTAATCATTCTTGGTGGATAATTTGTATGATACGACACTCATTATATATATTTCCTTGTAGACTCCTCGTGGCTGCCCTCATTTGTGTATTTTTGGTCCCATTAAGAACTTCAGCATTCTGTGTCTGGTGTCTGTGTGTGGGGGGGTTCTGTGTGTGCGCCCTGCTGGCGTGCAGCCCCAGGCCACCTCAGCTTCCATGATGGGCAAAGTTTTATGGCCTTGGCTGTACACTTGTTACATTTTCATCGCAGTATCTCCATGTAAGTACTTAAGGGGGGCTTGTTTGCCCCGCCTTTAATTTAATATATCGTATTGTGATCAGACCCTTCAAGTTATAGTTTTTATATTTTGTAGATATCCCACAAGCACCTGCCCCTGATGAGTGTTCCCAATACACAAAACGCGTTGGGCAACAGGGATAGAGATACATGTGTTAATCTTTTACTTTTCAATATCAACTTTATCCATCACGGTCTCTATGGTTTTATATATTTTATTATTGCTGCAATGCTCTTCAGAACTTTCATGTACATATATTAATTCATTGTATGCCATAACCTCTTCATTCAGACCACTATGTGGCGCTTGGTTGGTATGCACTGTTGTACTCTTGATGCCTGTATTGTATGCATGCATATTTATGTGCGGGTCAATAGTTTGAGAATCACATTCATTATAATGTCCTTCTTGTATGTGGTCACTGTTTTTTAGATGAATTATGGACTCATGATTAATAAAGTTGTACCTTCATTCAATCTACCTTCACAATGTTGACTGCCTCACTCAAAGTCCCAACTCCCCCTTTTTTCAAAGTCTTTCTATTAGGAATGGAGGCACACTGCATATGAGCCTCATTTTAAAGTCCCAAATTCCCCCTTTCTCTTTTGTCAGGGAATATATTTTAGGCCACCTGGGACTTTGGGAGAGCCAGCAGAAATAAAGTCCCTGCAGCTGCATTTAGATGCCTCGTAACGCAAATCTCGGGAGTCAGTACTATTTTCTGGGGGGGAGCGGCAATTACCCTGTTGCCCCCCCCGGATCCACCCCTAGGCGAGAGGAGAAGAGCAGCGGGCGATCACTTGAGCGCCGAATGGCACTCTGAAATAAGGTATCAAGCAGCATATTTTTTTACATAGGACATACATTGGGGCGCATAACTTAATGAAGCATAGGAGATTCTGGGAAGATAACAAAGTTATTTTAGCAGCAGGAGGTGAGGAGCGGGGAGCAGATCGCAGGGAGGGGGAGAGGGAGAGGGGGGAGAGAGGAGAGATGGTGGAGGAACGTAAACTGACCACGGTAATCATTAGCAGCCATTATAAATGTGGTCAGTTTACAGAGGGTAGGGCAGCACCAGGCAGGATCAGCCAGGTATTTTATATGATAGAAAGGGACAAATTACATAGCACAAGCACTGTGCTGTTTTTCATATTTTAAAGGAACAGGATACATATATATATATATATATATATACTGTATATATATATATATAAAAATTTTTTAGGGTTACAACCACTTTGAGCTTGATAAAAGTTTATTCTCTAACCCTCTGTAATTTCTTGTGGACCCTGGGGAGCTCCTTGAGACCAGGCTACACTTTTTATATGATCTTAAAATGATATTGAACCTACAACCAAAAAAGTATAACTTTGTATGTGATACGCATGCAATGTTTAGATGTGGTGGCTGCATTCGTTTTTTTAGGCTTTTTCCCCCTGCTTTCACTTGAATTTTTGGCCAAAAACACACCTCCTGTATTAGGATGCCTACATTCTAGATGAAGGAGCAACAGAGACACCGTTGGACAGCAGCATTGTTTGTCGGGGGGGGGGCAGTAGTGTTACATGTACTAGCAGATTTAGATACACTTATAAATTGAAGACCATCTCCAGCTAACACTTTTAAGCAGTTATAGCAACAGTTTTTTTTTCCATTTGAGATAAAGGATTTACTTACATAATTAAAGCTGATCATTGTAAGCACCCAGTCAGTGTTAATTGCTCTTCCTCAACCCTCTAACTGTTACATCTGCAATAAACGTACTGGCAAGGTCACCAGGTGAAAACTAAGGAAAAAAAGCCTAAAAAAGAATGCCATCATATCTAAGAATTGGTAAGCTACAATATAATAATATTTGCTTTTGAGTTTAATACTACTTTAAAGCTGAACTGTGGGTCAACAATAATTGTAATGTCCCCACATTACAAGTGTTAAAAGCTCATTTATGTCTAGGGTTACGGTACTGTAAAAGTACTTTTTCTTGCCTGATCTCTCACTTACACAGGTTTCATCACACTGCTCAACCAGGGTCACAGTTCCCCTACCTTACGGCGATCACAGGTCCTCTGTCTTTATTAGGTATAATGCAATCTCATAGCCCTGAACTAGATGTGAGGATGCTGTGGGACAGTTCACAAGCTGAAACGTAGGGGAGAAGAGGAGAGCAGTAGTTGTCAGTAGAGGGGGATCAGGTTAGCAATAGTGTTTTTTCCAGACATGCATGAGCAATCAACCCTTGCAGTATGGGGGCAGCCCCACTGTAATGGACGATTTTTATTTTCCAGGACTCATGTTTAACCACTTGAAGACCAACATATTAAACCCCCTTCCTGTCCAGGTGATTTTTCAGTTTTCAGCACTGTGATATTTTTACTAACAATTACTTGGTCATGCAACATTGTCCCCAAATAAATTTTATATTATTCTTTTAAGACAGAGCTTTCTTTTGGTGGTGCTTAATCATAAATGCATTTGTCATTTCTTACTATATAACAGAAAATAGGCAGAACATTTTGAAAAAAAAACTGTTTCCCTTTGTTTAGTTGCAATGTTTTATATCAAAAACTATATTTCTTCATACATTTAGGTCAACATGTATTCTGCTACATTTCTGTTGTAAAATATAACCCAAATCTGTGTATATTATTTAGACTGTGTGAAAATTACAGAGTCTACAAACTATGGTATATTTATTTGAAATTTATCAACCCCGGTGTACAGACTGCCTACATGATTTCTGAGGCCCTAAAATGTCAGGACATTTTAGGAAAGTAAACACTCCAAAGTATTTAGTAAGAAGCATGACAAGTTTTTTTAAGTTGTAGTTTTTTTTCTACAACTGTTTGGAAAATTACAAAAGTAAATATAATTTTATTTTATTTCACAAAGTTGTAATTTTAACAAGTTATTTCTTCCACACACCATGGGCATACTTAAAGTTACACCCTAAAACACATTCCTCTACTCCTACTGAGTATGGGAATACCACATGTGTGAGACTTGTTCACTGCCTATATGCATAGAGAGGACCCAAATTCAAGAAGCACCTTCATACTTTTTACCACCTCAATACTGGGCACTTTCACCCCCTTCCTACCGAGGTCAATTTTCAGCTTTCAGCGCTGTCACACTTTGAATGAGAATTACTCAGTCATGCAACACTGCACCCAAATGGCATTTTTATAATTTTTTGACACAAATAAAGCTTTCTTTTGGTGGTATTTAATCACCACTGGGGTTTTTATTTTTGCGCTACAAATGAAAAAGACCAAACATTTTCAAAAAAATTTGTTTTTCTAATGCCACGTACACACGAGCGGACTTTTCGACCGGACTGGTCTGACGGACTTTCCGACGGACTTTCCAAAGGACTTTCTGACGGACTTTCAAATGAACGGACTTGCCTACACGCGATCAACCAAAGTCGGACAGATTCGTAAATGATGACGTACGACCAGACTAAAATAAGGAAGTTGATAGTCAGTAGCCAATAGCTGCCCTAGCGTCGGTTTTTGTCCGTCGGACTAGCATACAGATAAGCGGATTTTTCGACCGTACTCGAGTCCGTCGGAAAGATTTTAAACATGTTTTATTTATAGGTCCGTTGGACTTTTGAGAAAAAAAAGTCCGCTGGAGCCCACACACGATCGAATTGTCCAACGGAGTCAGGTCCGCCGGACCAAGTCTGCCGGAAAGTCCGATCATGTGTACGCGGCATTAGTTTCTGTTATAACATTTTGCAAATAAGTAAGTTCTCTTCATAAGTTATGACTAAAATTTATACTGTTACATTTCTTTGCTAAAAATAACCCAAATCAGTGTATATTATTTGGTCTGTGTGAAAGTTATAGAGTCTACAAGCTATGGTGCCAATCATTGAAAATTGATCACACCTGATGTACTGACAGCCTTGAGGCCCTAACATGCCAGGACAGTAGAAATACCCCCCAAGTTACCACTTTTTTTGGAAAGTAGACAGTCCAAGGTATTTAGTAAGAGGAATGACAAGTTTTTGAAGTTGTAATTTTTTCCCACAATTCTTTGGAAAATTAAGATTTTTTTTTCTTCACAAAATTCTGATATTAAAAATTTATTTCTCACACATGCATTGGCATACTTGCAACGACACCCCAAAACACATTCTGCTACTCGTTCTGAGTATGGCAATGTCACATGTGTGAGACTTTTTCACTGCCTGGCCACATAGAGAAGCGCAACATCCAAGTTGTGCCTTCAGGCATTATCCACTTTAAGACTAGGCCTTTGCTGACACTTTTTGATTACAAGTAAAAATCTGTATTTTTTGCTAGAAAATGACTTAGAACCCCCAACATTATATATTTTTGTAGCAGAGGCCCTAGAGAATATGATGGTGGGTTTTGCAAATTTTTATGTCACACGTTACTTGCGAAGCAGTTTTTCTAACTCTATTTTATACACTAACGCATAAATACATTTTAATGAATTTCAATGCACACAGAGACAATATAATACCCACATTTTTGTTACATATAAAATATGGTGCTGTGCCAGGTAAAAAGATACCAAACATATCAGGCTTTAAAATTGCGCATGCTTCTGAAATGGTGTAAAACTTTGGTATTTGAAAATCTCCACAGGCAACACTTTATACGTCTTTATTGGTTACCAGTTGAGAGTTACACGGGAGGTCTGGTGTTAGAATTATTGCTCTCGCTCTGGCGTTAGCAGCGAAACCTTACATGAGTGGTGCTAGCACTGTTTACGTATGCATATGGGACCAAAGTGTGCATTCACCTTTGCACACCAGCACGAAGGGTCGGGGGTACTTTAAATGTTTTATTTAATTATTGGTGGGACACTGGTACACTGACAGATGTTGATCAGCCACCAGTGGACACTGACAGATGTTGATGTCACAGTGGTACACTATTGCAGATGTTTTGTGCACTGGTACAGATGTGATGGGACACTGACAGATGTTTTGTGCACTGGTACAGATGTGATGGGGACAGACAGATGTTTTGTGCATTGGTACAGATGTTTTATGGGGGTACTGTGACAGATGTGTATAGGGACAGGGACAGTAGTTGTCAGGGAATTTAGTAGACCAGACTGTGTGGACTGCACAGAGGAAACCAGAAACACGTGTAAGTGAAAAATAAGGGTGTTTATTATTAAATGGGTGACAAATAAGTGAAATATATACAGTGCAAACCAACCACAGACTCACAAATAAATGGTATACACAAATGTATGGGAAATACCGTAATTGTAACAAAAGCCGGGGCGAGGTCATACACAAGGAGGTCAGTCGGATGGGAAAGGACGGGGAACCAAGAGGACAGGGAGAGGATGGATGGATAGACTGCAGGGCAGGGATCCAGGGAAACCAGGAAACCGGAAGGACAAGAACAGGATGGGCTCAGGATAGGGATCGGATCAGGTCAGGACAGATGCAGGCTCAAGGACAAGATACAGGCAGCAAGATCAGGGCACAGGGAGAGAGCGAGATACCAAGGCAAGCATGTGAGGGCTTGCCGGGTATTTATAAGGCTGCAGTAATTGACCTCATGTTACATCTGAGCGCAGAGGGTGCTGTCTGCTCCACACTGCCGGAGTACACCGGTACTACGGCCCAAGGATGCAACAGTGCCACCAGCAGGTGAGTCCTATTACTACAGATCCTAGGTGTTGGAAGACACCCGCTGGTGGACACTGGTACTGCGATCCAAGAGACCGATAGCGCCACCAACGGGTAAACCTTTTCATGACAGTACCCCCCTTCAAAGAAGCAGCCTCCGGACACTCCAACAAGATGAAATTGTCCAAAGTTCATGGCCTCAAACCGAACAACAGATGAGGGCACATCAGGCTGGGCATCGGGTACATCAAACTGGACAGCGGGCACATCCGAGAAGACAGCGGGCACATCCGAGAAGACAGTGGGCACATCCGAGTAGACAGCGGGCACATCTGAGAAGACAGCGGGCACATCCGAGAAGACAGCGGGCTCCGGGTCGTCTAGCTGGACAGCAAGCTCCTGGTCGCCAGGCCAAACAGCGAGCACCATAAGGGCAGGTTGTGTCACAGGCACCGGCTTAACAAACTGGGTAACGGGCCCTGGCCCAGTGGGCTGGGTGACGGGCCCTGGTTCAGCGAGCTGGACACCGGGCACTGGTCCGGCAAGCCGAATAATGGGCACTGGCTTAACGGACTCTGGTTCAGCAGACTGGGTCAAGGGCACCGGTTCAGCAGACTGGGTCAAGGGCACCAGTTCAGCAGACTGGGTCAAGGGCAACGGTTCAGCAGACTGGGTAACGGACACTGAAACTCCAGTCTGACACATGGGCACCGAAACTCCAGGCTGACACACGGGCACCGAAACTCCAGGCTGACACATGGGCACCGAAACTTCAGGCTGAGACACCAATATCAAGACATCTGGCTGGAAGGCAGGCAATGAGACACCAGGCTGGAAGGCAGGTACCAAGACATCAGATTGAGAAGCGGCCACATCAGATGGGGAAGTGGAGACATCAAGCTGGAAGGCAGGCACCGAGACTTCAGGCTGGAAGGTGGGCACATCAGACTGGAAGGCATGCACCAAAACTTTGGGCTGGAAGACAGGCATCAGGACATCAGACAGGGAAGCGGGCACATCAGACTGGGAAGCGGACACATCAGACTGGAAGGCATGCACCAAGACTTCGGGCTGGAAGGCAGGCATCAGGACATCAGACTGGAAAGCAGGCACATCAGACTGGGAAGCGGGCACATCAAACTGGAAAGTGGAAACATCAAGCTGGAAGGCAGGCACCGAGACATCCGGCTGGAGGGCAGGCACATCAGACTGGAAAGCGGGCACTGACTGGAAAGTGGGCACATCAGATTGAAAGGCAGGCATCGAGACATCAGGCCAGAAAGCGGGCACATCAGACTGAAAGGTAGATACATCAGGCTGGAAGGCAGGCACCGAGAATTTGGGCTGGAAGACAGGCATCAAGACATCAGACTGGGAAGCGGGCACATCAGACTGGAAGGTAGACACATCAGGCTGGAAGGCAGGCACATCAGGCTGGAGGGCAGGCACCGAGACTTTGGGCTGGAAGGCAGGCATTGAGACATCAGGCTGGAACAGGTTGGTTGGTGTGGAGGCAGGTTGGGTTACTGGCAGGATGGTGTGGGTCGGGAAGAACTTTTGTTTCTTTTTTGGTTTAGCCACTGCAGCTTTGTACGTAGGTGCAGGGTCGTAAGAGAAGTATGTAGCTGGGCAAAAGGAAGACCAAGGAACAGTGGCTAGAAGAGGGTTCTGTGGGGTTGTTACAGGTGGAGGAGAAGAGACAGGTGGATTAAAGGCAGGATAGGTGCAGCACTTGGAGACTGGGTAGTAGTATTTGGTAGGGAGCTGAGAAAACTGGGCTGTAGCTGAGGTTGCCATGGGTGATGGGGAGATAGATTTTTGGGAAGGCAGGTGTTTGATGGCAGGGCTGGAATGTTGAGGCTTAGCTAAGTGCAGGAGATCTGACCATGTCTGTAGTACAGGTTGAACAAATGCTGATTCACACCCGGCCTGACTAACCAGGGATTGCACTGAATGGATGCAATCAGACAACACCTGCTGTGAACAAGCGGAATAATGTTCCATAAAAAAGGCTGGATCATCTTCTAATAACCATACCAGGGATTTGACTTGGCCATAATTGAAGGGGGGAGAAAAATCATCGCTCCCTTCGGGAATGCATGACAGGGCTGAACATCTTCAAATAACATATACCCCTGATCCACTAAGGAATGAGCTGATCGGATAGTTTCCATCAGCTGGTTACTAGTCCACCCTTTCAAAATCTGGCGACAATAATCACCATCATCTTCTACCAGAAGGGAATAATAACTGATTTCATTAAAATCCATATTAGCAGAACTAATAACCCGGATAGTTCCACAATGCAGCCACGTCTGGTCAGGGATGGCCTTGGTATACTGTCAGGGAATTTAGTAGACCAGACTATGTGGACTGCACAAAGGAAACCAGAAACACATGTAAGTGAAAAATAAGGGTGTTTATTATTAAATGGGTGACAAACAAGTGAAATATATACAGTGCAAACCAACCACAGACCCACAAACAAATGGTATATACAAATGGATGGGAAATACTGTAATCGTTACAAAAGCCGGGCCGAGGTCATACACAAGGTGGTCAGTCAGATGGGAAAGGATGGGGAACCAACAGGACATGGAGAGGATGGATGGATAGGCTGCAGGGCAGCGATCCAGGGAAACCAGGAAACCGGAGGGACAAGAACAGGATGGGCTCAGGATAGGGATCGGATCAGGTCAGGACAGATGCAGGCTCAAGGACAAGATACAGGCAGCAAGATCAGGGCACAGGGAGAGAGATACCAAGGCAAGCATGTGAGGGCTTGCCGGGTATTTATAAGGCTGCAGTATTTGACCTCATGTTACACCTGAGCGCAGAGGGTGCTGTCTGCTCCACACTGCTGGAGTACACCCGCTGGTGGACACCGGTACTACGGCCCAAGGATGCAACAGTGCCACCAGCAGGTGAGTCCTCTTACTACAGGTCCTAGGTGTTGGAAGACACCTGCTGGTGGACACTGGTACTGCACTCCAAGAGACCGATAGTGCCACCAACGGGTAAATCTTCTCATGACAGTAGTGCTTGGTGTACTGTGTGTGGGAGGATCTGTGACTGCTCTGTGTGTATAATCATCCTTACACAGAGAGCTGTCACGGACCTTGCAAATTCCTCCACTCTCCCCCCGCTCTCACTGAGCTCGGCAAGAGGAACTGTCACAGAGACACGTGTCTCTGTTTACACGGTGAAGGCTGTGATTGGACACAGCCGTCATGTGATCGGGAGGACCAATTACAGCGCCCATATACAGATCCCGCCTTTGCTGTGTCCTGCGGGCACTTGTTCTGAGGACGTCCACTCAGAATGAGGAAAGGCCCATCTGGCCCCTCCATTGTGTTTCGAGGCATTGTGAGTCTTTTGAAAAAACACATTTTTGCCAAAAGTTTTTAGAAAACAAAGAAAGAAAGTGAAAATGTATTTTTAGCACATAGCTGTCAATGAATAAGATATTTCTCACACACAGAATGGGTATACTAAAATGACATCCCAAAACACTCTCTGCTATTCCAAGTATGAGATACCACATATATAAGATTTTTTTTTGCAGCTTAGTGGCATAGAGGGCCCAAAACACAAGGAGCGCCTCTAAGCTTTTAAGGGCCATAAATATAGCATCTAATTTCCTGAATGCCTATCACATGTTTGGAGGCTCTGGAGTGAAAGGACAGTAGATGAGCCCACAAAATGACCACGTTTTGGAGAGAAAAAATTTTCTTTAGAAGACGTGAGTCTTTTTTTTTAATAGACTTTATTGAAAGGATTAATCAATACAAGGCATAGTGAATGTGAAATGAAAACGCAAGAAACAGGATTTGTCTAGCAGAGTGAAGAGGTGCACTGGTGAAGTACAGGGTGGATTACAGTGTAAGAGTAGTGAAAGAAAGAATATCGGGGACATTCATTGTTGAACATTTTGTGAGGGCGGGGAATGGTACACCAGTTTCGTTGAGATGAGACACCTGTACGTGAAGTATAGATCAGGGTAAAGTGGTACCCTCTAATGTAAATGAGAGAAGTGAGAACTTAAGAGGCATCCTCCTTGTCGTAGAGCTTTTGGAGGTCCTTGTGATATGAGAATGAGCTGTCAAATGCCTCTATTTCCTCCTGAGACAAAGTGGAGCACATGAAGATCTGCCATCTTAGGTAGAATTGTTTCCTGGAAGTATTGTGGTTTATGTCCGTGGTGTTTTTTTCCTTGTATAGTAGCATCAATAGTTCCTGTTTCATCTGTGAAACGTTTGGTCGATAGGAAGAGGTCCAGTTTTTTAAAATGGCTCTCCTGGCCACTAAGAGGCAGATTAAACTCCAGTCCTTGTGTCGGGTATCAATGTTTGGGGACCACATCAGGAGTTGTTTGTCCCAGTAACCAAAAATTAGAAGGAGGGGATCTTTTGGAAGTTGAAGCAAGGTGAACCCATGGATGTAGGATATGACTTGGTCCCAGAAAGTAGATATATGTTTGCAAGCCCAAAAACGATGAGTTAGGGAAGGTTTTAACTGGTGGCAGAGAGGGCAGGAGGCAGCCTGAGGATTGTTTTTTTCCTATAGGAAGGGTATGTGGGCATGATGAAGTATTTTCAGGTGAGATTCTCTCCCAGACTCTTGGGGGGGGTCAGCTGAACCGTGCAGTAGTTTGTCAAGTAATTCTGCGTCCGGAAAGTCTTTGCCCCAATTTGCCTCTGATGTTGAGGCGAGAGGTGGAGTAGTGTCAAGGATCAAGGGTTTATAAATCTCTGAGATAGTATATGATCCTTCTGTAAGTAGACAATCTAGCAAAGTTATTTGAAATCTCTTACTGCCAACCCCACACGAGCTGATACAAGCTGATAACATTGCCAGTAGTAAAAAACATAAGTCTTAGGTAGGGAGAATCTTTCTGCTATGACCGTGAAGGCATGAGGTGTTCCGGATTCCAAGTCACACAGAGACGAGAATTCAGTAAGACCTTTGTGTTGCCATAGAGAGAAGATTTTGTTGTCCATCCCCAAGGGGAACATTGGGTTACCTATGATTGGTAAATGCCTAGAGATGTGTGGGGGGGGGGGGGGTGTAGGCTCTTTCGTGTCTCCCTCCATCTTGAGTAATTATTTTAAGTAGAGCGGGATAATTTAGATAATTTTATGGGTAGCGCGATTTTTAATTTTTTCCAAATTTCTTTTTTTGTATTGTTGTTATACATGTGAATTGCAGCTCCCGAGCAATTGAATGGTTGGAAGTCAGTTTCGCAGCCATTTTTTAGTTTTAGTTTTATCTTAGCGCAGTTTTTTTATTTCTTTTCTTGGATAATTTAGAGTGTATAAGGATTTGACCTATCTTGATGCCTAGGTTATGTGTGATCTGGCTATGGTGTAGGGTGAGTGGTGGGTCCAATGAGGGTTTGATGAGGCGCCTAGGGAGAGAATTTCACTCTTGTTATAATTGATGCAAAGGCCCGAGCAGAGTTTAAACTCATCAAAGATTTCCCTAATGGTAGTCATGTCAGAAGCGGGGTTTGCTGAAAATATGAGCACGTCATCCGCGAATAACGCAGTACGCAGTTCACAGTCGCCTATATGTATTCCATGTAAAGGGGCCTGTCCATTTAAGTGTCTGGAGAGGCTGAGTCTTTTTATAATTTAATTTTTCCACACACATTTTTGGAAAATGAGTAAAGAAAGAGAAAACACTTAAACTAATGGTTGTTATAATCTTAATAATCATTTTCTGCATTTCTTTGGCTAGTTTTGTTTTAAAAAATGGACTTCTGTCAAATCAGTATTTGAGTAGCCCATAAAAAGTGGCAATAATAAGAGAGTATTTGGTTGTGAATAGCATTCAGAGGGAGAAACGTTGGGGTATTTTGAACATTTCTTCAGTCAGTCTATGGGTCTGTGGACATCGTCTTTTACCCATCAGCCACACTACTTAGCACTTTCCTATTTGGGAATGTGGGTTGCGGGGAAGACATTGTTCAGTAGAGGAAAATTGTATGGCATTTCCACCATAAAATGTAACCGCTTGCCGACCAGTCACGTCATTATACTGCGACAGGATCCTGCGAAACATCATAGCTGTATGTCGATCCCTGTACGCCGATCCCTTTAAGTGGGATAGCAGGCGCATGCACCTGCTGCACTGCGAGGGTGCCGATGCACAGGGCTGGAAGTCGTGATGACCACTGGCCACACGCGATCGCAGGCACAAGAGCCAGAACAGGGACATGTATGTGTAAACACACAAATCCCTGTTCTTTGAGGAGAGACAGTTCCTACTAGCTAGGAACAACGATCTGTCATTTCCTCCAGTCACTCCCATCCCGCTACAGTTAGAACACACACTAGGGAACACAGTTAACACCTTGATCACACCCTAGTGTTAACCCCTGCCAGTGAGATTTACACAATAATCAGTGCATTTTTATAGCACTGATCGCTGTATAATTGTCAATGGTCTCAAAAGTGTGTCAAAAGTGTCCGACCTGTCTGCCATAATGTTGCAGCCCCGTTAAAAATCGCTGATCACCGCCATTACTAGTAAAAGAAAATAATAATAAAAATGCCATAAATCCTTCCCCTATTTTGCAAAAACCAATCAATATATGCTTATTGTGATTTTTATTATCAAAAATATGTAGAAGAATATATATCGGCTTAAACTGAGGGAAAATGTGCTTTTTATTTAAAAAAAAAGGTGATATTTATTATAGCAAAAAGTACAAAATATTCTGTTTTTTTTTTCAAAACTGTTGTTTTTTTTTTGTCTTTAGTGCAAAAAATAAAAACTGCAGAGATGATCAAATACCACCAAAAGAAAGCTCTATTTGTTAGGAAAAAAGGACATCAATTTTATTTGGGTAGAGTGTCGCACGACCGCGCAATTGTCAGTTAAATTGACGCAGTGCCGTATAGCAAAAAATGGCCTGGTCATTGAGCAGCCAAATCTTCCGGGGCTGAAGTGGTTAAGATGAAACCTACAGTGCATTATTACATCCTTTTCAGCAATTACTGTATCTGAAACATCCCAGAAAATCTGGAGAAGTTTCTGCATTGTTCCATACCATCTAGACAGTAGTTTCTAGGCAGATTCACTAAAGCGAATGCTGTTAAATCCGGTAGGGGTCAGGGTGCATGTTTTTTACATTGTAAGTTCTTACATTTTAAGTGAAGTTCTGCTTCACATTTTATGGATTTTTGTTGGGATTTGGTCTGGTAAAAACACAATAAAGGCATCAAGGCATCAAGGCAGACATGTTTTACACAGTATCATCTGCTTAATCATTGCCCAGAGGTGCCTATTAAGCAAACAAATTCAAACCGGGATGTGTGTTTAAAAAAATGTTTTGTTCTAGGTGTGCCTTGTCTCAGGATGCCTCAGTATTTTCTATCATGTTTGAGGGTAGTTTCATATTAGCCCTGGAGGGAAATCTGGTGAAGTAAATTAGGAGATTGAGGGAACTAAGGATTGTGGTAAGATGGTGTGGCTCACCAATGTGATTTATTAGGATGATTGTTTCAGCGCATTGCATATGGTCTTCTTATAGCTTTGGTTTATTCCCTATTTGGCAATTCAAGATGGGGTTTCAATATATACTCCTTATATGTCCTTTTCCAGTAATACTGAAGTCGTTTGGGAGACATGACAATTCCAGTCTATTACTCTGGTCAAACTACAAGTGTAATTTAGCAAGGGCCAGCAAGAAGTAACTTCTTAAGCCCCATACACACGATAGGACTTTGTACAAACTTTCCCTTGGATTTTTGTACAAAGGGCGTTGGCCAGAAGTTTGTCTTGCATACAGACGGCAGGACTTTTCCAGCCAACTTTCACCAAATCACTTGGTTTTTCAGCTCTTTACCACCACCCTTTGGTCAACTTCTGTATTGTTGTCTGATATTGTGTCAATCTCACCACTTTTATTGGCGAGATTGACACCTTGCGAGCCAGGTTCACACTGGTGTGGGGATCCAACTTGGATCCCCGCCAATGCCAGGTACTGTGTTTGGCATGAATCTTGAGGGGGAACTCCACGCCAAATTTGAAATAAAAAGCCGGCATGGGTTCCCCTCCAGGGGCATACCAGGCCCTTAGATCTGCTATGGATTTTAAGGCCCTACGCCGAAAAAAACAGTGTGGGGTCCCCCCAAAATCCATACCAGACCCTTATCCGAGCACGCAGCCTGGCCGGTCAGGAAAGGGGGTGGGGACGAGCGAGCGGGCCCCCCCTCCTGAGCCGTACCAGGCCGCATGCCCTCAACATGGGGGGTGGGCGCTTTGGGGGAGGGGGGGCGCCCTCCACCCCCCAACCCCCCCACCCCAAAGCACCTTGTCCCCATGATGATGAGGACAAGGGCCTCTTCCCGACAACCCTGGCCATTGGTTGTTGGGGTCTGCGGGCGAGAGGCTTATTGGAATCTGGGACTGTGAGGTCATAAGGGGGCATGGTCATAGGATGACATGACCACGCCACCTTATGACCTCACAGTCCCAGCATGCCCCGGGACTGTGATGACATAGGGGGCAGGGTCACCGCCTATATAAGTCATAGCACAGACAGCATTACAGCCGGAGAGAGCGTTGTGTCAACATCTCTGGAAGAGAAGAGGGAAGAAGACGATCCAGATGTCCGGGCTCCTCCGCTAGCAAAAGACCAGCAAAAGAGCAGAAGATAGTGGAGGAGCCCGGCAGAAGAAAGAAGGCAACGGAGAAGAACCAGAGAGCGTGGATAGGACAATGGAGAGAGGGAGAAGAGGCCTGAGAGACCCCCCGAAGTCGGCAGAAGACCCCCGAAGTCGGAAGAAGACCCCTGGAGCTGCCTAATAAATTACTTTTAAAACCTGTGTAGTGTGTTTTTTTTATTGACACTTTTTTCCCTAGGTGAATGGGTAGGGGTACCCTGTACCCCATACTCATTCACATTGAGTGGGGGGCCGGGATCTGGGGGCCCCCTTATTAAAGGGGGCTCCCGGATTCCGATAAGCCCCTCGCCCGCAGACCCCGACAACCAATGGCCAGGGTTGTCGGGAAGAGGCCCTTGTCCTCATCAACATGGGGACAAGGTGCTTTGGGGTGGGGGGGCCGCAGGGCGCCCCCTCCCCCAAAGCACCCGTCCCCCATGTTGAGGGCATGCAGCCTGGTACGGCTCAGGAGGGGGGGTGCTCACTCGTCCCCACCCCCTTTCCTGACCGACCGGGCTGCGTGCTCGTATAAGGGTCTAGTATGGATTTTGGGGGGACCCCCATGCTGTTTTTTCGGCGTAGAGGTTTCCTCTTAAAATCCATACCAGACCTAAGGGCCTGGTATGCCCCCAGAGGGGAATTCCCTCTCGCGCTCGCCGCAATAGGAAAATGTGTTTTTCCTATTGCAGCCAGCGCGAGATGTACAGTACCCTGTCACCGAGAACCAGTGCGATGGGTTCGCGCTGGAATCATTCTCGCGGCCGCGTACTGTAGTTTGTACAAAAGTCCGATGCTCTTGTGTACACACGATCGGACTTTGCTCCATCGGACTTTTGTTGCCGGAAAGTTTGTCCGTTCACACAGCCAACAAAAGTCAGATGGAAACAGAAAATAATTGTCCGATGGAGCGTAAACACGGTCGGATGTTGCTCCAAAACAGCTAATTTGCATGTTGTCAAAAAGTCCAATCCTGTGTATGGGCCTTTATGGTCATTTGCCCTGCCATATATACTAATTGACCATGGTTTCTGCAATTTCAAGGAGGAATAAAATAGGCTGATGGGAAATGGAGAGCGTTTATTGTAATGTATTGTTATCCTGTCAAATCAAGAGAAATTGGGAGATCTAATTTTTTGAGGTCCTGGTAAATGAGTCACATAAGTTAGAGTTAGCTGCCAGTAGGTCAGTTAATTGAGGTGTGATGTGTGTACCTAGATATTATATATGGGAGGTTACACACCTCAAGGGAAATACTTTTTTTTTCTTTTCGTTCAGTATGTTTATTTGGGTTTTCAAAGACATACATACTGTAAGTATACAGAATCGCGGTTGCAGCTGCCTTAGTAGTAAAGTCAACAAGGTGTAACAACACAAAGCAGTGATACATTATAAAGAAACAAACATACATTGTCACTAGTATCATACAGAGGATACAAGGCACCAACACATTTTGCAACAAAGGAATATATCAAATAACTGCAAGGCACAAATTGGAGCTTTTATATTTAAAGAGCATTCAAGGAGCTCTAGGATCCTAGGAGGCAATATCAAAGAGATGCAAAGAATGTTTGTGGGTAGCATTCACAACTTCTGAAGGGTAATGGATCCAGGTCTTGTTTTAAATACCTAGTGATAGTCAATTTGGCAGACAATAAAATGTTAGCTACGGCACCATAATACATAACTGAAAATTGTCAATACTCATATTAAGTAGGGCCAGTGCTGGATTTGCAGGGGTTAAGATGCCAGTTACTTCTGATATTATTTGGAACGTTTTCCGTTAGGAGCTACAAATGCTGTTGCATGACTATAGGATATGTATGATGGTACCTGAAGTGCCACATCCATGCCAACATAATGAAGAACATGTGTCAAACATTTTAGCTAATCTACATGGGGTGAGATACCACCTAAGTGAAACTTCTAAGGCCAGTTCCCAATGGTTCACACAGTGTATGATTGAGTGTGAGTAGGGAATAGCCTGGGGCTATTGGTAGTCAGAGAAGAAAGCCTGTAGGTCTGATTCACACTGGAGCATTGGCTTTGTTTTACTAAACTTTTTCTTGTCTTGTAACAGGTTATATAGAAGGGGTGTGCCTTTCATAAGTTTTACAGGGTGCAAATAATACTGCCAAATTTTGGAGTGTGGGTTGATAATAGGTGGTGTAAATGTGTGATACCAGGAATGGGATGCTCGAGTGTGGTAAGCAGTACTTTAATATCAGGTTAGTGAGAAGACTGAGGGGAGGATTTTGTGATTGTCCTCCAAGCTTGGATGGATGCCTCAGTGGTAAGAGGGAGTACAGATAAATCTAGTGGTTTCATGAGTCAGCAAAAAGTAAGGAGCAAAGGTTAGAAGTTTTGTTGAGCCCTTTCTCGATATCTAGCTATAACAGTTCAGCAGAGGGGGTTAAACCAGTGTTTCAGGTAGTCCAAATGAACTGCCGTGTAGTAGTCCTGTAGATCTATCATACCCATACCACCCACCGTTCTATGTTTTGTCAAGGATGCGTGGGAGCAACTGGCCCACTTCCCCTGCCAAATAAAGCATCTCATTAAGGAGTTTTCATATATAACCATTTTAAAGGGACACATAGGGCCCTAAATAGGTATAGGATTTTGCATGCTGTAGGCAGCCAGCCTTCCCACCCATGTCTTTTCTACTTGTGCCAATTTCGTCAGTTCTGCCTCAAATTTAGTTATAAGTGGCTTATAGTTAGCATATAGTTATAGTTAGCTTATAGTTAGCATCATCTAGGGAGGTGCAGGATGGGGTGATTGTTATCCCAAGGTAGGATATACTTGTTCCCCCATGTGTATGGCAAAATCACTTTCTGGTTTGTTATGATAAGTTTGGGGATATTTCCATCCAATATTAAAAACTTAGAATGGTTGACCTTGTAATATGATATTCCTAAATTCCATTAGAAGTTAATGGGCTTGTGGGAGTGAGGTTTGAGGGTTTGTAAGCATCAGGATAATGTCATCGGTGAACAAATTAATGACATGAGGTCTATCCCTAAAAAGGCATCCCGCTATCATCGGGTGAGAATGGATCTGTTCCATCAGCAGTTCAATCATCAGATTGAAAATCAATGGGGAAAGTGGGCAGCAGTGCCTTGTGCCATTTTAAATAAAAAAGGGTTTAGAGACTAAACTTGCTGTGTACACCTGGGCTGAGGGGGAGGAATATAGCGGCAAAATGGCGGATAATATCGGTGCCTGAAAACCAAACTTGTGTAGTACATGTGCCCGCTGAACGCCTTCTCCATGTCTATGGAGAGTAGCAAAGAAGGCGTTCGACTATGTTCAGCAAAGTGCACAACATTGATCACACGCTTAGTGGCATCAGAAATCTGCCAACCCAGAACAAACCCCATTTGATCTGGCTGTATCAGGGTAGGCAACACCCCTTTCAATATCTGCGCTAAAATAGGTTCTAACCTGGTTTGGGAAGGGTGACGATGTGTGCCCTCAGCATATCAGAGGGGAAAGTCTTTCTACTCACTGCGGTATTAAACAGTGTGACTAAGTAAGGGCATAGAAGAGAGGAGAAGGTGTGGTAATATTTGTTAATAAACCCATCAAGACCAGGAGATTTTCCACAGGGCATTGATTGTATTACTTTTTGTAAGATAAAAACAATAATACATCTCAATAGAAAAAATTGCTAGACTTGTATCACCGACATGTTTTGGAAGCCAAAAGAAAATGCTTTTGACATTTTATATATCCTTCTTCGAGGTTAATAGTGTAGCAAACTTTTCGGTATTCTATCAAGGAAGGGGAAAAGAGAGGGAAAAGGGGAGAGTATTATGTCAATATTGTAAAAATGTATTTATCAAAAAGCAATTGATTAAAGCACAGTGGTAATATAACACATGTATAATTTGCAAAAAAGAGATATACATAGATACGAAAAATCTATATAAGCATGTGTACTTACAGATATATATTCAAGTCTAATAGACATGCACACCAGTAGATGTAAACGTCAGGTCAAGGGTACTTGTTCAGCCATGCCTAAATAGCTCAATTCATAGGGTGTGAGCTGAGAAATGAGTCCCCTCAGTCTTACACATGGGAGGTAGATTTAAAGAAGCTGTATTTGTGCTCCAAGAAAAGGGTGACAGGTATGTTGTATATCCCAAAGACAGCACACCAATGCTCACAAGGATACCTCAAATGGGGGAGATGGATGTCTGGGAATGTAATAGAGTGCAGATATAAAACCAGCAACAATAAAGATGTATATGAAGAAGTAAGCATAAAACATTGGTATTTACCTCAAAGGTGGTGATTCAAACTTAGACACAGAAGTCTCTGGCATTTCCTGGCTTGTGCGGCAGTAATTGCCATCCACAGCCTGAGTATATATGCCCTGAGATCAGGTGAGTATGTTTGAGGTTAATTGGACATATGTGTGGACTAAGAAATAGGAAGGGAGGGGAGGGGCAGGAACAAGCGCTGTAAAGCGTCAGCCGACCACTCCCCCAAACACCTGTCATCCAGTACCAAATTCCCCATCCACCTCCCAACTGTATCCCCCAGCTGATGCGGCGTCTGGCGTCACCACTCCCACCGCAGTGACGCCAGACGTCGACACGGCTGCCGACACGGAAGTAGGTGGATGCGCTGGGGGATGGAGATGCCCAGTGCGCATACGCGGTCACGAACTGTCCGCACAGGGAACTCCGCCGATGCCACCCTGAAAAGGGAGTTGCCCCAACGACGGCATAGATCGCCATAGAAGGGGCCCACCGTGTTGGGGAGCCTCGAAATGCCATCAGGGACAACCCAACCTGCCAGAATTGATAGGGAAGCAATAGTATAGACCAGCATGAAAATCAACCCGGGCCGTCGGTTCACATCTTTACAATAAGGTTTACTGCTGATGAGCTGGTGATGAGCCTTTTTTACCAGGCTTCACCTCAGGTTCGTTCGATAAGGATATATAATGCCAGTTCCCATTTTTCATGCTTTCCCTCATATGCCTCTTTTTCGTTGTCTTACTGTTTTTCCTCGTCTGTTATTTATGACAGCATGCATTTTGGTCAACTTAGTTTATGTAAAATGTATTTTTATGTACTTTGGTCAATACAGTTTATGTAAAATTCATTTCTATTTCATTTTTACTGCAAAGATGGTACTTTATTCATATAACTAGATGTATTCTTCTTTTTACAGACAGCTCATCACCAGTAAACCTTATTGTAAAGATGTGAACCGACGGCCCGGGTTGATTTTCATGCTGGTCTTATATACTATTGCTTCCCTATCAATTCTGGCAGGTTGGGTTGTCCCTGATGGCACATCGAGGCTCCCCAACATGGTGGGCCCCTTCTATGGCGATCTATGCCGTCGTTGGGGCAACTCCCTTTTCAGGGTGGCATCGGCGGAGTTCCCTGTGCGGACAGTTTGTGTCCGCGTATGCGCACTGGGCATCTCCATCCCCCAGCGCATCCGCCTACTTCCGTGTCGGGGACCGTGTCGACGTCTGGCGTCACTGCGGTGGGAGCGGTGACGCCAGATGCCGCATCGGCTAGGGGATACAGTTGGGAGGTGGATGGGGAATTTGGTACTGGATGACAGGTGTTTGGGGGAGTGGTCGGCTGACTCTGGGGAAAGTCTTTCTACTCACTGCGGTATTAAACAGTGTGACTAAGTAAGGGCATAGAAGAGAGGAGAAGGTGTGGTAATATTTGTTAATAAACCCATCAAGACCAGGAGATTTTCCACAGGGCATTGATTGTATTACTTTTTGTAAGATGCCACCCTGAAAAGGGAGCTACCCCAACGACGGCATAGATCGCCATCGAAGGGGCTCCCCGTGTCAGGGAGCCTCGATGTGCCATCAGGGACAACCCAACCTGCCAGAATTGATAGGGAAGCAATAGTATATAAGACCAGCATGAAAATCAACCCGGGCCGTCGGTTCACATCTTTACAATAAGGTTTACTGGTGATGAGCTGGTGATGAGCCTTTTTTACCAGGCTTCACCTCAGGTTCGTTCGATAAGGATATATAATGCCAGTTCCCATTTTTCATGCTTTCCCTCATTATTTTTGTATTTTCATTGTTATATTTATTATTTTGTAATAATAAAGTGAATATTTCTGTCTATTCCTCTGTGTCCGTATTATCCCCTGGGGTTTATTTTCTTTGGTGCATTATTAATTGGGATGTGACACAGAGTGAGGGGTTCCCCTAGTCCTGGGTGGTTTCCATCTTTCTATTCCTCCTAATTTTTCCCTTCCTCAAGTCATAGAGTGAACCATAATAGTCTGCAAACACATCCGCTATGTGTTTGGGATTGGTTAGTTTCTGTTTGGTGAAGGGGTGAAAGAGGAAGGGAATTTTAAATTTGACTCTGTGGGACAGAGTTAAGCAGGAGGCTAGAAACTTCCCTGATTTATTATTTGATGGGTAATATCATAGTCTGACGGAGCATAAAGTTGTGGTTTTCTTGTAAGAGGGAGCTGACTTCTAGACAGAGCTTAGTGAGTGCAGAAGCTTTACTTGGGTCAGGGTTGGACTTATTCAGGTGTTTTCCTGCACGTCTGTCATTGTAATTTTGTGGTCTTATGCCCTGTACACACGGTCGGACATTGATCGGACATTCTGACAACAAAATCCTAGGATTTTTTCCGACGGATGTTGGCTCAAACTTGTCTTGCATACACACGGTCACACAAAGTTGTCAGAAAATCCGATCATTCTGAACGCGGTGGCGTAAAACACGTACGTTGGGACTATAAACGGGCAGTAGCCAATAGCTTTCATCTCTTTATTTATTCTGAGCATGCGTGGCACTTTGTGCGTCGGATTTGTGTACACACGATCGGAAATTCTGACAATGGATTTTGTTGTCGGAAAATTTTATAGCCTGCTCTCAAACTTTGTGTGTCGGAAAATCTGATGGAAAATGTGTGATGGAGCCTACACACGGTTGGAATTTCCGACAACAAGGTCCTATCACACATTTTCTGTCGGAAAATCCGACTGTGTGTACGGGGCATTAGTTTGTTTAGCTTGGGCCTCTAGCTGAATCAGAATCCCACGCACGTATGCCTTGTGAGCATTCCAGAGGGTAAAGATGTCAGTTTCAGGAGTGCCTGTAACCTGAAAATAGTCACAGAGACATTGTATGAACACATCGTTAGTCACCTGCTCTATATTGAGCTCGTTATTACACCGCCATTGTTAAGTAGGATGGCAGGATTCTGATTCCAAAATTTTCATTGAGATAGCTGTGTGGTCAGACCACGTGATATCTGCAATTTCAGAAGAGGATATTTGTTGTAACAGCCACTTATCCACCAAGAAGAGATCAATACGACAATAGCGTTAAACCTGGGGTAATAGCAAGCATCATAAATGTCTTCATTCAACAAAATATTAGACAAAGGAGAAGAACGAGGTTTCCTGTTAGAGGAAGTATTTAAAATTGGATCAACCACTGTGTTCATGTCACCATATACTATCAAATTACCCTGTTTATGTTTGGCAATACATTTAAAGAGATTGTGGAGGAATTTACCCTGGTTAAAATTGGGTGCGTATACCCCTATGATAATGTAGGCCTTATCATTGATTGTACATACCAAGATGACATAAATACCACCCTCACCTATGACAGAAGACCAAAGCTTAAAGGCCACTGAATTCTTAATACTGATAAGAACTTTTTTTAGAGGAAAAGTCTGCTGAAAAAAATAAAGGGAAAATCAATATGTTGAAACTTCGGGACAGCTGACACCTTAAAGTAGTCTCTTGGACCATTACTATATCAGCCCCTGGAGTTCCTGGCTTCTATCCATAAGGAAAAATGATTGGATGGATGGTTTAAACCTCAGGAATTAATGCATAACAAATTTAAGGGACATTAGGATGGAAAAAGAGCTTGATAATATCATGAACCTCTCAGGCCTTGTACAGAACAGTCCTTGGAAAAAAGAAACCGCTGAGGGACAATAGCATAGGTGCCTTTACGTTGTTTGATGAACATATGTTAGGTTGGAAAAAAACAGGAACGTAAATGTTTACAGTACCTTGAGAAAATCAGAGTGAGAAAGAAGTCATACGGCAGAAAAAAGCAGTCATAATGAGCTTGTTGGAAACAATGTATACACAGATAAAAGGGAAAAAAGGAAATAAAAGACAAAGGGTTCACAAAAGAACACAAGGCAGCTCAACTGCTGTATGTGTGAGGAAGAACTTGCTTGTTAGCAGAAGAGAGATCACTTACATCTCTAGGGGTAGACGGCCTGAATGGTACTGTTAGAACTCAAGTCATATTACCCAGCAGCTGTTGCTTCTTAGTGTTATGTTTGTCCGGGCCCTTGTTCCACTCCCAAGAGTATCTAGAGCAGTGATGTTGAACCCTGGCCCCCCAGATGTTTTGAAACTACATTTCCCATGATGTTCAACTACACTGCAGAGTGCATTAGTATCATGGGAAATGTAGTTCCAAAACATCTGGGGTGCCAAGGTTCACCATCACTGATCTAAAGGATAAGCGAGTGGAATTTGCATTGGGTGGATCTTCCAGAATGATGTTCCAGTCTTTAAGGAGACAGAGCCCTTCATGTCTGCGTCAACAAGTCCTGCATTTCGAAAGTAGATGTGGATCCATCTTGGGTGATCCTAAGGGTAGCAGGACATTTCCATTGAGATCCAATATCATGATTTTGCAAAGCTTTGGAGATGGACAGCAGATTTTTTCGCCTCTGAAGGGTATGGGCAGGGAGGTCAGGTAGGACTTGAATGGCCACAGCCTATTCAGTAAGGTGATCTTTTTTTACAGAATGCAGAGAGAATGGTTTCTTTCACCTGATAATAGTTCATCCACAAAAGGACATCCCTAGGCACTTGAGGGAGAAATGGGGGTTTAGGGATCCTATGAATGCGATCCATTGTGAGATCTGCTGGTGATAGTGACGGTGCTGTGGCTTGAAACAGATCACGCACATAATGAGGAAGCTTGGAGGGTTGCACAGACTCTGGAATGTCCCCGAGTTTCAGGTTTTGGTGCCTGGAGCAATCCTCCAAATCTGCCACCTTTGATTTCAGCCATGCAATATCCTCAAAGTGGGCTGTATGAGCATCCACCATATCATTGTGGGATTCCATACAGGCTCCCATTGAATATTCTAAGTAGCTTACATTCTCCCCAAAATCTTGAACGTCAGCTGTATTTTTTTTAAACACACAAGCATGTCAGCTTGGAGGGATGAGCTGAGGGATAGTAACATGTCCTTCATTACAATATCTGACATGGGCTGCCCCACCATAGGAAATGAGGCAATCGGCTCTGTCTTTTGGGTATCTTCTTGTGAGGAGGGATCACCTACCTCCATGCAGGGCCCTGCAGGATTGTCAGATTGGGAGTCACGTCGTGGGCATGATTTGGCCAGACTCCTAGCACTGGAAGATGTAGGAGTTGATTCTCCGCCATTTTTCGTTGAACTGGCCGCATCTGCAGCAGTCTGAGGGAATACAAAGGTACCCGCCACTAGAGGATCGTCCTAGGGTGGGAGTGAGTGACTCCCGCTGCCATTTTGCTGGAGACCTTTCCGGACTGGGGTGAAGAAACCAGAGAGTTTCCTCTGATGTGGCTCCTTTCTGCGCCGGTGAGACATCCTCGGGAGGGTGAGGGGACAGTGGAGGCTTGCAGATGTAACGCTGGGATGCATGATTAGGCCGTTTGCCCTGAATGGACTGAGGAGCTAGTAGATCATGCCACCATTTTGGATGGCAGTCGCCATGCCCCCCCTCAAAGGAAATATTGATTGATTGATATCTTTAATTAAACTTTGGAAAATTAGCAACAGTGGTTGTTGTGTGATTTAGAAAATCATATGTCTACACAAACTGTGGATCCCATCCTTATTCCCCTGAGTTCAGTGAAATTATTATTTTTTCTGGTGAAGGGTTTAACTATCAAAATAAAGATGGTGGGAGACAGGGAAGAACCTTGGCTAGCCCACTGGTAATTGCAAATGGCTCTGAAAAGCCTTTTACTTTGATTCTTACAGAAAGTTTTGGAGAATAAGCTAATGTGGCAGCTGTGAAGTTCCAGGCTACTCTGTTTAATACCTTCTTCAGAAAAAGGCCCTCAACAATTCTCCATCTTAAGAGATCTGAGATTGAGAGGATCTGTATGGCATTGTCCCTTGCCTCTCTACGTGGTGGGAAGCTCTCTTGATCAAGGCCTATTAGGCATGGGATATGTTGTAGTAGTATCGTAGCTACCATCTTTGCAAACATTTTGGTATCAATATTCAGCAATGAGTTTGCGCTATAGGTGTTATCTTTTCCAGGTTTGGGTATCACAGTCAAGTGTGTCTCTAGGTAAGAAGGATGATCCTGAATCAGGGCTTTGAAAGCAGTACAAATACATAGGGCAATATGGATTTGGCAAAAAGTTCTATAATGCCGTATGTAGGGATGAGCCGAACACCCCCTATTTCGGTTCGCACCAGAACCTGTGAACAGATCGAAAATTCGAGCAAACTTCAGAACCCCATTGAAGTCTATGGGACTCAAACGTTCAAAATCAAAAGTGCTAATTTTAAGGACCAATTTGCATGGTATTGTCCTAAAAAGGGTTTGGGGACCCGGGTCCTGTCCCAGGGGACATGTATCAATGCAAAAAAAAGTTTTAAAAACGGACGTTTTTTCGGAATCAGTGATTTTAATGATGCTTAAAGTGAAAAAAAAGTGAAATATTCCTTTAAATATCGTACCTGGGGGGTGTCTATAGTATGCCTGTAAAGTGTTTCCCATGCTTAGAACAGCCCCTGTACAAAATGACATTTTTAAAGACAGGGGCAAGGCGCAGACATCATGGCTCTGTCCTGAGTGGCTCTGTCACGAGTGATACGCAGTTTCACCGACACAGTTATCAATTCTGATCATGTCTTCTCTGCTCTTTTACAGGTAATTGTCTCCTATCCATCTGTACATTCCTACTGAACTGACTTTGCTGACTTTGCTGTGAAATATTTTTGGTAATTGTCTCCTGCTACCATATCTTTAAACTTCCATATTTACTGCTAGCTCTATAACAAACACACTCCAATAGCAATATTACTGGTGATTGATTCTCAACTCCATGTGGCTTGAGTGATCAAGAGAGGTAATTAGCTTTACGACCCTAGCCTGTGTCTGTATCTGGTCATCTCCTCCCCATATTCAGGTGTCTCACATCAGACCCAATAATGACCAACTGAGAAATGCATCCCAGCTTAGTCTCCCTATAAATTTAGGGCAGTTTATGGGGTGGAGCAGACAGGGGCAAGGCGCAAACATCATGGCTCTGTCCTGAGTGGCTCTGTCACGAGTGATGCACAGTTTCACCAACGCAGTTTAATGAAAGCAGGATAACTAAAGCTGCACGAACATCAACAAGAACTCTGCTCTACTCTGCAAGACGACAAGCAAACCAGCTTTGACATTTATTTTATATTAGGTTCGTTTCCCACTCTCTATCCACTAACATGCTCCTTATTCTCTTTCTTCTCACATTGGTGTCTTCTATCCTCAAATTATCTTTACTCTACCCCTCCTCTCTTCCCTGCAGCATGCACAGATCACCCTCACTCCTACCCCCTCCCTACTATGGAACCCATCATCTCCTGCATTTGCTGCACCCACATGCTGACATAAACACCAGGGCCACTAGACACGTGCGCTCATGCACATCCCACTCCCCCTTGCCTTCCTCGCCCTCCTCCTTCTCCTAGTCTCAGGTGAAATTTCTCCTAATCCTGGTCCACCATTTTCCAAATGCAAGCCACATCTCCAATACCCCTCCCCCTCTGGCAACCACCGCAATCCACTCAGTTTAATTTCTATCCCCCTGCTTCCTCAAAGCACCCCACCAATCTCATGCGCCCTTTGGAACGCCTGCTCCATCTGTAACAAGCTAACATCTGTACATGACCTCTTCATCTCTCATGGCTTGAACATACTCGCCATAACAGAAACCTGGCTTCAAAATTTTGACTCAGCTTCTCCTGCTGCCCTCTCCCATGGTAGTCTCCATTGGACTCACTCCCCCAGACCCAACAGACAGAAAGGAGGTGGAGTTGGCTTCCTTCTATCCCCACAAAGCACCTTCCAAGTCCTTCCTGTCCCTCCCTCTCTATCCCTCTCTTCTTTCAAGATGCACTGTATTCGTCTGTTTTCTCCCATTTCTCTGAGGATTGCAGCAATTTATAGGCCTCCAGGACCGGTATTGCGCTTTCTTGATGACTTTGCTGCCCGGCTACCCTACTTTCTCTCCTCTGGAATACCCACCATTATTCTTGGTGACTTTAACATTCCTGTCAATGTTAACAGCCCAACTACAGCTAAACTTCTCGATTTAACCTCATCTTTTGACCTAACCCAATGGACACATACTTCCACTCACTCCAATGGTAATACCCTTGACCTTGTATTCTCCCATCTCTGCAACCCTGGCAACCTCACCAACACCCCCTTTCCTCTATCTGATCCCAACCTCATTACTTTCACTGTATCCTTGCCTCCAACCACCCATCACTCCAAGCAGCAAACAATTACTTGTAGAAACCTTCGCCACTTTAACCCTTCTCTTCGCTATTCTGCTACTGACCACCTATATGACATAATCTCTCCCCTGTCCTGTCCTGACCTGGCCACCTCTGTCTACAACAGTTCACTCTCATCATCACTAGATGCACTTGCTCCTCTAACCACACGCAGAATCAGGCCCCGATCGTTACAACCCTGGCAAACTGACAACACTAGAAATCTCAAGAGACATTGCCGTGCTCTAGAACGACTGTGGCATAAAACCAAATGCCTGCAAGACTTCACCCTATATAAATCTGCCCTTCTAAAATACAATTCATTCCTCCATGCTGCCAAACAAGCCTACTTTGTCTCTCTTATTAATTCCTTGTCATCCAGTCCCCGTCGGCTCTTCTCTTTAACTCTCTGCTTCGTCCACCACCCCCTTTACCCACTAACTCACTCACTGCCCAAGAGATTGCCAATCACTTCAAAGACAAGATCGATGCAATTCGTGAGGACATCTCTACTGTG
Organism: Aquarana catesbeiana; assembly: GCF_042186555.1. Lineage (NCBI taxonomy): Eukaryota > Metazoa > Chordata > Amphibia > Anura > Ranidae > Aquarana > Aquarana catesbeiana. The sequence goes on along the minus strand of NC_133324.1, from coordinate 783,918,954 downwards.
CGTACGTCTTCCCCACCCAACATACCTTGCCTAGCAGCACATTCAACACTCTCCTCTTTTGAATTGGCTACTACGGAAGAGGTTACAAAAATTTTCTCGGATGCCCACCTAACCAATTGTCCTTTGGATCCTGTTCCCTCACAACTACTACGGTCACCCTCTTCTTCTAGCCTATGCTCCCTCACCCACATCTTCAATCTCTGCCTCTCTAGTGGCATCTTCCCCTCCCCTCTAAAACATGCGCAGATCACTCCCATTCTTAAAAAGCCCTCACTGGACCCTACCGACCTGAACAACATAAGGTCCATCTCATTGCTCCTATTCACCTCTAAACTTCTAGAATGCTTAGTCTACAACCGTCTTAGCTCCTCAATGAAAATAACCTTCTTGACCCCTTACAGTCTGGCTTTTGATCGCAGCGCTCCATGGAAACTGCCTTACTAAAACTCACTAACGATTTACTAACTGCTAAAACCAACAGCCAGTACTCCATACTCCTACTACTTGACCTCTCTGCGGCCTTTGATACTGTTGACCACCCGCTCCTTCTCAATAAGCTACATTACCTTGGCCTCCGAGATTCTGCTCTATCCTGGTTCTCTGCCTATTTATCACAGCGCTCCTTCAGTGTCACCTACAACTCTGTCCTCCTCTCCATTGCCCCTTTCTGTGCGGGTCCCCCAAGGCTCGGTTCTTGGACCCCTTCTCTTCTCTATCTACACATTCTCCCTCAGTCACTTAATAACTGCCGACGGCTTCCAATACCACTTATACGCTGATGACACCCAAATCTATCTGTCTACTCCTCACCTCACTCCTTCAGTCTCCTCTCGCATTACTAACTTACTAACTGACATATCAGCATGGATGTCGCACCACTTCCTTAAACTAAATCTCTCTAAAACTGAGCTATTAATATTCCCCCCCGCCCGTGCAGCCCTCCATGACTTTTCCATCAAAATCAACAATGCAACCATCAGTCCCTCCCCTCACGCCAGGGTACTAGGTGTAATCCTAGACTTTGACTTGTCATTTCAGCCTCAAATCCAATCGTTGTCAAAAGTTTGTAGAATTCACCTCTGTAACATGTCTAAAATTCGCCCCTTTTTAACAAATGAAACCACCAAGCTCCTCATTCATTCCCTTGTTATCTCTCGCCTTGACTATTGCAACTCCCTTCTCATTGGCTTACCTCTCCATAGGCTATCCCCTTTTCAGTCTATCATGAATGCTGCTGCCAGACTTATCCACCTTACCAACCGCTCAGTGTCTGCCAACCCTCTACTCCAATCCCTACACTGGCTCCCAATCACCCAGCGAATGAAATTCAAAATACTAACCACAACATACAAAGCCATTCACAACTCTGCCCCGAGCTACATCACTAATCTTGTCTCCAAAAATCATCCAAATTGACCTCTCCGCTCCTCTTAAGACCTCCTGCTATCAAGCTCTCTCATCTCCTCCTTCCATGCTCGTCTCCAGGATTTCTCCAGAGCCTCTCCCATCCTCTGGAACTCGCTACCTCCATCTATCCAGCTATCCCCTACTCTTGCTACCTTCAGGCAATCCCTGAAAACTCATCTCTTCAGGAAAACCTATTACATCTCCAACTAATCTCCTACCACTTCCACCAGCTCATTCCCCACAGTTACAACCTTTTGTGCCACCTGCCCCACCCTATTAGATTGTAAGCTCTTCTGAGCAGGGCCCTCTTAACCTCTTGTATTTTATTGTATTATAACTGTATTGTCTCCCTTTTATATTGTAAAGCGCTGCGTAAACTGTTGGCGCTATATAAATCCTGAATAATAATAATAATAATAATAATAAAGGAATAAAAGTAATTTAAAACTGCTTGCGGCTTTAATGTAATGTTGGGTCCCGCAATATGGATGAAATTTAGTGAGACAAATGGCATGGGTACCCCCCACCCCCAGTCCATTACCAGGCCCTTTGGGTCTTGTATGGATATTAAGGGGAACCCCGCACCCAAATTAAAAAAAGGAAAGGCGTGGGGCCACCAGGCCCTATATACTCTGAACAGCAGTATACAGGTGGTGCAAACAAGACAGGGACTGTATGTTTGTTGTTAAGTAGAATCTGTTTGTAATTTTAAACTGGTACATTTTTAAAGTGTAGCTCCAGCCAAAAAATCTATTTTCAGCTTCTTGGAAAACATAGGGAAGGGTTATCACCCCTGTGACATTTGTTTTGCTGTCTGTGCACCTCTTCAGAAGATTTCTCCTCACTTTCTGTCCCAATGACAAATGTTTTTTGACAATTTGGGTTTTTTAGTGAAACAAGGATTGTTGATAAAGCATCAGTGGAGAGGAGACACGTTTTTCCTATATTAACTCTTACAGGAGAGAATTTCCCTTCCATGGGGTAGATTTCATCTCACTTCCTGTTGTCTCCTTCCGTTTGCAAGTAGGAGTCGTTTGTAAGTTGGATGTTTGAAAGTAGGGGCCTGCCCAATATACTCTACAGAAATTGGGGCCTTAGGTGTTGGTGTTGCCACAACACTGTAAGCCCTCTCAGTTACTCTTGGTGGGCGCAGGAACGGGCCCTGCTATGAAATATTAGATCAAGAATTGGAATTACATGCACCTGTTGAACAGGGGCAGAAAAATTGGGCCTTTGGTGGTGGTGTTGCCACAACACTGTAAGTCCTCACAGTTACTCTTAGTGGGCGCAGAAACGGGCCCTGCTGTGAAATATTAGATCAAGAATTTTAATTACATGTCCCTGTTGAACAGGGGCAGAAAAATTGGGCCTTAGACACTGGTGCCACAACACTGCAACCCCTCACAGATACTCTAGTTGGAGCGCAGGAATGAGCCCTCCTGCAAAATATTGCAACAAAAATTGTAATTACACGTCCCTGTTAAACAGGGGCTGAAAAAATTGGGCCTTAGGCACTGGTGCTGGTGCCACAACACTGCAACCCCTCACAGATACTCTAGTTGGAGTGCAGGAATGAGCCCTGCTGCAAAGTATTGCATCAAAAATTGTAATTACACGTCCCTGTTAAACAGGGGCTGAAAAATTGGGCCTTAGGCACTGGTGCTCGTGCCACAACACTGCAACCACTCACAAATACTCTAGTTGAGCGCAGCAATGAACCCTCCTTGGAAAATATTCTTACAAGCTATCAGCATGATCATTGAGGAGGAAGAGGATAGTCACTCAGCATAACAGGATAGTCACTCAGCATCAGCATAGGCAGTCTTGAAGGGATCTGGCATTTCAAAAAAAATTATCCGGTTACATCATCATCAGGTGCTTGGTAGCTGGTGGTGATCCAAGACTGATTCATTTTTATGAAGGTCAGTCGATCGACCGAGTCGGAGGACAGGCACACCCTGTGATTGGTTACAAAGCCTCCAGCAGCACTGAATGTGCGTTCCGAAAGAACGCTGGATGCAGGACAGGCCAGTAGCTCAATTGCATACTGTGCAAGCTCTGGCCAGTGAGCCATCCTCAAGACCCAGTAACCCAGAGGATTTTCGGTGGTAAAGGTGTCCAAGTCAGATCTTGCCCCTAGGTATTCCTGCACCATGTAAAACAGACACTGGCGATGGTTGCTGGAACCGAACATACCTTGGGGCTGCGGACTAAAAAATTGTCTGAACGCATCAGTCAGACGGCCACCTTCTCCACCACTCCTTCTTTGACTAACCGAAGCCTCAGAAACATGTTGTCCAGGAACAGGAGTTTGTAACCTCCCAGTCTCTGGGAACGCATTGCACAGACCTTTCTGCAAGGCCTCCCGAAGATGTTTTATCCTCTGCTCCCTCTATGATGGCAAGACAAGGTCCACAACCTTACCCTTGTAACGTGGAGGGTTGCCAGCCAGTAACAATCCCTCTCCTTGATACCACACATACGGGGATCCTTCCGCAGGCTTTGCAGGATCAGGGAGGCCATGCAGCGTAGGTTTGCTGAGGCATTCGGTCCAGAGTCCTCTGGGTTACTAAGGACAACATGATCCTCAGCCACCTCCTCCCAGCCACGTACAAGTCCATGGGTTTCTTGGGACTGTAAATGATCCCTTGAAGACTGCTGCTGATGCTGAGTGCCAGGCTCCACCTCAATGCTGACACAATCCTTCTCCTCCTCCTCGTCCTCTTCCTGTGTGATCGGCGGACATGCAGGAACACTGTCTGGATAAAGGGGGCCTTGAGAGGTAAGGAAGTTCTCCTCTTCCTGCCTATGTTCTGCCTCAAGTGCCCTGTCCATTATTCCATGCAGCGTGTGCTCCAACAGATGGACAAGGGGTACAGTGTCACTGATGCATGCATTGTCTTTGCTCACCATCTTTGTGGCCTCCTCAAATGGTGACAGGACAGTGCATGCATCCCTGATCATGGCCCACTGGCATGGGGAAAAAAAAACAAGCTCCCCTGACCCTGTCCTGGTGCCATAGTCACACAGGTACTCATTGATGGCCCTCTTTTGTGTGTGCAGCCGCTGCAGCATGGCCAATGTTGAGTTCCACCTGGTGGGCATGTCACAGATTAGGCAGTTCTTGGGCAGGTTCAATTCCTTTTGGAGGTCACCAGCCAAGCACTGGCATTATATGACCAGTGGAAATGCACACAGACTTTCCTGGCCTGCCTCAGGACATCCTGTAAGCCCAGGTACCTGCCCAAGAACCGCTGCACCACCAAGTTAAGGACGTGAGCCAAACAGGGCACATGGGTCAGTTGTCCCTTTCGGAGGGTGGAGAGGAGGTTGATGCCATTGTTGCAAACCACCATTCCTGGCTGAAGCTGGTGTGGCATCAACCACCTCTGAGCCTGCCCCTGCAGAGCTGACAGAATCTCTGCCCCAGTGTGGCTCCTGTCCCCCAAGTACACCAGCTCAAGCACCGCATGGCATCTTTTGGCCTGATTACTTACGTAGCCCCTTGAACGCCTATGGAGCACTGCTGGTTCCAAGGACAAAGCACAGGAAGAGGCCATGAAGGAAGAAGAAGAGGAGGGGGTGGAGGAGAGAGGTGTGTGCAGAATCATTACTGCACCTTGTCCTGCATCCTTCCCAGCTGCCAGAAGAGTCACCCAATGCGCCGTGAAAGATAGGTAACGTCCATGTCCATGCCTGCTGGACCATGAATCAGCAGTAATATGCACCTTACCGCTGACCGCCCTGTCCAGCTAGGCCAAGACATTACCTTCCACATGCCGGTAGAGAGCCGGAATTGCCTTCCGTGAGAAAAAGTGGCATTTGGAAACCTACCACTGAGGAACTGCACATTCCACAAACTCACGGAAGGGGGCAGAGTATTTAGCCAAGCTAGCATTCAACCGCTGGGCATGTGGATGGCTGGGAACTTCTTTCGGCGGTGCAGCAGCTGGGGCAGGGAAATTTGCCTGGTACAATCTGATGTTGGTGTACCGATAGCAGATTGCCTGCAAGTACTTGGCTGTGACACACCTAATTCTACACCTTCATTCCTCTCAGTGCAGGTATAGTGGAGTTGGAGATCCCAGCTGATGAGGAGCAAGGAGAGGTCCTCTTTTTTCTTTGGTGTGGGTCTTTTAGGTACGCTTGCCAACGAACTGCATGGCAGGTAAACATATGTCTAGTCAAGCATGTGGTGCCCAAGCGGGTGATGTTTTGGCCACACGAGATACGCTTGAGACATATGTTGCAAATAGCAGCGGTGGGATCTGATGCACTCGTCTCAAAAAAGGCCCACACTAAAGAACTTTTGGAATAACGTGCAGAGACAGCAGCGCACTGCACATGCGGAACTCTGCGGTGTGATGCAGTCGGTGTGCTGCCCTTAAGCTGGCCCCTGGAGGGCATCCTGCCTCCTTGGTGATGTGCTTCCTCCTCCTCCTCCTCTCTCCTATCAGGCACCCACGTGGAGTCAGTGACCTCATCTTCCCCTCCCTCCTCATCACTGGAGTAAAGCTGGCAGTGTGCTGCAGCTGGGGGAACATGACTGCCAGATTGCTGTCCTTCTGGGCACCCCCTCTGTCTGGGCTCACGTTACTGCCTTCCTCTAGCTGAGTACCATCATCGGAGCCTTCAAAACGCTGGGCATACTCCTGGAGCATGCACCCAACACTGTGGTCAAACAGTTCGGGGGACTCCTCAGGAGGACATGGTGGGGCTAGAGAAGGAGTGATTGATGCCATTGAGCCGAGGGAAGAGGCCGCATTGGCAGCTGCTTTGCCAGACAACGTATCCTGAGCCTGGGTGAAAGAGGATGAGGAGGATGAGGATGGCTTGGTCATCCACTCTACCAAGTCTTCCGCATGTTGCAGCTCAACACGCCCAGCTGCTGAAAAAAAAGGCAAGCGTGTCCCACGGCCACGTGCTGATGAGGCTGCACCGTGTCCACGACCAGCACTGTTGCCTCTAGACACAGTCTGCTTGCCCTCTTTTATTAGCTTGTGACTGTCTGCCTCTCCTTGTTGGCCTTCCAGACATACTAATAGCCTGTACTGCAGTGAGATCTAGCTGCACAAAACTGGGATGTATATATATACTGATTATACAGCAGCTAGCAGAATGCCTGCCTGTGCTATTAATAAGATCAGAAGAAGAACACAATCACTTGTCTTCAGGTAGCTATAGGTGCAACTGTGCAGGGTACACAGTACACTAACTGTAAATACTTCAAGAGCCTGCCTGTGCTATTAATAGGATCAGAAGAAGAACACAAGCACTTGTCTTCGGGTAGCTATAGGTGCAACTGTGGAGTGTACACAGTACACTAACTTTAAATACTTCAAGAGCTTGCCTGTGCTATTAATAGGATCAGAAGAAGAACACAAGCACTTGTCTTCAAGTAGCTATAGGTGCAACTGTTCAAGGTACACAGTACACTAACTGTAAATACTTCAAGAGCCTGCCTTTGCTATTAATAGGATCAGAAGAAGCACACGAGCACTTGTCTTCAGGTAGCTATAGGTGCAACTGTGCAGGGTACACAGTACACTAACTGTAAATACTTCAAGAGCCTACCTGTGCTATTAATAGGATCAGAAGAAGAACACAAGCAGTTGTCTTCAGGTAGCTATACTGTAGGTGCAACTGTGCAGGGTACACAGTACACTAAAAAACACCTGCCTGCCTGTTAGTATGTTAGTATATTAGGAAGAGAATAACAGGAACGGATCTAGCTAAACTGAATACAGTGTACATATGAATATATATATATATATATATATATATATATATATATATATATATATATATATATATATATATATATTTACAACACCTGGGATGCATATATATATATATATATATATATATATACACAAGACACTGTAAGTGCAGCTAACTGACTCGACCTGCCTACTCTATCTAACTTAAATCAAATGACACTGTCTCTCTGTCTATCCATCTCTCTCCGCTGCCTCAACACACTACACAAGGCCGCCATGCAGGCGGCCTTATATAGTGTGGGGCGTCTACTAAACCCCCTGAGCCATAATTGGACAAAGCCACCCTGGCTTTGGCCAATTACGGCTCTCTGTACACACGGCGCTGTGATTGGCCAAGCATGCGGGTCATAGTGCATGCTTGGCCAATCATCAGCCAGCATTGCACTGCGATGCCGCAGTGAATTATGGGCCATGATGCGCCACTCATGATGCGGCCCATATTGTTCGCAATTTGATGAACGGTCGAACAGGCGATGTTTGAGTCAAACATGGGTTCGACTCGAAGCTCATCCCTAACTATGTGTTGTATACAGCACTTTCCCAAACAAAATCAATATAATACATGCAACATACAGTATGTATCTCCTCCTTACTAAATACAATATGTAACTAAATAAACATTTAAAGTGCATAAAAAACCTAAAACTATCAATATGACATTATACAGCATGTACAATTGCCAAAAACATCTGTGCAAAAATCAATATCTGAGGGGTGTGGCCAGTGCGCAACCTTGATGGACGCTTAGTGTGGAGCTCCGGAGCACTAGGGGGGAATCCAGCGATGACAGACACCGTGGACTGCCAAATCTCTGCCCAGCAGTGAGGGGGAAAATCCAACACACCACTGCAGATGTCGCAGACGTCTAGGAAAAGAAAGAATGAGTAGGGGCCCCGCAAATTGACTGCCTTCTTTCTTCAGCTGACATGAGGTAGCAGACAAGATAGTGCCGGCGGCCCAGCCCCTGCTACCTCCCGACCTACTCGCGGTCACTACACAGACCTGCCAAATGATCCATCCGCAGCTGTGAGGAACACAGAGGGTTCTCTCTCACCTGACAGATCATCTCCTTCCAGCCCTCATTGCTGCAGCCCAGCTGAAACATGTATGAAGCTGGGTCACACAGCACAAAACTCTGAGGTAAGCCAAGCCTTTGCACACATCACAGAATATGCCTGAGCTGTCTCCCATAGCCTCCTTTTCAATGTCAAACCAGGCGGTAATGGACATTCTCCTCAAGAAGACGCTAATCTCCCTCCACAACTCCATACATGCAGAAATCATCACACTAACCAGATAGTTTACTATTGAAGTGCATGCGCTGGGGGACAGAGTACACCCCATAGAGGATTCTATTGGAGAAATGACCACTACCATAAATGATTTGGTTGATGCACTAGATGAGGCTGTAGATGATCGCGCATGGCTTAAAACCAAAATCACATACCTAGAAAATCTGTATGACAGTAATTCCGCGCTTAGGAATAGGAAGAAAAGGGACTGCTGCCCCCCTAATAAATGAATATCACCGAAGTGATATCTAAAAATGGATAATAATCTAGGCAGGGGAATTGGCGCTGTCCAGCTATATGTGCATAGAAGAATATAAAACTTCTTTGAAAAGTAAAATAAAAATAAAATAAAACGGAAAAACTTTTAAAAGTGGTGATGTGTGTGAACAATACGTGACAGGAGCTGTGGTGTACCAAGTACAAACAATACCCTTAGTAGATAATAATAAAGTGCAACGGGCTCCTAATAATAAAGAATGTGCCTTAATACCAATTTCTCAAATGCCCATGTGTGCGTAAAGAAATATACCCCAAATGTAAAGTGTGTAGAATACACCCAGTATCCCTAGCAGAAAAAGCAATAAAGTGCAATAGTGCTTTTAGACAGATATGTAAATGTGCCTTGACCTCAAATAAATCAGCTTCCAAATAAGTATAAAAAAGGTTCCAAATAAGTATAAAAAATTAATATAAATTATGCCCGCAAGTGGATGAACAATTGTGGCAATCTAAATAATATTGACAAGTCAGGTAAACAATTATAGCATAAAAAATAAAAGAAATCCCCAACAGGTGTGCATAAAAATGAAAATTAGAAATATATATAAAAAATATATAAAAAATGTGAAACATAAATGTCCAAGTTCCAAGTCCCAGAGATGTGTCCTTATGATGGAAAAAAAAAAAAAAAAACGTGATCTCCGCTTTAACTGATATAGTCCCCGTCCTCCACTACACCCCCACTCGTGCTTGCACTCACCGGACTACCTCACCCCTGCAGGGGTAAAGGCATGTGTGGAGAAATCCCGCGGTGGCGAGTCTAAGGAGCGTTCCTCCGTCCAGGGGTATAGTATCCTTAGTGATATCCCCAATAACAGACATCCATATGAAATGAGGAAGAAGGAAACTTCATAGCGTAACTCCACAAAACGATTTTATTACAAGTCCTTGACAAACGTAGTAAAAAGTATAAAATCAATGTAAAAAGCACCGGAGCTGACAATGCTCCAGATCCCGGATCTCAGCTGTTGAGCAGCGTGGTATGGCGTGCGTTCCACCGCCCGCAGCTGGAAACCGGAACAAACACAAAGAGATAGTAACGTGTGCGTATCACAAGGCCACGCCTTACGCGTTTCGTCATCAAGACGTCATCCGAGGCGTTGACGTCACGCCTCGGATGACGTCTTGATGACGAAACGCGTAAGGCGTGGCCTTGTGATACGCACACGTTACTATCTCTTTGTGTTTGTTCCGGTTTCCAGCTGCGGGCGGTGGAACGCACGCCATACCACGCTGCTCAACAGCTGAGATCCGGGATCTGGAGCATTGTCAGCTCCGGTGCTTTTTACATTGATTTTATACTTTTTACTACGTTTGTCAAGGACTTGTAATAAAATCGTTTTGTGGAGTTACGCTATGAAGTTTCCTTCTTCCTCATTTCATATGGATGTCTGTTATTGGGGATATCACTAAGGATACTATACCCCTGGACGGAGGAACGCTCCTTAGACTCGCCACCGCGGGATTTCTCCACACATGCCTTTACCCCTGCAGGGGTGAGGTAGTCCGGTGAGTGCAAGCACGAGTGGGGGTGTAGTGGAGGACGGGGACTATATCAGTTAAAGCGGAGATCACGTTTTTTTTTTTTTTTTTTCCATCATAAGGACACATCTCTGGGACTTGGAACTTGGACATTTATGTTTCACATTTTTTATATATTTTTTATATATATTTCTAATTTTCATTTTTATGCACACCTGTTGGGGATTTCTTTTATTTTTTATGCTATAATTGTTTACCTGACTTGTCAATATTATTTAGATTGCCACAATTGTTCATCCACTTGCGGGCATAATTTATATTAATTTTTTATACTTATTTGGAACCTTTTTTATACTTATTTGGAAGCTGATTTATTTGAGGTCAAGGCACATTTACATATCTGTCTAAAAGCACTATTGCACTTTATTGCTTTTTCTGCTAGGGATACTGGGTGTATTCTACACACTTTACATTTGGGGTATATTTCTTTACGCACACATGGGCATTTGAGAAATTGGTATTAAGGCACATTCTTTATTATTAGGAGCCCGTTGCACTTTATTATTATCTACTAAGGGTATTGTTTGTACTTGGTACACCACAGCTCCTGTCACGTATTGTTCACACACATCACCACTTTTAAAAGTTTTTCCGTTTTATTTTATTTTTATTTTACTTTTCAAAGAAGTTTTATATTCTTCTATGCACATATAGCTGGACAGCGCCAATTCCCCTGCCTAGATTATTATACCTAGAAAATCGCTCTAGGAGAAATAATCTCAAACTCAGAGGGATACCTGAAATGGTACAATCAGCAGACCTTAAAAAATTTGCCACTGATCTTTTTACATCACTACTACCTGAAGGGCCAGCATTCACAATAGATCGCATCAACCGTGTACCAAAGCCAGCGTTTCTCCCACAATCAGCTTCACGTGACATATTGTTTAGAGTTCACTTTTACCACATAAAGGAACAAATCCTGGCTAACTTGTGATCTCTAGGTCAACTACCAAACCCGTACAACTACAAATTAACCCTCAGTGGCAGCCAGCTACAGACACCGATCAATATGGCCCTCGCTGATCTGTAGAAGACACCAATATCTGACACTACAGTACCCCCTGCTATGCTTCATTGCCACACTGTTTGGCCTTGAGACTCAAACTCCTCAGTGAAAGATGCAGTCCTACTTTACAGTATACTTCTGCAATCTTGTATTTTTGTCCCCTGTTTGTTCCCCGGTTTTGACTTTTTTATCTTCCAGATTACCTAACCCATCCACCCATCCACACAAAGAGAAGATTTGGACAACAACGATCTGTCTTGACCAACCACTACCGTCTTCACCACCTGGCAATGTTTAAAAGTCTCGTGAGTACAATCCTAGCTTCTTTACACCACCTAACACATGACAATTAAAATATTGACTCTCAATGCCAATGGCCTAATTCATCTGGCTAAAAGAGCCTCACTATGGCAAACAGTCAAAGCACAAACTTGCCAAATCTTATGCGTTAAAGAAATGCACTTCCAACACAATGCAACACCAACCTGCCAACAAAAAGACTATCCTCATGCCTTCAAAGCATCCGGTCTAAAGAAACGTCGGGTGTCCTTATTGCAATACACCACTCAGTGAACTTTTAACTGCACAACAGCATACTAGACACTAGGGATGAGCTCTGAGTTTGAGTCAAACTCATGTTCGACTTGAACATTGGCTGTTCGCCAGTTCGCCGAACAGTGAACAATTTGGGGTGTTCGCAGGAAATTCGAAAGCCGCGGAACACCCTTTAAAAGTCTATGGGAGAAATCAAAAGTGCGAATTTTAAAGGCTTATATAAATGGTATTGTCATAAAAAGTGTTTGGGGACCTGGGTTCTGGGTCCTGCCCCAGGGAACATTGATCAATGCAAAAAAAGTTTTAAAAACTGCCTTTTTTTTGGGAGCAGTGATTTTAATAATGCTTAAAGTGACACAATAAAAGTGTAATATTCCTTTAAATTTTGTACCTGGGGGGTGTCTGTAGTATGCCTGTAAAGGGTCACATGTTTCCCGTGTTTAGAACAGTCTGACAGCAAAACATTTCAAAGGAAAAAAAGTCATTTAAAACTACTCGCAGCTATTAATAAACTGTCGGTCCGACAATACACATAAAAGCTCATTGATAAAAACGGTATGGGATTTCGCCACAGGGGAACCCCGAACCAAACCAAAAATTTTTAAAAAATGGCATGGGGGTCCCCCTAAATTCCATACCGGGCCCTTCAGGTCTGGTACGGATATTAAGGGTAACCCCGCGCCAAAATTTAAAAAAAAATGGCGTGGGGGTTTTAAGGGGAATCCCGCGCCAATTTTTTTTTTTTTAAATAGCGTGGGGTCCCCCTAAAAATCCATACCAGACCCTTATCTGAGCATGCAACCTGGCAGGCCGCAGGAAAAGAGGGGGGGCAAGAGAGCGCCCCCCCTCTTGAACTGTACCAGGCCACATGCCCTCAACATTGGCAGGGTGCTTTGGGGTCCCCCCAAAGCACCTTGTCCCCATGTTGATGGGGACAAGGGCCTCATCCCCACAACCCTTGCCCTGTGGTTGTGGGGGTCTGCAGGCGGGGGGCTTATCGGAATCTGGAAGCCCCCTTTAACAAGGGGACCCCCAGATCCTGCCCCCCTGTGTGAAATGGTAATGGCCTACCATTTCACAAAAAAATGTCAAAAATGTTAAAAATGACAAGAGACAGTTTTTGACAATACCTTTATTTAAAGTCTTCTTCTATTCCATCTTCTTTCTTCTATCTTCTTTCTTTTAACGGGTGACCCCGCCCCCCTCTGATGTCACGGGGAATGCCACAGGGAAGTTCCCATCAATTCCCCATGCGTCAGTGGGGGCGGGTCACCGGTTGGCACCGCCCTCCGTTATTTAAGAAGTGTCAGAAGACGAGAAGTGTCATACAGTGGGAGCCTCCCATCATGGATGCGGAGCAACCCGAGAACGAAGACGGGAAGAAAATGCCACGGAGGAAGATGCCGGACGAGAACACCGAAGCAAGAAGCAGAGGCTCAGAGGAAGAAGAAGATGGAGGAAGAAACTGAAGGAAGACAGAAGAAAGAAGATAGAAGAAATAAGATGGAAAAGAAGAAGACTTTAAATAAAGGAATTGTCAAAAACTGTCTCTTGTCATTTTTAACATTTTTGACACTTTTTTGACATATGCCCTTGTTTGCGTTCCAGCTTGACTGGAGCACGTGTGCGGTGCATCGTCGGGGCTGGCGTCGCGGGGAGGTGGGGTGCAGCCAACGCTCAGGGGGCCCATTGGCAGGAAGGCAGGATGGGATTGGCACACATCCCCATCGAGCTGACTACCAGTCAGCGGATGGTGGTTTGGATGGGATGGGCTCTGGACACACCCCTTCTCCAGCTGATTCCTTTATTGAATCAGCTGGCGGTTCCTCCTCATGGGGTATAAATAAGCTAGTTCATTCTTTCTGGTCTTTAGGTGGGATTGGGATGCTCAGTTTGTACCTGTCGATCTGGCTGCCCAAAGTAAGTGAAGTCTTCAAGCCTCTTGGGTTGTATTCAGGTTATTTATCTTTTAAATCATCTATGCCTTTCTGGGGTGTTTGCCTTGTCTTTCTTTCTTACTTACTGCACTTTGTCTGTCTATAACCAGGTTATATGATGCCCATTTATAACTAGGCTCCCCCAATTTCCTACAGCATTTTGGTTCCAAGTCCAGACTCCCAGTTCCCCCTTATTTGATCAGCTAAGGACATATCTCTGAACATCTACAATAGGTAGGTCCCTTTCTTTGTCTCTTATATATTGGTCCCATTTTGACGTACCTTATAGGACTAGATACCATAAATATAAAAAAACTTTGTTTCTCCTTCCCTACTCCCCCTCCCCTCATCTCTTACATGGGTGTGTCTTTGTTCTCAGGTCCTTAGCCTCCCAGACCACAGCCTGCACACAGACGTTGCACCTGGCCATAGGGTGCGGCGACCCTCAGCGCCACCAGGGGTACTTTTTCTTTTCGGTACATAAACCTTTCTTGACATAGCCCAGGAAGAAATCTTTTTGAATCAATGTTCAAGTGTACACTGCCGGGGAGACATCCGTGAAATTGCTTTTAATGCCGTGGATACATATGTATTATTAGTATATTGGAAGTAAGTGATGTTCATGTTCTTTGATTCGCTCTTTTGGGGGGTTTCATATGTAATACTAATTATCCCTTTTGACTTTGTAATCCCCCAGATTCTAACTCTCACTTTATGAACCCTGATGAAGGATTCTCTGAAACGCGTCGGTTCAGTGAGACTTACCAACTTCCATTTACGGTTTTCTTTCCATTACACTTCCATTTGTATCCATATTTATATGTATTTCGCTTTAAGTGTACTTTGCATTTTTTGTTCTTATTTGTATATATTTTGTTTTTGGTTGTGTAATAAAACTATATCTTTTACTTATATTGTATCAGTTATGTGGTAGTGCCTTTAAAATCCCGCTTCAGGGGAATCCATGTTTTCTTTCATATATGGGATGTGACACAACCCATTTAACCTACTTCCTGTCAGATTCTCTCTTTTTTCACATGGGAGGCCAGGATCTGGGGGTCCCCTTGTTAAAGGGGGCTTTCAGATTCTGATAAGCCCCCCCACCCGCAGACTTCCCACAACCACCGGGCAAGGCTTGTGGGGATGAGGTCCTTGTCCCCATCAACATGGGACAAAGTGCTTTGGAGGGACCCAAAAGCACCCTGCCAATGTTGAGGGCATGTGGCCTGGTACAGTTCAGGAGGGGTGGGGTGCTCTCTCGCCCCCCCTTTTTTCCTGTGGCCTGCCAGGTTGAGTGCTCAGATAAGGTTGTGGTATTTTTGGGGGGACCCCCACGCCATTTTTTTAAAAAAATTGGAGCGGGGTCCCCCTTAAAATCCATACCAGACCTGAAGGGTCTGGTATAGATTTTGAGGGGGACCCCCACGCCATTTTTAAAAAAAAATTTGGGTGGGGGTTCCCCTTAATATCCATTTAGGGGGACCCCCACGCCATTTTTTTTATAAAATTTTGGTTCGGGGTTCCCCTGTGGGGAAATCCCATGCCGTTTTTATCAATTAACTTTTATGTGTATTGTTGGACTGACAATTCAAAATAGTAGTTTTAAATGACTTTTTTTCCTTTGAAATGTCATTTTGCTGTCAGACTGTTCTAAACACGGGAAACGTGCGCCCCTTTACAGGCATACTATAGACACCCCCAGGTATGAAATTTAAAGGAATATTACACTTTTATTGTTTCACTTTAAGCATTATTAAAATCACTGCTCCCGAAAAAACTGACATTTTTAAAACTTTTTTTGCATTGGTCCATGTCCCCTGGGGCAGGACCCAGGTCCCCAAACACTTTTTATGACAATAACTTGCATATAAACCTTTAAAATTAGCACTTTTGATTATTCATGTTCGTGTGCCATAGACTTTAACGGTGTTTGCGTGTTCGAACAAATTTTTTGCCTGTTCGCATGTTCTGGTGCGAACCGAACAGGGGGGTGTTCGGCTCTTACCTAATGGTCGCTATCTCATACAAATTTGCACTATTGACAACATACTAGTCACACTAGCAACCGTGTATGCTCTGAATAATAGCCAAGTGTACTTCCTTAACAAAGTCATGAAGAAGATCCGCCATGTTCAGAAAGGATCCATAGTCCTATGTGGCGATTTCAACACAATTTCAGACCACCTACTTGATACCTCCAATCCTATCTCCAAACAAACGTCCACTGTGGAGAAATTTATTATGAACAATGACATTTATGATGTTTGGCGATGCCCCCACCCTTCAGAACGAGAGTATACCTACCATTCACCAGTACACAATTCTTATACTCGCATTGATTACTTCTTGACAGATAAATGGTTATTACAGAGGATTGGTGATTCTGACACTGCACCCATAATGTGGGCAGACGACGCTCCCACAAGTATTACCATAACTAAATCTTTGCCCTCTCCATCACATAAATTGTGGAGAGCCAATGCCCAACTACTAAAAACATCTTCGTACGCTGACTCTCTTCAACAACAGACAATAGAATTTTTCAAACACAATGTGGGTTCGGTGTCAGAATCGGTAACCACATGGAATGCACATAAAGCATTTACCAGAGGGGTGCTCATTCAATTAGGCACTCAGGCTTAAAAGAAAAAGACACAGCCTATTGACCAAATCACTAAGGATATTAAGCTGGCAGAATCCCAGAACCAATCATGTCCTTCAGAAACAGGAACTCAGAGCCCTCTTATTAGACACCTTTGAAAAGTACCACCGTAAATTTAAAGCAAATCATTACGCCACCAACAACAAGGTGGGGAAAGCTATGGTGATGCGTGTCCATGGACAACGCGCTAAATCAAAAATTCTCTACATACTCCACCCTCTCACAAAAGAAAAGCTCCAAGACCCTCAAGCGATAGCTGCTTTTACAATTCCCTCTTTAACATTAAGGAAGACCCCCATACCACCCAACCCTCCAAAAAAGTTGATCAATCAATTCCTAGACCATGTCAAACTTCCATCACTTTCAGGAGACCATCTAGCACACATTAACTCCCTGTTTACCACACCAGAAGTACTAAAAGCTTTTATATCTCTACCTAATTGTAAATATCCTGGCCCTGACGTGCCAACTGGAGAATATTACAACATTCTTAAAGATACATTAGCCCCCCACCTCTGCCAGTTATCAATGATGCTGCCTCTTCTTCGACCTATCCAGCAGAGATGTTGAAAGCATTGTTTATAACATTACCAAAACCAGGAAAAGAGCCTAACACACCCCAGAACTTTCGCCAATTTCACTGCTTAACATAGACATCAAGATATAAGCCAAATTGATAACGACTCGACTTATGAAATACATGCCCTCACTTATTCATAGAGACCAGACAGGATTTACTAAAAGCAATCAGCTGATGCAACCAGACGACTAATTAATGTTGTACAATTCGCTGAATGCACCAGAATGCCTTCTCTGCTTCTTTCCTTAGATGCAGAGAAGGCATTCAACAGAGTACATTGGGGTTAAATCAGTTTTGCATAAATTTGTTCAAAGACAGAATTGTACAAGCCATATTGGCTGTCTACTTCCAACCCTCTGCCCAGGTTTATGTGGATGGGATGCTTTTGCATCCCTTCTGCATAACGAATGTGACAAGGCAAGGCTGCCCCTATCCCCTCTAATCTTTAATCTAGTCATGGAGCCCCCTAGCAGAGCGGATCCATTCAGACCCACTTATTTCTGGAGCCAAAGTAGGTAAGAATACCGATCACAGAATAAGTCTATTCGCGGATGACCCAATCCTCATGATTACTAACCCACTTACTTCCTTACCCAGAAAACAACAAATTCTTACTAACTCCGGAAACATATCCTACTATGAAGTAAACAATGCTAAATCCCATATTCTAGACTTAAGAGTTGATGGGATGACTAAGAACCTGTTAACAAATCTCTATCCCTACCAGTGGAAAGATTTAGGAATAACCTGGGCATAACCTTAACCAAATCTAACAGTTGTTTCATAACAACTTTCTCTACTCTTTAAACGACAATAAGCTCAAGACCTACAATCTCTTTCTAAATTTGAATTCTCATGGACGGGTCGCCTAGCGGCATTCAAAATGATTGTTTAACCTAAACTCTTATACCTTGTTCGAACCCTCCCAATTTGTATCCCTAAATCCTATCTCTGCTCACTGCAAACACTTCTATCTAGATATGTTTGGCAAGGAAAAAGGCCTTGTTGGGGATTTATCTTTTCCTGATCAAATGGACTACTACCAAGATGCTAGCTAGACGCCCAAGGACGACCATCCCAAAATATCTCCCTCCCACAGTTAAGGCCTCTGCCTTGGTCTGGCGGAGAGTAGTTACCTCTCCATGGAGGAACACTTCACTCACTAACATGTCACCACCTCTCACCATCCTAAAACACCTTATACCAGACTTCCACCTAACCAATTGGACTAGAGAAGCTTCAAACACCATAGACACACTATTCGACAAAGGGACCCTTAAATCCTTTGCCCAGCTTACAGGAGAACTACGTCTTCAGCGTCTAATTCATACCAATACCTCCAAAGAGCTCACTGCCTTCCTCACAACCCACAAATCCACACCTCTATACCCTCAAGGATGTGGGAATATCTAAAGCCCTCCTCAATTATGACAAAGGGAATATTGGTAATATACTCTATGCTAAAGGAAAAAACTACATTCACCAAAACCACCCCACTAACAAAATAGGAACACGACCTGCAAGCCAGTTACACCCCGGCTCAATGGAAACTGGCATTTAACACTATATATAAGGCTACCTCTAGCAAAACTCTTTGGGAAATGACCCAAAAAGTAGCCCAACGATGGTACCTTACCCCATAATATCGAACTAAGTATAGGGGAGTACACTCCCCAAAATGTTGGAGAGGGTGTGATCAAAATGGCACAATAAAACATATACTATGGGACTGCCCACGTATAACTACATTTTGGTCAGACGTATACTCATTGATTACCAATATTACTGACCTTCCTACTCCACCATCTCCTGACCTGGCACTGCTAAACCTGAACATAGACCAATTTCCTCCTCCAACCTGCACAGTGACAATACATATTCTACTTGCAGCCAGACTATCACTGACTAGTCTCTGGAAATCCAGCTCACCTCCAACTCTGACAGATGTCATAACAACAACTCAGACACACTATAACTACGAACTCTTAATTTCACCCAATAGAGACACATACCTTCTTGGAAAACAAATATGGGCCTCATGGCTAACTTGGTACAAGAACTTTGTTACAAAATGACTGAGCAACCCTAGCTGTGCTGTATGTAATGTTGTGACTACTTATGCTTAGTTATGAAAGTAAGGTCATTAAATTACATGTGCTCCCCTTTGTTTAACCTGCACTAAGTTCTTTTTATAGATGAGCATAAGGATGAAACGTGTTATGGTGTCTTACCTTTTTTTGTGTATTATTTTGTTTATACGCCTTTATATTCTTTTATAATGAGAGCAATACTGAAACGTTCTACATGCAACACTTCCTTTTGTTATGTTTTTGATTTATTATATGTAAAAAAAATAAAAACTATTGTAAACTAAAAAAAAAGCAATATCTGTGCAAATGAAGCATTAAAGGTGTACTGTGCCCTAATAGTCACTCCAATTATATAATAGTCAACAAAGTGTCCAGTGTGTACTATCACTCTTCTGAAAGCAATATTACACTTTCAAAGAACTGTGTTCCCAATCATCTCTGTATCAAATAAATTCCACACTATTGCACATTCTCCTCAAGCAGATCTCAATTCCTAATGTGATTCTTCCACCTACTCATCCAAGCAATTCACCAGATTCTTGGACCCTTTTAAATAAATTGGATGTTAGTGCTTTTTGTTAACACATTGTTGACTATTACATAATTGGAGTGACTTTTAAGGCACAGTGCCTCTTTAAAGAATATGTAAAGGAAACATTCATATTCCTGATATGTGCCTGCTCCACCATGTACTTGTATGAAAAAGTATCCGTTTCTCTTTGTGTTGCTTCCTTTGTGTGAAATGCCTGGTGTTCCTGCCAGTCACTCTGCTTTCCTATTAAAAACTGACCACAATAAGCAGGAGAACACACCCTGGTCAGGGCTCTAGCCATGCTGGGAACTCAGCCTGCTCTCCTTCAATGATCAGGCTTGTCACAAAAGCACAGCCCCCCCCCCCCGCACAGCCTTTCACTTGGAAGTTCAGTGTGCTGCTGTTTCTTGCAGCTGTTATGTAACTGAGAACAGAAGGAATGTGATCACTTATAAAATTGGGGAAAAAAAGGTATTTATAATGTTTTTATATGTATATACAAATATTTTTCCTTTCATTTCTATGTAAACTGAATAGGTTGTTTTACAAGGTGAGGGCTTACAATCACTTTAATGTTTTATTTGCACAGATATTGTTTTTTACACAGATGCGTTTTGGCAATTTCACATGTTGTATAATTTAATATTGATAGTTTTATGTTTTTTATGTACTATAAATATATACTGGTTAATGCACTAAGGAATGAAATATTCTTCAGGGCCCTTGCTAGATATTTAGTGCTCTTTTTACAATGTTCTTTGTCTTGGTCTTAAAATACCTTGATATCTATAAATCATACAAAAACTGTTCATTTCAAGCAGATCTTTGCATAATTGAGTTAATATAGTTACGTATTTTGCAGAAAGTTATTTTTTGTGAAGAACAACTAGGGTATATATCTTGGCGATCACATTTTGGTTTTTGTTTGGGTCTTTTTAAGACTGCAGAACAGAGCAATCCGTTCCCTCCTCAGTGTGCAGCTGTGTTAATCCAACACAGTTTAGGGGGAAATAGAGTCAGATAAGTTTAATCAGAATTACAATTGTTTCTGAGGAAAAGCTGTTCCCTATGGCGAGAGATATGGATATTGTGGGCATGTTCTGAGAAGGTTTATGGATGAATAGAGGCCTTTTTGAGAATTGAAAATCAGATTATTGTAAGAGAACAAAAAGAAAGTCTAGTCTATATCATCCGTGTGGAAGTTTTACCATTTGTCAATGAGGAGCAGGAATTTAAGTTGTTTCTTTCAGAATCCTATAGGGTATGACAACTTTCCAATCTTGGATCTAGCAGCAGGATAAATATTTCCACTCAACATCAGCCCATGTACAAACATTTTCAAAAACACAGCATCAGTCTTTTTGCTTCTCAAAGGGGTGGTGATCTTTTTCACTGGGGTATTGTGACATATTTCAAGATTTTGTTGCATGGCTTAGCAGGGAGACCTGTAGGTCAGAGGGCACTAGGGAGAAGAGAAGAGAAGAGAAGAGAAGAGAAGAGAAGAGAAGAGAAGAGAAGAGAAGAGAAGAGAAGAGAAGAGAAGAGAAGAGAAGAGAAGAGAAGAGAAGAGAAGAGAAGAGACATATGGGGGGGAGAAGAAGTCAATATGGTAAGGAACAGGGTAGTGGGTGTGTAAGAGAAAGAGTGTAGTATAACACAGGTATTGTGTACTAAATTATGCCAAATAATGGCTCCAAAGTGTGGTGTTCTCCTTTGAACACTGAACCGATGCCTTAAAGCTGAGAAATACTCAGGGCTGAAAAACTGTCCCAACTCTATAGGGGTGTAGGTATTGACCTGGTCAAAGTATTTTCATGCCTGGGCAGTGTATTTCAAATTGAATGAAATGTGAGCTGCAGATGAGAGGAACTAACTGTGTGACTATGTGTAGGTAAGGAGGGAAGTCAGTTGGAAAGTGTAGATATAAGTAGGTGTTGAATATGCAAGGTAGCTGTAAATTAGCTCCTATCAGAGTGTTAGGACACTCCATGTTGGTATCCTGCAGTGCTAGCATGACCAGATATATGGTGCTTCACAGAGAAAACAGACTCAAATATAAGTGAAGCAATACAATATATTAAGAACTCAACACACAAGTGACATAACACATAAATGCAGCACAAAAACAAAATCCAGTGAGAACAGGTTTAAAGTGAATCTAATTAGCTATGTACAGAGAAAAAGAGGAACTTGGGTAAAGCAAAGAACAGGTGACAGGTTCAAGAGCAAAAATGTGCACACAGGTCAAACAACAAGGCCCCGTGAGACTCTTGGTGTAGAGCGAAATACCCTCTTAGCAACCAGTATCAGATAAAAAAAACCTGCTGGAGGACACCGAAACTGCACTCTTCAGGTCTTCAGACCACAGTGCCATCAGCAGGTGTTCTATGTAATATAAAATTGTCAGAAAAGACAGATTATATTTGTATATAAAAAGTCCAAGAGCATCATTTACATTTGGCATTCAGCAGAAATAGTGGATGTAGCAATAGAATAATTTGACTATTGAACATGAGTTAAAAAGTAAATCCTACCGATCACTATAAAGGCCTAAATTGGGACAGCATGTGTCCATGAGGCTGAAACAGAGGCCGCATAGACACACACCACCCATGAATAGCAACAACATATAGTAAATAGTAAATATATAACATGGAGATGTGAGGGAAGGGACTTTACATATATGAGTCAAAAGCCCCTGAGCATTGTTAACAGCAATCTAAAATAGCAATACACAGGGGTAAAATTTGTGGTGTAAGAGCAGTTTATCTATTTAAGCTTTTTACTGCTACCTATGTAGGGCACACCATGGAGCAGAACTGCTTGCAGTTGGCCAGTTTAGTATGCCTTACATTGACTGAATTCTCTTCTTCAATCCCTCGTGGTCACTTCAGGACCATGAACTTATAGCAGAATGGCGGCTCATACACTTCTCACTGCACGCACTTGCCACAAGCCTATCACTCCCTCCACTGTTATGCCCTGCCTATCAGATTCTTTCTGCTCTGTGTCCCACTCAGATCCATTCTCCCTACACATGTGTCCAGTCTGATTTCCCCTGCCCTCCTTTCTCAGTGGGTTATGGAGGAGTTTGTGTTGTGGCACACATCAGAGGATTAGTGATCTCTCACCAAAGACCCCTTGTGAATTTTAAAAATAGGAACAATAATCAGAAAAAAAGGAATACCCCCCACCCCCACAAACACACACACACACACACAAACTAGAACTCAATCAGGTGGACAATTGAAGGAAATTAGCTTCATATGCACTACATACATTGTAATGCATGCCACATGTGTTGTTGCACTGTGGTGCAGGAACAAACGAAATGCTCATTCACACCAGTGGGTGTTCATTGTACTCAGGTGCTGCTTAAACTTTGTAAAGTTATTCAACTATATGCGTAGTGTGAGCATTATCAAATGGATGCCTGTATCATTTAATTGTAATGCACACCAATGCAGCACACACAAGACACTGCTGATCAGATGTCAACCAACTACTGGATTTTTGTATATGTTGCTTATTTATAGGTTTGCATATCTTCAGGCCGGGTTCATATTGGAACCAGCTGTGGATCGCACAGGAGCGCTGTGCGTCCCTGTTCCCCATTTCAGGCATGGATCAGGGCCGAATCTATGCCTGAATTCCGCCCTGAAACTGAGCCAAAGACGCACAGCATTTCTGTGCAGTGCGCTCTGCAGCCGCTACAAGGATATGTGAACTGGCTCCATAGGGAGCCAGTCACATTCTACTGCTATGCAAATTGGATGCGGGGAAAGCTGCATCTAATTCGCATAGGTGTGAACCCGGCCTCAATTTTCAATGTTTTGCAATAAAGGCACAGTTTATGAAAGTTTGAAATGTATTAACTCAATACAATTTTATCTTCCAGATTTTGTAGGATTTTCATGAATTTTGTTCTGTTAACATGCTCTAATAATTAGTGCATTCCTGGTAAAAATTATTGAGAAATGTACAGAATCAGCTTCACTATCATTTTGTTCTATGGGTTCTGTGCTTTCAGAAAATGTATGGTTTGTGAGGTATTTTATGAAGATTCAAAGATTAAGCAAAAAATAGTGAAATATTTAAAAAAAAGGTAAAAATAACAAAAATGGTCAGGTCACCTAACGTTAAATGTGGAGATCAGGGCCTGGTAGTGAAAGGGTTAACAGCCCCCACATTTATCAATGGCATGACAGAGAAGATATGCTCCTAACTTGGACGAAAAAAAAGGGTCACACAGACACACACCCTCAGAAAATAATGACCATACAGCAACTGCAAAGCATTGAGCTGTGAGAATGTGCAAGCTGAACCCATGTGTCAAAAGTCTGTTAACTGTGCTACCAGCATTGCTGCATAGCCATCAGTGAGGATAGTAGATGCAGTGGGAATAGTTAGTCTGCGTAACATGTGCAATAAGACAGATCTCACCACTCCAATGACACCAAACCCAACACTTTCAGTAGGAAAAATGCTGCTGTTTATAAAGATCTACAAAATGTCACAGTTGGTGTAGTTAACTGTTAGAAAAGAAAACAATCTAATACAGGTTGTGTGTCTCCAGTACAGTCCTTAGATATTTTGGTTGCCAGAGATGTCTGAGGTCAAGGATAGCAATATTGCTCCCTTTGGACCTAGCTTGTGGGAAATTTCCTGGTGCCCTGGTTTGCCTGGAGAGGGTTGGAGCAGGTCCATTGGAAGGGAGTGATTGGGTAAAAAGTGAAAATCTTTTTTCCAGTGTGGAAATTATTTTAGAAGGTGTGGGGTTCAGCTTCAAATAGAGAGCTCACAGCGAGGTAATCCAAGCTGCATGTAGGTTTAAGGGCTTCCTGCTCGTGTTTATTGGTCAGCGTTACAGCAAACAGGGAGATTACCTCACAGGGGTAAGAAACACAGTCAAAACAAAAGTCCAGCAAAACAGTTTGCTAAGCCTCCTGGCTAGTGAATAGACCTCACTGGGTCTGTTTCAGACCTTCAGACATGTTACCTCACAACCTGCTTGTCTCCTTTCTTAGCACCAACAACTGATTAACCTAGGGAAAGACAAATTATACCTGTGGTGGGAACAAGGTGTGGCCAGTGTTTAACCCCTGCATCCTACTCCAAACCTCTCACTGCCACCCCTTTACCTTATGAAGCGCAAACTCATATACGACAGATATACTCCATCCACAACTGACAAGGGCTGCATGTTATGTAGGCAGCACAGAAATCCAGTAGGTCACCCGGTGTGAATAAGTGGTAGGTTGCCCATAGTTGGTCTAGGAGGAGTATAGAGCTCTCCTGTGTTGTAGGGTGATGGGTAGAGATCATTATATCTCCCACATTGAAGGTGATCAGGTTACTGTTCCTGGTCTGGTCAAAAATGTACCCTTTTAGTAGGCAGTTGGTCAGACAGCAAACACCTGTTCTAGGCAGGTGGGACCCCCGGGCCTCAAAGAAAAAAGACATGGATTTGCCATGTATATGTATGAATTAAAAAAAAATTCTGTGGGTCATTGAAGCTAATTTATTACCTGATAGGTGTCAGGAGTTGTTAATTTATCACCTGATAGGTGTAGTGGGTAGCTGTCTGCTGCAGCTTTGCTATGGTCTGAACCTGTTTTTTCCCTGTTCTGATTGCACCATCCAGATGCATGAACATCAGCAGATCTGCCTAAAGGTGAGTAATGGCAACCAAGATAGAGGACTTAGTATCTGAGGCAATTAAGGTAAAGGCCTAGTATTTCTTTGAGCAATTCTCGTGCTTAGGAGAGGTAAGCCATAGTGACAGTGAAGCCTTCTCCTGGTCTGATGTCTCTGTTGCTTTGGGAGACAGGGTGGACCTGATAGACCAGTGGTTCTCAACTCCAGTCCTCGGGACCCACCAACAGGCCAGATTTTAAGTATTACCTTGGGAAGTTGCAGACTAGAATACTGCAATCGCTGAGCAGCAAGTGATATCACCTGTGATGTATTTCAGCTATCTTGCAAACCTGGCCTGTTGGTGGGTCCTGAGGACTGGAGTTGAGAACCACTGTGATAGACTAAGCCATAGTCAGTTGTACCAGAGTACAGCCATTTCTAATCCATGAAGGTAGTAGATCTCAGGAATCAGAGGTCCATACTTACCACATGCCAAACCATGCCTCTGGTTTCTGTGTTTTTATAATTTTGTATAATTTATTTGATTTTGTGAATGGCAAAGAATATATTAGCCTTAATGATGCAAGGTATACAAGCTGGTATCAGCATGCAAGGCAGCCAATCTGCTTGCGCCCTCTTGCTATAGGTATAAATGCTTTTTTTGCTTGGTGTGCAATGTTGGTATCTTTTAAGGGGGCAAAACGCTTTTTTTATTTAAAAAATAGGAATAAAAGGGAAGATTAGTGAGTTTACACCCTGCAAACAGTCTCACATATGTTTTTAATTAATCATCTCTAGTTAATAATGCATACTACAGCAAAAGAAAAAAGTTATATATAAAAGAATGAGTGCTCAAACTCCCCTTTTACTTTAGAAGTTTGAAAAACATCATCTATCACCCAACTCTGAAGTATTCAATTACAAGAAATGTTAATTGCATTCATTCATTAACAATTCATTTAGGATCTTCATTAAAACCAGCAGGGCTTTAACTAGCCAGGTGATTTGGAAGGCAAGAATCCATGTTCAAAAGCTGCTTTGATTTTGTTTCTGGGCCATTGGAGTGTGATCATCCTGGAGGTGACACTTCCAGTCTCTGCAGGAAAGATACAGTCTAAATATCGCTTTTAACTCAAGTGCAAAAACCCTGGCGTCACATTTAAAATTTTGCTCATATTTCTCCTTTTGCCTCTGTTGGATGCCTTTGCCTATGAGCCATTGAATAAGTGTTTAAAATTGTATTAATTATTTTAAGCAGTGGTTATAAGCAGTATATCTGAGGAAGTCTATAAGGTACAAAAAATTAGTTCTACGCTACTAAATGATGTGTTCCTTTAATCACAAAAACTGTATAGATAATTGTAAAAAGTTGTCCTTTGCAACTAAACTATTGAAGTTTAGACATGTAAGTACACAGAGAAAATTACCAAGCTTTGCAGATTTATCTTTTTGACAGAAGTGCTTGTGTGTGTGATGTGTTTGTGTTTCCAGTAATACAATGCAATTGTAACAATTACAGAGACATGAAAAGTACAAAAAGCTAAATCCTGTGAGTGTTTTTTGTGCTGTGTTTCCTTGGGTTTATCAAGAAATAAAGTAATAAACTATTCAAAAACACGCTGAAAGAAAATGATTGGAAATCTCTAGAAATGTTTTAAATAACAGATTTAATGCACTGGTATCTGTATGCATATTTTAAATTATTGTATATGTTTATGTTATATGTAAAATAGTACTTTTTAGTGCCTTCATAATATACAGCACTTGCAATTGCAATGTGCATGCTGTGTAGAAAACTTTTTCCCAAGTTCATTATGCTCTTTATCAGAAGTCAGTTACTGTCCCTTGTTAAGTTTATCTTTCTGTACTGGACATGGGGTATTGAAGAAAAGTAAATGCACACTAATTTGGAATTGTTTGGCCTGTAGTGACAAATCAGAATTCTTTCTGCATTGTTTAATAAAATGAAAGCTAAAGCTAGCTTGCTTGCTATGGTATTAGTAGGAGGTGCTTCTTTTTTCAAGTTTCTAAATAGCCATCCCCCACATCCTAAAAGAATTTAAAACATATGCATAGTTAACATTACAAATGTGGTTACAGTAAAATGTCTGGTAAGATTCATTCACTTATACAAATATGCTGAACACACTGGTTAAATTCAAAATAAGGGGAGGCGTGGCGTCCGAGCCTGAAGATGGCTGCTTAGCTTAAGAGCTCCGCCACACTACCGGGGGTTATCCGCTTCAATCGAAGCACTTAGAGGCTCCATCCACTGCCATCCGACTCATCGGAGCTTACTACAGCACCAGAGATGCAGAGGAGAAGGAAAGAACCTCCGCCGCAGCTCCGTAAGCTGCCGGGGTACTTCTCCACCCCAGCGCGGCCTCATCAAAATGGCGCCCAGCCAGAGCCCAGGACGAAACAGGCCGCATCCACGAGCTATCCGCCCGGACTAAGCGGTACCGAATCCGCACAGTGGATAGTCCTCAGCGGCATCTACTCCCACTACCAGGAGCCCTGTCAAGTCCTGGCAGAGGACATCCTCTCCACAGAAAAAACGTCCGCAGCAAGACATGGAGGTGAGCGCTCACACTACCTCACAGTCTCAGGCCTCAGTAGCACCAGACCCTATAGCAGGATTCCCTACATCAGGGCAGCCTGTCTCAGACACTGTACTTAAAGAAATGCTAATGTCCCTGAGATCATCTCTACATCAGGATATGATGCACACAGTACAAAAATGTCAAGCAGAGGTATATTCACTGGGAGTAAGGGTAAATCAAATTGAAAACACTCTGGACTCACATGCATCCTCTTTTAATAAAATGGTGGATGCTCATACCACCCACTCAGATGAAATTTCCTGGATCAAAGATAAATTATCTGACCTCGAAGATAGATCCAGGAGGAATAACCCCAAAATAAGAGGCATTCCTGAATCCATCTGTGTCACAACTACCACAATATGTTCAAGAATTATTCACTACTCCCCGTACTGTCTGCGCTAGAGCTTACGATAGATAGAGTGCACAGAATACCGAAACCATAGTTTTTACCTGATGATGTACCCAGGGATGTCCTGCAATGGCTCCATTTTTACAAAGCTAAGGAAACCATTTTGGCCTCATTCCGTAACCCCAATCAACGCCCACCTCAATACGCATCTCTACAACTACTCCCTAATCTATCTAGGTATACCTTCCAGAAATGCCGCAATTTAGCCACCATTACTAAAGCGCTACGCAATCACCACATACTACACAAGTGGAAATATCCTGCTACGCTCTCCATCACACATAATGGCACATCTACTACTGTCTCTACTATGGAAGAGGGTTTGCATATCCTCAGGCAATGGGGAATACTGCCAGAAACATCTCTGTCTCCTATTCAAGTTGACTCTCCTCCATACCTGCAGGAAGACTGGCAGGTGGTGACACGAAAGAGATCCGATAACAAATCTGCTCAACCGAAAGATCGCTCCTAATCGACTTGCTCAATCCTTATGTCTATACCCCCCCGGTGAAGGCACACTTGGAAATATTTCCAATACCCCTCAACTTGTAACCTTTATTTTTTCTCCCTTTAATTTGTTTTGTTATTTGTATCTCATTGTTTTTATGGATCAACAACCATCTACGCTATTACGAAAAGGAACCAGCAACTCTAGCAATTCAGCTGCCCGTCTCGAGGGATACTCTAGAAGGAAAGCCACCCTGGAACAGAAGTCATCCATCTCCAAGCGGCCAGCCACCTTATACCACAAGTGTGAGTGCTATCACCCCTCGACATACAGCACACCTTCCAATATACCCTATGCCAGTTGAAATACTCTCCATCAACGCCCATGGCTTAAACCACCCAGCCAAGAGAGCATCTCTTTGGAAAGAAGCTGACTCTTCCCATTGCGATATTCTATGCATCCAAGAGACACACATCCACTATGCTGCCTCACCAAATTGCTCTCATAGAAATTTCCAACATTACTTCTTCTCCAGTATGAATGCGAAAAAGAGAGGTGTTATGGTGGCTATCAAAGACTCTATATTGTTTCAACTTCACTCCGAAATATCCGACCTCGCGGGCCGGTACCTCATTATTGTATGTGACATTAACTCCACCCGCTACACTCTTGTGAATGTATATGTTCCCAACACCAAACAAATTAGCTTCCTGAACAGATTAATGAAAAAGCTGAAAAGAATCCAACAAGGTTCTCTTATAATTTGTGGAGACTTTAATGTTACTCCTGACCCACGCATGGACTCCACCTCGACTCATTCCAAAAGATCTCCTACTTTAAATTTTTTTCTAAGATCCCATGACCTGTACGATAGCTGGTGCTACACGCATGCTAACGAATGAGACTTCACATTTTATTTTCATAGACACTGCATTTACTCGAGGATCGATCTGGTCCTAATGGACAAGTGGTTGCTTCAAAAAGTGATTCAAATTAAAATCAACAACATTACCTGGTTGGATCACGCCTCTATCATCCTGACACTAGGGGATATCCTAATAACGGAGCATTCATATGGCGTGCCAGCCCTCAAGTAATACAAACATCAGCCACCAAGACACTGTTAGAAAACCACTTGTCTGATTACTTCCAGATCAATTCCTCCTCAACAAATGATCCGTTTGTACTTTGGAATGCCCATAAGGCATACATTAGAGGTATTTTTATTCAATTAGCCACAAAACTTAAAAAACAGAGACAGCAGCGGCTTGATACTCTTCTCGCAGATATCAAATTCCTAGAAGATCTAGATAAAAATGCATGCATTTAGCGAATACTACGGATCCCTTTACAACCTTAATCAGGACAGTCATATTGACCAGCCGTCACAAACATCTATAAATGATTTCTTAAAAGATATTAATTTACCTAAACTCTCCACTTCTCAAATTCAAGCATTAAATTCCCCTTTCTCACTATATAGATAATGACAGTTATCAACACTCTTCCCACCAATAAGTCACCTGGGCCAGATGGTCTGACAGGGGAATACTACAAGACTTTTAAACACTATTTAGGGCCACACCTCCTTAAGATATTTGCTGACATCAATTACAACTTATTTTGGCAGCTCCATGTATACCTTACTGCCAGACTACCTCGTAAAGGAGGTATATCATTATTTTATACTTATTTTCATGCTAAAAACATATTCACCAAGACAACTCCATGCTATCATGGGAAAGAGACCTTAACGACTCCTTCTCCCCACAACAATGGCAGAAGGCTTTACAACACCTACACTCGGCTACCAAAAACACCAACCTATGGGAACTCTCACATAAAATCACACAACACTGGTATTTAACACCATATCGATTAGCTAAATTTGACTGCTCCACACCTTCCACCTGTTGGAGGAACTATGGGCAACCAGGCACTATCTATCATATCCTTTGGGGATGTGAACACCTGACCTCATATTGGTCCCACATCTTCAAAATCCTACGCCAAACAACAGATCTAAACATACATAACTCCGCTTCCTTAGCTATCCTAAACATAGGTATAGAAGATATCCCACCATTATATAGACAATTTACTATTCACTTATTCCTGGCAGCCAAATTAGTAATACTAAGAAAATGAAGATCTTTAAACCCTCCAGAGATAGAAGAGACTGTAACTACATTATCTTTGCACTACACTTATGAGAAGGTGCTATCATCCATTAGTGGAAAGTATGACACATTTCTTCGACGCTGGCAATGTTGGATAAAATGGTATGAAACTCATCGTAAATTATTACAATCTCACTTAATATCACTAGGGTGAATTACCTCATGAATATTTGCTCTTTAAGACCCATAACCTTCCTTTTCCATATGGCCTCTGAATTGATGCCATTTAATTTACGTTTTAGTTATTTTTTACTAGTTAGGAGCTACGCGCTCTTGTTACATGAACACTAACAGATATACACTGGTTAATATTGCTGTTGACACACAGGCATGTAGGGGCTGTACCTCCACAAGGTCACAGCTAATTCCCATACGGGGTGACTAGTGGAGGTATATAGTCTCTCCTGCCTTGCTCTAATCCTCTTATTTCAAGGAATTGTATTACGACTGCAAAGTTATATGAATCTGTTAGTCTTTATTGTTTATAATACGGTTTACAATATCTACTGCTATATATAAACATGATGTATATCTTTGTAAACTGACAAAACTTGAATAAAAATGTATTAAAAAAAAAAAATTAAAAATAAGAAATCAAGACATCTTACAATATAAAAAAAAAGTAAAATGAAATAACTATTTTACAAAAAACTGTGTTTCTATAATTTATGAGAGAAAATATCACCATTCTATGATGATCCAAGCTTATTTTAAATTACATCATACTGAGATCAAAACCAGTTCTTTATGTGCCCAATGGTGAACACATACTGCACAATATGCTGTTCCTTGAGCCACTTTGTTTATCCTACATATTATGGTCCTCACACTGAAGAAAACTGTAAATAAAAAAATAAAATAAATTTTTGTCCGATAGGTAATATCACATGAAGGTCTGAAGGTCATTGCATGAAGGTTATTGCATATGTTTCTCAAGCTTCTCCAATTGTTTCAAATATATAATTTACTTGCCTAATCTGAATCACATTTTAGCATGTTATCTGATTATATTATTTAACAGTTAATTGGTATGAATCTAAAAATGGCATTTAATTGGTTACTTAAGGCACATTTGCATTTTTATAGTTTAAAGTATTTCTGAGCTTTTCCAAAAATTCATGTAGACCTTGCAAAGTTTGAATAATACAATAATGTCAGATCCACTTTACAACTTTACAACAGATATAATTTTACTGTATTGATTAAACCCCAAAGGTTTTTACATTTTGTTAATGGACTTACTTTTGGCTTCATGCCTGCTGTACCATAAACAGACTCCTGAAAAGTAAAACATTTTCTTTTAGAGTATGTACTATACTGTGACTGCAAAAAAAAAAAAAATGCACACACACATATATCCTATTGTTTATGCTCTTAGCAAATGTACAGTTCTCTTTTTATCAAAGACAGAACAAAAAGGACAGATGAGATCACAAAAACTGTTTGTCTAGCATTTTAAAAGGTCCTTATAAATGATTAAATACTGAAGATTATGAAGGGTAAAATAATTATTATAATACTGTACAGGAGTTCAATTTCACATGCAGTTTGAACTTGGATTGTAAGTAGACCCTAATAATCAGCTTCTCTAATTTGGTCCATTTTGGTCAGCTAAAAAAACATGGAAAGTGTTTTGCTATATCTGTTTGATAGGTGCAAGAAATACCTGTTGATTTGGCCAGAAATATCTGCCTGTACGCATGGAGGATTTATGAAGGTGAGAAGAGGGAAGGAGATTAGGAGAGGACTTTTTTTACCAGTTATAAATACTTGCATGCAACCATGTGTGTTTGTCAAATCTAAAAAAGCAGCTGCATGCACTTTTCACATTCCCATAATGATGTGCACATTATATCAAATAAATCAATGTGTTGTGCTACTTTCCCCAAAACAAAATTAAGTTACTAATCGCAAATTTTCTCTTTATACAAAAAAATAACATATGATATTCCACAAATTTCTTTTCGTGAATCATTACAAAAATATGTTCATAGTGACAGCCATATATAAATTCATGCAATTATTGTGCACAAAAAAATCCGTAAACAACTAGATTAAAATTAAAAACTAAATAAAAGTGCAGTCCATATAGTGAATCCAGTGATAAGTATATTAACTATTGCCGTGTTGCCATCCACCAATCACAACCTGTGATTTTTTTTACTCCATCTGCTGCTTGAAGTACTTAATAAATATGCCAGTGAATCATCTCACTCATGGTCCCCCCCCCACTTTATGTGTACTCACAATTAGGTTTAGTCAAATTGCGCTTTTTAGCCTCTCCAGGGCAAAGATATGGGTTAGCTAGATCTCCTCATTCCTCATCCTGCTTTTTGCCACTGCCTCATAGTATGTCAGTCTCATCAGAGAGCATGTACAAAGGGAAAAATGCCAATGGTGCTTATACCATAAAAAAAAAAAAAAAAAAAAAAAAAAAAAAGGTGAAATGGTGGCAAGTTGCCACCTAGTGGTAGTGCAAAAGATGTAAAATATGATTTAAGTAGTGTAAGGCTGCTGCTACCACCAAATATGTTTCCACATCCCCAACAGAATAAATAATAAATATGTGGTATTGCTGCCCAAGTTAATTTAATGATGTACTGAATAACCATAACAATAAATAACTAAAGAAACCACATTTCATAGCATAAAAGATAAAAAGTGCTAGTGCAAACACTAAACCAGTGAGGATATTGGATATTCTTCGTCTAGAGTGGCACCACACAGTTCACAAGCAGCTCACATGTAACATATAAAGAGAAAGGCAGCCTCCAATAGTGCAGTACCCGGAATAATCAACTTGACAACACCACATAAAACCTAGCTTCATAAAATGCACTCACATTTGTTAAATAAAACATCAGCATGTGTTAAATTGATCTCCCTTTATGCATTATTGACCCTTTGTGGGTCTAAAATGAAGGTGAGCATGCACTTCACCTGGTGAATGGAGCCCAGTTTGTGAAGTGGCAGAACACTGTGTGTTGTATCTATGAAGCACCCTATTGACTTAAGACTTTTGTTCCTTTGCACAATCTATAAGAAGAATCACCACCTGAACAGAATTATATGAGGACTTTTTATTAGTATTTTGCACATTTTAATTATGTTCCAATATCTTCACTGGTTTATTGTTTGCACTAACACTAGTCTTTTATGTTATGAAATGTGGTTTCTTGAGATATATATTGTTATGGTGATCTAGTACATTATTGAATTAACTTGGGCAACACTACCATATATTTATTATTTATACTGTAAAAACAACTTACTTAAAATTCAGAAGAAATCTACTCACACTTTTCAGGTGCTTCCAGCACATCACTCGTAACATGCTTACAAATCTTATTTGGTATATCTGTGACACCGCACAAGCTACATATGTAGGTATCTCCATACAGGATACAGGCGCCATGCCATCCCATTGCCCCTCCCCTATGTGTTACGCCACAGGGACACGTGGCTTGCAGGGAGATTCCTATTGAATGGGCTGGCATTAACTCAATATATCTGTCTGGGCCATCGCCATTTTCTTGAAGTCCACGATCACTAAACTCCAGACTGATCTAGATATTTTCACACTTACATTACAATACCTTGGTGCTATGAAAGACTATTTAACATTGTTCCTTCTAATATTAAATATAATGGGTTTTCACCCGATGTCTACAAGATTGTGTGGCCGTGCATTTCAGAGATACTGTACATCAAATAATTACAATAATATTACAGTTCCAAAATACTAGACAATTTAAAAAATGTATAAAAATACCATGCTGAACGTGAATATGTAATATGAATAAGTAGATTAGTAGTATTATTGATGTATAAATAAATATACCCTATTACCATTAAAATGTAAATTAGTAAAAATAATCTACTGTATATAGCATATACTGTGCTTTGTAATAGCTATGTGATGTGTATATCTGCAGTGCTATATTGCAATGCCTCTAAATCTGTCTACACAATGATTCTATTTACCATTGCACTGTCTGTCTTAGACAAGCATCCATTAATAAAATATAATATTCCTCTGAAAGTTTACTTTAAAATTTGTACATTAATTTCTGTAAAACTTGTTTTTTATAATCCAAGGTGATATGTCAATGTTTGATCATGAATATGCAGATTATAACATCAAAGCCAGAGTGTAAAAAGTCCCCAAAAATAACAATCCCAAAGACTTATTATCGATATTTTAACTTCGTAAAATAAATTTATAGAAGGTGTAGAGGGGAATTTCCTTTAACCACTTCAGCCCCGGAAGATTTGGCTGCTCAATGACCAGGCCATTTTTTGCAATACGGCACTGTGTCGCTTTAACTGACAATTGCGCAGTTGTGCGACGCTGTACAAACAAAATTGGCATCCTTTTTTTCCCATAAATAGAGCTTTCTTTTGGTGGTATTTGATCATCTCTGCAGTTTTTATTTTTTGCGCTATAAACAAAAAAAGAGTGACTATTTTGAAAAAAAACACGATATTTTGTAATTTTGCTATAATAAACATCCCCAATTTGTTTAAAAAAAGCAATTTTTTTCTCAGTTTAGGCCGATATGTATTCTTCTACATATTTTTGGTAATAAAAATCACAATAGGCGTATACTGATTGGTTTGCGCAAAAGTTATAGCGTTTACAATAACTCATATTTTTTTAAATAAACGTCAGCTTGCTCTCGCTCATTTTGGAAAAGGACACACATAAAAATACTAATTGGTTTAATTCAAACCCAATTGAGTAAAAGCAGAGCTACAGACCCACCCCCCACATCAAAAAATTTAAAGTCATCAGCTACAAATACTGTAGCTACTGACTTTTACTATTAGGACACTTACCTGTCCAGGGTAAGTTTTGACAAAAAGTAACTGGAAGCTGATTTGAGTTTCTATGTAGAGCTGCACCAGATTTTGCACTCTCCAGTTTTAGTAAATCAACCCCATAGACATTGTACTAACAGCCTCCATTTCACAGTCTTATGCCATGTACACACGGTCGGATTTTCCAACGGGAAATGTTGGATGTGAGCTTGTTGGCTGAAAGTCTGACCGTGTGTATGCTCCATTGAACATTTGTTGGCGGACTTTCCGCCAACAAATGTTGGCTAGCAGGTTCTTAAATTTTACGCCAACAAAACTTTGTTATCTGACTTTCCGATCGTGTGTATACAAGTCTGTCGCACAAAAGTTTATGCATGCTCGGAATCAAGTACGAACCGGAATCGCTCGGTCTTGTAAAACTAGCGTTCATAATGGAGATATCACATTCGTCACATGGCAAATTATGAAATCTCTCAGTGCAGCGTATTCTCTTCTTCTTTATAATGCTATACTAATGAAGTTGCTTTGCTGCTGATATTCACAGTTCTGACAAACTTATTTTTTATTATTTCTAGTGATGTCCTGAATAATATTTGTTTTTATTGTTTTTTTTCTCGTGATCTCCAGAATAATCTTTTTTTTTTTTTTATAGTGATCTCCATAATTTTTTGTTGTTGTTTTTTTTCTTGTGGTCTCCAGAATACTTTTTTTTCTCATGATCTCCAGAATAGTTTTTTTTTCTTGTGATCTCCATAATTTTAATTTTCATTTTGTGTGTCAAGTTACAACACCATTATTATCTTGTATTTTTTTAACCTCAGAGATACAACTATGTTGGTGTCCCTTGTTAATTTGACATTGTATTTTTGAAATGTACCTGCCTACTCACAAACAAACTGTCCTTTTTGAAGTAAAACACATAGCCAAGTATTTGTTCAAACAAAAATTTGAAATTTAATAGGGAACACAAGGTCAGAATGAAATAAAGAGGAAGGCAACGCAGGGCAGACATCAATTATTTGCCTGTCAAAATTGGTAACCTGATGAGTCCATTAAATAGGGAGCACAATACAGTTCAGGACTCCGAGAGATCGGGAGCAGCAGCAGATGACATATATGTCCCGAGGCTGTGGTCTTACAACATTTGTTCATGCCTATTTTGATTAAAAGATGTTTATTACATTGTTGTCTAGATGTGTTTGAAACTGTAATGAAATGACAACTTGATTCAGTGTAAGGAGAGGAAACTCAGCAGCTGTTTATGCATCTGGACACTGGAGCACTAGTGTGGGACAGCATAACAACCTTTTTAGGGTGTCCCACGCAGGTGCTCCAGTGGATACTAGGGGTCTCTCCATGTGAGAAACTTGCACGAAACAGGTAAGTATTCCAGCTTTTGAAAGGGAAAAAATCATGCCTTCAGCTTGGAACTCTGCCAAAACAGACAATTGAGCGACACTTCCAAGCAATGTTTCATATTACTATTTCTAGCCTCAAATATCTGTTTGCTAAGTATACCTTTTTTGTATTTACATAGGGGAGAGAAGAATCGTGACATTTGAGGACACCAGTAACCCCACGCTCCTGAAGAAGGGGAACTCAGCACACAACCTGAAGATGTGGATGCAGAACCTGAGGATGTGGATGCAGAGGTTCAGAAAGTGGTCAAAATGGTGTCAACAGGTCAATGTCTGAGACCACAGCTTCAGGTAATAGATGGATGCCTACATATTTATAATACATGGTGTGGTTTTTTTTTTAGATGATGTGGATGTTGTGGAAGAAGAAACTCACTTCAACAGTGCAAGTGCACAAGTACTCATCAGTGAGATCATGGTGTGCAAGCAAAATATCAATGATGTTCAAAAAAGACTGAGCAACATCATTGATGTTTTAGTCAAAATTTAAACCCCCAAAAAATGCAAATGTTGTTGTACGTTTTTTAAATGTTGTAAAGTAATTTCCAAGCCAAATTTTGAAGATGCACACAGTGTGTCAATATGTGCTAGCTACCATCATGGGGGTTAAATGGATGTGTTTTGTGGGTGTACCCCTTCCTCTCTTCCTACTTTAGTTTGGAGGAAGGGGTTGCACCCACAAAACGCGTACATTGATAACCCATGATGGCAGATAGCACATGTTGACACACTGTGTGTTTTGTGCCTTTTGAAAAATATATGTAGGGAAAATACACACATTTTAGGCATGGGATCATGAGGGAAATCAAAATTTTGAGTCACAATTTGTGTGCATCTTAAAAGTTTGGCTTTTACAGGGGCGAGATCACCCCATCTGATGAAGGCAAAATCAACACAGTTTTGACATACTAATGTCTCATATGGCCTTCACTTTAGCAAAGTTGAACTTTTTTGTAAGTTCCTGAGTTGGGGATGTTTATGTTATGGTTTTAAACATGCCTGTTTAGCCACAAAAAAGGCTATATACTGTCAAACATACATGTTATACACCAAGATGTTGGTTTGTTAAAAAACCCTTTTATAACGCACATGTGAATGTGCTTGGAGTAAAATATTTTATACTCAACAATGTGTGGCTTCTTCTTTCAATGCTCAATACCAGTTTTTTTTTAAGTTGGTGTAGTTACAGTGACAATGGGGGGTATTTACTAAAGGCAAATTCACTTTGCACTACAAGTGCACTTTCTTGTAGTGCAAAGTGGATTTGCCTTTAGTAAATAACCCCCACTGCCATTTTAGGGACATAAGCAATTAATTCATGGAGTTGAAAAGGATGATTATTTTTATCATTAATGCATTACATACATTAACAACAAAAACATTGTGTGTGTGTAGCACTATTGAAGAAAATGGCCAAAAAATAAAAGGCCATTGGAGAACCTAGGACACAGATAAGAAACACATGCAGTAAATCAAATGAAATATGAGTTTAGTTTTGCAAAAAAATTATTTTAAAGAGCTTCCAAATTTGCTGGTAAATCTTTTGCCCCCCTACCCATGAAGTGCTGCACATACTTTTGCTGTACTTCATGAGCGTTTTTGGGGGGCAAGCCAGGACGGCCACTTTCAAGCGCCGGCATTTGACCTGGTGAAAAGTCAGCCTCAGTCGCAACTGAGGCCAGGTAGTTGGCTGCATTCTTCCATAGGAAATTATGAAGAATGCAGCAGCTCATAATGATGTGGTTGAGTTTGTATTCGGCCATGTTTATGGCTGTTTAGAAAAGCCGGAACTGGCTGGCCATTATGCCAAAGGCATTCTCGACCCCTCTTCTGGCACAGGCCAGCCGGTAATTAAAAACCCTCTGCTTTGGGGTCAGGGTCCTCATGGGGAATGGCCTCATCAGATGGTCCCCCAGTGCAAAGGCCTCATCTGCCACAAAAACAAACTGGAGGCTCACCACATTATCCGCTGGAGGTGGCTACCCCAAGCTGCCATTCTGGAGACTCCCGTAAAATGCCATCTGTGCGATCACTTCCCCATCTGACATACGGCCATTCTTCCCTACGACCAGATATAAGAACTCATAATTTGCCGTCACCACTGCGAACATCACAATACTACTATACCCCTTGTAATTAAAGTAGTATGACCCCGAGTTGGGGGGTGGGACGATCCAGACATGCTTCCAATATATCGCACCACCGCAGTTGGGAAAGTCCCACTGTTGGCTGAATTGGGAGGCCACAGCCTGCCATTCCTGTGGGTTGGAAGGAAACCGTGGAGTCAAACAAGAAAAAAATAGTACTTTTGCACATAACATTGCAAGCAGATTAGACACAAACATTCTTGGCCAACATAAATAGAACATTTATTGAAATGAGTATTTAAAGACAAAAGTATAAGGTACACTTCTCATATTCCTCACCCCCTCTGATGGCCCATTGTGAAAAATTTATGGTGGGGGGATGTTTTGGACAGGTAACCCTCTCCACTTCATTGAGAGCTGAATGCATAAATAATGTGTGTTACTTTGGCTAGCCCCTCCTTACTTACACTATTGGCAGTTCACCTGACAGGCAAGAAGTGTAATAATTCAGAAATATGAATACACACTTTTCAAATTAAAGCACATTTTGACATTCTGCAATTACTTATCAAGATAATAGGAGAACAAAACTTTAAACAGTACCATTTGAAAGTATTCAGGCAGGCACTTGCACTACATGCTTTGGTGAATTCATCCATAAATCTGACTACAAAAGAGGTAGGTATAGTGTGTATGGGTTTGGCAAAGTCAGCAGATAGAGTATTGCTATCGGTTGACTTAGCGGATGGGTGGAGGGAGGGTTCCAAATGAAATCTGGCCCTGAAAAAAAAGCCTCTTGCACTTTGCCTGAATTTAAGGACAACGATAACATTTGGACACATTTTAGGGGGTGTTTAGGGTAAGCACTACAATGGAGCTTACAAAATACATTGTTAAGTGACTAGGCTAGGTGTGTATGGGCCCAGGTAGAATGGTGGGGAGGTTAGTGAAGGCAAATATGCATGAAGGACAAAAAGAAGCATTAAAAGCTTATAGCATGCATGAGGACAAAGAGAACATTCACAGCATATTACAATCATGGTAATTATGGAATGATGAAATCCATAAAATACATTAGCAAACATTAAATACATAGAATGTGATGTTAAAGGATAAAACTT
Organism: Aquarana catesbeiana; assembly: GCF_042186555.1. NCBI lineage: Eukaryota > Metazoa > Chordata > Amphibia > Anura > Ranidae > Aquarana > Aquarana catesbeiana. The sequence goes on along the minus strand of NC_133324.1, from coordinate 783,878,562 downwards.
ACCTTAATATAGTCCTTCTGCAGGACCTGAATGAGGGCAGTACAGGTCTCTGGAATAATGATTCCCAGAGCCTGGGGGGAGGTCCCAGTTGTGAACTTGATATTCTGGAGACTTCTCCCCATCGCCAAGTAGCGCAAAGTGGTGACAAGCCTTTGTTCAGGAGTGATGGCTTGCCGCATGCAGGTGTCCTGCTTCATAATATAAGGGGACAGCAAAGCCAACAGACGGTGAAAGACGGGGTTCGTCATCCGGAGATAATTCCTGAAATCATCAGGATTATTCTCCTGGAGCTCCCGCAACAAAGGCACATGAGAGAATTGGTCACAATTAAGCAACCAATTCTTGGTCCAAGAACTCCTCCTCCCCCCTGTTCATGGACTGGACTTGGGTCAAAGCAATAACTCCAACACCAAGCCCAACAACAGTACGAACTCTACGACAAGTAAATAACCGCAACATGGCTAGAAAACCAACTGCTGCTCAGAACGAACTGACAGAACGCACTGAAAATCAGAAAGGACCTGAAAATAACGAGCTGAAAATCAAAAACGAGCAGACAAGAACAGACTGAAAATCAGAAGCGAACTATAAATAGAACGCACTGAAAGACAGGAACAACAACACGCACTGAAGAACAGATACGAAGTGGCAAGCACAAATTGAAAAGCAGAAATAAACTAAAAAGCACGAGGCTGAAAAGCGCGAATCGTCTCTCACCAAACTTCTACTAACACGAGATAAACACGAGATTAGCAGAAGGAGCCCAAAAGATGGCGCACTGGCTATTAAACTTCCTTTTTATCGGCTCGTCGTATGTGTTGTACATCACCACGTTCCCATGTTCGTAATTGTTGGCCAACATTTGTGTGCCCGTGTGTATGCAAGACAAGTTGGAGCCAACAACCTTCAAACAAAAATCCACGGTTTTGTTGTCGGAAAGTCCGATCGCGTGTACAAGGCATTAGGCTCCATGCACACGGAAGCTCATAAGCGTCCATTTTTGGGAGTTTGGGCATTTTTTTTAACAGCCCAGAAACCCTTTATGTTATCCTATGTGTCCATGGATGTTTTTGGATGTTTATCAGCAGTAGAGTTTATAGGCTGTTTTCTGAATGCCATAAAATTGCATTCAGGAGTTGTTTTTCTGACCACAAAAATGGCAAACGCTCATAAATGCTGATGAACATCGATAAATGCTCAAAAATGTGGCTCACTGGTGTTTTTTAACATTTTTGATCCATTGAAAAAAAAAACGCTAAAAAACGCTAATAAAAGCTATTGCAAAATGTTAAAAAACATTGTAAGACTCACTGCAAAGCTACTGGTATTTTTATAACATCATTTTAACGTCCAGTGAAGCCTGACCTTCAATTTACTGTTTCAGCATACAGTATGTTCAGGGTATCTTAAAGTGGTTATAAGGGCTCAAGGTTTTTAACCTCCATGCATTCTGAGCATGAAGGTAAAAAAACATTCTGTGTGCAGCAGCCCTTCATCACCCTCAGCTCCCTCCTCCCCCAATACTTACCTGAGCTCCATCTCAATCCAGCGATGTGCACAAGAGCAGCGGCTCTCCTGGGTCTCTTCCTCCTCATTGGCTCCTGCTTCTGTAAATCACAGCCAGTGAGCCAATGAGGAGAGAGTGGGGCCAAGTCACACTCTGTGTCCAAAGATTTGTTTTCGTAGTCACATAGTACACATAAGGCAAAGTTTCAGAGCCACACATGTAGTTTAGACATATAGAACAGTGACTCAGGAGAGAGCCTGCTTGGGTGCCCCCATAGCAAGCTGCTTGCTATGGGGGCACTTGGCAGGAGGAAGGGGCCAGGAGCATCAGGGTGGGACCTGAGAAAAGGAGGATTGGGGCTGCTCTGTACAAAACCACTGCACAGAGCAGGTAAGTATAGTGTAACATGTTTGTTTTTGTTTTGTTTTTTAATCTGCTTTAATATCATTTTAGCATTACTTTGCAGTCCAATAAGCAGGAGAGTTCGACTTGGTGTTCTAAATAATCAGTACTCAATAATAAATTAGTTCAGATACACCGTCTATTTTGCTCTGTAATCTGTTTATTTGCCATACTAATCGCTATTTTTTATTTTTATTTTTTTTAATGAGAGTGTTGTACTTTTTCTTTGCTGTTGTGAATGTTGCACATCTCTATAAAACATATTTTATCTAACATAATATGTAATAATGAATATGGTTAAACAAAATCATATTGCTAAAATATAGAAGAAAAAAATCTCAGTTGTCCTGTCTATAAAATTCATGCTTTGCCTTTACCCTTGCACATCCTGCTATGTATTTCAGTTTTAGAATAGTCTTTTCCCAATTTAAAAATGTGGCTATGACCTTGCATGGGTACATATTAACACATTAAAAATTAAAACAGTTTAGTGAGTGGGTTGCATAAATGTATGGATATACTTATTGTAAATTATAAATTTCGCCTTAAAAGCAGAGTTCTTGTCAGTGAGCTGTGAATATCAGTTTAGGGTATGCATAAGATTTTCCTTAAATGCGACACAGATCCCTAAAAGATTAATTTTCTTTTGAACAGACACCATAAAATTCTTTCAGGTAAAATAATTTTTACCACTATATCAGCACAATAAAAAATTAAAGATTTTATTGACTGTGTTTAATATTGAAGTTTAAGTGATGTGTTCATTGACCATTTTAATATCACATTTAAAAAGTGCATTAACAATAACAAATTTTAATTAAATTCAGCTATGGTTTGTCTGATATTATTATGTGTTCATAATTAAGAGCTATCCTTTATTCTTTAAGTTTATTGTGGCCATGATTTATGCAGAAATGATGCATGAAAAAGTGAACAGTTGGCTTTTTTTGTGCTTTAAAATATTTAAAGTTTTATATCAATTTCAAAAGTCCATTCAGCTTAAAAGTAAATTTTCATATTGTTATACAAATCTACAGAGACTCAAACTTATCTATGAAACTATCTTTTGGGAAAAGAGTCTGACATGGTCTGTATTGTGCAAAATAACCAATCGCATTATTTTTTTTTATTATCCCACTGTCATTTCTAGTGATAAGTAAAATGGTTTGTGATTTGTTACTTGTGACAAAGTAACTTATTTGTTACTTGTGACAAATCTAGCCTTTGCAGTCTGGTCACTCTTTTTATGGTATTTGTCCTGCTTATGTGCCAACTTGCTCGGTTTAAAGAGAATCATACAATTTGTTAATTCACCTGACAATAAAGGTTTATTAACTGCACTAAAATAAGGCTGTTTTATGGTTATACAACCAATAAAACTAAAAGCTTTAACTATATATTGTAGCTATACATTGATAAGATTCAATCCAGGAAGCCGTCTCCCACTTAACCCTGTACTACATTTTTGCATTTTGCATTTTTACATTTTGTACAAAAAACGTATATTAAAAAAAATCATAGTAAATTATTAAAAATAAAATCCACATTGGAAAACCTCCTTTACATACCCAATGCATAACACTATCCATGAAGATATACATTTTTTTCTAAGCACCTATGGGATGAACACACCCGCTTTCCCATATATTATGGATCTCTGTGTGTAATAATAGGTCAGAATATATAATGTTATGCTGTGGATGCAGTATCCCTAGTTATTCTTAATTGTAGAAATATTGCACTCAACAAACAAAATTATCCCATGTTTCGATGATTCTATGGTTATAGAAGATCCACACTATGACCTATAGTTGTATGTCTTTGCCCATCAGATTATGAAAAATGTGTACATAGTAGCTTGCTTTGGCTTTATTCCAATAAGCACATTCTAGTCTGCTATTGCAATTCTGTGAAAACTGTTTGTATGTAACACCGCAGACATGAAAGAGGAGGGCCAACCTGGAAAAAAAAAATTCCACCAAAAATCCTAAAAAAATAAAAAAAAAAACATTTGGAAAAAAAATGTTATACTTACCTAAACCCTTGTTGCTAGGCAGTCTTCTTAATCTGCCTCTTCCTATTCCGAGGCGTGTTCTGCTCCTCGGTGAGTGGCCCTGTTGTCTTCTGGGAACTGTGTGTGTTCCCAGAACACCACGGGGCCATTCATAGATCGCTGCGCCACTCGCACGTGCGCAGTAGGAAACTGGCAGTGAAGCCGCAAGGATGGGATGGCGGTGTCGGGACCTGAGAGCCGAGGGATGGGTCGGCCTCGGGCGGGCGACATCGCGGGCACCCAGGACAGGTAAATACTTATTTAAAGTCAGCAGCTACAGTGTTTGTAGCTGCTGACTTTTGATTTTTTTTTTTTAGGCTGGAATCCCGCTTTAAGGCACAGTATCTGCCCTATTGTATCTTTTATAAATCATGACAGACTTGCCAGAGTCCTGCTTGCAAACATGCCAAACAATAACATGGATTCACTTTGCTTCCATGCACGTGTCCTGAATTTCAATTGGATGAACAACATCCCGTGTGATAGTATGGACCATGACAGATCCCATTTATTTATTTTATGGAGAGATCTGTGGTATATTAGACCCCAGATTCCTCCTCCACTCTCTAAAGCAGCCAATCAAACTGAGATCTGGTAATGGCTTGTAAACAAGCAAATCAAACCTGGAAGTGTCTAAATCCTCATCACTTACAGGTTTATGATGTCACAACTCAGGGTTTACAACTCGCGGTTCCCCAGGGCTCAGAGGCTAAGCCCTTGTGACTTGTGGTATCCCATCTGAGGATATATATATATATATATATATATATATATATATATATATATATATATACACAGCGGACAGGAAGCCGTTAATGATGTCACATAGTCAGGTGCCACCCCAAATGTCACATTGGGCAGACACCTCTCAATACTCAACAGCGTTTCACATCCTAACCCTCCAAAGAGAAATCTCTCTTATATATGATGTGATGTCACGGGGAATGCCACAGGGAAGTCCCGTCAAGTCACTGTGCGTCAGAGGGGGGCGGGGTCACCGGGTGGCCCCGCCCCCCGTTATTTAAGAACTGTCAGACGAGGAGCGCCGTCACACAGCCGGAGCCTCCCTCCATGCCAGCATGGGTGCGGAGCGGCCCGGAGAAGAAAATGAAGAAGAGAAGAAAAGAAGAAGAGAAGAAGAGAAGAAGATGAAGAAGAAGAGAAGAGCGGAAGCCTCCCCCCATGCCATGGGTGCGGAGCGGCCCGAGGAGAAGAAGATAGAAGACGCCGCGGAGGAGATGCTGGACGAGAACGCCGGAGGAAGAACCAGAAGAGCCAGAAGAACCAGAAGAACCAGAAGATGAAGGAAGATAGAAGAAAGAAGAAGTATTTAAATAAAGGAATTGTCAAAAACTGTCTCTTGTCATTTTTAATATTTTTGACAGTTTTTTAGTGAAATGGTAGGGGTACTTTTGTACCCCCTTACCATTTCACACAGGGGGGGCCGGGATCTGGGGGTCCCCTTGTTAAAGGGGGCTTCCAGATTCCGATAAGCCCCCCGCCCGCAGACCCCCACAACCACCGGCCAGGGTTGTGGGGATGAGGCCCTTGTCCTCATCAACATGGGGACAAGGTGTTTTGGGGGGCTACCCCAAAGCACCCTCCCAATGTTGAGGGCATGTGGCCTGGTACGGTTCAGGGGGGGGGCTCACTCTCGTCCCCCCCTCTTTTCCTGCGGCCTGCCAGGTTGCGTGCTCGGATAAGGGTCTGGTATGGATTTTTGGGGGGACCCCACGCCGTTTTTTTTTTTTTTTTTGGCGCGGGGTTCCCCTTAAAATCCATACCAGACCTGAACGGTCTGGTATGGAATTTAGGGGAAACCCCACGTCATTTTTTTTTTTTTAATTTTGGCCGGGGTTCCCCTTAATATCCATATCAGACCTGAAGGGCCTGGTATGGAATTTAGGGGGACTCCCACGTCATTTTTTTTTTAAATTTTGGTTCGGGGTTCCCATTTGGGGAATTCCCATGCCATTTTTATCAATGAACTTCTATGTGTATTGCCGGAAATGCAATAGCCGCGGGTAGTTTTAAATGAGTTTTTTCCTTCAAAATGTCATTTTGCTGTCAGACTGTTCTAAACACAGGAAACATGCGCCCCTTTACAGGCATACTATAGACACCCTCCAGGTACGAAATTTAAAGGGATATTACACTTTTATTGTTTGACTTTAAGCATTATTAAAATCACTGCTCCTGAAAAAACGGCCGTTTTTAAAACTTTTTTTTGCATTGATCCATGTCCCCTGGGGCAGGACCCAGGTCCCCAAACACTTTTTATGACAATAACTTGCATATAAGCCTTTAAAATTAGCACTTTTGATTATTCATGTTCGTGTCCCATAGACTTTAACGGTGTTCGCGTGTTCGAACTAATTTTTTTCCTGTTCGCATGTTCTGGTGCGAACCGAACAGGGGGGTGTTCGGCTCATCCCTACTCTCCTTGGATAGAGTAATAATTAATTCCCAAATCACAAAAGAACTGTATTTACTTTACCCACATCTAATCTCGTGTAAGACTGAGCTTTAAAGTGTAAAGTCTATTTTTTTTCTCTAAAAATAACAACTTACCTGCTCTATGCAGCTGGTTTTGCACAGAGCAGCCTGGATTCTCCTCTCCTTGGGTCCCTCTTTGGGTCTCCTGGCCCCTTCCTCCTGTCAAGTGCTCCCACAGCAAGCAGCTTGCTATGGGGTGCCTGAGCTGAGTCAGAGCTCCCTGTGTCCATTAAGACACGGAGCTCCGATTTGGCCCTGTCCCCTCTCTCTCCTGATTGGCTAACTGACTTTGATTGACAGCAGTAGGAGCCAATGGCCCCGCTGCTGTGTCTCAGTCAATCAGAAGGATTGTCCAAGTCCATGAGTTGTTTGGACAGCCAAGCAACTCATGAACATTGCTGGAGAGAGATGGGGCTCAGATAAGGCTCAGATAAGTATTAGGGGTACAGGGGAGGCTGCTGCACATAGAATGCATTAAGATAAAAACACCTTCTGACTTTACAACCCCTTTAAGGATGATGATTAGCAGGTACTTAGGTACTGTATGTCTGCTGTGTCCTTTTGGAGGAGCTTTCTTAAGTATTTTTACAATTTGGTCATTAACCCCCTTCCCGACGATATACATTGGCCGAATGGCACGGCTGGGCAAATGGACTTATAGGTACGTCCATTTGAATTCCCCGCCGTGCCATTGCGTGCACCCCGCCGGCGGGGCGCGCCGGCCGGGATATCCGTGAGTCGGGTCGCGGGTCCCACGGACTCGATTGCCGCGGGGATACCCGCGATCACCTCACGGAGAGGACGAACGGGGAGATGCTGAGGTAAACAGCATCTCCCCGTTCTGCCTAGTGACAAGTGTCACTGATCACTGCTCCCTGTAATCGGGAGCAGTGATCAGCGTAGTGACACAGCCAGCCCATCCTCCCTACAGTTAGTAATCATTCCCTAGTACTGACTTAACCCCTCCCCGCCCCCTAGCGGTTAACCCCTTCACTGCCAATGTCATTTACACAGTAATCAGTGCATTTTTAATCGCACTGATCGTTGTATAAATGACAATGGTCCCAAAAATGTGTCAAAAATGTCCGACATGTCCGCCATAACGTCACAGTCACAATAAAAATCACTGATCGCTGCCATTACTAGTAAAAAAAAAAATATTAATAAAAATGCCATAAAACTATCCCCTATTTTGTAAACACTATAACTTTTGCGCAAACCAATCAATAAACGCTTATTGTGATATTTTTTTTTACCAAAAATATGTAGAAGAATACGATCGGCCTAAACTGAGAAAAAAAAATGGTTTTTTTATATATTTTTGGGGGATATTTATTATAGCAAAATGTAAAAAATAATGCGTTTTTTTCAAAATTGTTGCTCTTATTTTGTTTATAGCGCAAAAAATAAAAATAGCAGAGGTGATCAAATACCACCAAAGAAAGCTCTATTTGTGGGAAAAAAAGGACGTCAATTTTGTTTGAGAGCCACGTCGCATGACTGCGCAATTGTCAGTTAAAGCGTCGCAGTGCCGAATCGCAAAAAGTGCTCTGGTCAGGAAGGGGGTAAAATATTCCGGAGCTGAAGCGGTTAAAGACTGACCTTGTTGTGCAGGTACTAAGCCTGTACATCTGCTGTGTCACATATAAGCAGCATCTAAAGCATTTCAATTTAAGATTGAGACGGAAGCATGAAAGCAAAGCAAATGCATTTTATTGTTTGACATTTTTGCCAGCAGGACTCTGGCATACAAGTTTATGATGATTCATGAATAAAGCCATAGGGAATGTACTGTGCCTTTATATCTGCTATGTTACATACAAGCAGTTTAACAATGTTGCAACAGAAAATTAGGATGTGCATATAGGAGTGAAGCAAAAACAATCTACTTGTTGGCAATAATCTTGATCCAGCTTAAAGTATTATAGGAATGTACAACTTTATCATGATCTGATTAGCAAAGACATGCAGCTATAGGTCACAGTGTGAATAATCCATAACCATGAGATTCATGGAAAAAAAATGATTATTATGCTTGTTGAGGGAAATATGTCTATAGTTAAAGAGGGCGAATTGAAATACTGCATCCACAAGTTTAAATGATAACATTATAGATTCTGACCTTTCATTACATACAGGGACCTAAAAGCAACAGAAAAAGTGTTTTCATTCCAAAGATATTTTGATACCCATAAACATTATGATTGCGGATGGTGTTGTTCACTGGAGGATGAAGGAGGTTTTTGAATGTGAGTTTTTTTTATGATAATTCACCATGGCTTGTTGATATGTGGTCTTTGTACAAAAAAAGCAGTGCATGGTTAAGTGAAAGATGGACTCCTGAATTCATTTATGTCGCCATATAGTTACATTGGTTTGTAAAGTGTGTTTGCTTGTTCAGAGAAACTTTTTGTAGAGTTTTGTGGAGATGCCAAACCTTATTGAGGTTGATTTAAAATGATATTAAACCCAAAAATAAAACTGTATTGCATTGCTGCTTATCAGTCCTTAGATGGTGGCTGCATTCAATTTCATTTTTTTAGGCTTTTTTCTTATACTTTTACCTGGTGATCTGGTCAGTAAATAGGTTATTTTTCTAATTACTTTTACAGACCAAGCTATCTAGACAAAATAGCAGTTAGAGGGTTGAGACAAATCATTTAAGGCTTAAGGTACAGGGGCAGGGGACGTTTAAAACCTCTCCTGAACAATTTAATTTGACAGGTAGTAACCAACATTTAAAAACGTCAGTTTTGCCGTGTTTGCATGCCGCCTTTAGCCGCGTTTGCATTTGGAATATATATATATATATATATATATATACATATATATGTTTTTAAATAGTCAAAAATGTATCTCCATTAAAAACACGCGTTTACAAGCTGTTACAGGCATTTGGTGTTTCAAATGCCTCTGAAAATCCATCCTGAATGCATTTTTTTGCTTTCCAAAGGACAGGGGAAACGCCGTACGCTGGGACTGCAGACCGGAATGCAGGTGACGATTTCACCCCCCACACACCAGCACATCTTAATGCTGTTTTTAAATATATTGAATGTGAGTGTAATGTGATGAGTTTATGTTGCCATTAAATTTATTATAAACTGAATTACACTATTGCATGCCTCTATTATTCCCTGCATGCATATGGGGTGATCTTTGAAATACCAGACGTAAGTTGTGGCTTTATTGATCAGCGTCTTACCAGGAGGTGGAGTGAATATGGGATTTATGCCTACCACTAACCAGCCACTATATGGATGATGACCATCTAAGCTGTTACCATTCACTACACGCTTGTTTTAAAGCCCTTAAGGTGAGGGCATACCTGAAGGGGGAGAGTGCACATTGCATGAAGACATAATTTGTTTCACTTATTCCTTTGATATTCCTATAGACTATTTTTGTGTGCTTGCAAATAATATTGAGGACTGTGTACAATATATACACACTAAGCACTTGCACTTTATTTATTTTTTATTACTGAGCACTTGCACTGTAATTGGGGATATATTTTATATAATACTTTATATATTACATTATCTTTTCATTTTATTTTTTTAGAGTTTTGGTATATTGTATATATTTGCTACTCTGTCACATGTTCATTGTAGAGCCGCACATTGGTTATATATGTTAGCATTGTCACATTTTGAGGAAGTGGTGAGTGCTGGCAGCTATTTTCTAGTATAGTTGTTATTTTATTTTACTTAGTTTAGGTTGATGAGGTTTTAGTTTTGGTAGCTCACAAAGTTTATACACATATATGCCTATTGAAAGCTGGAATCACCCTTTAATAATAAGGAGGTCCCCAGACACTGCCCCCATGTTATTGAGTAATGAGTACATAGTTCCCTACTAATTCACAAAGAAAAAGTAAAGTATAAAAAAAGGACACTGATAGGATACTGTGTATTGTATTAAATAGAATGCTGATGTGCATGTATGCTATGAGAGTGTGATTTTTTTATTTATAAATAAAGGATTTTAATGGTTTTACACTATATATGAATATTCTTTTCTCTTTTGTTTCATGGAGACTATGAGATAATGGCAGCAGTGATTAGCACTTTTGCCTGGCAGCACTAGGGTTGTTGATTCGAATCCCAACCACAGCACTACCTATCTGGAGTTTGCATGTTCTCCTCATGCCTGCATAATTTCCTTCCATACTCCAACGACATGCTGGTAGGTTTATTGGCTCCTGTCTAAATTGGCCCTAGTATGTGTGTGCATGAATGTGAGTTAGGGACATATATATTGTACATTCTCATCAGTCCCTGCCCTCAAGGATTATAATTTCTTTGGGGGCACGGAATTATGTGAATGTACAATATATACAGTATGTAAAGCACTGCATAAAATATCAGTGCTATATATAAGTACCTGAACTAAAATAATATTGGAATCAATGTATGGAACCTCTCAGGAGGGATCAATCAGTGTTGGAATTTAACCCACTAGATTATCTTTGTCTAAACAGCAATATTGCCTGTCCTTTTGAGAGAGGCAAATAGAGAAGTTGAGTAGATTTTGTGGGTGGGGGAGGTTCATGTGTGGTGGGGGAAGTAAGAAGCAGCTAAACAAAAGAATTAAATTTACACTTTATACATTTTTTTACTATGGTGGATGAAAATTAACATTGTTATTAATTATGTTATTGTTATTTCTTTTGACACATTGTAATTTTTTATGTTATGTTCCTTTCGTTTGTGGTTTTGTAACATCACTATGCTATTATGGATTAGGTAGTTGTAAGTGCTGCATCATTGAGATTTAATATAAATAAAGACGCTCAGTTTTTGATAAGTCATTTGATTTAAAAAAGAAAGTCCTACGATGTACATTCATCATTAATCAGATTGTCTAGTAATGTAGAACCATGTAAATAATAATGCCCTATGTCTGCTGATCTTCTGAAAGAAAAAAAGGGCTGACTGCTGACACATGTCTGTTTTGTCGCTTGCTTCAGCAAAATGACAGTTCTGGCAAATCACAGATGATATAAACAAAGGTGCGGGATCTCCCAAGTGGCATCATTGACATGGAAATAATCAACACATCATTGACCAAATATGGTCATATCCATATAGGAGAGACCCATATACAGGATCCTCATGACGGGATTGAGCAAATATGGTCATATCCATCATCATCCAGGAGACCTCGCCCTTTCTTTAGATTTTAACAATGGGGACTGGGAGACCACCAAAGTGGTGGAGGAAATCGATAGTAACAGTCAGTGCTTTTTTTGACTGATCAGCAGGGGACGGGCATCATTATTGATGTGGACATAGCTGGATGACATGATTAAAGTGGAACTTTACCCATAAAAACTTGATAAAAATAATGTTCTTTAGCAAGGAACATACATTCCACATTAATAATTATGCCACCCAAAATCATGTGAGCCTCTTATCAGCAGTAAATCTTTAGGCTGTCAACAGATCAGCCTCTACAAATTTGGCATATTGCCTAAAAATAGAGAGCAACTGAGCATGTGCAGAGCAGGGTAAGACAGCATATTACTGGATTTTAAACAGTATAGGCACTTATTTCTAAAGTTTTACATAGCTATACCTGCAGAAAAGGCCAGCCTGAAGTGATCTAGCAGGGTTTAATTTTCTGACTAAAATTGCACATTAATTATGAATGTAGTCAATGGGACTTTGTTCTTTTTTTTTACTTAAATGACTTGTCAAAAACTGTGTATGTGTGCTTACTTATACGTTACCTTTTTTTGTGAATGAATAGGAGGTATGTACCCCTTACTCCTCCACTTGGAGGGGTGGTATATGGGTGCCCCTTATTAAAAATGGGGGTTCCAGGATCTGATAAGCTCCCTCCCATAAAACCCCAGAACCACCAGGGTTTTGTGAAAGAGGCCTTTGTGTGCATCAACAATGACAAGGTGCTTTACTACGGGGATCCTACATAATAAGGTACCCCTCCATGTTGAGGGCAAGTGGCATAGTATGGCTGGGAGCCACACATTCATCTCACATTTCCTGGTTTGCCAGGAAGCATGCTCAGATAATGGCCTGGTGTGGATTGTTGGTGCGGCCTCACACTTTTTGTTTTTAGCATGGGTTCCCCCTTTATATCACTATATAAAAGTTGGGATGGGACCTCATGTCATTTTATTTTTTCTATGGGGTCCCTCTTAAAATTCATACCACACGTGAAGGGCCTAGTACTGTATACATTATGGGGGAAACCTCCATGCCATTTTTTTTTTGTGTGGGGATCTATATCAGACCTCCAGCTAGGAAATGGATTTAGTATGGATGAATGAAATCCTTGGTCGCTCTGTTTGGAATCCCTGACCTCGCTGGCAAGGTACCCTTCCAATGTTGAGGGCATGTGGCATGGTATGGTTCAGGAGGGCATATGCTTGTTCCTCTTTTGTTCCTGGCCAGGCAGGCTGCATGCTTAGATGAGGGTTTGATATGGACTTCAGGGGAGACCCAACTTGAGGTGCATGGGGTGACCCATTAAAATTATCAGCAAACATAAGGAGGATTTAGGGGGCCCACAATTTTTTCTGTTTGTTTTTGCATTGGGTTACCCCTTAAAAAAATAACAGACCCTTATATTTTGGTAGGTTCCCTTACCAATTTTTACATAGAAAATTAAACAGGAAGGGAGAAAGGAAGGAAGAGAGCAAGTCAGCGCTTAAAGATTCAGGCAGCTAGTAACAAGGTAAATATAAAACACTTATGCCCCGTACACACGGTCGGATTTTCAGATGGACAATGTCCGATCAGAGCGTGTTGTCGGAAATTCCGACCGTGTGTGGGCGCCATCGGACATTTTCCATCGGATTTTCCGACACACAAAGTTGGACAGCAGGAGATAAAATTTTCCGACAACAAAATCCGATCGCGTCAATTCCGACCGTGTGTGGCCTGTTCCGACGCACAAAGTGCCACGCATGCTCAGAAGAAATTCCGACACGGGACAGCTCATTCTGGTAAACTTAGCGTTCGCAATGGATACAGCACTTTCGTCACGCTGCAATGTTAAAAATGGTTTAATACAGCGCACTCTCTTCTTCTTTATAATGTGACAAGAATTAAGTAGTTTTGCTGCTCATATTCACACACACTTCTCACAAACTTTTATTTGTGTTTTTGTGATTCCCTGAATATATTGTTATTAGTTGTCACATCTGACAGTTTTATATTTTTTAATTTTTTTTTATTTTGGATTTTAAGCCTTTTTTTTTCTTTAATGTTTGGATTTTTTCCAAGGCTGATCTTTGTTCAATGTTATTTTTATTTTTACTCCAGAATATTTTTGGGTGTGTTTTGTGTGTCAAGTTACCCCAACACCATTGATATCTTTTATTATTTAATCTCCAGGAGATTGTTTGGTGTTGGTGTCCCTTGTTCATTTCACATTGTATATTTAAAATGTACCTGAATCCTCACAAACCAACTGTCATTTTTGAAGTAAAACACATAGGAGAGTATAATTCAAAACAAAAATCCTTTATTAAGGGATCAGAACCAAACAAAGAGGAAGGCAACACTGGATCAACAAGAGAAATTAGCGAAGCCTGGGACCCCCACGGCAGACATCAATTCTTCAACATCAAAATTGGTGGCCTGAGGAGTCCATATGTAAGGGAGGGCAGTCTGGTCCAGAATTCGCAGAGATCCGGATAGCAGCAGATGACATCTGTGTCCCCAGGCTGTGGTACCACAAGAGGCTGCATCTTTTGGCCGACCAGACTGAACCCAGGGCAATCACTGTCTGGTCTTCCTTCCACGCTTCATTCCAGGCTGTGGCTGTGCTGTTGGAGATATGGCAGGAGGAGGAGTAGGACCTGGAGGAGGAGGAGGACTGGGAGGACCTGGAGGAGGACTGGGGGGACCTGGAGGAGAGGGAGGAGGAGGAGGAGGACCTGCAGGAGGAGGATGAGGACCATCCCAAAGATGTGTGTGAGTTGTAATTTGGCCCCTCATACCTTTCTCCAGAGCCTCCGATATGAGGGCCTCACACAAGGCTTTTTGGCCCTCCTCCATCCTCTGCATTTTATAGGCTATGAAGGCAGCAATGTTCTCCTGCATGGTGTGTGGTGCTCCAAGGACCTCTGTAGCCCTCCAAAAGAATGCTATAGCAGCCTCCTCTAGGGTATTCCTCCTACTGCCACTTTCTCTTTTCAGGGGGGGTGGAGGGACCTTGATATCAGCCAGCCAGCTCGGCCCGGCCACCTCCTGGCTGAAACTTCCCTGTGTATGAAAGAGGGACATAGTTTTAGTTTTTGCATCATCAATCACAATCCTAAATTAGTACTCCCACCTAACATCTAGTTAACATCATTGATTGGACAAGCAGAAATATTTAGAGGAATGCTATACCTGGCTCAATCTGGGCTCCTCCACATGTGGCCTGGAAGGCCCAGGTTGGGCGTCAGAAGCCTCAGCCGGGGGGGAAGGAAGCGTGGAAGGAAGACTGGAGAGGGATGGCCTGGGTTCAGTCTGGCCTGCCAGAAAATGCAGCCTGTCGTAGTACAACATCCTGGGGACATAGATGTCATCTGCTGCTCCGGGTCTCTGTGAATCCAGGACTTTCTTGCGCTCCCTTAGATATGTACTCCTCAGGCCACCAATTAATATCTTTAAATAGGTGATGTCTGCCGTGGGGGTCACCTGCTTCACAATTTCACACAATTGCTCCAGTGCTGCCTTCCTCTTTGCTTGGTTCTTGAAATGGGGGTGGGTAATCTCCCACAGACAGGGCAGCTCACTTAGCATATCTATGAATACTGAGATGAAGTCATTGTCTTTTATTAAGATATCCATGTTCACTGCAAGACACAACACAAGACAAAGCCTAATGTCACACAAAACTCTCCTAATCTTGTTACAATATAGGCCTCAATCTAGAAGCAGTATAGGCACAAGTTTGTCTCTTATCTTCGTTCTTACGATTGGCGCGTCCAATGTTCCTTCCTCCGCTCACAGATCGTACGTAATATGCACGCGTGTTACGCTTTATACACACTGCGCATGCGTGTAACTCCGCCCGCCCCTGACGTTCTTTCTAGTGTATTCCCCGCCCCTTTTCGTTCGGCGTAGTGGGTGAAGAGCACATGGCGGAGTTACAGCAGGTGCGTGCTAATTCTAGCAACGAGGAGGAGGAGGAGGAAAGGCCGGATCCAGGCACGTCCCGATCCAGAAGGAGACGTTTTAAGGCCACAAATATGTCGTTTGGGGAGATGTTGGAGATGGTCGACATCATGAGGAAGTCCGACTATGACGGAAAATATGGGCCTTACCCCAACCCCAACATCAGAAAGGCCAAGATCATGGCGAAAGTGGTCAGGAGTCTTGAGAAGAATTTCGGGGTACGAAGATCAAAAGATCAGCTCAGGAAGCGGTGGTCGGACCTGAAGTTGAGAGAGCCAGAGCAGTACCGAAAGATCCGGAGAGTGCTGCAAAAAAGTAAGTAGTTGTGCTGTGTTCCTATTCTTTCTGTCTTTATTACGTTCGTTCTGCTCCATATGCTTTTTGTAACGTTTAAAAAGGTCAACTTTAATGTTCATGGGCCCATTATTCGTTCGTATCAAACATTTTTCTTTCGGCCTCTAGAACACCATTGTTTAGGCCATATGCATTTTTACACATTTTTGGGGGCCTACTTGGATGCCAAATATTTCTTTGTGTAGATGGGTTTGTTACTAGAATGAAATGCAAACTAGATTGTGTGTAAAGAGAGGACACTGAGCAGCTGTTTTCACATCTGGACACTGGAGCACTAGTGTGGGACCCCAGAACACCATTTGTATTAGGGGGGCCACACAGGTGCTCCAGTGTATACTATAGGGGGGGGCTACATCTGTGAAGCTTGTACTAAACAGGTAAAGTATTGCAGCTTGACAAAGGACACTAAAAAATATACATCTTGGAACTCGGCTAAAATAGACAATTGTACCCCACTTCCAAGCAATGTTTCCTATTTCTAGTTCTGCCTTCAAATATCTGTGTGCTATGTATACCATTTTTGTTTTACATAGGGGAGAAAAGACTCGGACACCCCTCATCCGAGGAGACCAGAGACCCCCCCCTCTGGAGGAAGGGGAAATACCAACCCAAGAAGCTGAGCAGGAGGAAGAAGAAGACGTGGTGAAGATTGGCACCACAACAGGTGAGTGTCTGCGACCACAGGCTCAGGTAAAAGAGATGGATGGTGGCAGATTTTTGAGACCTTTTTTTTGTTCTTTATCTCTTTTTAGGTGATCGTGATCCAGAACGCTTTACATCTGAAAGTGCCCAGATACTCATCGGGGAAATCATGGGGTGTAATCTCCAATTGCAAAACATCCAGCAACAAATCAGTGATGTTATTAAAAAAAATAATAACATCATTGATGTTTTGGGGCGAATTTAAACCCCACAAAATCACCTGTTTTATCGTACGAAAATTTTTTCAATGTTTAGAAAAGCCAAATTTGGAGGATGCACACAGTGTGCCAACATGTGCTATCTGCCATCATGGGAAATCAATGGATGCTTTTTGGGGGTGCAACCCCTTCCTCAATTATAAAGTCGCATTGAGGAAGGGCTTGCTCCCCCAAAACACGTCCCTTGATCCCCCTGATGGCAGATAGCACATGTTGACATTCGTAAATTGGTGTGCATCTTCCAAATTTGGCTTTTCCAGGGGTGATTTCCCCCCATCTGAACGCTATATCAAACACAGTTCCTAAATACTCATGTCTGATATAGCCTTCAGGTTTTACCATATGTGAACTTTGTAAGTTCAAGTTTTTTGGCTTTCTTGTTGGTTTTACACAGGCATGTTTTATCTGAAATGGATATTTAGATTTTTGATAATGCTACTGCAAACATTGTTATACAACAAACATGTTGGTTTGTTTTAAAAACCTTTGGGAAATGCACATGTGATTGTGCAGGTATAAAAAAGTGCCTTACTCGGGGGCGTGGCTTGGCGCGCGGCGGGAATGGCTGCTCACTGAAGAGGCTCTGGGGCACACGCAGAGGTTCTAAGCCCTTACACCCGACCTACAGCTCACAAATGCCGGGCAGAAAGCTACACTGGATGCCTGGACCACGGACACGCTGAAACTCGGCTTCTGCCAGTGCCAACATCGCTGAAATCTTCCGACATAATTCAGCGGCCCGTAGCGGGACCCCGAGAAGCAAGATGGCGCCGACGCCACAGGAGGAAGGGGAGAGCGAGGACTCACTGTCCGCTTCTGAAGACATCAGTAGGGGTAAGTCCAAACCAGACCACCCGCTCACATTTGCGGACATGTCGGTATTTGCTGCAGACATAAAAGCTACGTTTTCTGCCGCCATAACGGATCTGAAAACAAGCATGATGGTGATAAATGAAAAGATGGCGGCGGCCGAAAGTGCAGGCAGACAGAGAGATAAAGCAATCCACAAGCTAGAGCTGGTTTCGTCAAACCACATGCAGCACTTTATTAACATGAATAGACACATTGAAGATCTCGATAACCGGGGGAGGAGATGTAATATTAGAGTCAGGGGGATTCCGGAATCAGTGGATCAAGATCAGATCACCACAGCACTCCGGAGAGTCTTCAACAGCCTGCTTGAGAGGCAGGAAGACACGGAAATCGATTTTGTAAGAGCTCACAGAGCTCTCAGGCCCAGAGGCTCAGATACTGCACCTCCCCGTGACATAATCTGTTGCTTACAAAGCTTTGCTACTAAAGAAGAGATTATGCGAAAAGCGAGACAAAATGAGCAAATCATATTTAATGGCGCCACGATTATGCTGTTTCAGGATCTTTCTCAGATTACTCTGAAGAACAGACGTGCACTGCGACCTCTGCTGGAGAAATTGAGAGCAAAAGACTTGAGATATACTTGGAGATTTCCCTTCGCACTCACAGTTACCTATAATGGCCACCAAGTTATCCTGCGTTCGCCAGCAGATTTACCAGAGTTCTGTGAAGCATTAGACCTGGAACCAATGGATTTACCGGAATGGTATGAGGAAATCTTACAACCACCCTTGGTCAGGAGCCCCCCCACCTCCCCACTTTCTTCTCCAGACAAAAGGCTATCGAAAAAACACAAACAGAATAAAGGAAACAGCTCCCACGCAGATACCCCAAGGAGACTGGCCGGCCCATCCAGAGCCCAGGAATGTGAATAGTTCCCTTTATACCACAATAGACATGACCTTAACAAACCTGCAGCCTAAAGCACAACTCTTCCCACACTGACGTTCCTGTCATATTGCTGTCGCCTGTGGAACATTCCCCCCAAGGAAGAGGGACGATGGAGGAAGGTAAAAAAGGATGAACACTTCCACAAGCATCACCCGGAGGGGTACT
Source organism: Aquarana catesbeiana (assembly GCF_042186555.1). Lineage (NCBI taxonomy): Eukaryota > Metazoa > Chordata > Amphibia > Anura > Ranidae > Aquarana > Aquarana catesbeiana. The sequence continues at coordinate 783,859,764 of NC_133324.1, read as the reverse complement.
TATGACAACATCCCATAGCTCCCTGCACAGCCATTAACCTTAAGATGCGAGCTCTGAAGCTTGATCAGAGGAAGATCTACCCCTTCAGGTCCATATCTCTTGCTGATTGAAGAAGGGACCTTAACCCCAGATGTGACGACAGATGTGCCCTGGACGTGGCTCACTGCTACACCATCATCACCTAGCCCTGAAGCACTGGGATTCCGGCTGCAAACCACGAAGATTTACAAAACTGTGCGGGAGCGAGTGGATTGGATGGGGGAGCGTTAATAGGAGTAAAGGTTGTTTGATGTCGCCTCCTCTTCCCCCCCTCCCCTCTCCTTTTACCCCCCCGCCCCCCCCCTCTCCCTTCTGCCTCCCCCCCCCTCTAAACCCTACCCCCCCTCCTCCTCACCTCCACAAACCCCCCCCCCTCTTTTTTTTTTTTTTTTTCTTTTCTCCTTCCGCTCTGAACAGATTTATTGTATGCAGATTAGATCTGATTATGTACATATATGGGGGGTGTATCCACGGGTGACAGCTAGGGCTACCTAATTAGATGATAGTCTGATGACATAATTGTTAAAGTTACATTCTGTGAGTTCAGGTTCTGGTTTCCACGTTTAGACCCGAGTTTACTTGTTACACATCCTGGTCGGGTGTGACCTTCATAATATCAATATTTTTACTAATGTGAGCCTCCGTGTGTGTCACGTTAAGACTGTACATTCATAGTTTACACAACACTCCATTTATTTGGAGCCTAAGCTACGCTTAGTCGTAGTCGCTTCCCACAGTCCCCACAAATTTTACGTGATATTTTACGCCTGGGGGTACATCTCCACTTAGGGTGGTTTAGGCACCTCTGGAGATTGACCCCCATAGTAATAACTCCCTGCTAAGCTTTTCTCTTCTTTTACCACTCACCCTTTTTCCTCCTCCTTCTCTACTTTCCCTTTTGTTTAGTGGGGGAGGGGCACCCGCCCGGGCTATTAGAAATATTCTATATCTGAGTGAAGATCAAGTGTCAAACCTTATTTAACAGTCTTGTCTTTACAGATTCGAAACCCGGCCGTCTCCTCCTTTGCCGTCACTATGGTATACTCATCGCTGGGGAATCGTCCCCTTGTGATCTCTCACAACATCAGAGGCTTAAATATACCCGAGCGACGTTCCACTCTGCTCAGAGAACTTAAAAAAGGTAAACCTCAATTTGTATTCCTACAAGAGACCCATTTTAAAACAAACAACATCCCCAAACTAACATCCCCACAGTTCCCGAGAGCTTTCCATGCTACCACAGCCGATTCTAAATCAAAAGGGGTCACGATACTAATAGGCAGAGACACACCATTTAAACTAAATGAACAGCTGTGTGACCCTGAGGGCAGATTCGTGTTCCTGAAGGGTACATACAATGACTTGCCTTTGACTCTCGCCAATGTATACTTCCCAAATAAGTCCCACATAACTTTTTGCCAACTCATCGTGGGGAAGCTACAGGAGTTCGCTGATGGTTGTATTATACTTGGGGGGGATTTTAATGTACCTCTAAACCCACTTCTAGATACGTCCAATGGAAGGACTTGCATTACCTATAAAATTCTGAAAAAGATTAAATCACTCCTACACAAACTCCAGTTGGTGGACTCCTGGCGCTTCCTCAATCCCGATGGTAGAGACTACACTCATTTCTCGACACCACACAACAGATATGCCCGGCTGGATTGCATATTTGTCCCTCAGAGAGATCTATCAAAAATCTCCGCCGCAAAAATAGGTACACAAACAATATCGGACCACGCACCTATCTCACTGACACTGGACTTACAGAACTCAAGTAGACAACAGCAGACATGGAGACTGAACACGTCTTTATTATCAGATCCGACACTCTTACCTGTACTTACAAACAACATAACCGATTTCTTCAAACATAATAACACACCTGAGATAGACCCCCTACTAGTATGGGAAGCACATAAATGTACCATACGAGGAGTTCTGATGGGGATGGGTTCAACGCGCAAAAAGGAAAGAGATGCCCAGATCAGAAAATTACTCACCCAAATTGAGTCACTAGAACTATCACATAAACAATCTCTATCGGAGACCTCAGCCAGGAGCCTCCTAGAGGCAAGGAAGGATCTACAGCAGATTCTCCACACTAAAGCCAAACGGATTCTTTTCTTTAAGAGGCGGCTCTATTATGAGTCAGGTGACAAAGCTGGGAGGTTCTTGGCGAGGGCCCTCAGAGAACAAAATTCAATCAATCAGATAGTTGGTATCAGATCCAAAGAGGGAAAGCTCGAGGTAACACCTGAGGCAATAGCTAATCACTTCCACGCTTTCTATACGAAGCTTTATAACCTGCCCCCACAACATAAACCTCCACAAATGCTAGGAGATAGGACACAAATCATACAAGACTACATAAGACATAGCGGACTACCATCTCTGCCCAAGGAGGATACAGATCTCCTAGAAGCCCCAATCACAACAGAGGAAGTCAAACAGGCCATCAAATTACTAAAACCGGGCAAGAGCCCGGGTCCTGACGGATATTCCGCCACATATTACAAATCCTTCATAGAGATTCTGACTGAACCCTTAAAAGATGCACTGAACGCCTTATCCAAGCCAAGACGTATCACTCCTGGTTTTCTTTCTGCCCATATTGCGGTTATACCGAAAGAGGGCAAAAACCCAGAGGAATGTGCTAGCTACCGTCCCATCTCTTTGTTGAACCTCGATGCCAAGCTGTTCGCGAAGATCATTGCATTGAGGATGGGGCCGCTGCTCTCAAAACTAATTGGCTTGGAGCAGGTGGGCTTTATGCCAAACAGAGAGGCCAGAGACAATGTTACTAAAGCTCTCTTGCTAACACAGGCTGTGAGACAACGGAAGATCGAAGGCTTTCTCCTATCAACAGACGCGGAGAAGGCCTTCGATCGTGTGGCATGGGACTTCATGCTGACGGTGTGTGGAGGGGTGGGCTTAGGTCCGAACATGTTGCATTGGATCTCGGCCCTCTATCAGAACCCAACAGCGGAATTAAAAATAAACGGAATTCTCTCAGAAAAAGTATATATTAAAAATGGGACTAGACAGGGTTGCCCCCTATCGCCCCTTTTATTTATTCTCTCACTAGAGCCCTTTATTAGAACAGTGAAAAAGAACACAGCAATACAAGGTTTCCAGATTAAAAATAGAGAGTATAAAGTAGCTGCATACGCAGATGACTTATTGTTCTTCTTAACGAAACCGACTATAACACTCCCCAACCTGTTACAAGAATTCGCACACTACGGATTTTTATCCAATCTAAAAATTAATTACACAAAGTCAGAGGCTCTGAACCTCTCCCTTCCAGACAGTGTACTCAAATTAACACAGGCGAATTCAACATTTAACTGGGATAGGACCAAACTAAAATATCTAGGAATTTGGCTTACACCATCCCTAAAAATGGCATATGAGAGAAATTTTGTGACCTTTCTAAAAAATTGTGCGAAAGATCTAACAGCTTGGAATGAGAACTATTTCTCTTGGTTCGGCAGAGCAGCCATAGTAAAAATGGTCATACTGCCCAAATTTTTATATCTGACCCGCACACTACCGATAGAGATACCTCAGAAATTTTTCAACGAACTTAATACAATGGTCACGAGATTTCTCTGGCAACATAAAAAACCCAGAATCAAACTAGGCACTCTGGTCAAACCCAAAGATCTAGGAGGAATCCAATTCCCGAACTTCCGCAGTTACTACCAGGCCTCACACATAACCAGAATCATAGACTGGTATTGCCATGAGTCGGAGAAAGACTGGGTATCACTAGAGTCAACGCTTGCCACGCTGCCGCTTAAATACCTGCCATGGTCCTCTATCAAAACGTTACCTCATGTCGTTAGGTTGCACCCGATCACTGGTACCACACTGAAGATCATTACAGGCCTAGCTAAACAAAAAAAGCTGACCACAACACCCAGCCCTCTAACGCCCCTGACAGATAATCCAGACTTTGCCCCAGGCCTACATAACCCGACTCTTAAGACGATTCCGGAGGGGGATCCCTTGCTGGCCGGAGACTGCTATAATGAAAACAAACTCAGAGATTGGTCGTCTTTTAAGACAGACATAAACCGACCCCAACTGAAACTCTGGACATATTTCCAATTAAGAAGCTATTTAGGTAACATTAAAGAACCCCAAACACTATATAGACCCCTGATGGCTTTGGAGTCGGCGTGTCGGGAGGGAACTCCAATTAAAAAGGCCACTTCTGTTGCGTATGAGTGGCTGAATCGCTCGGGGACTGAGATATCGGACGGGCACAGGAGGAGATGGTCGGAAGAACTTGAATTGGAGATCTCAGACAAACAATGGAGGTACGTGGCTGCCCTAGCACATAAATGTTCCATAAGCACAAAACTGCAAGAGACAAATTATAAACTTCTGACCCATTGGTACAGCACTCCTGACAAAATACACAAATGGGATACACAAACACCAGACACTTGCTGGAGATTTCTCTCCGAAAAAGGCACACTAGCCCACATCTGGTGGCATTGCCACAAAATTGAACCATTCTGGAATGAAGTTAGGGTTTTAATTAAAAAAATTACAGAAACCAGAGTAGAAATGACCCCAGCATGTTGTCTACTACACCTGTCCAATACCTCTTTTAAACGCTACAAACGCTCGTTGACGATTCACCTCCTCAATGCAGCCAAATCTCAAATACCTCTGCACTGGCTCTCTACATCTACTCCAACTGTTAGGGACTGGCTGTCGAGAGTCAGTGAAATCCACGAAATGGAAGACGTATTGGCTCAAGACAAAGGCCATATCGAACGATTCCACAAAACATGGCAACCCTGGTTGCTTTTCAAATACTCTGCAGAATTCCCTTCCTGAACTAGGTTTGGGAGGGACCTCGCGGTCTGGGCGGGTGCCCTGCCTCTGTATTCTATTTCTGCCCTTCACATCATTATTTCCTTTACTTTTTCTTACTTCTTTTTCTACATCTAACTTCTTATCACTTTATGGTTGATCTATAGCCTATGTTCTTACTGGTATATATCTTAGAAATCCGTACTTCTCTTATAGACGTGAGTTAGATTGTCTCAGAGAATCATAGAGACCACACTTTTGCCTGTTCTCAACAATAAACAATCTGAACAACTGATAAGAAATGTTTGTCGCAATGGCTGCGAATGCATAGATAGAAATAATATATTGTATTTTTTACAGTCACAAAGTCAGCTTAGTGGAAATAAGCTCAGTGATGCGGTGTCTGTTAAACATTTAGACTTCTACACGAGTTTCACACTAACTGTTTATTTTGTAAAAAGACGGAAAGTACGCAGTTGCATCTGCAAAATTTGCAATATACAGTGTATTCTTTTGTTACTATTCTTTTTTTTTCAATAAACTTGAAATGATAAAAAAAAAAAAGTGCCTTACTCAAGAATGTGTGGATTATTGTCTCAACACTACAACACTTTTGGGGTGATGTAATTGCTGTTTTATGCAAAAATGGGGGTTATTTCCTAAGGGCAAATCCACTTTGCACTACAAGTGCAGGTTCAGTGCAGTTGCAAGTGCACTTGTAGTGAAATGTGTTTTTGCATTTAGGAAGTACCAGCCAACACTGTTTTTTATAAGGTTACCCAATCACGACATTTTCTGCACTCAACACATATCTGTCAGGGTCAGCTAAAACAAACACAAGCAGTAAATGTCCACAAAGAATTTCTTTTGGTTGTTTTTTTATTTGAAAAAGGTGTCACAGATTGTCTGGCATATTGATAGCCCCCCTACCCGCAAAGAACTCCAGGTAGCGTAACCGGACATCACGGGCATTCAGGGAGGGCAAGCCAGGACGGCCACTTTCAAGCGCCGTCAGTGTTGATGGATTAGGGATTCCGGCCTCAGGCCCAACTGAGCCAGCATAGTTGGCTGAATGTTTTCTTAAAAAATTATGGAGAACACAGCAGGTAAGTATTATATGGTTCAGTTTATACTCCGCCATATGGATGGGTGTCAGAAATAATCGGAACCGGCTGGCCAGAATTCCAAATGTGTTCTCCACCACTCTTCGGGCTCTGGCCAGCCGGTAATTAAAAACCCTCTGTTCCGGGGTGAGGGTCCTCATCGGGAATGGCCGCATCAGGTGGTCCCCCAGCGCAAATGCTTCATTAGCAATGAACACAAATGGGAGACCTTCAACATTGTCCTCTGGAGGTGGCAAGTCCAAGCTGCCATTCTGGAGACGCCTGTAGAACTCCATCTGGGCGATCACTCCACCATCGGACATCCAGCCATTCTTCCCCACGTCCACATACAAGAACTCGTAATTAGCCGACACCACCGCCAACATCACTATACTATTAAACCCTTTGTAATTATAATAGTACGACCCCGAGTTGGGTGGTGGGACGATGTGGACGTGTTTCCCATCAATTGCCCCTCCGCAGTTAGGAAAGTCCCACCGCTGGGCAAAGTGGGAGGCCACAGTCTGCCATTCCTGTGGCGTTGAAGGAAACTGTTGAGGAAAAAACAATAAACATTACTATTTTTTCAAAGATACATGGCAAGCAGATTATACACAAACATTATAGGGCAACCTCCAGATAGCATTTACTAAGGGGAATTTAACAAGGCCAAAGTATAAGGTACACCTATCATATTCCCCCTCCCCCCTCTCATGGGCCATTTCTAACATTATAGGGGGGGGACTCTTGGACAGGTAACCCTCTTCACTTCATTGAGAGATGAATGCCTAAATAATGGGTATTACTTGGAACAGCCCCTCCTTAGTTACACTATTGGCAGACCACTGGACAGGTAAGAAGTGTCATAATACAAAGATATAAATACACACTGTACACATTTGAGGACATTTGAACATTCTGCTATTACCTATCAAGATAATAATAGGATACCAAAACTTTAAACAGTACCATTGGAAAGTATACAGGCAGGCCCTTGCACTACATGCTTTGGGGAATTCATCCATACATCTGACCAGTAAAGAGGTGGGTATAGTGTGTATGGGTTTGGCAAAGTCAGCAGATAGATGATTGAGGATAGAGAATTGGGATCAGCTGACTTAGCAGTTGGGGGGAGGGAGGGTTAAAAAAAATTTGGGGACACCACAAAAAAAACCCTCTGGCACTCTGCCTGAATTTAAATAAAAAATAACATTTCCAAACATTTTAGGGGGTGTTTGGGGTAAAGCACTACTATGGAGCTGATAAAATACATTGTTAAGTGACTACATGAGGTGAATATAGGCCAGGAAAGACCATGCTGGGGAGGTTATTGAAGGGCAAATATGTATGAAGGACATAAAATAATAATTACCTAAAAATCCAGCATGCATGAGAACAAAGGGGACATTCACAGCATATTACAATCATGGTAATTAGGGAATGAGGGAAGAAATACAATATATTATCAAACATTCAATACAATAAAATGTGATATAAAAGGATAAAAATCTTACCTTCATATACTCCTTCTGCAGGACCTGGATGATGGCAGAACAGGTCTCTGGGATAATGATCCCCAGAGCCTGGGGGGAGATGCCTGTCGAGAACTTGAGGTCCTGCAGGCTTCTCCCTGTGGCCAAATACCGCAAGGTAGCGACCAACCTCTGCTCCGGAGTGATGGCTTGCCTCATGCAGGTATTCTGCCTGCTGATATAGGGGGTCAGCGAAGCCAACAGACGGTGAAATACGGGGTCCGTCATCCTGAGAAAGTTCCTGAAATCATCAGGATTATTCTCACGGATCTCACGGAGCAAAGGCATATGACAGAACTGGTCACGCTGAAGCAACCAATTCTTGGTCCATTAACTCCTCCCCACCCTGTTCATGGACTGGACATGTGTCAAGGTCAGGACCCCAACACCAAGCCCCCGCACAGCACGAACTCTACGAGGAGTACGCATACGAAACATGGCTAGAAAACGGTTGTGTGCTCAGAACGAAGTAACAGAACGCACTGAAGAACAGCAAGGCCTGTGAAGAGCGACCTGAAAAACAGCAACGAGCGGGCAAGATCGCACAGAAAACTCTGATACGAACTGACTGCACGCACTGAAGAGCAGATACAAACCCACAAGCACAAACTGAACGGCAGAAAACGATCTGAAAGCCACGAGTCTGAAAAAGCGCGAATCATCTCTCACCAAACTTTTACTAACACGAGATTAGCAAAAGGAGCCCAAAGGGTGCCACGCTTGGTTCTGATCGGCCTTTTCTAGTCTCGTCGTACGTGGTGTACGTCACCGCGTTCTTGGCGATCAGAAATTCCGACAACTTTTTGCGACCGTGTGTAGGCAAAACAAGTTTGAGCCAACATCCGTCGGAAAAAATCCTAGGATTTTGTTGTCGGAATGTCCGAACAAAGTCCGACCATGTGTACGGGGCATTAGTGTAAATCATAAAACAAATTGTGCAGCGTCTCATGCAAACAATCACATACAGTACAAAACAAAAGATTATAAATTAAATAAATTTCTTAAACAGTAATTGTAACTCATCTCTGCACACAAAAACATAAACCAATAGAGCAATCAAAACACCATCTGAACCAAATAGGTTTATCTTGGTCTCATCAGACCACAGGACATGGTTCCAGTAATCCATGTATTTAGTCTGCTGGTCTTCAGCAAACTGTTTGCAGGCTTTCTTGTGCATCATCTTTAGAAGGGTTTTCCTTCTGGGACGACAGCCATGCAGACCAATTAGAAGCAGTGTGCGGGGTATGGTCTGAGCACTGACAGGCTGACCCACACCCTTTCCACCTCTGCAGCAATGCTGGTAGCACTCATACGTCTATTTCCCAAAGACAACCTCTGGATATGACGCTAAGCACATGCACTCAACTTCTTTGGTTCGACCATGATGAGGCCTGTTCTGAGTGGAACCTGTCCTGTTAAACTGCTGTATGGTCTTGGCCAACGTTCTGCCGCTCAGTTTCAGGAACTTGGCAATCTTCTTATAGCCTAGGCCATCTTTATGTAGAGCAACAATTCTTTTTTCAGATCCTCAGAGAGTTCTTTGCCATGAGGTGCCATGTTGAACTTCCAGTGACCAGTATGAGAGAGTGAGAATGATGACACCAAATTTAACACACCTGCTCCCCATTCACACCTGAGACCTTGTAACACTAATGAGTCACATGACACCGGGGAGGGAAAATGGCTAATTGGGCCCAATTTGGACATTTTCACTTAGGGGTGTACTCACTTTTGTTGCCAGCGGTTTAGATATTAATGGCTGTGTGTTGAGTTATTTTGAAGGGACAGCAAATTTACAAGCTGTACACTCACTACTTTACATTGTAGCAAAGTGTCATTTCTTCAGTGTTGTCAAAACTTTAATCTTCTTCTGGTGAAGAATTCCTTTGTTGATTCGGATGTATTCTTTGGGTCGTTGTTGTCATGCTGAAAGATGAAGTTCCTCTTCATGTTCAGCTTTCTAGCAGAAGCCTGAAGGTTTTGTGTCAATATTGACTGGTATTTGGAACTGGTCATAATTTCTGCTACCTTGCTTAAGGCCTCAGTTCCAGCTGAATAAAAACGGCCCCAAAGTATGATGCTTCTACCACTATGCTTCACAGTGGGTATGGTGTTCTTTTTATGATATGCAGTCTTTTTTTTGCGCCAAACATATCTTTTGGAATTATGGCCAAAAAGTTTAACCTTGGTTTCATCAGACCATAACACATTTTCCCACATGCTTTTGGGAGACTTCAGGTGTGTTTTTCCAAAATTTAGCCGGGCTTGGATGTTTTTCTTTGTAAGAAAAGGCTTCCATTTTGCCATTTTTTTTAAATAGCTTTGGGATTATAATGCTAAATCAATATTTAAAATCATAATGTTAGGTATGCTAAACTGTCAACAGTTCTTAAGGAATATGCAAACCCTCCTTCACACTTCTTTCCTTTTATATTAATCTCTGAAAATATCATTACAAAAAAAAATGCAAAATGTTGCTGAGGATTTGAATAGTGTAAGAATGAATGAAAAACATTCCATTCTTAAACATGCTGTTTAATGTTATGTATCAAAACTCATGAATTTTCCAAACAGATTTTCATGTAATAGAATACAATTGTGTATCGTACTCGCTGTAACCTTATAAATGAAATCCACATGCTGAACATTTCTGCTAATATAAGTATGTACTGTAAATGCTTGGATTTTTATTGGCAATGTGTTCCCCCAAAAAATTGTTAAAGAAATTGACTAGTCTGTAAGGGCTCGTTTATACTAGCAGCTGGGGGGTGGTAAAACCATGCAGTTGAGACATGTTTTTAGTGCTCCCAGCAGCTCCTTCTTTAGTTTCAAAGGCAGTGGCCAGTAGCTGCGATGCCTTGCTTTGCATCCAAGGCATGAGTTATATCCCCTGTCACATTTGGTGGGCAATACCACATGCCAAATGTGACCCATTCAAATTAATGGAGCTGAGCTGCAACCCCCCCCCTCAACTGTGTTCAATACACATAATGTGCGCAATTAAAGGGGTTAAAACAGGCAGTACGGAGGTGACATATAACCTCCTCACTGCAATTCAAACACCTTGGATAGCTTTTCAGAAAAGTGGCAATCCTTGCCACTATAGAATTGAGTGGTTGAATTATAAGTGCATGTAATCTTAGGAAGTAGGTCAGTAGTTGTTCCTGGTAAATTTATAGAAAAGGGAGCCATGTCTGCATTGGTTGTGTACCCCATCAGGGGGGTACAGCCGTCACAACTGTAAGGGGCCCACCCGGGCCAAAAGAAGGCAGGATGGGTAAAGGCGGAGCCATGCTGTGTATTACAGGAACAATTTCACAGCTTCTGCTGTTCCCATGTCACTGAGCTCAGACATCGAGCTCTTTACTGCCACCTCTGGCTACTATGTATATGTGCACCCCTCGTGTGATTTGTACTGAGCTTTTCAGCAACATGTTAGCTTTGTGAAAACAGACTGGGACTAGGTAGGAAAACCTTCTTTACAAGTAGGGGCTGTGAAGGAAAGGGAGGGGGGCTGATTGTGTACAGGGAGGGGGCAGAGCCTTGTGTTTTTACAGATTTGTGTATGTGAGGGGCTGCCATATATACAGGTTTGTGTATGTGAGGGGCTGCCATATATACAGGTTTGTGTGTGTGGGGGGCTGACATATATACAGGTGTGTGGGGGCTGACATATATACAGGTGTGTGGGAGGGCGCTGACATATATACAGGTGTGTGGGGGGATGACATATATACAGGTGTGTGGGGGGGGCTGACATATATACAAGGGGTGGGACGCTGACATATATACAGGTGTGTGGGGGGCTGGCATATATACAGGTGTGTGGGGGGGCTTACATATATACAGGTGTGTGGGGGGCGGGGCGCTGACATATATACAGGTGTGAGGGGGGCTGACATATATACAGATGTGTGGGGGGCTGACATATATAACAAGTGTTTGGCGCAAAGGTTAAAAGCAATAATCCACATAAATGACAATATTATGCATATAAATGATGAACTGGAACAAGGGATAAGAAAAGATAATAATAGTCCATGATGGTGTGCATAAAGTCAATGATGAGGTATAAAGCCCACATTCACGGCAGCCTTCCAGTGGGGATGGAAACCATATTCCTAAAAAGCACTGTAAGAAACAAAGAGAGGAGGCGCCTCTGGGTGCAGACTTAAAAACAATTTTAATAAAAAGAGCCGCAACAGAGATTGCACTCACATTTGTGTTGAGTTAAAAAGGCATATGAGAGTCCCAGATGTAACTGGAGGGGTCCATGAGGTCGATCATCCCTGCCATGGATGTGTAATCAGACTGGTCTTTCAGATGCACTGTGTCCACCGGCCGGCAATAATGGAAGAGTCCACAGAATGAGGCTTGGAAGGCAAACAGCAATCCAGGCGAGGGGCGATGACATCACACACATGCGACGCGTTTCCTGAGTCAGCAAGCCGTGAATGGCAGCACTCCTTTGTTAAGTTAGATACTATGAGACTAGTGAAGAGAATATATGGGAGGAAGTGAGGGGAGTGGTCATGAGAGGAAGCTGTATGGAGTAGTGTCAGCAATGAAGGACGTGTGAGCAGGAACAAAGTGAAAGTATGGAAAAAAGCAGAGGGGACATGATTGAGATGGAGACATAAATGAATGTGTAATGCTGGAGATGAGAATGTAATTAAGATTAGGAGGTGGACTGTAAATGTAAATGGACTATAAATAGAGGTATGAATTACTGAAGGGAAATTAAAAATATAAATATAAAATATATAGAATAACAAATTAAAAATAAAAATTAAAAATGTAGAATGTAAATTAAAACAAACCCGATCTGTATCATGGTATGTAGTATATAATATATGGTATAGTCCAGAAAGAGACTATAGTGACTATAGTGACTATCCCTCTAAAATGATGTAATATATGGGAGAACAGTCATTGGAAAAGGGGGGGAGAGGGGGGGAGGAAAGAAAGAAAGGGGAGGGGAGTAAACAAAAAATGGGGGGTGGGGGAAGGGGTTTTTTTAAGTAGTAAAAAGGGGGGGCGGGGGAAAAGGGGGGGTGGGGAGGTGAGAAGAAATGAGGAGGGGAAGGGAAAGAAAAAAGAAAGGACATGTGTACACACTCCATGTGCAAACTGATATAACATGATAAACTGGTGATATGATCATGAAAAAAAACCTCACACATAAGCATATATATGCGCGCAGGCATCACAGAATTGCAGATGTTTCAATGCACTCATTGATGCCTCCAGGTGAGAGGACGTCCAGACGATAGATTCAATAGGTCTCCCTTGCGCACAATTTCTTGAACCTTTCGGCAAGCGGGAGAGACCTAGGGATCTGTTCTATAACCCAAACAGATAACCCCAGAGTGGAACCCTTGTGAACTGTGGCAAAATGTCTGGGGACACTTTGGGGGTCTGTACCACCCTCAATGTACCTCTATGTTCCCCAAAACGCTGTCTGAGGGGCGGCCAACGTATATGAGGCCACAGGGGCAGGTCAGACCATATACCACATGATCCGATGAACAATTGAAAAAATCTTTCAGAAAATAAGTGTGGCCTTTGGTGAAGAAAGATTTTTGACCGTGCTGAACAAAATGACACGTTTTGCAAAGTTTCTTGCGGCATTGGTACATTCTTACCAGAGGAATGAGCGGAGTGATGAGCAGGAAGGTAGGGGTGGTTTTCAATTTGCTAGGAGCAAGTTTATTTTTTAATGTTTGGAGCCCTGCGGTAAGTGACAAGTGGGTGTGTGGGGAGGATAGATTTGAGGTGAGGGTCTTGCTGAAACATTGGGATATTCTTCAACCTTAAAAATAAAATTGCTCCTAGCAAATTGAAAACCACCCTTACCTTCCCGCCCATCACTCCGCTCATTCCTCTGGTAGGGATGTACCAATGCCGCAAGAAACTTTGAAAAATGTGCCATTTTGTTCAGCACGGTCAAAAATCTTTCTTCACCAAAGGCCACACTTATTTTCTGAAAGATTTTTTCAATTGTTCATCGCATTATGTGGTATATTGTCTGACCTGCCCCTGTGGCCTCATATACGTTGGCCACACCATTCGCCACTCAGACAGTGTTTTGGGGAGCATAGGAGGTACATTGAGTGTGGTACAGACCCCCACAGTGTGCCCAGATATTTTGCCACAGTTTACAAGGGTTCCACTCTGGGGTTATCTGTTTGGGTTATAGAACAGATCCCTAGGTCTCTCCCGCCTGCTGAAAGGTTCAAGAAATTGTGTGCAAGGGAGACCTATTGGGTCTATCGTCTGGACGTCCTCTCACCTGGAGGCATCAATGAGTGCATTGAAACATCTGCAATTCTGTGATGCCTGTGCGCATATATATGCTTATGTGTGTGTTTTTTTCATGATCATATCACCAGTTTTTTATCATGTTATATCAGTTTGCACATGGACTGTTTACACATGTCCTTTCTTTTTTCTTTCCCTTCCCCTCCTCATTTCTTCTCACCTCCCCTTTCCCCCACCCCCCCTTTTTCCCTCCCGCCCACCCCTTTTTACTACTTAAAAAAAACCCTTCCCCCCACCCCCCATTTTTTGTTTACCCCCCTCCCCTTTCTCCTCCCCCCCTTTTGCAATGACTGTTCTCCCTTATCCCATATATTACATCATTTTAGAGGGATAGTCACTATAGTCAGTATAGTCTCTTTCTGGACTATACCATATATTATATACTACATACCATGACACAGGACGGGTTTGTTTTAATTTACATTCTACATTTTTCATTTTTATTTTTAATTTGTTATTCTATATATTTTATATTTATATTTTTAATTTCCCTTCAGTAATTCATGTCTTTATTTATAGTCCATTTACATTTACAGTCCACCTCTTAATCTTAATTACATTCTCATCTCCAGCATTACACATTCATTTATGTCTCCATCTCAATCATGTCCCCTCTGCTTTTTTCCATACTTTCACTTTGTTCCTGCTCACACGTCCTTCATTGCTGACACTACTCCATACAGCTTCTTCTTATGACCACTCCCCCCTACTCTATACAGCTTCCTCAAATGACCACTCCCCTCACTTCCTCCCATATATTCTCTTTACTAGTCCCATAGTAACTAGCTTGACAAAGGAGTTCAGCCGTCATGCCATTCACGGCTTGCTGACTCAGGAAACGCGTCACATGTGTGTGATGTCATCGCCCCTCGCCTGGATTGCTGTTTGCCTTCCAAGCCTCATTCTGGTACTCTTCCATCATTGCCGGCCGGTGGACACAGTGCATCTGAAAGACCAGTCTGATTACACATCCATGGCAGGGATGATCGACCTCACGGACCCCTCCAGTTACATCTGGGACTCTCATATGCCTTTTTAACTCAACACAAATGTGAGTGCAATCTCTGTTGCTGCTCTTTTTATTAAAATTGTTTTTAAGTCTGCACCCAGAGGCGCATTCTCTCTTTGTTTCTTATGGGGCTGACATATATACAGGTGTGAGGGGGGCTGACATATATACAGGTGTGAGGGGGGTTGACATATATACAGGATTGCGGGGGGGTGAGTGCGTACAGGTGAGGTGGCTGGTGTGCGAACTCAGTAGGATGGCCCGTGGGCAAGCCCTGGGGAACGTTGGTGGTCAGGCTCGGGGGGAGGAGGCCCAGGCCTAAAGCTGTGTAAGGGGCCCAAAAATTTCTGATGGCTGCCCGGGTTGTGTACCAGATCCACGTAAAGTTTGTTTTCTGTTTATTGGTATATCAGACTGAATCATTTCTCAATGAACAATTTCATATTTCTTAATTTATTCATAACATTAAATAGATGGTTCATAATTATTCCCACTACCAACTTAACACAATATCAAACAACCAATATGGGTAATCTGCTTATATTGTTTTCTCAGACAGTGAATGACCATATATACTATTCTGCTTTTACACTAGCCGTCTAGATCTTTCAGTCTTGTTTTGAAGGTCCATGTGCACAATGTTAGGGTAGTAAAGGCAAATCTGTTTATGTAAGAGCCCTTATAGAGGATCTTGACCTGAAAATAAAACTTACCATTATTCTCCTCCTCCCCGCAGTCTGTCACACAACTGCATTTTTCTTTCAGCAAGTATGTTTTATAGTGGTACCTGCTCCCACTTCCTCATTCTGCTCCTAGATGATGATGATGTCACCTTGAGTAAGTCCTTGTGACGAAACATGTCGGGGGCGTGGCTGTATGGCAATCAACATCATTGAGGCAGGACGTTGCTTGACACACCAGCAAGTTGACGAGCAGGTTTAGATCCAGGACCAAGGAAGGGGTGAGATTCAACCGCTGTGGCCGTTTTATCCGCTGCTCTGGAGGCTTTGAAAGGCTTACCTTAGTCACTTTTGCTGTCTTTTAACTTTTACCATGTGGGTTTAAATCTTGAAGGCTGTTTAGTGTTTTCATTAAAGCTTTGTTTACGGTATTACACTATTGGTACACTTTTTATTCACATGTGGAGATTATATGAGACGCACGGCTGGAGTTTGGATGCTTCCTCTAAAACCCTATCCATGTGGTTTAAATGCGCTTTAGCCTAACATGAGAATGTAGGCATTGGAATTCGGTGAGTGCGTTTCTTTAGGGGAGTGGAATCACAGACACATTGATGTGGTGAATGGATTAAGAGATCTTCACATCGACTATAGATCCTCTTCAATATTTTATGGACTTTATTTTTTATATTTTGGATACATTTTTTTTTGTTCTTTTGTAGCTTCACTAGCTACATCATATCACTTCACTTGTCACAGGGTGTTTAGTGCTATTTGTCAATTTAGTGCTTTAGAATTTATTATATTTTAGCACATGTCAGTTATATTCTCATTTGTAAATTGTGAGTCACATGTCACTTTAGGGGATTTAATACTCCTTGTGCACAAACATTTAGCGCCGCTATTTTGACTTTTTGTCATTATCCCAGATTGACCAGTAGTTAAATTTCAGCTTTTATATTTGATCCTTTTAAGTGGCAGCTTCCACATACTCTGTATCTATCCAGAGGCGCAGTGCCGGTATTTTGAGTAGTGGCACCTTTTTCTCAATTATACCCACAGAATTACATGTCACCTTGTCTTACCCGCTCATCCCACATACATGTCACACATCCAAGGAGGCTACAGAATGAGTCTCTCTGCAGTCCATATCTCACTCATGCACCTTAAGGGGGCATCTGTAAATGATCAGGAAGTAACAGCCAGCACTTGAATGCAAAAGGTAGTTAGGGATGAGCTGAACACCCCCTGGTTCAGTTCGCACCAGAACATGCGAACAGGCAAAAAATTTGTACGAACAAGCGAACACAGTTAAAGTCTATGGGACATGAACATAACAAAACAAAAGTGCTAATTTTAAAGGCTTATATGCAAGTTATTGCCTTAAAAAGTGTTTTGGTACGCACCAGAACATGGGAACAGGCAAAAAATTTGTACGAACAATCGAACACCGTTAAAGTCTATGAGACATGAACATGAAAAATCAAAAGTGCTCATTTTAAAGGCTTATATGCAAGTTATTGCCATAAAAAGTGTTTGGAGACCCGGGTCCGGCCCCAGGGGACATGTATCAATGCAAAAAAAAGTTTTTAAAATGGCAGTTTTTTCAGGAGCCGTGATTTTAATAATGCTTAAAGTAAAACAATAAAAATTAAATATTCCTTTAAATATCGTGCCGGGGGTTGTTCTTAGTATGCCTGTAAAGTAGCGCATTTTTCCCGTATTTAAAACAGTACCACAGCAAAATGACATTTCTAAAAGAAAAAAAAGTAATTTAAAACTGATCGCGACTGTAATATATTGTTGAATCCAGGCAATACAGATAAAAATCATTGAAAAAAACGGCATGGGGACCTGGGTCCTGCCTCAGGGGACATGTATCAATACAAAAAAAAGTTTTAAAAATGAAAGTTTTTTCAGGAGCAGTGATTTTAATAATGCTTAAAGTGAAACAATAAAAATGAAATATTCCTTTAAATATCGTGCCTTGGGGGCCCCCTTAGTATGCCTGTAAAGTAGTGCATTTTTCCCATGTTTAGAACAATACCACAGCAAAATGACATTTCTAAAGGAAAAAATGTCATTTAAAATTGATCGCGGCTGTATGTACTGTCGGATCCCGACAGTATAGAAAAAATTCATTGAAAAAAACAGCATGGGTTCCCCCCAGTCCATTACCTAATCCTTTGGGTCTGGTATGAATATTAAGGGGAACCCCATGCCATATAAAAAAAAATTGTGTGGGGGTCCCTCCAAAAACCCGCAAAAACTCCATGGGAGGCTCCCACCGACTGACACTTCTTTGTGATGACAGCTGTGTTTTTTTACTATTTTTGACACTTTTTTGGGGGAATTGGTAGGGGTACAATGTACCCCATACCCATTCACATGGGGGGCCGGGATCTGGGGGTCCCCTTTTTAAAGGGGGCTTCCAGATTCCGATAAGCCCCTACCCGCAGACACCTGCAACCACCGGGCAAGGGTTGTGGGGACGAGGCCCCACAACATCTTCCCCATGTTGAGGACACGTGGCCTGGTACAGTTCAGGAGGGGGGGGCGCTTTCTCGTCCCCCCTTTTTCTGCGGCCTGCCAGGTTGCATGCTCAGATAAGGGTCTGGTATGGATTTTTTTTATTTTAGTGCAGGGTTCCCCTTAAAATCCCTTAATATTCATACCAGACCCTAAGGGCCTGGTAATGGACTGGGGGGGTACCCATGCCGTTTTTTCAATGAATTTTTTCTATATTGCCGGGATCTTACAATACATTACAGCCGCACTCAGTTTTAAATTATTTTTTTTCCTTTAGAAATGTAATTTTGCTGTGGTACTGTTATAAACATGGGAAAAATGTGCTACTTTACAGGCATACTAAAGGGGGCCCCCCAGGCACGATATTTAAAGGAATATTTCATTTTTTTGTTTCACTTTAAGCATTATTAAAATTATTGCTCTTGAAAAAAACGGACATTTTTAAAACTTTTTTTTTGCATTGATTCATGTCCCCCGGGGCAGGGCCCAGATGCCCATGCCATTTTTTTCAATGATTTTAATCTATATTGCCTGGATCCAACAAAACATTACAGCCGCAATCAGTTTTAAATGACTTTTTTCCTTTAGAAATTTCATTTAGCTGTGGTACTGTTCTAAACACAGGAAAAATGTGCTACTTTACAGGCATACTAAGGATACCCCCAGGCATGATATTTAAAGAAATATTTCATTTTTATTGTTCCACTTTAAGTATTATTAAAATCACTGCTCCTAAAAAAACAACCGTTTTAAAAACTTTTTTTTAGCATTGATACATGTCCCTTCGGGCAGGTCCCCAAACCCTTTTTATGGCAATAACTTGCATATAAGCCTTTCAAATTAGCACTTTTAGTTTTTCATGTTAGTGTCCCATAGACTTTAACGGTGTTCCGTGTCTATTCAAATTTGTCGTGAACACCGCATAATGTTTGCTGTTCGGCGAACCGGCGAACACCATTACGTTTGACTCAAACATCAGGATCATCCCTAATGGTGGTAATGAAAATAAAAAGTCCTGCAAAGAATTGGGTACATAGAAGACAGCACTGGACTTCAAGTGTTTCTTAAAAGTCAGCAGCTACAGTACTTGTCCATCATGAAGTACTTTCAACAGTGTGCTAAATGTCCCTTAAATACAATTGTTGTACATTGCAACCACACTTGATATTGACATTTAGCTGTGGGCGTGCACCGTACTTAAGGTTCAGTGCCACATTGAGTAGTCATCATAGTATCCAACCAGTTTATGGGTCCAACACCTCCTGCAAAAGCAATCAAGTAAGGTCATCCATGTTCCTTTATACGTGTTCCGGACCACCTTCTGCACATTTTCTGCGGCAAGATGGCCCGGCTGTGTGAAACGATGTACCTGTATGTTGTTTTGTGCAGTAGCTCTGGGGTGTATGTGTGTGCCGCTGGAGGTGTAATCACGCACTGATTGGCCAGAGAGGGAGCCAATCAGTGGGTCCAGCGGACCCAATGTCTGCCAGCCACCCGAAAACATTCCCCGAAGAGGCAGATTGGTGATCTGTAAACAGTGAAAGAGAGAGATATTGTGTTTCTGCTAAGCAGGAACAAGGATCTCTTTCTTTCCCCAGTCAAACAATCCCCCACACAGTTAAAAAGCATTCCCTAGGGACACACTTAACCCTTTGATCGCCCCTGGTATAAACCCCTTCATTGCCAGTGTTATTAGTACAGTAACCATGCATATTTTTAGCACTGTATTAGTGTCTTTGGTCCTCAAAAAGGGGCAAAAGTGTCAGTTAGGTGTCCGATTTGTCCGCTGCAATGTCGCAGTCCCACAAAAAATCACTGATCACCGCCATTACTAGTAAAATAAATAAATAAAAATATCCCATCGTTTGTAGACACTATAGCTTTTGTACAAACCAATCATTATACACTTATTGGGATTTTTTTTTTACCAAATATATGTAGCTGAATACATATTGGCCTAAATTGATGAAGAAATTAGATTTTTTACCTTTATTTTTTGGATATGTATTATAGCAGAAAGTAAAAAATATAGTTTTTTTTCCAAAATTGTCTCTCTTTTTTGTTTATAGTGCAAAAAATAAAAACCGCAGAGATGATTAAATACCACCGGAAGAAAGCCCTATTTGTGGGAAAAAAGACATCAATTTTATTTGGGTACAGCATCGCATGACTGCGCAATTGACAGTTAAAGAAACGCAGTGCTGTATCGTAAAAAATGGCCTGGTCATGAAGGGGATAAAACCTTCCGGGACTGAAGAGGTTAAAGGGTAGGTATTGCCAATTCCTACCTCTGGCACACTGCCATTCTATTTTTTCATCCTGAGTAGTCCATTACATCTCTAGGAAATTAGGGGTAGTACCTATCATTCCAGGAGGAAGACAAATACTAACCATCATTTCAGGAAGAGGACAAATCTGAGATACTAAACAAACACTGTTTAATCTACATTGTCCCTTCTATTTCTGTATGTGGATGATAGCACTGTAATTATTTTAATAAAATAAAAAAAATCTAAGCACCTTTTTCCTAATCACAATATACAGGTGATATTTGAAAAATTAGAAGATCGTGCAAAAGTTCATTTATTTCACTAATGCAACTTAAAAGGCGAAACGAATATATGAGATAGACTCATTACTTGCAAAGCAAGATAGTTCAAGCTGTGATTTGTCATAATTGTGATGATTATGGCTTACAGCTCATGAAAAACTCAAATCCACAATCTCAGAAAATTATAATATTGTGAAAAGGTGTAATATTCTAGGCTCAAAGTGTCCCACTCTAATCAGCTAATTAAGCCATAACACCTGCAAAGGGTTTCTGAGCCTTTAAATGGTCTCAGTCTGGTTCAGTATGAATCACAATCATGGGAAAGACTGCTGACCTGATAGTTGTGCAGAAAACCATCACTGACACCCTCCGTAAGGAGGGAAAGCCTCAAAAGGTAATTGCAAAAGAAGTTGGATGTTCAGAAAGTGCTGTATCAAAACACATTAATAGAAAGTTATGTGGAAGGGAAAAGTGTGGAAGAAAAAGGTGCACAAGCAGCAGGGATGACCGCAGCCTGGAGAGGATTGTCAGGACAAGGGCATTCAAAAGTGTTGGGGACTTTCACAAGGAGTGGACTGAGGCTGGAGTCAGTGCATCAAGAGACACCACACACAGACGGATCCTGGACATGGGCTTCAAATGTCGTATTCCTCTTGTTAAGCCACTCCTGAACAACAAACAATGTCAGAAGCGTCTTACCTGGGCTAAAGAAAAACAGACCTGGTCTGTTGCTCAGTGGTCCAAAGTCCTCTTTTCTGATGAGAACAAATTTTGCATCTCATTTGGAAACCAAGGACCTAGAGTATGGAGGAAGAATGGAGAGGCACACACTGCAAGATGCTTGAAGTCCAGAGTGAAGTTTCCACAGTCTGTGTTGATTTGGGGAGCCATGTCATCTGCTGGTGTTGGTCCACTGTGCTTTATTAAGTCCAGGGTCAACACAGCCGTCTACCAGGAGATTTTAGAGCACTTCATGCTTCCTTCCGCAGACGAGCTCTATGGGGATGTTGACTTCATTTTCCAGCAGGACTTTGCACCTGCCCACACTGCCAAAAGCACCAAAACCTGGTTCAATGACTGTGGGATTACTGTGCTTGATTGGCTAGAAAACTCGCCTGACCTGAACCCAAAGAGAATCTATGGGGCATTGCCAAGAGAAAGATGAGAGACATGAGACCGAACAATGCAGAAGAGCTGAAGGCCGCTATTGAAGCATCCTGGTCTTCCATAACACCTCAGCAGTGCCACAAGCTTCCATGCCACGCCGCATTGAGGCAGTAATTTGCTGCAAAATGGGCCCAAACCAAGTACTGAGTACATATGCATGCTTATACTTTTCAGAGTTCCGATATTGTTCTATGTACAATCCTTGTTTTATTGATTGCATGTAATATTCTAATTTTCTGAGATTGTGGATTTGGGGTTTTCATGAGCTGTAAGCCATAAACATCACAATAATGATAAATCATGGCTTGAACTATCTTGCTTTGCATGTAATGAGTCTATCTCATATATTAGTTTCACCTTTTTAAGCTACATTTGTGAAATAAATGAACTTTTGCACGGTATTCTAATTTTTTGATTATCACCTGTATATACCTGTCACATGACCCAGATCCTTTCCAGCCTGTCTGCAGGGAAACATAAGCAGGAGGAGCTTCTAGTCCTCTGCTGCTAGTCACATGTTCAAAATAAAAAAAAAAAAAAAAACCTCCTTTGGAACACAGAGGAAAAATAAATAAACACTATCAATAAACTGTTTTAAATTGGCATACAAATATATATTGTAAATCAAATCTTTATTATTTTGTGGAAATGACATGGTATGGGCAAATTTCTGATGTATTTGTCACGCCGATCCAGCCTGTGTCTTAGAATAAGAGGGAGGTGAAGCAACTTTTAACCTACATGTAATATCTTGCCCCATTGTGTTTAGGTGGTTAGTGGGCATAGAAGAGGAGGGAGGTAGTGGTCTATAATGTACCACAATGTATAGCCCACATGTGTGACACTATAGTCACATGGGCTGCTTAGATGTGATAGGGAGGAAATGCTCAGCATATAAACTCACTGAAAACTGAACATGTGCAGAGTGCCACTACAGCTGCTGAATTGGAGACATGAATAGAAGGTGGCGCTAGAGAGTAGCAAGATGAACCAGGTTTTTTTCAGAATACACAAAATGAATTTTATAGTGACTGAGTGAGTTTGAACAGCATGTAATACAGCATTTAGCCTAGTTTCACACTGAATGCAGGTTTGAAATCTTGCTAGTTCAGCTGAACTCGCATGATTCCAAACCGGCATTTCAGTCTGGCTTCGGGGGTGATTTGAAAGACATCTGTGCGGGTTCATGCACAGATGTCTATTGAAATCGAACCACAAAGTCACCAAAAGTAGTGCAGAAACCGTTTTGGACAGTGCCATTGCTGGCAATAGACTCCGATTTGGAATGTGATTTGACATGTCAAAACGCATGTCAAATTGCCCCAGTGTGAACGAGGGCTTATTGATAGTTTTTATGATGTGGGCTTAGTGACACTTTAACTAGTTGCCGCCCATCCACCGTCAAATGACGGCAGGGCTGTGTGGCTCTCATTCTGGGACGCCGTCATATGACGGCATCCCAGAACAGCCGCTCTCGCACTCCCACAGGAGGGGGTGAAGCACGGCGATTGTGGCTCTTTAACCATGTGATCGGCTGTGTCCAATCTCAGCCGGTCACATGTAAACACGGAGATGCCGGTAATCGGCGCTCCTTGCCTCACACTGACAGAGTGTGTGACGAGGAGAGTTGATCAGCAGCATCTCCTCAGAGGAGACATGTACACATGTAATCAGGGCACTGATCATCAGTGCCCTGATTACAATAGCAACACCAGTGCCACAAATCAGTGCCAGCGATGAGTGCCCACCAGTGCCAGCAATCAGTGCCCACCAGTGCCAGCAATCAGTGCCCACCACTGCCCACAAGTGCCACCAATCAGTGCCCATTAGTGATGCCAGTCAATGCTGGCTATCAGTCCCGCCTATCAGTGCTGCCCATCAATGCCCATCACTGCTGTCCATCTATGCCCATCAGTGTCATTCATCAGTGCCACCCATCAATGCCCATCAGTCCCCATCAGTACCGCCTATCCGTGCCACCTATCAGTGCCCACCAGTGCTGCCTATCAGTGCCCACCAGTGCTGTCTATCAGTGCCAATTGGTGCCACCTATTAGTGCCCATCAGTGCCACTTAACAGTGCCCATCAGTGCTGCCTATCAGTGCTCATCAGTGCCACATATCAGTGCCACCTATCAGTGCCCATAAGTGCGGCATATTAGTGCCTCCTCATCAGTGCCACCTAATCAGTGCCCACCAGTTCAGCCTATCAGTGTACATCAGTGAAGGAAAAAAATTACTCAATTGCAAAATTTACTGACAGAAACTAAGTAAAAAAAGTAAAAAAAAAATTCACATTTTGTGTTCTTTTTTTTTAGTAAAACATAAAAAAAACAGCAGTGATTAAATAGCACCAAAAGAAAGCTCTATTTGTGTGAAGAAAATTATACAAATTTTATCTGGGTACAGTATAGCATGACCATGCAATTGTCATTCAAAGTGCGACAGCGCTGAAAGCTGAAAAATGGCTTGAGCAGGAAGGGGGTGTAAGTGCCCTGTAGGCAAATGATTAAAGACAGCTATGGAGCTGCATAAAGTTCTCAGCAATGTAATTACACATGGAGACAGCTATGAAGCTGCATAAAGTTCTCAGCAATGTAATTACACATGTCCGATAAGATAAATAAAAAACTCCCCCTTCAATTACGTACAGTAGTAACACATATTCTATTAGCGGCAAGACTTCCCCCTCCCTAAAAAGAATTCTTTTACTTGAACCCAACAGGTACAAACCGTTTCCTCCTTGTATGACCATCTTTCCCTCACTCTCCTTTTCCTTTTTCTATAATCTGTTGTTATGTTACTCTTCAAGGCAATTCCCAAGGTTTCTCTCCTTAGCATGCTCACATATTTTGATTGTTACAGGCTATTGTAATTCTCTTATGTTATTTGCAGATCTTAACAATACCATGCCTTGATTGTTCTTTTTATGTTGTGTCATGATTTTAATAATACATGTTCCTTCCTTAAAACAATAAAAATTTATTGAATCTTAAAAAAAACAAAACATAAAAAAAAACATTTCTTCAGATTCATAAGTAAGCCACAAATTTGAAAACTGTCTGAAGAATGATGGATGGGTTAATTAAATGCTTACTAGTAATAACAATCAGTATGAAGTCCCTGTAAAAATGCATATTCAGTTGTATTCATAGTTACATAGTTACATAGTTACATAGTAGGTGAGGTTGAAAAGAAAGTCCATCAAGTCCAACCCATGTGTGTGATCATATGTCAGTATTACATTGTATATCCC
The DNA here is from genome assembly GCF_042186555.1 of Aquarana catesbeiana. Lineage (NCBI taxonomy): Eukaryota > Metazoa > Chordata > Amphibia > Anura > Ranidae > Aquarana > Aquarana catesbeiana. The sequence continues at coordinate 783,834,739 of NC_133324.1, read as the reverse complement.
TGTATGTTGCGGTCGTTCAGGTGCTTATCTAATCGTTTTTTGCAACTATCGATGCCCCTCGCTGAGACCACCGCCTGTGGAAGGGAATTCCACATCCTTGCTGCTCTTACAGCAAAGAACCCTTAAGGTTAAACCTCTTTTCTTCTCATTTAATGAGTGGCCACATGTTTTGTTAAACTACCTTCCATGAAAACGTTTTATCCCTATTGTGGGGCCACCAGTATGGTATTTGTAAATTGAAATCATATCCCCTCTCAAGTGTCTCTTCTCCAGAGAGAATAAGTTCAGTGCTCACAACCTTTCTTCATAACTAATGTCTTCCAGACCCTTTATTAGCTTTGTTGCCCTTCCTTGTACTTGCTCCATTTCCAGTACATCCTTCCTGAGGACTGGTGCCCAGAGCTGGACAGCATACTCCAGGTGCGGCCGGACCAGAGTCTTATAGAGTGGGAGAATTATTGCTTTATCCCTGGAGTTAATCCCTTTTTTAATGCATGCCAATATTCTGTTTGCTTTGTTAGCAGCAGCTTGGCATTGCATGCCATTGCTGAGCCTATCATCTGCTAGGACCCCCAGGTCCTTTTCCATCCTAGATTCCCCCAGTGGTTCTCCCCTTAGTATATATATTGCATTCACATTTTTGCCACCCAAATGCATTTTTTTACATTTTACATAAACCTCATTTGCCATGTAGTTGCCCACCCCATTAATTGTTCGGATCTTCTTGCAAAGTTTCCACATCCTGCGGAGAAGTTATTGCCCTGCTTAGCTTAGTATTGTCCACAAATACAGCAATTGAACTTTTTACCCCATCCTCCAGGTCTTTTATTAATAAATTAAATAGGATTGGTCCCAGCACAGAACCCTATGGGACCCCACTACCCACCCCTGACCATTTGGAGTATTCCCCATTTATCACCACCCTATGAACTCGTCCTTTGCCAGTTTTCAATCCATGTACTCACCCTATGGTCCATGCCAACGGACCTTATTTTTTACAGTAAAAGTTTATGGGGAACTGTGTCAAATGCTTTTGAAAAATCCAGATACACCACGTCTACGGACCTTCCTTTATCTAGATAGCAACTCACCTCCCTAAAATCACTACATGTTGTCTTATCTGTTTTAACCTTCCACTAACTTTTTAGCCTTTTACATCTTATTCAATCTGGCGCTATGACATTTTTTTTTTTAATAGATCAATTATTTTACAAAATATTGTGAGCTGTTTTCCCGGAGAAGCAATTGATCTCAAAACAAATTGAACAAACGGCTCCCTATAGTATTACACAAGTAGCATGTAGTAGTAATTATCTTGTATGATCTCACAATGCTTTGCTATATGTATGCCCTCCTTCCTTACTTTCCCATCCCTAATTAGCCTTACTGTTCCAAAGCTTTTCTTTTATACTTTATGTTCCCTTTCTTCACAATGTTGTATATATTGCATTTCATGACTGAGTAATTCTGTGCAATGTTTTGCTTTTTAACAAGCAAGTGGTACAGTATAGGGCAGTTTGAGTATGTTTCTTACAAGCCAGTCTAAACTTATTTACTTTTTCAATGAACATTGCTAGGCATGAGCTTTAAGTTACGATCACACATAAGGTGCAAATCCATATTCAGCATACAAAAAACATTTAGATCCAGTGCCCAAAAATGTCCAGTGTGCAGAAATTGTCAAAAAAAAATATTAAACTTTCAATATGAACAGAACAAATATGTGTCTTTCTTCTTTTTCCACTTAACATCACAGTGAGTACATACTTCTTAGAGAAAATGTATCCTTTACTTTATCCTTACAAAACTCAGACATTACTGTGATCCCCACCACACAGCACTCTATCAGAATAAGCTCACCAGATGCTCTGACCTTACATGCAATAAGGTCTAAAAGGCATTATTCCTAATTATCTCACTCTTAATTATCTTCTTAAATATCTCACAATTCACAATTACACCGTGGGGAGAAAGAAGTTACTACAATTAGTGTTATACCATTTGAAACATTTAAACAATCTAAAACCAATGCACTCACATTGAATTTAATTAACTAATATCCCATAAAAAACCTCTAAATTATTGTCATCACTCCTTACTGATCACTAAGATGCCGGTCTCTCCTATCAACTACCGTGGGTCTGCACAACCCAATTTCCCTACAAGGATCCAGCACACATGTCGTCTGTCACCTACAGCTGCCCTTGGAGAGTGAGTGATCTTGACAGCGGTGTATACAACCTTCATGGACTTCTGATGTGTTTCATCCTAAGGATATTTTCAAAGGGTGGGGCTATGCAAACTGACATCCAATATATTCTGCCCTTTTTATCTTGTTTGAAAAAGCATGCTAAATCACCATGATAGTTCTAAAACTTACGACCCAGCCTAAATAGTTGAACTGATAAAAGATTATTATTCTGCTCTGTATAACCTACACTAGAATAAAAACACTCCACAACCTACCAGGGAACAAATGAATTCCTTCCTTGACCAGTTAACCTCGCCTAGCCTTAGTAATGCTCAAGTGGAATATCTTCCCTATTCCTAACTGTCACTGAAGTTTTAAAAGTCATCTAAAGCATCCTTTACTCTAAAGCATTGGGCATAGATAGGTTTCCCCAATGAAAACTACCAAAAATTTGCCACGACCTTAGCACTTCACTTAGATTTCATTTATAAACACCTGTCGCTTCCCTACAAAATTCTGCAAGCATTGGCCACTGCAATTCCTAAACCAGATAAGGATACATCCCTACCCTGAAACAATGGATCAATCTCTCTTTTTTTTTTTTGAAAAATATTTATTGATTTTTTCAAAATATATTCATAGAAGACATTGTACAGAACAATTGTAAGGCATGAATATACACAATCATTCTTTATATAGAATGCACGTTCTATCTAAACATAAACATATTTATAAGGAGCGCTGGGGAAAGGGAGGGGAGAGGGGAGGGGGAGGGGGGTAAGCAATTCACATTTGCCAGCTTGTCACTAACATTGGGCAAGAAGTTGCCAAAAAGGTTCATCCTACATTTTCGTACCTTTAGGGAATGGAGGCGACTTATGAGCCTATCTAGCTAGATAACCTACAATATGGTCTAGGTAATACATTTTATTTGGGTGAATATGGTCCCAGAGTGTAATAGCTGAAGTTGATGGATGCCAAGGAGCTTCAAGTGATTGTAGGCCGCTTACGGTGGTTTAAATGAAGAAGGATCAGAGGCCGGAGGAATTTTAAGTTTGCCGAGTGAGTTAGTGATGTCTCTCGTCAGGTACCATTCTGTATATCTAAATGGGTGCATTATGTCTTGGATGGTCTGTTGAGGAAATGTGGCTTCCAGAAATCTTCTCCAGCGTTTAAAAAATCGTGGGGTAAAGCGGAGATTCGACTTGATGAGGTCCAATCTTTCTAGATAGAATAATGAAGTCAAGGCTTTTATAACCGCAGGCAAACTGGGCGGCGATGTCGTTATCCAGTGGGACATAATAGTCCTGCGGGCTACAAGAAGGCAGATATGGGCCCAGTGCGGTATGTTTGAAAAGTCCAATGCGGACGAGGAGGATACTGGAGGGGTGATGCTAAACAGGCATAGTAGGCAGTCTCTATGTAATTTGATATTGCAGATTTTATCAATGTAGGCTATCACATTGTTCCAGTAGCTGTTAATAGCAGAGCACTCCCAAAGCCTATGGAGCAGCGTAGGACGTGGCAGTAAGCACCATGGACATAGAGCTTGAGACGGGTCCTCTTTGTTGAAACGGAATGGGAAGTATGCTCTGTGGATAATCTTGAATTGAGTTTCACGCCATGTTTCAGAGATCGTAAGTTTCCGGGTGAGCCTATATCCCTCAAGGATTTTGTCGGGTAGGTCCTCATCTCCTAGTATATGAGACCATTTTTGGAAAGGCGTGAGGCGGTACTTCCGTGACTGGTGCTGAATGAGGTGAGAATAGATGTTGGAGATAGAGTAATCTTTGCTTTGCAGTAGGTTGTCAATAAAGGATGGTTTAAAAGGATCAGTCTCGGGACCATAGCAGGTTTTCAGATAATTCGTGAGTTGGTAATGGAAGAAGCTGTGAGTTGGTGGCAGGGAGAATTCCCGCATCAGATTTTGGTATGGTTTGAGCTTGCTTGTATTGTTTTGGTATAACGAGGTTATCTTCATGAGTCCTTTGGATTGCCATTGGGTATAAGCTTTATGTACAGTGGAAGGTGAGAACATAGGGTTGCCTTGTATTTTGAGATGTTTCGAGATGTTAGAAGGCAGACCAAGTAGTTTTCTGACCTCCCTCCAGGCGATGACAGTGTCCCTGAACAATATGCTGGTTTTGAGGTGGTGCGGCAGGTTGTTAGGATTGGAGTGGAGGATGCCTGCAAGGTCGTATGGAGAAGCCATAGAGTCCTCAAGGGCAAAGTTGGAGTATTTGGACCCTCCTGTTAACCAGTCTAGACCCTGTCTAAGTAAGCAGGCTAAATTATAAAAACGAATGTTGGGGAGCCCCGCCCCGCCCTCGCTCTTCGGGAGACATAGTTTTTGAAGCGCGATGTGCGGTTTTTTGCTAGACCATAGGAAAGCTGTCATGGCCTTCTGAAGTTTCTGCACGTCTGAATGCCTCAGTAGTAGAGGTATGGTTTGCATGGGATACAGTAGGCGTGCAAATGATACCATTTTAAAAAGATGAGCTCTCCCAAAAAGCGAGAGGGGAAGGGCAGCCCAAGCCTCCAATTCCCGAACAATTTTGGCCACCAGGGGAGGATAGTTGAGTATATATAAGGAAGATGGGTCTCGGCCTATATGTATTCCTTAGTATGTTATATGATGAGGTGCAATGGTCAGCGGGGACAAATGTATCCATTTAGTGGATAGTCGAGGGTGTAGTGTTAGGATTTCACTTTTATCAAAGTTTATACGAAAGCCTGAGCAAAGTCGGAAGGTCGTAAATATTTGTTTAAGTCTGTCAAAGTCTGATACGGGGTCAGTAGAGAACAATAAAATATCGTCCGCAAATAGTGCAGAGCGGAGTATTTGGTTTCCCAAGGTGATGCCACTAACCCCTTCGGTTGAATTGAGGATTCTAGATAAGGGTTCAATCGCAATATTGAATAACAACGGGGATAGGGGCATCCCTGTCTCGTTCCTTTCGCTAAGGGGATGGTGTCTGAAATAAAGTTCGGGGTAACAAGGCGTGCCGTTGGTGAGGCGTACATTTGTGCGAGGAACCTTGTGATTTGACCTGAAAAACCAAATTTTTCCATTACCGTAAAAAGCCATGAAAAACCAATATTGTCAAAGGCTTTTTCGGCGTCTAGGGACATGATTGCTACATCTTGATCGGGGTGTGTTTTAGCGTATTCTAGCGCCATTAAGACCTTACGTATATTTAGTGTGGCTGATCATCCTGAGACAAAACCTGATTGGGCTGGGTGTAAGAGGGACGGAAGTAAGAGAGCTAAACGTGATGCTATAATTTTAGACAGGATTTTTACGTCTACATTTATTAATGAGATTGGACGATAGGAGCCTGGAAGTAAGGGATCCTTTCCTTTCTTGGAGATTAGTTTAATATGAGCTTGTGTCCCTGTGGGGAGGTAAGGACCTCCGTCCCACATGGCTGCATATACATGCTTCAGTGTAACGAGCCGGAAGCATTTCTCAGGGTTGGGATATGTGTAGGACGTCTTGGTCCTGAACATAGTCTGGCTAGCATTCTGCCTGCCTTGTTGCCAAATTTGTGAAAGTGAAGGGTAGAGTACGAGGTTTTAGCAGCTTCGTGCTGTTCTGCCCAGAGATCAAAGGCACACTTGGCCCGCTTCCATTCCTGTATATTAGCTAAGGTGCGGTCTAATGTTAGCTTGTCATGAGCTAGGCGTAGGGATTCGCTTGCTTGCATATACTGTTGTCGAGTGTGTTTTTTAAATTGTACGGTGTACGAGATGATTTTGCCCCGTAGGAAAGCTTTACCTGCTTCCCAGAAGTGGTTTGGGTCAGAGATATGTGCTCCATTTGTGGAAATATATTCTTCCCATGTTTGGTGCAAGACTTGTCGGAAGTCTTCATTATCCGCCAGATATGAAGGGAAACGCCAGATAGGGGAAGAAGTTGAGGGTGTGAGTTGTGTCATATGGACTGCGATGGGGCTGTGGTTTGAGATTCTGGCATCGTAAATGTCTGGGGTGTTTATTACAGATACTAGGGCCGGGGAGACAAAGAAGTACAGTACCTGACCGCGAGATTGTGTTTCCAGCGCGATAGCATCGCGCTGGTTCTCGGCGACAGGGTACTGTGAATGTCGCGCTGGCTCGCTCATTGGGAAAGGAAAACTTTGTTTTCCTTCCGCGATGAGTGACAGGCAGCGCTGACAGCTGCCTGGTATGAATCCTGAGGCGGGAACACCGCGCCAAATTTTAAATGAAAAAACCGGCGTGGGTTCCCCCCTCGGAGGCATACCAGGCCCTTAGGTCTGGCATGGATTGTAATGGGAACCCCCTATGCCGAAAAATTGGCGTGGGGGTCCCCCCCAAATCCATACCAGACCCTTATCCGAGCACGCAGCCCGGCCGGCCAGGAAAGGGGGTGGGGACGAGCGAGCGCCCCCCCCCTCCTGAGTCGTACCAGGCCGCATGCCCTCAACATGGGGGGGTGGGTGCCTTGGGGGAGGGGGGCGCCCTGCGGCCCCCCACCCCAAAGCACCTTGTCCCCATGTTGATGAGGACAAGGGCCTCTTCCCGACAACCCTGGCCGTTGGTTGTCGGGGTCTGCGGGCGGGGGGCTTATCGGAATCCGGGAGCCCCCCTTAATAAGGGGGCCCCCAGATGCCGGCCCCCCACCCTGTGTGAATGAGTTTGGGGTACATGGTACCCCTACCCATTCACCTAGGGAAAAGTGTCAATATAAAAAAAAACACACTACACAGGTTTTAAGAGTCATTTATTAGTCAGCTCCGGGGGTCTTCTTCCGACTTCGGGGGTCTTCTTCCGACTTCTCCCGGTGTTCGGCCTCTTCTCCCGGGCCCCGCCGCTATCTTCTTCCAGCTCTATTGCCAGCGAGGGGCCCGGTCTGCTGCCGCTGTCTCGCCGCCGCTGTCTCGCCGCCGCTGTCTCGCCGCCGCTGTCTCGCCGCCGCTGTCTCTCCGCTTCTTCTCTTCTTTTCTTCTTCCCCGATGTTGACACGACGCTCTCTCCGGCTCGAATGCTGTGTGCGAGCTGCGGAGCCATTTATATAGGCGGTAACCCCACCCCCTTACGACGTCATGGTCCAAGCATGCGCAGGGACTCTGGGGCCACGCCCCCTTATGACGCCAGAGTCCCTGCGCATGCTGGGACCATGACGTCGTAAGGGGGTGGGGTTACCGCCTATATAAATGGCTCCGCAGCTCGCACACAGCATTCGAGCCGGAGAGAGCGTCGTGTCAACATCGGGGAAGAAGAAAAGAAGAGAAGAAGTGGAGACACAGCGGCGGAGAGACAGCGGCGGCGAGACAGCGGCAGCAGACCGGGCCCCTCGCTGGCAATAGAGCTGGAAGAAGATAGCGGCGGGGCCCGGGAGAAGAGGCCGAACACCGGGAGAAGTCGGAAGGAGACCCCCCGAAGTCGGAAGAAGACCCCCGGAGCTGACTAATAAATGACTCTTAAAACCTGTGTAGTGTGTTTTTTTTTATATTGACACTTTTCCCTAGGTGAATGGGTAGGGGTACCATGTACCCCAAACTCATTCACACAGGGTGGGGGGCCGGCATCTGGGGGCCCCCTTATTAAGGGGGGCTCCCGGATTCCGATAAGCCCCCCGCCCGCAGACCCCGACAACCAACGGCCAGGGTTGTCGGGAAGAGGCCCTTGTCCTCATCAACATGGGGACAAGGTGCTTGGGGGTGGGGGGGCCGCAGGGCGCCCCCCTCCCCCAAGGCACCCACCCCCCCATGTTGAGGGCATGCGGCCTGGTACGGCTCAGGAGGGGGGGGCGCTCGCTCGTCCCCACCCCCCTTCCTGGCCGGCCGGGCTGCGTGCTCGGATAAGGGTCTGGTATGGATTTGGGGGGGACCCCCACGCCGATTTTTCGGCATAGGGGGTTCCCCTTACAATCCATGCCAGACCTAAGGGCCTGGTATGCCTCCGAGGGGGGAACCCACGCCGTTTTTTTCATTTAAAATTTGGCGCGTTGTTCCCGCCTCAGGATTCATACCAGGCAGCTGTCAGCGCTGCTTGTCACTCATCGCGGAAGGAAGACAAAGTTTTCCTTTCCCGATGAGTGAGCCATCTCGGCGCTGGCTCCTGCGACGGGGCTCGTAGGTGTCAAATCTCGCCGAGAAGTGCGGCGAGATTGACACAATATCGCGGTCACCTACTGTAGTCTATACGAGAGAAGGTATTATGTGGGGGCGAGAAGAAAGTATATTCTCTGTCAGTTGGATGTGTCAGGCGCCAGATGTCTACAAACTGCATAGATTCAATAGAGTGTGCTAAGGGAGTCGCGTCTGGTGTATGGGAGGGACCGGGCCTTGTCTTTTGCTTAGGGAGATAAGTGCGGTCTGCCAGTGTGGACATGGCAGAGTTAAAGTCCCCGCCCACTAAATGCAATACCTCAGGGGCCGTGAGAATCCATTGAACCATGTCCTGAAAGAATGAAGTGTCTGGAGAGTTGGGAGCATAGATATTAGTGATAGCTACGGCTTTGTCACCTATGGTCATATGTAAGGTCAGTTTGCGGCCTAAGGCGTCAGCCCTCACTTCTCTGACAGAGTGTCGTAGGTTTTTATGAATTAGAATAGCTACACCGGCCTTGCGGCCCATTGCAGGGGACCCGTATACAGAACCTACCCACATTTTTTGAAGGCGTGTTAAATCGTCTGCGGAGAGATGTGTCTCCTGTAATAGGGCCACGTCTGCCCGAAGACGCCGTAGATGTCTGAGAATGGACATACGTTTATTTGGGGATCGGAGCCCCTTAACATTCCATGATATAAATTTCAGGTGACTCCCGTCGGCAGAAAAAGACATGGTTGGATATGATAGTTACGATAAATGGGAGGCTGATCAGGGAGCCTCCTGACATGTACAGTGTCAACCATACAGGAATCACCCAAAAACTGTAGGTCACATAGGAGAAAAGGTACTAGTAAGGCAAACATGAATTGCAAATGTATTAAGCAATAGGTATTAAGCTGTAACAAAGCAGGATTACAGTTATGGCGTAACAAACTACAAACAGTGTACTTCACTTTTTTCCACATGGGATACAACTACCCATAATGCCTCTCAGCGACCCGCCAGATCCTCACATATGAGCATGATTTTGGCTAGGAGGAGTGGGATAAGGGAGGAAGAGATGAGGGAAAAGGGGGGAGAGAGGGGAGGGAGGGAGGGATATGATCAGGGTATGGGGTTAGGGGAAGTGCTGGTTGTATCTGTGTCAAATAAAGGGCTCAGCTAAAATAATGAAGTGCAAAAATAAGGGGGTGACTTAATCAAATGGTCTGCCCCGTTAGGGGTCTATAGCCATGGAGATCACCTGAGTTATTATGTTAACCTTTTGGGTAAACAGAGTATGTGGGCGGTGGGTAGTGGTAAACCAGGCTTGGAGGCATAATAACAGGACCTTTAGCTAACAAATACTAGCAACCGTGTAAGACATTACACCCAAAACAGGCTAACATAAAAAAATAGGAAGAAAACAGGTTAGAGACAATGGGGGGTAAAATTACCCATCCGAGGAAGTGTAGATGGTTAGATAAAGTTCCTGGAGTCCTTCATCGATTTGCAGAGCGGTCGTCTTGGTTAGTAAAGCGGCTGCGCTTGTATGGAGGTTTTGTGGGGCTGCGTTGCTGTTTAGGTGGTACCTTCGCTGTTGATGGTGATGATGATGGTGAATTCTCTTCAATGTTGCTATACTCCATTTCTGTGCCTCGGGTGGCGAGAAAGTGTTCCGCCTCCTCAGGGGTATGAAACGTGAGGTGTTCTCCTTCATGTGTTTGGATGCGGAGGACAGCCGGATAGACTAAAGAGAACCGGATTTGGTTATGATGAAGGGTGGAGCAGATCGGTGAAAACGCTTTACGCTGCTTCATTACCTCTATGGAATAATCTGCAAAAAGTAGGAGTTTTGCGCCATCAACCATTAAAGACCGTGAGCGACGCAACTTTTGCATTATGGCATTCTTGTCCGCGTAATTGAGGTACTTTACAATAACGTGGCGGGGTTTGGTACGTGATTCTGAGAATTGACCTATGCGGTGCGCGCGTTCAATAGTGCAGGGAATGCGAAGGCCCAGTTGTTCTGGGATAATTTTTGCGCATATATTGGTTAACTGTGGTGTGGAAACTGATTCAGGCAGACCAATGATGCGTAAATTGTTTCTTCTCGAACGATTTTCCAAATCATCGAGTTTGTCCCATATGTCCCTATTAGTAGCTGTGAGACGTGCTACTGCTGCAGATGAGGCTGTGAGTTCATCTTCCAGGGAGGAAATCCTATCCTCTACCTGATTGATTCTCTGTGCCTGTGCTTGTAGGTCAATATGTAACTGCTCTAACCCTCTATGGACTGCTGCATCCACTGTAGCTGTGAGAGTGGGGCCCAGCAGCGTGACTACAGCCTGTGCAATTCCAGCAGGGGAGGTAGGGTCTGTACCTTGTATGTCAGGAGCTGAGGGGAGCGGTGGTTGTGGCTGTGGCTGCGTGTGTGCTTGCTCCGTCATGCCTGGGGCGGCCGCCATCTTGGCTGTGTCCACCGCTGTATCTCCTCCGGTGGGGATCGTGGATGTGACCGCCCGAGCGTACGATCGCTCCACAAAGCGATCCATGGGAGCCCGCTGTATGTCCGCACTGTGATGGGGGGTCTCCTCGGAGCAATAGCCGGCTTGAGAGGCAGATTAGTGAGGAGCGCTGCGGGAGCTGGAGCTCGCTACCTCCTCCTCATGTGGCGCCGGAACCGGAAGTCCCCAATCTCTCTTTTAAACTCTGATTTAAAAATGTACGCAAAAGCTTTAGCTCTCTGCGTCTTGGATATGCTTCCCACCCTGATCCATACAGACCAGGTGGGATTCGTAAAAAACTAACAGGCCCCTGATGCGACCAGGAAAGCCCATCACCTAAATAAATATGAAGAACTAAAAGAAGATAAAATACTTATCCTCACTCTGACATTAGATGCTGAAAAGGTGTTTGACCGAGTGCAGTGGGGGGTTCCTAGAAGCAGTCGTTTGGTATCCATGGCCCAAACCATTCTATTACAGCTTTGTATAAAGAGCCCTCTACAAGAGTCTTTTCCTCTGGAGCTCTATCTTCAGAATTCCTCATCACTTAAGGGGCCAGACAAGGTTAGCCTTTATCACTGCTTATCTTTGTGCTTATAATGGAGCCCCTGTTGCACTCGGTCAGATCTTTCCCATAAACTACAGTCATCCAAATTGGCTCTATTCATAACAAAATAGGACTATTTGCAGACAATGTTATTATGGTCCTCACTAACCCTCTGCACTCACTATATGCAGTATAGTATACCCTGTCCTTACTTGTTAGTATCTCCTGTTATAAAATAATGGAAATAAATCCCAAATACTTAGCCTCAATATACCACCCTTTCCTAAATTAGCGATTCAAACCAGTTTTCCATACGAATAGATGTCTAATCATATTAAATATTTAGGCATCCATTTACCCTCATCTTCAATGAAAATGTTCTCATTGAACTTCCAAGCCCTCCATCCAAATTACCGGAAGAATTGGAGAAACTGAGAACCATAGAATCATCCACAGTAGGCAGAATAGCAGCCTTCAAAATGGTCACCCTCCCTAAATTGCTTTATCATTTCCATACCATTACCATTTTGAGACATCAAAAATATTTTATCAAACTACACTCCCTCTTTATCCACTTTATCTGGAAAGGTAAAAAACAAAAATGTGCCTTTTCTACACTTGGAAAGCACATTCTGTCAGGTGCTTTATCCATACCTAACCTTTATTATTATTTAGCCTCTTTTTTAACCACTTGCTGACCAGCTCACGGAGATATATGCTGCAGCAGGTTGGCAGCACTGCGCGAAACACTGCACCTGTATGGCGGCTTGCACAGGCACAGTTGCGGGTGGGCTGCAGAAGCGTGCCCGCGGGTCTGGCGGACTTGATGTCCACCGGTGACCCGCGATCGCCTAGTACAGAGGCAGAATGGGGATCTGCCTTTGTAAACAAGGTGAATCCCCGTTCTGACAGGGGACATGTCCGAGATTTTCTTTTCCCAGTGATCGGGAACAGTGATCTCTGTCATGTCCCAGTAAGCCCATCCCCCCTACAGTTAGAACACACCTAGAAAACACACTTAACCCCTTCATCGCCCCTAGTGTAAACTCATTCCCTGCCAGTGTCATTTTTACATTGATCGGTGCATTTTTATAGCACTGATCAATGTAATAATGTCACTGGTCCCCAAAAAGTGTCATTTGGGGTCAGACTTGTATGCCGAAATGTCCCAGTTTGGGGTCAGACTTGTATGCCGAAATGTCCCAGCAGTGTAGAAGCGGTGTATTCACCGCTCCTACACCGCTGCAAAGAAGCTGCTGGCAGGACTTTTTGTGACGCCCTGCTAGCGCAGCACCCCAGTGTGAAAGCACTTGGGCTTTCACACTGGGTTTACAACTGAGGCTTTTTTCAGGTGCTATGCAACTGCTATTTTTAACGCTGTAGCGCCTGAAAAACGCCTCAGTGTGAAAGGGGTCTAAAAATCTCAGATTGTCGCCATTACTAGTAAAAACAATTAAAAAAAATAAAAGTCCCTAAATCTATTTCAATATACTCCTATTGATATTTTTTACACCAAACATATGTAGGAGAATATATATTGACCTAACTAATGAATACATGTGTTTTTTTATTGATTTTTCTTGGATATGTTTAAAGCAAAAAGTAAAACAATTTTTTTTTTTAAATTGTCGCTCTTTGCTTTTTTATAGTGCAAAAAATAAAAACCGCGTAGGTGATCAAATGCCACCAAAAGAAAGCTCTACTTGTGGGAAAAAAAGGACTTTAATTTTGCTTGGGGTACAGCGTCGCACGACCGTCAGTTAAAGCGATGCAGTGCCCTATCGCAAAAAATGGCCTAGTCAAGATGGGGGCAAATCCTTCCGGGGCTGAAGTGGTTAAATCAAGCTTAACCACTTCAATACATGGCACTTTCACCCCCTTCCTGCCCAGACCAATTTTTAGCTTTCAGTGCTGTCACACTTTGAATGACAATACAACACTGTAGTCATATGTAATGTTTACCATTTTTTTCACACAAATAGAGCTTTCTTTTTGTGGTATTTAATCGCTACTGAGTTTTTTTCTTTTTTTGCATAATAAACAAAAAAAAGAATGAAAAAGTTGACTTTTTTCTTCTTTTCTGTTATAAACTTTTGCAAATGAATACTCTTTCTCCATAAAATTAGGCCAAACTGTATTCTGCTGCATTTCTTTGGTGAAAATAACCCAAATCAGTGTTTATTATTTAGTATATAGCAAAGTTATAGTGTTATAGTCATGCACTCCACAAATCTGGTCTTTATGAAAGAGTGGCAAGAAGAAAGTCATTGTTGAAACAAAGCCATGTGGGGGGACACAGTAAACATTTGGAAAAAGGTGCTCTGGTCAGACAAGACCAAAAATTTAACTTTTTGACCTAAAAGTTAAACGCTATGTGTGTAGGAAAACATGAAACATGAAAACGTGAAACATGATAGTGGCAGCATCATGTTGTGGGGATCCTTTTCTTCAGCAGAGACAGGGAAGCTTGTCAGAGTTGATGGGAAGATGGATGGAGACAAATACAGGGCAATGTTAGAAGAAAACCTGTTAGAGTCTGCAAATGACTTGAGACTGGGGCAAAGGTTCACCTTTCAGCAGGACAACAACCCTAAACATACAGCCAGAGCTACAATGGAGTGGTTTAGATCAAAGCATATTCATGTGTTATAATGGCCCAGTCAAAGTCCAGACCTAAATCCAATTGAGAATCTGTGGCAAGGCTTGAAAATTGCTGTTCAGAGACGCTCTCCATCCAATCTGACAGAGCTTGAGCTATTTTGGAAAGAAGAATGGACAAAAATGTCATTCTCTTGATGTGCAAAGCTGGTAGACACATCCCTAAAAAGAAAAGGTGGTTCTATTGATTCAGGGGGGCTGAATACAAAAGCACGCCACACTTATTACATATTTATTTGTAAAAAAATTGAAAACCGTTTATCATTTTCCTTCCACTTCACAATTATGTACCACTTTGGGATGGTCTATCACATAAAATCCCAATAAAATAAATTTACATTTTGGTTGTAACATGATAAAATGTGGAAAATTTCAAGGGATATGCATACTTTTTCAAGGTGCTGTATCTGAAAATTGATCAATCCTAATGTGCTGATGGCCGGCCCCATTTCTTGAGGCCCAAAAATGCCAGGACAGTACAAATATCCCCAAATGACCCCTTTTTGAAAAGTAGACTGTGCAAGGTTTTTAGTAATTGGCAAGTTTTTTGAAGTCTTTTTTTTGTCACAATTTTTTGGGAAAATTAAGAAATAAAAAATATTTTTTTCACACTTTGTCACCAGCGCAGTACAGAATCTTCATATTACTGGTGTGGTAGTGATCAGAGACACTGACTGGTCACAGTATGTTAAAAAAAAAAAATTCTATGTTTTATTACTTTTTTCTATTTTTTTTTTTTTTTAGCACACTGTGACCAGAGCAATACAGTGTTACCATAGTAACATTGTACTACTCTTGGGGAAGAGACCAGGATTTTTTTTTTACACATTATGATTGCATTAACCAAAGAACTTCACTGGTATAAGCAACCATATTTACTGAATTAGATTGATTTATTCAGTGCGTATTTGTTGTGATTAGCTGTGATTTTTAAAAGCACAATTATATCTGACATTAGAACTCTTAAATGTATAAAGCTTTCACAAAAGTGAGTACACCCCTCACATTTTTGCAAATATTGTATTATATCTTTTCATGTGACAACACTGAAGAAATGACACTTTGCTACAATGTAAAGTAGTGAGTGTACAGCTTGTATAACAGTGTAAATTAGCTGTCCCCTCAAAATAACTCAACACACAGCCATTAATGTCTAAACTGCTGGTAACAAAAGTGAGTTCAACCCTAAGTGAAAATGTCCAAATTGGGCCCAATTAGCCATTTTTCTCCCTGGTGTCATGTGACTTGTAGTGTTACAAGGTCTCAGGTGTGAATGGGGACCAGGTGTGTTAAATTTGGTGTTTTCACTCTCACTCTCTCATACTGGTCACTGGAAGTTCAACATGGCACCTCATGGCAAAGAACTCTCTGAGGATCTGAAAAAACTTGGCATGGGGCACCATGCTGTGAAATGTGAATATACAGATTATATGTGGGAAGGGTTTAATAGAAACTGTTCACCACTTGCCAGAATTTGCTGTATGGAAATTATTTGACAATAACATTATTTACAAAATGACAAAATGTATTTAGCTGTTAGAGTTTCTCTTTAAAACTTGGAAAATTTACAATTTTTATTTTAAAATGTTGTAAACTACTTGCAAAACTAAAATATACTACCTGCCTAAAATATACTGTAACATCCCATCAAATTCAAATTTGTATAAACTTTAAAGGTTAAAACAAGAAACACACATAACATGTTTATTTTGTGTTAATAGTTCTTCTAAAGCACTATGCACAGAATCATGCATCTGTTAATAGAAGACATTATAATACTTAATTAGGAAATAGGTCATTAGAGAGAAGTGTTTATTACCACAGTATAATCACCCAAGAGATGCAACTATGCAGCAGATGTAGTAATATGACTCCAAGCATCTAGTGGTATAGTTAGTATGATAATCACACCTGCTGCCGAATTCTTATGATAGCTGCCATAAAAATACTTATTTTTATGTTTAGGAAATGTATTATTAAAGGGAACTGCACATTAGAATCAGAATACGTTATTAATCCCAAATGGAAATTCATAGTAAACATATTTGATTAGCATATTATGTGTCAGTTTTGATAATCTATTTTGTGGTTACTTTAACTAATTGTAAAAAGATCTTTTGTCATAAAGTAATAAGATGCTTTATTGACTTTTTGGTTGTACCAGTGCTCACATGAAATACAGCTGCCTTAAAGTGTAACTGGGGTAGGAATATGGGAATTCAACTATATTCTTAATGAGTAGTAATTAGGATTTAAACCAAACGGTCAATGACCTCTATGTTTCTCAAAGTTCACACCGAAAGAGCTAAAGATGTTAACTGAGCAGCACCTCCTGCTCCCTCTCTCAGTAGTGACTCTGCTGCCCTTTAAAGTCTAATGTAAACAAAGAACAGGTGCACTGGGAGGGGAACTAGTGCGCACTATTAAGGGAAAAGTTTCTCCTAACAATCTATTCCAGCCCTAGCCAAATAAGGGAGGGCTGCAAATATATTGCCCTCTCCTGAACCTGGGGAGGGTACCTGTCCAGGTGTAAAGCACCTGGCAAAGCACTTTGTATCCAAGGTGATGGGGACAAGGGCCTCTTCCCCACATCCCTGGTGCACATTTGACAAAGTCCTTTTTTTTAAAAGTACCCTGGTGTTAACCTGTCATCAGTTATGCCATCCAGTGATTTAAAGGCACAATAATCATTGATGAATAACACTGGCAGAGGCAAAACACAATCACCACTGGAGATGGCACACTCCTAACAGAGTCTCACCACAAATTACACTTCCTGGCCTGATAGCTGAATGTAAAGCAAAGGGCAGGGGATCCCAAGTGTTGTCATTGACTAACTATGACCAATTATTCATGGTGAAAACCATTTGGAAGTATATCATATCATCACATTGCCCCTGAGGAAGATACGGAAATCCCTAGTATAGACACATGTTGGGGAAGGGGACAGGACGAAACGTTGAGCAGATCAGCTGTTAGGAATGATCAACTTATCATCCCATTACTGGCCGGTTTTGCCTACTCGTTTTATGCTTGATGTAGAATGCCGCACTGAAGTGCCTGGCTAATGTGAGTACCCTGTGTGGGACTTATTTTATGATTTCAATAAAATTGTATAAACATACTATACCATGAAATCCTCTTTTCTCCATCGATTCACTGAAGCATATTGGAGGCTGATCCAGAAATCCAGATACATTGCTGAACCCTGTAGTGGTTCTAAAAGTGTGCTTCGACCAAGTTTAACAGCAAGGTTACACATCTTAAGGTGAGCCTTCAATACATGGGGGGGCACTTGAGTGAGAGACACAGCATCTGGTTATTGGATCGTTTTCACAGCATACTGAATCGCATGAAGTGTGGAGCACCTGTGGATTGAATTAATTTGAACTTTCACAATGCACAGCAGCACTTTTTTAATTCCAGTATTTGGGATTTATTGATAATTTTGTTTCCCACGGACTTGATACGAACATTTCATTACTATATGATTGTACATTGTCTCTTTTTATTTATGGTTATCAATCACTTGACTGTATATGTATATCTTTTTGTTTCACTTAGTATTGGTTATTTTACCATTTTCACAGAAATCATACGATTAGCATTTATGCATATACCTTTGATAGCGCAGCGATTGTAATTTGATTCTAGTATTTTTGCATGGTGTATGAGACATGGACATCGCTTGCAGATGATTCAAAGAGGGTGTGGTGGCTTTTATTGTTGGTGGACATTTTACACATATGGAAGTATATAATTCCCTGCAGCTGGAGTGTTTTGTTTCAGTAGCCATCGTTCATCATGACTGACATGGATCTACATTGATGGGCAGCTTGTACTTAATTAATTAATTTACACCATATGACGTGGGAGCTTTTAATTTTTTTTAAAAGGACTTTGGACATGACCATATTTGGTTAATGACATTACAGTAATCCCATTAAGGAGATGGAAGAACATCCTCCTCATCATCATCACTCGAGCTTACTTGGCAGTAAGCTGCAGCTGCAGGAACATCAATGGCAATTGCTTCTTACTGCCTGTTGTACTGTCCCTCTATGCTCCTGGCACTCTCTACTCAGCATCAGATAAAATTAATTCCTGCTCATATTCCAGCAGCAGCAAGTTACTGATGTTGCTCTGTAATAATTCAATCAAATTCTCCATGCTATTTTTTGGGCAATCAAAACAATTGCAGCTGCAACTGAAAATTCACTGTGCTTTGACTGGGAGGAGAAGAATGAGGTTATCCACTCCAGAGCTGTGTTCTGGCTGCCCACTTCCAAAAAGAAAAGGCAAACATACCCTGCCTCTGGTGGTGGCCTGACTATCACTATCGCAGTAAGACTGTGGCTTCTCTAAAAAGCAATCTATGCTTGGCTACTTTACAGAGACAATTTACAGGTGGTGAGGAGGTGATATGTCACCTTCTCACTTCCTGCTTAAACCCTCTAAATGAAGCCCCCCTGTGCTGCGACTGCCTGTAATGCACCCAGTTACGAGATGGTTGTAGAGGGGCCCCATTCACCTGAATGGGTTGCATTCAGCAGGCTGGAGGTGGCCATGTATTGTTAGTGCAGATTCTGTCTTAGGAGCATCTTCTCTGTTTGCACGCTCTACTTTACACTTATATTCATCCATAAACTTGCCTTTAACATACAGTATACTAGGACCCTACTGTGAAATATAAATGGAAAGCAAAATCCTTGGTGGAAAAGGGCTGTAAGAGAGAGATCTTAAATAAAAAAGAAAAGTGTTTTATTGTTTCCACAGCCCCTACACTCCCTATGATGTACTACCTCCCCAAGATTCATAAAAGTCTGGAGAATCCCCCTGGGAGGCCTGTCATTAGTGGGATTGGTTCCTTAATGAGCAGGGCCAATGAATATATCGATGGGTTCCTGCAACCCCTAGTTAAGAATACACCAGCATTTCTCAACCACAAAGCAGGTTATTAATGATTTAAATAAGGTACATGTAGGTGCATATACATACATTGTTACTGAGGATGTTTCATCCTTGTATACAAACATCGCTCACCATGACGGTCTGGCTGCAGAAGAATTCTACCTTAAAACAGTTAACCCCATCCCCCCTGGACAGAGATGGTTTATCCTAGACTTACTTAACTTTGCTACGGCTTATAATTATTTTTGGTACAACAAGCAATTCTTTTTACAAACCAAGGGCGTAGCCTAGCTAATCTGTTTATGTCCAGGTTGGAGGAGGACATGATCTACTTGAGGTACTGGTTGGAATAGTTTTTTTTTATAGAGGAAATATAGATGACCTTCTTCTCTTATGGAAGGATAACTCCTCCTTTTTGGAAAATGTTATGCTCACATTGAATAAAAACAGCTCGAATATTAAACTTTCAAATGAGTAAAGTGAAATATTTTTTTTAGATTTAATGTTACAGTTGAAGGAGAATACAATCACTACTAAGATTTTCTTTAAGGCAACAGACGGGAATAGTTTTATCTCTGAAGATAGTTGCCACCAAGTGGCTGGATAATATTCCGAAGGGACAATTTTTAAGATTTCGACGTAACTGCCACTCTCTGGATAACTTCCCCTCACAGGCCAATGTCCTGAGGTGGAGATTTCTCAGAGAAAAGTTATAGAGGAGGGGCTTAATCTAGGTATCCAGCAGGTGTGTGATACTACAAGACAAAGTCTGTTGCAAACTCTGTCTTGTTTCAAACATAATCTGTCCCTTCCTTATTAACTTTTCAGGTCAATTTAGGCAGGTTAAGAATATTATCAATAGACATTGGGAAATTTTGAGGCGGGACCCCCATTTAAATACTCTTATCCCATCACAACCAGAAGTGATCTTTAGACGTGCACCCAATCTATGAGATAAAATTGCCTCAATATGTTATAACCTCCCACTAAGGTGGATCTATTTAAAGAAATTAAAGGTTTTTACCCTTGCAACCAATGCATGATCTGCAAGGTAGATGGGCAGAGGAGAAGGACGTGTACATCACCTACATCCACATAAAGGAGACTAGGCAGACAAAGGGGGTGTGGTGTTAGTAATGACTAAAGAATATAAATCAGACAGCTTGGTGTCAGTGATACCTACCACCCCCTCTCTTGTAATCCCACAATTGCTTTTCACTCGACCCTTTTAAAACATTTACAAATGGGAAAGGAGATGAGTGTTCTTTCTGTCAATACTGCTAAGTACCTTTTTCTGGACAAACATCACCTCCCTAAGATCGATAAATCTGACAGCCCAGTCCAGGGCTGCCCAATTGTAGCTGTGATCGATTCTCCGTCAGAACATTTGAGTGAATGGGTTTGCACCTATAGCCTCTGGTGTTCAGACTGGCTGGGTATATCAGAGATACTCGCACAGTATTACTCCACATTAATTCTGTGAGATGGACATCTACTCATGTACGGGCCACATTGTATGTGAGGGCTCTTTATTCTTCGATACCCCACATCGCTGGATTGCGGGCCATTAGATATTATCTCCAACACTATAGTGCCTATTCTCTGGAGCTACAGGAGTTTATCTTACTCTATATGGGCTGGTTGGAGAAGTGTTTTTTGTTTTCCCCTGACAATCCTTTTGCTAAATATATTGTTTGGTATTGTCATTATATTGATGATCTCCTGGTGTGGAATAGGCGATTTTTGGGATTTATAACTTTAAAGGATATCTGAATGACAATCAGTTAAATCTGCAATTTTCTATTGAATAAGATAAGTTGAGTATTAACTTCCTTGATGTCACCTTACAAGGTCATCCGTCAATGGGTGATATTTACACATGTACAGTACATATAGGAAGTTAAGCTTGGGAGATACAATGCTTTTTGCGACCAGCTGTCATCCATTCCACACCATCAATACCATTCCTAATTGAGAATTTATTTGTGCGAGACCCAACTGCTCAACTGAATTTGCTTTTGGGCAGGAATGTTGGGTTATTTCCTAAAGATTGCTGGAAAGAGGATTTTGAGCTCATTTTGTAATCCAATAGGGTCGTGACAGAGCTGCAAAGAGATGAACTATTATTGGTTACATCGAAGCATAAGAACAAAGCACACAATTCCAGCGGTATGAGAACAGGTTTATCCATTACTGTTGTAATGACATATTGTAATGAATACCATCAAATAGTCAAAATAAAAAAAAAGGATTTGCCAGCAGATGAGCACCAACATTAGGAAATTCCCTATCACCTAGTCTCTTCTCCTCCACCAGTAAATGCCAACCCACCTGGCTGTCATGCCTTGGGAGTTATCCCTGCAATAATAAAACTTGTAGATACTGACATTTAAGTATGTTGGGTAAGACTTTTGTTTCCACAGCTACAGGAGAAGAATTTACCATGAAACAATATATTAACTGCCGTACAAGTTTTGTAGTTTACCTAACTACTTGCACTTTGTGCAGACTACAATATGTGGGTTACACCATCCGCACCTTAAGAATCTGAATAGGGGAACACTACCGTGACACTAATAATCCTAATGTTAGGCACATTTCCAATGCAGTATGTCACTTTACGGATTGCCATCAGGGTGATCTTTCCTCATTCAGGTTTAAGGGAATGGAAAGGCTGTCTTGTACACCCAGGGGAGGTGACAGAGAGAGAAGGCTTTTGGGGAGAGAGGCATGGTGGATCTTCAGATTTAAACCTAAGGTGGGATTTGGATTTACATTTGCATTAATTTCCCTCTTCCCTCAGCCTTCTCTCTCTATGTGGGTCTTGTGATATTCTTATACATCTGCTTCATCTTCCTTAGCAGACATTAACTGATTTATTTGTTTTATTTTTATTGTACATGATTGTACATTTCTTCAAAGTATATATTGTATCAATTTGTCTGTAAAGTTCAGTAACATACACCCTGTAGTTATTAGAAATGCTCTCTCCTGTTGATCATTTGCAATCAATTAAGGTTATTGATAGGTGGAGTCTATGGCATTTAATGATACTATTTATTCCAAAAGTTCTGTTTTATTATTTTTGTTATTTATTTTTTTATTATTTTTATATTATTATTTTGGTATACTGTGGTTTTTCAATAAAAAAAATGAAGATTTTAAGAGCACTAACTGGTTGTGCAGATCATGGATTTCATCATTTACATCTACAAGTAGATGTACGTGTAGATGTAAATGAGGGGTATACTCGCTTTTGTTGCCAGCAGTTTAGACATTAATGGCTGTGTGTTGAGTTATTTTGAGTTTACATACTTATATTGTAGCAAAGTGTAATTTCTTCAATTTCTTCAGTGTTGTCAAATGAAAAGATGTACTAAAATATTTACAAAAATGTGAGGGGTGCACTCACTTTTTGGGATACTATATATATATATATATATATATATATATATATATATGTGTAATTATATATAGTGGGGACGGAAAGTATTCAGACCCCCTTAAATTTTTCACTCTTTGTTATATTGCAGCCATTTGGTAAAATCATTTAAGTTCATTTTTTTCCTCATTAATGTACACACAGCACCCCATATTGACAGAAAAACACAGAATTGTTGACATTTTTGCAGATTTATTAAAAAAGAAAAACCGAAATATCACGTGGTCCTAAGTATTCAGACCCTTTGCTCAGTATTTAATAGAAGCACCCTTTTGATCTCATACAGCCATGAGTCTTTTTGGGAAAGATGCAACAAGGTTTTCACACCTGGATTTGGGGATCCTCTGCCATTCCTCCTTGCAGATCCTCACCAGTTCTGTCAGGTTGGATAGTAAACGTTGGCGGACAGCCATTTTTAGGTCTCTCCAGAGATGCTCAATTGGTTTTAAGTCAGGGCTCTGGCTGGGCCATCCAAGAACAGTCCCAGAGTTGTTGTGAAGCCACTCCTTCATTATTTTAGCTGTGTGCTTAGGGTCATGCTTAGGGTCATTGTCTTGTTGGAAGGTAAACCTTCTGCCCAGTCTGAGGTCCTGAGCACTCTGGAGAAGGTTTTCATCCAGGATATCCCTGCACTTGGCCGCATTCATCTTTCCTTCGATTGCAACCAGTTGTCCTGTCCCTGCAGCTGAAAAACACCCCCACAGCATGATGCTGCCACCACCATGCTTCACTGTTGGGACTGTATTGGACAGGTGATGAGCAGTGCCTGGTTTTCTCCACACATGCTGCTTAGAATTAAGGCCAAACATTTCTATCTTGGTCTCATCAGACCAGAGAATCTTATTTCTCACCATCTTGGAGTCCTTCAGGTGTTTTTTAGCAAACTCCATGCGGGCTTTCATGAGGCTTCCGTCGGGCCACTCTGCCATAAAGCCCCAACTGGTGGAGGGCTGCAGTGATAGTTGACTTCTCCCATCTCCTGACTGCATCTCTGGAGCTCAGCCACAGTGATCTTTGGGTTCTTCTTTAACTCTCTCACCAAGGCTCTTCTCCCCTGATAGCTCAGTTTGGCCGAATGGCCAGCTCTAAGAAGGGTTCTGGTCCTCCCAAACGTCTTCCATTTAAGGATTATGGAGGCTACTGTGCTCTCAGGAACCTTAATTGCAGCAGAATTTTTTTGTAAACTTGGCAAGATCTGTGCCTTGCCACAATTCTGTCTCTGAGCTCTTCAGGCAGTTCCTTTGACCTCATGATTCTCATTTGCTCTGACATGCACTCTGAGCTGTAAGGTCTTATATAGACAGGTGTGTGGCTTTCCTAATCAAGTCCAATCAGTATAATTAAACACAGCTGGACACAAATGAAGGTGTAGATCCATCTCAAGGATGATCAGAAGAAATGGAAAGCACCTGAGTTAAATATATGAGTGTCACAGCAAAGGGTCTAAATACTTAGGACCATGTGATATTTCAGTTTTTCTTTTTTAATAAATCTGCAAAAATATCAACAATTCTGTGTTTTCTGTCAATATGGGGTGCTGTGTGTACAATAATGAGGAAAAAAATGAACTTAAATGATTTTAGCAAATGGCTGCAATATAACAAAGGGTGACAAATTTAAGGGGGTCTGAATACTTTCCATCCCCACTGTATATATATTTACACACACAGTATATATTAGACTTGCATTATAAATATGACTTTAAGCCACAATGTTCATGATTTTTCTAAACAGCATTTCTAAAATAAAACTTTGAAACAAAATGTTTACAGCATTATGACCTTTCCTGCTCCTTTTAAATTCACCTGTGAGAATAAGTTCTTTTAAACTTATATTCCATGCAACCAATTACTACAAAATGTTGACTTTTCAAACTATAAAAATATAAAATGCAGATAGTTCACTTAAGGGGCTTTTATTTTGCCATTAAATTTGCATTACTGCAATTTCACTGATTTGGTACTAAGCCCAGCAATTTCACTGCAAACACAAACTGCAAATATATCCATATGAAAGATGTAAGAGGAAAATAGGTGTCTTATGGATGCAAATGTTTTGATTATCTAGTATCTATCTTGTAAGCATATGAATAAATGTTTTATTTATGTGATTTTTGTTGATTCTTTTCGACAACTAATAAACATATTCAGACATGTAAACTGAGATAACATAATTTATATGCCGTCAGCATTGTGTAGCTTTTTGGTTGAATGGATCCTTGAAGTTCCTTTTAACATTTCTTGCAAAAAATGTGTTAACTGTAGCTTTTTAGATGTAGGACAAATTTTGCTTATAATCAAAATGCTAACATCACAATAATATTTTCTATGGTAGTCTTTGAATACAGTTGCTTATTTTAATCATACGAAGCTTGGACAAACCTGTTTAAGTTAAAGATTAACTTTTTTTCTTTATGAATGAAAAAAAAATCACTGCAAAAACAATCATTTAAAGGTGACGTGTAGTCATTTTTTTTTAATATATTCATGTGAAGGTGATCTTGATGTGAAAACTATTATCTGTGTTTTATCAGTTTTGTGTTTGTATTTTAAAAACCTTATATTATAGTTTGTAATTATAAAGGCACACCGGGCAGTCATATCTCTTCATTACATACAGTACACTATGGTTGTGCTTTAATGTTCTTTCTCAGGCTGCAGATCTATACATAAGCCAACAATCAGGGGAATTCAAAATTACTCTAATGCCATTTTTCTGGAGGTAGTTCCTTTAAGAACTACCTGAATATAAATCAGGCAAGCATTTGTGCCAGTGTCGGTAACAATACCAATATGTGCGGAAAATTCAGGTAGTTCTTACTACCCCCACTTTAGGAATTAATTGCTATGGCAGCAACATATTCTCCAAGAATTGCCTCCAGTTCTCAATTTAGGAAACTAGTGGTAATTAATATCAACTCTTAAGTGGCATTCAAAAGAGGCTGTGTCTGTGCTGGAAAACTGTTATTTCTGTGACAGTTTCCTGCACAATACTGTTCCCCTTTAACTGTGGACTGGGAGATTCCCCAACCGGAAGCTAAATGTAAAAACAATAAGACCAGGCATATCACTACCCAAATATGAGCAATGCCCAAATTTGGAAAATGGCTTGTCAATGGGTGAGCAACACCAGATGGGGAACTGAGAGACTAGGTCCCCATCATGGCAGCTCCACTTTTGAGTGTCAGTGCACAGCAGTGGACAGATTTGAGAACCGCTAATGGAATGAATATTCGCTATGGAGCAGCAGGCCTGATGGGGAACTGGCTCTCTCATTAGGCTCAGCCCACCCCTGTATAAAAATAATTGGCCATTCACCTGTCAGTTTGATGGACACAGTGGCTGGAGGGGGAAGGGAGGTGTGTACTGAGGAAGGAATAGTGTGGGCACTCCTTCTGAATTGATTTGGATCCATTTTGTATTTATTTTGCATTAACATTTTTCATTATTATAGAAAATGCACTACATATTAAATAGAAGCATATTGCAATAAATACTGTATGGTAACAAAAGTGAAATAAGATGGTTCCTACTCACTGTGTTTGGGTATGATGGAGGTGGATCCACCTGAATATCTGAATCATAACATAACAAATGAATCCAAAATTTTGTTCCATTTGTTACTTTCAGTTGCATGGGACTCCAGTCAATGTTGTCCAATTAACTCATTCCATTTCCCTTTGTGCGCTGGAGTAGCATGGATGACTCAGAGTGCGTAAGTAATCTCCTGAAATAATGAATTAATATGTTAAAAAGAATACAGCTAATCTTCCCAAAATAACTTCTGGAAATACTAATCGATTCAAAATATATGAAATGAATTCCGAAAATGAGTAATTCTAACATAACTAACATAATGAAACAAAATGTTTTGCTTAGCTAATGAATCCGAAACAAAACAAAATAAATCTTTCCATTATTCACATCTCTATTCCTCAGTGCAAACACAGACAAATTAATTCACCTGTCTGTGGCAGGTACATGAATTAGAAACAAACACCAACACTTTTGGTGAAAAGTGAAAAATTTCACGAAGTTTTATGTGAAGTTTCTTAAATACGTTAGTAAATTAGTCCAAATAGCTCAGCATTTTTAGGTAGGAATATACCGGTATATTAGATTTCATACATGACCCAGTAATTCTTTAAAAGACAGTCCCCAGCTTGGATGAAGAGGGCTGTCACTGTTGACAGGGAAGAGAATGGCAGTCTTGAATTCTGTCCTTTTTAAAACAAGCCAGAATTGGCAGCTTTCAATTTTAGAAGTTGTCTTCAATATCTTGATACTTCAAATTTCATGAACAGCTCTAGCAAGTCTATTTCTTTCAACTGAAGTACAGCAGGACTTTAGATAACAAAATTGCTGTGTCACAAAATTGTTATGTCCTTTTCAATTGAGAAAGATGGAAAATACTATATTTTCTGATCTTTCTTTCAGTAAAGTATAAGGCAAGCTTAGACATGTACTAGACCACACAACTCTAAACTATTTCCTCAAAGTAGAATCATTCTCCAAGAAATCCTTGTAAACCATATCCTCTGCATTTCAGAGGCAGAATTGGGTGTTGTCTGTGGACCTTGGTGTTTATCTTTATAACCCAATTACCCATGAAAATTGAACATTCCTAAGATTTTATGTCAACAGCCATCATTATCAATTATGTTGACTATCATTCAAACCTTCTAAAGGTCCTGGTAGGGAGTTTGTAACTTCCACTACCTAGATGATATACTCATCCTTGTGCAGTCCAGGTCACTTCTGCTTACACATTGGGATCTTATTTTTCACACTCTAGCCAAATTTGGGTTAAAGATAAGCACACAAAATAGTCAGATTCCAACACAGAATATATGGGCATGATATTTGACACAGTTCAACATAAAACTGTTTTGCCTCTGAGGAAAATGGTTCTGGTTTAATCAACATTGTTACTTTAGATGCCAGTTCCCAAGGTTGAGGGACCCATTGTCAGGACCTGAGAGTCCAGGATGACCTGAGAATTTATCATTCCCCGCTGCCACAAGTGGGGGCAAATGGGGCCTCAAAAGTTTTTCTGCCTGCAATTCAAGGGTGCAGGGTGAAGTGGATGATGGACAGCAGGACAGCAATTGCTTGCATTATAAGACAAGGGGCAACAACTGGGAAAGGGGTTTTTGGGGGGAACTGCGGGGTAGCCTCTTGCCTGCTGACTATGGTACCTGGTATTTGAGGGAGCTACGAGCATCCAGGAAGATGCCCTGTTATATAATGCAAGATGACATGTTATTACCACATTTTACATTCAAGAAAGCCTGGTTAATGAGATTTGGACAGCCCTGGGTTTTCTTGAATACTGGGGTACTGGTGCCACACTCTCTGGGGTGGGCTTCCTGACTAATCAAAGCTGGTCTGGGTGCCTGGCTATTGATTAGCTTACTTTTAATTAGATCACTGTTTAATTAGGTTATTGTTAGCTACTAGCTGTTCATTAGATGTACTGATGATATTACTGTTGTGTGGTATAAATTCTGTGTGAATTTAAAAATAAAGATTGTTTGTTTGTACCTAAGCTAGTGTCATCTAGTTCTTGGGTGCAATTCTCAGCTATAATACCTGGTTCCTGTGTTCCAGCTGTGAGGGAGCAGTTCTTTGGCAGAGACACCCAGGCGGGGTGCAAAGCAGTCTGTCAGATTTAGCTGGCAGCGGTGGGATGCTTCCTTGCGGTCTGGAACATCCAAACAACCACCGGGATCAGAGGTCCGATTAGCAGAAGAGTAGAGGTACAGATACCAGCAGGCATGGAAGAGGAATCCAGAAGTAGGCTGTGAGAGTTGCGGATTCAGCATAGGGAACCAGTATCAGTGCAAGTGCTGCTGGGATGGGATGATTCCATCCGCCGACAACTCTGGAAGAAAGTGCTAGACCACGAGCAGCACCACCAGGGAAAAATTCTCCCCTCCAAAAGCCCCAGTCCCGATTGGGTCTGTCACACACAGTTTACAATTATGTTAGATATTGGTGGAGATCCTGGGCAGTGAAACACCTGGAGGACCTCACTGCCTCCTATCTGCTCGATTTCCAGAATTCTTTGGCAGATGAGCTGAGGCATAAATCTCCAAGAGATACAATATAAGTATTAAACTCCTTCCTTCTGAGGATGATAGTATTATATTGCCTTATGGGGAATATTGGAAGTGGACATGATGGCATCTCCAGACAACAACCAGGTCCACTATTTTATTCCCAGGACTTTTGCTGATAAGCCCTGGGCCAGGATACATTTTCCCTAACTTGGAGATTCAGTTTGGTGTATCTGTTCCCTCCAAAGGCCTTGATTCCCCACTCCCTGCTGAAAATACAGGAAGAGAAGGTGTCAAGGATACTTTTAGCTCCATTTTATTTCAGTAGACCATGGTTTTCCCTTCTAGTTCAGATGTCAGTGGATCCTCCAAGAAGGCTGCGCTGCACCCAGAAGGTTTTTTACCTTCATGCATTCTAAGCTTGAACCTCTAAAACCACTTTACGCTCTGATTATGATAAAGTATGATACAGCAGTCTGGAGCTCAAAGCCTTATTATATACTTACCTGAAAAGTGAGCAAAGGTTTTGGACAATCTCTTCATTTTTCTAAAGGGTCCCATAAAGGGTTTAAAGGAATCTACAACAATAATCTCTTTAAGGATTGTCAAGACTATACAAAGTGGCCCTATTATAAGAGGTAAATAAGACTTATATGGCGTACAGATGCAGGCAAAGTGTTTGTTGCTGTATGTGGTGTAGGACAGTGGCATATTTGCCGCCACTATTTTCTCCCTGTCACTGGACGTTAAAGATGCTGTTGGCTTCACAGTGACACTGCAGTGGGTGGATCCTGATGGGAAAGAACTAGTTCCCCATCAGGTCTGCTCTTACCTTGTAATTGATAGCAGGCAGTGGGCAGATTGTATAGCCAATAGAAGACTGTTTATGGGGAAGGATCTGTCCACTGCCTGCAGTCAGTCACAAGGGGAGCAAATCTGATGGGGAACTAGTGTTTGTGAATTCCCATCAGGCCCTCCTCCACAGGTACAAAACTCCCCACTACTGCTCTGTCTGACAGGTGCAACCATGTGGAGGTTGTACTCTGGACACTCTGGCATCAGTGCACCTCCACACTAATGTATATGAATCTTTTGCCCGCAACCAACATTTGTTCCTTGGGAGCAAGTTGGAATTCTAAACATTAAAGGGTCTTAGACAGTGTTTATGAATTCCCTTGACTGTCCGCTGTTGTTACTTAGTTACATAGTCGGGTTGAAAAAAGACACAAGTCCATCTAGTTCAACCATAAAAAATAAAAAATAAATAAAATAAAACATATCATACAATCCCATATACCCAATCCTATATCCACAGTTGATCCAGAGGAAGGCGAAAATAAAACCAGAAAAGCAGGATCCAATTTGCTACAGCAGGGGAAAAAATTCCTTCCTGATCCCAGAGAGGCAATCGGATTTTTCCTGGATCAACTTTACCTATAAATGTTAGTACCCAGTTATATTATGTACATTTAGGAATTAATCTAGGACTTTCCTAAAGCAATCTATTGAGCTGGCCAGAACCACCTCTGGACAGAGCCTATTTCACATTTTCACAGATCTTACTGTGAAGAAACCTTTCCATATTTGGAGATGAAATCTCTTTTCCTCTAGACGTAAAGAGTGCCCCCTTGTCCTCAGTGTTGACCGTAAAATGAATAACTCAACACCAAGTTCACTATATTGACCCCTTATAATAATAAATTCAGTTCCTCTAATCATTCTTCATAGCTGAGCTCCTCCATGCCTCTTATCAGTTTGGTTGCCCTTCTCTGCACTTTCTCCAGTTCCCCGATATCCTTTTTGAGAACTGGTGCCCAAAACTGAACTGCATATTCCAGATGATGTCTTACTAATGATTTGTACAGGAGCAAAATGATATCTCTCTCTCTGGAGTCAATACCTCCCTTAATAGAAGAAAGGACTTTGTTCACTTTGGAAACCGCAGCTTGGAATTGCATGCTATTATTGAGCTTATGATCTACTAAACCCCCAGATCCTTCTCCACCATTGATTCCCCCAGTTGTACACCCCCTAGTATGTATGATGCATGCATATTCTTAGCCCCCAAGTGCATAATTTTACATTTATCAACATTAAACCTCATCTACCACATAGTCGCCCAATTAGACAGTGCATTGAGGTCAGTTGTAAATTGGAGACATCCTGTAAGGACGTTTTTCCACTGCATAGCTTGGTGTCATCTGCAAAGACAGAAATGTTACTTTTATTCATAGACCCAATATCATTTAAAATCATTAAAAAGTAAGGGTCCCAGCACTGAACCTTTTGGTACACCACTGTGTAAAATAAGTCTGGCTAACAGATGCGCACCTGCACACAAGTACGGGCACACCAGTGTGTGTAAAAAGGCCTTGTATTGGCGCGCGCCAATGCGCGCACACAGATGCGCGCCAATGCGTACACACAGATATGCGCCGATGCGCGCACACAGGTGTGCGCCAATGCGCGCACGCGCACACGTGCACGTCTGGGCGCTAAATAGTTTATTTAAGCTGAACACTGACACATGAGCCTTGCTGAGTGGTCTTTCAGCTAGTACCTGTTACCTGAATCTGATCTGTTCCTGTGTTCCTGTGTTGACCCGGCTTGTACCTGAAACACCTCTTGAACTTCTGCCTGCCTTCCTGTGACCCCGGCTTGTGTTTTGACCTTGTCTCTGCTTCATGCTCCTGTACCATGCTGCCCGACTGTGTACCGAACCTGGCCTGTATCCTGTCTTTGATTCTGTCTCACGTTCCAGTACCTGCTCTGCTCGGCTGTTGATGACCTCCTGGCTTATGTACCGACCACGGCTCAGCCTGCTGTTCCAGCAACATGGAGTTCCAGTCCTCGGTGCCCATCCGGTAATATGCAGCTATCGGGTTCCTACCAAGACCCGCCCTGAGCCACCTCGTGCCACTCTGTGTCTTTCACTCCCTGTCATCTCTATCAGGGGTGTTAGACAGGAGGTGCAAGAGAAGCCTTCTCTACAGCTCAGTCTCCACCAGGTACGTGACACACTGATAACCTTAGACCATTCAGAGTAAGAACCATTAACCACTACTCTCGAATTCTGTCTTTTAGCCCGTTTTCTATCCATTTCTATCCATTTACAAACTGATATTTCCAAGCCTGTAGACTTTTCCTTACACATGAGCCGTGTGTGGGGAACTGTGTCAAACGCTTTTGCAAAATCCAAATATACCTCCTCATGAAAAGAAATCAGGTTTGTTTGACAACTTCTGTCTTTCATGAATCCATGCTGTCTGTTGCTTAAAATATTTTTTTCCAGCAAGAACTCGTCTATGTGGTCTTTGATTAAACTCTCCAGTATCTTCCTGACTATAGAAGTTAAACTAACAGGTCTATAGTTACTTGGTAAAGACTTTGTTCCCTTTTTAAATATAGGCACCACATTGGCCCTATGCCAATCCAGTGGTACTATTCCCTTCATTAATGAGTCCCTAAAAATTAGATACAATGGCTTTGAAATTACAGAGCTCAATTCTTTTAGGATCCGTGGGTGAATAACATCTGGTCCAGGTGATTTATCCACCTTTATTCTGTCTAAATATTTCTGAACCATATCCTTTTTGAGCCATTGTGGATCATTTGGGGCTGTGTTACTACCACCCCCGTTATGGACATGAGCTCCCCCATGCTCCTTTGTATACACAGAGCTAAAGAAAGTATTTAATAAATTTGCCTTCTCTTTGTCCCCAGTATAGAGAAACATGTCCTAAGCAATGACAGGCAGCTGAGTGAGTACATGTAGACAGGAATTGGTTGACTAATGCCCCGTACACACAGTCGGACTTTGTTCGGACATTCCGAAAACAAAATCCTAGGATTTTTTCCGACGGATGTTGGCTCAAACTTGTCTTGCATACACACGGTCACACAAAGTTGTCGGAAAATCCGATCGTTCTAAACGCGGTGACGTAAAACACGTACGTCGGGACTATAAACGGGGCAGTGGCCAATAGCTTTCATCTCTTTATTTATTCTGAGCATGCGTGGCACTTTGTCCGTCGGATTTGTGTACACACGATCGGAATTTCCGACAACGGATTTTGTTGTCGGAAAATTTTATCTCCTGCTCTCCAACTTTGTGTGTTGGAAAATCCGATGGAAAATGTGCGATGGAGCCCACACACGGTCAGAATTTCCGACAACACGCTCCGATCGGACATTTTCCATCGGAAAATCCGACCGTGTGTACGGGGCATAAGAGTGCAAGAGATTAGCAGCACTGAGATGCAAAACTGATGAAAGAAAGTTGAAAACAGTATTTTATGAGAAATAGAAAAAAGCTAATTGTTTTTGATACATGATGCTCCAGCAAAATAGCAAAATAAATGTCATCCAGGTAGGCTGTAGATCTACCTGACAATGAAATTAAAGTTAATCCAATGTACTTTTCCATACTGGATGATTTCTTTTTATAGTCAGTCAGGAAAAAAAAAAACTTGCAAAATGACACCATTTTTGACAAAAATGTAACATTCCTTTACAGCTGAAAAAAAATGTTTAATTTCAGGCCATCTATATATGGATGTGTGTATATACTTTTGACAGGGCTGCACCAGATCACAAGGCAAAATTACATTTGTTGTGCAGTTTTAAAGGTGTAAAGAGGATTTAGCGTCACCCAGATCGCTCATCTGTGCAGGTTGAAGGGCTCCAATTTTTTTGTTTGAGCAGAGGAACCTGACTGTGCAGTTTCCTCCATATTTGGTAAAGCCTGGTCAGGGTCCCTGAGCTTGAAAGATAGGATGGAATGAAACATCCAACCCTGGGTCCACGTTTTGGTTGTGACTAGTAATGAGCCAAATTTCCCTGAGTTCAGTTTGGGTGGGGTTTGGAGAACTTTAAAGACGTTCAGATGTTGAACCCAAACCCCGCTGAAATTAAAGGAAGCCAAATCTGCCAAATGTGCTTTTTCTTTTTTTTGTAAACAAAGAAGCTTAAGACCATTTTCCTTTGTAAATCCCAGTGCTGCTGCAGCAATTTCTGTATATTCCTTCACCGGCAGGATTTGAACACTCCAAGGCATGTCATTTAACTGCTTCCCACCTGCTGTACGTACATACAGTATACATTCTCGGATGGGAAGGGTGATATCTCAGTCATCACAGCAGCCATCTCAGATGCGGAAGAACATGCATAATGTCAAGAGGTTAGCACATGTATATCACATCACAGTATAATATTGACCTTTGTATTCTTTGTGCATATTTATATTAACTGGAGCACTTTATAATTGTATTTGTATTTGCACTTTTTTGTCATAGCACGTTATTGATGTAAGTTCTGAGGTACCTAATAACTAAGAATCTAAGAACTGTTCACTTTTTTAGTAAAGTTGGTGAATTCACTATAATTTATTCATTTTGGGGCATTCACATTTTGAGGTAAACAATACATCAGTGCAGGTGTTTTTATAATCACATTTGCCCATTAGCCTGGAAAATGTGAATTTTTAATTTGACAGTTTCAATTCCCATTGATTTCAAAGGGGGTTTGGGTTTAGCATCCGAAATTCTTTGAAGTTCACCAAACCCTGCTTGAACAGAACACAGGTTCCACTTGAGGACCAAAAAATCATAGACTATCACAGCAATTATGTGATCAGGAGCTGGTCCTCCCAGCTCCCAGATGTTCGTATGAGACCCTGAGCTGTCAGTGGCAACTGTTAATGATGCATTGAGCATATTTAGCATTTTAATTTCAAAAATCCACTCTAAACCCAGATAAATGTAGAAACTCCTGCTCTAAATGCAGGGAAGGAGATTCTTCACTGTAACATGGTTTGCACAGTTGCCCAAATCTGTGTATTATTTTTTTGGGACCAAATGGCAGTCTATTTCACAAAGAATCCAAAAGTTAAACTGGCTATGAATCCACTGTTAAAGCAGTTTGTTTTTTAAGATGAAGGTCAACCTGCCTATTCATTCCAGAAAAAATTGACAGTTGATTTACATATGTCTCTTGGCAGCCAGACGAAATATTAAGTAGGAATGATTATCTCCAACCCCTCTCAATTTAAATGGAGTATTTGAAGATTTAATATATTTAATATATCTGGAACAGCAGGAGACTGACAGAGTAACTAATAAACATTTCCAGACATTTTTTTTTTCAAAGCTAGCTTCATTTTATCAATCAAACGTTTAGCATCTAAAAAGCAAAATCCCTTTTGTCTGTATTTAAATTTACATTCTGGTATGCTTTTGAAGTGCTTAAAAGTAAACTTGCTAGCTTTTAATCAATGATATTTAGAGCCCTTAATGCTTTTGTTATATGTAAAGAGGTACATAGTGCAATATATCTGACCTAAACTAAGATCTATATGTAGCCCAATCAGCACTTTTCATACACTGTTTGAATTGAAATTATAATGTTTTGTTACGTTTTGTATTTCAGTTATGGTTTCACCTGTTATATATTAGTTATTTTATTTATTAGTGGAACAATAGCCAGAGATTTTGGGTAATTGCTGTTTAATGTCCTTACATGCTGTTTTTATATTTTGTTTGTATAGGTTTGTTTTGCTAAATCTGAGGTCTGGCTTCACTTTTATATGCATTTAAAAAATGTAAAACATTTTAATAAGATCTTTTTCAATGAAAATGTTTGGCTACTGCACAATTTTACAGTGCAGTTTTGCATCTTTGAGAATAAGCACAACCTCAGTGACTAATGAAAAACTAAGTGTCCCTACTAAAGATACTGGAAAAAAAGCCTTTTTTAAACATACATAAATCAGGTTAGATTGCTGCTGTTGTGTGTAAGCCAAGCTAACTGTAACAGAATGTACTGCTAGTGTATGCTGTTGCTGAGACTGTGTACCAAATACTCAGTGATTGAAAACTACCCAAATTAGTTTAATATAATTTTTTGGACAGATAGAACTTTCTTTTGGTGGTATTTAATAACCACTGTTCTATATAAAGGGAAAAAACAAAAAAATTTAAAATTGTATACTCACCTTTCCATAATTTTCCATTTCTGATACATCTTCATGGCAGCACACACTGGGTTGTGACTCCGCCTCCACAACCTGACAGGATTGGTTAACTATAAATTTTCAAGAGAGACACCCCACATCATTCTCTGTATCTATCATCTAAGAATGCTTCATGGCTGCTCTGTGCTGCCATGAAGATGCGCCAGGAAAGGAAAATTACGGAAAGGTGAGTATACAATTTTCCATTTTCCTAACGCCTTCATGGCAGCACACACTGGGAAATAACTCGCCAGTCGGGTGGGTACAAGAAAATAATGTTTATTCCTTATAATGCTGTAGAATTGGCTCTGACAATGGTTCTTCCAAAGTCTGCCATTGTCAACTGGGCAGAATTTATTCTATAGTGGGATATGAACGTATGTCTGGACGACCGGGTCGCTGCTTTGCAGATTGTCCCTAGTGAAACTCTGCAGTATGCTGCCCAAGAAGTCGCCACTGCCCTGGTTGAGTGATCCCTGATGCTTTCAGGAATTGCAAGCTGACAGATGGAATATGCTTTCTTGGACTTAACTAGACGCAATAGTGCGAGAAGTCACTGGTTGACCCTTCCTGGCTCCATGAGGAAGTATCAAGAGAGTATCTGTCTTTCTAAAGGTAGTTGTAGCCGCCAGATAACTGGTGATAACAGATTTTATATCCAACGCATGGGGCTCACCGTGAATATTAGTGAAAGATGGAAGGATGGTGTCTTGATTATACTGAAATGAAGTTGGCACTTTGGGGATGCAATGGTCTGAAGGTCTCAGTACCACTCTGTCAGGATAAAAGATCAGATAAGGTTCTGTTATCATTAATGCTTGTATTTCAGAAACTCTTTTCGCACATGTGATGGCGATGAGGAAGGTTAGTTTCAAAGTTAAGTCTCATAGCAAGATTGACTCGACTGGGTAAAAAGGAAGATTTGCCAGAGCATCGAGTACTAATGAGAGGTCCCATGCTAGGAACGTCGTTTTTCTTGGAGGTGTGATCTTCAGGCATGCTGTCATTAACTGAATTATGAGGGAATGTAATGCCCACCTAATGCCTGTTTTAGCAGATAGGGTGGATACATGAACTTTCAGGGTACTTGAGCTTAACCCCTTATTAATACCTGATTGGAGAAACTCCAAAATTTGCGGGGGTTCTGGTGATACTGGATTTCAGTTTCTTTGTTGGACCATAGAACAAAGTCTTCCTCATATTTGCGTGTATGTGCTGTTAGTGTTTTTTATGGCCTGTAGAAGTGTTGAAATCACCTCTTGTGAACAGCCTTGTTCTAGGAGCCTATTCCTTTCAACCTCCATGCCATTAAGTGTAACTTCTCCAGAGCCGGATGCTGAATTGACCCTGGGATAGGAGGTCCGATGTTAATGGGAGAGGCAATGGCTGCTGCAGGTTGAGTTGTAATAAGGTTGTGAACCAAGGCCTCCTCGGACAGAAAGGAATTACTGCTATTACTGTTGCAGATGATCTCCTGAGCCTAGACAGGAACCTTGCGATTAGGGGAATTGGTGGGAATATGTATTCTAGTTTGAAATTTCAAGGATAGATCAGGCAGTCTATTGCCTCAGCCGACGGGAAAGTTGT
Organism: Aquarana catesbeiana; assembly: GCF_042186555.1. NCBI lineage: Eukaryota > Metazoa > Chordata > Amphibia > Anura > Ranidae > Aquarana > Aquarana catesbeiana. The sequence continues at coordinate 783,797,772 of NC_133324.1, read as the reverse complement.
TCTTGACAGGAATCTTTGACATTTGGTTCACAGTTGTGGCTGCCAAGTCAATTTCTGGCATTCCCCAAGTCTCTGTCAGAAGAGAAAAGGCCTGATGGCTCAATGACCATTCGTTGTTCAAGAGAAGTTCTCTGCTTAGGTAGTCGGCCAACATGTTTTGCATTGTCAGGACATACACTGCCCTCAGGTCTATCAGATGTATTTTTGCCCAGTCCAAGATGGGGAAAACTTCCTCCATTAGTGTGTGGCTCCTGGTACCTCCTTGTTTTTGGACATAGGTCACCGCAACTCTGTTGTCCATCTGAATCAGTACGCTCTTCCCCCTCAGGAATGGTGCAAATGCTATGAGAGCTTGAAAGGCTGCTCTGAGCTCCAATATATTTGAAACCAAACTGTGTGCTTGAAACTGCCATTGACCTTGAGCTGCTTGATCTCAGTAATGAGCTCCCCATCCCTCCTGGCATCCAACGTGACTACTTCTAGCTCTGGAGGGACTATAGGTCTCTGCCTCCTGAGGTTACTCAAATGCGTCCACCACCATATCGACTGTTTCACCCATCTGTGGATGGGAATTGTCTGAAGCATTGATGCTCCATCCCATTGCCTCAGAAAAGAATTTTGCAGCATTCTCATGTGCCATTGAGACCATTGAATCATGGGCAGAGTTGCAGTCATGGATCCTAGGATGCTCATACAAACTCTGGCTGGCAAATGTCTCTCTGAGATTAATTTATGCATCTTCTGAACTAGAGGCATCACTTTATCTTGAGGGAGCTGTAATCTGTTTAGTTTGGTATTCAGTTGTGCCCCTAGGAATATCATATTTTGTGTGGGCTGTAATTTGCTCTTTTCCCAGTTGACTAACCAGCCAAAGTTCTGAAGGGTCGCAAGATTTTCTGGTGCTGGAACAAGGTCTCCCAGATTAGGTCTCCCAACATTCCACTAAAAGCAGTATGTCGTCCAGTGGTGTATTCTTAGTCCTTTCTCCCTGAGGAATGCAATGATGGGTAGAAGAACTTTGGTAAAGGTTCTGGGGGCCGAAGAGATCCCGAATGGTAGGCACTGGAACTGGAAGTGATGGTGGTTGATTGAGAAATGCAGAAATTTGTGAAAAGCAGGGTTTATCGGAATGCGTAGATAAGCGTCTGACAAATTATGGACTAACTATGGACAACATCTAATCTTTTAGGTTCACTGCTATTAGTATGGACTGGAGGCTTTTCATCTTGAAGGTTTCTAACTTGATATTTTTGTTGAGGTTCTTTAAATCCAGTACTGGTTGTAAATCCCCTGTTTTGTTTTTTTACTAACAAAAACTGGGGATAGAATCCTCTTCCCTTTTGACATGATGGTACTTCCAGGATAGCTCCCTTTTGTTTTAGCTCCATTACATACTTTAGAAGCATTCTCCTCTTGTCTGAAGAAGACGGGAGTCTGGTTGGCTGAAAGTAGTTTTTGGGTATTCTGCTTATGAACCTCAACATGTGACCGAACTTGATTGTGGAAAGAGTCCAGGAATCTTTGATATGATCCATCCATACTTGTACAAACTTCTTGAGTCTGGCGCCCACCTTTACAGGATGGGCGGGAGCACCCTCAAATGGACTTCTGCTCCTCTCCGGATAGGGTGGTGTTGGGTTTCTGTATTCTCAGGAAAGATGACTGTATTTCTCCAGTTTCTTTTAAATTCTCTTCCTGGTCTATGGGATTTCGCTTACCTGTACCTTTCAGGAAGGTTGCGTCTATAAGAAGTACCCTTTTGGGTTTTTGGTCTTCTGTCAGAGGGAATCAAACCCGACTTGCCTCCTGTTACTTTGGGAATGGCTGAGTCCAATTTGGGACTGAAGAGATTAGTGCCGTTATATGGAATTTTGCATCAATTTGTTTTTGATGCGGCGTCGGCTACTTAAGGTTTAGCCACAAGGCTCTTCTCACCATCACCGAGCCTAACATCGCTCGGGCCGAGGACCTGATGATGTCCACTGAGGCCTCTGCTACAAAATCACCTGCCAATATAAGTTCCTGGAGAGTGGTAATTATCTTCTCTTGGTCTGCACCTTCCTGGAACGATTTTTCTATATTAGTAGCCCATCTGAAGATAGCTCTGCCCACTGCTGCCATGGTGACTGTTGCTCTACAGGTGCCCCCCCACCATGGAAAATGTTTTTTTTAATTCCAGATCAATCTTCCGATCTAGTATGTGCCAAAAGGAAACAGTGTCCTCGATGGGCAGGGTGAAATATCTGGCAAGACACATCAATGAGGCATCAACTACTGGAGCGTTAATTAAATGACGCATCAATGAGGCATCAACTACTGGATCGTTAATTAAGGGGTTAACCCTAGGTTCTTTCAAGGGGTACATTTTTGCTAGCCTTTTATTAAGGCTGGACCTTTTGTCAGACCTCTCCCATTCATCCTTAATAAGATCCTCTAGCTCTTCAATGAAGGGAAAGGTTTCTAGTTCCCTTTTTAAATTCGGGAAGTATTTTCAAATTTTTTGAGGAGCTTCTTTAGGTTCCTCCCAACCTATAGCCTCTTTGACTGATTTTGCAAAGGGTTCTACTAGGGTAAAATCAAATCCGGCTGACACTTCTGGATCCTCATTCTCGGAAGGAGATTCTGGTGCTAAAGCATGAAGGGGAGCTGCAGATGATGTGCTTTGGAGTTGGCCTGTCTGACACAGGTGCTGTTGTCTCCATTATGGATTCCCGCACTGACTTCCTGATGAGCTCAATAACTTCTCTGACGTCTGATTCCTTTTCCTTTGTAGCTTTGTTGAAGCATGTGCAGCAAGCCAATTTATCTGGCAAGGCTGGAGCGCCGCACACCCAGTAAGCATTTGCTGCAAGGCAGGTGTGGTGACGCCGTTTGTGGTGTGATGAGGGTGACCTCCTATGATGTGATCGGCTAAGTCGAGAGCAGCTGTGGCATGAGCAGCTATGGTGTGAGTGTCAATGATGGGATGAAGATCTTGTCGGACTTCTTCGGGATCTTCTGCTTGGGGCATGGCTTGATTGGTCCTTACACCTGGAGTTCACCAATCTTGACCTGGTAGGGCTGCCAGAAATTGCAGCGTTAGTGGCTGTGCTCTCTTTTTTTTTCTCTCTTCAATACTTACCTATAAGTGGTGGACAGCCTCTTACCTTCTGTGCTGAGGGTGGTTTGCGTGGGCAGAGGTCTCCACGAGTGATGCAGAGAGAAAGAAAGGCAGCCTGAAATAGTGTACAAAATAACTGATCATGAAACACATAGGTAAAACTGAGGTAATGTACAAGGAGAGATCATTAAGATTAAGTTACCTGAATATACATAGTAAAAAGGCAGCCTCCTGAGTAGGGATGAGCCGAACACCCCCCTGTTCGGTTCGCACCAGAACATGCGAACAGGAAAAAAGTTTGTTTGAACACGCGAACACCGTTAAAGTCTATGGGACACGAACATGAATAATCAAAAGTGCTAATTTTAAAGGCTAATATGCAAGTTATTGTCATAAAAAGTGTTTGGGGACCTGGGTCCTGCCCCAGGGGACATGGATCAATGCAAAAAAAAGTTTTAAAAATGGCCGTTTTTTCAGGAGCAGTGATTTTAATAATGCTTAAAGTCAAACAATAAAAGTGTAATATCCCTTTAAATTTCGTACCTGGGGGGTGTCTATAGTATGCCTGTAAAGGGGCGCATGTTTCCTGTGTTTAGAACAGTCTGACAGCAAAATGACATTTTGAAGGAAAAAACTCATTTAAAACTACCCGCGGCTATTGCATTGCCGACAATACACATAGAAGTTCATTGATAAAAACGGCATGGGAATTCCCCAAAGGGGAACCCCGAACCAAATTTAAAAAAAAAAATGACGTGGGAGTCCCCCTAAATTCCATACCAGGCCCTTCAGGTCTGATATGGATATTAAGGGGAACCCCGGCCAAAATTAAAAAAAAAAAAAGACGTGGGGTTCCCCCTAAATTCCATACCAGACCCTTCAGGTCTGGTATGGATTTTAAGGGGAACCCCGCGCCAAAAAAAAAAAAAAAAACGGCGTGGGGTCCCCCCAAAAATCCATACCAGACCCTTATCCGAGCACGCAACCTGGCAGGCCGCAGGAAAAGAGGGGGGACGAGAGTGCGGCCCCCCCCCTCCTGAACCGTACCAGGCCACATGCCCTCAACATTGGGAGGGTGCTTTGGGGTAGCCCCCCAAAACACCTTGTCCCCATGTTGATGAGGACAAGGGCCTCATCCACACAACCCTGGCCGGTGGTTGTGGGGGTCTGCGGGCGGGGGGCTTATCGGAATCTGGAAGCCCCCTTTAACAAGGGGACCCCCAGATCCCGGCCCCCCCTGTGTGAAATGGTAAGGGGGTACAAAAGTACCCCTACCATTTCACTAAAAAACTGTCAAAAATGTTAAAAATGACAAGAGACAGTTTTTGACAATTCCTTTATTTAAATATTTCTTCTTTCTTCTATCTTCCTTCATCTTCTGGTTCTTCTGGTTCTTCTGGCTCTTCTGGTTCTTCCTCCGGCGTTCTCGTCCAGCATCTCCTCCGCGGCGTCTTCTATCTTCTTCTCCTCGGGCCGCTCCGCACCCATGGCATGGGGGGGAGGCTCCCGCTCTTCTCTTCATCTTCTTCATCTTCTTCTCTTCTTCTCTTCTTCTCTTCTTCTCTTCTTCATTTTCTTCTCCGGGCGGCTCCGCATCCATGCTGGCATGGAGGGAGGCTCCCGCTGTGTGACGGTGCTCCTCGTCTGACAGTTCTTAAATAACGGGGGGCGGGGCCACCCGGTGACCCCGCCCCCCTCTGACGCACGGGACATGACGGGACTTCCCTGTGGCATTCCCCGTGACGTCACAGGGAAGTCCCGTCAAGTCACCGTGCGTCAGAGGGGGCGGGGTCACCGGGTGGCCCCACCCCCCATTATTTAAGAACTGTCAGACGAGGAGCGCCGTCACACAGCGGGAGCCTCCCTCCATGCCAGCATGGATGCAGAGCGGCCCGGAGAAGAAAATGAAGAAGAGAAGAAAAGAAGAAGAGAAGAAGAGAAGAAGATGAAGAAGAAGAGAAGAGCGGGAGCCTCCCCCCATGCCATGGGTGCGGAGCGGCCCGAGGAGAAGAAGATAGAAGATGCCGCGGAGGAGATGCTGGACGAGAACGCCAGAGGAAGAACCAGAAGAGCCAGAAGAACCAGAAGAACCAGAAGATGAAGGAAGATAGAAGAAAGAAGAAGTATTTAAATAAAGGAATTGTCAAAAACTGTCTCTTGTCATTTTTAACATTTTTGACAGTTTTTTAGTGAAATGGTAGGGGTACTTTTGTACCCCCTTACCATTTCACACAGGGGGGGGCCGGGATCTGGGGGTCGCCTTGTTAAAGGGGGCTTCCAGATTCCGATAAGCCCCCCGCCCGCAGACCCCCACAACCACCGGCCAGGGTTGTGGGGATGAGGCCCTTGTCCTCATCAACATGGGGACAAGGTGTTTTGGGGGGCTACCCCAAAGCACCCTCCCCATGTTGAGGGCATGTGGCCTGGTACGGTTCAGGAGGGGGGGGTGGGCCGCACTCTCGTCCCCCCCTCTTTTCCTGCGGCCTGCCAGGTTGCATGCTCGGATAAGGGTCTGGTATGGATTTTTGGGGGGACCCCACGCCCTTTTTTGTTTTTTTTTTGGCGCGGGGTTCCCCTTAAAATCCATACCAGACCTGAAGGGTCCGGTATGGAATTTAGGGGGAACCCCACGTCATTTTTTTTTTTTTTTTTGGCCGGGGTTCCCCTTAATATCCATATCAGACCTGAAGGGCCTGGTATGGAATTTAGGGGGACTCCCACGTCATTTTTTTTTTAAATTTTGGTTCGGGGTTCCCCTTTGGAGAATTCCCATGCCGTTTTTATCAATGAACTTCTATGTGTATTGTCGGCAATGCAATAGCCGCGGGTAGTTTTAAATGAGTTTTTTCCTTCAAAATGGAATTTTGCTGTCAGACTGTTCTAAACACGGGAAACATGCGCCCCTTTACAGGCATACTATAGACACCCCCCAGGTACGAAATTTAAAGGGATATTACACTTTTATTGTTTGACTTTAAGCATTATTAAAATCACTGCTCCTGAAAAAACGGCCGTTTTTAAAACTTTTTTTTGCATTGATCCATGTCCCCTGGGGCAGGACCCGGGTCCCCAAACACTTTTTATGACAATAACTTGCATATTAGCCTTTAAAATTAGCACTTTTGATTTCTCCCATAGACTTTTAAAGGGTGTTCTGCGGCATTCGAATTTGCCGCGAACACCCCAAATTGTTCGCTGTTCGGCGAACTTGCGAACAGCCAATGTTCGAGTCGAACATGAGTTCGACTCGAACTTGAAGCTCATTCCTACTCCTGAGCAGTGCAGCAACCAGAGAGCACTGACAGATAATCCTGGCCATTTAAAACTGCTGCAGTCGTTGCAGCGGAAGTGACGTTCACGCACATGCGCAGAAGCAGCCCGGCTGTACCTGCTCCATCTTGGAACAGGGCAGAAGGCTCTGACTGGCCGCATCACCTCCTCCCACGCATACCCAGTGCCCTAGACAGCCCTAGACCCGGCACCTGGAGGACAACAAGGCTCAGTGAGCCTAACAGGAGACAAAGGTAAAGAAATATAAAGCCTACCTACATAAATGGGCCAAAAATCCAAGGAGCACCTTCAGGCTTTCTCAGGGCATAAATTACACATCTAATTTCTGGACTACGTGTTACATTTTTTGAGGCCCTAGAAGACCAGAAAAGTGGAAACATCCACAAAATGAACACATTTTGGAAAGCAAACACTCCAAGGTATATTCCAAGAGGCATGGTAAGTCTTTTTAAGACTTCATTTTTTTGCCACAAGTTTTTGGAAAATCTGGAATGAAAATGTATTTTTTTACATAAAGTTGTCAATTAATATTTCTAACACACAGCATAGGTATACTTAGAACGAGACACTAAGACACATTCTAATTCTCCTCCTGGGTGTGGCTATACAACATATGTGAGATGTTTTCAATATCATAAAATAAATCAATTGTATCAAAAACATTGTACTATAGTGGTCACCTCTGTACAAGTAGTCAGAGAATATAGCTTAGTGTATTGTCCCCTTTAGCAGTCCCCATTACTGCAAGCCAAGTAAGCCTAGCCTACTGGTAAGGGCTGCCACCAGGAACCACAAGTTCACTGGTCAGGAAGTACAAAAGGCTAAAGAAAGAAGGAAGAAAATAGTTCCTAGGATTCCAGGAGATTCCAGGAATGCAGTTGTCTGCAGGTGATAGCTATGACTGGAATGTCACAGTGGGATGTGCAGATGGGTCAGTTTAGGTGGCAGGCAGAGACATGGTCAACAAACATTCAAAGGACTAGTCCAGACAACAGACAAAATCATAATCAATAAACTGGCCAGGGTTAGAACAAATGACAGGCAAAGGCAACACCTTACTGGTGTGGCAATGATCAGGAAGAACACTGTTGCTGACTACACCAGTCTGGTGACACAGAGACTGGTGTGGTCACTAGAAATCACTTCTCAAATGCAAATAAACAAACTAGTATTTGTGATAATATTATGTGCTGTGCTTATGGAGAAGTAATACTTTTTTCTAAACAGCAGCTGAACACCAAACTATATCCCCTCACGGACACTAGTAAGTTCAATTCACACTGGAGGCATTTTTCAGGTGCTTTAGCGCTAAAAATAGCACCTGTAAAGCACCTGTAAAATGCATCATCTGCAATCCCATTGTGAAAGCTCGAGAGCTTTCACACTGGAGTCCTGCGCTGGCAGGACGTTAAAAAAAGTCCTGCAAGCAGCATCTTTGAAATCAATGGGCAGCGCTGCCGAAGCGCCTGCAAAGCACCTCGGCAGCGGCCCTTTGCGGGCTCTGTTAACCCTTTATTTGGGCGCTAGTGGGGGTTAAAAGCGCCCCGCTAGCGGTCGCAAAGCACCTCAAAAACCACGGTAAAGTGCCGCTAAAACTTTTTTTTTTTTTTTTCCCCTTTCTTTTTTTTTTTTTTTCTTTTGCCACTTCAGTTACCTTGATCCAGAGACATCTTTCAGATTGATAGTCATAGCTGTCTCTTGCCGAGTCACATCATTGTGGCCGTTTAGACTTTTCTCTTGGTTTAATTTGTGCGCTCAATCTATAAAGTTACAGTTATGCAGAAGTGTAACATAGAAAAAAGAAAGAAAAAAAAAACACCCACTCTATACATCTCGGCCAACCGGCCACACAAACTCTTACTGTTTACATGCATGGCTGTATTTTGTTGCTTTTAAAACTAGTAATCCCCCCCACCCCCTCCCCCCAGTAACCCACCCCAATTGTTCCGGTGCACACCTTATTTTAAGCTAATATCTATGTTTTCCTTCCCTTCCTCTCCCTTCCTCCTCTCACATTCTCTCTTGACTTCGGGTCTCTAGGCTATGAAACATCATCTCTGCCCTGGTAAAGAGGCGATTACCCTCGGCGCTAAGGTAGTATTGATAGAGAGCGTGACATTGCTTGGACCCAGGGGTTCCATAGTTTCATGAACAAGTTGTGATTTCCTGACCTGGTGTAGAAAGTCCTTTTGCTCTGTATTGTGGAGTTGACCGTTCCAGCCCAGGCTTCCGGGGTTGGAGGTGTACTTGATTGCCATGCTTGAGCAATTAATTTTCTGGCTTGAAACAGGCATCTTGCTATCGCTATGGCTGTGCTCCTATCCCTCAGTTCACTACTGACATAACCCAGCACACAGATTTTGGGATCGAGTTCTAAATCCACTCTAAACGTAGCATTTATTTCCTTTATAATCTCGGTCCAATACCTAACTAATTTTGGGCACCTCCAAACCATGTGAATTAGGTCACCTGTTCCCCTACATCTAGGGCATTCGTCGTTGGTTCTGCGGCCAAACATAAACAGCTTTTTTGGTGTGTAGTAGGATCTGTGTAGCAACATCAAGTGGGAGGCTTTTTGTGAGGGAGAAACTGACACCTCTGATCCAAGCTCAAGAATCCTCTCCCATTGCTCGTCAGTTATCGCCCCCACATCTGCCACCCATCTGCCCCTTTCCCCTGATAGACCTGCCTTCGTGTTACCTCTCTTTGTTAAATGGATGTATGCCTCTGTAATTAAGCCCTTGGTGGTCTCTGATTTAATTATTGTCTGTAGTAGTGGGATCTCGCACCATGTTGGGGGTTGTCTACTAAACTGGTTGCTCAAAGCGTGCCTGATCTGCAGGTAGCTGTAGAATGTCTGGCTTGACATCCCGTACTCACGTCTTAGGTCCTCAAAGGATTTCAAAGTGTCCCCTTCATATAGTTGTATCAGCCGGCTTACCCCACAGTTTTCCCACAACCTGTTCCTTTCTACTGTTGATAGTTCATGCAGTCGCTTATTATTCCATAAAGGCGCGTATTCTGATATTCCTTTGTACCCCATTATTTTTTTAGCTGCCTGCCAGACCTTAGTGATCATTTTAAATGTTGGGATTTCTCCTTGTAGCGAATCTGCCTCCAGTGCTCCCACTAATGAGGTATGTGGATTCCCCTGCAGGATGATTTTAATATTGCTGTTTCCCCCACTCTCGGTAGCACAACCGCCCAATTGTTGTAGCTGGGCTGCCAAAAAGTAAATAAATGGTTGAGGGATCCCCAGTCCCCCCTCCGTATCGGGTCATTGCAGTTTTTGTAGGCCAATCCTGGCCTGCCCTTTTTTCCATATTAATTCCCTAAAAAGGGATTGGATTTTTTGAAACCACTTCTCTCCAATCCAAATTGGGGAGTTGTGAAGTAGGTATAACAGCTGGGGCATCCAAACCATTTTTATCAAATTGGCTCGGCCTGCCACAGACAAAGGGAGTCTGCTCCAAATATCACATTTCCTCTTGAATTTTGATAAGAGGGGGATCAAATTGTCCTTAATAAACATACCGGGGTCCTTGGACAGCACAACACCCAGGTATTTCATTTTCTCTGTGATCTTCAGGTGGGGCAAACACATCGAGGTGGGGTTGGCCAGTGGGTCTACCGGTAGAAGCGATGACTTCTCCCAGTTGATAACTAGTCCTGAAAACTTTCCAAAGTCTTCTACTAAATGCATCACTTTTTCCAATGAAGAGGTCGTGTCCCCCAGGAAAAATATGACATCGTCTGCAAAAAGCGCTATTCTCTCTTCTCTCCCTTTTCTTTGAAATCCCTGTATTTCCGTGGATGATCTCACTGCTCCCGCCAGTGGCTCCATGGCCAGAACAAACAGCAAAGGAGACAGGGGGCATCCCTGTCTTGTCCCTCTTTCGAGGGGAAAGCATTCCAAATATTCACCGTTTATCTTGAGCCTTGCCCTTGGATGGTTATATAAGGTTTTTAACCAGCTAATAAATACGGGGCCGAATCCAAACTTCTCTAGCACCCTCCAGAGGTATTCCCACTCCAGGCTATCAAAGGCCTTAGCAGCGTCCAAAGACAGTATGGCTCTGGATTCCGCGTTCTCTGTTGGTACCTGTATATTCAGATAAGCTCTTCTGATGTTTATACTAGTGGACCGACCGGTTTGTCGATACATTTATTTAGCCTAGATGCGAGCACCCTTGCAATGATCTTGGCATCTGTGCACAGCAGTGATATTGGTCTGTATGAAGCAACTTCCGACTGATCTTTCCCCTCCTTTGGGATTACTACTATATCGGCCTCTGACATTGATAGGGGCAGCCTACCATCCCTGGTCGCCTGTTCTAGCACTTTTAGAAGTTCCGGGAGCAGAATCTCCCCATATTTCCTATAGATCTCCAATGGTAGCCCATCCGGGCCCGAAGATTTCTGCCCTGACAGCTCTGCGACTGCCTTCTGTAGCTCCTCCAGGGCCAAAGGGGAATCTACCTCGCTTCTATCGATCTCCGAGAGTGTGGGCAGGTCTACTCCCTCCAAGAACCTGTCCATCTCACGCTGGTTCAAGCCCTGGCGGGACCTGTACAGGTCTCTATAGAATGTGGAGAAGGTTTCTAAGACCTCGGCCGGATCAGATGTAATATTTCCAGCTGACGTTTTAATTGAGGAGATGGCCGGTGAGGATAGGTTAGACCTAGTTAGAAGGGCGAGCATCCGACCTACTTTCTCTCCCTCCCCAAAGTAATTTTGCTTCTGGAAAAGTCTCTTGCTCTCTACTCTTCTATTAATTACCTCTTTATACACTTGTTGTTTATTGAGCCAAATCTCCTGTTTTTTTCGGGTTGGGTCTGACACATATTGTGCTTCTGCTTCCATGACTTCCCTGCTAGCCCTCACCTCCCGGTCCCTTGATGTTTTTTTTACCATGGCGACTTGCTGGTGTAGTAGTCCCCTAAGATATGCTTTTAGGGTATCCCACACCACCCCTACTGGTGCTGTACCTGAATTGAATGTTATAAACTCTTTTAACTTAGTAGAGATTTCTGTTGGACTACTAATCAGGTCCAGTCATAGTGGGTTTATTGTCCACCTCTTCTGACTAGTTCTAATGCTTAGATTTAGGGTCAAAGTCAGGGGAGAGTGATCCGATATTCCCCTCGGTCTATACTCTATGTTTCCTATTAATCGCATGGCTTCACTGTTGCCCACTGCCATGTCTATACGCGAGAGAGTGGAATGTGACCCTGAGTGGCAGGAGTACTGCCGAGTATTTGGGTTATAAGATCTCCAGAAATCACACCATCCAATCTCTGCAAGCAGTTGGGCCAATCGCCCCTCTGATACTCTTTCCGTGCGTGTCACGGGCGGGAATCGGTCCATGCTACTATCTAAAACTGCATTGAAATCACCCACCGCTATTATAGGAATGTCCACCATACCATCCACAAACTCCAACAATTCCAGCATGCTCTCTGTTTTAAACGGAGGAGGGATATAAATATTTGCTATCACCAGAGATTTATTTTCTACCACACAGCTCAAAAAAACATACCTTCCCAACGGGTCTATCCTAGCTTTCCTGCAGGAAAATGAGATACCTCTCCTCACCAAAATGCTCACCCCTCTTGAGTAGGAGGTGTGGACAGAGTGGTACTGTTCTTGGAATTTCTTACTCCGAGCATGTACTTTAGTCTCATTAGTGAGGTGAGTTTCCTGCAGGCAAGCCAGTCCGACCCCATAGTTTTCCATCATCGAGAAGACAGCTGCTCTCTTAGCAGGATCGCTCATACCCCTAATGTTCCACGAGCCTATTTTTAAAGTTTTAAGGGGCATCTGCAAAAAAAGAAACAAATAAATAAGAAGAAAAAAAGAGAAAAAGAGAAAAGGGGGAGTGGCTGACCCCCCAAAAAATAAAGGCAATTCATTTGTGCGTTTGTGTCTACAAGACTTGCCGTGATATCTGTGGTTGTGTTAAAAATAGGAAAAAAATATAGGGTGAGGGGGTAAGGGCCCCCGCGTCCAGGGACCACTCCATCCCCTCCTCCAGTGTTATTTAATTGCAAGCGTGGCCAACCTGTGCAAATGTGCTTGATTTTTGCAGACTCTCTCCTCTTAAGTGCGTGTGCCTTTCGTTCAGCACAGTATCTAACCCCATTATTTATTGTGAGCCCCCCTCCCCTCCCTCTATTTGACCTACCCCCCTCCCCTCCCCCAACTTTTGCCTGGCCTAGCCCCCTTTCCCACACCCCCCTTCGTGTTCCCCCCTCCTGCCTAACTAGGCTAGCCCTAGGGGCTATACGTGTGACCTTTTTACTCCCTTCCAACCATTCAAAAAAAACCTCTTCACTCACGTACTGACCAAATGCTTCGTAACACGCTTCCAAACTCCTCCCCCCCTCTCCCCCTCCCCCCACCCGATTCCAAAACACCAGAACAATAATCAAAAAATATAAACCTAGTGAATTCACATCCTTCATTCGTGCTTCCATCCAACACGCCCCCCTCTTGCCCTCCCCTCCCCGTGCCATCCGCTATATGATGCAAACAAAACCAAAAAAAAAAAAAAAAAAGGAAAAAATAAAATAAAACATAATAATTCAGCCAGCCCTGTGTGACCCCTAGCTCTGCAGGGTCATTTTGTTATCTTCAAGCCATTTTGTTGCCCCTGTTGTTGTGTCAAAGAAGTGAGTAGCCCCTAGGGCAGTAATGCGCAGGCGTGCCGGATATAGCAGGGCATATTCAATTTTATAGTCCCGTAATTTGTGCTTGATGTCCCTAAATTCGGCCCTTCGTTTCTGCAAGTCTGGGGAGTAGTCGGGGAAGAATAAAATTTTCGCCCCGTTGTATAGAATATCCCCTTTCTCTCTAGCCCTGCGCATCAATGTAACCTTGTCTCTGTAGTTCAAAAATTTCATGATTATTGGTCTGGGATGTCCTCCTGATGGCGGGGGCCTAGTTGGCACTCTGTGGGCTCTTTCGATAGAGAAAAGGTGAGAAAAGGTTTCGGTCCCAAATATTCCCCTGAGCCACTTCTCTATGAACTCTTCGGGGTGGGGACCCTCGCACCGCTCCGGCAGGCCCACCACCCGCACATTGCTCCTGCGAGACCTATTTTCCATTTCCTCCATCTTAGCTTTATGCAGGTCAATCTGCGTTTTCATTGCCTTAAGCTCTTGCTTCAATGGGAACAGATCATCCTCAGCCTGGCTCATCCTCTCCTCTAATGTGGTTGTTCTAGCAGTAGTCCTTTGTAATTCTTGGCTTACTGTACTTAACTCTTCCTTTAACCCCTTCAACTGATCGCATAATTCATTTAGGGAGGCTTTACAGGAATTAACAGCACATAAAACATCTTTCAATGTTGGCTCTGCTGTTACGGGTATATTTTGCTCGGCGGCATTGCTAGTAGCCATTCCTGAGGGTTCACCCGCAAAGCCTTTGCTACTCGCGGATTTTATCGTGTGTGTTACCGACGACCCTTTTCCTAAGCTCTTCCTGTCCCCAGAGCCCCCTACATAGGATTTCTCCTGCTGTTGGAGGGTGCTTTTGGATGGTGATGAGGCAGAGGGGTGCGCAAATTTTTCCAACTTGGCCGCTGCTGCTGCTGCTGCCTGATTTCCCTTTTCTTTTGATGCACGGGTAATTTGAGAGCTATTATTCTCCTGTTGCTGCAGCTCCTCTCCCTTTTTTCTAGTCATGGCTTAGTGTATAATCCAGAGGGGGATGATTATGGGGTTTTAGCGGCTTATCAGATTAACCTTTCCCTTCCCTTTCCCAGGTCAGAAATATTAATACAGTCCCAGTTGTATCTTTCAAGTACTCGGTTGCAAGCAGGGCTAGCACCCAGCCTAATACAGCGGGTGACAGGTGATTCAGTATTATAGAGCCTTTATTTTCTCTGCCAAGGATAGACGTTTGCTATATTTATACTTCCCAGCTCCAGCCAGCGTCCCCCTCCCCCGCAGGGACAAACTGCTTTTTCATCACCAGATAAAACCCCTCTACTTCAAGCGGCTAAACAAAAAAAAAAAACAGTCTGTCTCGTTTATGATCAAAGCACTCGGTACCTTAATACTGCCAGGCTGTCTGGGCAGTGCAGGGACGTTCCCCACTGATTACTCCCGTAGCTGTTAACAAGCGCCGTCAGAGCCGCTAGCGTCGGATCCGTCGCCCCGGCAACCCTCCAATCACGGCCGGTGTTACACGCTCTCCACGCCGCTCCAGGGAGGGGGGTCACTGGGGGGTCACTGGCGGCACTTATCCTATGAGCTCCGGTGGCGTGTTCTGCCTGAGCAGGGTTGAGAGGAGCCAGGCAGCTAAACAATATCTGCAGCCGGCGAGAGAGCCTCCGGCTGGGCTCGGACCGTAGGGCTGGTGCGGATAGTCACGGAGGCTTCAGGCCAGAGGGAGACTGCTAGCACCGCCTCTCACTCTGGCATCCGGTCACGGCCGCTAAAACTTTAATATGGTTTCAATATGTTTTTTTTACCAAACATATGTAGCAGAATACACATTGGCTTAAATTGATGAAGAAATTTGATCTGTTACATTTTTTTTTTTTATTGGATTTGTTTTAAAGCAGAAAGTAAAAAATATTTTCAGAGCTGAAGTGGTTAATATGTAACACAAAAAAATGCTCCAAACCAATAAAGTGCTCGGTCTGCATAGACACTGCATAGATTACATTAACATTTTGTGCTACCAAAAGTACTCCATATACATAGATATTAACATACCGTATATACTCGAGTATAAGCCGACCCAAATATAAGCTGAGGCACCTAATTTTATCACAAAAACTGGGAAAACTTATTGACTGGAGTATAAGCCTAGGGTGAGAAATGCACAGCTACTGTAAGTGGAAAAGAGGGTCAACAATGCCCATTTGCAGCCTCACTGTGCCCATTTACATGTCTCACTGTGCCCATTTGCAGACATAGGTTCTCAGAACATCAAACAGAGTAGTTAAGCTTTCCTAGATGCCCCCTAGCTTCAGCCAAAATTTGGGGTCTCTGGACCCAAAGGGTCCCCGAAATGACATTGCTGCAGATGGACACAGTTGACCAAATTTGGGGCCTCGTGTCTCGGGGCCACTTGGTGCTAGGTGGTGCTAGGTAAATTTGGTGTGCAAACTCAGTTGAACTAGCACTACAACATATCTAAAGCTGGGGTTCCTAGCACCAAGTGGCCCCGAGATACAGGGCCCCAAAATCAGTTCAGAAAATGTCAAGCACTTCTGCAGCAGAGAATGACATTTTCTGAACCAACTTTGGGGCCCCGTATCTCGGGGCCACTTGGTGCTAGGAACCTAAGATTTGAATATGCCGTAGTGGGGTTCCTAGCACCAAGTGGCCCTGAGATACGGGGCCCCAAAGTCAGTTCGAAAAATGTAATTTTTTGCTGCAGAAAAGTGCTTGACTTGAGTATAAGCCAAGGGGGGCACTTTCAGCACAAAAAAAGTGCTGAAAAACTCGGGTTATACTCAAGTATATACGGTAAATCCTTTGTGCAACCCAAGGTCAAAAATGTATATAATAATGTTATGTTAGTATATAGAGCACTTTATGGTAGCACATAAGGTTTTATATAAATGTCTATGCAGATAAAGCACTTTATTGCAGGGACATGCGGTGAGGTTAGTGGCTAGTGAGGCACTGGCTAGTATCAGAGCCAGATACACACAGGTTACATATGCCATGATCGTTAGAGTGAGAGCAATAATTCTAGCACTAGACCTCCTCTGTAACTTTAAACATGTAACCTGTAAAAAATTTTACAGCATCATCTATGGAGATTTTTAAGTACTGTGCGCAATTTTAAAGCAGGACATGTTAGGTATCTATTTACTCGGCGTAACATCATCTTTCACATTATACAAAAAAATCAGGCTAATTTTAGTGTTTTTTTGTTTTTTTTTAATTCAGGAAACAGTTTCTTTCCAAAAAATGCGTTTGAAAAATTGCTGCACAAATACCATGTGACATAAAAAGTTGCAATGACCACCATTTTATTCCCTAGGGTGTCTGCTTAAAAAATATATATAATGTTTGAGGGTTATGAGAAATTTTCTAGTAAAAAAAATATTTTTACATGTAGGAGAGAAGTGTCAGAATTGGCCTGGGTGGCAAGGGGTTAATTATCATAAATAAGTAATATACACATAATTTTTATATATTGTTTTTAAGGTAATACTATATTTTCAAAAATTGTACTCAAGCAGGTGGCTTAACGGACAAATTACTGAAGTTTGAAGTTAAAACTTCAAACCAGTAATTTCACAGTAAATAAATAATTTCACAGTAAATTAATTATTATGTTATAACATATAGCATATAAATACATACTTTAGCTTGATTAAAACAGTACCTTTTCAACAGCAGAAGATCCTCATTCTCCCTCTTAAAGTGGTTGTAAACCCTTTAAACCACTTTTGACTATAGGTAAGCCTAAAATAAGGCTTACCTGTAACTACCCCGGATATCTCCTAAACCTGCACGGTTTAGGAGATATCCCCTGTATCAGAATGTGCGATGTCATTGGCACATGTGCACTGAAGCAACGGCACGTCCGTGCCATTGCTTCAGCTAGTATGCCTTTACTGGCGCCTCCCGCAAGAGTGATGTCATCACGGCTCCGGCCAATCACAGCACCGGCGCCCGCGATACCTGGAAGTAACGCCAGGAGCGATGTCGCCGGCCGGAGCGGTATACGAGGACCGATGCAGGGGCTTTGATCTAAGGTAAGTAATTCTTAATGAGATAGTATTCTCTGCATAATAGCTCATTATGTCTTTGTTTTGCAGTTTTTTTTTTTGTTGTTGTTTTTGGGGGGGTTTACAACCACTTCAAATGTGTGAGAAAAACATGGAATTGCGGGTAAGTCTTATATCCATAAACCCATGCTTTTTCCTTCTAGTTAAGAGCCGGGCTGGAAGGGAGCATGTGTCTTTTAGTCATATGCCCCCTTCTAAGACACTGCAATGAGAGGCGTGCCTCCACTGCAGCATTTTTATTGGACATTTTGGGCCAATGGTACTTTACCATTGGTCCAAGATTCCAAGCTGTCCATTGAGCTAAGTGCTTCTGACAAGAAGTGAGAGGCACTGTGAGATCAACATCTCAGTCTGCTGCAAACAGCGTGTGCCAGCTTGTATTTAAATTATCCACTCTGTATGTAGCTTCTGACAGGCTGTGCAAGGAGCCCCGTATCTCCGGAACCATATGTCGTAGGAGCCCCAAACTTTGACTAGTGGTTGGGTAGGACTTCAGCTACCTACCCCCAGAAGACCGCTGGTCGCCGAGCTACGACCATCGAAGATCGATCTTTTTTTCTTTTTTCTTTTTTTTTTGCAGGACAGACCTGATGACCAATCAGTGTACCGGCTCACTGCCGGTACCATGTGGCCTCTGTGACCAATCACAGTAGGTCACATAACAGTTGTACACATCCCCTGATGAAGTCACGTGTGGTGTGACGTCACGCGTAGGGACGAGACAGGCTGCATTCACCACAGAGGCACACGAGCTCGCCGCTTGTTGGACTACATTCGCTGTTGTTCATTTTTTAATGTGAGTACCTATATACTTTTAATAAAAGAGGTTAATCTACCAAAAACGGGATTACACTATTGGCCTTTTTCTTTTGCCCATCATCCCTTATATCCCCCGCCCCGGCACTAAACCTGAGGGAACCCCATCTCAGGACGTAGGTTGGTGAGGGACGCGCTGGAGCCCATAGGAGGATTCTAAAGAGTCATTTTGGCTACATGCTGTTGCCCTATTACCTAAAGGTAAGGGGCCACTACCTTAACCTGAGTGTTGTTACACGAAGAAGCACTGGATGTGATACACCTGAGCACTTTAACTGCAACGTGCGCATGCCAAGACGTTGTGGTCACATTTTTTTTAATTTTATGGACTTTTATGTTTTGGTTTTATAAGACTTTTCCTTGCCAACCCTTTTACAAGGATTTGAGACACCTTATTATTCATTTTTCTTTAAAGGCATTTTTTGCACATTATGCACTGTATGAATTAGCAGTTCACTACTACCTCACTGCCTTAATAGGCTTCTCACGCTGCACTTTATATTTGCACTAATTAGTATTGTGTACCCCTCACTGTGGATGCACTTACTCCCAATTGTTATGCACTTTATACATTACTGGCAGTCACTTATGCCTTTTATTATTTTATAATAGTATTGTTTTTTATATTGTTTTTTTATTGATCCCACTCAATACTATCGCCGCCCCCTTATGCTGGATATAGACCCCCGCTCAGATCTTAGGGGGTATTTATATTGCATTTACCATCATTCTAGCCATCCCACCCTATAACTAATACCATCATACGCTTATCTGATTTTAACAATAGTCACGTATTCAAGTTTTATATTTATACCATTGATTATATTTTTCTGTTAAATGCCTAGGATTAGCGCAGCACTATCCATTTTCTAGATTTATTCACAAGGTCAGGTGTTTACCTTTAACAGTGCATGCAGCTTTTCTATTTCTAGCCGATTTCATATATGATAGCGCGGGAATAACCTATCTTTATAGTTGTACACAATGGATGGCTTCCTTTCATGCTTTCATCCATGCTTCCTTTCATGCCATCCATTGTGTACAATTGTGTTGCTAGCTGTGATTGGTCTATTTGCTCACATGGTACACATAGGACCAATCACAGCCCATCTGTACCATGGGATTAGCTTTAACCAATCACAGCTAATCACAACAAAACAAACTGAATAAATCTGTTTCATTCAGTAAAATGATTGCTTATAGCAATGTAATTCACTGCTTTAAGCAAACATAATATGTAAAAAAAATAAAAATCTTGATCACTTCCCCAGAGTAGAACAATGTTACTATGGTAACATTATACTGTGCTAGTTACAAAAAAATCTGTTAACAAAAAAATCGTAAAATTAAAGTAAAAAATGTAGTAAAAAAAATTATTACTTTTTTTTTTTTGCACTGTCACCAGTCAGTGCCCCTGATCACCACCACACCAGTTATATGATGACGCTGTGCTGCACTGGTGACAGTATGTAAAAAAAAATGTACCAAAAAATGACAACTTCAAAAAAAACAGCCATGTCTCTTACTTAAGACCTTGGACTGTCTATTTTCCAAAAAGGGGTTACTTGGGGGGGGGGTAAATTTACGAAGAACAATGATTTATTTGCAAAATTTTATATCAGAAACAAAATAGATTTTTTTTCTTTCAGATTTTATAACAGAAACAAAGAAAAACTTTTTTTTTCAAAAATGTTGGTCTTTTTTGGTTTATTTAGCAAACAATAAAAACCCAGTGGTGATTAAATATCACCAAAAGAAAGCTCTAGTTGTAAGAACAAAACAATAAAACATTTTGTTTGGGTACAGTGTTTCAAGACCGTGCAGTTGTCATTCAAAGTGCAACAGTGCTGAAAGCTGAACATTGTCCTGGGCAGGAAGGGGGTAAAAGTGCCTGGTATTGAAGTAGTTAAGCAGTGCACCTTTTTTCTTTATTAACCACTTGCGGACTGCCCACCATACATTTACTGCGGCAGGGCAGCCACTCTGTGCCAGATCACGTACCTGGTACATGATCTGACACTTCTGGGTCTGGGGCGCGCAGATGTGATTATACACAGCTGGAGCCCAGTGGCGGGTACCATAGACTCAATGTTTTCTGACACTATGTAAACAAGGCACATTGGTGTTTGAGAAGGGGAGGTATTGATCCTGTTTTTCGGCGAAGCAGGAACACAGATCTTTGCCTTGCTTGGCCAAAACACCTCCCCCACAGTGAGTAAGCACAACCTAGGCACACAGTTAACCCTTTGATTGCCCCTGATGTTAACCCCTTCCCTGCCAGTGCCATTAGTACAGTGACAGTGCATGTTTTTTAGCACTGACCACTGTATTAGTGTCACTGGTCCCCAAAAAGTGTCAATTAGGTGTCCGATTTGTCTGCTGCAATATGGCAGTCCCGCTATAAGTCGCTGATTGTCACCGTTACTAGTAAAAAAAAATGAATAAATAAATAAAAAATAAATTAATAAGAATATCTCATAGTTTGTAGATGCTATAACTTTTGTGCAAACCAATCAATATACGCTTATTGGGATTTTTTTTACCCAAAATATGTAGTAGAATACATATTGGCCTAAATTGATGAAAAAAATATATTTTTTACATTTTTTTTATTGAGTATGTTTTATAGCAGAATTCACATACAGAAAACCGATGAATGCTAAAATACAGTTGGTAAGGGTATCTACACAACTATTTTGGAGCTGTGTTTTAAACTGGACAATGACACTTTTGATAAATGCCTTAAATGTCATCACAATACTCACAAAACACAAAACAAAGCACTTTTTATAACATGTATTTTTGCTTATTTTTACAATTTATTTTACAACCTACTAATAAAATACAAACAACTGTAGATTAACACATTTACTAATATTCAATGCGTTTGAACAAAGCAAGATTCTGCATGTCACTTTCTTTATTTTGTATTGTTATTTTAAACCAGTTACCTTTCTTTTACACAAATGCCAAATAAAGATTTTTTTCTAAAACACCCTGCTGCTACAATGTGTGAATACAGAAGCAATACATATGTTTGTTTCAATTTTGTGACAGCAGGAGATGCAATGAAAAAAATACCTTTTTTATAAAACATGATCAGTGATCACACTTTGTAGGGAAGTTACTGGTGAGAAAAATCAAAAGTTTGCTTGGCACCAATATGGCTGCATTAGCTATAATCTACTTATTTCTAGGTGAGAATGAAACACATTTTCATATAAAATAATAGATTAATGAGCTTCATTTAAATGCAATTCCCTTTCTATTAGGTAGCATAAAAAACACAAAATCTATTTATTTAATTTCTCATTGTTTGACTTTAAAGCCAACATAGATTTAAGCTAGAAAAAAGAAATAAAAACATGTATTTACTAACAACTCTAGTACCAAAATTAAACCATATAGTGCACAGCTCAATAAAAAACATAAGCATGAATACAAATTCAAAATAGAGAAGAGAAGAATAGGTCCAAACAAATGAAAAAAAAAAACAGCTTTTATAAGTAGCGCATGATGCTACCCATTTCCCTTGCATTTTTTGCATGTTTTTCTTACACTTTTTTATTTACTGTTCAAAACTTTGTTGCCTTTGTTCTCTCTTCCAGTCCGTATTGCTCCATATTACTATACATTGTATTTGGACTTACTATCCCCCTCCCCTAGTCTATCCTGCTCCCTACTTATAGACTGAAATAAACTCCACTCCCTGTTACTATACAAATAAGATCTCAACTTGAAAAAATCCAAAAGTGCTCTACTATTCCCTAGGGAATAAAGCGGGGTCCCTTGTGGCTAAATCCATAAAACAGCAATGCCTTAAAACCAAAATTGCCCGAGTCCATCACTCTCTCACCAATTCTCCACTGAGTAATTCTTTAGATATAGTTAACGTGTTTAGCACCTACTACCAATCCCTATATAACTTCAAGGATTACTCTTCTACGCCCTAACCTAACTCCACGTCAATCCAGCCCTTTTTGAAAAAAGGTTAATCTCCCTGCTTTATCGCCAACCTAAATTCAAACTCTATCTGATCCCTTTTCTCCGACAGAAACAGTCATTAAAACCCTCCCCTCTAAAAAAAATCTGCTGGAGATGATGGATATGTCAAAGAATACTATAAACAATTCACTTCTATCGTCTCTCCCCACTTGTCTGACATCTTCAACTATGCTGTGACCTCTGGCTCCTTGCCCAAAGAGATGCTACACTCAGTTATTACAACTATATCTAAGCCAGGTAAAGACCCAGCGCTAGTACAAAACTATAGACCTATGTCTCTCATAAATTCAGATGTGAAGTTGTATGCTAAAGTGATTGCTCATAGGCGTATACCACTTCCTCCAACCCTGATCCATCCCAAACAGGTGGGATTTATACCTGGTTGGCAAGCACCAGATGCCACTAGAAAGCTGCTTTCTCTAATTCACAGCCTAGAATGTAAGAAAATGCCTTCTTTGCTTCTATCTCTGGATGCAGAGAAGATGTTTGACCGTGTACATTGGGGGTTTTTGCAAAAAGTTCTACAAAAGTTTGGTATTACAGGTTGGCTCCAAAAGGTTATTCTATCTCTCTGCTTCTCCCCCTCTGCAAGAATGGTGACTGATGGTGTTTTATCAAAACCTTTCGATATCACCAATGGCACGAGGCAAGGACATACTGTCCCCCATTATCTTTGCACTCCTCATTGAACCATTGGCTGCTAAAATCAGATAAGAACCCTCAATTTCTAAAATCCCCTTCCAAGGTACTGAACATAAAATTTGTTTGTTTGCAGATGATATTATAATAATGGTCACCAATCCTTTCCAATCCCTTCCCACCATACGATCCAACCTTTAATCAGTATACTGAGATTTCCTACTACAAATTGAATGAGTCTAAATCACTGATCCTGAACTTCCACACACCCTTGCAAACTCAACAAGAGCTTACTAAGTACCTGCCTTTTGCTTGGGCCACATATTCAATTCCATATCTAGGGATCAATCTAACCCTCACCAGTCACCACTGTCCGGCTTTTCAAACCAAACTACAAGCCTTTATTACACACAGTAAAAAACAAACAGCCAGGGCTTACGGACTTTAACGGTACCAGAGAAGGACAGCTGTTTGTGAAACGTGTCGACTTCCTGGCCAGCTTTACAAAGAAACAATATATGGAGTATATATGTACTAGCCTATACAACAATCATATGATGTTTTTAAGAGCATGAGCTCTATATTCTGTTTTATATGTAATGTTTTTGTAATAAAATACCTTTTATGTGAACCTAAGGTGGTTTAATCCTTCTCTGGTACCGTTAAAGTCCGTAAGCTCTGGCTGTTTTTTACTATATCTATTCTGGATGACGTATCAATATTTAAGCCCGTTTTCTATAATATATCCCCTTATTACACACATTATCAAAGAATCTTCAATCATATCGATCCTTTGGCCAAACGACTGCGGTGCTGAAAATGTTCATTCTTCCCAAACTATTATATATGTTTAGAACCCTCCCAATACCAGTACCCACCAAATTCGTTCATAATATGCAAAAACAACTCACCTAATATGTTTGGGAATTCAAGAAGTCCTGATGTGTCACCCATTTGATAATACACCCCTCTACTAGCAGTGGCGCAGGCTTCCCTCATGTTTATTATTAATGCAATGGAGAAAAGGTTGAGACTTTAAACGAGGCACCTCCTACACTGAGGCTTCGTACCTCCATCCCTGTTAAATTAGAAAAGAAGGGGAATTGGGACTTTAATTAGGATGCGTTACTTTCAGTGGGTATTGAATAAGTACATCTGATTACCTAAAACAATTCGTATATATACAAGTAGAATTATAACATATAATAAGGAGATGGTAATGTTGAGAGCAAATGTATTCAAAAACTCATCAACAATTGATAAAATAATTACAAAGTTAAAAAATTCATCCCAGATAGATAATTTTTACACTAATCTCTGAGATCTCGGGAACTCAATCCGCCCAGATCCTAAAATTGCACTACTTTATCTGGGTCTGGAACAATTTCCTCCCAACTCTAGAAGTATTATTATCTAGCTACTATATGCAGCAAAACTTAATATCACTAGGCTTTGAAAATCTTCCACAACACCATCTTTCTCCAATATGATTATTGATTTAAATTATTAGGGCATTATGGAGAGGTTTGCCCTCAGAACTCCCCCACTTGTTAAATTCACTGAAGCATGGTCGTTATGGTTCCAGAATCCTAATTGTGCAGTTTCAGTATGATAGCTTAACCTAAAATGGAGTATTTAAGGTAATTGTTACTTGGATTGGTACATGTTTACTTCTTATGTTATTTTGTTGTTATAATCTCCCCCCTTCTCCCCATCTCTCCCCCTACCTTTCCCTACCCTTCCTACTTCTCCCTAGTCTACAATGTTAACTGAAACATATTGTAATCTGCGACCATATGTCTGTGTCCTTCACAAAAATGTTTTTTATTTTACATCAGGGTTGCAGCCCTGCATTATACTATACTGTATAACTGTGGACTTGTTCATTTTTTAACATTCACTTAAAACTTCAGTAAAAATTACTGCAAAAAAAATAAAGTAGGAAAATGTGGTATAGCAGTATCATGATCAAATATACTTTATTTTCAGATGTATACAGGAGAGGTGAGACCTGGTTTTATAGAAATATTAAAAACGATGGTATTTAAAATGTATTTGTTAGTTGTCAGCGGTGAATGCCAGGGAACTTTTCATGACAGTTATACATTGATAAAGGCGCTTTAAATTTTCTCTATTTCCAGCAGGATACATTTCTAGAGCCTAGAGGACAAAATTTGGAAGGCTTGCTATTCTTTTGAATGGAAGAATACAGATGAGGATTTACAGTAGTTAGAACATACACCAGAATTTAGCGTTGTCCTGAATGAGAAAGGGACTGATAAGAGCAATGTTTTCTGGTTATAAATGGTAGAATGTACAAGAATAGTTGAAGAGCAAAACTTTTGTTACTACAGCCATACAAAAAAGTGAGGATCAATTTGAATGCCCGTATGTTGAGCAAAATATTAGCTAGTATAATATTAGCTACCTGAAGATTATGGGAAAACTGGTAATGTCTTGGGAGTCAAAATAGCATGTATATCAAGCATTATTTGAACAAACGATGGCCAGTAGAGAAGCATGCTTTGAATTGCCTGTACCTTGATTAATAAGTAATTGCCAAGGTAACCAATTCACTCAATGAACTGGTAAATCTGTTCCCATAATAATCGATTTCTTGCTTGCAACAGGATCTTCTCTCTCACAGAAACATGAGTTACCAATCCATCTTTATTAACTATGAATTAGGAATGTTCTGAACACTGTTTGTATATAATCCCCTTTCCAAATTAATTATCTGCTCAGACATAAAAAATCTGAAATGACATTAAAGTAGAACTCCAGAATCAATACAAAATTTACTTCAATAATCAACATGCTTTTGTTATAATTCTCATCAATTTACCACCCAGATAGCAAGAATAACTTGTCACAAATTTTGTGGCAGTGTTGAATTGTTAGTCTGTTAACTTGCTGCACATTTTCACTGGCAAGTTGTACACTGGCAGAGCACTTGAAGCACAAGTTCTAGTTGCCACTTTTCCAATTTGTAGCAAATTTGTGTGGCAAGTCTCTAGCAAGAGCAAAGTTGCAGTGGTGAGTCTACAGCAAGAGCTCTGCAAGTCTACAGCATGAAAATTCAGCCACAGTGACCCCTGTGGTTTGATGACTATTGCACAACATAACTCAACCAGAAATTCAAACAGACTTGCAGAATGTTTGCCAAGACAGTTGATCTGGAGTCATGCAATGTGGACGTGCTGCAATTGTGCAACAAACTCGTGAAGTCTGGCAAGTCTAGCAATAGCTTAGCAAGTCATTTTCAAACTTGCAGCCCGATTGCTTGCTATCTGGGCATCTTTAAAGTGATTCTAAAGGACATTTCTTTTTAATTAAAATAATAAACATCTTATATTTACCCACTCTGTGTAAAGGTATTGCACAGAGTTGCCCCAAAACCTCCTCTTCTGGGGTCCTCTTTTGGCTCTATCTGCTCCTCCTCTTCTGTGTCTGCCCTATAGCAAGCCTCTTGCTGTGGAGCAGACATGCAGGCTCAATCCTGAGCCTGGCTGTGTGTGTCTATAGACACACACAGTGCAGCACAGCACCACCCCCTACTCCTTCCTCACAGCATCTGATTGATAGAAAAGAGATGCAGCCATGCATAGTGCTGAATTGGTTGAGGACTTAGGACCTAGGGAGGAGGGGGAGTTTTTTACCTTATTGCAGGGAATGCATGAAGATAAAAAAAGCCTTTTAGCTTTAGAACCACTTCTATTTTAAGATTTTAACTATTAATCCTTCTGCATTTGCAGCATTCTCAGCCCATCACATTTATTTTTTCCTTTTTGGCTTAGTAGTGATGTCATCACAATGTTGCATCCTCCATCGCACAGGTGAAAATACTATAATAAAATAAAGATATTTATGAGCAATTTTAATGATGGTGTACTGGACTGAAGAAGGCTTGTCTAATACTTAAAGAAAAATAAAATCTTTAACTCTGCAACTGACATGAACTGAATTCCTTTCCTCAAAAAGTGTGGTTTCACTTTAAGTCTTAAGGAATACCTTCATGGTCCAAGACATATGACAGTAGATGATCAGTTAGCTGTAAGTTTAAAGTTACATCTTGATAAGACAGAACGGCGAGACCACAATAGTTTAATGATGGCTGACAAGAATACTGATATCAGCAAGAATTACACTACTGATATCCAAATCCAAAGCATACTGTACTTCAAAAGTGAAGTTATCTAAGAGTAATTTGCACTTGAGAAAAGGCACATGAAGGACTTCTGTCAATACTGAGACTCAATTGTATTCCAATCATATGTGTTTGATATTCTTCTGTAGAAATTCAGACACATTGCTCATTTGCATGAAGCTATCCTCAAATGTCAGAAGTGAGATATCACAAAAAGTATTCACTTTGATTAGCATGTAGAAGATTTTTGTTCGTCCTTAAACAAAGACACCAGACAGAATTTTATACCTCAAAAATGCAAATGGGTTTTCAAACAAAGGGAAAAGCATAAAGGATTACAGAACCCAAGACTAATTAAATACAAAAACAAAAGATGAAACTAAACAAACTGCCTTTAGAAAGTTCTTATTATCATTAAAATATTTGCAATTAGTAAATTAATCTGCAAGTTGATTTTAATGCTTAAAATGGATGGGGCTGGATTAGTGAATGCATTATTGCCTTTTGTCCCAGGAGCAAATGAAATCACAATGAACATGAACTGTATGCAGATAAAAGAATATACAGGACAAGTCAAGATGCAAACATAAATATTCACAAGGAATTATTTACTGTTTGAATGTACCAATTACTGCATGCATGGGTGCGTGTACTATTCCATTCTTATGTCTTTTTTTGCCTGCTTAATAGCATTGTACCAAAAATAATGATGTGCAGTAAACCATGACAACCAATCAGAAATCAACATTCAAAACAAACTCTGACTTCGGATTAGATGCTGTACACATTTTTTTAAGAGTTTAGGGGAAAGTATTGTATAGTTATTTTGTTTTATATACTAAGAAAAAAAAGCGTAAAAAATCTGTTTTTGCATACTTATAAATCTTTCATATTTATCATTTCCAGCCATAGTCGGAGCTCTATGCATTGTTTTGGTTGGAGAAAATCTGTTCATTTTTCAACACATTGCAATAAAAGGAATACTTTTTCATAACATCTAATTCATAATTCCAATCCAATACTCAACACCTATAGTGTCTGTCGAGTTTCCACATGCTTTCTTTTCAAGTTTCCTTGACACAATGCAGGGATGCCTCTGGCCATTCCTGCTTTTGGATCTTTGTATAGAACCTAAAACCACTCACATATGTTCCAACTCCAAAATATTATGGTGCTCAATACACTATTTAGGAAAACACTTGTTTCCCCTTACATAACCTTTTACCACTCTGTGGCACTATGCTCTGGGTTAGTGGATCAGTCCAAGCACATCCCATAAGAAATTAAACCATCAGCAACTGCAACTACTGAACTTTTAAGGTGCTATATATAGATATATCAACACAATTGCATATGGTAAAGACAATATTTGTTTTTGAATTATGGTAAACACAATGGGAACTTACTATACCAGCAATCTGCTAAGGGTAAAGTAGTTTCATGGTGTCTGTATATATATACGTGATTAGCTTAAAAAAGCTATTCATTTTATGAAGTTGTAACCACTTCAGCCCCGGAAGATTTTACCCCCTTCCTGACCAGAGCGTTTTTTGCGATTCGGCACTGCGTTGTTTTAACTGACAATTGCGCGGTCGTGCGACGTTGTACCCAAACAAAATTGACGTCCTTTTTTCCCACAAATAGAGCTTTTTTTTTTTTGGTGGTATTTGATCACCTCTACGATTTTTATTTTTTGCGCTATAAACAAAATAAGAGTGACAATTTTGAAAAAAACGCATTATTTTTTACATTTTGCTATAATAAATATCCCCCAAAAATATATAAAAAAATTTTTTTTCCTCAGTTTAGGCCGATCGTATTCTTCTACATATTTTTGGTCAAAAAAAATCGCAATAAGCGTTTAATAATTGGTTTGAGCAAACGTTATAGCGTTTACTAAATAGGGGATAGTTTTATGGCATTTTTATTAATAATTTTTTTTTTTTACTAGTAATGGCGGCGATCAGCGATTTTTATTGTGACTGCGACGTTATGGCGGACATGTCGGACATTTTTAACACATTTTTGGGACCATTGTCATTTATACAGCGATCAGTGCAATTAAAAATGCACTGATTACTGTGTAAATGGCACTGGCAGTGAAGGGGTTAACCACTAGGGGGCGGGGAGGGGTTAAGTGTGTCCTAGGGAGTGATTCCTAACTGTAGGGGGATGGGCTCTGTGTGTGACGTCACTGATCTCTGCTCCAATGACAGGGAGCAGAGATCGAGTGACACTGTCACTAGGCAGAACGGGGAGATGCTGTTTACAACGGCATCTCCCCGTTCGTCCTCTCCGTGAGGCGATCGCGGGTATCCCCGCGGCGATCGAGTCCGCGGGACCCGCGACCCGACTCACGGAGCTCCTGGCCGGCGGTGCGCACGCAGTGGCATGGTGGGCAATTCAAATGGATGTACAGGTACGCCCATTTGCCCAGCCATGCCATTCTGCCGACGTACATCGGCGTGCGCCAGTCGGGAACTGGTTAATAACTGTTGCATTTATTTGAAAAATTATTGTTTTTTATGAAATTGTATTGTGTTAAAATATCTATGTATAGCACCTTAAAGTGTTACTAAACCCAGTAAAATGACAATAGTTAATCCCCCCTCCCCAGTGCCCACAGCTTCTAAATCTTCTTTTTACAATAAAATATTGCCACTATATACCTTTTTAGCTGATCTGTATACCATGGTCATGTGATAAATGGCAGGGTCTGTCCAGTGCTGATAGTTCAGGTAGGAGGAGAAATCCACTATAGCCTGTGTCCATGTGCTGTTATGGGAGGCGGATCATACATGAATTAGGATGTAGCATCCCACTCACGTGTTTTTTTTTAGTTACTGGGCATGGAGGAGGGGGGACTGGGTTGTGATTTAGCATCTGTACACATGTGTGATGTCATATTATTAGACCTGAAAATAAAGACCAAACTGTGCATGTGCAGGAGAACTACCCTTACTGTGTATAATCTGGCCTTGCCAAAAGAGAACCTGCAGGAGGGGGAAGATGTGTGCATACAGGGTAAAAAAAGCCTTTTTACACAATACAGAGGATTCACCCCTTAAGTTCCACGATGAATATAACAAGCATGCTATACTGCATATACAGACAGATTTTACGGTTGTGGGTTTAGTAACACTTTAAAAGTCCCACTGCAATAGTTGCACTTACTGATGGGTTAACTATTTGCCTTTCTACTAAACTAAACATCTAAATATTCAAAATAAATTATGAAAAAACAAACGGTTTGGTCTGTTTTAGATATAAATAAGACACCTATAAAGCAAAAAAAGTCCACTTAATATGAAGCTGGGGCAACACGACTTATCAAAACCTAGGTACCTATTTTCATAGAACAATAACATCTTAAATCTCTTGGGCTAGCTAAATCATGCCTTCATACAAAACAGTGACGTAATGCATAGGGCGGAGCTTAACGACTCGGGGGAAAGAATGAGGTATACTACGAGCTGCTTGCTTCAACTGATTTCTTAGCAGTGAAGTTTGACTGCCATACACATACAAGGTCTGAGGGAAGGTGGTGGTTTTTAGCTGGCTGCTTGGCAGTGCTTCTAAGGCTGAGCCTACAAAAAAGTGTAAGTGTAAGTGTAAAATCAGTCAACTATGGAGGCTATTTCCATGTGCTCATGGGAGCATCTATTTGCGATTACCATTTATGACTTAAAGCTTCACCCCTATAGTGAGGGGCAATTCATAAGGTGAGTGCACAACCTTGGGGGATTCGGTAGAAATTCTCCACATCACCTATATGCATAGCTCTCAACTGTCCCTGATTTCGAGGGACTGTCCCTGATTTGGAACAAAGTCCCTCTGTCTGATACATGGAGAGTTTGTGCTATGAAAAACAACATACTTTCTGGCTGGATTGCCAGATGAAAATAGAATAAAGAAAGCCTAAAAAATAAACTAATTCAGCCATCACATCTAAGAATTGGTAAGCTGTTATATAATAAATGGTTGCTTTTGGGTTTACTACTACTTTAAATCAATAACAAACCCCAAAACAAACTTTTTATATTTTGCAACTTTCCAGTCCTGGCTGCAATGGTGTTATTTTTTTTTAGATAGACAGATAGAAAATGCATTCTGATGTAGTAGGAACAGGAGTTATGCCCCGTACACACGGTCGGACTTTGTTCGGACATTCCGACAACAAAATCCTAGGATTTTTTCCGACGGATGTTGGCTCAAACTTGTCTTGCATACACACGGTCACACAAAGTTGTCGGAAAATCCGATCGTTCTAAACGCGGTGACGTAAAACACGTACGTCGGGACTATAAACGGGGCAGTGGCCAATAGCTTTCATCTCTTTATTTATTCTGAGCATGTGTGGCACTTTGTCCGTCGGATTTGTGTACACACGATCGGACTTTCCGACAACGGATTTTGTTGTTGGAAAATTTTATCTCCTGCTCTCCAACTTTGTGTGTCGGAAAATCCGATGGAAAATGTCCGATGGAGCCCACACACGGTCGGAATTTCCGACAACACGCTCCGATCGGACATTTTCCCTCGGAAAATCCGACCGTGTGTACGGGGCATTAAAGTGATTGTAAAGCCCTGTTTTTGTTTTTTGTCAAAATAACAAAGGAATACTAACTTGCTCTGTGCAATAGTTTTGCACAGAGCAGCCCTGATCCTCCTCTTCTCGGGTCCCCTGCAGGCACTACTGGCTCCTCTCCCCTGCTGAGTGCCCCCGTAGCAATCCGCTCGCTATGATGGCACTTGTGCATGCTTGCCCAGAGCCCGCTGTATGTCACTGGCTGTGATGGACAGCAGCGGGAACCAATGGCTCCTGCTGCAGTATCTGAGCTGCATGCTGAAGGTTTTTTACCCTACTGCATAGAATTTAGTAAGGTAAAAAAAAGTCTGCCTTTACAAGCACTTTATTAAGCCTCTGTCAGTGGCCCTTAGCCCTATGTAATACAAGCCGTATCAAAAACTCGACAATGCATCCTGATGCTACAAAGAACACAGGTCTATCCACACATAGATTTTAATGAACCTTAAGCCGATATTTTTAACTTCATTTTATAACACATGGGCTATGGGATATCTAAACCAATCATGTTTCTCTCAAAAGAAAACTAAAGACTGGATGTACCTTACATAACAAAATAATATATTGGGTCACCCTCTAGCCTGTTATAACAGTTACCTGCACCTGTCTACCCTTATGAGATCCTTTGTAGTTTGTTGCTGCCCCTGTCAGGCATTGGCTTGTTATTCTTCATGGCTGCATCTTGTGCATACCATTAATCCCTTAGAACCTGAGGTTTATAATCAGGCCCTGGAGATTTAATTTCCTATAACACTGTGGTCTATTTTGTACCAATTGCCTATCTGGAAATACTTTAGAATCAGTTACACCCTGCCAAGTTATGGTAATAAAACCAAGTTATGGTATTAAAAAAAAGTGATATATATCAGCTTATCAATTCTTAGTGGTGGCATTCGTTTTCTTTTTGCAGGTTTACTTTATTTTGACAGAGGTGCTTATAAAGGTCAGTATTCATTTATGTAAAAACCTTTATCTCAAAAGAAAGAAAAACATTTTGATGTAACTGCGTAAAAAGTCTTCACCTTTAATTTTTGTATTCAAGTCCATCTAAAGTTGGCCATACACTAGTAAAAATTTTTTCAACATTTTATGTGTTGAGAATGTTTGTATGATTTTTTTATCATTAGTGGGGTTGGTGTTTTGCAACAATTATGAGAAAATTACAAGGAACAAGGCTGAATTTTTTTCTTAACCACTTGCCCACCAGCCACAGTACATATACTGTGGCAGGTCAGCTCTATTGCAAAAAATGACAGACCTGTATGTAGTTTCATGCAAAAGATACTTGATACTTGATGTCCGCCAGCCACTCGCGATCACTCCACAGAGAGGCAGAACGGGGATCTGCCTATGTAAACAAGGTGAATCCCCGTTCTGACAGGGGACAATGTGGAGATCTGCTGTTCCTAGTGATCAGGAACAGCAATCTCTGTGTTGTCCCAGTGAGCCCATACCCCACACAGTTAGAGTACACCCAGGGAACACAGTTAACCCCTTGATTGCCCCCTAGTGTTAACCCCTTCCTTGTCAGTGTCATTTATACATTGATCAATGCATTTTTTTAGCACTGATCACTATAATAATGTCACTGGTCCCCAAAAAGTGTCACTTGGGGTCAAATTTGTCCACTGCAATGTCGCAGTCCCGCTAAAAAAAATCACAGATCGCCTCCATTACCAGTAAAAACATTAAAAAAGAATAAAAGTCCATAAATCTATCCTCTATTTTGTAGACGCTATAACTTTTATGCAAACCAATCAAAATACACTTTTTGCAATTTTTTTTACCAAAAATATGTAGAAGAATACATTTTGGCCTAAACCGATGAATACATTTGTTTCTTAAAATTTTTTTTGGAGGTGATCAAATACCACTAAAAGAAAGCTCTACTTGTGGGGAAAAAAAAGGACATCAATTTTGTTTGGGTACAACATCGCACGACCGAGCAATTGTCAGTTAAAGCGACACAGTGCCATATTGTAAAAAATGGCCTGGTCATTAAGGGGGTAAATCCTTCCGGGGCTGAAGTGATTAAACAAACTAATTCCAAACAGTGAATAGGGTTTTGAAGTCCATTCATTTCAAAATTGAATGATAAAAACAAATTAAACTTTGAAGTACTTTTTAACAACATTTGTCAAGTCATCATGCATTAAGGTAAATCCCACTAGTTGTGTCTCCCAAACACTTACCTGATTCCGCCACCCATCCAGCACTGTCCCATCTGCAGCACTCATGCTGCCTTGATGTCAAATCCTTTGAGGAGGGAGTGGGGGGTGCAAACAAGCCACAGAGTGTGTTTTAGGCTTAGTAACACACCCACACGGGTGCCCCCTGAGTACAAAACTTGCTGAGGAGGCACTGGCAGGAAGAAAGAGTGAAAAGCAGCAGTGGAGGTACGCCAAAGAGGCAGTAAACAACCACAATATTGTAACATGTAAGTATAACTTCTTCTTTATTTTAATTTACAAAAAAATACTAGCCTTTAATATCACTATAAATCTGCTAGCACATCTAAAGCCTCGTACACACATTGCGATTGTTGGCAGGGGATTGTCTGTTGACAGACTGTTGACCTAAAATCTGATCGTTAGTGTGCTCCTTTTGACAATTGTTGTCCAACTTTCGGCCAACAAATGCTGGATGGCAGGCTAGTAAATTTTCGGCTGACAACGGTCTGTTGTCAGCTTTTCGTATGGTCAGTATACAAATCCATCACGCAAAAGTTGAAAGTACAAACCTGCTTGCTCGGAATCAATGCTCACCAAACACGAAATTAGCAGAAGGGGCCCAAAGGGTGGCGCTCAAGAGCTGAAATTCCTCGTAGTACATCACCACATTCGTGTTTGTTGCATGAAAATTGTGTACCGTTAGTATGCAAGACAAGATTCTGGCACACGCCCTTTTGACAAAAAGCAGACACTCAGTTGGCCAACAATCGTATTGTGTGTACGAGGATTTACTTGTTGGATCAGCAGGTGAAAATAAAGAAAACAAATTCTAAAAAAAGAAAACTGATGCAGTCAGTACTTTTAGACCTTAAGCACACTGGGCTTAAAAAAAAAAAAATATTGCTTTTACAGGCGTTTTACATTTCAGCCTGTAAAAGCACCTCTATGTAAGACTACAGGGGGAATTTACTAAAACTGTTTTTTTCTGCCCAAAAGCTCCTCTCAAAAATGTACTTGTGATTTTTTTTCTACAAAAATGCCTGTATATGTGCATGTATACATAGGCCAGCATAAGATTGCTTCTAAAGGCTGGAAGAGAAAACCCAAACACCTGTATAAGCAGCATTTTTGTCCAGTGTGCATAAAGCCTAAATCTTCCTAATGGTGTCACAGAGAGCAAAACAAAACTGACAGGGGTTTATTCAAAACTAAAGAAAAACTTGTGGCTTTGAATATACTTTAAAAGAAATACATTTTAAACATGTTTTTTTTGTTTTTTGGTCCTGTTCATAATAAACAATGAAAAAAAATATAGGTTCAACCCATCATACAGTACATTCATTTTAATTGAAATTTGGGATGGTGTTGACATACAATAATATTCAAGATGAACCATACAGGAACCTCTGCTATTGATTGAATGAGGCTGAAATACTAAAGGAGCTGAGAAGTCTCACTCAATAAATTGTAACTGTGGGTGCAAAATCTGGTGAAGCTGTGCATGGTAGCCAATCAGCTTCTAATGTATTCCGTTAAGCTTTGACAAAAAAAAACAATATATTAAAAAAACTGGAAGCTGACTGGTTTCTATGCAGAGCTGCACCAGATTTTGCACTCTCCAGTTTTAGTAAATCAATCCCTGTTTTCCCCTTGAATACCTATTTTAACCTCCCTGGCGGTATTCCCGAGTGTGGCTTGGGGTTAAAATTCAGTACCATTAGCGGTAACCCCGAGCCACACTCGGGATCGCATTGCAGGATCCTGGGGCGGCGTTACTTACCTTGTCCCCGGGATCCTGCGATGTCCCCCGCAGTGTCCGAGGGCTCCATCCTCCTCCGAAGCCTCTCCGTGCCAGGCTCCGTTCCCTGCGAGCGGCGTGACGCACGGGGGCGGAGCCTGGCGGCAAATTAAAAAAAATGTCAAAATCATAACACATACAGTACTGTAATCTTACAGATTACAGTACTGTATGAAATCATTTCACATCCCTTTTGTCCCCAGTGCTCTGGCCCATGCCCTGCATGCAGTTTTATGTGATATATACTGTTCTTTCTGCCTGGAAACTGGAGATTGTCCATAGCAACCAAAAAGTGTCCCTTTACGTCAAAAGTGGCTTTAGACCAGCTAGAAAACAGCGATAGTAAATTAGAACACTTGCAGAATTGAGCGATAGTGAATTGTGGGGAAATTTATTTTATTACTATTTTTTTAAATTTTTTTTAATTATTTATTTTTATTTATTATATTATAATTTATGTTTTTGTGTTTCAAACTTTATCATACCCGGGATATCTACTAGACTCTGGTTTGGACAGATTTAAGTGTGTTATTGTTAAGATTTACAAACCTACAATATAAAACGCCAAATTTCCATGCAAAATAATTGTACCGCTTTCAGCACCTAAAATCCGAAATAATCATACCGCCAGGGAGGTTAAATGTACTAATTAAATAAAAACAAATTCTATTCACGTGATTGGATAATTGAAATAAAAGTACTCTCAATTTATTAGGTGGAGAGTCGCCATTAAATCAGTCTCAGTATTAGAAGTAACAGGAATTACTTCACAATCTGAAGCAAACACAAATTACTTTCCAGTATAAAGTAAATGTGGGAATATGTATTATAATGTTTCTTTAATATATAGTAATTTGGGTCATAAAATGGCTATGAAACAGTGTCTGCTATGAAAATTGATACTACTTACAGAATATTTTAACCTACACCTCTGTATCCCATAGCTAAGCATTCCACATTAAGGCTTTCAATGAAAGCTTCAATATCAGTTTTTCACTCCCCTTCTATAGCTGGTAATAAAATGCATCTGTTATTCTACAATCCTCAGGGAACACTTTCATGATGTGCTATCTCTTAAGAAAAATAGCATTTCATCCCAAACCCTTTTGTTGCAGAGAAATTTTAAATGAACACACCCCTAGGATAGTGGACAGTTTTACTCACCCTACACAGGTATCTTCTGTAAATTAACTCTTTGCTTTACTAGAGATATATATATTATGCTTGTTGTAGTTCCAGAATTAGTTTAGTTAAAATTTTAAAAATTAAAAAAAATTAAAACTAACACCAACTGAGAAAGTTGCATTTTTTTCTGTTTTCTGGCTAATATATAAAATGATTTCAAAATATTCAAAATATGATAAGGTAAAAATTA
The DNA here is from genome assembly GCF_042186555.1 of Aquarana catesbeiana. Classification (NCBI taxonomy): domain Eukaryota; kingdom Metazoa; phylum Chordata; class Amphibia; order Anura; family Ranidae; genus Aquarana; species Aquarana catesbeiana. The sequence continues at coordinate 783,761,083 of NC_133324.1, read as the reverse complement.
GTTATGAACTGTTTTAAGTGGAATTAAAGCCAATCACCAAACTCTCATAGTCAATTTTTTAAAACGTGCAGTTTACATTTAAAAAAATACATGATGATCCAAGTGGAAATAATCCTCTATAGAAAAAATAAATAAAAATAAAACACTGGGAGCTTTATGCCATGCTTTATTAATATGCACAGCCAGTGCCGGGACAAGGTCATCTAGTGCCCAGATCAAAGATGGGAAACTGCATGAAACTGGGGAAAGGGACGGGGCCAAAAGAGCTGGGTGCCAGAATGTGTGTTTGTGGCATTCAATGAAATAGTACCAATGCTTGTTATACACTGCAATAAACTGAAAAGTTTCAAATAGTAATATATAGGGCTAACAGTGATGAAAAAATGTTCCTGAGTTAGTGGTGTCACTGAAAGGAAAGCATTTCCCTGCATCAGCGGTGTCACTGAAATAAAAAAAAAATACTTGCATTGGTGGTGTCACTGAAATTTTAAAAAAGTCCCTGTTTTGATGGTGTCACTAAAAGGAAAAATTGACCCTAAGTCGGTGGTGTGTGGTGTTACCGAATTAAAAAAAATGGCCCTGAATCAGTGGTGTCACTGGAAGAAAAATAAAATGTCCTTGCATCGGAGGTGTCACTAAAATAAATAAAATGTCCCTGTATTGGCGGTGTCACTGGAAGAAACACCACTACAAAGAACATCGCCCCTCATCCAAAGACAGAGATCATCTGTCAACCCCCCTACATCCCCCATTACCTCCCTCCAATACAGAGCTTTTCCACCAAACCCCAGTTACTTACTCAGTCCTCAGTGCAGGAGGACGCTGGCACAAGGTTGGGCTGTCATGCTCTTTCTGAGCAGTCCCTGCTCTGCAGCATGACAACCCAGCCTCCTAAAAGACACTCTTCTTGCACTGAGGACAGTCTGTCAATTGGTATGCACTTTTATGCCTAAACACAGAACTAGTTACAGCCATAAGCATAGGACTAGTGCTGGAAGTGGTGGTGCCGAGTACCACTCTACTCCAGAAGATATACGGACCTGCTGAAGGGAGTAACACTGCAGTCACTCTTGCCAGTAAAAAGCAAGGAGAAGGGAGCTGCTGATGAGCAGCATGCCCCCTCTGCATTTAGAGATGATAGGCCCTAGTCACATACCCATTCTGCCTTGAAAAAATTCTATAGTGGGGGAGATGGGCGGAGCCTAGCGGAGCAGACATGCATTGTTAGAGCTCCACACCGCTGAGGAGAGAAGAGAAGGACAAAGCGGAGCCTGCAGGCTCAAAAGGTATCCATTTGAACCTTTTTGCCCCAGGGAACAAACTGTGAAAGTTTGGGCAGGAAATATGGTACTGGGAGGAAACCGTGGCAGAAATAAAAATCACCTCACAAAGAGCTCACAGGCACTCACTGCAACTAAAGCAGCTCCAGTCACCTCACAAGATACAGCATCAGGGCGCTCTCACAGACAGAAAATGTCACAGCAAGACTCTCCATTTGAGTCAGATACAGAACAAATCCTCTCACAAACTTCTCCACAAGCCTCCTCAGCATCCCCAGTAATATTATTACAATTTGAAAAGATGCTTCATAAGGCTTTAAAACAAACCTCAGACCAAATAACAAAAAGCCTAACCAAAGAAATAAGAGATCTGGGAAACCGCACCGCAGCCCTAGAAATAAAAATGGATGAAATTGAAATTACAACCCAAGTAAATATAACAGAATTGGAACAATTAAAAGAAGAGAATTTAATACTTCAAACTAAGCTCGAAGATTACGAAAATAGAGCCAGACGTTCAAACTTGCGCATAAGGGAATACCTGAAACTGTGACAGACCTGCAATCTACTATTACTGCTCTATTACAAGAACTAAAGCCAGATATCTCTATTGAACGTTTAGAACTGGACAGAGTACACAGAGCCCTCACAGCCAAAAAGAAAGATGGACCCCCACGTGATATAATCACAAAATTTCATTATTACAGAATGAAAGAACAAATACTAATTGCTGCAAGAGAAAAAAGGAACTTAATTTTCAAGGACACAATTATCACATTTTTGCTGACCTATCCCAACTTACTATTACTAAAAGACGATCCATGAAACCCCAACTAATGGAACTGCAACGCCACAACATTATGTATCAATGGGGCTTCCCCTTTTCAGTCAGATTTAACTACCAAGGTACAATTTACAGAAGCAGATCAGCAGATGAACTACAACAAACCCTTTTAAAATTAAATCTGACAGAACCCACAAGCAGCAACACCCCCACACGCAGAAGAATGGCATCATCTTCACCTTCAGGCAGCACTCAGAAAATTTCAGAACAAAATGGGAATCATCATTCTCACAAAAGAGGCCGTTATGCCACATCATCCATGGACCAAGAAGATTCAATGGACTGACATCCTAATTCCTGATATCTCTTCATTTATTATACTAAGAGATGGTTCTCTATAAAAAACCTGTATTTATAACTGAATGTAACTGCATTCTGATAGTCACGCACTGTGTGGGATCATGTTACATTCCAGTTATATTTCTTATTACTTCTGATTCATATAGCCTTAGAATATATAAGTGAAATAAGGAAATTCTTGTTCAGTTATATATTATCAGGTAATAACAATAGATTTATTACTTTTTAGGACAACTATGTTCAATAATCCAGAAGTAATGGAAGCTTTTTCTTTCTTTTCTTAAAACAAATATATTATTACCTAACTAGTTCCTAGAATTATGTTTTTGTTTATTCTAATCTGAAGCAATACAACCTCAATTTTATGAGTTAACATATCTAAACAGTTACATATGAATAAAATATGTAATTGTTTACTCTAAAAGGGTTAAAATCCCAAAACAATTCAAACTATCTTCATCAATACCAAAGTTATTAACAGTACCTTTCTAACTGAATTATTTAGCCTAGGGCAAGACTAACCATATACAACCACCCTGGAATAAATAATTTCAACAAAAACTATATTCTGCACTCCAATTAATGAAACATCATTTTGATGTCTTTTGACATAGCACTTCTCTCCTGTAAGTGGAAGATCCGTGTACCCCCATTAGCCTTCCTCATTCTCCCAACCATATTATGTGGGAGTGTGACGAAGGCACTTATTCCCCTGAGAGAGATATTTATTCTCTTTCACGGGTAAATTGTGATTACTTGCAAAAAATAATTTATACAATGTATCATCTAATCTCATATGTTTTTTGTTTACTCTTTACTCCAGAATTCACTGGTTTCTTTTCTATCTATTCATCTCTTCAGTCCACACAGGTTGATCTGCGCAGTCAGTTCTGCATAACAAAAAGTAAGTCAAAACTATTTGATCTGTTGCCATGGCACCACTGAATATACTTTCCCTGAATGTTCAGGGAATAAATATCCCTCAAAAAAGGACCAAAGCCTTCCGTACTTTCCATAACAAGAAGGCTCACATAGTATTCCTCCAAGAAATACACTTCACCAAAGATTCTACTCCAAAATATATTTCTCCTTTTTATCAACAAATTTACATGGCTTCTGCCTGTACCAAGCAAAGGGGAACTCTAATTGCATTTCACCGATCCACACCATTCACCTTATCATCAGAAATTAAAGACCCAGAAGGTAGATACCTGATACTCATGGGTTATATAATGGATACAGCAATCACAGTGATTTCCTACTACCCTCCTAACAAACAACCTACACCATTCCTCTCACATATATTACAAGTGATTAATACACACAAAATAGGAACAGTGATAATGTGTGGGGATTCGAACCAGGTCCTCCTCCCATTTCTAGATAAATCACCTTTTACACCATTCAAAATAACCTCTAGATTACCTTTTTCTCAACTTCTTTCCAAATACAATCTGGTAGATTCGTGGAGAGAAAGTAACCCAATGAAAAAGAAATTCACTTATTTCTCACACCCTCATCAAACCTTCACCAGAATAGATCATATTTTTCTAACAATAGGAATGATACCAGAAATGATTGCATCAGATATAATTCCGATTCCGTGGTCTGACCATAATGCAGTATACACTACTATAGCCTCAGCCATACCAAAAGCGCATGACCCAACGTGGTACTTACCGGACATAATGCTCAAACATCCACTACATCAGATGGCCATTGAACAAGCTTTAAAGGAATACATATCAATTAATAATACAACAGACATCTCCCCAATAACACTGTGGGAAGCTCATAAGCCTGTCTTGCGTGGTACAATACAAAGACAAATGGCACTATTTAAACGGGAACGCAAAAATCTAGCAAAAAAACTAGAACTCAATTTTAATGCAGCCTACATATCATTTCAAGATAATCCATCTCAGAGTACAAAATCTCATCTGGAAAAATCTAGATTGGAATACGATCTATTTCTCACTGAGTCAGTTGATAAATCCCTCAAACGCTCTAAACACAATGTCTACATGAATACAAACAAACCAGGTACATATTTGGCTCGGGCATTAAATTCAACTAACAAATCTTTCAAACCAATACGTTTGAAATTATCAAAAAATGTTTACACTTGTAATCCAGTTAAAATAGTCCATAAATTTCACTCACATCTTGCAACTTTATACAAGACAAACAATGAATTTAATCCTACAGAGGCTGAATCCTTCTTCTCAAAAATAACCTTACCTGAGTTATCTCAGAATCAAAAAAGCAGTTTGGATGAGCCTATAACTATAGATGAAGTTGCTAACGCCATAAAAGACCTAAAACTTAACAAAAGACCAGGCCCAGATGGCTACTCGGCTTTATACTATAAAACATTCTCAGAAATACTCTCTCCCATTCTCACTGAAACTTTTAACAAACTTCTAGATGGACATTCTTTTCGGCAAGAAACACTAATGGCAATTGTTTGTATGATCCCAAAACTCCTTTCTGATGATACTTCCTGTGTGAATTATCGGCCTATCTCTCTGTTAAACCTCGATATTAAATTATTAGCAAAAATAATAGCAAAACGCCTCAATAGCATTATAGGAAAATTAATACATAGAGATCAAGTAGGCTTCATGCCAAATAGACAGGCAGGCGATAATATACGCAGGGCAGTGTTATTGGCACATATTGCTAAAAAACGGAAAATCCCTTTATGTTTTCTATCTCTCGATATTAAGAGGACATTTGACACAGTATCCTGGCAATATTCATTACAAAAATGGGGTTTTGGACCCCACTTTTTAACATGGATCAAAGCATTATATAATAAACCCAAAGCCTATATAAAATATGCTGGATACAAATCTGAAGCCTTTAATATCGAAAGAGGTACCCGACAAGGTTGCCCATTATCTCCCTTATTATTTGCCCTTATACTCGAACCCATGGCCCAATACATCAGAACAAACCAAACTATAACTGGCATTGAAGTAGGAGGTATTACACACAAATTATGTATATTTGCAGACGATATATTACTTTTTCTATCATCACCACAGGTCTCTGGTCCTAACTTAATACCAGCTCTTGATGGATTTGCAGCCCTATCCGGCCTTATGATTAATCCTAAGAAATGCCTAGTGCTTAATATTTCACTCACAAACATGGAATTGATCCCGGCTAGGGCTGCACTCCCATTCACATGGGCAGAAAAATCAATCCCATATCTTGGAATTCATTTAACAGCATCTCATTCTGACTTATTCTCAACCAATTATCCTCCTGTATTAAGACAGATCACAAATCTAATAAAACAATGGTCGCAACTTCCTTTATCCTGGATAGGGAAGATTAATGCAATCAAAATGACTATTCTACCCAAATTGCTTTATCTATTCAGAGTCCTCCCTATTCCAATTCCTTCCTATTTTTTGAGAATAGTACAAAAAAGAGCAACTTCGTTTATATGGGGCTCTTCTAAACCACGTATACCTATACACACACTACATCTTCCCAAAAATAAAGGAGGCCTGGGATACCCTAATTTTACTAACTACTACAGAGCAGCACATTTGGCCAGTCTGTCCAAATACCATGCAAAACAGGAAATCCCATTATGGGTATTAATAGAGGCTTCAGAAAATGACCCTCTATTAATATCAAATTTATTATGGCTTGATCCTAAAGACCGCTTTAAAATTCATAATCCCATAACTAAACACTTCTTATCTCTCTGGGATAAACTAAAAACCAAATATCAGTTACAATCTCCACACAATCCTCTCCTTTCTTTTATCAGAAATCCGGCCTTTTATCCGGCATGGATCTACCCAAATTCTTTTAAAGCTTGGACAACATCAGGCATTCAGACACTAAATGACTTCATAGCATCTAAATCATTCCTTTCATTCCCATCGCTTAGAGAAAAATATGATCTACCAAACTCTGAGATATTTAGATATCTCCAAATCAAAAATTCCTATACACCATTCCTAAAGGGGGATACACCATTATCCCAATTATCCATTTTTGAATCAATCTGTACAAAAGATCCATTTGCTAAAGGTACAATTTCATCACTTTATAATCAATTATATGGAGTAGCAAATCTTAATAGACCCTCTTACGTTCAGAGGTGGGAGGAGGACCTGGGACGAACTTTAGAAGACACGGACTGGTCTAACATATGGCTCACATATAAGTCATCTTCACCCAACATCTTAGCACTGGAGACAAATTATAAAGTCCTAACTCACTGGTACCTTGTACCCGCTAGAGTGGCAAAATATTCACCTAATACCTCAGCTCTTTGTTTTCGAGGATGCCCAGAAATAGGCACATATTTACACATATGGTGGACGTGCCCAGTAATCCAAACCTTCTGGAAGGAAGTCTTCGTGATTGCATCTAAAATATTTAAAAAAATAATACAACCAGATCCATATTTAACTTTACTTAATCTAAAACCGGAATGGTTAACACTCTCTCAATTCAAACTTATGATCCAACTAATAACGGCTGCAAAACAAACAGTGGCCAAGGCATGGAAATCTCCTACATTGGTACTAGCAGAAACAATTCACAGAATGAATAATACAATGTCCCATGCTAAGATGGTAGCCATCAATCAAAATCAAATTCCAAAATTTGAAAAACTTTGGCATCCTTGGATAAAACAACAGTTCCTGTCAAACTTCAATGACTCTGTCCTGTTGCCATGGTAACAGATTAAATGACTTACAGAGACACCCATTCTAAGGCTTCAAAGAGAACTAAAAAGAATAATAAACTGACGAGCGGGACAACCTTGTGGACCATACCTCTACCTTTCAACCCTTTTTCTTCTTTCTCTTTCCTTTTCTCCACCTTACGATTAAAGCTCATTATCAGAATTTATTTGACCTATATACACTCTACTTGTAAACAATATGTATAGTAGGTATAAATCATTTAAATACCTACAAAAGTAACTAAGGAAATGATATATATCTTTAATTTAGGTTTACGTGAACCCAATGTTTAATATTTGAAATTTCATGATATTTACCTATATAAACCCTACTGTAAAACAATGAGCTTACTTTATAGATCCTTGTAAACTTACTTTATGTATCTTTATAACATTGTATACTCAATAAACTTCTTTTGACAAGGAAAAAATTCTATAGTGGTCAAAGAGACAGGCTCAACACCATAATGCCTCATAAACATTTTCAGAGATGACTGTGTTGCCCCCTTGCGAATAATCTCCAGAAAAACTTTTGTACACTATGCCCAGGAAATGGGGATACTCCCCATAGAATGTGCTATCACCTCCAGTAGAACAAACTCTTTTTCCTTGTGAGTAGTCTTGATTTTCCAGGAAGCAATGGAAAAGATAGAGATTTCATTCTGCCTGATTTTCCCATAGGAATCACTAATAGTTGATTTAAGAGTTATAATTTGGAAGTTGCTTTTAAAGAGGAGTATGGACTCTCACAGCTTTGAAGTGAAAGCTGAGCAATCAAACACCACTGATTAATCAGTTCTCATTCTTCAGCCTGCAGAGAGCCAGTGGTTGTCAGGATACATCTGCTGCATTTCAGCATCCTTGAATATGGGTAAGACCAGCACTCTCTTGGTTTATATAGTGTCTAAACCATAAAGCAAAAATGCAATATATTACAGCTTGTCAACCTGTATATAGGGTGTAACATGTAACATCCGTATATAGGGTCCGGTCCCCGCACCCCCCTTTCCCCCCACTGTGACAATGGGTAGGGGATCCTCTTCCAATTTAAAACAGCATGGTTGTGTGGGGGCTTCACCCAAATAGCCGCATCATTCAGTTATACAGCTCTGTGAATGAACAAACTACAAGTACCATCTTCCACCGCAGCAGACAGCTTGTAGTTCTCTAACTGCAAGGGCACTGATGAGCACTCTATAGTTCATTTATTCTTCCTGCAATTCAATAATTGTCTGCCAGTATGGGAGTTATGGGCAGACAGCTATACTGCATGTCTGCAGCAGCCTGACATTATACCCATGATCCACTGATCATGGGTGCAATGCTTTACAGGCTCCAGTGTAAAAAATAATAAATGTACATCTATTTACCTGCAAAATCATGTGCATTTCATATTTTTTTTTTTCAAAAGATGATTCTTTAAAGGTGGTAGCGACATTAGTTTTTTTTTTTTTTTTTTAGTTATTTTTATCCGACCAGTAAGTCTGTTATTTTTCAACTTTCTTTAATAGACCATTGTAACAGACTTACAATGGTCAGCTTTTAATAATTTAGCTAAGAACCTTTATCCTAAAAGAAAATAAACAGCTTTTTGTAAAAGTACTAAAAATGTTTCTGCTTATAAGTGTTAGCTGGTCATGCACTGTTTGAAAATCAGCCAGTTCAGTGTGTAGCCGTCCCTGCTCAAAAAATGCATACGCCTTGCTGACTTCTGTCAAAGACAAATGTTGTAATGGCTGCAGCCACTGATCAGTGTATTCTGACAGCAGCGGATCCTGCTGTCAGAATACAATGTCCCAGCAGGGGAGATCCAGCCTGCTGGCTGAACAAAATAAAATGAACTGTGGATGGTTAGTTTAAATCTACTAGTCCATATAACACCACCTTCTCCAGACTGTGCTATCCAAGGATGTCCCTGCTGCTCCCTAAGCCACCCTAAGACAGAAAGTGTGTTACTGGTCACCTTAGGGAAATAAAGGAAAATAGCTTAAAAACAGATAACTAAAGCATGTTCAAACTAGGACAGGTGTTGGACTACAACAACATGGAGAAGGAGACATTGCCCTTTTATTTCCCTCCCTCCTTCTATGGTGATAATAATGTTGTGTTGCATCATCCTCCTCCGGCCAGCAGGGGGAGAGTTAAAGTCAAGCAAGACAATAGACTTTATTGCAGAGCGGCTGGAATTGTGGAAGTTATAGTCAGAGAACATGTAGTTGAGCGACTGACTTTCTGAACTACAGATCCTGCTCTATTGGCACCATGGGAGTCCATGCATACGCAGATGCCAGTGTATTCATCTCATAGCAGCAGGCCAAGCCAGTGAGACTTGAGTCTGAGGCTTAACTGCATCGCCAGCACCACTGCTTCTGTATCATTGCCTCAGGGAGATCAAAGCATTCATCCACTCTCTGCTTCATACCACTGAACGACAAAAGCACCAGGAGGAGAACGAGGGGGCCCCTTCCACAAGTGTCTGACAACATTTTTGGGAATTGGTTTAGGGCTGCCTGCCCACTTGACACTTAGCAGAACCGATCCACTGATTTACCAGATGTTTATACCGCATCCATAACAAACCTTTATTGTGCCTATATAAGACATTACATTTTGCTGCACCTACTATAACCAATGACAAAATAAATATCATCCACCTGTTATAGAGTGATATGTACTGTTCATATAAATTCCTGTATTGCATCAAGTGCTTATCAACCAATAAACTTAAGAACAAATTAAACCAGTCTCTTATAAAAGTTTCCTGCACCTATACCAACTCTGAACTGTCACCACCACTGGCCCGCGTCCAAGTGACTATATGGCACAATTGTACTACACCTTACTAAATCTTACTGCATGTAGGTTTAATAAACACTATCATTAAGTGCACCAGTGCTTCTTAAAGGGCCCAAACAATAGCTAGCAGAAGACCAACCTAGAGGACTGCCCCTCCCATAAAACAATCTTGCAAATCCTCTTTTGTCCCCTTTCCTGCTATTTCATATACTGACAGTGCATACCAAATCAGTTTAGGCCTAGTATAGCTTCCATTAGTGCTCATTAGTGTTTGGTAGATGAAGTTTTACTACTGCTCACTGTTGCATTTCAGGTGGCATTGCTAATATTTATGCTGATCATGACATCAAATGTCATCTTATGTTTAACCCTTAGTGTTAGCCACTTTGCATGCTGAACTGTGTTACTACCATTGTCAGTATATTTTGTGCTTGCCTGGTGATCAACCTTATATATATATGTAGCACTAACTCTCGGTGGAGCTGCTGGTTTAAAGCGGGCTGTTACCTTCACTCTCGATACTTCTGTTTCACCGGCACCGGGTATAGGGTCCCGTTGAGTTTACCTCCGGACGATATAAGCACCAAACACTTGAGTATATTTTCCAATGCTTTAATGAACAAGTAATGAAGGAAGTAGCAGGAAAGAAGCAGAAGGAAAGTTGCAGGGAAGCTCAAATACCTTTCCTTAGTATTCTTTAGAACATTCTTTGGAATTGAACACTTGTAGTTGAATGCACTCCCCTTGTAGGATTCAATCTTTGCCCACCTGGATAGGCCTCTCTCACTTGCCTAGCAGCCAGTATGCAGCACGAACAAAAGTCTCTGCCACAGACTTGTTTGGAATAAAACCCGTACGATCCTCTACCACAGGATGTATTGGTTTGCGATGAATGTCAGACACAGTACTTGAACCTTTAAGCCAATCCGGCAGTATTATGCAGTAAGATTACTTCAGGATACGTCCTCCAACCGAGTCACCAGGCCCTTCTCCAGACCAGCACTACGCATGATCCTTACATGACGGGTCCTCCCCTGGGATCTCCTCGGTTGTCCAGCTTCTTCACTCAGGATAGACAGCTCAGGACCATTGCTCTGCTGCTGTGGTGGGCCCCAGACAGGCTTCTGGGCCCACCCACACGCCGCAGCGATGTGGGCCTCCAGAACGGAGGACCACGAGTTGGTGCTCTTAACGCATACCTGTTGGCCAGGAGGGCCAGCAGGTGGCTGAAAACTAACCCCTAAACATGGCGTCCCCCCATAAATACCCTCTCCCAGAATGCAACTCGGAGGACCACCTCCACCGAGTTGTCTCTGGGACAGAGGAGCACTCATACGCTTCAACACGTTGCCTTTCCAACACCAGCCCATGGTGACAACGACACCCACCGGCACAGTGTGGAACTACACGCAACTCAGCCAAGCTGGAACAGAGGCAAGTCTAACTTCCTCTAACAAGTAACCCACAAGATTTACCTATCAGCGGTAGATTAAAAATCTACCAGCACTACATATAAAGTTTAACTTTGCTAATTGGTTTGGTGCCTGGTGGTGTGTACAACACATTCTGTAAACATGGAGCTGGTCAATCATGATCATTTCCAGGTAAGAGCTGTCTCAGGTGAGTTTTGCCCAGCCTTAAAGGGACAGATCAAGTCCTGGTACTGACGTGTTTTCTCAAAATTGAGGATATATGACACAACTAGAAAACAAGACTTTTGTGATACCCAAAGATTACAACCATGTATTTAAAAAGTACATATTATTAATATTATTTAAAAGCATCATAAAAATTGTTATATAGACATTGAATTGCATCCTCCTATAGGTATCCCTTTCTCATATGCGTTAGCACCTAACATTTCAGTATCAAATCACTACACAATAGGCATCCAATATAAAGACTATACATTTTTTATACATTTTTTACAAGACTAATGATACAGTAGACATAGGGATTCTTATTCCTCTATGCATTTCTTGGATATGCTCCACTTTGTTAGGAGAATGAGAGAGGTTAATTATTTATGTTTTTATAAACATCAATTTGTATGTATGTGTCACCAAAATGAAAATAAAATAGATACTCTGGAAGTCCCTAGGGTAATCACAAAAGCCTACTTAGGGGATCATAAGGAAGGGTGTTGAAGCATGCCTATGGATATACAGGGTCTATTGATGAGATCGGGTGGCTGTTTCGTAAACTTGTGGTATAAAAATTATAATCTTTATTGTTTCTGAGGTAGTAAAGGGAGCATTAAAGAGGTACAGTTGAGCAGTAGAGTGTTTGGGCAAGTTAAGCAAACCTATAAAACTAATTATAGCACCCTCTGAAGGTTGCAGAGTTGTTAGATCATCTTTTAGATTATACAGTATAAGGAGCTATGTAATAATTGTCAAAGAAATCTACAATTTCTTTAGGGATATAAATGTTATGATTATCTGCGGGGTGCAGAAGGTGTAAGATTCTGGTTTGAGCTGTGTGGGTTTTAATCCTCTGGGCCAAAAATTTCCGGCCCCATTACAGATGAGGTAATGAGCACATTTTCATCATTTGAAATTTTGATCGTATTGTTCAGTGAGTAAAGATCTTAGCTCAGTTCTAAGGTTAAATAGCATAGAAGAGCGCTTAGAAGTGAGGGACAATGGGCTCAATTCACAAAACGTTGTCTACCACTTTAGGATCAGTGGTAAAAAAGCTCATGGCATTTTTCAAAAATATTTAAAAATTCACAAAAAAAGCTACTAAAATACCACATGTGCTATTTCTTGAAGTGATGCAGTATTTTAGTAGTGAAAACTTGCAGTGCAGTATATTAATGCCGGCACTCGCCAGCATCCTTTACAACCAGGGAAGAGCTGATTATTAGGGAGTCTTCATCCGCCACATGATCCTGACAGCAGAGTGTAAACAAAAAAGAGCCAGAATGCTTGATCGATGATGTCACAAAGGGATGGGTCGTTGGCATTCATCATGATTGAAGTTGGATTTACTTTCGGGGAAATTTTTTGTTTTTTTCTTTTATTAATGAATTCTCAGGGCTGGGCTCAGCCCTTCCTTCTCAGTCGGCTAATTTCCAGCTCCTATCTCTCCACAGTGACTCACCTGTTGATGATATCCTGCTCATCAGTCCTGCCTACTTAAGCTGTCCAGTCCACATGATCTCTGCCTTCGCCTTGGTAACATCTCTAGAGACGCTCTCCTGTGTTCCTGTTAAAGACTTGCTTGGCTGACATTTCTTCTGGCTCCAGATCCTACTTGCTGTTCTACTAAGCTGTTCTCTGGCTCCCTGATGTTTTGTCTTGTCTGACTATCCATTACGGTTCCTGAACTCTAGCTATATTTTGACTGCGTTTACTCTGTTTACCTTTCATTATTATTATTAAACAAGTGTGATTTAACTGTACTTCTGTCTCATTATGATTCATGGTTTCTAACAATGAATGACTTGTCAAAAACTGGCTCCAAGTTTTATTTACTTTTGTACTTTTGGTGTCTAATATAGGTTTATTGCTAGTGGGAAATGCAGTAATAGGAACTATTAGCTCTCTAGTGTTCTCCATAGAATAATTACACATGCTCACCTCAGAATGAAGTGATTTGGTTGTCATGCAAGGTTTAGACTTCACTGGGCAGAACAGGAGATATGGGCTGCAGAGGGAGAGCTGCCTGTGGATGCAGAAAAACAGCAGCTACTGCCATCTTGCCTGGCTCTGAACGTTATACCGAGCTTAGTGTATCTATCCCCCTCCACCTCGTCTAGGTAGCTTAGTAGGAGTACCATGGGCTCCGATGGCACCCTAGATCCCCCCATGTCACTAAGTGTCTCCGCTACTCCCTCCCAATATGCTCTGAGCCTGGGACAGGCCCAAACCATGTGCCAGAATGTCCCTTCCGCATTCCTGCATCTGGGACAGTTTGGGTCTAGATTTAAGTATATTCTGGCTAGTCTGTGTGGGGTGAAGTAGGCCCTATGTATAAATTTTAGCTGTAGGAATCTGTCCTTGGCTGCTATCATAGAGGGGATGATGGTAGATATACAGTCCTCCCATTCGTCCTCTTCTAATGCTGTTGAAGCATTTGAAGCCAAACACTAAGGATAGCTGCAAGGGAGGTTGGAAATGATGACACTTGTTATCAGTGCATCATAACATCAAAGTGTTCGACGGGGACAAAAAAATCATCCAGCTCAAGAGTGGCAAAGGTAATGGTATAAGCTACCCAGTGGAAAGTTGGTCATGTAAATGAGTCTATTTAATAATTAACAGCCTCTGGTACAATAAAGACAGATTAGATAGCAAAAGAATATGCCCAAAGGCTACCCCTACTAAATGACAGTCCCAATATGATTTGGCTCCCATAAACTTTAATTGTTGGGTGCAATGATATTTTGGGGTTTACTATTTTTTTCTAAGTTTGCTAAACTCTTGCCTGGTTGGTTCATCCCTACTAATGGCATAAATATATTTCACTATGCATTTTTTTTTAACTGAACTTCAGGAAATCCAAATATGTTGCCATAGTAGATTCACTTGCATTCACTCATAATTGCAGCAACATTTGCTGAGATTTGTCAAATATTAACCCGAGAAAATATCTGCGACTGATCACTCTACAGTAAGACCATTTTTAGCGAATGTGCAGCAAATGTTTTTAAACATGGCATAATGTTGAGTGACTGTTATTTACCTTGAACAACTTCACTTCCAGGTTTGAAGTGATTGTACTCTGCAAATATATTATTCCAGATGGCAGTTGTGTAGTCTTCATAGATACAGTAGGGAAGGAGGACAAGAAAGGTGAGGGCTAATGGGGTTTGTTGCAAAAGTCTGTATGGTGAGCAGGCCCACATCACTAGTCAAACCCGATAAAGAGCAAGAGCATGGAATTCAGTCTTGCAACACATTTGTGTGTGTAGTATTTCTTAGTTAGCAAATGCATTATTGTCCAACTCCATCAATGTCCTCCACTGCTGGTCATCTTGCAAGTTGAATGAATCCCTGAGACTTTATACTGTATGATACCCATAGTAAAAAACATTTCTGGACCTTATACATCTTGTCTTATGCTTACCTATACTAAGCTTTCTTTGGCCAGAGGCTTTTCATGTGGTAAAGTAAACATTCACTTTACAAAGTGAATTTTATTCGTTTTAGTGTTTACTTTATCCTAGCATGTGTTGGAGAAATTAAACATAAATAATTTACTAGCATATAATTGGGTATAAAAGTTAACACAAGTTCACCCTATTTACATTAATATTCACTTTGCAAATATTTTGTGTGCATTTAATAGGAAGTTCAAGAATTTCATGTCTTTTTAGAATATCCCTGCCCCATTTGTCTCATTGTATGGAGAAAATCAAAACCTTTAGTACATTAGCCCTTATACATAATAAAATGTAATAGCCTAGAATTCCCTTTTTCTTTATTTGTGAAATTGTATGTGTTTTTGTGTTTTCTATGAGAATACTACATATCTGTATTAGTCAGTCACCAGCAATACTGTCTGAAGCAGGAAATCGATTTTTTATAATATCGGATACCGTATTATGTAATCACATATGATTAATACTGGTTATATATAAAATAATTCTTTGTAAGTCTAGCCTTCTTGCCTTTAATAACTACTCATATCATCATTGTAATCTGCCAATTACACAATTTATAGCTAGTGCTGTACGTTTGCTAAATGCTATTAGCTATCCTGATATGCATCTTTATGAACTTGCCCTCTGGGTTAATGAAGTTCACCTCTTCTTAATTAATGAGATTTTGAGATTTTCAGCATCTCACTTTCGTATTAGAGAAAAATCTGTTCAGCATTTATAACAAGAATAGTTGGTCTGATATTTTTAAAATGTATTGAAGAAAACTATTTTTTCCTTCCAGTGTTTTTATATTTCATTTTCAAACCGTAATAATTGATAACGTGAAATATTTAACTGTGCAAGATAAATTCAAGACATTGGGGTTCAATTATATTCAATTTCTCCCTTGTTTATCTATGAAGGTAATAAAGTGTACTTTTTAAGAAGGCAGTATAAGCAGCATGTATAGTATTTACTTTTCCTTGCAATCTTGATCTGTTTCCAGAATGTCCTAAAGTCTTATGTAAGTTTTGACTTTCTGAAAAAGTCAGACACCTTGTACAAAGCTATGCAGTCTCCCTTGGTTCCCACATAAAAACAATTGTGTCTGGTGATTAACCCTTAGGGACCAAGCACAGAATTGACCCCGATTCATAAAGCTGTTTGAGAAAACAAGTATGCCAACTTTGATCTTGATAGACAAATGTTTACCTCAAGCTGGCCATACCAGGGTGATGACGAGGGTGGTGCTGTGGACATAGACTATTTTGATTTCAGCAAAGCATTTTATACAGTTTCACATAATGAACTAATACAAAAGTTGTACAAGCTAGGACTTAACACTTGGGTGGTCCAGTGGATATGCAGTTGGCTAAAGGATAGATACCAGAGTGTGGTTGTAAATGGGGTTCACTCAGAACAGAGAACAGTCACTAGTGGTGTACCACCAGGCTCTGTACTAGGTCCTGTTCTATTTCATCTCTATGTAAGTGATATAACTAAAGGATTGTTAGGCAAGATATGTCTTTTTGCTGATGATACAAAGGTATGTAATTTGATATCCCTGGAGGTGTCTGTAATATGGAACCTGATTTGGCACTGCTGGAAGATTGGTCAAAGCAGTGGAGACAGCAGTTGAGTCTTTCTAAATGTAAAATATTCCACCTATGGAAAAAATAATCCCTTGAGAGAGTAAAACATTGGGAGTACAGTGTTGGCCAGCACTACAGAGCAAAAATATTTGGCGGTAATTATTTCAGATGATTGCAAAACGAGCAAACATTGTGACCAGGCAGTGGGAAAAGCAAATAGCCTTCTAGGATGCTCACCAGCAGGAGGATATTGATGAAATATAACGAGTTCAGAGATAGTGAAAAGGTCTAGGGGATAAAAAATATCAAGAGTGACTTCAGGAACTTAACATGTACAGTCTGGAGGAAAGAAGGGAAAGGGGAGACATGACTGAAAACTTTAACTACATAGAGGGCAGTTTTTTCAATATGAAACCATAAGTCAAGAACACAGGGACATGACCTAAAACTAACTGGAGAAAAGTTTAAAACTAAGTTTAGAAAGTATTATTTTACTGAAAGGGTAGTTGATGCTTGGAATAAACTGCCAGCAGAGGTATTGACGCAGTCAACAGTAAATGGCTTCAAACATGCTTGGGACAAACATAAATCTATACCCCCCAAAAAGTTATCGAAAAAAACAAAACAAAAAAAAACCCCATAAAAAACAGAAAATGGTCAGGTTTAATGGAATACTCTGTCTTTTTCTGCCATCACTTTTCTATGTTTCTATACATAGATTACTGATACTAGATTTCTGAATGAACACACTTATGAAAAATCTTGTCACTATACGATAATGTCACAAGAGACTTGAAAAATGTAATTCGAAAGTACTTTAAAACCTTGCTTTTTGATTTTTGATTTTGGTATAAATGGGATTTCCCAAATGAAAGCCACATGCACTCTAATAAATCTGCCCATTTGAGAGAAATTTTTCATCCTGTTCCTTTGACTTTTCTTGTCACTATAGTCACATATAATTGTTAGTTTGACCTTGCTAACCATTAGAAAATCAAATGAACATTTTATGGCCAGCTTAATATGGAGGCTAGGTCAGGACTTTCTTTCATTGAAGACTTCTGAACTGTATGCTAAAGGTCCTTAAAGTTCTTTTTTTAACTTGTAATTTTTATTAAGATATTACAGTTTACAAGTATAGAAACAACAGTTTCAGAAGTATACAGTGTTAACAGAAAGGTTACAAGCATTGTAATCAAGATGTAAAAATACTGCGTTAGAGTCAGTAAATGCAGAAAAGATGCAAGATATTTGCAACAGGTGGTCATGGCTAAATGACCATAGGCTATATAGAACAAGGAACAAGTAAAAAATAACAGCTGTCTAGTAATGCTCTCGGATTTGTCAGTGCTGGGGTTTGGGGGAGTATCTTGCAGTACTTTAATTGTTTATGTCAGTCGCGGGGGATATAACCTTTCATTAAGTGAGTGGGGTGCTTCTTGTATCGGCTATCCAGGTCGCCCATTGTTGGAGGAATTTGGTCATGATGAGATGAGCCTTCGCAAACATGTATTCCAGATGGAAGTGCTGGTTTAGTGATGTGATCAGCTGGGTTATGGTCGGAGGGATGACAGATTTCCATTTTTGGGCAATGGAAAGCCAGGCCGCAATAAAAATGTGAGTAACAATTGAGTGGAGTTGATGTGGCCAGTCCTTGAGTCCTACTCCGAGCAGGGCCATCTGTGGTGTGAACCTACAAGTTACTCCGGTGATTGAACCAAGCAAAGTTTGTACATACTTCCAGAATCCTGAGATCGCAGGACAAATCCACCATATGTGAGCAGAAGATCCTGGGTTTCCACAAGCCCTCCAGCAGGTGGAGGGGGAAGACGGGAAGATTTTTCATAATTTTTCTGGAGTGTAGTACCAGAAATGTAGCAACTTCTGAGTTGTTTCCCAATGGGAAAGGCATTGGAAAACCGTAGGGTGGTGCAGGGTGCATGCTGCCATACGTTAGAAGGAGCTGAAAGCTCTTTCACATTTATACATTCCTGGGAGTTTTTGCATAATTGGAGGGAAGTTTAGGAGTCTATATAGATGTGAGATCCCCTTTTGAGAGGGACTAGGTTGTTCATAGAATTGCAGAATCCCTACAATCTGATTGGATTCCGACCACCGTACCTCTTAAAGTGCGTGGCGTATTTGGAAATATTTGTAAAAGTCCTGCTGCCGGATAGAGTATTTAGTTTGTAGTTCTTGAAAGGATTGCAGGGTTTCCTATTTATAAAGGTCTCCTATTTTGCATATTCCTGCTGAGAACCAGGTTGAGAGTGTAAGATTTGGGCAGACGAACTCAAGGGCTGAGATTGGGATGTGGCTTAAAGCTGCATGAGACAGGCCCTTGGTTTGTTGGATTGTGGATTCCCATACTTTAATAGTTGCATTGACTGTGTTGAGGAAAGAGCGTTGCGGTCTGTGATGTAATAGCAGTGCAGCGAGAAGTTGTGAGCCTTTAGCCTGAAGGGCTGTGTCTTCAATTTGCACCCATGATGTTGTAGACAATGATGTCCACCATTGTTTGGCTTGGTTGGGGAGTATAGATTTATAGTAAGTTCGGACATCTGGTGATCCTAGTCCCGCCTTTGTTTTAGCTGTGCAGAGAGTGGAGGATCATACTCTTGTGTGCTCATTGCCCCAGATGAAGTTGTTGAGAATATGTTGTATTGAGGTAAGTTGCGATGAGAGGAAGGAGATTGGAAGGGTCCGAAAAAGATATAATATGTGTGGCATCAGAAACATCTTGGTAAGGGTGATCTTACCAGCCCAGGACGATCTCAGCTTACATAGATCAGAGCACAGGTTGTTCAATTTCTTAAGTAAAGACTCAAAATTAAGGTGTAGCGTACCTGTGGACGGAACTGTTAATTTAACACTTAAGTAAGTAATGATTGCGGCTGGGGCCCATGGGAAGGGGGACGAGCATGATAGAGATTATTTTAGAGAGCTATTAAGGCATACACCAAGCATAGTAGATTTGGTACAGTTAATTATATAGCGTGATATTTGTCCAAATAGAAGAAGTAGGTTGTGAAGGATAGGGAGGGATTTTTCTGGATTAGTCATGACGACTATTACGTCGTCTGCATAAAGCCCTATTTTGTGGGCCGTTTCACCTATCTGTAGGCCTGTAATCTGTGGGTTGCTTCTGATTGCTTCGGCCAATGGTTCCATTATTAGAGCAAATATAAGGGGCGAGAAAGGGCAGCCTTGCCTTGTACTGTTTGAAATGCAAAAGGGTTTAGGGACCATACCGGAGGTCAGGACTCTGTCAGACGGTGAGGAGTATAGGGCTAGGATAGCTGCGGATATGTGACCTGTAAGACCAAATTTTTTCAGAACTGCTTTTAGATAGGTCCAATGCACCCTATCAAACACCTTCTCTGCATCCAAAGAGAGGAGCAGAGAAGGCATGTGGTGATGTTCGGCCCACTGAATAATATCAATGAACCTTCTGGTTCTGTCAGATGCTTGTCTGTGCAGGACGAATTTGACTTGATCTGGGTGTATTAATGTGGGGATATAGGGAGATATGCGGGAGGCTAGGATTTTGGCATATAGTTTAATGTCTGTGTTTAGTAACAAAATAGGCCTGTAATTTGCCGGGTTATCTGATGGCTTCTCTGATTTAGGGATAGTGACAATCAGCACTTCCAGGGATTCTACGTGGTCAGGATGGAAGCATAAGTTTTAAAGTATTCTCTGCAGAACCCATCAGGTCCAGGTGCTTTATGTAGTGGAAGTGATCAAATGGCTTTTAACATTTCAGTGTCAGAGATTGGTTGATTGATTGTCTGTAGTTGTTCTGGAGTAAGAGCAGGGAGTTGTAAAGATTTCAAAAATGTGTCTATTTGGGCTGGTTCTGGTGTGGGGTCTGAGCTAGATGTGCGCAGATTGTATAATTTCGAGTAGAAGTCGCTGAAACAGTCCGCAATATCTTTGGGATTACTGGTTCTTTGTCCCTGTGGGGTGTGATGTAGGGAATTTTAGAAAGGGCTGCCTTCTTTTTAACCTGTTTGGCTAGTAGGTCTCCAGGTTTGTTGCCATAAGCATACCAGTTTAGCCTTAATTTCTTAATGTGTAATCAAAAGATGAGTGCATGTAGTTACGGAGGTCCTCTCTAAGGGGGGGGCAGCATCAGTTGTATTAGGTCGGGCTTTATTACTCTCTTCAGCCTTGTGAATTTGGTCAGTAAGGGAAGTAAGCCTCTCTGCTCATTTTCTCTTCTCATGGGCACCCAGCTTTATGAAAATCCCTCTAACAACCGCCTTGTGGGCATTCCATAGCAGCGGGGCATTGGTTACAGATCCGTCGTTCAGGCAAAAGAAAGACTCCAATTCTGACTTGATCTGTTTCTGATACAAATAATCTAAAAAAGGGGAATTGGCGCTGTTCGGCTATATGTGTATTAAATGCTGTTCATATATAAATGCTTATAGAAGTACATACCATATTTATCGGCGTATAACACGCACTTTTTTCCCCTTAAAATCAGGGGAAAATCGCAGGTGCGTGTTATACGCCCATCCCCCGCGATCTGGAGCTGCCAGATCTTCAAAATCACCGACCGCGATTTGAAAATGGCTCCGCCGGCGCCAAAATACACAGAGCCGGTCCTCGGCTCTTCTCAGCCACTTTCGGCTTCACTCGAGTGCCGCCCGAACCTAGCCGAGTGTACTCGGCTAGGTTCGGATAGCTCCGCTCATAGTCACGCCCATCCCGGGCGGGACTACGAGTGGAGCCAAAAGTGAACGAGATCCGCCGAGAAGAGCCGAGGACCGGCTCTGTGTATTTCGGCGCCGGCGGCGCCATTTTCAAATCACGGTCGGCGATTTTGAAGCCCAGGATGGCAGGGGTCCGGGATCACAGAATCGAAGGCTGCACTGGGGCAAGGCTGCACTGGGGAAAGGCTGCACTGGGGAAGGCTGCACTGACAAGGCTGCACTGGGGAAGGCTGCACTGACAAGACTGCACTGGGGAAGGCTGCACTGACAAGACTGCACTGGGGAAGGCTGCACTGACAAGGCTGCACTGGGGAAGGCTGCACTGGGGAAGGCTGCACTGACAAGGCTGCACTGGGGAAGGCTGCACTGACAAGGCTGCACTGACAAGGCTGCACTGGGGAAGGCTGCACTGACAAGGCTGCACTGACAAGGCTGCACTGACATGGCTGCACTGACAAGGCTGCACTGACAAGGCTGCACTGGGGCAAGGCTGCACTGAGAAGGCTGCAATGATGGGCATTTAAATGTAAGTTTTTTTTCCTTCAACTTCCCTCCTAAAAGTTTTTTTTTCCTTAAAATTCCCTCCTAAATTGGGGTGCGTGTTATACGCCGGTGCGTGTTATACGCCAATAAATACGGTATATAAATAAATACATATATAAAATTAAATTATTTTTTCGTGCAACCAATGTGCTCGTGCAACATGCTAAAATAAATATATAAATATATATATATATATATATATATATATATATATATATATATATATATATATATGTGCTCAAAAATGTCTGTGAAAAAAAAAGAAGAATCTCAAAATATTCCAAATATTCCAAATAAATATATATATATATATATATATATATATGTGCCCAAAAATATCTGTGAAAAGCAAATATTCCAAATGTGATGAAAATTCTTTGGTATGAACTTATTTAACAATTAAACCTTTAGAGTATAATCCCCAACGTGAATACGTGAAAAATCCAATTCATAAACAAAGTAGTGAAAAAATATAAAAATATAAAAACAGTGCTGAAAAAATTCCAATTCTATAATGAAAACAATGTCCAGAAAAAAGTTCCTTAGATGTGCCCTTCTGTTGGGAAAACTGTAATCTCAGTGTAGCAAGTGTTCCCCGTCTTTCACTACACCCCCACTCGTGCTCTCACTCACCGGACTGCCCAACCCTTACAGGGGTGAAAGGCATGTAGATAAAATCCAGCGATGATGAACCCAGGAAGCGATCCTCAGCCCAAAGGAGTTTATCCTTCTCTGGTGTTGCGGTGTCCCCAACATTAAACATCCATATGCGGCAAAGAAAAAAAACCTCATAGCGTGAATCCGAAAAAAATGGATTTATTAAGTTGATCGGTAAAAACTATAAAACTTTTAAAAACAGGACCTGACAGCGCTTCCACCAGCTGTGAGCCGGTTAGCTGAGCACTGTCAGCTCCTGTTTTTAAAAGTTTTATAGTTTTTACCGATCAACTTAAATCCATTTTTTTCGGATTCACGCTATGAGGTTCTTTTTTTCTTTGCCGCATATGGATGTTTAATGTTGGGGACACCGCAACACCAGAGAAGGATAAACTCCTTTGGGCTGAGGATCACTTCCTGGGTTCATCATCGCTGGATTTTATCTGCATGCCTTTCACCCCTGTAGGGGTTGGGCAGTCCGGTGAGTGAGAGCACGAGTGGGGGTGTAGTGAATGACGGGGAACACTTGCTACACTGAGATTACAGTTTTCCCATCAGAAGGGCACATCTAAGGAACTTTTTTCTGGACATTTTTTTCATTATAGAATTGGAATTTTTTCAGCACTGTTTTTATATTTTTATATTTTTTCACTACTTTGTTTATGAATTGGATTTTTCACGTATTCACGTTGGGGATTTTACTCTAAAGGTTTAATTGTTAAATAAGTTCATACCAAAGACTTTTCATCAAATTTGGAATATTTTGAGATTTTGCTTTTCACAGATATTTTTGGGCACATATATATATATATATATATATATATATATTTATTTGGAATATTTGGAATATTTTGAGATTCTTCTTTTTTTTCACAGACATTTTTGAGCACATATATATATATTTATTTTAGCATGTTGCATTTTATTGTATTACATATGGTGGGTGGAGCTTCTGCACATATTTCTTAGCTCCCAAGAGCACATTGGTTGCATGTAAAAATAATTTAATTTTATATATGTATTTATTTATATATGTACTTCTATAAGTATTTATATATGAACAGCATTTAATACACATATAGCCGAACGGCGTCAATTCCCCTTTTCTAGATTATTTGTTAATTTGAATTTCAGCTACGTGATATTCAGTGTCAGGGGGGCTGCAGTTCCTTTTTTCTCTTCCTCCTAAGCACGGAACTACTGCCATTCATCTGTTTCTGATACAATGGGTGTGAGAGTAGAGAGGTGTTTATACACCAGGTTGTGCATCTCTGAGTTGTTGGGTTAGTAGAAATTGTTAAGGATACTGGCGCATGATCCGACCAGGTGATTAGTCCAATTCCATTTATGCAGCAGGAACAGATTAATTCTAGAATATGACCCCTGGGGAGCAGAAAAAAAGGAGTAATCTCTTTCCGTGCCATGCAAGCACCGCCACGGATCATATAATTCTTCTAAAAGCATGGAAGAGTTGTTGGTGTCTTTCTGTTGGTGGGGGGGAGTCTATTGTAGGGTCTACTATATCATTGAAGTCACTACATAGCACTATTTTATCTTTAGGGTAGTGAGATAGTTTGTTTCGGATCATACGGTAAAACCGTTTCTGATGTGTGTAGGAAGTGTATAAATTAACTATCACATTGTCAAAGAGGGCGGATAGAATGAGATATCGGCCCGTGGGATCACATTCTGTGTGCTGGAGCTGAAAGGATATGGATTCCTGTACAGCAATCATAACCCCTCTCATTTTCTTAGTATTATTAGAAAATAATTGTACAGCCTTAGTTTAAGTTTCAGTATAGAAACGCTGTAAACAAACCAGTTCCGGGAAGAGAAATAGAACAAATTATATGTAAAAGAAAGTAAGGTGTGCTTAGCACACAACGTACCCAGGTACGTGTGAACAAGTACAAATGCGTGGTAATACAACATAATAACTGCACCACGAGGGTGATATGTAACAGGTTGCTTAGGCACCTATAGTGCCTGCTGCCAATAAACATGGAAGAAGAAAAGAAAATGATTCATTACAGCAGTATATAGTTACCGAACACCTATGAGCGGGAGTGTTTAGCGCCACTTTGACTACAGTTGTCTCCTGTCCCCAGTTGGGGGGTTTGGGTATTTATACCCCAATTTTGCAGTTTTTTGAGGCCATCTTTGAGGGAGGTAATGGCCAATTGTTGAGATTGGTAGGTTATTAGAAGTTTTATCACAAAACCCAGCGATAAGGAATTTCACGCGCCCTTAAGATTGCAGTTATGGGTGCAAATTCTTTCCTCCTTTGAGATGTTGCTGGAGAGATATCCTGGTAGAGCGCTATGTTGGCATGGGGGGAGGTAGCAAATGGTCTGATCTGGCTACACGCAGCAGACATTCTTTAATATGGTAGAAGTGTACTCTGACCAGAACATCTCTAGGGATCGTGTCGGGTAGGTGGGCTGGTTTCGGAACCCGATGTGCTCTCTCCAGTAGCATATCCCTTGGCGTTAGGTCTGGGATGAATTTGAGGAAAAGTTGGTGTAGATAAGCAATCAGGTCATTTTGCTTCACCACCTCAGGGATACCCCTAAGTTTGATGTTATTTGGGCGTGAGCAATCTTCAAGGTCTGCCACTTTAAGTTGGAGATTGTGGATCATTTCCATTTGTTCCTCATGCGTGTCTATCAGTTCATCATGCACTTTGACCACCTCTCCTATCTGCGTGTCTAAGATGTCGGTGCGATCCTCAATAGAGTCAATGCGATTGTTCAGGTGAGAGATAGAAGTGCGCATTTCTTGTTGCAATCCAATTTACAAGGATAATGGCATTGCTTTCAATGATGTTTCTGAGGCTAGAGCATCAGAGGCAGGAACTACAGCTAATGGCGTTGTATGTACTGCTGCAGTGTCAGCTTATGATTGTGAGGAGGCTGCCCAGTGATATTTCTTGGTCTGAGGAGGCTTGTAGGGCAAATGTGCTGGTGACAGAGCTATTTTCTTACCTTTGTCAGCAGATGAAATGGTAGCTTCACCCTGTGCTGTCTCCTCCATCACGTCTGGGAGCTCCCGCTCCATGTGATCCTCTGGCGTGTGTGTCAGGGAGGAAGAACGGCCGTTCTCCTCATCGCCATCTTTCCCTCCTTCCCCTGCCTGCATGGCTGTAGCTCTGTTCTTCTTGCAGGACATAACCTGCAAGGTGCCTGCTGTCTCCCCCTCCTAGATGGAGGTGTTTTCAGCAATGTTTTATGCTCCTGGCCACTGTTATCACCCTCGATAGTGCAGAGCAGTCAGTTCAGTCAGCCATGTCGCTCAGTGGCTAGACCACACCCCCTCCCTTACAGTTCTTTTTAGGACTCCCTGAATGAAGAAATGTTATTGTTTTGCAGTTTGCAGATACAGTTCCATTGATAACAGAACTAGTCCGAGATTGCAGTTAGTCTTCTGAAAATAATAATGTAGCTTTTTTCAAAGTAGATTTTAATTTAGGGTCACTAGTTCACTAGTTACACAGTCCAGGAACTGATGAACATTGGTATTGTTGTACAAGATCTCAATATCAGTGTATTCTTAGTCATCTGAAGGAGATATACTCTCAATGATATCAATGGTAGTTCAGAAAGATGTGTCATTGAGACTGTCATAAAGTAATTGTTTAATATTGTCTTGAACAGCGCCAAGAGGTTTACTTGTCTGACTTGTGGAGGAGAAAGAGCCATAGGTGATGAGGTAGTCGGGTTGAAAAAAGACACAAGTTTGTCTTTATGCCACGTACACACGATCAGACTTTCTGGCAACAAAACCATGGATTTTTGTGTGAAGGTTTTGGCTCAAACTTGTTTTGCATACAAATCACACAAATGGTCACACAAATGTTGGCCAACAATTACGAATGTGGGAACGCGGCATTAGAGTGACAGCAATGGGAGCTATTGGTGCTTGCTACTGTGTCTCAGCCAGTCAGGAGGATTGCAGTGCATAGAATGCATTAAGATAAAAAAAACTTCTGCCTTTAGAACCACTTTAAATTCAGTAAAGATATACATCAAATAATATAAATCAAAAAAATATATAATTGTGAACAATCAGCGCAATCACTGTATGGCTTATTAACAATATGAATAAATGATCAACCAAAATTTGTTGCTAGCTGTAGCATCACACAGTGTTTTTACCTCAAGAGTATAAACCAGGATAAAAAAATAATTATAGTGTAGCGCAACAAATAAAGTTCAATAAGTGTCCATAAACAGTCCTTTTCACTGTACTCCGATGATCAATTTGCAATAATAATGAGATCCTCCTCTTAAATATCACCCAATTGCATTCAAACCACGTGAAGAATTGGCCAATAACCTCCTTATGTGACCTCACTATTAGATTGAGGTTCAATAGCACTTTGGAATAACTCCTGCTGGTATTAAAGACTTATGCCGCATACACACGATCAGACATTCCAACAATGAAATCCTGGATTTATTTCCGACGGATGTTGGCTCAAACTTGTCTTGCATACACATGGTCGCACAAATGTTGTCGGAAATTCCGATTGTCAAGAGCACGTTGACGTACAACATGTACGACGGGACTAGAAAAAGGAAGTTCAATAGCCAGTGAGCCACCCTTTGGGCTCCTTCTGCTAATCTCGTGTTTATCTCATGTTAGTAGAAGTTTGGTGAGAGACTATTCGCGCTTTTCAGCCTCGTGCTTTTCAGATCGTTACTGCTCTTCAGTTTGTGCTTGTGGATTCGTATCTGGTTTTCAGTGCATGTAATCAGTTCGCATCTGGTTTTCAGTGCGTATTTTTATAGTACATATTTGATTCTCGGTGCGTTCTTGTTCGCTCGTTTCAGATTTTTAGCTCACTCTTCTCAGGCCTTTCTGATTTTCAGTGCGTTCTGACCAGCCGACCGTTTTGAAGCCATGTTGCGGGTACGTACTCATCATAGAGTTCATGCTGTGCAGGGGCTTGGTGTTGGGGTTCTTACTTTGACGCAAGAACAGTCCATGAACAGGGTGAGGAGGAGTTCATGGACAAAGAATTGGTTGCTCCAGTGTGACCAATTCTTGCACATGCCTTTCTTGTGGGAGATCCGTGAGAATAATCCTGATGATTTCAGAAATTATCTCTGGATGATGGACCCCGTTTTTCACCATTTGTTGGCTTTGGTGTCCCCTTATATTATGAAGCAGGACACCTGCATGCGGCAAGCCATCACTCCTGAACAGAGGCTAGTCACCACGTTGCTGCACTTGGCGACAGGGAGAAGTCTGCAGGACATCAAGTTCTTCTTATACACTTTTAAACTTCCTTCCACCACACCGATTGTGATCCACTGCCTTTGAAACCACACTCACCAAAAAGATTTGCCTTGCACTCTCATGCTCGGCATAAATGCTGTTTAAGCCCACCAGGGTTAATTACACTTTTCGACCTCCAGCAGTACTCAATAGAAGAAGATGTTTCCACATATAAACATGAAATGAAAAAGTGCCTCCAATAACCTGATACCGTAAAATAATTTATTTAAAATAGACACACAAAATCCTCAGCCATTGCACTCACATTACTTCAATCATGTAAAAGCATTCAGGAAAAACTCCTATAACTGAGCTATAGCGGTGTACTGTGGTCACGGCGGACCCAGGATGCAGCTTTTGACAGTCACCCACCACCCGCTTGCTCGTCTGGATCAAAGCACCGTCACAACCGGAGACAGCAGAACATCACACGTCACAAATGGTTGCTGTACAGCGATGCCCCGACATGTTTTGTCATTCTGACTTATTCATGGGATTGGCTGTACAGCACGGCAACCCCCTCTTTATACTCTCCCTACCATGTACTAGCGGAAGCAGTCCCAGAGCGCATGCGCGCATCTCGTGTCCCCCTGACCACAACAGATTGTTTTTTCACCACTCATCTTGATTCAGTGAGGATAATAGTGTCATACATCACATTACATTAGAACTTTCTTCAACATAATTCCTACATATATCACAGCTATTAAATATGACACAATTACATGCGGCCTAATCTTCATACCTCAATCCGCATGATAAATACAAAAATTAAAACACTATAAAATTAATAAAACAACTATACTAAATATACCTACTGAGTGATTAGAGCCATAATCATAAACATACAGAGTACATGTAGAACTTCTCAACATGGTACTATGCACATGTTAAAAAAAGTCTTATAAATTCTGTGTTAAATACCTCAGAAATTATTACTAAAGCAATTGAGATCTAGTTCAATATTTAACCCTCTCGGGTGGAGACTCTTTAAAAGAAAGATCCATTTCGTTTCTCTCTGGGAAAAATCCCTAATCTGATTGGACCCCCTCCATGATGGGAAAAAAATGGAATTGAAAAAAATTGAATTGACCGTCTTTTCCCATCATGGAGGGGGTCCAATCAGATTAGGGATTTGTGGTTTAATAATATAGTAATGCTGGCGATGGTGTCAGCGACATACGATTTTCTCTATGTGGATGTGGGGAAGAATGGCTGGATGTTGGATGGTGGAGTCATTGCCCAGACCAAGTTCTACGGACAGCTCCAGAGTGGTGGCTTGGGATTTCCACCTCTGGAAGACAACGTGGCTGGTCTGCCGTTCGTCTTTGTCGCTGATGAAGTGTTTGGGCTGGGTGACCCTCACCCCAGACCAGAGGGTTTTTAACTACCGGCTGGCCAGAGCCAGAAGAGTGGTGGAGAATGCTTTTGGGACAATGGCCAGCTGGTTCTGCCTATTCCTTATGCCAATCAACATGGCGGAATATAAATCTAACCATATAATCCTTGCATGCTGCATTTTACCCACCTTTTTTTTTAATTAAATAATTTTTTATTTCTTTTATATACAAACATCATAGACAACGATAACAACATACAACGCAAGCACATATAGAGAGGGAATAACCCAAAAATAAAACAATAAAAAAAAAAAACAAATAAAAATAAAAAAAGAAGAGAGAAAAAAAAATAAAAAAAGAAGAGCCCCCATGCCCCCCCCCCTCGCCATACCTCCAGAATATCAAACCATCTTCTCCATATTTTTTCAAATTTCCCTAGACTGCCTCTATGTAAAAAGGTATATTTTTCCTTAATTATGGTTTTCCTTACTTGCATTTTTCATTCTGCTACTGTAGGTGGATATGGTGACAACCACTTTTGTGTGATAAGCTTATGAGCCTGAAATAAACTTCTATTTATTGATACTGTGTATTCCCCCGGAGTTCTAAGTTTATCCAGGATACCCAGGAGACATCACCCCGGTTCTATAGACATCTCAATCTCAAATACATCAAATACATTATTAATCATAGATACCACCCTATACCAATAGCGATGGAGTTTAGGGCATCTCCATATCATGTGTATTAAGTTGGCTGCCCTCCCTTTACATCTAGGGCATTGGTCTGTATCCCTCCGTTTCCATTTAAATAATTGCTCTGGTGTATAATGTACCCTATGTAGGATGAATAGTTGTGTTAAATTTTGAGTTGGAGATAGAGAGGCCAGGGGTATTGCCGACAATGCGAATGCCCACTGTTCATCAGAAATTGGCCCTATATCGGCAGCCCAAGGTGATCTTGCAGGTATATCCACAGCACCTTAAGATTTGTCATATAATATATCATATAATTTTGATATCAGACCCTTTTTCCTTTCCATCTTATCAAGCAAAGCTATTACCACTGATTTATTAAACTTCAATTCATGCGATCGATCCTGTGCTTTTAATGCATGCCTGAGCTGTAAAAATTGAAAAAATCTTTGGTTTGGGATATATATTAATTTCTTAATTCACTAAAGGTTTTCATCTCATCTTCCTGAAATAAATTGATCATGTATCTTAGTCCCTTCTGCCTCCAAATCTCAAACCCTTCCAGTTTCAACAGTTCTGTATAGCTACTATTGTTCCATATTTGAGTATATACCGTATATCCCTTTATTCCAGTAATTCTCCTAATTTCCTGCCATACCTTGTCAAATAATATTCCCGTAAAAAATCCTTTATCGGACAATTGATTCTAATCGACTCTAGTAGGGAAATTAATGGGTAGTCTTCATAAACTGATAGTAACAGCCTCTGTATAGCATCAGAGTCTGATACCACAAAAGTATTGTAATTAAGAGGCTAGAAAATAATTTTTGGGATGGGGAATTGCCAGTCCACCTTCTTCTTTGGTTAGCATTAATGTTGTTAACTTTATACGTGGTTGCTTTTTCCTCCAAATCAGCTCTCTAAAGAGAGATTCTATTTTTCTAAACCAGGGTACTGTAATCCTTATAGGTGAATTATTAAACACATAAAGTAGTTGTGGGGTCCAAATCATTTTAATAAGATTTGCTCTACCTCTCACTGTCAGGGGTAACTTACACCAGCTTCGGCATTTATCCTTTAAATTTTGCTAATAGAGGTTTCAAGTTCAAATTAATATAGTCTTTTACATCCCGAGAGATCTCTATCTCCAGATATTTCACTGTATCCTTAATTTGAATTTTGGAGGCTTGATTTAATAGAGGGGTTTTTAACTCGGGGTAATAATATGGCTTAATCTGGAAACCCGAAAATAGCCCAAATATGGAGACAAGGCTCATAAGTTCCGTTAATGAATTTGAGGTGTCCCCAGGAAAATAAGCGCGTCATCTGCAAGGGCTACTTTATCCTCTCTTCCTGGCCGAAGGAATCCTACTATTTCTGTTGATTGTCTAATGGCAAGGGCAAGAGGCTCCACTGCTATAGCGAACGATATTGGGGACAGGGGGCAGCCCTGCCTTGTCCCTCTAGATAAGGTAAATGGTCTGGATAGTGTATTATTAATTCTTACCCTTGCTTTAGGGTTCCTATATAATATTTTGACCCATTTTAGAAATCCTGGGCCTATGCCAAAAGCTTCCAATACTGCCCATTGGTATTCGCACTCCACCATATCAAAGGCTTTTTGGGCGTCTAAACACAATATTGCTCTAGGTCCCATATTTTCCATAGGTAATTGCAAGTTCAAAAATAACCTGCAAATTTAGGCTCTCTTTAGAATAAAACCATATAATATACAATATTCATTACAATATTCAATATTCAATATTCAATACAATATTCAATATTCAATATACAATATTCAATATTCACTATATATTATACAATATTCACCAGTACACTTTTTGGCTGTGTAGCAAGCTATTATGCTTCTAAGTATCTATTACATGCTAGTGCGCAGATGCACACTTCCACAATTCAGCCCTGACATTGTGGATAGACTGCGCTTATGCGAGCACCATAGTGTGCATGCGGAAGAGGAATGGTCCATCGGCCCCAAGCTATCTAATGTGCACTTCTCATCCCCTCTTTTCATTGTAGGTGATACTGACATTAGTGTGGCCTAGCTGTGTATCTGAGATAGCCAGTGGAGCAGTTTATTATTTGTTCCTAAAGGGAATCTGACACTTCTATTCTTTGGTGTCCTGTCTCTCTGTCTTCCCCCTGCTAGTGATCACTTTGGTAGCGCCCATTCAGCTGTCAGCAATAATTGCTGGAGAGCTGTTTGGCCTGCTTTTAAGGTACTATATAAAGCTCATTGCTACTGTTGCCTACTATAGCGGTGTAACTCTGCTGGACTCCTTGTGACAGGTTTGTGAAATTAATCTTGCATTGTTGCTTAGGATCCTCTTCTGTTCATTATTTATGTTTCAGTAATAGGCTGTCATTATGGAACTGACACTAGATATCTGGTCTTTTTAGATTCTCTATCTGGAGCTACAGGCTATTTTCTTAATGGGTGTTTGTGCCTTATCAGCACAGGGCCCTGGAATATACTAACCAGGAGACCTTTGGTGAGTCTGTATTTAGGCATATTCCTACTACTATATTACGCTTTTGTCCTGTTGGAGGTCTTAAATTGTGTCATATTTCTCTATAGATGGTCACATACTGTGCCCTATGGAGATATTTTTCCTGCATATGTTCTGAGGCCTCATCATTCTCTTTTGAGGTAACCTCTGTTCATTATTTAATGATAGACCTTACTGGGGTTCTTTAGCTGTCTACACTTTTGATGGCTTTTTTTAATTTTAGCCCACAGCCAATGTCCTTTTATCTAGAGTCCAGTCTGGTACATGTACACCCGCTAGGCTTGATATTGAAACTCTTACATCTCCATAGCCAAGTAAGTATTTTCTGAATTTAGGGCTAATTATTATTATTATTATTATTATTATTATTATTATTATATTTTTTTCTAATTCCATCCCAAGGTTTTTGGATTATTTATAGTATGCATATTTTTATATTATGTAGATTTTTGATTGATCCCTCTGGGTATCCTTATGATTCTTGGTACCATCCAGGCACCCGGGGATGGCGTGGGGCATGTCATGCGTATGAGAGTTATGCTGTTCTAAGTGAGTGGTTTCCTCTATGCGTCACTTGTATGTCTTTCTGGGACATCTCACCTTTTGATATGTATATCTGTACCCATTAGTGCACAAACAAGTGTAGCGCTAAAGATATAGCAAGCTTATGAAATAACACATATGCAAGAACGTGGAAACAAAAAACGATGTCAGTCCACAGTGTGCAAAAAATACAGTCTCTAGCGCTCTTCGGATGTCTCTTCAGATGTACAAGACTGCTGTTAATCCAGAGGGTATATGGAATTGCTTAATCACCACGTGGATAACGCATGCAAAAAAAATATGGTGTGACGAACCCTCCACACAGAAAGAGTGAAGGCTTACCAGAGGAATTGAACTCATAAGAACATATGTTCAATGAGTCAATCTAGCTTGTATCACCAACAGGTAATAAAGGAAGGGACCTCCAAATTAAATGGCAGCGAAACTCCAAACGTGTCCAGAGCCGTGAGGGAACTCTCTTTATAGTAGATGGCAAACCTTCCAATGGATCATCTCAGACGAATAGCCCATATGAAACAAAGAGGGGGGGCCACATAGCATAATACCGTTTGTAAAACGAATTTATTTAAAATAAGTATACAACTTACATTTCTGTAGTAAAAAAGCGCTTATAAGTAAAAATTATGGCAGGCAGTGGAGTCTCCCGACGCGTTTCGTCTTATAAGACTTTATCTGGGGTACTCACCCACTGCTGCCATACCCCTTAATATAGATACCTTGGCCCCCTTGATGAGAATCCAGCTCGTATCTCAAATTAGCAAGCACTTCCGGGTTTGGCCAAAATGGCTGCCCCGCGTGCGTTCCAAGCCTCATTATGGAGTGTCTATGTGCGTTCCAACACCGTGCCGAATATCGTCCTAATATTCTCATAAAAATAATCAAATCATGAATATAGACCACTTCCTCGAGAGACAATCTACCTTTAAACTTAGATTGATGGAATTATTATGTGCTCCAGATGTCTAAAACTTTAATGTGTATTCGGATGTGGAGAGCGAGTGACCGGACGTGCGTCACCTCGTCCAGTGAGGCGGGCGCACGCCGCTGCTCGCATCCTGAAGCGCAAAAAATTGTAAACAGCGACTCAAGCCTCGTTATGGAGACCGACAGCGTGATGACGTCAGCTACGCTTTAAGCCGACGACATGGCAAGGACGTCAACTGTACACACTAACGTATATTGAGATCTGCGCAACCCAATGAAATAGATGGATGTGCATACTTAAGATAACATATAAGATATTGGTGTTACTTGTCACTCAGTGTATCCCCTAAGTGATGATATCATAAAGGTGTGGTGAAACACAAAAATGGAGGAATAAAAAATGAACTGGAAAAACGTGTTAAGATAGTGAAGCCTCAAAAGTGAAAATATGTAAACGGGGGGAATGAATTAAAATAAAATAAAATAAAATTGGAAAAAAAATTGGAAAAAAAAATAATTAAAATAAATTAATGAAAATAATAGAAATAAAAAAATATAAATAAAAATAAAAATAAAAATAAAAAATAAATAAATATAGAAATAAAAATAAAAATAAAAATAAAATAAAATAAAATAAAAATAAATAAATAATAAAAAATAAATAAAAAATAAAAAATAAATAAATAAAAAATAAAATAAAAAATAAATTAAAAAATAAAAATTAAAAATAAAAATAATAATAAAAAAAAATAAATAAATAAAAAATGAAAATGAAAAATAAAATAAAAAATAAAAAATAAATAAAATATAAAATATAAAAAATAAAAAATAATAAATAAAAATAAATATAAAAAATAAAAAATAAAAATAAAAATAAATATAAATAATAAAAATAAAAATAATAAATTATAATGTGAAGAATGTGCGATAATAGTTAAGAAGATGATGATAGACACCACCTTTAAGGTGTATGTTTCTAATAGTGTAGAACAAAAAGTTCATATATTGAAAGTGTAAATAGTGAACATTTGTCGTCAAGTGAGGACACAAAGTTCATATGTTGAAAATGTGAATAATAAACATTTATCGTCAAATGAGGACATAGAAATCTGAATGTCATTAGTGACTAACTCGTATCATCAAGTGATGGATTATGACCAAAACAAGGACCTTTAAAGATGTACGAGATCTTTGTTAAAGGTATCGGTAGATCATGACCTGAGAGGTCAGAAGGTGTAAGGGATCTTAATAGTAAAATTTTTTTTGAAAAAAATTTCATTTATACAAAAAGAAAAATAGCTCGGTAAAGATCCGAGATGGATTCTCAAAAAGAATTCAACAGGGTTATGCATATAATCACATACATTATTGCTGTAGGTATATAATCTAAGAGTCATTAATAAATGCATTTATATCAAGTTCCATATTCATGCCACATGGAAAGAGGGACTGTAGCTCGTGTATCCAGAATGTTTCTAAGCGGGAAACACCCCTGGTCATAGCGCCCCCTCTCCAGGGTGGGGTGTACTGATCAATGACAAGGAATTGTGAACCTAGTGGATTACCACTATGGAATTCCTTGAAGTGTTTAGGTACACTGTGTTTCGACTTCCTCCCTTTGATGAGGGCAATATGTTCACCTACTCTTCTGGTGAAAGTTCTTGTTGTGCGGCCAACATATTGTTGGCAACATATTGTTGGCCGCATGGACATGTAATTAAATGCACCACATATCTGGAGTTACATGTGCAAAAAGGTTTGATAGTATACCTTTTTCCTGTGATGGTAGATGTAAATTCCGTTATTTTACGTCCCATTGGTGTATTATGTTGGCATACAACACATTTTCTACATGGAAAGAAACCCGTCCAGTTATGAAAAAATGAAGGACGCACAGGAGGGTTAGTGACATTAGGTGCTACTAGGCCACGTAGGGATGGTGCTCCTTTAAAAATCAGTTTAGCTTGTTCAGGTAGCATTTTGCCTAGAATGTTGTCCTGTTTCAAAACCCCCCCAATGTTTTTTCATAATATTCTTAATTTGTTTGTGTTGCACTGAGTATGAGGTTAACATTTCCCACTTGAATGTGGAATCAGGTTCTCTTTCGGGTTTCACCTCGAAAAGAGAATATCTGTCCATACTAATGACTCTCCGAAGATCTGATTCTAAAGTGATACCATCATATCCCTTGTCGAGAAATCGTTGTTTCAAGACATTCGCTTGTTGTGTAAACACCTCAAGGTTAGTGCAATTCCTCCGGAAACGCAAGAACTGACTCCGGGGGACCGCATCAAGCCAGGATCTGTGATGACAGCTATCCCTAGGGATAAAGCTGTTTCGATCCATTGGCTTAAAATAAGTGTTAAATTCAAAGCGTTTATTAACAATCTTAATTTCTAAGTTGAGGAAGTGGATCTCGCTATCACTAGCTTCATATGTTAAGGAAATGCCTCTATCATTTGCATTGAGACACTCAAAAAACTGTTTGCAAATGATAGAGGCATTTCCTTAACATATGAAGCTAGTGATAGCGAGATCCACTTCCTCGACTTAGAAATTAAGATTGTTAATAAACGCTTTGAATTTAACACTTATTTTAAGCCAACGGATCGAAACAGCTTTATCCCTAGGGATAGCTGTCATCACAGATCCTGGCTTGATGCGGTCCCCCGGAGTCAGTTCTTGCGTCTCCGGAGGAATTGCACTAACCTTGAGGTGTTTACACAACAAGCGAATGTCTTGAAACAACGATTTCTCGACAAGGGATATGATGGTATCACTTTAGAATCAGATCTTCGGAGAGTCATTAGTATGGACAGAGATTCTCTTTTCAAGGTGAAACCCGAAAGAGAACCTGATTCCACATTCAAGTGGGCAATGTTAACCTCATACTCAGTGCAACACAAACAAATTAAGAATATTATGAAAAAACATTGGGGGGGTTTTGAAACAGGACAACATTCTAGGCAAAATGCTACCTGAACAAGCTAAACTGATTTTTAAAGGAGCACCATCCCTACGTGGCCTAGTAGCACCTAATGTCACTAACCTTCCTGTGCATCCTTCATTTTTTCATAACTGGACGGGTTTCTTTCCATGTAGAAAATGTGTTGTATGCCAACATAATACACCAATGGGACGTAAAATAACGGAATTTACATCTACCGTCACAGGAAAAAGGTATACTATCAAACCTTTTTGCACATGTAACTCCAGATATGTGGTGTATTTAATTACATGTCCATGCGGCCAACAATATGTTGGCCGCACAACAAGAACTTTCACCAGAAGAGTAGGTGAACATATTGCCCTCATCAAAGGGAGGAAGTCGAAACACAGTGTACCTAAACACTTCAAGGAATTCCATAGTGGTAATCCACTAGGTTCACAATTCCTTGTCATTGATCAGTACACCCCACCCTGGAGAGGGGGCGCTATGACCAGGGGTGTTTCCCGCTTAGAAACATTCTGGATACACGAGCTACAGTTCCTCTTTCCATGTGGCATGAATATGGAACTTGATATAAATGCATTTATTAATGACTCTTAGATTATATACCTACAGCAATAATGTATGTGATTATATGCATAACCCTGTTGAATTCTTTTTGAGAATCCATCTCGGATCTTTACCGAGCTATTTTTCTTTTTGTATAAATGAAATTTTTTTCAAAAAAAATTTTACTATTAAGATCCCTTACACCTTCTGACCTCTCAGGTCATGATCTACCGATACCTTTAACAAAGATCTCGTACATGTTTAAAGGTCCTTGTTTTGGTCATAATCCATCACTTGATGATATGAGTTAGTCACTAATGACATTCAGATTTCTATGTCCTCATTTGACGATAAATGTTTATTATTCACATTTTCAACATATGAACTTTGTGTCCTCACTTGATGACAAATGTTCACTATTTACACTTTCAATATATGAACTTTTTGGTCTACACTATTAGAAACATACACCTTAAAGGTGGTGTCTATCATCATCTTCTTAACTATTATCGCACAGTCTTCACATTATAATTTATTATTTTTATTTTTATTATTTATATTTATTTTTATTTTTATTTTTATTTTTTATATTTATTTTTATTTTTTATTTATTATTTTTTATTTTTTATATTTTATATTTTATTTTTTTTTTATTTTTTTATTTTATTTTTCATTTTCATTTTTTTTTTTTATTATTATTATTATTATTTTTATTTTTTATTTTTATTTTTTATTTTATTTTTTATTTTATTTTTTATTTATTTATTTTTTATTTGTTATTTCTTTTTTATTATTTATTTATTTTTATTTTATTTTATTTTTATTTTTATTTCTATATTTATTTATTTTTATTTTTATTTTTATTTATATTTTTTTATTTCTATTATTTTCATTAATTTATTTTAATTAATTTTTTTTCCAATTTTTTTTTCCAATTTTATTTTATTTTATTTTAATTCATTCCCCTGTTCACATATTTTCACTTTTGAGGCTTCACTATCTTAACACGTTTTTCCAGTTCATTTTTTATTCCTCCATTTTTGTGTTTCACCACACCTTTATGATATCATCACTTAGGGGATACACTGAGTGACAAGTAACACCGATATCTTATATGTTATCTTAAGTATGCACATCCATCTATTTCATTGGGTTGCGCAGATCTCAATATACGTTAGTGTGTACAGTTGACGTCCTTGCCGTGTCGTCGGCTTAAAGCGTAGCTGACGTCATCACGCTGTCGGTCTCCATATCGAGGCTTGAGTCGCTGTTTACAATTTTTTGCGCTTCAGGATGCGAGCAGCGGCGTGCGCCCGCCTCACTGGACGAGGTGACGCACGTCCGGTCACTCGCTCTCCACATCCGAATACACATTAAAGTATTAGACATCTGGAGCACATAATAATTCCATCAATCTAAGTTTAAAGGTAGATTGTCTCTTGAGGAAGTGGTCTATATTCATGATTTGATTATTTTTATGAGAATATTAGGACGATATTCGGCACGGTGTTGGAACGCACATAGACACTCCATAATGAGGCTTGGAACGCACGCGGGGCGGCCATTTTGGCCAAACCCGGAAGTGCTTGCTAATTTGAGATACGAGCTGGATTCTCATCAAGGGGGCCAAGGTATCTATATTAAGGGGTATGGCAGCAGTGGGTGAGTACCCCAGATGAAGTCTTATAAGACGAAAAGCCTCGGGAGACTCCACTGCCTGCCATAATTTTTACTTATAAGCGCTTTTTTACTACAGAAATGTAAGTTGTTTACTTATTTTAAATAAATTCGTTTTACAAACGGTATTATGCTATGTGGCCCCCCCTCTTTGTTTCATATGGGCTATTCGTCTGAGATGATCCATTGGAAGGTTTGCCATCTACTATAAAGAGTTCCCTCACGGCTCTGGACACGTTTGGAGTTTCGCTGCCATTTAATTTGGAGGTCCCTTCCTTTATTACCTGTTGGTGATACAAGCTAGATTGATTCATTGAACATATGTTCTTATGAGTTCAATTCCTCTGGTAAGCCTTCAAGGGGTTGTAAAGGTATTTTTTTTTTTTTAAATAACAAACATGTTATACTTACCTTCACTGTGCAGCTCGTTCTGCACAGAGTGGCCCCGAACCTGGTCTTCTGGGGTCCCTCGGCGGCTGTTTCAGCTCCTCCCTGCAAGCATTTACCACCTTAATGCGAGCTCCCTCGCATGGTGGTGAGTGCTTGCGGGCGCGCTCCCGTGATACAGCCGGCGGCTATAGCCGCTCGCTGTATCACTCGGCCCCGCCCCCCGGCACGCCGCGTCATCGGATGTGATTGACAGCAGCGCGAGCCAATGGCTGCGCTGCTTTCAATCCATCCACTGCAGCCAATCAGCGACCAGGCTGAGCTGCAATGAAGATGACGAGGACGAGCAGCGAAGATTCGAGGCGTCAGGTAAGTAAAATGGGGGGGCTGGGGGCGGCGGTACTGTCAAAAGTTTTTTCACCTTAATGCATAGAATGCATTAAGGTGAAAAAATTTTTACCTTTACAACCCCTTTAACTCTTTCTGTGTGGAGGGTTCGTCACACCATATTTTTTTTGCATGCGTTATCCACGTGGTGATTAAGCAATTCCATATACCCTCTGGATTAACAGCAGTCTTGTACATCTGAAGAGACATCCGAAGAGCGCTAGAGACTGTATTTTTTGCACACTGTGGACTGACATCGTTTTTTGTTTCCACGTTCTTGCATATGTGTTATTTCATAAGCTTGCTATATCTTTAGCGCTACACTTGTTTGTGCACTTATACCTTTAGACAAAATCCTTATTTGTTGTGTGAGCTGCTGATGTGCTGGGTAAGCGCAGGGTTAAACTTTTTTCTTCTCGGTCTATCTGTACCCATTATCCATATTTGAAATATGATTATTTCCTCTTTCTTATGTAGAATCCCTCTGCTTGGTGTCAGGCATACAGGTCCTGAGGAAGCGAAAGCGAAACATCGACCTGCCATATTCAAGCAGCAACACGGAGCAATACACATACTATGTGTGGCTTATTTTATTGGAAGCTATCTTTTTTTTTATATTGTCAATTTTTTTATATCTATGTATAATAAATTAATTATTTTTCTAATAATATTTTGTATTCCTTTTCTGGTACCTATAAAGTCCGCTCCAACGTTCCCTTTTTTCATTAGCAATTTCATATGGATGTGATACCCCCTTGGCACTTTCTTTATCTATACTTCACTGATGGGCACCGATGACGCGGCACTGATGAGTTGGCACTGATAAGGTGGCACTGATGTGCACTGATAAGAAGGCACGGATATGTAGAATTGATGGGCACTGATAGGTGGCACTGATAGGTGGCACTGATGGGCACTGATAGGTGGCACTGATTGGCACTGATAGGCGGCACAGATGTGCACTGACAGGCAAAACTGATGGACACTCATAGATGGCACTGATGGTCAGCAATGATGATGAGGTGCTGACAGGTTTTATTGATGGGCAATAATTGGCACTGTGATAGTCAGTGATTGGCACTGTGGTGGGCACTGATTGGCACTGTTGTGGGCATTGATTGGCACTTTGATGGGCACTGACAGGTGTTT
Organism: Aquarana catesbeiana; assembly: GCF_042186555.1. NCBI lineage: Eukaryota > Metazoa > Chordata > Amphibia > Anura > Ranidae > Aquarana > Aquarana catesbeiana. The sequence goes on along the minus strand of NC_133324.1, from coordinate 783,720,111 downwards.
CTGATGGGGCACTGACTGGGAGCTGTTAGGCACTGATTGGAATTGTTTGTGGCACATCTGATGGGGCTGTGCTGTTAAACAATGTGTTGATTATCAGCACAGACCCCCCTCTGACAGGGAGAGCTGCCGAACGGCTCTCTGTCAGCACAAACTGAGGAAAGCCGGTTACCGGCACTTCCTGGCTCACGCTGTGATCAGGAGCCTCTGTCAGAGGCTCCTTACTATGATCAGAGCTGCAGTGTGTCAGAGTGACACACAGCACCACTGTTTGCCACGCTGCATGCCACCACGGGCGCGTGCCAGCATGTTATCTTGCTCGACATCATATGTTGCCCAGTCATTCTGCTATAGGCCAGGCGGGAAGAGGGTAACCATTTGCCGACCATGCTATAGTTGAATGATGGTGTCCGTGATCGTGTCCACCACGCGCCTGCTGCAGGGCATGGGTGATATCTCTGTGATAGCAGTGCCCGGAGAACACTGCTGATCACAGATTGAGGTAAAGAACCAATCAGCAGCTCTTTCCCTTGTGGTCAGCTGTGTTCAATCACAGCTGATCACGGATGTAAACAGAAGCCTGTTATTTTTATCAGCACTCCTTTCCTCATGCTGGAGAGGAGAAGAGAGCTGATAACCAACTTCTGTAAAAGGGAAATGTACACTGATAATCAGGGCACTGATTATCAGTGTCCTAATTATCAGTGTAGTCCCACAGTGCCCACTAGTGCTGACAATTAGTGTCCATCAGTGCTTCCTCATCAGTGTCTCCCATCAGTGCCGCCTATCAGTGCCTCCTCATCAGTACCCACCTGTGCTGCCTCATCAGTGCCCATCAGTGCCAGACTATCAGTGCCCATCAGTTCAGCATCATCAGCGCACATCAATGAAGGAGAAAAATGCAGAAGTTTATAACAGACTATGAAAATGTTTTGTTTGTTTTTTCGAAATTTTCGGTCTTTGTTTTATTTAGCAAAAAAAAAAAACCCAGTAGTGATTAAATACCACCAAAATAAAGCTCTATTTGTGTGAAAAAAATGATAAAAATGTTATTCGGGTACAGTGTTGCATGACTGTGCAATTGTCTTTCAAAGTGGGACAGCGCTGAAAGCTGAAAATTGGCCTGGACAGGAAGGAGGTAAAAGTGCCCAGTAGGCAAAGTGGTTAATTTTGTAATTTTCTTAAAAAAAAAAACAAACTCACTATGTCTCTTACTAAATACCTTGGACCTTCCAAAAATGAATCATTTTGGGGGTATTTGTCCTGCCCTGACATTTTAGGGCTTCAAGAAATTAGATAGTCAGTCAGTACAGTAGGATTGATTAATTTTCAAATATATATTTTGTATATACAGACTAGATAATATACACTGATGTGTTTGTTTCTTTGTTTCGCCAAAGAAATGTAGCAGAATACATTTTGGCCCAAATTTATGAGAAGGATTTTTTATTTGAAAAGTTTTAGATCAGAAACAAAGAAAAACTTTTTTTTCAACAATTTAGGGTTTTTTCTTACAATTTCAGGTCTTTTTTTTTTTCCTTTTTTTAGTAAAAAAAAAAAAAAAACCCAAAAAAACAGTGATGAAAAATGGCCTGGGCAGGAACGAATGGAACAATCTGGTTTTGAAGTGGTTCATTTGCTTGCTCTTATTAATGATCAATGATCATTAATAAGCCTACTGTAAAAAAAAAATCTTCACTTTTTTATTATGTTTTAATCAAACAAATTGGTCATAAGGATTGCTATTTAACACAAGAGGGGAGTTTTATCATGAAAAAAGAGTATCTGATGCTGCCTCACTTCTATAGACCATTGTAATTAAATAGTGTATTACCATTTTAATCTTTAAATCAAAACAAATCACTTCCTCTCCTCCAAAATCTGATGTAAATTCTATGTTAACTTAGTAGTATTAAGATTTTGTAAAAATGTCATACATTGTTCTTGATTACCCCCCATCCCCCTGACAATCAAGAATCGTCAAGGTAGCATAACAATAATATGACATATTATACATACAGATTTTGAGAATTTCAGTATCCATTCCTGATCTCAGTTGACAAGGAAGGGGTTAGCATACATCAATGCTACAGAGTACTGTGCCGTACTGCTAAGCTGGTACCAGTTAGAATCAAAACAGAATGAATTATTAACCTGCATGAATCTGAAGCAATCCAAAATAAAGTGAACATATTTGAAAGACATTTACTATTACACATATATACCTTCTCTATTGCTCAAATGCCTTCACTGTGTGGGATATGACTATATAAGCCAACAACATCAATTGTAGCCACGTTGTCCTCTTCTAATAGACAAAAAACATTTAATCTCTGCAATGCATCTGTAGTATCCAGCAAATAAGTAACCAATTTATTTAAATAAGGCTGCAGCAAAAATATTTTAACATATACTCTGTTAAGGTACTACAGGAGGATATGATTAGTTGCTGCATTATCAGTTTTAGGTAATACTAGACAGGCTTACATAAGAACAGTGGCAATAGCTCCCCCCCAGTTTCTAGAAGTTAGAAATGGGCTGATTTAAGAACAACTGGTTCCCTTTCAAAATTAAAATCTATAGGAGCTGTAGGACAGGCAAATAACCAAATATATGGTTCAAATACATAAATATTTATTGTGTTTGCCTATCAAATAAATTTGCAATATTGCTTAGTCAATCTTCTAATGTACACTCCTTTGTTTATCAGTAAAGCTGGCCATAGACAGATTAAATACAGTTGGGCAATCCCCTTTATTCATCATGTCCTTGAGGCCTCAAGGGAAAGACAGAGACTCTTTATTGGCAGATAGTAGGGAGCAAACAGGATCTGACTACTGAAAAAAACAGTGATCAGGCCGCACCTTTGAGTAGGGAAAGTTTACACACATTTATGGCCTGGCATACATTCTCAACTTAGTGGCACTACAGTTGCTAGCTAGGTACAGTGGATTTCATGATGCCCTGCTGCAGGCCAGAAAAATGTAGTCACTTAAGGAGGTTATACCCAGTTAATGTTCACCTTGCCAAAAGTTTGTGGCCACACAAGCTGAATGCCAACTGCATTGTATGTGGGTGACCCACACGCTAGCCATGCAGAAGAGGCTGCACTTGCAGCATCAGGCTATCAATGAGCTCTGGTGATCTAGAATTTTTTTCACCACAATAGTGGCCTCTGATTCAAGATGCATATACCATTTTATCGCTAAGCAAACAGAAAGGTGAGCTGTGATTAGGTGGGGATCAGGGACACAATTCCTCGAGTTTTCCTGCTAGAGCACACACTGGGTAGTGTAACAAATCAGGCACTGGAAGCACAGCAGCAGGTGAAAGATAAAAACTTCCCGGTGTCTCAGGGCCTGAAGGATCTTTCCACAACTGACTTAATTCCTGCGAGGCACAAGCAGGCAGAGGAGAAGCATGAGGAGGTGGATTCAGATACTAGTGGTGGGGAGAGGTAGGATATGGAACAGACTTCCAGGGGTACATTTCACCCCAGGATCTGTACATGGGTGGCATGAAATCCCTGAGAACACTATTTCCTCATCAACAATGAGGACTTTCCACTGAAAATTGGTGGTGGAAGATGCATCCATGCTGAAGTGCCTGCCCAAGGACTGCACTTTCTTTGTGCTTGTATGTTACTCACAGGTGACCCCGAATTTCATGAACAATCATCAGATGGCACAGACCTCTTAATTAATAAATGGGTCTATATACACTCTTATGCCCCGTACACACGGTCGGATTTTCCGACGGAAAATGTGTGATAGGACCTTGTTGTCGGAAATTCCGACTGTGTGTAGGCTCCATCACACATTTTCCATCGGATTTTCCGACCCACAAAGTTTGAGAGCAGGATATAAAATTTTCCGACAACAAAATCCATTGTCGGAAATTCCGATTGTGTGTACACAAATCCGACGGACAAAGTGCCACCCATGCTCAGAATAAATAAAGGGATGAAAGCTATTGGCCACTGCCCCGTTTATAGTCCCAACGTACGCGTTTAGAATGATCGGATTTTCCGACAACTTTGTGTGACCGTGTGTATGCAAGACAAGTTTGAGCCAACATCCGTCGGAAAAAATCCTAGGATTTTGTTGTCGGAATGTCCGAACAAAGTCCGACCGTGTGTACGGGGCATTAGAGCTTCCTTATGGGTTCTCCCAAGGCCACAAACATCAAAGGCATAGCACAGGAGCATGAATAATAAGCACAGAAGAACATCAGAGATACAGAGCAGAGATACAAAAAACAGAAAGGCTCTCATCATACATATATACTGTATTAGTGAATGAGATCACTATTTTTATATATTATTCACACATATATTAGGGCGACATTTTAGTTAGAATATGTGTACATTAGTATTGTTAGATTATTGGCATTTTATATTGATTAATCTTCCTAAAAGCAATGCTATTTTTTCTTATGATCACGGATGCTTAGGGGTTAAGCATTTTAAGCAGCAGCTAGGGGGACACTCTAATGAGAGTTTGTGCGTAGGGGTATGCCTTATTTCTCAGATTATCTGGGGGTCAAGGTTTAATGCAGACACCCTTAGAATTGAAGACCCCCTGGACTTTTGGATGTCGAGGCTGGACCGCTGGACAGAACTTGCTCAGGACACATTTGAGCGTCTGGCCTTCCCTGTAGCCACTGAGCTTTAAAATAGGGAATTCTGAGCAACCGCTTGCTTTGTGACAGAAAAACAATTTCATCTGTCCCCTGACACAATAATGACCTGTACACACGGTCGGACTTTGTTCGGACATTCCGACAACAAAATCCATGGATTTTTTCCGACGGATTTTGGCTCAAACTTGTCTTGAACGCGATTGTTCTGGACGCGGTGACGTAAAACATGTACGTTGGGACTATAAACGGGGCAGTAGCCAATAGCTTTCATCTCTTAATTTATTCTGAGCATGCGTGGCACTTTGTGTGTCGGATTTGTGTACACACGATCGGAATTTAACCGATCGGATTTTGTTGTCAGAAAATTTTATAGCAAGCTCTCAAACTTTGTGTGTCGGAAATTCTGACTGAAAAAGTCCGATGGAGCCCACACACGATCGGAATTTCTGACAACACAATCCGATCGCATTTTTTCTGTCAGAAAATCCAACCGTGTGTACAGGGCATAAGAGTAAGGCCTCTAGTGAGAGTTCTAAATTGAGAGGTATAGGGGTACCATCATCCTAACAGTGACAATAAAAGGGGCAGCAGGAGACGATTCCCCCATATGTCTCCATATATTGGAATAAATGGACTATCTTGGTACCCAATTGATTACAACTAAAGGTAAAAGGTGAATTGTAAAGTGTTGGTCTTCATTGGTAAGTGACAGTGTTATCTCACCCCCCCCCCACATTACTGATTGCTGTACCATCTATCACTTTGCTGTATTACTGTCTGCTATTATGTGTATTAAGCTTTTGTTACAGACCTTACTTTTATATTATTTCTCCTGAAGAAGCGGAGATATCCGTGAAACATGTAGAGGATTTACTGTTCAATGAGGATTCACTACCCCTCCATTCTCAGTATGAGACCGGTGTTTTTAAATCTGTAACTGGATATTTGTCTTTTATATATTTTGCATCAATAAAAATTTTACCTTTTACCTTTATTTGTAATCAGTTGCATACAGAGATAGTCCATTGATTCCAATATATATGAGGGAATCGTCTCCTGCTGCCCCTTTTATTGTCTCCTGACATAGTTGATTGACTCACATTTATAGAAATAAAAAAACAGCAGCTCAGGTTAATGAATGCATGCAATTTGGTATCAAAAATAATGATATCACCAACACACACCTAACCCCCTTGCTTTCTTTGCACCGAATGAAATCTCTGCATCCCCACTGCTAAAGTAAACAAAGGCGCAGACATCATTGACCAAATATGAGCATGTGGCCTGCTATGATTATGTAGGGGGGCGTACTTACCCCCCTCTTCTCCTGGCTGCATGCTTGGATAAGGGTCTGTTGTGGATTTTGGGTAGGACTTCATGCTTTTTTCCTTTTCCTTTTTTTTATAAACAATCCAAGTTGTTTGCTTATAATCCCTAGATGACAGCTGAAAGTGTTCAGCGGGGATGAATCACTGGTGTTTTTTAGCGGGTGGCAGCTCCCTGACAACCAGGAGGAAGCTGATAATAATGCCACTGTTAAATGTTTTGTGTCACCCTGCAGCAGTTTGGTCATTTGCACAGAAATTTCCATGGACTGCACGCAGAAGTCTTCCTTATCTGGGTTGCTCACATTCCCCATTACTCTTTGTGCTCACCAAAGAGCCCTTAGCCATTTCAATTAAAAATGACATAATAATAAAGGGAACCTTGGAGAAATGGTTGAATAAAAGCCTAATATGTCTGCTGAAGATGTTTTGCTTTTTTTTATCACAGCCTCTAACCTCTTTCCCTATTCTTATTTCATATTACTCAATTTCATGCAAACTCGTAAATGGCTTGTTGATATTGTTGGAAATTCTGTATATGTGACACTGCACAGTCCGCATGAGCTTTGCTGCTTAACTGCAGACAGGAAACAGGAACTTTATTATACAGAGAAAAGGCATAAAGTTTACTATGGAGCAGCTACAAACTTATAAACACTGCCATGTACTGGCTGAAGAATATATCTGTAGTTGTTGTACAAAAATACATAAACAATGTATTCCAACAGATATACATAAACCTCATGCTCAGAATTAATTATCTTGTAGGATTTGTATATCAACAAGCCCTTCTTGCTATCAAACCAATGTACTTTATTGCAAAATAAACCAGGCATCTTCCCTGTAGCACCATTATCTGGAACTTCAGTCATGTTTGGGCTGCTACATACACATTTTTAAACCATTTACATCACCTTGAAGTACTGCAAAGTGAAATTTGAGGGCATTTTGGGTGAAAATAATTCCAATACCAATGTTTTACTTTACTTGTATAATAATATGCATATGCATGTCCATTAAACTCTGCACACCAATACTACTGCAATTTAACACTCTGTATTATACATCAATAACTTTCATTCTGGAAGGTTTTAGTTAAAAGTGATCATAATCCCGTTACAATGCTGTTCTTTCGTTTTATAGTTTTCTTAAAGCTAATCTCCAGGCAAACAGCTGAATACACAGTTAAGTATATAAACGGCAGTTGGGTCAGTATTTCTGCTTACCAGGTCCACATTTTCACACAGTCCTACCACACATTACAGTCTGCCTGGTGAAATGAATTTTATCTGCTATAGTTAAGAAACACAGCTTTTAACTGGGCATTGAAAGAGCAGCAGTAGACTGTACATGTTATCTATCTGCTATCTCCTTCTGTCCACAAGTTTTTTGTCTGCACATGTAAATGCAAGACAATTGATTGAGATTAATGAGATTTTGTTGTGAAAAAAGTATTGCAATATTTCCCTTGCTGACTGTTGTATCCAGATAATTGGCATGCACTTTTTGGCTGACCATTATCCACCAAGCCAACAGGGCCACCCACTGCTCAAATTTCATTTTTAGCAGGGATTGGCCAAAATTCGAACTATATATGATAGGCTTTATTTGGGACAATGAAAGTGATATTTCCGGGAGCACTCTCCTGAAGAGTGGGACTAGTTAAGTGGCATTTGCAGAGGAATTGTTGAATTAGGGATGAAGGACATGGGCCAGGGAGGGAGAAATGGGGAAAATTAATTTTCTCCACTCTTTTGTTATTATTTAACAAACTGGCATTCTTTAAGTATGCTTTATATAGTTTACCTTTATGGCCCATTTACACTGGGGCATTACAGTAATGTGCATTAAAAACTCACAATACCAGTTATGAGTGGTAAAGCACCCATCATGGTTCATTGTAGAGTAATTTATTTTGAATGCACAGCAATGCACCTGTTTAATAACAGACAATGCACCTGCACTACATCCCATCAAAAAAAGATACATATCCAGTTTTCAGGTGTTACCGTGTTGGAAACATATTCATAATGAATAGGCTGCCTTAAAGCAAGGCAAGCTAACACAAGACATGAAATAAGTTTAGGCTTATGGGATTTAGAATTGAAGGACTTTTCAGTTGCCACAAAACTAATGTGTTAGATAATAATTAAAATGAATTGTTTTATTATTACATAAATCATGGTAAAAATCAACCATCGGTAAAAAAACAAATGAAGCATTGTCAGCTCAAATGATTCAGAAAGTAATAGATTATACAGTAGGTGTCCTCATGGCATAGATAATATTAGAGGATTTTGGCTTTTATTTCCCAGAAGCAAGTAGATACTTCAATGCATTTTGCAGTCAGTTTTAATCAGTAAGATATACTACTTCAACACACTGTATCATAGATCATTGCCAATTTAGCTCAATAATATTCAATAATATATAAATAAATCCTTTACATACATATGAAAAAACTTCCTTTTTAGATGTATTCAATATATTGTTTTTTCCTTTTCTAGACCAAAAAATTGAGATTTGGGTACACCTTTTGATATCCTAAACCTGTTTTTACTTCTAACATTCATTTTAAAAGTAAGTAAAGTTACATCTCTGGTATTAAATTTGTCTTTGAAATGGCCTTGTTAGAACACAGGCTTATATAGAGCTATCTTTTATTGTTTTTTGCATCAGTAGAGCGCTATTATATCTGCTTCTTTGTTCCCCTCATGTGGATAACAGTTTGGTCCTGTTTTCTGGACTTGGGAAGTGTTTAACATTTTGATGTGTTCTAATATCTTACAGTGTGTGGAATAGTTTATCGTTCTGGGGAAGCTGACTGTGAAATGGGTTGAAGTACATAATTACATAGTTGATAAGGTTGAATTAAGACACCAGTCCATCCAGCTCAACCTGTGGCGTGTGTGTGTGAGTTTATGAGTTTATGTCAATATTAAATCCAATATCCCTGTATGTTGTGATCATTAAGATGCCCATCTAAAAGTTTTTAACCACTTCAGCTCCGGAGGGTTTTACCACCTTCTTGACCAGGCTATTTTTTGAGATACGGCACTGCGTTGCTTTAACTGACAATATGCGGTCATGCAACACTGTACTCAAATAAAATTGATGTCCTTTTTTTCCCACAAATAGAGATTTGTTTTGGTGGTGTTTGATCACCTTTGCCGTTTTTATTTTTTGTGCAAAAAAAAAAAAAAAAATTTGAGAAAAAAAAACAATATTTCTTACTTTCTGCTATAAAACATACCCAATAAAATGTAAAAATGTAAGCGTATATTGATTGGTTTGCACAAAAGATATAGCGTCTACAAACGTTGGGATACTTTTATGTAATTTTTATTTTTTTAATTTTTTTTTTATTAGTAATGGTGGCGATGAGAAATTTTTAGCAAGACTGCAACATTGCGGTGGACACATTGGAGACATTGGACACATAACTGGCACATAAACACAGTATTATATGCTATATAATTTAAGATCATATTGTGAAAATCTATTGCTTCAATCTACAATCATCCATATACAGTGCCTTGCAAAAGTATTCACCCCCCTTGGCTTTTTACATATTTTTGTTACATTACAGCCTTTAATTCAATGTTTTTTTTTTAATCTGAATTATATGTGATGGATCAGAACTCAATAATCTAAGTTGGTGAAGTAAAATTGGGATCTACAGAATCATCCATATTCTTGAGACTCTGCACACCTTCCAGGACCCGGGCACCAGTCAGAGGAATCCAGCAATCTGCGATACCACAGACATCCACAGCCTCTTACCACCCAAGCCTTATCTGACCCAATTCGGCGTATGCCCTGTTGGGTCCACCACATCTGGTAAGCCTTCTTTTCTCTCGGTGGTAGTGAGCTGATCTGCCGTTTTGGGACACTGGATTTACCCATTTATAATATGTTTACCTAAGGACTAAACATTGTCCTTTTTAGCCATAAACACCTATATCAGGACTTCCTATCCATGAATAGGTCTTTATATTGGTGATCCCCTTCACTGTATATCTACCCATTTAGGGTTATTTAAGATATGGTTTAGCGCTACACTTTTTGTTGTTTTTTTACTTGCTGATGTAAGCACGCTTGTTTTTGTTTAGCTGTTGTTTATTTTTGTGTATGTTTTTATTAATAAGCTGTATGTGCATGATTTTTTTATAAAAAAAATGAACACCTAAGCAAGAGGCACCACTAACCAAACACTGACATGAAGACCAAGGAACTCTCCAAACAAGTAAGGGACAAAGTTGTTGAGAAGTACAAGTCAGGGTTAAGTTATAAAAAAATATACAAATCTTTGATGATCCCTAGGAGCACCATCAAATCTATCATAACCAAATAGAAAGAACATGGCACAACAACAAACCTGCCAAAGACGGCCGCACACCAAAACTCATGGACCAAGCAAGGAGGGCATTAATTAGAGAGGCAGCATAGAGACCTAAGCTAACCTTGGAGGAGCTGCAGAATTCCACAGCAGAGACTGGAGTATCTGTACATAGGATGACAATAAGCCGTACACTCCATAGAGTTGAGCTTTATGGCAGAGTGGCCAGAAGAAAACGTTTTCAATATTCACGTCCCCCCTCAGCCTTTTTCACTTATTTACAAATTCTAAATTTTTTGCTCAAGCGCCCATTGGCCTTATATTTAGAGCTACCTTCTCCCCTTTATCGCTTTCTCCATGATCCCTCCTGCCAGACTAAGGGTATTTTGATATTGTACACTTGGGAGAACCATAACAACGACTCCTCCAAATCTACCCATATGAGAAAATGGGAAAAACAACTGGGAACATCCTTTCCTGAGAAAACTTGGCAAAATACATTTAATATTATGTACTCAGCCTCCCATTGTGTAACTCACTGGGAATTATTCCAAAAATCAATCCACCAATGGTACCTCACACCACTTAAGCTTGCTAAATTTTATCCTACGAAAAAAGCTCTGTGTTGGAGGGATTGCGGAGAAAGTGGTTCTCTTTATCACATTTCATGGATATGCAAATTGTTAAGATCATTCTGGAATAAAGTCTTTTGCATAGTGTTCAACATAACAGGAACCCTGATTGACCCCAATCCTGCCTTAGCCTTACTGCACCTAGGAATCCATGAACCTGCTCCCTAATCTTAGACCGGTACTCATTTACTTATTCTTAGCTGCGAAACTCATTATCAAGAAACTATGGAACTCGAACCAAGCACCTTCGGTCACAGACACTATTGCCACACTTAACCATCAGTGCAAAATTTAGAAATTACTGTTGATTACTACCTTTACTGTTTCAAAGTTCCATGATGCTTGGTCAATATGGCGTTCTAATTTGAGATGTACTGTCAAGTTTTGATGACACCCACTTAATGATGGCTTGTACTCTGTACCTTAACACCATGCCTGCTACCTTTGGTTCTTTCATGCTCATAGGAAAGTATAATTGTAGGAGAATATGTTATTTGTATTATGTATACACTCAAGTATTGGGTTTCCTTTAAACGAATTCCACACTTTTGGAGAGTAAGAGCTGTTTTTCAGTGAGCAGTCAGTACAACCTAAACACAGGCCAGGGAGATTCCAGGTCAATGCTATATAAGCTGCAGTATACTGCTGGTGGTGTCCTAGTATTTGGTCTATTACCCTCTGGAATGTAGTGGTGGCATTTTGTAACCATTTTGTAACCAAACAGGCATCCTTTTGTCATGGAATGAACAATCACAAATGCAGTCTTTACCTTGGAACTTTTCCTTTTCCCAAGGTTGTCTCCTATCTGACTATGGGCTCATCGAACCAGGGCATAGGATAAGTGTCTAATTTCATCACTGAACTGAGCTTCCTAAAGTTGTTACAAAACCCCCAACTACCATCTGGCTGTGAGACTATAACAATAGAATTGGAGTCACAATTGGAATTTTCAATTATGCCATGCTCAAATGTTTTTTTTTTGACTTGGCCACTGAAGTTTTTTCATCATCACTTTAGGAATTCAGTAAGGTTTGAGTGTGAGACACACCCCAGGTTCAACATCAATGTTATGTAACTTTCTGGCTCCTGGTTTTTGGGAACTAGACAGCATATCAACAATAGGCTGAGACCCTGATAGGACCCTTTACCCACTTGACAGGTTGCTGGGTGGACTCTGCAGCTAGCAACACTCTGTGTTTCCTGGGCTTCAGTAAACATCAGGGAAGTCTCTGCAGAATATTATATCATGCAACAACTGGGGTACAACTCCAAGCAGATGAGTCACAGTACCAATGGCATTTCAAATCTTATGATTGTTATAGCATACTATTGAGTATCCCCATGTACACAGACTGACAACAACCCATCTTGCCTGGAAGTCCACAGGTACAATCACTTTGGCTTTAATCAAAGTAGCCAAGTTGTCTGAGTCTAGCAAAGCAGTAATATGCTTGTCATTTACAATCATTTGACACATGTGCCTTCCCATCACTTGCACTTCAGTGCATGAGCTAGCGGCCGACAAAGCTTGTTATCCCTGAAAGAGAAGTTTCCTTCCACATGCCCAAACTCTTGGTAATGGAATCATTTAATATTTCTCAACATTCAACATTTAATATTTCCAAAGTTAGATATTCTAAAGGGCACTGACTTCCCTGATTTGGAATGCCAATCTCAAAAACTTACACCAAAAGTCCCCCCCCATCTGTTTACCATTCTTACCCACGGTTTTCTCTAAAACAGTCTTGCTGTTTGCTGGACTATGGCTTTGTTTGGGCTTACAGAGGTTACAATTAGGTCCTCGGCCACAAGTTCCTCTCAATGACCTCTACCAGATGATTGGCTGATTTGGCATCCCCTTGGCTCACCCATTTTTTCATTATGATAGGTAAGGACCTTAGGTAGCAATTCATGACTATCCACTTAATGATCTGTGTTCCAGACAAGGACTCCAGTTGTAGTCATTTTCAGTCCAGGTGGATCTGTACGTGTGGCGATTTCCCCATTTGGTTGGACCAATTGGTGATTCACTGTATATTTCCAGCTTGATCATGTCATAATTGTCAGTACCAGGATTCAAGCTGTCCCTTTAAAAATGAGAAAAACTCACCTTACCACCTTACCAGCTCTTACCTGGAAAAGACAGTGATTGCCCAGCTCCATGCTATCCATAAGCACCTGTTATAAAAAACACCAGTACTCATGAAAGTGGACACTAGTGTGTTCTTGCTTGACCCAGCTCGTATCTGCTCTGTGTATTACCATGTATGGCCTGGCTTTTGCTGACCCTGTTCTTTCCTCACTGTGATTGTGTAACCTGTACCCTGATCTAATTGGACCCTGATCTACTCAGCTGACCCAGCTAGTTCAGACTATGCTTCTGCCTTATCAGACACCCTGTTACTACATGGCCTGCTCTGAGCTGCTACATTTCAGTCTCAGTGCTGCTCTACTTGCATCTGCATTGGTGCACCACAAGCACCAACAATCCTCCTCTGACTATAGTCCTGCTTGTGGTATGTGCTTTTTATCACTGCGTATTTAGTATATCTACTGTATTCTGTTTCACTGTTACCTATACATGTCCTGACAATAACCCACAGCATCCTTAGATTCCAAATCAAAATAGGATTTTTTGTTTACAATCGTTTTTATTGCAGAAAAATATAGTATCAGGGTGAACAAGTGTTGAGGGTACATGAGGTATAATGATAACCTATTCAGTAACAGCTCTACAATATAATACTAGCAAATATATCTCATTGTACAATTCAATCATAGAGCACCCAATAAATCATAACAATAAGAAACATAATGAGAGAAATCATATAAAAAAAGAAACAGAAAAGGGAAAAGAAATAGAAACACAATATCGTGCTGAATGTGCATCCCATATATATCATCATAGCCTAAATACCATGTTGGTGTTGTGAGATCCTACACCTGTGATCAGGAGGCTATGTCGCTATTAAAGGTACATTCTCAATCTGAGTCTATCTTTATTAAAACATAGACGCTTTTATTATGAGTCAGTTATTGGGGCGGAAGGATCATCTAGTCTATCACTTAGCAAGTGAGCCGTCCAAATGTTCCATTTTCTATCAAATATGTGTATGGAGTCTAGGAGAGTATGGTGCACCAATTCCATAGTCCTGATGGACTCCATACGCGAGATCACCTGTGACCAAGGTACCTGAGGACTTTTCCAGTTCAAGGCTATTGCCCATTGAATAGCACTAAAAAGAGTGTGGAATAATTTCTGTAATGGGATGGGGACCTCCGGGAGTTCTGCGAAAAGCAGACACATTGGAGAGGTAAGTGTAATCGAGATACCTGAGATAAGTGATATGAGAGACGTAATCTTTTGCCATATAGTGTCCAGGGCTTTACAACTCCAGAAAGTGTGCAACATCGTTCCCCTGTCCTGGCATCCTCTAAAACATGTGCCAGGCACCAGGGGATAGAATCTGTGAAGACGATCAGGAGTGTAATACCACCTGGTGTGAATTTTAAGAGTTGTCTCTTTAATAGATATAGATCTCGTGCATTTGTGCATATTAACTATCATATCCCGCCAGTCCTCCGCAGAGAACTCTTGGGCCATCTCTATTTCCCACTCCTCCATTGCCTTAGATTTTTGAGGAGAGTTAAGGTCATTAAGGTGTCTGTATAGAATGGAAATAGTCCCTCTATCTCTTGATGCTTCTCCACACAGCGACTCAAACGTGGTCTTAGACAAGTCCACTCCACCCGAAATTAGTGCTGAGTAATAGTGTCTAATTTGTAGGTATTGGTGGAACTCAAATCGTCCCATATCTTGGGATTGCTGCAGGTGAGTATAAGAGCAAAAGGAGGCGTTCTGCAGCAAGGATTCGAGGTTCACCAAGCCCCTAGTGATCCAACCATCGAATGATAATTTGGACAAGAAGGCCGGGGGGAAGGACGGCTCTCCTAGAAAGGAGGACAATAGGGGTCTATCTGATTGTAACTTAAATTTCTTGGAATAAAGGGACCAAAGGTACAGTGACTGACCTACAATAGAGTTGAGTGGGGTGATATCCTTTGGGGTTATAGAGCGAGACCATAATATACCTGAAATATGGTACGGTGCAATCGAGATCCGCTCAAACTGCAGCCATGGTATGGAGGTGGGGGGGGTATGCCATTGTGCCAGTTGAGTGAGGCGAGATGCCAGATAGTACTTCCAAAGGTCTGGGCAACCCAATCCCCCACTCTTCTGTGTTCTGTACATCATTAGTCTTCCCATTCGGGGTTTTTTGTTTTGCCATACAAACTTGAGCAGAGTCGACTGCACCATCATCAGGGAGGAGCGGGGAACATATAGAGGTAGTGATCTAAATAGGAATAATAGCTTTGGAAGGATATTCATTTTAATTGCTTGAATCCTACCTAGAAATGATATGCGATATGAGGACCACTGATTTAAGAGAATTTTAACTTTAGTGAAAGCCGGGGGATAATTTAAGGAGTATATTTGTTTGAGAGAGGGGGCCAGTTTAATGCCAAGATATTGTAAGGAGGTGTGGTTCCATGTGAATTTGAATTTGTCTTGGAGTGTAGATAATAAATGTTGTGGAAGGTGGATGGGCATCGCAGTACATTTGCTGGGATTGATTCCAAGGCCTGTTAAGTTTTGGAAGGAATTCAGAGTGGACATAAGGTTGGGGAGGGAGATCAGTGGGTCCGAGATAAATAAAAGTACATCGTCCGCATAGAGGCTAAGTTTAAATTCTTGGTTCCCTTTTATGTACCCCTTAATGTTTTGGTTAGTGGAGATGGACCTAGACAGGGGCTCCATGGCGAGTGCAAATAATAAAGGGGAGAGGGGACACCCCTGTCTTGTACCACACCTCAGCGAAAAATAGTCTGAATTACACCCCGGCAGCTTTATGCGAGTCTTAGGATGATGGTACAGGGCTTTAAAGCCTTTTAGAAATGCCCCCCTAAATCCAAATTTTAGCAATACTGTGTCTAGATAGGACCACATAACGCTGTCAAATGCTTTGTTTATATCTAGACTTAGGAGTAGTACCTGATTTGAGCGCACATGAGCGTCCTGCACAATGTTGGTAGCCAAGCGAATATTATCTGTGATCTGTCTCGATGGGATGAAACCGGTTTGGTCGGGGGAGATCAGAGACTGTATCACTTTAGCTAGTCTATCTGCCAAGAGCTTTCCAAATATTTTAAGGTCATTATTTATAACCGAAATGGGGCGAAAGTTTTGTGGGAGAGTATGATCTTTGTTCGGTTTGGGTATGAGGGACATGTTGGCCAGCAGCATTTCCTCAGGGAATTGCTTTCCTTCAAGGATCTGATTGTACATGTTAGTTAGTGTGGGTAGTAAAGAGTCCGCAAATTTTTTATAATAGACTGCTGAAAACCCGTCTGGGCCTGGGGCCTTAGATAGCTTAAGGGAGGATATGATTGAGGCCACTTCCTCTGAAGAACAAGGAGCATTGAGGATATCAAGATGCTCCTCAGTCAACTGGGGAAGCAAGAGAGTATCTAACCATGAATGCACTGGTGGGGAACGAGAGGGATCTGGGCCTGAGAATAGTTTCTGATAGAATGATGAAAAGATATTCAAAACCTGTTTTGGGTGGGAGGTAATGTTGCCATTTTTATCTTTCAACTTATAGAGGTGGGTCGGTTGGGAGGATTGTTTTAGCTTACGGGCAAACATCGTGGAGGCGGAGTTACTGTGGAGGAGGAAACGAGCTTTGGACCACCGAAGGGATTTCTCTATGTGTCCAGAAAGAATATCATCAAGGGCCCTTCTCTTTTCAGTAATCAGCTGGAGCAACTTTGTGGAAGGTGTCTGAGTGTGACTGTGATATAAACGTTCTAGTTCTATTGTGAGTTTATGGGTGTCATGTTGTCTTTGGCGTTTTTGTGTTGTAGAGATTTCTATTAGGTGGCCTCTCATAACAGCCTTGTGAGCAGCCCAAAGAGTGATTGGGGAGATATCCTCCACATTGTTGGTTCTAAAATACTCTTTCAGACGATCTACCAGTTGGGCCAAAATCACCGGATCTGTAAGAAGTGACTCGTTTAAACGCCAAGACCTAGATGTGTGGGGGAGGCCTAAACATGAAATATTTGTGGAAACCATGTGATGGTCTGACCAAGGGCATATATGTATATTGGCTGAGGTGGAATTAACTGCCAGAGATGGAGTACAAAAAACATAGTCCAGACGAGAGTAACTATCGTGGGGGTAGGAATAAAAGGTGTATTCTTTCGAACCTACATTATGGGCCCTCCATATGTCTATCAATTGAGAGGAGCGCAAGGAGTGCTGAAGAGATTTGGGGAACGCTTTAGAGGTTAGGCATGTTCTGCTTCTGTCCAGTCCTGAGTGGGCTACCAGGTTAAAGTCCCCTCCAATTAATAGATGGGGGGAGTGAAACCTTTCCAGGATCTGGAAAAATTCTTTAAAAAATGTGGCCTGTGAGGCATTAGGGGCATATATTGAAGCTAGGGTCAATTGTTTGTGTTGGATGGTGCCCTGAATAATCACAAACCGACTGTCTGGATCTTTATATGACTGTTGGACCTGAAATAATACAGAATTTCTGATAAAGATAGCAGCCCCTCTAGACCTGGACCCATAGGTTGTAAAAAAGCATTGTTTGAATGTTTTATCAAAGTATGATGGGTGGTTATCTCTGGAAAAATGTGTCTCTTGGAGCAGTATAATGTCCGCTCCAAGTGACTTATAGGCTTTAAATGCTTTCCTTCGTTTATGAGGGGTGTTAAACCCTTTCACATTATGAGAAATAACCTTGATACCCATAGCGGGTCCAAAGGGGTAGTTTTAAGATTAGAATCAGGTCCAGGTCAAGAGTGGGCTCCCCAACAGCATGTAAATCCCCAAGGTGAGATCCAGCCAGGAAGTACAACCCCCGTATAACATAAACTTGCATTATCAGAGATAGCAATGTATGCATCAAAATGATAGTACCTTCTGAGATGGGTAGCACAGAATAAGCAAAAAAAGCAAAAAAAAATAAAAAGAAATAATAAGATAGTAATCAGTTTAAAAAACTTAAAAACTAGGCCGAAAAATGGCCAACAATAATCCTGGGGGGCAATGGGGAAAGACATCCCATATACCCAAAAGATGGTGTCCATTCGGACCCAAAGGTCCAACACTCTATATCGTAGTGTCCGTGTGATCTGCACGTATGCAGATATATCCGGAAGGTTTACCTGTGATGGGTCCGTCAGCTCCAACATCACTAAACAGATGAAGAGCCGATCAGTCCCCAATAATGGTGAGTGTGGGGTCTTACAAGCGGGCGCGACCTGAAATCCACGTGGAGCCTGGAGATTCTAGGTGCATTCAAAGCATAGCAGGGGAGGATCAAAGTTCTCAACCTTCTGTGAGGAAAACCAAACAAAGCAGCGAGAGTAGACCTTAAAAATAAGAAGGGGGAAAGAGGATAAAAAGCAAAACCAAAAATTAAGTGTCGCTGCTTCCGTCAGTCCCGACGTTGATCCCGGCGGTCTCTTCTTGGTGGAGGGGTTGCCCAAATTGCTGAGTGCCTTGGTGTGGATGGTAGCCTAGGCAGAGAGGCAGCATCAAGGAGGCCTAGTTTCACAAGTACCTCCTTGCCTTCAGCCAGCGTGGTAGCTGTGTAGGTCGTGCCATTATGAGGCACCTGAAGCTTGAAAGGGAAGCCCCATCGGTAACGAATGCTTGCCGACTGCAGCACTGATGTAACCTCCTTCATCTTCCTGCGTTTGTCTAGGGTGGTGGGGGAGATGTCCGGGTAAATTTGGACCGGGGTCCCATCCAACCGAATGCTTGGAGTGTTTCTTGAGGCTCTGAGGATATCCTCTTTAATCAGGAAGTCCTTGAGGCATAACACAATGTCCCTAGGAGGCTTCTCTGGGGGTGGAGGAGGGCGTAAGGCCCTGTGAATCCTATCACAGGAAAAGGCAGTCAATGGGGAGTCAGGCAGGAGAGTTTGAAATAGCCTTTGAATGGCTGGCAGCAACTCTGTCACTGATTCAGGGACCCCACGCACCCTAAGATTGTTACGCCTATTTCTGTTGTCGAGGTCCTCTATGTGTGCTTGCAATTGCAGGACCGTTTCTGATAAAGATTCATGCTCTTTCCTGAGATCAGAGTACCCCAGGGACAACTCATCATGTTTAGTCTCAAGCAAGTCCGTTCTATTGCCCAGAGCTGCAATCTCTAAAGACAGGGTATTAGTGGACTTATGCAGCTCAGATTGAAACTTCTGGGCAATTTTGTCGTACATCAGGGTTAGACTGGCATCTAAATCCGCCTTGGTTAATTGTAGTGAGTACTCACTGTCCCCCTGGGAGTGTGCCGGTGAAGTAGCTGCAGCAGGAGGGCCTGCCTGTGACTGTGTCCTCCGGGCGCCATCTTGGGCCTGCATGTTCTGCTCTCTCACTCTCAGTAAATATGTAGTTAGGGATCTCTGAGCCGGTTTAGAGCGGCGATTTCTGGGTCCCGGCATGCGCTGGATGTTCCACCGGGGGTGTTGGGAAGAATTGGGTCAGAATCCTGCGTGAAAGGCCCCGGGGAAGTGCCGTTCTCCTTCGTGGCTCACGGAGCTCTCAGCCCTTGCTTCCTTCTCGGTTCGCGCCGCGCATGCGCCCCCCAAAATAGGATTTTTACAACTCACTGGTTAGCAAGGGGGGCACCCATCCTGCCCACTGTGTCTTGGAGAAGCCATCCCTCTCAGCAATTCTTTCAAATGTTACCAGAAAGGTCAATGAATCATCAGGAGCTGACATTTGAATACAAAGTGACTAAAATCTACGAGTTTGTCAGGAGACCTCTCTTTGTCTGCACCACTTCTGTCAAATTATTCTAGTCCATTCTAGTCCACCTGTGTTTGCAGCTGCAAAGCATTGATCTGTTGCTGCACCTATTTGTGTAGCACCAGTGCCTTCTTCTGTAGACCATTATTATGTCCAGATAGGGCAGCCATCAGATATTTTGGGGCCCCCTTACACAGCTTTAGGCCTGGACCCCCTGGGTCTGACCACCAACATTTCCCAAGGCCTGTCCACTGGCTATCCCACCAAATTCACCCATTGGCCATCCCACTGAATTCTTCAGTGCACCCGCTTTTGTTTTATCACAAACTTATACATGAAATTGAAAAGTGTATTCCAAGCCATCAGTCTTCCTTTCTCTTTACCTGCAGCCCTCTCTCTAAAAGAAAGCAAAACCTCTGCCTCCTAAAAAAAAAAGAAAAACACACACTTCCTGTCACATACACAGCAAGGCATCAACGAGCTGTTACCAGGGCTTCGGGGCCACAAACACCTCATATGTTCGGTTCATTTGAGGACAAACGAACATCTGATGTTCGTGTCAAACTTACGTCGGATTCAAACATCGGGACCATCCCTAAACAACACATTGTAATTCCAAGTGAATGCGTGTTCACATAACCTATCAAATCAGACTGTGGTACTAACTAGGAATGAGCTGAACGCATCTGAGTTATGTTCCAGTGCCAAATCCAAACCTCATTGAAGTCAATGAAAGCAGAATGTTAAAATCAACAGTGGTCATTTAAGGGATAGTCAAATAAATGGTACTGGGGCCTAGGCACTGCCCTGTAGAACATGTACCAAAGATTTCTTTTTAATTCCATTTGATTGGAAGCAGAAGTTTCAACCGCTTCAATACCAGACAATTTGACCCCCTTCCTGCCCAGGCAATTTTCAGCTTTCAGCGCTGTCACATTTTAAATGGCAATTGCACGGTCATGCAACACTGCATCCATAAGACATGTTTACCATTTTTTCACACAAATAGAGCTTCCTTTTGGTGGTATTTAATTACCATCAGGTTTTTTATTTTTTGCTAAATAAACGAAAAAATAATGAAAATTTAAAAAAAAAGTTTTTCTTTGTTTCTGCTATAACATTTTGAAAATAAAAAATCTTATATTAAAATAATAGATAATAAAAATTTAGGCCAAAATGTATTCTGCTACATTTCTTTGGTGAAAATAGCCCAAATCAGTGTATATTATTTACATAATGTACATGTAGTGATCGAATCTATTAATGTATATTGGTGATATGATGTAGAGTGTGTATGATAATTAATTAGTGGTTATTATAATGATGATGATGTAAGTACTCTTCCGCAGCAACCCAATTCTTCCAGAGAGATGCACTTTATTGACTTCCAACACAGAACAAAGTCCAAAGTCCACAGATGACAAAAAGATCCGACAGAGTAGATATAATTCAGAAACCCATATTATTCAGTCTTCCCATATAATTCAGTCTTCCCAGCCATGCACAGACAAGCCTCCCTCATACACAGACAAGCCTCACTCCCCAAACCTATAGACTGAATGCCGTGTTATATTCACTAAATATTGAATGGCTGAGCAATTTGATTGGCCGTTTCAATTTAGGACTTTGATTAGCTTTAGTCTTTCAAACAGACAACAACCCCCAGCCGTGAACAGCCGTGAACCACCCCAATTTGCACTCCCGCATATCAACATCAACAAGTCCCCTTTAGATATGTGTATACCACCTGAATACCCTTTGAGATGTTCAAATAGACTTGCATAAGATTAACACATCAAAGAGTCTTCAGCTGTTAAAATTCAGTTGGACAAATCAACCATTCTGTCATTGCCATTCTGGCCTGGTCAACATTGACTGCATGTGTACATACACACAACAATGTCCCACATAAATCGGTGAACATTACAACATATTACAACATATACCCCCACTTGGGTCGGTTCTAACTA
Organism: Aquarana catesbeiana; assembly: GCF_042186555.1. Lineage (NCBI taxonomy): Eukaryota > Metazoa > Chordata > Amphibia > Anura > Ranidae > Aquarana > Aquarana catesbeiana. The sequence continues at coordinate 783,698,384 of NC_133324.1, read as the reverse complement.
CTAGAACTGACCCATAAATCAAACAACAAAAAATATCATTACGATTTAAGGTACTGGATGCTTTACAATGGCTCATATAAAATATGAAGTTGAAACTGGTTACATCTCTCTTCGCCAGCCTCTAAAATATCCCCATGAAACAGTTATTAGATAATATAACTTTTAGCTCATGACTAGAAAAGGATTTGGTAAAGGTCTTTTTCATCCATATAACAACTGAATCAACAAAGTTTCAAATCATGACTAGAGTGATGAATTTCACTCACCCCTCTTATAAATTTAGGAAAACCACCCAACATACTAAAATTTATGCTATGCCAAGCCATTGTGCAGCATCTCACCTTAGATGTAAATATATTGATCAATACGCATTATGTAATATGTACAGATGTTATGAAAATTATTTTAGGTTAAAATGCTTCTCTTTGGTTTTAAGATAAAGTTCAAGAAATAAAACATAAAGAAAATAAAAAAATGAAAAGCAAAATATATCAGGAAAAGGGAGAACAATTAAAAATTAGGGCGTTGAAGAAAAAAGAAAAAAAGGTCCATTGCTTGATGAATTTCGAGAGTCCATGAATGCTTTATAATTCCATGTATAGTGATATATTGTCTATTCAGCATTTCTCCCATAATTCTCCCCCACTATTCAATTTCAGACTTCTGCTATTCACATGCAAGCATCTTCAGACGTCCCTGAAAAACAAAACTCTCCAACAAAACTAATTAGCAAGGTCCTTAAACATTGTTTGAAGTTAAAACAAAACACTATTTACACGTTTACAGTTTGGAGCTAATTCACCCCCACTGCTAGAGAAGTGTCATCTGCATTTAAAAACAGATCTGGAGAATATACATCTTGTACATTCATGACACCCTGTACCCCCTTCAACTGCTCTAATTAATGTATCACGTTCCCCTCTCATCTTGTCATACTCAATTTTCAGCTGGTCATATTTCTGTTTTAACTGAGAAAACGGTATCCAAGTCTTTGACCTTTTCTTATTATTATTTTGGTCAGCTCTGTTTTTCATATTAATATCACCTATGTTTGACCCGGAGTGTCCTCTCTGGGTGTTATCATAGGATATTATCTTCTGATCTTTAGGTTCAGTATTTGTCCTAAACAATGTGGCTAAATCAACTTTGACAGCCTGCTCATTTGACTTTCTCCATAAATGGTCTGCTCTCAACAATATGTCTTTTAAATCATGAGGATTTGGGGTAACTAATAAAATATTTTGTTTGATATCTTCATGCAACGCATCTAGAAACATACTCATATGTATCAAGCCACCACGCTCAAATGCAAGATTATTACCGACCAATAATTCCATAATAGTTGCTATCCTGTGTGACAATTCATAGGGAGATTCATTTTGCATTTGTTGGATCTTTCCATGAATAGTAACATCAGAACGTACACCATACAAAACACATAATAATTCCAGTAATATGTCCCTTGTCCTCAGAGGCTGAATACAGATTTGTTTAATTCTCATCCAAAGACCACTTCCTACAGAATGTTGCAAAACTCTTTCTAAGTCAGATGGGTTGAGATTGTACACATCTCTGACTTGCTGCACGTCACAAAACCATTTTAAAAATCTGTTTAAATCATGGTTTGGAACCATTCCTATTTCTTTAAGAATTGCGTCTAATAATTTTGATTTCAAAGGCTTCATTACAAGCTGAACTTCACCTGTATTATTATTATTGTTATAAACTGTGGTAGTCACAGTGGGGGCAGCTGGTAATGAATTATCAGATTTAATATGAGGTTCTGTTTGCTGCAGATTGCTGAATCCAAGATTTGATGCATATCTGCATTCCTGAGATCTCTTCTCTAATTCCATAATTCTTAATTTTAATCTCTCATTTTCCTCTGATAAGTCATCACAACGTTTAGATTTCTCAAGTAAAGCTTCTCCAATGGTAACCGCATGCAACTTTAAATTTACTGTCTCAGTGTCTGATTGGTTTTGTAACCTCTCACAAACATTGTTGCTATTATCAACTGCATTCTGTAACTGGGTAATTTCCTCAATCTTACCATTCAAAGAACTTTCCATTGTTAAACAGCAAGATAACAAGCCCTGTATAATACAACCTTTTCTTTTACTTTCTGAAATTTTGCTATCAAAAACATTTTTCTCTAAAAATTCCTTCATCATCGTCCACGTCTGCTTACATTTTTCTGGAATTTCATAAGGACCACTATGGCGCTTAATACATTTTAATACCCATCTGTTAACTTTATCAGAATTTACATTAGCTTCACACTGAGTAAGCATTTTGACTATATTACTAATAATTTAAAAAAAAAAAAGGAAATATTTTACTCACCGCATTAGTTACTCCTTATCTTCCAGTTCAGGTCTTCTGGTACACGACACAGTCTTTTTTTGTTGTTTCCAGTCTCCAGAGAATAATCCTGGGGTTCCCAACTTGTTAAATTTTGTAGATCAGACTCTCTTATGTCACAACCAGACATTAGAGTCACAGCACAGCTCTTGGTTCTTCATTAGACTTCTGTCCACCTCACAGGATTGTTGTCACCACCGACTTCTGTTACTAGTCCGAAAATGCTCTTCTGGTCGCTTGAACGGCACCAGTGTAGTGATCGAATCTATTAATGTATATTGGTGATATGATGTAGAGTGTGTATGATAATTAATTAGTGGTTATTATAATGATGATGATGTAAGTACTCTTCCGCAGCAACCCAATTCTTCCAGAGAGATGCACTTTATTGACTTCCAACACAGAACAAAGTCCAAAGTCCACAGATGACAAAAAGATCCGACAGAGTAGATATAATTCAGAAACCCATATAATTCAGTCTTCCCAGCCATGCACAGACAAGCCTCCCTCATACACAGACAAGCCTCACTCCCCAAACCTATAGACTGAATGCCGTGTTATATTCACTAAATATTGAATGGCTGAGCAATTTGATTGGCCGTTTCAATTTAGGACTTTGATTAGCTTTAGTCTTTCAAACAGACAACAACCCCCAGCCGTGAACAGCCGTGAACCACCCCAATTTGCACTCCCGCATATCAACATCAACAAGTCCCCTTTAGATATGTGTATACCACCTGAATACCCTTTGAGATGTTCAAATAGACTTGCATAAGATTAACATATCAAAGAGTCTTCAGCTGTTAAAATTCAGTTGGACAAATCAACCATTCTGTCATTGCCATTCTGGCCTGGTCAACATTGACTGCATGTGTACATACACACAACAATGTCCCACATAAATCGGTGAACATTACAACATATTACAACATATAGTACATACTGTAGAGTACATAGTGTCACCAGTGCAGTACAGCGTGATCACATAACTGGTGTGGCGGTGATCAGGGACACTGATTGGTAACAGTATGCAAGAAAAATATCAAAAAATATGTTTAAAAAAAACAAAAGTCTTTCAAACATTAGTAGCGCTTAAGAAGTTCATATGTAAATAAAGATAAAAAGTTCCACTTGTAGGGTAGTGGCTGATCTATTTGTACAAAATGTTGAACACCAAATCTCTGCAGATGAAAGTCCCAGATAAATCCTTCACCACATTGCTTCTATGGGAATCCCCTGTAGGTAATTCACTGACCGGAAGGTAATGGGTTAACAGCCTGTCTTTCACTGGTTTGGTATCAGCAGACTCTCTTTAATTCACTCAAATAGGGCTGGATCTGTGCATGGATGTTTGAATGGCTGTCAGCGCACTCTGCATGCTTCCATCTGTAGCAAACAGAGGTTTCCACTTTCCACTAAGCATGATTCGTCTGTCTCTCTTTGAAAGACTTTTGTTTTTTTTAAACATAATTTTTGATACAGTTTATATTTTTTATAGTAGCAGCTTTAATACTTTATAATTTTTTGCATAAGCGCTGAGGGAGAAATACTTTGTATTTGTTTATTTCTCATTGTTTGTTTATGCAAGAAAAATATTTATCGGCGTATAACACGCACAGGCTTATAACACACACATTCATTTTAAGAGGGAAGTTTCAGGAAAAAAACTTAAATTTTGAATAAGAAACTTTGAAGCAAAATAAGGGTCAGTGCCCATCTGCAGCCTCACCATTGCCATCAATGCAGCCTGATCAATGCCCATCTGCAGCCTCACAAGTGCCATTAATGCAGCCTCATTAGTCTACATCAATGCAGCCTCACCATTGCCATCAATGCAGCAGCCTCACCACTACCATCAGTGGTCCAATGGCGGCCCAGGAGACGGGACTTTCTATTACAGAGGACGCCAAGTAAACAGGAGATTCTCACTGTATTTAATCTGACGGCGCTCATCCCGCCCCCCTCCCTGTCCCCTCAGAGGCAGCTAAAATTGAAGTATTGGCGTATAACACGCACGCGCTTGTACCCGATTTTCATGATGAAAGAGTGAGTGTTATACGCCAATAAATACAGTATTTATATTTTTTACATTTTTTGAAAAATTTTCTTTCTTTTGCTTTTATTTTTAATTATTTTTTTTACACAGTTGTTGTACTTGCTTCACAATTCCCCAGTCTGGATAGTGAAAAAAATGGATCCAAAAAATAGAGACCCTTTTTAGGGAGTTAATTTGGAAGAAGGGCCAGGCCAGGATCAGCCTACAAACTTAATATATAATAAACATTTAGGCCAAAATGTATTCTTCTACATTTCTTTGGTGAAAATAGCCCAAATCAGTGTATATTATTTACATAATGTTAATACTTTATAGTACATAGTGTCATCAGTTCAGTACAGCCTGATCATATAACTGGTGTGGCGGTGATTGGGGACACTGACTGATGACAGTATGCAAGAAAAATATATTTATATTTTTTACATTTTTTGAAAATATTTTCTTCTTTTGTATTAATTTTTTATTTCTTTTTTTTTACATTTTTTTACATACAGTAACCAGAGCAATACAATGTTACCATAGTAACATTGTACTGCTCTGGGGAGGTGATCAGGTTTTCTATTTTTTTACACACAATGATTGCTTATAACTGTGAATTTTACAGTTATAAGCAACCATTTTTTTCTGAATGAAAACTATTCATTCAGTGTTTGCTATTGTGATTAGCTGTGATTGGTCACACCTAATCACATGGTACAGGTGGGATGTGATTGACCCTGTCTGTACCATGTGATCACTGTGACCAATCACAGAGCTCATCACAAAAGTACACAATAAAAGGCATGATTTAAAGCCTTTTATTGTGTACAATTGTCATGTGATCTGCTGTGATCAGCAGGCCGGTACAGTGATCTGTCTTTGGATGTGTCCAGTAGAAACAGCCAGAAAATTCCCTTATGCATCCCAGATCCTTATACAGGATGATGGTGTAGTACAGTAAATATGTAAATGGTGGACCCCACACAAAGCAAAACTCCATGCGGAGGTCCCTCTAAAAATACATATCACATCCTTTTCCTTGATGAGGGTCTGAGATGGATGTCAAGAGGGACTGGTGTGGGGTTCACCCAAAATTCCAGATCCTTCTTTACTGTAGGTAATGAAGTCAGTCAATATCTCGACCCCTTCATTTACGTAGCTGAGTATTCCCAGCAAACAAATGAATGGGGCCAGGTGTTATCATTCAGGATATGTTGGAAGGCAACATCTGTTGCTTCCTTGACAGTGGAAGAAGGAAGCTGTCATATTTAGTAGCATTAGAAAAAAAACAACTATGTATGATGTTTGGCTCTTACTGAGCACACTAAATGTCCATAGTTCAGACAAACATCCAAACAACCAAAGTTCAGTCTGAACCCACGTTTGGACCGAAGTGGGAGCTCATGCCTCTTCGTAACAATTCAGATTCTTTTTCAGATTAATAGAGATCTTACAAAACACTTTACCTTCACTTTATTCCAATTCCTGCTATCTAAACTCTACCTTATTCCTATTAAACATACAATAAGTGACCTATAGAAGTTTTGCTAACCAATGTGTATGTCTTGGTTTATCCTTCAGTAAGAGCATTTATCTCCCTGCATAGCTGTGGTAAAATACCAAAAAATACTCTTCACGCTATTTTTACCTAATGCTTCTATTCCACACTGTTATAGCTATCAAGAAATCTCATTTCCTTGTAGTGCTTTTTTCACAACACAAATTGTATGGCAATTTTAGCAGATGTAATGTGAATATAAAAACGTTTAAAGAATGGGATATATTTAAATGGTACATCATTAATAGATTTTTCTACAAGAAAGCTCAACAAACATTCATTGCACAATCATGGATTGATCTTAGGGACAATACAATGAAACATTTCTAAGGTTGTTAATTTATCAAAGATAAGGTGCACAGAATTTCTGAACACAGCTATGTGCTCTGCTCACTGCACAGTAACGTATTGCAAAAGGAAAATCAGTTACCAAAATAACCTACCGGAGATGATTACAGTACTATATTGTGTTTTTTTTGTGGAAGCAGGTGCATTTTAACATCTTATGTCTTAAAATAAATGCAACAGTGGAACATTAGCATTAGGCAGGGGTGACTATAAAGCTTCAGTTTGCTCCATCAATATGTTTTCAGTGATCCCAACATAGAAATGTAACTGAATGAACCACAGATTTTTTTTCAGCCCAGATTGAAATACGTTGGTGCTTTCTTGATGTGCAGGACATGACCCCTCTTGGCTTGCTATAATTATAAACCATATTCATTCATCATGCGTTATCCTAACGCTGTCAGATATACTCTGCCATTAGGATGCATCCAGAAATTTAACTGAAAGTAAAATTTAGCAGAGCTCTGAGAGAAGGCAATGGTTGTCTTCAAATAGCACCATTAGATATAAGACTTCTGAAATGAGATTCATTAATGTCATGTTGACTAGGAGAAAAAAAATTAAAATGAAAATGTTCATATCTGTGTCTTTTACAAAAAATGTAGCAAAAAACAGGAATAAATATGTGGTAAAGAGTAATTTAGACAGTCATTTGGGCACTGCCATTTTCAAAATGCATAATATTTAATATTTTTGTCCTGAGTCAAATAAAAATTTTCAAACATTGTACATGGTATTTATATGCATAGTCTTATTTACCAAGTTAATACTATTTACATTCACAGAAGACTAGGGATTTGGCTTGTTTTTAATGTAATTTGAAATTCAGTCTGCAGCTCTGTTTGGATTCCATTATATTGTCAAGTCTCAATGAATAAGCATAACATGAAACAGAAACTTATATACCTAATTATACTTTTATTTATTTTACAGGAAACAATATGCCATGGGTGCTATGGAAATGTAAATAGCTTCTGCTATTTTTCAAACATGGCAACCATGTTAATAATTAGTTGTAGAAGTGATGCACATCTGGTAGGTAGTTTATCTTCATTTGCATATTGATTCTTTGCTGCCAGTTTCAGGAAGAACAAGTAAACCTTTGAATTGTATTTCAATTCCTTAAACTGATATAAACCTATTTGCGGAAAACACATCTAATTTTTATTTTGCAAATTCTAGTATAAATAGTATATTGTAATAACATATCTTCCAAAACAGGCATTGTTTCCCTAGAATTAAAAAAAATTGTAGATATGGATAAGAAAGGAATATAATAAAAGTACAAAACAGAATACTAACAACCAAGGCTATAAGCCATGCTTAATCAGTGAGCATTATTTTCCAGTGGGCAAAGCATTTTTAAATATATGAATTTCCGATAGCAGATTTTACTTAGTCCAAAGTGTTAGGTGTCATCTCTCATCTCTATACTTGTATGACTGACAGGGTTCCATATACAGATCCCCAGCTGAATACTTGTTTTTTGTGCTGTGAAATACCTGTTTAGCTTCACTCCAACTGACAAGACTGCCTAGATCTATTGTGGGCCAGGTTTTAGATGGAGATGCATTTGGAGGCTTCTCTATCAGGTACATATCAGTATGGCATAAAACTTTTAGATAAGTCATATTGTGCAGAAAACACAAAAGAAAAATAACCCAAGTGAAATTTTCTTCTCTGAGTGCTATCTTCTCCCAGGCTTCTTTTTTTTTTTTAAACTGGCACGCAGACCCCAGAGGTCCCCCAAAATACGTAGCAGACCCTCACATATTGTAAAGGTTCTCTGGAAGGGTCTGTGTGCTTTTTTTTAAAGAAGTCAGCAATGAAGTTTAATTTTCTGGCATTTCAAACTGTGTCATTTTTTTTATTGCAAATAAAAGAGGATTCCTAACGCAAGAAAAAATAAAGAAAAATATATATAGATATATATTTATAGAGATAGATAGATAGATAGATAGATAGATAGATAGATAGATAGATAGATAGATAGATAGATAGATAGATAGATAGATAGATATATAGATAGATAAAGTATCTCACATAAGTGAGTACACCCCTCACATTTTTTGTAAATATTTTATTCTATCTTTTCATATGACAACACTGAAGAAATGACACTTTGCTACAATTTAAAGTAGAGAGTGTACTGCTTGTATAACAGTGTAAATTTGCTGTCCCCTCAAAATAACTCAACACACAGCCATTAATGTCTAAACCTCTGGCAACAAAAGTGAGCACACCCCTAAGTGAAAATGTCCAAATTGGGCCCAAAGTATCAATATTTTGTGTGACCACCATTGTTTTCCAGCAACCCTCTTGGGCATGGAGTTCACCAGAGCTTCACAGGTTGCCACTGGAGTCCTCTTCCACTCCTCCATGACGACATCATGGAGCTGGTGGATGTTAGAGACCTTGCACTCCTCCACCTTCTGTTTGAGGATGCCCCACAGATGCTAAATAGGGTTTAGGTCTGGGGACATGCTTGACCAGTCCATTACCTTTACCCTCAGCTTCTTTAGCAAGGCAGTGGTCATCTTGGAGGTGTGTTTGGGGTCGTTATCATGTTGGAATACTGCCCTGCGGCTCAGTCTCTGAAGGGAGGGGGTTATGCTCTGCTTCAGTATGTCAAAGTACATTTTGGCATTCATGGTTCCCTCAATGAACTGTAGCTCCCCAGTGCCGGCAGCACTCATGCAGCTCCAGACCATGACACTCCCACCACCATGCTTGACTGTAGGCAAGACACACTTGTCTTCGTACTCCTCACCTGGTTGCTGCCACACACACTTGACACCATCTGAACCAAATAAGTTTATCTTGGTCTCATCAGACCACAGGACATGGTTCCAGTAATCCATGTACTTAGTCTGCTTGTCTTCAACAAACTGTTTCCAGGCTTTCTTGTGCATCATCTTTAGAAGAGGCTTACTTCTGGGATGACAGCCATGCAGACCAATTTGATGCAGTGAGCGGCGTATGGTCTGAGCACTGACAGGCTGACCCTCACCCCTTCAACCTCTGCAGCCACGCTGGCAGCACTCACACGTCTATTTCACAAAGACAACCTCTGGATATAACGCTGAGCATGTGCACTCAACTTCTTTGGTCGACCATGGTGAGGCCTATTCTGAGTGGAACCTGTCCTGTTAAATCGCTGTATGTTCTTGCTGCAGCTCAGTTTCTGGGTCTTGGCAATCTTCTTATAGCCTAGGCCATCTTTATGTAGAGCAACAATTCTTTTTTTCAGATCCTCAGAGAGTTCTTTGCCATGAGGTGCCATGTTGAACTTCCAGTGACCAGTATGAGAGGGTGTGAGTGATAACAACATATTTAACATACTTGCTCCCTAATCACAACTGAGACCTTGTAACACTAATAAGTCACATGACATCCGGGAGGGAAAATGGCTAATTGGGCCCAATTGTTACATTTTCACTTAGGGGTGTACTCACTTTTGTTGCCAGCGGTTTAGACATTAATGGCTGTGTGTTGAGTTATTTTAGAGGGGACAGCAAATTTACACTGTTATACAAGCTGTACACTCACTATTTTACATTGTAGCAAAGTGTCATTTCTTCAGTGTTGTCACATGAAAAGATAGAATAAAATATTTACAAAAATGTGAGGGGTGTACTTACTTTTATGAGATACTGTATATATCTATAGCTATAGATATATACAGGCCTTTTTTTTCTGCCAGAATGTGCTGGAACTCAGTTCCGCCACCTCAGGTAGCCCTCTTCTCTGCAGCATGTCACATAACACATAAGCAGGTAGAGAAAGTTTTCTACTCCACCTCCACTTCCTCCACGACTTCTGTATGCTAGCTCCGGCACCCAGGGTATGTGCCCCACACCTAACTGATTGGTGCCTTGGGTTTAGGTCCAGACGCCACAACTGTCGGCATTAATGAGGATTCTAGGGGCAGCTATCTCCACCTGTTGTCTGTCAGATTAGTGTAGCACGTAGCCGAGTGAAGCGCTCTGAAACCCCTTCTTGGTTCTGTGCTACACGGAACTGACAGGCAGAGCTGCACAGAGGAGACTGCACGGCAGACTGAGGGGAAAAAAAGCCTGATCTGCCTAACAGAATGAAAGTCTGCTGCACTGCTCTAATGCCGGAAAAAGAGCTGGTTTTGCAGAGAGAGTGGAGACTGTGGATGTTCTGCAGATGTCAGTGCTGGGGGGGTTAGTTTGTGCAAAGTGAGAGCTGTGGGCAGCGGGATTTGTACAGGGTTAAGAGGGCTGGGGGGTGGGGGTGCTTGGGGTGCAGAGGTGGAAGATAGGGGTTGTAGAGGTTTACAGCTTTGGACTGGGATGATCTGTAGATAGGGGTGCAAAAGTGAAATCTGGAGGGGGCAAAGATAAGCTGTGGATGGGGGTGCAGAGGTGATTGTGGACTGGGGGTGTAAGCTGTGGATGGGGAGGATGTGCAGAGGTGACATGTAGACAAAGGTTAAAAGGGGAGTTGTTGATGGGGGGAGGGGGCTGCGCATGCTAAGGTGAATTGTGGAATGTGGGGGCGAAGAAGGTGAGCTGTGGATGGGGGCAGTGAACTGTGGACAAGAGAAGAGAAGGTAATCTGTGGGTGGAGGGGTAAGCTGTCTGGGGGAGGAGGTGAACTGTGGATCAGAGAAGAGAGGGTAACCTATGGGTGGGGAAGGGGTAGCTGTGGAGAGGAGGAGAGAGGGCAATCTGTAGGGGGAGGGGGTGATCTGTAGATGAGAGAAGAGAAGGTAACCCGTGCATGGGAGAAGGTAAGCTGGGCACAGGGGGGTGAGCTGTGAACGAGAGAACAGAAGGTGACCCCTGTGGATGGGGATGTGAACTGTGGATGGGGGGGAAGGATGGGCTGTGGATGGGGATGTGAACTGTAGACAGGAGGGTAGAGGGTGCACTGTGGATAGGGGAGGTGAGCTGTGGACGGGGTGGGGGGAAGGTGAGCCTTGGCTACACACATTGTTTGGCAACACTTTACTTCTCTTTCCCGAGGAATGGCGGGATTGGCGGTGGGCATAGGGTGGGGTTGGGGGCAGGAAGTTGACTGGGGAGAAAAAAAGCCCTGGATATAAATACTGTGTATATATATATACATACATTATCTCACAAAAGTGAGTACAACCCTCACATTTTTGTAAATATTTTATTATATCTTTTCAACACTGAAGAAATTACACTTTGCTACAATGTAAAGTAGTGAGTGTACAGCTTGTATAACAGTGTAAATTTGCTTTCCCTTCAAAATAACTTAACACACAGCCATTAATGTCTAAACTGCTGGCAACTAAAGTGAGTACACCCCTAAGTAAAAATTTCCAAATAGGTCCCAAAGTGTCAATATTTTGTGTGGCCACCATTATTTTCCAGCACTGCCTTAATCCTCCTGGGCATGTAGTTCACCAGAGCTTCACAGGTCGCCACTGGCGTCCTCTTCCACTCCTCCATGATGACACAGAGCTGGTGGATGTTAGAGACCTTGCGCTCCTTCACCTTCTGTTTGATGATGGCCCACAGATTCTCAACAGAGTTTAGGTCTGGAGACATGCTTGGCCAGTCCATCACCTTTACCCTCAGCTTCTTTAGCAAAGCAGTGGTCAGCTTGGAGGTGTGTTTGGGTCTTTTTCATGTTGGAATGCTGCCCTGCGGCCCAGTCTAAGGGGATCATGCTCTGCTTCAGTACGTCACAGTACATGTTAGCATTCATGGTTCCCTTAATAAACTATAGCTCCCCAGTGCTGGCAGCACTCATGCAGCCCCAGACCATGACACTCCCACCACCATGCTTGACTGTAGGCAAGACACACTTGTCTTTGTACTCCTCACCTGGTTGCCGCTACACATGCTTGACACCATCTGAACCAAATAAGTGTATATTGGTCTCATCAGACCACAGGACATGGTCCTAGTAATCCATGTCCTTCGATGGCTAGTCTTCAGCAAACTGTTTGCAGGCTTTTTTGTGCATCATCTTTAGAAGAGGCTTCCTTCTGGGATGACAGCCATGTAGATCAATTTGATACAGTTTGTGGTGTATGGTCTGAGCACTGACCGGCTGACCCCCACCCCTTCAACCTCTGCAGCAATGCTGGCAGCACTCATACGTGGCAATCTTCTTATAGCCTAGGCCATCTTTATATAGAGCAACAATTTTTTTTTCAGATCCTCAGAGAGTTCTTTGCCATGAGGTGCCATGTTGAACTTCCAGTGACCAGTATGAGAGCGTGAGAGCGATAACACCAAATTTAACACACCTGCTCCCCATTCATACCTGAGACCTTGTAACACTAATGAGTCACATGACACCGGAGAGGGAAAATGGTTAAATGGGCCCACTTTGGACATTTTCACTTAGGGGTGTACTCACTTTTGTTGCCAGCGGTTTAGACATTAACCACTTGCCAACTGCCGTGCGACCATGTACGTCCAAACTTTGAAGGGGTATATCGTTGTTGCTAGCTGCCATAACCCCGGTATCCTCATTTTCGTGCGGCGGCTGGCTTTCAGATAAAAGTGGTCCCTGCAGCAGATTTGCCGTGAGATCACTTTATCGGTGGCGGGAGAGGGGCCCCCCTCCTGCCGCGATCCGGTGCCCTCCGTCGCTTACCGGAGCCATCGGTAGAGGCGGAGGCGATCGCACCCTTCTCCGTCCTGTGCCTGGAGACGAGTGAGGCTAAGATGGCGCCCACTGCCATGACACTGCTGGGCGGAAGCGACGTCAAAACGTCACTTCCGTCCATGCCTCTTAAAGGCACATTTTTTCAAATGTCATTTTTTTAAATGACTTTTTTTTTATTGCATTTTAATGTAAATATGAGATCTGAGGTCTTTTTGACCCCAGATCTCATATTTAAGAGGTCCTGTCATGCTTTTTTCTATTATAAGGGATGTTTACATTCCTTGTAATAGGAATAAAAGTGACACAATTTTTTTTTTTAAACAGTGTAAAAATAAATAAAATAATGTAAAATAAATAATAAAAATAAATTTTTTTTTTTTTAAAAAACCCCCGTCCCGACGAGCTCGCTCGCAGAAGTGAACGCATATGCGAGTAGTGCCCGCATATGAAAACGGTGGTCAAACCACACATGTGAGGTATTGCCACGACCAATAGAGCGAGAGCAATAATTTTAGCCCTAGACCTCCTCTGTACCACAAAATATGCAACCTGTAGAATTTTTTAAACGTCGCCTATGGAGATTGTTGAGGGTAAAAGTTTGACGCCATTCCATGAGCGGGCGCAATTTTGAAGCCTGACATGTTGGGTATCAATTTACTTGGCGTAACATTATATTGTACATTATGGTGCTTGAGTTGGTCTGCCTAGGGGACAGGAGCCACACTGGAGCAGAGATTCTGTCAGCTCTGCAGGGGCAGGCTCAGAGGTGGTTGATGCCATGCCAGCTTCAGCCAGGAATAGTTGTATGCGACAATGGCACCAACCTTCTCTCCACACTCTGACAGGGACACTTGACCCATGTTCCATGTTTGGCACATGTCCTGAATTTGGTGGTGCAGCAGTTCTTGAGCAAGTACCCAGGCTTACAGGATCTCCTGAGGCAGGCCAGAAAAGTCTGTGGTTATTTCCACCGGTCATACAATGCCAGTGCTCGGCTGGCTGACATTCAAAGGGAATGCAACCTAACCACCAACTGCCTCATTTAGACATGCCCACCAGGTGGGACTCAACATTGGCAATGCTGCAGCAGCTGCACACACAGGAGAGAGCCATCAATGAGTACCTGTGCGAGTATAGCACCAGGACAGGGTCAGGGGAGCTTGGCTTCTTTTCGTAACGCCAGTGGCTACTGATCAAGGATGCACACACTGTCCTGTCACCATTTAAGGAAGCCACAAGGATGGTGAGCAGCGACAATGCATGCATCAGTGACACTGTCCCTCTAGTCTTCCTGTTGGAGCACACGCTTCGTGGAATCATGGACATGGGAGGAAGAGGAGGACTTCCTTACCTCTCAAGGCCCCTTTTATCCAGATAGCACTCCTGCGGGCCCGCCAAACACACAGGAACAAGAGGAGGATTGTGTCAGCATGGATCTAGAGGATAACACTCAGCAGCAGTCTTCAAGGGATGGTTTTCAGTCCCCAGAAACCCAAGGAGTTGTACATGGCTGGGAGGAGGTAGTTACGGATCATGTGATCCTTATTGACCCAGAGGACTTAGAATCGAATGCCTATGCAACCTTACGCTGCATGGCCTCCCTGATTCTGCAAAGCCTGTGAAAGGACCCAAGGATTCGTGGTATCAAGGAGAGGGATCATTACTGGATGGCAACCCTTCTTGATCCACATTACAAGGGTTAGTTTGCATCTTCAGGAGGCCTTGAAGAAAGGTTTTTGCAACATCTTGCTGAGGCTTTGTTCAGTCAAAGGAAGAGCGGTGGAGAAGGTGGCCGGCTAATGCCTTTCAATAATTTTTCAGTCCTCAGTGCCAAGGTCTGATCAGTTCAAGCAACCATTGCCAGCATCTGCATTACTTGGTGCAGGAATATCTAGGGGCAAGATCAGACTTGGAGACTTTTCCAACAGGGCATCCACTGGGTTACTGGGTCTTGAGGATGGACCACTGGAATGCAATTGAGCTACTGGCCTGTCCTGCATCCAGCGTGCTTTCTGAATGCACATTCAGTGCTGCTGGAGGATTTGTAATGGATCAAAGAGCGCATCTGTCCACAGACTCCGTTGATAGGCTCACATTCATAAAAATGAATAAGTCTTGGATCAGCAGCTATCAAGCACCTGATGTTGATGTAACTGATTGAATTTGCTATGGATGTGGGATCCCTTGAAGACTGCCTATGCTGACTATCCTATTCCTCCTCAATCTTGATGATGCTAGCTTCCAACAATATTTTTGGTTTAGGGCACCACCACCACCACCCAAGGCCAAATTTTTTCTGCCCCTGTTTAACAAGGGCATGTTATTACAATTTTTGATATAATATTTCACAGCAGGGCCCATTCCTGCGCCCAACAAGAGTATATGTGATGGGTTACAGTGTTGTGGCACCACCACCACCGCCCAAGGCCCAATTTTTTTGCTCCTGTTTAACAGGGGCATGTAATTACAATTCTTGATATAATATTTCACAGCAGGGCCCGTTCCTGCACCCAACAAGAGTATCTGTGAGGGCTTACAGTGTTGTGGCACCACCACCACCACCGCCCAAGACCCAATTTTTCTGCTCCTGTTTAACAGGGGCATGTAATTACAATTCTTGATATAATATTTCACAGCAGGGCCTGTTCCTGCGCCCAACAAGAGTAACTGTGAGGGCTTACAATTTTCTGCAGAGTATATAGAGCAAGCATGTGCGGGGTTCCCCTTAATATCCATACCAGACCTGAAGGGCCTGGTATGGATATTGGAGGTGACAGCCACGCCATTTTTTTTTGGTATTTTTATCTATATTGCCAGGATTCGACAATACATTACAGCCGCGAGCAGTTTTAAATTACATTTCTTCCTTTAGAAATGTAATTTTGCTGTGGCACTGTTATAAACATGGGAAAGATACGCTACTTTACAGGCATACTAAAGACACCCCGAAGGCATGATATTTAAAGTAATATTTTATTTTTATTGTTTCACTTTAAGCATTATTAAAATCACTGCTCCCGAAAAAATGGCCATTTTTAAAACTTTTTTTTGCATTGATACATGTCCCCTGGGGAAGGACCCAGGTCCCCAAACACATTTTATGGCAATAACTTGCATATAAGCCTTTAACATTAGCACTTTTGATTTTTCACGTTCGTGTCCCATAAACTTTAATGGTATTCGCGTGTGTGAACACATTTTTTGCCTGTTCGCATGTTCTGCTGCGAACTGAACCGGGGAGTTTTCGGCTCATCCCTATTCCTGAGCCGTTCCATAATCTTTCATTGCCACTTTCATTGAGACATAGATCTGTTTGGACCCCTGCGCCATAATCTCCACTACTATCTATATATAGAGGAATGCATACATATTTTGTACACAGAATCCCAACAGCAAGCACAGCCTTGAACAGGTCAACAGCAGGTTTCTGGATGATCCACTGTTAGATAAAATTGCACACATTTTAACTCATGTGGGAAAATTTGCACAAAGTCTAATGTGTTTATCTCCATAGTTTATTCTCCGTATGCTGGTATATCCATTTTTGTTAACGCCCAACTCCATGCTCCCCACACAGTGGCCCCCACTCCTCCTTGAGGCCCCCACCAACTGTATTTTGTGTTTTTTCAGATGTCTCCTGGCAGTCATGGGTTGTGCTGTGCCCTCTTCCTCTTTGATCAGCTTCTGGTGGTAAATGCTCCTGGATGATTCAGAAGTGATGCTGATGTGATGACAGAGTTGAGTGATGCAGGGTGTCATGCAAACCATATTGACGACATCTTGTAGTGAAGTAGAGGTACTGAAGGAGATAGGTGAATATTGTAGCCCAAGCTGTTTTACAGCAGCCATGAAGTGAGGTTGCTGTATAGTGGAAACCTAAACAGCCACAGACTGTTTACAAATGATAACTTCTGTATGATAAGCCTGTAAACGTAAATTTCAAAGCCAAATTCCTGCTAATTCCTGCTATGCACTTGGATACACTGTATATATAGATATATTTATATATCTATATAGATATAGATATATAGATTAGATCATTCTGTTGTTTTTAAAACGTATGAAATTCAAAATATATTGGAAGAGAAAGAGAATTACATTGACAGATCTCTGTAAAACTTGTCAAGGGCTATAAAGGTACCGATCGCCTCTCACCCTTTCCCAGTTGAATAGATGGCACTGAAATCTTATTGTATCTACTTTATTGTATAGAAAACTTGCAATGGGAGACCTTATTGTTTTCAGCTTAGTGTAACCATAACAGTTAATTATGTACCACAATAATAGGTGCATTAAACATAAAAATAAAACATACAGGAATACAGGTAACACATTACAGAAAAAAGAAAAACAAAATCTGGGATAGCATGTACCAAAATTAATATTCTGCTGAATATTGTAATACTATTCCATATCATTAAAATGTTCACATAAGACGTATTTTGAAGGCCATTTAGTAACAAAGAAGCCTTTGCCATCCTGATTTGTGTAAATGTTCTTTTTAAGGATATGTCGCTGTATCTTAATTTTCTTTTTTCTAAGTAGGTAAAACACTCTGAATATTTCATTTTCCTTTGAATACAATATAAAAGCCTCTGGGAGATTATCTAATGGTTGCAATTATATAACATGGCAGTAGATAAAACAACAGCTAATTGAAATACATAAATATTGATGTCAATTAGCTAAGAATTAAATGCACAGTTAAAAAGGTAAGTGCACAAGAGAATTAAATGGTTCAGTAGAATTATTTTTTGAAAAAAGCAATGACTTAGCGTATCATTCCACAAAGTCTGCATAATGCATGCATCATTATAAAATTATTTTGAATTGGCTAAGATATAATATTTAAATTACACACTTCAATAAAAAGGCATTCTTAATGGTGTAGATCATTATCTAGAAATGTTCCGATATTCTCTGGGATTTCTTACATTTAGAAAAGATAGGCCCAAAAATTAATGAAAAAAGTTGTATGTCCTATAAAATAATCTATGTACATTGCAAGGATTATAACAACCTTTATGGCAGATTCCTACCTTTTGTTATTCTGAAGAAATCCATGTGTGTTTTTCTGTGTCTCTTGGCTTAGTCTAATGGGAGTGGTTGCATAATTATCAGTCAGCTGTGGCAGCTGCACGACACCAATGAGGAAAGCTTCTGGGCCTGCATCCCTTTAGACGTGTATTCTATTGGAAATATCTCACCAAAAATGACATTTTTGTTGCAGGGGATGCCTGAAATCTGACTTGTATCTTAGGCAGACTTCTGGGAAGATCACACAAGCAGGAAATAATGTTTCTGGGGAGTGGTCACTACACATTCTGTGTACAGAACGACTCCATGTAGACATATTGCTTTGCATTTATAGAAATTTCAAGCGGCTGCAGATTGAAAAGGAAAAGTCATTTTTAAAAACATTCAATTAAAAAAATTACAAAAATTACACAAAAGTGGAGTTACCCTTTAACAGTTAAAAATCACCTGCAGTAAGAGTAACTGGTTCTGAAAGGTGAATTGAAACATCTCATTATATCTCAGTATAACAAGTGATAAACATAAATGAAACATGAAATATTGTTTTTTTTTTTAATTAACTGCCATGATGTCTTATTTCAGCTTTTCTGTCTATTCTGCATTGTAATATAATATCTCCTGTTCTCTTGTGATTACGAGTTTATGTCAGTTTTGAGTTTTCTCTTTCATTTTAATTAGGGTGTTCTATAGATTGTTTTACAAATAAACAATATGGGTAGGTACAATAACATACAGTTTATTCTTGGGAATCATTACCCATAAATGTGGTCTATCATGATGGACATAATGGGGTTGATTTACTAAGGGCAAATAGACTGGGAATTTTCTCCATAGCGTATTGAATTGTGAATGAGGTGAAGCTCTGCTGACTTCCATCACCCATTAATGTGCAGTAAAAAAAGTTTTTTTTTTTTTATTTGCATAATAATAATAATAATAATAAATTTTATTTATAGTGCCCTTTTCATCAAAAGATCTCAAAGTGCTATAGGTTAAAAAGAAACAGAAAAATGAGCAGTTTATACAATGAAACGAAACATCTAAAAGAGACAAAAGGCTTTGCTAAAAAGAAATGTCTTAAGACCTTTTTTAAAACAATCAGTGGATTGAGGCGCCCTCAAGGTGTCAGGTAGGGCATTCCACAGCCACGGGGCAGCTGCTCAAAACACCCTGTCTCCCATTGTCCTGAGCCTAGTTCTGGGTATATGAAGAAAGTTTGAATGAGTGGAATGGAGGGAACGTGTTGGGTTTTGTGGTTTGAGAAGTACTTTAGGTAGGGGGGGCATGTCCATGGATGCATTGATGTGTGAGGAGGGAAACCTTATACTCAATCCTGGCGGAGACAGGAAGCCAGTGGAGTGAGTGGAGAATAGGGGTAATGTGCTCATGTTTCCACACTCTCATCAGGATCCTTGCTGCAGAGTTTTGGATGTACTGAAGCCTCTGCAGACTCTTTCTAGGAATCCCAATAAGAAGTGCGTTACAGTAGTCTAGTCTAGAGGAGACAAAAGCATGAACCAGCTTTTCAGCATCTGAGAGGGAAAGAATCGGACGGAGTTTAGAGATGTTACCGAGGTGGTAGAAAGAGATCTTACATAGGTGATTTATATGGGCTTCAAAAGCGAATTGGGAGTCCATTTTTACACCAAGATTTGTAACTGTTGATGAGAGCGGGTTGTTAGAACCAGAAAACGTGATGCTGGTTATGGATGATGATTTGGTCTGGGAAGGAGTACCAATCAGGATGACTTCAGTTTTGGAACTGTTTAATTGAAGAAAGTTGTGCTCCATCAATACCTTTATCTCCCCCAGACAGGTGGTGAGTACTGATAGGGATGACTGTGAAGGTGGAGTTTCAGTTGTTGCATTTACATATAACTGTGTGTCATCGGCATAGCAATGGAATGAAATTTTATGATGACTAATAATTTGACCAAGGGGGGTAAGGTAGAGGATGAAGAGAATGGGGCCAAGGAGTTGGGAGAGGGTCCAGGGGAGAGGTGGAGGGTTTCATCTTCCTGATGATGTTCTGTACCTCTTCTGATGACACCTCAGGGAAACAGTTTAGGGGTTGGGAAACAATATATGTTGGGGGAACAATTTGGGTAGGAGAACCAGAAAGGGCATAGCGAATATGTGCAATTTTTGATGTGAAAAAACCCATGAATTTATTGCACTGCTCTTCTGTAAGGGCAGTAAGTGAAGGGGATTTTAGTTTAAGAAGGTGGTTTAGAGTGGAGAAAAGCTGCTTGGAATTTCCTGGGCTATTTCTGATGGCATTGGAGTAAAACTGTGACCTTGCCCCTTTAAGGGACTGTGCATATTTTTTTGCTGCTCAAAATTTATTTGTGGACAGTGAGACCAGAGGCTTTGAAGCACCGCTCAAGGACCCACCCTGCTAGCTTCATCTTACGAAGCTCATCTGTGAACCAGGGAGCTGAGCGGGTGAAGGTGACTGTTCTTGTTTTAACAGGTGCATGGAGGTCCAAGAGGTTGCAAAGTTGGCTGTTGTAGTAATCCACCTCTTCGTTGGCTGATGAAAAATGTGTGGAAAGATACTGAAAGTCTGCTGCCAAGAGTTCTGAATTTATGTTTTTTAGGTTTCTGAAACAGATATTCTGCTTAGGATTGTAGTGGCTGGATGGAAATGGTAAATCCATAGAAATGGCCTTGTGATCAGAAACACCTAGGTCATACACCTGCAGGTTGGTGAGAGGAGCAGAGTTTGTAATGACCGGATCCAAGGTATGCCCCCTGGTGTTTGTGGGGACATCAACAAGTTGTTTTAAATTAAAACAGTCCAATAGTTGAAGAAATTCAGCTGCAAAGTGGCAGGAGGGGGTGTCAACGTGAATATTCATATCGCCCAAAATTATAACGTCGGCAGAGGATGTGCAGAAAGCTGTGAGAAGATTTGACATCTCAGTAATAAATGATGGGTTTTGTTTTGGTGGTCGATAAATAAGGAAGAACAGCACAGGGGAAGGGGACTTACATTTAAATGCAAGGCATTCAAATGAAGACAGTTCCGGTAATGGTTGCAGAAATAGCTCCAAGTCACTGCGACAGATGACTGACAGGCCCCCACCACGCCCTGTGCTGCAAGCTTTTTAGAGGTGGCTATATCCTTGAGAACAGCTCTCATTTAAAGAAAAAAAAAGTATTTGGTTGGTGCCAGGTCTCTGTAATGCACATATGCTTTTGATTGGACATTGTCTGGTATGTAAAATTTTACCACATTTACTAACCTCTAGGGGAAAATGGCTTTGCAAAGTACAACTTCACTTGCAAAGTGAACAGTTTATTTGCCTTTCGTAAATCAACTCTAATATCTACATTGTAGTTCAGTTTTAAGGTATTAATGTAATGATTTCCAACCACATAAATCAATATTATAACATTATTTGTATTTGAGGAAAGATCTATCAGTTTTGTACCTTGATCTTTAAACCAAGCCAGGTCTTGAATTGTCAAATCCCAGTGGAAAATTAGAAAAGCTTTGCAGGGAGATGGACGGAGCCTAGCGGAGCAGACATGCATTGTTAGAGCTCCACACCGCTGAGGAGAGAAGAGAAGGACAAAGCGGAGCCTGCAGGCTCAAAAGGTATCCATTTGAACCTTTTTGCCCCAGGGAACAAACTGTGAAAGTTTGGGCAGGAAATATGGTACTGGGAGGAAACCGTGGCAGAAATAAAAATCACCTCACAAAGAGCTCACAGGCACTCACTGCAACTAAAGCAGCTCCAGTCACCTCACAAGATACAGCATCCGGCCGCTCTCACATACAGAAAATGTCACAGCAAGACTCTCTCATTTGAGTCAGATACAGAACAAATCCTCTCACAAACTTCTCCACAAGCCTCCTCAGCATCCCCAGTAATATTATTACAATTTGAAAAGATGCTTCATAAGGCTTTAAAACAAACCTCAGACCAAATAACAAACAGCCTAACCAAAGAAATAAGAGAGCTGGGAAACCGCACCGCAGCCCTAGAAATAAAAATGGATGAAATTGAAATTACAACCCAAGTAAATATAACAGAATTGGAACAATTAAAAGAAGAGAATTTAATACTTCAAACTAAGCTCGAAGATTACGAAAATAGAGCCAGACGTTCAAACTTGCGCATAAGGGGAATACCTGAAACTGTGACAGACCTGCAATCTACTATTACTGCTCTATTACAAGAACTAAAGCCAGATATCCCTATTGAACGTTTAGAACTGGACAGAGTACACAGAGCCCTCACAGCCAAAAAGAAAGATGGACCCCCACGTGATATAATCACAAAATTTCATTATTACAGAACGAAAGAACAAATACTAATTGCTGCAAGAGAAAAAAAGGAACTTAATTTTCAAGGACACAATTATAAAATTTTTGCTGACCTATCCCAACTTACTATTACTAAAAGACGATCCATGAAACCCCAACTAATGGAACTGCAACGCCACAACATTATGTATCAATGGGGCTTCCCCTTTTCAGTCAGATTTAACTACCAAGGTACAATTTACAGAAGCAGATCAGCAGATGAACTACAACAAACCCTTTTAAAATTAAATCTGACAGAACCCACAAGCAGCAACTCTCCCACACGCAGAAGAATGGCATCATCTTCACCTTCAGGCAGCACTCAGAAAATTTCAGAACAAAATGGGAATCATCATTCTCACAAAAGAGGCCGTTATGCCACATCATCCATGGACCAAGAAGATTCAATGGACTGACATCCTAATTCCTGATATCTCTTCATTTATTATACTAAGAGATGGTTCTCTATAAAAAACCTGTATTTATAACTGAATGTAACTGCATTCTGATAGTCACACACTGTGTGGGATCATGTTACATTCCAGTTATATTTCTCATTACTTCTGATTCATATAGCCTTAGAATATATAAGTGAAATAAGGAAATTCTTGTTCAGTTATATATTACCAGGTAATAACAATAGATTTATTACTTTTTAGGACAAATATGTTCAATAATCCAAAAGTAATGGAAGCTTTTTCTTTCTTTTCTTAAAACAAATATATTATTAGCTAACTAGTTCCTAGAATTATGTTTTTGTTTATTCTAATCTGAAGCAATACAACCTCAATTTTATGAGTTAACATATCTAAACAGTTACATATGAATAAAATATGTAATTGTTTACTCTAAAAGGGTTAAAATCTCAAAACAATTCAAACTATCTTCATCAATACCAAAGTTATTAACAGTACCTTTCTAACTGAATTATTTAGCCCAGGGCAAGACTAACCATATACAACCACCCTGGAATAAATAATTTCAACAAAAACTATATTCTGCACTCCAATTAATGAAACATCATTTTGATGTCTTTTGACATAGCACTTCTCTCCTGTAAGCGGAAGATCCGTGTACCCCCATTAGCCCTCCTCATTCTCCCAACCATATTATGTGGGAGTGTGACGAAGGCACTTATTCCCCTGAGAGAGATATTTATTCTCTTTCACGAGTAAATTGTGATTACTTGCAAAAAATAATTTATACAATGTATCATCTAATCTCATATGTTTTTTGTTTACTCTTTACTCCAGAATTCACTGGTTTCTTTTCTATCTATTCATCTCTTCAGTCCACACAGGTTGATCTGTGCAGTCAGCTCTGCATAACAAAAAGTAAGTCAAAACTATTTGATCTGTTGCCATGGCACCACTGAATATACTTTCCCTGAATGTTCAGGGAATAAATGTCCCTCAAAAAAGGACCAAAGCCTTACGTACTTTTCATAACAAGAAGGCTCACATAGTATGCCTCCAAGAAACACACTTCACCAAAGATTCTACTCCAAAATATATTTCTCCTTTTTATCAACAAATTTACACGGCTTCTGCCTGTACCAAGCAAAGGGGAACTCTAATTGCATTTCACCAATCCACACCATTCACCTTATCATCAGAAATTAAAGACCCAGAAGGTAGATACCTGATACTCATGGGTTATATAATGGATACAGCAATCACGGTGATTTCCTACTACGCTCCTAACAAACAACCTACACCATTCCTCTCACATATATTACAAGTGATTAATACACACAAAATAGGAACAGTGATAATGTGTGGGGATTCGAACCAGGTCCTCCTCCCATTTCTAGATAAATCACCTTTTACACCATCCAAAATAACCTCTAGATTACCTTTTTCTCAACTTCTTTCCAAATACAATCTGGTAGATTCGTGGAGAGAAAGTAACCCAATGAAAAAGAAATTCACTTATTTCTCGCACCCTCATCAAACCTTCACCAGAATAGATCATATTTTTCTAACAATAGGAATGATACCAGAAATTATTGCATCAGATATAATTCCGATTCCGTGGTCTGACCATAATGCAGTATACACTACTATAGCCTCAGCCATACCAAAAGTGCATGACCCAACGTGGTACTTACCGGACATAATGCTCAAACACTCACTACATCAGATGGCCATTGAACAAGCTTTAAAGGAATACATATCAATTAATAATACAACAGACATCTCCCCAATAACACTGTGGGAAGCTCATAAGCCTGTCTTGCGTGGTACAATACAAAGACAAATGGCACTATTTAAACGGGAACGCAAAAATCTAGCAAAAAAACTAGAACTCAATTTTAATGCAGCCTACATATCATTTCAAGATAATCCATCTCAGAGTACAAAATCTCATCTGGAAAAATCTAGATTGGAATACGATCTATTTCTCACTGAGTCAGTTGATAAATCCCTCAAACGCTCCAAACACAATTTTTACATGAATACAAACAAACCAGGTACATATTTGGCTCGGGCATTAAATTCAACTAACAAATCTTTCAAACCAATACGTTTGAAATTATCAAAAAATGTTTACACTTGTAATCCAGTTAAAATAGTCCATAAATTTCACTCACATCTCGCAACTTTATACAAGACAAACAATGAATTTAATCTTACAGAGGCTGAATCCTTCTTCTCAAAAATAACCTTACCTGAGTTGTCTCAGAATCAAAAAAGCAGTTTGGATGAGCCTATAACTATAGATGAAGTTGCTAACGCCATAAAAGACCTAAAACTTAACAAAAGACCAGGCCCAGACGGCTACTCGGCTTTATACTATAAAACATTCTCAGAAATACTCTCTCCCATTCTCACTGAAACTTTTAACAAACTTCTAGATGGACATTCTTTTCGGCAAGAAACACTAATGGCAATTGTTTGTATGATCCCAAAACCCCTTTCTGATGATACTTCCTGTGTGAATTATCGGCCTATCTCTCTGTTAAACCTCGATATTAAATTATTAGCAAAAATAATAGCAAAACGCCTCAATAGCATTATAGGAAAATTAATACATAGAGATCAAGTAGGCTTCATGCCAAATAGACAGGCAGGGGATAATATACGCAGGGCAGTGTTTTTGGCACATATTGCTAAAAAACAGAAAATCCCTTTATGTTTTCTATCTCTCGATATTAAGAGGGCATTTGACACAGTATCCTGGCAATATATGCAATATTCATTACAAAAATGGGGTTTTGGACCCCACTTTTTAACATGGATCAAAGCATTATATAATAAACCCAAAGCCTATATAAAATATGCTGGATACAAATCTGAAGCCTTTAATATCGAAAGAGGTACCCGACAGGGTTGCCCATTATCTCCCTTATTATTTGCCCTTATACTCGAACCCATGGCCCAATACATCAGAACAAACCAAACTATAACTGTCATTGAAGTAGGAGGTATTACACACAAATTATGTATATTTGCAGACGATATATTACTTTTTCTATCATCACCACAGGTCTCTGGTCCTAACTTAATACCAGCTCTTGATGGATTTGCAGCCCTATCCGGCCTTATGATTAATCCTAAGAAATGCCTAGTGCTTAATATTTCACTCACAAACATGGAATTGATCCCGGCTAGGGCTGCACTCCCATTCACATGGGCAGAAAAATCAATCCCATATCTTGGAATTCATTTAACAGCATCTCATTCTGACTTATTCTCAACCAATTATCCTCCTGTATTAAGACAGATCACAAATCTAATAAAACAATGGTCGCAACTTCCTTTATCCTGGATAGGGAAGATTAATGCAATCAAAATGACTATTCTACCCAAATTGCTTTATCTATTCAGAGTCCTCCCTATTCCAATTCCTTCCTATTTTTTGAGAATAGTACAAAAAAGAGCAACTTCGTTTATATGGGGCTCTTCTAAACCACGTATACCTATACACACACTACATCTTCCCAAAAATAAAGGAGGCCTGGGATACCCTAATTTTACTAACTACTACAGAGCAGCACATTTGGCCAGTCTGTCCAAATACCATGCAAAACAGGAAATACCATTATGGGTATTTATAGAGGCTTCAGAAAATGACCCTCTATTAATATCAAATTTATTATGGCTTGATCCTAAAGACCGCTTTAAAATTCATAATCCCATAACTAAACACTTCTTATCTCTCTGGGATAAACTAAAAACCAAATATCAGTTACAATCTCCACACAATCCTCTCCTTTCTTTTATCAGAAATCCGGCCTTTTACCCGGCATGGATCTACCCAAATTCTTTTAAAGCTTGGACAACATCAGGCATTCAGACACTAAATGACTTCATAGCATCTAAATCATTCCTTTCATTCCCATCGCTTAGAGAAAAATATGATCTACCAAACTCTGAGATATTTAGATATCTCCAAATCAAAAATTTCTATACACCATTCCTAAAGGGAGATACACCATTATCCCAATTATCCATTTTTGAATCAATCTGTACAAAAGATCCATTTGCTAAAGGTACAATTTCATCACTTTATAATCAATTATATGGAGTAGCAAATCTTAATAGACCCTCTTACGTTCAGAGGTGGGAGGAGGACCTGGGACGAACTTTAGAAGACACGGACTGGTCTAACATATGGCTCACATCTAAGTCATCTTCACCCAACATCTTAGCACTGGAGACAAATTATAAAGTCCTAACTCGCTGGTACCTTGTACCCGCTAGAGTGGCAAAATATTCACCTAATACCTCAGCTCTTTGTTTTCGAGGATGCCCAGAAATAGGCACATATTTACACATATGGTGGACGTGCCCAGTAATCCAAACCTTCTGGAAGGAAGTCTTCGTGATTGCATCTAAAATATTTAAAAAAATAATACAACCAGATCCATTTTTAACTTTACTTAATCTAAAACCGGAATGGTTAACACTCTCTCAATTCAAACTTATGATCCAACTAATAACGGCTGCAAAACAAACAGTGGCCAAGGCATGGAAATCTCCTACATTGGTACTAGCAGAAACAATTCACAGAATGAATAATACAATGTCCCATGCTAAGATGGTAGCCATCGATCAAAATCAAATTCCAAAATTTGAAAAACTTTGGCATCCTTGGATAAAACAACAGTTCCTGTCAAACTTCAATGACTCTGTCCTGTTGCCATGGTAACAGATTAAATGACTTACAGAGACACCCATTCTAAGGCTTCAAAGAGAACTAAAAAGAATAATAAACTGACGAGCGGGACAACCTTGTGGACCATACCTCTACCTTTCAAACCTTTTTCTTCTTTCTCTTTCCTTTTCTCCACCTTACGATTAAAGCTCATTATCAGAATTTATTTGACCTATATACACTCTACTTGTAAACAATATGTATAGTAGGTATAAATCATTTAAATACCTACAAAAGTAACTAAGGAAATGATATATATCTTTAATTTAGGTTTACGTGAACCCAATGTTTAATATTTGAAATTTCATGATATTTACCTATATAAACCCTACTGTAAAACAATGAGCTTACTTTATAGTTCCTTGTAAACTTACTTTATGTATCTTTATAACATTGTATACTCAATAAACTTCTTTTGACAAGGAAAAAAAAAAAAAGAAAAGCTTTGCAGTAGTTTGGGGTTTAAATTCATACTTGCTTCCATTGGAATCTCTTTGTAGGTCTATTTGAATTATTGCATTTATGAGGTATTAATCCAGTATTTGTTCACAGCCCCTGTTGAGGATATTTGTGGGACAAATTTTGCCAGTTTGTAATTACCATATGCAATCAGTTTTATATTTTAATTGATGCTTGAATGATATCTAAACCCCTAAAAACAAAGTTGTATTGCAGTTTGCCAGTCTTTAGATGTGGTGACTGCAATAGTTTTATTTTTTCAGGCTTATGTAAAAAATGCCCGCTGATCCCGCTAGAAATGCAGTGTCCCTTTTCCCTTCATGTGAGCTAAACTAAATGTATGAAATCATCTTAACTGTCTTCCGAGCAATCTTATGTAAACTACTAATTCCTCTCGCCCATGGAGATACATTTAGGAAAACCTCTTTGCATCCAAATTAGAAGAGCAGCCTAGATGACAACCATGGCTCACTCCAAAGATGCAGTGGAGTGAGTGAGCATAGCCACCTAAGGACTGAGAGTGTGTTGTTTGAAAAAATGCCATGTTAAAGTAAAGAAAAGAAACCATGAAAAAAAAAATGTAATCACCAAATCTAAGGACTGTCAAGCTGTTCTGGAAACAGCTAACAAATTAACATAGTAACCAGGACAAAAGGAACATGTGTACAATTTGTGTGGCTATTCATTAGGTCACTGCACTCCATTGAAAGACCCCTGAGATTCCTATTCAACAGATTAAAGCTAGAACAGATTATGTAATTCGTATGGAGAGAATTGTTCATACGCTACACAACTCATTTCAATAATTAATGGGATCCCTGGTGTGAGCATAGACACGTTTTCCTTTGATAAGTTACTCTTCTTTATCTACCATATATTATCTATCTCTATCTGTGGATCATGTTGAGCTTCTAGACATTAGGGATGGGCCGAACACCCCCCTGGTTCGGTTCGCAGCAGAACATGCGAACAGGCAAAAAATTTGTTCGAACATGCGAACACCGTTAAAGTCTATGGGACACAAACATGAGTAATCAAAAGTGCTAATTTTAAAGGCTTATATGCAAGTTATTGTCATAAAAAGTGTTTGGGGACCTGGGTCCTGCCCCAGGGGACATCTATCAATGCAAACATTTTTTTAAAAAACGGACGTTTTTTCGGGAGCAGTAATTTTAATAATGCTTAAAATGAAACAATAATGCCCCGTACACATGGTCGGATTTTCTGATGGAAAATGTCCGATCGGAGCGTGTTGTCAGAAATTCCGACCGTGTGTGGGCTCCATCGGACATTTTCCATCGGATTTTCTGACACACAAAGTTTGAGAGCAAGAGATAAAATTTTCCGACAACAAAATCCGATCGCGTCAATTCCAACCGTGTGTGGCCTGTTCCGACGCACAAAGTGCCACGCATGCTCAGAAGAAATTTCGACATGGAAAAGCTTGGTCTGGTAAAATTAGCGTTCGCAATGGATACAGCACTTTCGTCACGCTGCAATGTTAAAAATGGTTTAATACAGCGCACTCTCTTCTTCTTTATAATGTGACAAGAATTAAGTAGTTTTGCTGCTCATATTCACACACACTTCTCACAAACTTATTTTTTTGTTTTTTTCTTGGGATTCCCTTAATATATTGTTATTTGTCACATCTGACAGAATGTTTTTGTTTTTTGTTTTTTGGCTTTAAAGCCATTTTTGGTTTAGATTTTATGTTTGTATTTTTTCCAAGGCTGATCTTTGTTTAATGTTATTTTTAGTTTTACTCCAGACTATTTTTGTGTGTGTTTTGTGTGTCAAGTTACCACAACACCATTGATATCTTTTATTATTTAATCCCTAGGAGATTGTTTGTTGTTGGTGTCCCTTGTTAATTTCACATTGTCTTTTTGATATGTACCTGAATCCTCACAAACAAACTGTCCTTTTTCAAGTAAAACACACATAGGCAAGTATAATTCAAAACAAAAATCCTTTATTAAGGGCTCAGAACCAAACAAAGAGGGAGGCAACACTGGATCAGCAGGAGAAATTAGCGAAGCCTGGGACCCCCAGGGCAGACAACAATTCTTGAACATCAAAATTGGTGGCCTGAGGAGTCCATATGTAAGGGAGGGCAGTCTGGTCCAGAAGTCGCAGAGATCCGGAAAGCAGCAGATGACATCTGTGTCCCCAGGCTGTGGTACCACAAGAGGCTGCATCTTTTGGCCGACCAGACTGGATCCAGGGTCATCACTTTCTGGTCTTCCTTCCACGCTTCATTCCGGGCTGTGGCTGTGCTGTTGGAGATGTGGCAGGAGGAGGAGTAGGACCTGGAGGAGGAGGAGGACTGGGAGGACCTGGAGGAGAAGGAGGAGGAGGAGAAGGAGGAGGAGGACCTGCAGAAGGAGGAGGAGAACCATCTGTGAGTTCGCAAAGGTGTGTCTGAGATGTAATTTGGCCCCTCATACCTGTATTAAGAGCCTCCAATATGAGCGACTCACACATGTGTTGTTGTCCCTCCTCCATCCTCTGCATTTTTGAGGCAATGATGGCAGCAATGTCCTCCTCCACGGTGTGTGGTGCTCCCAGGGCCTCTGTAGCCCTCCAAAAGAGGCCTATGGCAGCCTCCTCTAGGGCACTCCTCCTCTTGCCACTTTCTCTTTCCAGGGGGAGTGGAGGGACCGGCATATCAGGCAGCCAGCTCGGACCCGGCCACCTCCTGACTGCGACTTCCCTGTGTATGAAAAAGGGACATGGTTTTAGTTTTTGCATCATCAATCACAATCATAAATCAGTACTCCAAACTAACATCTAGTTAACATCATTGATTGGACAACCTGAACTATTTAGAGGAATGCTATACCTGGCTCAAGCTGGGCTCCTCCACATGTTGTTGCCTGGAAGGCCCAAGTTGGGCGTCAGAAGCCTCAGCCAGGGGGGAAGGAAGCGTGGAAGGAAGACTGGAGAGGGATCGCCTGGGTTCAATCTGGCCTGCCAGAAAATGCAGCCTGTCATAGTACCACATCCTGGGGAGATAGATGTCATCTGCTGTTCCGGATCTCTGCGAATCCTGGACTTTCTGGCGCTCCCTTACATAAGTGCTCCTCAGGCCACCAATTAAGATCTTCAAAAATGTGATGTCTGCCGTGGGAATCACCTGCTTCACAATTTCCAACAATTTATCCAGTGCTGCCTTCCTCTTTGTTTGGTTCTTGTAATGTGGGTTGTTGATCTCCCACAGACATGGCAGCTCCCTTAACATATCAATGAATAGTGACATGAAGTCATTATCTTTTAATAAGATATCCATGTTCACTGCAAGACACAACACAAGACAAAGCCTAATGTCAGACAAAACTCTCCTAATCTTGTTACAATATAGGCCTCAATCTAGAAGCAGTATAGGCACAAATTTGGCTTTTACCTTCGTTCTTATGAATGGCGCGTCCAATGCTCCTTCCTCCGCTCACAGATCGTACATAATACGCACGTGTGTTAAGCTTTATATACACTGCACATGCGTGTAACTTCGCCCGCCCCTGACGTTCTTTCTAGTCTATTCTCCGCCCCTTTTCGTTCGGCGCAGTGGGTGAAGAGCACATGGCGGAGTCACAGCAGGTGCGTGCTAATTATAGCAACGAGGAGGAGGCGGAGGAAAGCCTGGAGACAGAAACGTCCCGATCCAGAAGGAGAAGATTTAAGGCCACAAATATGTCCTTTGGGGAGATGTTGGAGATGGTGGACATCCTGAAGAAGGCCGACTATGACGGAAAGTATGGACCTTACCCCAACCCCAATATCAGAAAGGCCAAGATCATGGCAAAAGTGGTCAAAAGTCTGCACAGGAATTTCGAGGTACGACGATCGAAAGATCAGCTCAGGAAGCGGTGGTCGGACCTGAAATTGAGAGAGTGCGAGCAGTACCGAAAGATCCGGAGAGTGCTGCAAAAAAGTAAGTAGTTGTGCTGTGTTCATATTCTTTTTGTCTTTCTTACGTTCGTGCTGCTCCATATGCTTTTCTTAATTGTACAGTTTAAAATGTCAATTTTAATGTTCATGGGCCCATTATTCGCTTGTATCAAACATTTTTTTTTCGCCCTCTAAAACACCATTGTTTAGGCCATATGCATTTTCCTACATTTTTTAGGGCCTACTTGGATGCAAAATATTTGGTTGTGTAGATGGGTTTGTTACTAGAATGAAATGCAAACTAGATTCTGTGTAAGGAGAGGACACTCAGCAGCTGTTTTCACATCTGGACACTGGAGCACTAGTGTGGGACACAAGAACACCATTCTTATTAGGGGGGGCACACAGGTGCTCCAATGTATACTATAGGGGGGTCTCCATCTGTGAAGCTTGTACTACACAGGTAAAGTATTGAAGCTTGACAAAGGCCAATAAAAAAGCGACATCTTGGAACTCTGCTAAAATTGACAATTGTACCCCACTTCCAAGCAATGTTTCCTATTTATAGTTCTGCAATTAAATAACTGTGTGCTAATTATACCATTTTTGTTTTACATAGGGGAGAAAAGACTTGGACACTCCTCATCCGAGGAGACCAGAGACCCCCCACCTCTGGAAGAAGGTGAAATACCCCCAACACAAGCGGAGCAGGAGGAGGAAGAAGATGTGGTTGAAATTGTCACCACAACAGGTGAGTGTCTGCGACCACAGGCTCAGGTAAGAGATGGATGCTGGCAGATTTTTGATACCTGTTTTTGTTTGGTTTCTCTATTTTTAGGTGATCGTGATGTTAGGGATCGAGATCCTTTCACATCAGAAAGTGCCCAGATGCTGATCGGGGAGATCATGGGGTGTAATTTAGAATTGGAAAACCTCAAGAAAAAAATAAATGATGTGATTCAAAAAAATAATAACATCATTGATGTTTTGGGGCAAATTTAAAACCCCACAAAATCACTTATTTTTGTGTGGTACAATGTTTTAAATATTTTAGCAATGATTGGAAAAGCCAAATTTGGAGGATGCACACAGTGTGCCAACATGTGCTATCTGCCATCACGGGAGATCAATGGACACGTTTTGGGGGTGCAACCCCTTCCTCAATAATAAAGTAGCTGAGAGGAAGGGCTTGCTCCCACAAAACACGTCCCTTGATCCCCCGTGATGGCAGCTAACACATTCGTAAATTGGTGTGCATCTTCCAAATTTGGCTTTTCAAGGGGTGACTTCACCCCATCTGAATGCAATATCAAACACAGTTCCTAAATACTCATGTCTGATATTGCCTTCAAGTTTTACCAAATGTGAACTTTGTAAGTTCAAATTTTTTGTCTTTCTTGTTGGTTTTACACAGGCCTGTTTTATCGTAAATGGACATTTCTATTTTTGATAATGCCACCCCAAAAATTGTTATACAACAAACATGTTGGTTTGTTCAAAAAACCTTTTCTAAATGCACATGTGATTGTGCAGGTATTAAAAAGTTTGTTAATCAATAATGTGTGGATTATTGTCTCAACGCTACAACACTTTTGGGGTGATGTAATTGCTGTTTTATGAGAAAATGGGGGTTATTTCCTAAGGGCAAATCCTCTTTGCACTACAAGAGCATTTTCATTGCAGTTTCAAGAGCACTTGTAGTATAAAAAGTGTATATGCCTTTAGTAAATAACAGCCAACAGTGCTTTGTATAAGGTTACACAATCATGCCATTTTCAGGACTCCCCACATTTCTGTCAGGGTCAGCTAAAACAAACACAAGCAGTAAATGTCCACAAAGAATTTCTTTTTTTTGCTTTTTTATTTGAAAAAGGCTTCACAAATTTGAAGGCATATTGATGGCCCCCCTACCCGCAAAGAACTCCAGGTATCGTAACCGGACATCACGGGCACTCAGGGAGGGCCTCAGGCCCAACTGAGCCAGCATAGTTGGCTGAATGTTTCCGTAAAAAGTTATGGAGAATACAGCAAGCCATGATTATATGATTAAGTTTATACTCCGCCATATGGATAGGTGTCAGAAATAGGCGGAACCGGCTGGCCAGGATTCCAAATGTGTTCTCCACCACTCTTCAGGCTCTGGACAGCTGGTAATTAAAAACCCTCTGTTCCGGGGTGAGGGAATGGCCGCATAAGGTGGTCCCCCAGCGCAAACACTTCATCAGCAACGAACACGAATGGGAGTCCTTCCACATTGTCCTCTGGAGTTGGCAAGTCCAAGCTGCCATTCTGGAGACACCTGTAGAACTCCGTCTGGGTGATGACTCCACCATCGGACATCCGGCCATTCTTCCCCACATCCACATATAAGAAGTCGTAATTAGCCGACACCACCGCCAACATCACAATACTATAGAACCCCTTATAGTTGAAATAGTACGACCCCGAGTTGGGTGGTGGGATGATGTGGACATGTTTCCCATCAATTGCCCCTCCGCAGTTAGGAAAGTCCCACCGCTGGGCAAAGTGGGAAGCCACAGTCTGCCATTCCTTTGGCGTGGAAGGAAACTGTTGAGGAAAAAAAAAAATAATATTTTTGCACAGAAACATGGCAAGCAGATTAGGCACAAACATTCTGTGGCAACCTCCAGATAGCATTTATTAAGGGGAATTTTACAACACCAAAGCATAAGGTATACCTATCATATTCCCCCCCCCCCCCTCTCATGGGCCATTTCTAACATTATGGGGGGTGTGGAATTCTTGGACAGGTAACCCTCTTCAATTCATTGAGAGATGAATGTCTAAATACAGGGTATTACTTGGAACAGCCCCTCCTTTTAGTTACACTATTGGCAGCCCACTGGACAGGTAAGAAGTGTCCGAATACAAAGATAGAAATACACACTGTACACATGTGAGCACATTTGAAAATTCTGCTATTACCTGTCTCAAGATAATAATAGGATCTTAAAAATTCAAACATTACCATTTGAAAGTATACAGGCAGGCCCTTGCACTACATGCTTTGGGGAATTCATCCATAAATCAGAGCACAAAAGAGATGGGTATAGTGTGTATGGGTTTGACAAAGTCAGCAGATAGATGATTGAGGATAGATAGAGAATTGGGATCAGCTGACTTAGCAGTTGGGGGAGGGAGGGTTACTAAAAATGATTTGGGGACACCACAAAAAAATCCTATGCCACTCTGCCTGAATTTAAAGCTAGAATAACATTTCTAAAGATTTTAGGGGGTGTTTGGGGTAAAGCACTACCATGGAGCTGATAAAATACATTGTTTTAAGTGACTACATGCGGTGAATATAGGGCCCGTAGAGCATGCTGGGGAGGTTAGTGAAGGACAATCTGTCTGAAGGACCTAAAAAATTAATTACATAAAAATCCAGCATGCATGAGGACAAAGGGGACATTCACAGCATATTACAATCATGGTAATTAGGGAATGAGGAAAGATATACAATATATTAACAAACATTAAATACAATAAAATGTGATATTAAAGGATAAGAATCTTACCTTCATATACTCCTTCTGCAAAACCTGGATGATGGCAGAACAGGTCTCTGGGATAATGATCCCCAGAGCCTTGGGGGAGATGCCTGTTGAGAACTTCCTGCAGGCTTCTCCCTGTCGCCAAGTACCGCAGGGTAGCGACCAGCCTCTGCTCCAGAGTGATGGCTTGCTTATGCAGGTATCCTGCCTGCTGATATAGGGGGTCAGCGAAGCCAACAGACGGTGAAAAACGGGGTCCGTCATCCTGAGAAAGTTCCTGAAATCATCAGGATTATTCTCACGGATCTCACGGAGCAAAGGCATATGAGAGAACTGGTCACGCTGAAGCAACCAATTCTTGGTCCATGAACTCCTCCCCACCCTGTTCATGGACTGGACTTGTGTCAAGGTCAGGACCCCAACACCAAGCCCCCGCACAGCACGAACTCTATGAGGAGTACGCATACGCAACATGGCTAGAAAACGGTCGGCTGCTCAGAACGAAGTAACAGAACGCACTGAAGAACAGCAAGGCCTGTGAAGAGCGACCTGAAAAACAGTAACGAACGAACAAGAACACAATGACTAATTAAAGTTATGCGGAACTTCCTTGCACGCACTGAAGAGAAGATACAAACCCACAAGCACAAACTGAATGGCAGAAAACGATCTGAAAACCACGAGTCTGAAAAAGCGCGAATCGTCTCTCACCAAACTTTTACTAACACGAGATTAGCAAAAGGAGCCCAAAGGGTGCCGCGCTTGGTTCTGAACTGGCCTTTTCTAGTCTCGTCGTACGTGCTTGACGTCACCGCGTTCTTGGCGATCAGAAATTCCAACAACTTTGTGCGACCGTGTGTACGCAAAACAAGTTTGAGCCAACACCCGTCGGAAAAAATCCTAGGATTTTGTTGTCTGAATGTCCAATCAATGTCCGACCGTGTGTATGGGGCATTACAGTGAAATATTCCTTTAAATTTCATACCTGGGGGGTGTCTATAGTATGCCTGTAAAGTGGCGCATGTTTCCCGTGTTTACAACAGTCCCTGCACAAAATTACATTTCTAAAGGAAAAAAAGTAATTTAAAAGTACTCGCGGCTATAATGAATTGTCGGTCCCGGCAATACACATAAAAGTTCATTAATAAAAACAGCATAGGATTCCCACACAGTCCATTACCAGGCCCTTTGGGTCTGGTATGAATATTAAGGGGAACCCCAAACCAAAATGAAAAAAAAAAATGTGTGGGGGTCCCCCCAAATTCTATACCAGGCCCTTCAGGTCTGGTATGGATATTAAGGGGAAGCCCATGCCAAAATTTTTTTAAAAAATGGCGTGGGGTCCCCCTCAAAATCCATACCAGGCCCTTCAGGTCTGGTAGGGATATTAAGGGGAACCCCACGCCAAAATTTTTTAAAAAATGGCGTGGGGGTCCCCCCAAAAAATCCATACCAGACCGGTTTTCTTCTTCCTCCATCTTGTTCTTCCCCCGCTTCTTCCTCTATCTTCCTCTGCTTCTTCCTCCAGTCTTTTCCTCCAACATCTTCCTCCGGTCTTCTCCTCTGGCATCTTCCTCTGGCTTCTTCTTCCCCGCTTCGTCCTCCGGATGGAGGAATTGTCAAAAACTGGCTATTGTCTTTTTTAACATTTTTGACACTTTTTTGTGAAATGGTAGGGGTACTTGTACCCCATTACCAATTCATACAGGGGGGGCTGGGATATGGGGGTCCCCTTGTTAAAGAGGGCTTCCAAATTTCTGATAAGTCTCCCATCCGCAGACCCCCACAACCACGGGGCAAGGGTTGTGGGGATGAGGCCCTTTTCCCATCAACATAGGGACATCCTCCCCATGTTGAGGGCATGTGGCCTGGTACGGTTCAGGTGGAGGGTGCTCTCTTGCCCCCCCTCTTTTCCTGTGGCCTGCCAGGTTACGTGCTCAGATAACAGTCTGGTATGGATTTTTGGAGGGACCCCCACGCCATTTTTTTAAAAATTTTGGCACGGGGTTCCCCTTAATATCTATACCAGACCTGAAGGGGCTGGTACGGATATTGAGGGGGACACCCACACCATTTTTTTTTTTAATCTTGGTGCGGGGTTCCCCTTAATATCCATACCAGACCTGAAGGGCCTGGTATGGAATTTGGGGGGACCGCCACGCATTTTTTTTGAAATTTTGGTTAGGGGTTCCCCTTAATATTCATACCAGACCCAAAGGGCCTGGTAATGGACTGTGGGGGAATCCCATGCCGTTTTTATTGATGAACTTTTATGTGTATTGCCGGGACCGACAATTCATTATAGCTGCGAGTACTTTTAAATGATTTTTTTTTCTTTAGAAATGTCATTTTGCTCTCAGACTGTTCTAAACACAGGAAACATGCGCCACTTTACAGGCATACTATAGACACCCCCAAGGTACGAAATTTAAAGGAATATTTCACTTTTATTGTTTCACTTTAAGCATTATTAAAGTGGAGTTCCACCCACTTTTACAACTCTTCAGCATCCCTCACTAAATTGCGCACTGTAAATGAATTGGATATTTTTTAAAAACATTTCTCAGCACCTACTGTATATCTGCTGTATTCATTTTTCACTTCCTCCTCCCTAGCCGTGGCTCATCGCATCATTTCCTATTTGCAATGCCTTCTGGGAAGGGGTGGCAACTTCCTCTGACACTGCCGTTGCTATGGAAACCTGACCTGAAACCTATTACACTGCTTGTGCTGCACTGAGCATGTGCGAGATCTGCAAGGATGAGATCCAGAAGATCCGGAAGAAATACAGTCTGGCTTCAGATGCCCACACTTAAGATGGCCACGGCCTGCTGTAAGTTTATATAATAACAAACTACTGCTATAAACGAACAAAACAGACCTTAGTTTACAGACTAACTTTACTAGAATACATTAAGCTTGTGTAATATATGGGTATTTTTATTTAAAAAGTATAATTTTGGCCGGAACACCACTTTAAGATCACTGCTCCTGAAAAAACATCAGTTTTTAAAATTTTTTTTGCATTGATACATGTCCCCTGGGGCAGGACCCAGGTCCTCAAACACTGCTCATCCCTACTAGACATGAATAAGATCACTTTATATATTACTGATAATTTATATCTTGGCTAATATATGATATTTAGAAAATGCTCCAGTATGTTAGATTCAAGTATTGTGCTTACAACTTTGGATCTGTATGTTTAATGGCTTCATCATATTCAATGTATCTCTGTTGTATTATTCAATATTATCTTTGTTGACTATCTCATTCTTTTACTATTATTGACTTTGTACAAATTTATAAAAGTTTGTAAAAAAAAAAAAATTTGTCAAGTTATTCTTTTTTTGTCAGTGTAGTGTTGGTAGGATTTTCCTAGATAAAGTTAAAAATATCACCCAAAGTAAAAAAAAAAAAAAACTCTGTGACACGTGTTGCCACCTAGAAGTGTCTGGAGAATAAAAGGTGGGGGTAAATCCACTGTCTTAGATGGGAATTAACACTAATTTAATGAGAGTTCATTTTGCATCTCCAGGACAGGGAGTGAAGTGAAATATCCCAGTAAGGATGCAGACAGCAAAAAAAAAGAGTTTTACACTCCCTTACACTATCCTCCATAACTAAAACTAAATATCGAAATATCTTTGTATAAGTACAGTTTATTCACCACAACGTTAGGGTGGGAGGACACTGCAATGGTCCTTTTTTATCCCAGAGCATGGCTTTATTATATAGTCATACATATTTTTATGATTATGACTTTATAAAGTTCAGATCACATTTTAGGAACTATTTCTTTAGAAGCAAAAATGAAACCCAAAAAAAAATCTCCAAGGCTCCAATATCATTTCATACCTCACACAAACATAGATTACATATTACTGTGGACAACAGTTTTTTCAAAAGTTTTTCTTCCTGAAAAACTTTTGATGATTATGTTAATCCACCTTCAAACTGAACACAAGTATAATTTCATAAAGATTGTTTTAAGTTGGAACCATGAGAGATATTAATATGAAATTAACTTTTGTTGACTATAATGTATTTAGTTGCATAATGTTTCTGACATGCTGCATGAGTTCAACAGGACTTTTACCTTTTATTTAAGGATTTTTTGCATTATGTGGATTGTGTTTGTTCAAATGTTTTGAGATGTGTTATTGATTGTTTTTGTTTCCAAAGTTATGTGAGAGAGTTTTACTTTTCATTCACTTTCTTTATAAAAATCAAAGGGTATATAACAATTAGTATGTAATATCTGATTTCAAGATACAATACACTTCTAATTTCTGTATGTAAGATAATATTATCTTTGAGTTTGCTATTAACTGGAATCAGATATTACATGTATATCCATACAGACACAAGAGGTGTATTTGCTTGCTTTAAGCTGGGTATACACATACTAAAATTCAGCTGGTTCCTGCTGAACCACCTGAATTTCAGTGCATTCACGCAGTCTTTTCAACGGAAGTTGTTTCCACCACTGGCTTCTATCGAACTGTTATGCTGGAAAACCAGCACATTGCCACAGCTCTGATTGATGTACTCTGATGGGGGTCCCCACTGTCAGAATATAATAGAGCAGCAGGAGAGATGTATGCATCCACATTTCCTGTGCGGATGCGGGGATCTGTGAGTTTATTTTTAATTTAGCATGTGTACCCTGCTTTAGTAAAATAGAAGGTATCATAGCAGTGAGAGGGATCACTACAATTATTTTTACTGATCTATATACCTGTTTTATTAAATGCCGTATGAGGCATTTCTGTCTGTGCTTTCTGAGTAGATCTGATTGTACCTTGTGACCTCACTATAGATTACAGATTCTTTTTTGTTTCTCAGATGAAAGATACCATGCCTAAAGTATATGGGATGGTCTGCGTGTTTTTTAGAGGTTGATGTTCACACATTTTTTCCTTTAATTGTATTTGTTCAGGAAGTTTATTTTTGTTTGTGAGTAGTTTAATTGTATGATGGTGTGGAGGTTGTTGAGGTTCCTGTGAAATTGGGAAAGATCCTCCTCACCTGCAGTCCAAATAAACAAAACATCATCAATGCAGCAAAATAAAGCCAGGGGTTTTATGGTGTATGTGGACATGTTCTCCTCTATTTTAGCTGTAAAAGATTTGCTTATTAAGAGGTAACATCTGCTGCATGTAGAGATGCTGGCCAAAGGAAAAGTAGTAGTGCATCAGGATATATTATATTAGTTGGCTAGTTATAGTATATACTCAAGTATAAGCTGACTTTTTCAGCACATTTTTTTATGCTGAAAAAGCCCCCTCGGCTTATACTCGAGTGAGGATCTCCGCTGTGTCATGCAATCTTAACCGTTCAGACAGCAGTGCACTGTAACAAAGCCCCACCTCCTCCTCGTCTGTGATAGACGGAATACTGAACACTGATACAATGCTGGGAAATTGAATCAGTGTTCCGTCTATCACACATGAGGAGGCGGGGCTTTTTTACAGTGGATGGCTGCCAAACTAAGACTGCAGTTGCATGACACAGCGGGAGACACCAGCTGTTTGTAATCAAAGGTACAGGTGGGCACAGTGAGGCTGCAGATGGGCACAGTGAGGCTGCAAATGGGCACAGTGAGGCTGCAGATGGGCACAGTGAGGCTGCAAATTGGCACAGTGAGGCTGCAGATGGGCACAATGAAGCTGCAAATGGGCACAATGAGGTTGCAGATTGGCACAGTGAGGCTGCAAATGGGCAAATTGACCCTGCAGATGGACACAGTGAGGCTGCAAATGGGCACAGTGAGGATGCAGATGGGCACAGTGAGGCTGCAGATGGGCATTGTTTACCAGTAGCTGCTGCATTTCCCACCCTAGGCTTATAATTGAGTGAATAAGTTTTCCCAGTTTTTTGTGGTAAAATTAGGTGCCTTGGCTTATATTTGGGTTAGCTCATACGTAAGTATATACGGTAATTCAAAAGGTTGGTCCAGTTTCTGAGGCTATTGCAAGCAGGCAGCAATACCATAAACCTGGGAAATGTGTATATATAAATATTCCACTTTCATGGTGTCTAGGATGGTTTCTACAAGTACAGAACATTGGATTTGCTTAGGAGATCAGTTGTGTCTTGAATGTAACTGGGTGTTTTACGGACTAGAGGTTTTATGATATTTTCCACCCAGCCTGAGATATTTTCAGAGAATATTACAGTACCTGAAATTTTGGGTCTGCCTGGGTTACTCTCTTTATGTATTTTGGCAAGTTTTTAAAAACAACCGCTTTTGGTTCCAGAGGTATTAGGGTCAATATTTGATCTCTAATTTTGGAAAGTAGGCTTTTCAAAATATTTGTAAGCTATTTTACTTTAAGGGATTTGTAGGGTTCTCTTGTAATTTGGTGTAGTGTGTGGTATTTGATCATTTCCTGTGTGCTTCTTGTATGTAATCACTGGTGTTTATTATGACTTTGGGTATTCCCTTAAGTTTGCAGTCTTTATGATAATCTTCTTGTTCTCTTTCAAGTAACTGATGGCTGTTTGTTCTTCTTGGCCAGAGTTGTGTTCCTTCCAGGTCCAGGTGGATTTTTTTGGTAGAATTGTTGTTCATTGGTGTTGCCTTGGCTGTGTTGAGATCTGTATTGTTATGGAAGGCCTTTTCCCTTGAAGAAGTCATGTAACAGTGATGCAACGTGTCTGACGGAGCTGGTGATGTCACTTCTTGGGTCTCAGTAAACACGGAATAAGTGGTGAGGAGGCAAGCTTTTTGATGTATGTATTGTACAAGAAGATTGCTATGTGAGTGGTCACTTTTGGTTTAATAAAAAAGTATTTATTGAAGTGATTTTGAGCGATAAATGCTTTCTTTTCACTCTGAATAACTTAGTACACCCCTAAGTGAAAATGCCCTAATTCTACTTCCACTTGCTTGTAAATATGCAGCAGAACACCATATACTACTATGGGGCCAGGAAACTGTTCTGTTTTTGTTTAGATTTTTGTGGTGGATGGGAAATTTGGGAAATCTGAATGTATGCTGTATATGAACAGCAATCCACATAACTTAGGATTATGAGGACTTTCAGTAGGTCCAGTTTTTGGAATAATATTGAGAGCCTTGATAGAGGTAACAAACATGGAGATTCATTCCTATAAAAAAAAAAACACACTCCATGCTAGAAGTTGCCATCTGTGACACAAAGTAAAAGTAATACTGACAATACTGTGAAGACATTTGTCTACAGCAAAATTGCTTAGATATGAGAGATTTTGAGAAACAAACAAATTAGATGAAAGAAAGGTTTTATCAGAGGGGTTATCATAATAGAAGTGTCAAAACGGTGTATAGATATGCCAAAAGTAATAATAGAGAGGATTTATTGTCCGATAATGTGAGGAAAGAAGGAATTAAGAAAGTGGGGACAACTGCTTCTTTAGCTTTCTCTGCAAAATAAAATGTACAATTCTATGAGTATAAGCTTGAAGTGATTGTAGCCACATTGGTGCAATTGCAACAAGAACAATTGAGTATTGTCCTCGAGACTTTTTTATTTGCACTAACATCCAAATTTTTAGGACAAGCTTTCAGGGTGTACCCCCTTCTTCAAGGCCAAAGCAGTACTAATACACAAAATTTTAGCAGTCAAGTAAGACAATCTCTGAGGGAAAAACTGCACAAACATACAGAGCAATAGTAATTGAACTTGGGTAGTTAGTGAGATGGGGCAAAGAAAAGAGAGGGCTATAGGCTGGGGGGGGGGGGGGGGGGGAACGGGTGTAATAGTCACATAGATAAGGATGGTCATAAAACTGTTGGAAAATGGTTTAGAAAACTGAGGTCCTCATTTAGTCAATTATCTTTTGTGTTATTTAGAATTAGCATTCTAAGTTTGAAACTACTTCTAGTCACTATGAATGTAAAATCTCTGTACAGTAACATCCCTCACAAGGACAGGATTGCTGCATGTCACAGATTGTTATCCTCACCAAACCACAAATACAGCGCTGAGGATGTTACACAGTTCATTGAATTTATCCTTACACACAATTACTTCACTTTCAATAACATCCATCTCAGTGTATGGGTACTGCTATGGGAAGTAAAATGGCACCCCAATATTCAAACTTATTTATGGCTGACCTGAAAGACAAATTCCTTAGGAGCATACAACAAAAGCCACATAGATACTTTCACTATATTGATGATGTTTTCAACATATGGACAGAAGGTGAAGAAAATCTGAAAAACATTTTACTCATTGAGCAACACATTCACCCGTCATTCAAACTAAAAAAATGACTATTCAAGCACACATGTCAGTTTCCTAGACACCACAGTAAACATCAGGGATTACAAGCTGCACACTTCAATATACAGGAAATCTATTGACAGATAAAACTATCTCCACAGTTCCATCTCCCACCCCCAACACACCAAATGGGTCATTAAACAG
This sequence comes from Aquarana catesbeiana, assembly GCF_042186555.1. NCBI lineage: Eukaryota > Metazoa > Chordata > Amphibia > Anura > Ranidae > Aquarana > Aquarana catesbeiana. Next base: position 783,654,664 of record NC_133324.1, on the reverse strand, counting down.
CCAGGCCATAAGATACCACTGAATATGCTCAGACCCAGAAGACAAGCAAACATCTCAAAATACTAGCAGGCTCCTTCCATAAGAAAACCATCACTACATGCATAAACACATCATTCACAATCCTGCTTGTCAAGGCCAGACATGCTATGGACCTGTACAGCAAGCCCATGGCATAAAACATTTAAAATAAAACACCTGCTCATCCAAGCCACTAACTAAACTCATGTAATTTCCTGACTATCAGGATGCCCCCTAATGGATGTAGAAATATAGGCTTTTTCAACGAAAAAAAAAGAGAGAAACCCTAGCTGACACATATACACTATTCACAATCATGCCAACCAGTGCTTCACTATGTATCCTATATATACAGTATATATATATATATATATATATATATATATATATATACAGTATCTCACAAAAGTGAGTACACCCCTCACATTTTTCATGTGTCAACACTGAAGAAATTACACTGCTATGTAAAGTAGTGAGTGTACAGCTTGTATAACAGTGTAAATTTGCTGTCGCCTCAAAATAACTCAATACACAGGTGCCCTGTGTATTGCAGCCTCACTGTGCCCATCTGCAGCCTCACTGTGCCCATTTGCAGCCTCACTGTGCCCATCTGCAGCCTCACTGTGCCCACCTGTACCTTTGATTACAAACAGCTGGTGTCTCCCGCTGTGTCATGCAACTGCAGTCTTAGTTTGGCAGCCACCCACTGTAAAAAAGCCCCGCCTCACTGTTGTTGTTGAAGGTGAACTCTGCCAAGGGCAGTAATGCTACCCAGTCATCTTGGACAAAAGTGGTGAAGCACCGGAGATATTGCTCAAGCATTTGGTTCATCCTCTTGGTTTGCCAGTAGTCTGAGGGTGATAGGCAGAGGACATAGACAGTTCGATCTTTAGGACCTTGCACAATGCTTTCCAGAAGCTAGAAGTGAACTGCACCCCTCTATCTGAAACAATGTTCGTTGGGATCCCATGTAACCTTACAATCTCCTTTATGAAGACCTGTGCAGTTTCCATGGCAGAGGGCGTATTTTTTAGTGGCACAAAGTGAGCCATTTTAGGCAGGCAGTCAACCTCTACAAAAAATAGCCGAGCAACCTTCTGATGGGGGAAGTTCCACTATAAAATCCATTGCAATAATTTTCGAGAGTCTGTCGTGAACCGGTAGGGATCCGAGCAGACCCCAGGCCTTGCTTCCAGCAGTCTTACTTCGGGTACAGGTGGCACATGAATTTACATATTTCCTGCAGTTCTTTTCAAGATTTGGCCACCAAAACGTGCTCTGTATTAACTACAGGGTCTTATGTATTCCGAAATGGTCAGATAGGGGATGGTCATGGCACAGACTTAAAGTGCTTGTAAACTCAATATTTGCCCTTTGCTGCATAAACATCATTTCTAATCAATGTACATAGTGCTCTTTTTACAAGTTGCCTAACTTTTGTCATTCAGTTGAAACCGAGCTGGAATCACTTTAATGACGTCATTGGCGCATGCGCAGATTTGTGCCTATTTATGGCATGAGGTGTGTGCCGTCAGTCTTTTCCAGCCGATGCCGTGCCCCTGTCATCCACTCCCTGTGGCATTGCATTGCAATCCCGCGAGACTACAGCCCGTGCTCTTCTTCCTGAGACACCCCATGTCACATGTAAGTGAAAACCTCAAGACCAATCACCGAGGACAGAATGCAACTTGCTAAAATTACACCAAAACAGGAAATATCCCACAATGTTATATTTCTTTTCACTTTTATTAGTACCTCTGTTCAGAAAACAGGTACATGTGTGTAAATTGTAGATATGACAGACTTTGTTGCCATAGTAATCCTAGAATGTAAATGAGGGTTGGTTTTCAAGCAATGCGCATGTGCGAGATTCCAGCCATTACCACAACATAGGGCGGAAGTTCTACGGTGCACAGATGCGGAAGACAGAAGTAAAAATGTTGCTGGCTTCGGACCAGAGGCATGGAAACAAAAATAAGCTGCTAAAAAGTAAAAAGGGACCAAGGGGGTTTATTTATAAGACGGAATGATTTAAAATGCTTTTGTGTAGTGGCTATATTCATTATCACAATTTTTTTTGCTAAGTTTACTTCCTCTTTAACACTGTTACTCAAATATCTTCTGGCACAAATTTTTTATTATCCTTCCATAGTAACCCATCCGTGGGTAACAGGGTAGTTCCAGGAGGACCGGGCATACTTGCTGAAGCTTGCTGCAAGCTCGACATCAGGTTTGTTTGTAAAAGTAGGAAGTTACCTTCTGATAGGATGGTATGTGGAGCTGACACTTCTCTTGGATCATCAAACATACGGGAAAGGGAGTCTGGTTTGATGCTCTTCAAGCCTGGCCGGTAGGTAATGTGAAATGAAAATCTGGAAAAAAACAATGCCCACCATGCCAGGCGTGGTCTCAGACACTTGGCCAATCTCAAGTACTCCAGATTCTTATGGTCTGTATAAATGTGTATGGGATGCGCCGCTCCTTCCAACAGATACCTCCGTTGCTCAAGTGTAGCCTTGATGGCCAGGAGCTCTCGTTCCCCCACATCGTAATTCTTCTCGGCCAGAGAGATCTTACGAGGGAAGAAGGCTATTGCATGCATTGGGTCTTTGAGACCCTGGCATGGGAAGATAACTGCCCCTACCACTGTCTCTGAGGCGTCTACCTCCAGTAGGTAAGGCAAAGCAGGAAAAGGGTGACTCAGGATAGGAGCTGACGTGAAAAGTCCCTTTAAAGCTGCAAAGGCAGCCTGTGCCTCGGGAGTCCAGTGAAACTGAATATTCTGCCTTGTTAGCTGCGTATTCGGGGAGATGATGGCGGAGAACCCCTTTTTGAATCTCCGGTAGAAATTTGCAAAGCCGACAAACTCTGCACCCCTTTCTTGTCTGAGGGTGCAGGCCAGTCCAGAATGGCTGTAACTTTTTAGGATCCATCTTGAATCCCTCTGTAGATATTACTAGGCTGAGGAACTGAATACTTTGCCTCTCAAATTCACATTTCTCTGGCTTGGCATATAGCCCATGCTGACGGAGCTGACAGAGTACGTTCTTGACATATTCCCGGTGCTGTTCAAGAGATGTGGAAAAAATCAAAATATCATCTAGATAGACAATTATGTAGATATGCAAACAGTCTCTGAAAATGTCATTGACTAGATGTTGGAAGGTGGCAGGGGCATTACATAGGCCAAGGGGGATTACTAGATATTCATAAAGGCCAAACCTGGTATGGAATGTTTTCCATTCATCCCCTATACGGATGCGGACCAAGTTGTAAGCCCCCCAGAAGTCTAGCTTGGTAAATACAGAAGAAATCCTTAGTCTTTGAAAAAGTTCAAGCACCAGGGACAGAGGATACCGGACGTGATTTTAATTAATTCTCAGTAGTCCACACAGGGCCGAAGAGAATGGTCTTTCTTTTCCACTAAAAAGATTCCTGCCCCTGCTGGAGAAGTGGAAGGTCGGATGAACCTCCTCTTGAGGTTTTCATCTACATATTCCTTTAGCACCTCTAGTTCACGTTCAGATAAAGGGAAGATTCATCCAAAGGGGATCTCAGCCCCTGGAAGTAGCTCGATTGGACAATCATATGAACGATTGGGAGGAAGAGTTTCAGCTCCCCGTTTGCTGAAGACATCCAAGATTCTGTAGTATGGTTCAGGCACTGTTGCACATATCTCTGAATCAGATTCAAGGCATAATAGAGGACCAGAAGTGCTGGGACATGAAGGCAGGCAGTGATGCTGGCAGAAAGATGACTGGAACTTAATACCCCCAGACCCCCCATCAATCTGCGGATTGTGGACTTGTAACCAGGGTAGGCCCAGGATGACTGGAAACAAAGGTGACACAATAGCATCCTTAACAGTTCCTTAAGATCTGTGGAGGTAGTTATAAGCAGAGGTTTCCTGGGTCACTACTCCGGATTTGATACATGACCCATCTGTCAAAAAGATAGAAAATCCTTGAGTCTTTGGCAGGAGTGGGATGTGTTGTTGAGCTGCAAAGTTCAGATCAATGAAACAACTACATGCCCCAGCTTCAATTATTATTATTGTTCTCCCTGGAAGTTGGAATAAGATGGGTAATGCCAGATGAGTGGCTTTGGCAGAAGGAGATGGGTAGTTGGAAAGAGAAATAGATGACCTTATGCAGCTTTGCAGGACATGAGCAAACATAGTGGCCGACTTCCCCACAATACAGGCATAAATTATTCTGTCGCCGGCGAAGTTGTTCTTTAGCTTCCAGAGAATGTCTCATCAATCCTAGCTGCAGCAGTTCGGAGGTATCAGACATCTGGTTAACAGGTATGGGATTAGCTGGAACTGGACTGGCAGCGGCAGGGTACACAGGATCTGGTACCCGGGGTAATATCCAAGCTCGATGAGGCTGCTGGGTAGCTCTTATGCTCTGCACTCCCAGAGTCATTGATCTATCTGGATAAACAAGATGACTAAAGTCTCTAGGGTGTTAGGAACACCGACCAGGGCTAACTCGTCCTTTAACTCTTTGGATAGACCAAGGCGGAACTGTTGCTGCAGGGCTGCATCATTCCACTGAGTATCCGCTCTCCAGCACCTGAAGTCAGTCACATAGTCCTTGACCACTCTGTGGCCTTGCTGGAGTGCGTGGAGGGCAGCCTCCGCAGTGGAAGTTCGTTGGGCCATCGCATTGAAGAAAGATGACAAAGAGTCAAGAACTACATGGAGTACTTCAAGCAGATGGTGGGCCCAGGTCTGAGGTTCACCCTGCAGCAGATAGATGATGAACCCTACTTTGGTTACCTCTAATGAAAAAGTCCAAGGTTGTAATGAGAAGTATAGCTCACATGCGTTGCGAAATGCCCGAAATTTGCTTTGATCCCCAGAAAATCTCTCTGGAATGGGGGCCCTTGGTTTAGGAGGTAGCATCATCATCATGGGTGCGGTAGTAGTTGTGACTGGTGCCCCGCCAGGGGAAGAGGTTGAGACCGAAGAAGGGTTTGCAGCGGTGGCCAGGGTTTGCATTTGTTCTTCTGATTGGACGCAATCATCCTGAAGAGACTTTACGGCCTGGGTGAGGGCTGTGAGGTGCTGGCAAATGTCATCTATAGGTGAGGTTCCTCTTGCAGGCTCAGACATGGCGGTTTGATACTGTCACGTACCTTAGGTGTGAGCCTGACGTATAGAGGAAGACTCCCTTGTATAACCCCGGCTCAGAGACCACTGGAGTTGAGACAGTGGTGGTAAGAGCATGATTGGGTAAGAGTGTCTGCAGGGTTCTCTTTAGATGCCATATGAGAAGCCAGAACAGCTGGTGCAGAAGTGCTGCGGATGCAGGGCAGTGGGTGCATGTCAGCAGATGCAGGTATGCTGTGGATGCAGAGCAGCAGGTGAAGGTCAGCAGTGGACGCAGGACAGCAGACTGGAGCAGGGTCAGACAAGCCAGGTCATACACAGCAATCAGCATAAACAGCAGGCAGAGAGTAGTCAGAGTCCAGTCTGGGTTTGGCAACAGGTGATCAGGCCGGCAAACAGGAAGAAGCAAGGTCAAACAAGCCAAAGGTCAGGACTGGAGATAGAAGCGTGGTCAGGAACCGGGTCAAACACTGAAACAGGATACAAGCACAGAGTCAGGTTTCAGGGAACAGCTGCAGATCAAACCACAAGGACCTAGTGCCCCTGGAGCATCTCTTATAGGCCACTAGGCGCCAAAGCGCATAAACACATGCACACATTCATGTGTGATGTTCATAATTTGTGCAAGCGCGTTGGCACACATCTTCTAATGCGGGCAGCACATCCCTGACATTGCCCCCCCTTAAGGGCAACCTCTGGGTGCCCAGGAGACCTCTCTTTTATGGATGGCTGCGAAAGAAGGCCTGGATTAACTCTTGGGCATGGACGTTCTGCTTGGGTTCCCAGGAGTTCTCTTCTGGACCATACCCCTTCCACTTGATCAGGTATTGAAGCTGGTTTCCTCTTCTTCTACAATCCAAGAGGGCCTCCACCTCAAACTCCTCATACCCATTAACAATTACTGGTTCAGGTGGTCCCGATCCCCTGTTTGGGAAGGGATCCAGCACTGCAGGTTTTAGTAGTGACACGTGAAATACTGGGTGGATTTTCAGTGAGTTGGGTAAGGAAAGTTCATATGAAACTTCATTTAATTTTCTCTTTACCGGGAAGGGACCAATGAATTTGGGTGCCAGTTTCCTTGCGGGGCAAGTCATCCTGAGGTTGGCGGTAGACAGCCATACTTAATCTCCCTGTTGAAGGCACAATTCCCCTCTCCTCTTCCTGTCAAACATTCTTTTATTAGTTGCCTGTGCCTTGATTTATAGCTGTGAGTGTTTTTGAGGGGACAGCAAATTTACACTGTTATACAAGTTGTACACTCACTACTTTACATCGTAGCAAAGTGTCATTTGATACATGAAAAGATATAATAAAATATTCACAAAAATGTGAGGGGTGTCCTTACTTTTGTGAGATACTGTATATATATATTAGAGCCTACCAATCATTAGAAGTGGTGTCTGTATCAGTTTTCTTTTCTTTGGCTTTTATTCCCTCTGTTTTCAAGTGGTGATCTAGCCAGTAACACACCTCCTGTATTAGTGAGACACATCTCTGGAGGAATAAGGGCAGGAGATACAGCAGACAGCAGCACTGTTAGTTCAGGGGTTAGGATAGTGTTAAAGGTATTAGCAGATTTAGATGCTCTAACAAATTGAAATCAAACTCCAGATTACTCTTTATAAGCAGTTACAGAAAACAGTATTTTTCCTTTTGTGATAAAGGTTTTGCATGAATAAATAAAAACTGATAATTTTAATCACCCCTGCCAATTAGTAGTTTGCCTAATCCATGTAGACTGATACATTCTGCTGGAGAGCTTGTGCTTTTGAAAAACAACATACTTGCTGGATTCATCACCAGATTAAAATAGAAGAAAGAAAGCCAAAAAAAGGAAATTAATACAGCCATGACATCTAAGAATTGGTAAGCTGCAATATGATAAATGTTTGCATTTGGGTTTAATACTGCTATAACCTAAACCATAAAAAGGTTCAATCCATTTCTAATTGTGAGTCAACATTTAGTACTTACATTCAGTAAGCTATATTTTCAAAGCTTGAAATGTACAGTGACATTTGTAAACCAAATGAAGGCAGTTATACCATACTGACACACTAAGAAGACAGCGAAATGGGAATCAAGAAAATTAGAGAGATTAAGATAGTTACGAGTATTATGAACATGAAAGTAATGATGAAAGTGTAATTAGTACTTCTGGAAAACATTTGCTCATCAGAGGGAAATCAGCAGCTAAGTTTACTTGAATGCTTTGCAAAAACAAGCCATTTATATATGAATTACAAAAATCAGCAAACTGATTTTTTGACAAATTCAGATTCATCTGGAATTTTTCCCCAAAAGTCATTCTGTTGTTCAAGGATCAATTTTGAATCAAGTTTTGAAGATTAACTTATCTAAACCAATAAATTGAAAGCATTAGATGAGTAAACCAGTCTGCAGAGAGACAAACTTACCCAAACATATATTTTTCTTTTCTAAATTATCAGATTTGGAGGATAAACGTGGAATGCTTCAGCAAATAAATCTTTAAATGTAACCCATCAGTGTGAAATTATAGGAACTGCCATTGCGGACAAATTTTGAAGCCATTTTTATGATAGCGTCACTACTTGACGAGTCACTGGACCTATAGTATGTGCATTTGAAGTGACCTGACACCTGAAATGTACACTCTTGTTTTGTGGCAAGCACTCACCAAGTAATGAAGCTAGGATGACAGCTTTGAAGCTTGCACCTTCAAAAATACATAAGCTGGGGCAGGTTTCATAGTTCTATGTTAATGGGATACTTTCACCACTTAACCTCTGGAATATTTACCCCCCTTCCTAACCAAGCCGTTTTTTGCTATTTGACACTGCGCTACTTTCACTGGTAATTACATGCTAAACAGTACCCAAACTAAATTTGTGTCCTTTTTTTTACACAAATATAGCTTTCTTTTGGTAGTATTTGAACATCACTGGGATTTTTATTTTTTGTGAAAAAGGACTTTTTTTGGGGACTTTTTTTTTTAAATGAAAAAGTCCCAAAATTTTGAAAAAAAAAACAGACCAAAATGTATTCAGCTACATGTCTTTGGTAAAAAAAAAAAAAACAAGAAGCATATATTGATTGGTTTGCGCAAAAGTTATAGCGTCTACAAACTATGGTATATAAAGTATACTGGAATTTATGCAGCTTTTACTTTCTGGCTGCCTATCAAATTTCTTGAGGTGCTAAGATGCCAGGGCAGTACAACCCCCCCATGACCCCTTTTTGCAAAGTAAACAACTCAATTTATTTGCTGAGAGGCATATTGAGCCCACGGAAGATTACATTTTTTTGTCACAAAAAATAACACAAATAAAAGTATTTTTTTTTTCTACACAAAGTTGTCCCTAAATGATATATTGCTCACACATGGCATGGGTATATGTGGAATTACACCCCAAAATACATTTTACTGCTTCTCCTGAGTATGGGAATACCACATGTGTGAGACTTTTTGAGAGCCTAGCTGCGTACAGGTGCAGAAAACCAATGACTGCCTTCAGGCTTTCAAAGGGCGTAAATTGCTCATTTCACTTTCTCACTACCTACTGTATCACAGTTTAGGAGGCCCTGAAATGCCAAGATAGCACACCCCACCTCACCAATTACCCCTTTCCGGAAAGTAGACACCCCAAGCTATTCGCTGAGAGGCATGTTGAGTATTTTGCAGATCTAATTTTTTGTCCCAAGGTTTTGAAATTTGAAAAAAGAAAAGAAAAAATAAATTTTGTTTTCTTTCTTCATTTTCCAAAAACTCGTGGCAACTGGCAACAAATGAGATCTGCAAAATACTAATTTCCAAAAAGGGGTAATTTGGGGGGTGTTTAAACTATTCTGGTCTAGTATTAGAATTACTGTGCCCGATCTGACATTTGCGGTGATACCTCACATGCATGGTGCAATTACTGCTTACATATGACACGAGATGCTTGTGTTCACCTTTGCACACAAGCACAGGGTGCTTTAATTATTTTTTAAATTATTTATGTTGCCTTTTATTTAATTTTTTACATTGTCCCGTAAATTTTTTTTATCACTTTTATTGTTATCACAGGGAATGCAAATATCCTCTGTGATAGCAATAGGCAGTGGCAGGTACTCTTTTTTGAAAAATCTGGGGTCTATTAGACTTGCGATTTCTCCTTTGCCCTTAAAGCATCTGACCAAACCAAGATCGGTGTAATCAGTTGCTTTCCCATTTTAAAAATGGCACTGTTTATATCCAGGGAGACCAAAGTGATGAAATGTTCATAGCTTCCAAATCCTTAAGCCATAGAGATAATTGGAGCTGTTCCAGTCTCAGATCTGCTCTATGGTCAGCTGGCGGGACTGCCAGCTGCAATTCTCGGGTTCCCTGGTGTGACAAGCGAGCCCAAGAAAAACGTGGAAGGCGGCGGCGCACGCGCATCCCCTTCCACTGCTTGTAAAAGCAATCTAGTGGCTAATTAGCCACTATGATTCCTTTACATGAAAGCAGACCGCCGGCTGAAAAAAAATTATACCAAGATGATGCCTACACCTGTAGGCATCATCCTGGTATAACCACTAAAAGTCCTTGTTGGGCATATATGTAATGTTCTTTTTTTTTCATGCAGCCTGTGGGCTGAAGATTCCTCCATTCATATTGATCGATGTGGATGAAGAAATCTCTGCCAGTGTGTGGTGTGTGGTATGGCTATTATTAGAATATACCACCATGTATCCACCCACTTCTAATAATAAATGGCATATACATTCTTTTTTTAACTGCGGAGGAGAAATCTCCTTCTACAGTGCTGCAATCACTGATGTATGTATTCTGAAAGCACACCCTGCTGCTGTCAGAATTAACAGATTAGTGATGCAACTGAATGGAGTTCCTGCAAAGCAAACAACAGTTAACAAGAAAACACAATAAGAACTGAACATTAACTCAATAAAACAAACCTCTGCCAGAAAAAGTGTGTGCTATGCCCACCATTAGAATATACCGCCCTGCACCCACCCACTTCTAATGATGGGCATACATGCAATGTTCTTTTTTTTTTGTTCAGCACGTGGATCGATGTGAATGAAGAAAACTCTGCCACCGCAGCCACCACACCAGCTTGGACTGCACTTATAGGACTCGCCATATCGCCAAGTGTTACTGCAGTGCTGTGTGTCTAATGCCCTGTACACACGAGCGGACTTTTTGACCAGACTGGTTCGATGGACTGAATCCGGCAGACAATCCGACCATGTGTGGGCTTCATCGGACCTTCAGCTGACTGTTTCTGTTGAAAATCTGACGGACTTTAGATTTGGAACATGTTTCAAATCTTTACGTCGGAACTCCGTGGGACCCAGTTCCTAGCAAAAAATCCTCTCGTCTGTATGCTAGTCCAACGGACGAAAACTGACGCTAGGCAGCTATTGGCTACTGGCTATGAACTTCCTTATTTTAGTCCGGTCATACGTCATCATGTACGAATCCGTCGGACTTTGGTGTGATCATGTGTAGGCAAGTCTGTTAGTCTGAAAGTCCATCGGAAGTCCATCAAAAGTCTGTCAAAAGTCCATCGGAGAGACTGTCGGACCTTTGTTGCTGAAAAGTCCGCCGTGTGTACAGGGCATTAGACCAGGATGTACTAGGCCACTGGTGCTTGCCAGTTCACCAAAAGGTAGCTTTGCATTAGCATTAGCACTCTGCTCCATATCAGAATCATCATGCTACTGTAACACCCAGCAACCTGGGCACAGGGTTGGGTATTCCTGACCTTAGCAGGGACCTTTTCCCCATTGTCTGAGCTATCTGTCAGGGTGCCACTGCTCTCTACAGGTTCGTATTCTGAGCCTGATTCTGTCAATGAGGCTCACCAATCGTTCTCATCTGACATGCTCAGAATCCTATAGGTCTCTTCACTGGTGTACCTTTCATTTTGACATTTTGGCCGCTAAAAGTTACCTGCTAGTCCTAGCAGAGATCAGGCCTGATTTTGCTAACGCTGTGGGTTTGTGTACAGTCATGGCCAAAAGTTTTGACAATGACACAAATATTATTTTTCACAAAGTCAGCTGCTTCAGTATTTTTAGATCTTATTGTCAGATGTTACTATGGTATACTGAAGTATAATGACAAGCATTTCATAAGTGTCAATGTCTTTTTTTGACAATTACATTAAGTTTATGCAAAGAGTCAATATTTGCAGCGTTGACCTTTCTTTTTCAAGACCTCTGCAATTCACCCTGGCATACTGTCAATCAACTTCTGGCCACATACTGACTGATGGCAGCCCATTATTGCATAATCAATGCTTGGAGTTTGTGAGAATTTGTGGGGCTCTTTTTTGTTCACCCACCTCTTGAAGATTGAACACATGTTCTCAATGGGATTAAGGTCTGGGGAGTTTCCTGACCATGGACCCAACATTTTGATGTTTTGTTCCCCAAAACACTTAGTTAGAACTTTTGCCTTATGGCAAGGTGCTCCACCATGCTGGAAAAGGCATTGTTCATCACCAAACTGTTCTTGGATGGTTGGGAGAAGTTGCTCTCAAAAGATGATTTTATACCATTCTTTATTCATGGCTGTGTTCTTAGACAAACTTGTGAGTGAGCCCACTCCCTTGGCTGAGAAGCAACCCCACACATAAATAGTCTAAGGATGCTTTACTGTTGGCATGACATATGATTGATGGTAGGGCTCACCTTTTCTTCTCTGGACAAGGTTTTTTTCCGGATGCCCCAAACAATCGGAAAGGGGATTCATCAGAGAAAATAACTTTACTCCAGTTCTCAGCAGTCCAATCATTGTACCTTTTGCAGAATATCAGTCTGTCCCTGATTTTTCCTGGAGATAAGTGGCTTCTTGTTGCCCTTCTTGATACCATGCCATCCTCTACTGTGCGTGCAGATGCACTCACATCTGCCTGCTGCCATTCCTGACCAAGCTCTGCACTGGGGGTAACCCCATTCTGCAGATGAATAAACAGTAGGAGATGGTCCTGTCACTTGCTGGACTTTATTGGGCGTCCTAAAGCCTTCTTCACAAATGCAGTGGAAATGTTTTTTTTGGGGGGATTAAGTTTATTTTCATGACAAAGAACGACTTTGCAATTAATTGCAATTCATCTGACCACTGTTCATAACATTTTGGAGTATGTGTAAATTGCCATCATAAAAACTGAGGCAGCAGACTTTAAAATTCATTTTTGTGTCATTCACAAAACTTTTGGCCACGGCTGTACCATGTATTAGAAGTGACAGAGATCTACTGACACTGCACTTGTTGGGGGTGGAGGGGCTAAACGCAGGTGCTGGTGCTGCATTTTTGGGGAAACTATACTATTGGGGACTCTAGTATAGTTCTGATCTGATCAAAGATATTGGAGGTTTATAGTGTGTCTGTGATAGTGTTACTGGCAATCAAAGGATTCAAATTTCTTAATGAATATGTGGCGGCCAAACTGACGCTATCTGAGATTGACGCTGATACTAATGCTATCTGACGTTACCCGTAATGCTAATACAGTGATAGGAAAAAAAAATCTGTACACTGTAATAATGATACTGTGACAAGGTAGTGAAAGGGTTAACTGGGGGACCAATTTTATTAGAGAATATGTAGCGGGCAAACTGATGCTATCTGGGATTGAGGCTAACTGTCGCTAATGCTATCTGGCGTTACCAGTGACACTAATACAGTGATCAGCATAAACTCATTGTGAGCAGTATCTTCTCTCACTGGAACTGAAACGGGCTGCAGGAGAGAGGATCTCTGTATGTCCTGTGCATTTGTTTTGTAAACACAGGCACATGCTGATCACTGATTCACCAGAACAGATCAGCAGGTCCAGGCCAAAAATCATTGGCCTGGACCTATTAAGTAATCGGTGCTGGAGCGAATCACGGCTCCACTGGCTTGGCAAAATGCAGGGAGCACAGATCACACATATATATATATATATATATATATATATATATATATATATATATATATATATATATATATATATATATATACACGATCCACCACAGAGAGCTGCCGCCCTGTAGTAGTAAACCTGCTATAGGGCAGTCAGCAACTGGTTAAAACGTAATTTCCTGAAGTGTTTTGCCACATTCTAAACACATTGGGGAGATTTACTAATGCTGTAGCACCTGGAATCTAGTCAAGCCATGTATGGTAGCCAATCAGCTTCTAACTTCAGCTTGTTCATCAATTAAGCTTTGACAATAAAACCTGGAAGTCGATTGGTCTCTATGCAGAGCTGCACCAGATTTTGCACACTCCAGTTTTAGAAAATCAAACCCATTATGTCATAAAAACTCTTGGTAGAGATTAGGGAATAATCATAGATCCACTCCACTGGAAAGTGACTTATTCCATTCCCATGATCTAATCAATTAGGTTGTAATTAGTCAGCAATATCACTGAGTTTAATATAACAAATTGTTGTGTGGTAACACCAATCAAAATAAACACTCCTGCTAGCCATTTGATGCAGAAACTATCCTCTATGTACTTAACATTATGTTAGTCTTATGAAATGGTGTCCTAAAAAATGGACATCTCATTAAAAGAGCCACTGCCCTTTGCTGAAGGCAAGACCTTTACACTTGCAGTACCCAGTAAAATGTATAGAGATTGGGGATAAATTGCTACCCCTCTTTAGTGAACTAGTAAAGATACAGAGAATCCAAAATCACTCAGAGACAGCCAATTAGCTCCAGTGTCTATGTGCAACAAGCAAAGTAAAAATGTAATATGATATAAACTGTTGCACTGTAAGTGAACTATGAGCACCATTAGAGGTGCATAAATAGTGATTCAACAAGCTACAAACATGAATTAATAGCACCATATGTGAAAATCACAAAATGTTAATCCAAAAATCTTCAGAATTCACCCATGACGCCCTCCACCTTATTCTACACAGCCTCTTACTGACACTGAAGACCCCAGATTATAGGTGGTGGTTTGTGTAAAGCTCAGAGGTGTGTGGGCTTGCAGCAATGATTCCTTCCACAGCAGGTCACAGAGCATACTGTCAGGAAACTGCACCATAAATCACCTCTCTGATAGTATACCCTGTCAAAGGAAACAGATGACAGCCTCCAACAGAGAAATACTGTTTGGGTTCATTGAGACAAAAACTGCATGGCTGCTAGTACCGGCTCCAGTGAGCGTAGTGATGTCAGCACAGGCTCCGCCCCCAGCATACGTTTCATCCAAAGAGATGTTCTCAAAGGGATTAAAAAACCATGTTCCAATCATGTAAGTAAAATTAAATTTCTCTTGCACAATGGACATTCACTTTTAAAATTAAACAGACTTCGTAGTAAATCCACCCCGTGAATGTGCTCTCTAGCCATAGGCTATTACTTTAGTCGAATTTCAGCAAAGAAAGCTCTGGCTATAGTAAAAAAAAAAGTATAGTAAGTAAAATCCCATAAAATTCTTATTGAATTCTTTGGCAGCTTTTTGATGTGGGATGTAGGGGTAGAATTACATAGTAGAAAGGGTTTTAAAATGAAAAACCAGGGAATCACTAGTAGTGAATACTTTACATTACTTAATTTTAATTATAAAGGAGAAACGATTTGATTTATATTTTGTAACACACAAAGTGGTTTCCATAAATGTACTTTTTGTTAATTTGCCTAAAAAGAGGTGACTACAATCCACAGCACTATAAAATCTGAATAGTTCCAGAGTTAAGAGGTTTGGTAAGCTAAAATCTGTACATAGAATTTAGATGCAGCTGGAGGAAAATAGAACTACCAGTATTTAATTCTATATATTGAAGAGTTGCTATCATATTTTCATTTTTATATTTGTAATGGCTGTGGTATATTTATTGTTACACATGTTTATAAACATGCTTTATTGTCTCTTTTATATTTTCTTTATTTATTTAAATGCATTATATCATATTAAAGGTAGCATCATTTGCATTTGTTCTAAGCACTTCACTGTGTTGTTAGCAATCAGCAGAATTAAATTGTAGAAAAATGAAAATGTATTCATATGCTTGGGTAGGTCCCATCAATATAAAATAATAATACTTTTTTTTTCTTTAATCGTAAGCCTCTAAATGTATTTGTCTTATATTAAATAACACACTTCACCAGACACATATTAATGTATTTTCAGTATTCTGTTTAAGCAAATAAGAAAGAGAAATTACAGTATAAAAGAAGCTTGAGTTTTATTATTATTAATATTTTGGCATAATACAACAAGAGTATTATAGTTATGGAAAGGGGAAAATGTGATCTACTGCATACAAAACAAATAAATAAATAAACAAATATATAAATAAACTTATATTGTGGGCAGATATAGAAACACTAAAAATTCTGTTTTTTATTGATTATAAACACATATTTTACTAAAACAGATAGAATCTGAAGCTGGTGTGCATAATAATCAATCAGCTTTTAACTTTAGCTTGTTCAGTTAAGTTTTGAAAATATAAGCTAGAATCTGATTAGTTGCTGTGCAAAAGTGCTCCAGATTCTGGCTACCCCAGTCTCCAGTAATTGTTTCTAAATGTATTTTTAAATTCAACTAGTGATAGTACACAAATGCAACTTTGGTATTAGACTCCTATAATCTCCTTTGCACCTAGACTGAGATTGGGAAAGGAAGGGGCAGCACAGGTGGTCTGCATTTACATGTGCTGACAAGGAACATGCTGACAAGAGAAAGAAAATTGGAGGGCATAATGAGTTTATCCTTCACTGTCCAATCACAGGCTGGAGAAAAAATTGTAACATACAGTATCATTGCATAATTGCACAATGCACATGCTCTGACAGTTAAAACAACTCCTATATACAGTTAATATTTCATCTCTGTACAGAGCTATTTGCCTGGCATCACACTAAGTCACTGATCACCACCATTGCTAGTATAGTGCCTGTATGGGTCAGTATCCTGATCATGAACAGAACTATACTAGTGTCCCCATTAGTATAGTGTCCCCAAAAACACAGAATTAGCAGGATCGGCCCCAATTACTGCCAACCCTTGCGCTTAGCCCCCCACCCCCCAACAAGGGCAGTATAAGTATAATTTTTCTGCTCACTGCCAAGGTAGTGAAAGGGTTATTGTACATAAAACTGCAGCATTAGCAAGATCAGGCCTGATCTCTGCTAGCACTAACAGTTTTATTTTTTAGTGTACAAGCAGCCCTTAATTGCTAGTCATGAGCTCTTTATCCCATAGTTGCTGCTAGGTACCTGTAAATTTAGTGCCCAAAATGTCCACACAAAAAAAGGACACTAGTGAGGAGGCCAACAGGATTCTGAGCATAGATAAGATCAGATAAGAGCAAATGGGGAAGCCTCACTGCCAGAATCTGGCTCAGAATATGAACTTGTAGAAAGCAATGGCACCTTAACAGCTAGCTTAGACAATGGAGAAGTGGTCCCTGCTAAAACCAGGCCCACCCATCCCCAGGATGCTGAAGTTCTAGAAATGCATAATTATGCTCATTTGCAGCAGGGTGCAAGTACTGATACTGCATGACTTCTTGGGGATCTGACAAGTACTGGCTAGTACATCCTGGCTTTTTAGACACCAGCACTGCAGTATCTCATGGTGAAGTGGCATGCACCAGTAGTGCAATACAAACTGGTGAGGTGGCTAGCACTTGTAGTGTTATGCAACCGTAGTCACCAAGAATTTGAGCACAGGCCCATGGTAGCCTTTCAGAGGTGCTTGCAAACCCTAATTGGTTGCCCCCAGTTTCAGCAACCTTTATGCTCTCATTCACAGTCCTACCACAGGGTTCAGATGGAAACAGCGAACTTAACAGTGCCCCTTGATTTTTGCTCAACAGTACATCGCCGAAAAGACAAATTCTATTCTTGCCAGGCCATTCGAGTGAAAACGTATCACGGTTCCCGAATTTAAAACATTTTTGGGCCTAACCTTTAATATGGGCATTACAAAAAAGAATAAATTGCAGTAATATTGATCCACAGAGCCAATTCATCATATGTCCATGCTTGCTGCAGTGGCCAGGAAAAGATATGGGAAAGTAATGCTTTTTATGCATTTCAATGATAATACCCTCTTTCATCCCTGTGGTGGCCCTGTCTATGATCATCTCCACAAAATTCGCCCCCTCATAAATTACCTCTCCCAGAAATTTGCAGACCCCCCAACAAAACACCTGCATAGATGAGTCCCATTGTGCATTTTACTGGCAGGCTTGCAATGAAGTAATATCTCCCCAGCAAGCGTGCCAGATATGTGGTCAAACTGTATAAGCTCTCTGAAAGGGTTACAGGCTATACATACCACTTTAGAATTTATGAGTGAAAAGACAGTGAAGTGGAGGCCCCCAGATGCCCAGACTACATGGGGTGCAGTGACAAAATAGTTTGGAACTTGGTGTCACTCTTATACAAGCCTGCCAATTTGTAGACATTTGTTCATTAAAGACATTAGCTGTGGCACCGTGCAACCTAATCACCGGGGCTTCCCTCATAGCTCGTTAACACTCCACTTAGAAAGGGGGAGAAAGCCTGCTTGTGCAATGAATAACTACTAGCAGTAAAGTGGAAGGATAAACAGGATGTATTTATCCTGTCTTCCATTCACACAGACATGACAGTCCAAATTAACATGGCATCTGGTGCCATTGAAAAGCCTCTCTGATTCCATTACTATAATCTTTATATGGGAGGCGTAGACTTCAAAGACCAAATGATGAAGCCGTACTGGTACAAAAAAAAGTCTATATATTTATTATGAGGCCCAAAGCAGATAACTGGCTACATGAGAGACATTTTTCAGATGTTCTCCCGGGTACCCCAACCCAAAAGACACCCAAAAAATGTGATGTTGTGTCTGTAGTAAATGCAGAATGAGACATGGCTATTAGTCTAGGGTATAGCACAGAACCTTCTAGGGTACCTCACACACACAATTCTGCACAAAGAAGGGTATCTAAAGATGTTAGATAATCAGGAAACTGTCTATCGCATATTGAGAGACCCTAAGAACAAAGGCAGTGGGGAAAGCAAATAGGATTATTGGATGCATCACTAGAGGGGTCACCAGCAGGAGAAAGGAAGTTCTGATTTCCCTATATAGATCAAAGTTGTTGTTTTATTACCTTAATCTTATAGCGTTACTGTGTGGTATTGTTAACTGTTGTTTGCTTTGCAGGAAGGCCAGTTAGCTGCAGCACTGATCTGTGTATTCTGACAGCAGCAGGGTGATGCTTTCAGAATACATACATCAGTGCCTTTAGCACTGCAGGGGGAGATTTAGCCATCGGTAGTTAAAAAAAGATGTATGCTCACCATTAGGAGCGCGGGATGGTAAACAGGTGGTAGCTCCTATACTCAGCCTATACTTTTTCACTTTTTTTCTGGCATAGATTTTTTAATCCACATCAACTGAATGAACATTAGAAAAGTGGGTGGATGTGTGGTAGAAGCTTCTAAAGGTGGGCATATTATACACTTTTTCTGGCAGAGATTTCTTTATCCAAATCAATCAATGTAAATGAAGGAATCCCACAGGCTGAACGGAAAAAAGAACATTATGTGTATGTCTAACATTAGTGGGATCTATGTAATTAACATTAAAGGTTACATTATCCCATATGTACAGTTTAAAACAGAGTGTCTCAGAGCCCTCAATATGAATTATAAGGCTTTACAATCTAACTTATTTTTATAAGAATGCATTAGGTCATTTATAGAGATCATTCATAGATCATTGTCTGTAAAACAACTAGTTGAATTTTATTGTAGCAATTCATAATTTAAAACTATATGACTTATAATAGCATTTCTATTGAATAAATCTAATTAAGGTCCTTAAAAGCAACATGTAAGCAGTTTCAAGGAAACATACAGTACAGCTACAGTAGAGCAGGCATAACAAGGTCATCTCCTTCCTTGTCAGAGATTCCCCTACCTTGCCTAGTGTGGTAGTGGAACAAAACTCAACAACTCATACAATAATAATATTGGGGTGGAGTGCGCACGCGCAAGAGATACAAGATGGCCGCTTGAGCCCGTACCTCCGCACCTCTCCAGACCAATGTCGCTCACAGCACCTCACTGCACTCCCCAGGACAGCACACAGTGAGGGGATCAGTTCCCCGAATTACCAGGGAACACCCCCGGATGTTCAGCTCTGCCGCCCGCCTTGACCTAGGGCTGCATTTTGAAGCCTCCACCCGGGCCAGGTGTACCAAGATGGCCACTGCAGCTGCTGCTGGAACTCAGCCTCATGCTCCCAGCATGGATGGACCCGTGGATCATAGGCAAGTGCTCATCCCAGCCACTCTGACCTTCACCCCTCTCACGCATGGGAGCTGTCAGCAGGCTGTGACACCCTCCCCTACCTCCACAGAATCCTTCATCGGCCACACACTCGGGGACCAGGCTTTCTCCCCTGCAGGGCCTAACAGGCCTTACTACTCTGACTTTACCACTCCAAGCCTGCATCCCCAGGATCACAGCTTTAATGCAGCAGATCTCTATCACAAATTGTCAGCCCTCCTGGAAAGGGGATTGGCCACTACGGGAGCAAAAATGATGGGGGACATAAAATCAGATCTGTAAAACATAGGCTCTTGGATGGAAGCAATTGGAAATAAATTGGAGCTCACTGCTGCAATCTCCAACCAAAACTCAGATCTAATCTAAACCCCTAATGATCAACTAGACACCACCTTATCATGCATAGATAACCTGGAGAATAGATCCAGACGGTAAAATTGCATGATCAGGGGCTTACCAGAATCCATCATGAATGTAACGGCAGTAACCAAAGACTTAATCAAAACCCTGTTGCCTAACACCCAGCAGCAACATCTAGAGCTGAATAGAGCCCACAGAGCCCTGGGACCCCCCAGGAAGGACGGCTCCCCTAGAGACACAATAGTCAAACCACACTACTATGCAGTAAAAGAAGCGGTCATGAAGCAAGCCCGCGCCATGCCCCAGGTGACCTGCCGGGGCCACTCAATGCAAATTTTTGCTGACCTATCACCCTCCACCATCCAATGCAGGCACACCTTGAAGCCATTACTGTCTGCTCTGGCCCAGGAGGACATCAAATAATAATATTGGGGCCTCCAGTTTAGAAACTGCCTAAACACAAACATGTAGAAGTATTCCGTATGTCTCAGACAAGCAGTAAGATGTCCATCGGGCAAGCAGTAAGGGAGGTGCTTACTGCCGTGCAGCACTTGGATTTTCCAAACCTGGGACGCCATTAAAGTATATGGTATTAAAGTATATGGAAAAATGCATAAGGTAAGGTAAGGTAAGGTAAGAGTAAGGGTATTGTGCTTTTTTGCCACATTCTGTACCTGGAAGTCAGAGGCACAGTGCCTTGTGCCCTGTACACACGATAGGATTTTTCAACAACAAAATCCATGTTTTTTTTCAGACGGATGTTGGCTCAAACTTGTCTTGCATACACACGGTCACACAAATCTTGTCAGAAATTCCGAACGTCAAGGACGTGGTGACTTACAACACGTATGACGAGCCGAGAAAAATGAAGTTCAATAGCCAGTGCGGCTCTTCTGCTTGATTCCGAGCATGCGTGGAACTTTGTGCATCGGAATTGTGTACACACGATCGAAATTTACGACAACGGATTTTGTTGTCGGAAGATTTGAGATCCAGAGCTCAAATTTTGTGTGTCAGAAATTCCGATGGAAAATGTCTGATGAAGCCTACACACGATTGGAATTTCTGAAACAAGCTCCCATAGAACATTTTCTGTCAGAAAATCCGACTGTGTGTACGGGGCATTAGATCTCACACTGATATACAGCTATAAGGCTTTAGACACAGAAGTTCCTAGGCACAGGAGGTATACTGTTATTTTTCCAGGAGAAAGTCAAAACAAAAGGTAAGTTTTTAGGGTACTGTTTTTGCACAATTAACAAATCCTCAGTGTTTGAGTTCAGTTCCACATTAATATTAGCCTGATAAACATGTAAATAGGAACCTAGTGGTTCACCTGATGCCTGGAAATTATTAATATGGATTGTTCATATATTATAATATTTGGTCCTAAAGCTAGTAAATAAATTAATAAATGAATAGAATGTGTACAAAAATTTATATAAATGTCAATGAAGCCACTAATTTTCAAATGCATGACCTCAGCATTATTCACTGTCTAAGAAATTTGTTGTTTATCAGAGCAGAAAGATCAGATATAAAAATATTTATGAATATCTCAAGCAGTTATGTTAACTACAGCAGCAAATAGCCACAATAGTCTTCTATGTGCCAAACTTGCTCCAAAAACATAAGAGTCTAGTGCAGACAGCCAGCTAAGTAAGCACGCTAAAAAATAATTGAATTGTAATAAAATAGCTTTTATGTAGAAAGCAAGTTTTTGAGGGATAATAACAGGAAAGACAGAAACTGGTACAGCTGTGCATAGTAACCAATCAGCTTCTAACTTCAGCTTGTTCAATTAAGCTTTGACAATAAAACCTGGACGCTGATTAGCTACCATGCACAGATGCACCAGTTTCTGTGTCCACCAGTTTTAGTAAATCACCCTCTATGGCTTTAACAACAGAGGGAGTATATTGTAGCTCAGCATCTGACTGTGAATTTGTGCCACATCCAAAATTATTTATACATAACAGCAAAGGGGGTCCCCTAGTGGTGGACTTTTCAGGCACATGTAGCAATCATAAAAGAGGTATAATTGGTACAAATATAATTTATTGAATTAACATAATAAAATATGACAACAACTGTAACATCTATTATTAGGAATGTAAATACATCAGTATTACAATCGTGTATATACAGAGTTTTGAAGCAGTACTTTTTCACCCGATGCATTTCGGAGTCAATTAAACTCCTTCCTTAGGGGTAGTGTACACTTTAAATGGTTATTAAACACTGTATTGGCTGATGTGACATTCCATAAAATTTGTTATTAAAAACAACGACAATTACAAAGTCTGTCTGCCCAGTATGCTCTTGATTCCAATATGAACAAATATCTATGTGTTGGAGATGATGTAAACAGGTAGAAGTGTTTTTTTTTACTCCACCAAGAGTATATATATGTTGTTCTCTTCAAAAAGAAAAGCCCAAGAAATATGGGCTTAAACTAAATGCTTGAGGCTCCACTGAGGCCGAGAGGCAAATCCTGAAGGTGGCTCAAAAGTTGATGTTCATAGGTGTATCTATTGATAGATGAAATGAGAGTGAATTGGATCAAGTAGCTGTTCAGGCCGGTAACATCTCGCAGCGTGTTAAATTTTTTCTAAATTAGATCTACGAACACCATCAACAGAAATCTGTTTTTACACCAACTGTTTATACAGCAACAGGAATATAATTCATTTTTACTTGCTTTATTACATTTTTTGCATAGGGTATAAGGGTATAAGGTATTCCTCCTTTGGAAATCTCTCTGATTTCAGGTGCAGGAATCTGTGATGGGCACATGGTTTGCTAACCTGTATCTGGGAAGGGGTGGGAAAAGATACTTTGGATATATGGTGACTTTTCAATGTTCCTTCGTTATGTTCTGGTACATGGCACAGGTTTAAAGATGACATTCTCCTATTTTTGACAAGTCCACAGTTGTTGAAATGCAAGACAATACATTTAACTGAAAAAATGAAAAAGCTAATAGAATAAAGTTACCATTCTTAGATGATTACTTCCAATAATGAAAATCTTAACTACATAATAATATTGACTGATGAAGTAGAAATAATGACGTATTGGGGGCATGGCTAGCATGCAGATTGAATAGCCGATTAGAGAGCTCTCGGTGTGGGGGAATTTGACAGCAACAGTGAGACACAAGGCAAGATTTGCAGACTCTTACTCAGCTCGGGTCCCTCCTGCCATCATGTCCAGGAAGCATAAGGAGGAGAGGTACCAACAAAAACTCACAGCTTTTTCATCTATCCAGCAGGGAGAAGAGGCCAAGATGACCACAGTGCCTCTTACACAGAACTCTCAGATGACTCCACAGCAGATTTGGATGGACCATCTACAGACTGTTCTCTCTCCCCATCTTCAGCCTCCATGCCACTGAAAAACAGTCTGGCTAAAGCCAGGATGCAGATGGACAATCAGCAACAGGAGCTTTCTGGGATCCGCATATGTCAACACCACACTGCAAAATTGAGAATAAAATGTAGGGAGTCACTGCCACCATAAATGACTTAGTAGATGCACACAAGGACAGTGCCAATGTCCACCTATGGCTCAAAGCAAAACTGGAAGATTTAGAAGACCAGTCTCATCAAAATAACATAAAAATCCAAAGGGTGCCAGAAACTGTGCAACCTAAAACTGTTAGTAGATATGCAAAGGATATGATCTCCTACTTATTACTGGATTTATCACCAACTAAGCTATTATAGACCACATGCATCACCTTTCCAAGTCTCCTTACCTACCTGACTCTTCTTCCAAGACATCTTAATGAGAATACATTTCTTTAACGTAAAAGATCAGCTGCTGGCCAAAACTAGAGCCTTGGAAACTCTTCTTACTCCATATTCATATCTACAGTTGTATGTGGATCTATTTCAACACATGCTACAACTACAGTGTCAGTTAAATACTATCACAAAAGCCTTGCACATCTACAAGAGTCTTTACAAAGGGGGATGCTGTGCCAAGCTGTTAATCACTCGCAATTGCACATCACATAGTATCAATGCCGTAGATGATGACCTAAAGTTACTACATTCCTGGGGCAAAATTCCTTTCAGTCCAAACGCAGCAAATTCCCAACAAGACCCTGTAAAAATTATACTGCTCTGATACCAAGCGTCTAAAAAGACCAAAACAAAACTACAGTGACTTTCTGTAACCGGTTCACACTCTCATTACTAGCTCTCCTAGACCACAACCACATCTATTGAACCTAGGCTTGGCTAACTCATTCATCCCAGTACACCTCTTGCAGCTTTACTTACAATTGTCTGCTGCAATAAACACATTTACACAATCTTAAGGGCCAACTGAAGTCAATTTCATTATTAACATGACTGCTTCAATTTTATGGTTCTTTGCTACTTTATTTTTTTGTTGGGTCTGCCTTCATCGACCTGCAAGCTGCACCCCCAAATCTGGATGGTTACTGTAAGCCTACTATTACCAGTCCTCCTCTCTTGCCAACTGTAAGTGCCTTTTGCTCTACCTCTTCTGCATACATGTTATGTAAATATGGGAATTAAAATCCTCTCCCTTAATGCAAAAGGCTGAACCATGCAGCCATAAGCACTTTACTATGGAGGACAACACAAGGCCACAATTGTGACATCTATGTGTACGGGAAATGCTCTTCCAACAGAATACCTCTCCTCTTTGTTCCAAAAAGTATTTTCAGCATGTTTTTAAAGTCAGTGGCCCGGACAAAAAAGAGGAGTATTATTGGCCATCAAAAACATGGTCTCCTTTAGCCTTCATAATAGCTTTATCAAGGTGCCTGGTTGCTATATCATCCTTGCCTGTATCCTAGGCAATGTATGGTATACTCTGATGATCTTATACGCTATTAATACCCACCAGATTAGATCTCTAATCAAGATTCTATGGAAAATTAAACAAAAACAAAGAGGTCACCTTCTAATTGCATACTTCAACATTGCCATGGATTAACAAATGGATATTTAAGCTTCTGCCAAATGCTACAATTTGCCTATGAGATTGTTTATTTGCACTCCCGACCTTTACGGCATATGGAGATGTCACTAAGAGAGTGAACTGGATTTCGCATATTTTTCACCATGTCACAACTCCAACACTTGCATTGACTATTTCTTAGCTGATAAATGGCTTCTTCAAAAATAAGTGACTCAATCATTTATACTATTACATGGTCTGATCATGCACCTACTAACACAATTTCAGACTTACCTTCTCTGTCATCTATCTTTCTACCTTCCTTATGCTGACCGTATGCTGACACATTAAAAACACACATAACAGTTTTTTTTTCAGCGTTACATGGGATCCGTATCAGATTCTTGTACTATATGGAATGCTCATAAAGCGTTTGTTCGGGGGAATCTCATACAATTGGCCTCTCGGGCCAAGAAAAAGTGGATGCAGCATATAAAATCTCTTATAACTTCTATACAAGATGCTGAAACGCAAAACAAATCATGCCCAACCCTTCTCTTAATTTTAAATTGCTTACTCTATGACAAGAGCTTAGACTTAATTTTAGAAACCTTTGAAAAACTTAGAGGAAACTGAAAGCCACCTTTTATGCAACCAATAATAAAGCAGGTCAAGTCATGGCATCATGAGTAAAGGGCTACCACAGCAAAACTAAAATTGCTTATCTCTTTCACCCCCTTACTAAAGAAAAACTGCACAATCTTTAGGCTATAGCCGACGCCTTTAGCGCCTACTACAATTCTCTCTATAATATCAAGGAAGACCCCTCATCCCAACCATCCCTAGAAGATATTGAATCATTTTTACAATCCATCAAACTTGCATCTGTAACTCCTGAATAACTTTCACATTGAATGCTCCTTTTACACTACAGGAAGTACACAATACTATAGATGCTCTTCCATCTCATAAATCTCCTGGGCCTGACTGCTTCAAATATTATAAACACTTCAAAACCATTCTAGCTGTCCATCTATGCCAACTATATAATGGCACTTCTTCACTTTCCAAAGAAATACTACATTATTACTTTGCCAAAGCCAGGGAAAGAACCCACAGTACCACAAAATTTTCACTCGATCTCTTTATTGAACATAGATTTGAAGAGCTATCAAGTCTGGATTTACAAGAGGTAGGCAAAACTCACATGCCACCAGATGCCTAATCAATACCATACAGTGCCTTGAAAAATTTTTCATACTCCTTGAAATTTTCCACATTTTGTCACGTTACACCCAAAAACGTTAATGTATTTTATTGGGATTTTATATGATAGACCAACACAAAGTGGCACATAATTGTGAAGTAGAATGAAAATGATAAATGGTTTTAAAAAATATTTTACAAATAAATATCTGAAAAGTGTGGCGTGCATTTGTATTCAGCCCTCTTTACTCTGATACCCCTAACTAAAATCTAGTAGAACCAAATTGCCTTCAGAAGTCATCTAAATAGTAAATAGAGTCCGCCTGTGTGTAATTTAATCTCAGTACAGGCATACCCCACTTTTAAGTACACAATGGGGTTTATTTACTAAAGCTGGAAAGTGCAAAATCAGGCTCACTTCTGCACAGAAACCAATGAGCTTCCAGGTTTTATTACCAAAGCTTAATTGAACAAGCTGGGGTTAGAAGCTCATTGGTTTCTATGCAGAAGTGAGCCTGATTTTGCACTTTTCCAGCTTTAGTAAATAAACCCCATTGTGTACTTAAAAGTGGGGTATGCCTGTATAATTACAGCTGTTCTGTGAAGCACTCAGAGGTTTGTTAGAGAACCTTAGTGAACAAACAGCATCATGATGGCCAAGGAACACACCAGACAGGTCAGGGAAAAAGCTGTGGAGAAGTTTAAAGCAGGGTTAGGTTATAAAAAAATATCCGAAGCTTTGAATATCTCATGGAGCACTGTATGGCATGACTGCAAACCGATCAAAACATGGCCATCCACCTAAACTGACAGGCCAGGCAAGGAGAGCAATAATCAGAGAAGCAGCCAAGAGGCCCATGGTAACTCTGGAGGAGCTGCAGAGATCCACAGCTCAGGTGGGAGAATCTGTCCACAGGACAACTATTATGCCCTGTATACACGGTCGGACATTGATCGGACATTCCGAAAACAAAATCCATGGATTTTTTCCGACAGATGTTGGCTCAAACTTGTTTTGCATACACACGGTCACACAAAGTTGTCGGAAAATCCGATCGTTCTGAATGCGGTGATGTAAAACACATACGTCGGGACTATAAACGGGGCAGTAGCCAATAGCTTTCATCTCTTAATTTATTCTGAGCATGCGTGGCACTTTGTGCGTCGGATTTGTGTACAAACGATCGGAATTTCCAACAACGGATTTTGTTGTCGGAAAATTTTATAGCAAGCTCTCAAACTTTGTGTGTCAGAAATTCCAATGGAAAATGTGTGATGGAGCCCACACACAGACGGAATTTCTGACAACAAGGTCCCATCACACATTTTCCGTCGGAAAATCTGCCCGTGTGTACAGGGCATTAGTCTGGCACTCCACAAATCTGGTCTTTATGGAAGTAATTTTCAAGCGAAGTGTCAGTGCGAAGATACGAAGTGGTTAAAAAATGAAAACAGAACATTTCATTATATGAATCAATTCAGAACAAATAATACATACTCTCCTGAAATAACAAATCATTCTAATGCCCCGTACACATGGTCCAATTTTCCGACTGAAAATGTGTGATCGGAACGTGTTGTCGGAAATTCCGACCATGTGTGGGCTCCATCTGACTTTTTCCATCAGATTTTCCGACACACAAAGTTTGAGAGCAGGCTATAAAATTTTCTGACAACAAAATCCGATCCCATCAATTCCGACCCTGTGTGGCCAATTCCGATGCACAAAATGCCACGCATGCTCAGAAGAAATTCCGAGACGGAACAGCTCGGTCTGGTAAAATTAGCGTTCGGAATGGATAGAGCACTTTTGTCAGGCTGCAGTGTTTAAAATTGTTTAATACAGCGCACTCTCTTCTTCTTTATAATGCAGGAAGAACTAAGTAGTTTTGCTGCTGATATTTACACATACTTCTCACAATATTATTTCTTTATTATTTATCATGATTCCCTCAATATATTATGATTTGTCACATCTGACCAAAAATCTATATAATTTTTTTTCGTGTTTTTTTTTTCAAGCCTGATGTGATTTTTAAAATTTTTTTTTGGTTTGTATTTTTTTCAAGGCTGATCTTGTTGTTATTTTTTTTTTTTTTTGGTTATTTAACATGCAGACTATTTTTGTGTGTGTTTTGTGTGTCAAGTTACCACAACACCATTATTATCTTGTATTATTTAATCTCAAGGAGATTGCTTGGTGTTGGTGTCCTTGTTAATTTCATATTGTATTTTTGAAATGTACCTGCCTGCTCACAAACAAACTGTCCTTTTTGAAGGGAAACGCACATAGGCGAGTATAATTGAAACAAAAAAACCTTTATTAATGGCTCACAACCAAACAAAGAGGGAGGCAACACTGGAGAAACAGCAGAAATTGGCAAAGCCTTTGGCCCCTAGGGCAGACATCAATTATTTTACAGCAAAATTGGTGGCCTGAGGAGTCCATATGTAAGGGAGTGCAGTCTGGTCCAAAAGTCCCAGAGATCATGAAAGCAGTAGATGACATCTGTGTCCCCAGGTCATACAAGAGACTGCATCTTTTGCCAGACCAGACTGAACCCAGGCCATCACTCTCTGGTCTTCCTTCCACGCTTCCTTCCACGCTGTGGCTCTGGTGGTGTAGTTGTGGCAGGAGGAGGAGGAGGAGGATGGTCCAGCTCACTCAGCTGGGTATTGGGTGTGATTTTGCCCCTCACCCCCTTAGTTAAGACTTTATAAAAAGGTCCTCACACAGCTGGCGTTGACCCTCCTGCATGCCCTGCAGTTTCGTGGTAGCCATGCAGGCAAAGGCCTCTTCAGGAGTGGGGGTGGCTCTGAGGGACGCAGAAGCCTCCTGAATAAACCTGAGTGCTGAATCCTGCATGTGACTCCCCTTCCTGGGTCTTTTGGTTGGAAGGCGGAGAGGAGGAACCTGCGATTCTGTCAGGCTCCTACTGGGCCCAGGCTTCTCCTGGCTGCCACTTAGCCCCGCCTCCTCCTGGCTACCACTAACCCCTGCCTCCTCCTGGCTGCCACATTCCACAGCCTCCTCCTGTGTGGCACATTTCAGAGCCTCATCCTGGATGAGGTCTTCCTGTGTATGAAAAAGGGACATAGTTTTAGTTTTTTATTCATCAATCACACACAATTTTCACATCATGATTGTTGCAAATTGAATGTTAGCAAATATAACAGACTATCATTCTGAGCCCAGCATTTTTCATTCTTGTCCCAATTATTTTTGCCCACTACTGTCTATTGATATGTAAAACACTTTATTAAATCAGCAATTAGTGATCAATAATAACATCTAGTAAACATCATTTATTTATTGACCAGAAATCTGTAGAAGAATGCTATACCTGGCTCAAGCTGGGCTCCTCCACTTCTTCCTGGCTGGAAGTCCCAGGTTGGACATCGGAAGCCTTAGCTGGGGTGGAAGATAGGATGGAAGGAAGAGTGGAGAGGAATTTCCCTGACTCCAGTCTGGTCTGACAGAAATCGCAGTACCACAGCCTGGGGACATAAATGTCATCTGCTGCAGCTCCTGATCTCTGGAAATCCGTGACCTTCTTGCGCTCCCTTAGATAAGTGCTCCTCAGGCCACCAATTTTGGCTTTTAAATAGGGGATGGTTGCCGTGGGGACCACCGGCGTCACCAACTCCAGCAGTTTCTCCAGCGCTGCCTGCCTCTTTTGTTTATGATTATAATGCGGGTGTTTGACCTGCCACAGACAGGGAAGCTCCCTGTATTTGTCTATGAACAGGGGGAGGAAGTTGTGGTCATTGAAGCCATCCATTTTATCTGCAAGACACAACACGAGACAAACCCTAATGTCAGGCAAAACTCTCCTAATCTTGTTACAATATAGGCCTCAATCTAGAAGCAGTATAGGCCCAAGTTTAAATCTTACTTTCGTTATCACGATCGGCGCCTCCGATACCCTTCCTCCGCTCACAGATCGTACATACTACGCACGCGTGTTACGCTTTATAGACACTGCGCATGCGTGAAACTCCGCCCGCCCCTTATGTTCTTTCTAGTCTATTCCCCGCCCCTTCTCGTTTGGAGCAGTGGGGGAAGAGCACATGGCGGAGATACAGCAGGTGCGTGCTAATTACAGCAACAAGGATGAAGAGGAGGAAAGCCCGGAGCCTAAAACGTCCTGATCCAGAAGGAGATGATTTAAGGCATCAAATATGTCCTTTGGGGAGATGTTGGAGATGATGGACATCCTGAAGAAGGCCGACTAAGATGGGAAGTATGGACCTTACCCCAAAGCCAATGTCCGAAAGGCCAAGATCATGGTGAAAGTGGTCAAAAGTCTGCACCGGAATTTTGGGGTACGACGATCGAAAGATCAGCTCAGGAAGCGGTGGTCGAACCTCAAATTAAGGGAGCACAAGCAGTACAGAAGGATCAGGAGAGTGCTGCAAAAAAGTAAGTAGTTGTCCTGTGTTCCTATTCTTTATGTTTATTACGTTTGTGCTGCTCCATGTACTTTTCTTAACTGTTGTCCAGTTTAAAATGGCAACTTTCATGGTCATGGGCACATTATTCATTCGTATAAAACATTGTTCATTCAGCCTAGAAAACACCATTGCTTTGGCCATATGCATTTGCCAGCATTTTCTATGGCCTACTTATCTGAAAATAATTGGTTGTGTAGATGGGTTTGTAACTAGAATGAAATGCAAACTAGATTCTGTGTAAGAAGAGGACACTCAGCAGCAGTTTTCACATCTGGATGCTGGAGCACTAGTGTGGGACACAAGAACACCCTTTTTATTAGGGCCCCACACAGGTGCTCCAGTGTATACTATAGGGGTGTCTTTATCTGTGAAGCTTGTACAAAACAGATAAAGTATTGAAGCTTGACAAAGGACAATAAAAATTCTACATCTTGGAACTCTGCCAAAACACACAATTGTACCCCACTTCCAAGCAATGTTTCATATTCCTATTTCTACCATCAAATATCTGTGTGTTAAGTATACCTATTTTTTTTTACATAGGGGATAAAAGACTCGGAGGACACCCCTCATCCGAGGAGACCAGAGACCCCCCACCTCATGAAGAAGTGGAGACCCACCAAAGCCAACAGGAGGAGGAGGATGTGACAGACCTATCCGGGAGAGAGACTTTTGGAGGGGACTGTATGCTAGCCTCTTGCCGATCGATCGTGGGCCCTGGCATTTGGGGGAACAGTGCTCTTTGTGAGCTGTATGCCTGGGGACCCTTGAGGTGGTATTACTGTGGATTCGGGTCCTGGTCCCCCAGGACACACAGACTCTGGGGACCCTGGATTTGCCATATTGGAATAGTGACTGATTCATACCGTTGGGACTCCTACTGTTAAATGCTAATGTCATCAATTCCAGCTACATGTGTGTTGTCTGCTAAAATGTGTATTGTAAATAAGTCTCTAGTATGGGATCTAAGAGTCATTAGATCCCATTGTTGTTTGTGTTTAATTAACTCTGCTATTGTGATAATGTTGATTGGATTTTCTGAACTACAAGACGGCCAGTCTGGCCTAAAGGTTATGTCTAAGTCATCTAGGCTGTCTAAAGGGATTAGTTAATTAGCTCATGTTAATTAGGTTAATTAGGTTACAGCTGTATTGTTAGAGTAATATGAGTCGGAGGTATGCACCTCCACTTTTAGTGTATAAAAGAGCCTGTATATTGCAATAAAAGAGATTCCTGGTTGAACTTACATACAGCCTGCCTGGTGTTTGTTCTGAGCTATCACAACTGGGTTGGAACAGCACATAGCTGTGGTTCTAATCCCAGAGCATTGGATGACCGAGCAATCAGATGTTGCGATCTGCAATCTGATTGTACAGCAGCAGAGGAGTGTCGGGAGAGTGGAACCGAGCGAGCAAGGGGCTCGTTACATTGGTTGGCAGCCATGGGATTTGCTCTCCAGTTACTGGGACACTCCAAACTAGCCTGCAGGAGAGCCACGCTGAAAGACTTACTTGAGAGCCGTGGAGGGAATGGTGGGATTGTGCTTCCTTGCCGTGAACACATCCAAACCATCACCTGGATCCAAGGTAGCAGGATAGCAGGAGAGGAGAAATACCAGCCACCATGGATGAGGAATTCAGAAGGAGGTTGCGAGAGAAGCAGATACAGCACAGAGGACCAGTATCAGAGCAGGTCCTGCTAGGATGGTTTGATTCTATCCGCTGCGAACTCTGGAAGGAAGTGCTAGCCCGTGAGCAGCGAAACCAGGGAAATGTTCTCCCCTCCATCCATGTAAGGTACTGGTCGCAGTATGAAGTACGATTGCTGTTATTGAGGGAACAGCCGAACCAGGAGTGGACAGCTGAGTTAAGCAGGCTGATCCGGGCAGAAATGCAGTTGGACAAGAGCTACAGAGCCCTCCAGTGGTATGTAGCCCAAGTGTGTCCGTGGACAGCGGATGACAGCCCCACGGAAGGCTTTGACTATGATGGCCTGGTATTGTTGTATTGGAGGCTGTCCAGGGACCCTGACTTTGGGAGTGATCGGGAGTGGCGTTTAGAGGAAATAATGGAGCACAGAGAGCGGAGACTGAATGTCTCAGAAGTGCACTGGGCACAGGAAGATTTGGAGTTTCTGGCCATTCAGGAATGGGAGCTGGAGATTGCCTACAAACAGCTGTTAGACTCTGCTCAGCAGCAGGGTGGTGCTCCCTTTGCCTGGGACTATCAGGAAATACCAGTTGACAACTCTGAAATCCTGGCTGAAGATTTGACAATGTGGCAGAGTAACGGTGTGCTTTTGCCAACCTGCACCCGCAGCTATGGAGGCGGAGGTCTTATGGCGGATGCAGCAAGTGCTGACTGACCTTGATGAACCTGTTTTTGCATTGGATGATCTTGGATGGAGGAATGTGCCTGTCCAGCAGAATGCCAGAGAATCGGCAGTGGAAAATCTGGAGATCGCTATCCCCAAAGCTGAAGTGCTGACAACGGGGCAGAGCTCTGCTAACCTCTGCCCAGCACTGATAGCATCTTCTGGGTTCCACGGAGAGGAGATGGTGAACCTTTATCCCTAGACACCAGTTGCAGAGACAGGGGATTTGATAGACTTTTCTGCTGAGGAAGAACAACCTGGTGAGCCTCCAGCAGAAGAAGAGCTGTTATTAGGGCCAAACTTCACTGTGCTCTGCCCAGCACTGATAGCGTCTTCTGGGTTCCACGGAGAGGAGATGGTGAACCTTTATCCCCAGACACCAGTTGCAGAGACAGGGGATTTGATAGACTTTTCTGCTGAGGAAGAACAACCTGGTGAGCCTCCAGCAGAAGAAGAGCTGTTATTAGGGCCAAACTTCACTGTGCTCTGCCCAGCACCAACAGAAGTATCTGTGAAGTTACAAGGAACTTCCCCAGCTGAAGCGCTGGCAACCGGACAGAGGGTCCAAGATCTCTGCCCTACACCTGCATCGGTTACGGAGGCTCAGGGTGAGAAGGAGGTGGTCACTTTCCAGCAGCAGATCAGGATACAGGGGGAGAAGGGAGAGGAGGTGTTCGTCGGCCCTCCCGAACAGTTAGCCGGAGCAGATGGTGTGGGGTTTCCAGCAGAAGGGCTGGCAACAGGGCCGAGTACTGCTGGCCTCTGCCCTCAACTTACAGAGGATGGATTTCCTGTGAAGGTGGATGGGACTTCAGTCTCCACCTATAAACCCCAGGGATGCTGGGCAGTCGGCCCAGATCCCCAACAGCATGACGGAGTGAGCCCAGACACCCTGTCTTCTCTCCAGCGGCAGAAAGGACTCCAGGGAGAAGGGCCAGTCCAGGCCTTTCCCCAGCGGCAGATATGTTCTCTGAGCGAGGCAGAGGTTGGCTGGGTGAGTAATACTCTGTTTGGAACAATTTGTTTGGGGTACTGTGTGGGGACAGGCATTAGAGGACTGGAACTACTGATTAACTTCGGAGTCAACCCGTCTGGGGTCTCCTCCTGTGTTAGTCTCCTGCCGAAAGGGGAGATATGTGACAGACCTAGCCAGGAGAGAGACTTTTGGAGGGGACTGTATGCTAGCCCCTTGCCGATCGATCGCGGGCCCTGGCATTTGGGGGAACGGTGCTCTTTGTGAGCTGTATGCCTGGGGACCCTTGAGGTGGTATTACTGTGGATTCGGGTCCTGGTCCCGCAGGACACACAGACTCTGGGGACCCTGGATTTGCCATATTGGAATAGTGACTGATTCATACCGTTGGGACTCCTACTGTTAAATGCTAATGTCATCAATTCCAGCTACCTGTCTGTTGTCTGCTAAAATGTGTATTGTAAATAAGTCTCTAGTATGGGATCTAAGAGTCATTAGATCCCATAGTTGTTTGTGTTTAATTAACTCTGCTATTGTGATAATGTTGTTTGGATTTTCTGAACTACAAGACGGCCAGTCTGGCCTAAAGGTCATGTCTGAGTCATCTAGGCACCTCTACTTTTAGTGTATAAAAGAGCCTGTATATTGCAATAAAAGAGATTCCTGGTTGAACTTACATACAGCCTGCCTGGTGTTTGTTCTGAGCTATCACAACTGAGTTAGAACGGCACATAGCTGAAGTTCTAATCCCGGAGCATCGGATGACTGAGCAATCAGATGTTGCGATCTGCAATCTGATTCTATAGCTGCAGAGGAGTGTTGGGAGAGTGGAACCGAGCGAGCAAGGGGCTCGTTACAGAGGAGGAAGGAGATGTGGTGGAACTAGTCACCACAACAGGTGAGTGTCTGCGACCACAGGCTCAGGTAAGAGCTGGATACCGCATTTTTATAATACATGGTGTTTTTTTGTTTCTATCTTTTTAGGTGATCGTGATGTTGTGGATCCAGATCATTTCACCCCTGAAAGTGCACAGATCCTGATTGGGGAGATCATGGGGTGTAATAGGGACTTGGAAAACATCCAGAAAAACATCAATGATATTAAAAAAAAAATGAAGAACATCATTAATGTTTTAGGGAGAGTTTAAAACCAATCAAAATCCTTTCCCTTTTTTTGTGCTTTTTGTGATCCTAAAATTCAGACCATTTTTTACATATTATAGAAAAGCCAAATTTTGAAGATGCACACAGTGTGTCAACATGTGCTATCTGCCATCACGGGAGATCAATGTAGGCGTTTTGGGGGTGCAACCCCTTCCTCAATAATAAAGTAGCTGGGAGGAAGGGGTTGCACCCACAAAACACATCCCTTGATCCCCGTGATGGCAGGTAGCACATGTTGACATTCGGCAATTTGTGTGCATCTTCAAAATTTGGCTTTTCCAGGGGTGACTTCACCCCATCTGAATGCAATATCAAACACAGTTTGTAAATACTCATGTCTGATATTGCCTTCCAGTTCTACCAAATATGAACTTTGTAAGTTCAAGATTTGCGTCTTTCTTGTTGGTTTTAAACATGCCTGTTTTATCTTAAATGGACATTTCTACTTTTTCTAATGTGACCCCAAAAATTGTTATACAACAAACATGCTGGTTTGTTTTAAAAACCTTTTACAAATGCACATGTGATTGTGCTGGTATTAAAAAGATTGTTAATCAAGAATGTGGGAATTATTGTTTCAACGCTCCAAAACTTTTGTTGTGCTCTAATTACACAATCACACCATTTTCAGGACTCACCACATTTCTGTCAGGGTCAATTAAAAGAAACACAAGCAGTAAATGTCACCAAAGATTTTCGTAGTTAAAATGTTATTTTTATTTGAACAAGGTTTCAGACATTGTCTGGCATATTGATAGCCCCCCTACCCGCAAAGTATTCAAGGTATCTTAGACGGACATCACGGGCACTCAGGGGGGGCAAGCCATGACGGCCACTTTCAAGCGCCGTCAGGGTTGGTTCATTTTGAATTCCAGCCTCAGGCCCAACTAAGCCAGTATAGTTGGCAGAATGTTGCCGTAAAACATTGTGAAGAACACAGCATGCCAGGATAATTTGATTCAGTTTGTACTCTGCCATGTGTATGGGTGTAAGAAATAGGCGGAACCGGCTGGCCATGATTCCAAACGTGTTCTCCACTCTTCTGGCTCTGGCCAGCCGGTAATTAAAAACCCTCTGGTCCGGGGTGAGGGTCCTCATTGGGAATGGCCGCATAAGATGGTCCCCCAGCGCAAATGCTTAATCCACAACGAAGACGAATGGGAGTCCTTCCACATTGTCTTCTAGAGGTGGCAAGTCCAAGCTGCCATTCTGGAGATGCCTGTAGAACTCCGTCTGGGTGATGACGCCACCATTGGACATCCGGCCATTCTTCCCCAGGTCCACATACAGGAACTCATAAGTAGCCGACACCACCGCCAACATCACAATACTATTGAACCCCTTATAGTTGAAATAGTATGACCCCGAGTTGGGTGGTGGGACGATGTGGACGTGTTTCCAATCAATTGCCCCTCCGCAGTTAGGAAAGTCCCACCGCTGGGCAAAGTGGGAGGCCACAGTGTGCCATTCCTGTGGGTTGGAAGGAAACTGTGGAGTCAAACAAGAAAAAAAAATTAGTCATTTTGCACATAAACAGGGAAAGCAGATTAGATACAAACATTCATGGCCAACATCAAGATAACATTTATTTGAGGGAGTTTTTAAAGACCAAAGTATAAGGTACACCAATAAGATTCCCCCTCCCCCCTATCATGGGCCATTTCTAACATTATAGGGGGGGAGCTCTTGGACAGGTAACCCTCTCCATTTCATTGAGAGATGAATGCCTAAATAATGGGTATTACTTTGGCCAACCCCTCCTTACTTTACACTATTGGCAGCCCATTGGACAGGTAAGAAGTGTCATAATACAAAGATATAAATGCACACTGTACACATTTTAGCACATTTGGACATTCTGCTATTACCTATCAAGATAATAATAGGATACAAAAACTTTAAACAGTACCATTTGAAAGTATACAGGCAGGCCCTTGCACTACATGCTTTGGGGAATTCATCCATACATCTGACCACAAAAGAGATTGGTATAGTGTGTATGGGTTTGGCAAAGTCAGCAGATAGATGATTGAGGATAGATAGAGGATTGGTATCAGCTGACTTAGCAGTTGGGGGGAGGGAGGGTTCCAAATGATTTGGAGACCCACAAAAAAAAGCCTCTGGCACTCTGCATGAATTTTAAGCACCATTCAAATTTTAAAACATTTTAGGGGGTATTTATGGTAAAGCACTACTATGGAGCTGATAAAATACATTGTTAAGTGACTACACAAGGTAAATATAGAGCCAGGAGACCATGCTGGGGAGGTAAGTGAAGGCAAATATGCATGAAGGACAAAAAAATAATTACATAAAAATCCAGCATGCATGAGAACAAAGGGGACATTCACAGCATATTACAATCATGGTAATTAGGGAATGAGGACAGAAATACAATATATTATCAAACTTTAAATACAATAAAATGTGATGTTAAAGGATAAATCTTACCTTAACCACTTACCTACCCGCGTATGTACATATGATGTTCACAGATGGGATCTCCCATCCTGGGTGGACGTCATATGATGGCCTCGGGTTCCCGGCTGCCTAGGGGGCGCGCGCGTGCGCCCGCCGCGTTGCTCGGGTACCGATGCGTGTGCCCGGCGGCCACGATGTCTGCCAGGCACCCGCGATTGCCCGTTAACCAGGCCGCATCGTGGATCTGTGTGTGTAAACACACAGATCCACGTCCTGTCAGGTGAGAGGAGAGCGATCTGTGTTCCCAGTACAGCGGAACACTGATTGGTCTCCTCCCCTTGTACGTCCCCACCCCCTACAGTTAGAAGCATTCCCTAGGAAACACATTTAACCCCTTGTGTCCCCCTAGTGGTTAACCCCTTCACTGCCTGTCACATTTACACAGTAATCAATGCAATTTTATAGCATTGATCGCTGTATAAATGTGAATGGTCCCAAAAATGTGTCAAAAGTGTCCGATGTGTCCACCATAATGTTGCAGTCACGAAAAAAAATCGCGATCGCCGCTATTACTAGTAAAAAAAAAAAAATAAATATTTTTTTTTTTTTAAATTCCATAAATTAATCCCGTATTTTGTAGACGCTATAACTTTTGCGCAAACCAATCACTATACACTTATTGCAATTTTTTTTACCAAAAATACGTAGAAGAAGAAAAAAGATTAGGATATTTATTATAGCAAAAAGTAAGAAATATTGGGTTTTTTTCAAAATTGTTGCTCTTCTTTTGTTTATAGCACAAAAAAAAAATGCAGAGGTGATCAAATACCACCAAAAGAATGCTCTATTTGTGGGGAAAAAAAGGACGTCAATTTTGTTTGGGTACAACGTCGCACGACCGCGCAATTGTCGTTTAAAGTGCGACAGCGCTGAAAACTAAAAATTGGTCTGGGAAGGAAGGGGGTGAAAATGCCCTGTATTGAACCAGTTAATATTCTCCTTCTGCAGGACCTGAATGTTGGCAGAACAGGTCTCTAGGATAATGATCCCCAGAGCCTGGGGGAGATGCCTGTCGAGAACTTGAGGTCCTGCAGGCTCCCCCCCTCGCCAAGTACTGCAGGGTGGCGACCATCCTCTGCTCCAGAGTGATGGCTTGCCTCATGCAGGTATCCTGCCTGCTAATATAAGGGGTCAGCAAAGCCAACAAACGGTGAAATATGGGGTCCGTCATCCGGAGAATGTTCCTGAAATCATCAGGATTATTCTCACGGATCTCACGGAGGAAAGGCATGTGACAGAACTGGTCACGCTGGAGCAACCAATTCTTGGTCCATGAACTCCTCCCCACCCTGTTCATGGACTGGGCTTGTGTCAAGGTAAGGACCCCAACACCAAGCCCCCGCACAGCATGAACTCTATGAGGAGTACGTATACGCAACATGGCTATAAAGCGGTCGGCTGCTCAGAACGAAGTAACAGAATGCACTGAAGAACAGCAAGGCCTGTGAAGAGTGACCTGAAAAACAGTAACGAACGAACAAGAACACAATGACAAGAGTCACGCATAACTCGCTGCACGCACTGAATACCAGATACAAACCCACAAGCACAAACTGAACAGCAGAAAACGATCTGAAAACCATGAGTCTGAAAAATCGCGAATCGTCTCTCACCAAACTTTTACTAACACGAGATTAGCAAAAGGAGCCCAAAGGGTGCTGCGCTTGGTTCTGAACTGGCCTTTTCTAGTCTCGTCGTACGTGGTGTATGTCACCGCATTCTTGGCGATCAGAAATTCTGACAACTTTGTGCGACCGTGTGTATGCAAAACAAGTTTAAGCAAACATCCATCGGAAAAAATCCATGGATTTTGTTGTCGGAATGTCCGATCAATGTCCGACCGTGTGTACGGGCATAAAGATGAATAATGATCATAACGATTATTATTGCAGATGCATTTTGCATATGTGTTTACAACCATTTTTTATTTGTTTTCAGTGTGTTTTTCAATGGGTTCCAGGGTATATTTGATGTGATAGTTTGGGCCTTTTGTTAATGTTTAAAGCATTAAAAATAACGTAACAACATTACGAGTTATGTGAATTGTTCGGATCCAATCATTTTTATTCTAGTGAGTGTAGCGTGAAAATTCTAATAAGATTTTTGTATTGGGGTTGAGATACCATTGGTTTAATTTGTATGTATGCGGCCCAACAAAGTCAGTTGGGAATGGGAAAATTAATTTAACTACTTCCCGCCCATAGGGTGTCTACTAGGGATGAGCTTCGTGTTCGAGTCGAACCCATGTTCGACTCGAACATCGGCTGTTCGATCGTTCGCCGAATTGCGAACGTTATGGGCCGTTCGCGCTAAATTCGTGTGGCGCGTCACGGCCCATAATTCACTGCGGCATCGCAGTGCATTGCTGGCTGATGATTGGCCAAGCATGCACTATGACCCGCATGCTTGGCCAATCACAGCGCCATCAGTAGAGAGAGCTGTAATTGGCCAAAGCCAGGGTGGCTTTGGCCAATTATGGCTCAGGGGATTTAGTACACACCCCACACTATATAAGGCCGCCTGCACGGCGGCCCTGTGTAGCGTGTGTTCCGGTGTGCTGAGAGATAGAGAGAGAGAGAGACAGTGTCATTTGATTTGAGTTAAATAAATTAGGCAGAACAGTCAGTCAGTTAGCTGCACTTACAGTGTATTGTGTATATATATGCATCCCAGGTGTTGCATATATATATATACACTGTATTCAGTTTAGCTAGATCCGTTCCTGTTATCTTCTATCTAGACTATTTACATTTAATGCAGTGCGTCCTGCTCACAGTGTTCAGCTAGATCCGTTCCTGCTATTTACATTTAGTGCAGTGCGTCCTGCTCACAGTGTTCAGCTAGATCCGTTCCTGTTATCTTCTAGACTATTTACATTTAGTGCAGTGCGTCCTGCTCACAATGTTCAGCTAGATCCGTTCCTGCTATTTACATTTAGTGCAGTGCGTCCTGCTCACAGTGTTCAGCTAGATCCGTTCCTGTTATTTACATTTAGTGCAGTGCGTCCTGCTCACAGTGTTCAGCTAGATCCGTTCCTGCTATTTACATTTAGTGCAGTGCATCCTGCTCACAGTGTTCAGCTAGATCCGTTCCTGCTATTTACATTTAGTGCAGTGCGTCCTGCTCACAGTGTTCAGCTAGATCCGTTCCTGCTATTTACATTTAGTGCAGTGCGTCCTGCTCACAGTGTTCAGCTAGATTCGTTCCTGTTATCTTCTAGACTATTTACATTTAGTGCAGTGCGTCCTGCTCACATTGTTCAGCTAGATCCGTTCCTGCTATTTACATTTAGTGCAGTGCGTCCTGCTCACAGTGTTCAGCTAGAGCCGTTCCTGCTATTTACATTTAGTGCAGTGCGTCCTGCTCACAGTGTTCAGCTAGATCCGTTCCTGTTATCTTCTAGACTATTTACATTTAGTGCAGTGCGTCCTGCTCACAGTGTTCAGCTAGATCCGTTCCTGCTATTTACATTTAGTGCAGTGCGTCCTGCTCACAGTGTTCAGCTAGATCCGTTCC
This sequence comes from Aquarana catesbeiana, assembly GCF_042186555.1. Taxonomy (NCBI): domain Eukaryota; kingdom Metazoa; phylum Chordata; class Amphibia; order Anura; family Ranidae; genus Aquarana; species Aquarana catesbeiana. Next base: position 783,613,793 of record NC_133324.1, on the reverse strand, counting down.
TGTTATCTTCTAGACTATTTACATTTAGTGCAGTGCGTCCTGCTCACAGTGTTCAGCTAGATCTGTTCCTGTTATCTTCTAGACTATTTACATTTAGTGCAGTGCGTCCTGCTCACAGTGTTCAGCTAGATCCGTTCCTGTTATCTTCTAGACTATTTACATTTAGTGCAGTGCGTCCTGCTCACAGTGTTCAGCTAGATCCGTTCCTGTTAAATTCCTACTGACAGGCAGGCTTGTCTGGTTACAGTATATAAAGCTACCTGAAGAAAATTACAGGTGTTCTATTTGATCCTATTAGTACCACGGTCAGGCAGCTAGACTATTTACATTTAGTACAGTGCGTCCTGCTCACAGTGTACAGCTAGATCCGTTCCTGTTATCTTCCTACTGACAGGCAGGCTTGTCTGGTTACAGTATATAAAGCTACCTGAAGAAAATTACAGGTGTTCTATTTGATCCTATTAGTACCACGGTCAGGCAGCTAGACTATTTACATTTAGTACAGTGCGTCCTGCTCACAGTGTTCAGCTAGATCCGTTCCTGTTATCTTCCTACTGACAGGCAGGCTTGTCTGGTTACAGTATATAAAGCTACCTGAAGAAAATTACAGGTGTTCTATTTGATCCTATTAGTACCACGGTCAGGCAGCTAGACTATTTACATTTAGTACAGTGTGTCCTGCTCACAGTGTACAGCTAGATCCGTTCCTGTTATCTTCCTACTGACAGACAGGCTTGTCTAGTTACAGTATATAAAGCTACCTGAAGAAAATTACAGGTGTTCTATTTGATCCTATTAGTACCACGGTCTGGCAGCTAGACTATTTACATTTAGTACAGTGCGTCCTGCTCACAGTGTTCAGCTAGATCCGTTCCTGTTATCTTCCTACTGACAGGCAGGCTTGTCTGGTTACAGTATATAAAGCTACCTGAAGAAAATTACAGGTGTTCTATCCCAGCTTAGTGCAGCTACAGGCCATTAGTATGTCTGGAAGGCCAAGAAGGAGAGGCAGACAGTCACAAGCCAATAAGAGAGGGCAAGCAGGCTCTGTGTCTAGTGCTGGTCGTGGAGATGGTGCATCCTCATCAGCACGTGGCCATGGGACACGCTTGGCCTTTTTTTCGGCAGCTGGCCGTGTTGAGCCGCAACATGCGGAAGACTTGGTCGAGTGGATGACCAAGCCGTCCTCATCCTCCTCATCCTCTCTCACCCATGCCCAGGGTGCTTTGTCTGGCAAAGCAGCGGCCTCTTCCCTCAGCTCAATGTCATCAGTGACTCCTTCCCTAGCTCCACCATGTCCTCATGAGGATTCCCTCGAACTGTTTGACCACAGTGTTGGGTACATGCTCCAGGAGGATGCCCAGCGTTTGGAAGGCTCTGATGACGATACTGAGCTCGATGAAGGCAGTAACATGAGCACGGACAGAGGGGGTGCCCAAGAAGGACAGCAATCTGGCAGTCATGCTCCCCCTGCTGCAGCATACTGCCAGGTTTGCTCCAGTGATGAGGAGGGAGGGGATGATGAGGTCACTGACTCAACGTGGGTGCCTGATAGGAGAGAGGAGGAGGAGGAGGAGGAGGAGGAGGAGGAGGAGGCGGCGGCACATCACCAACGAGGCAGGATGCCCTCCAGGGGCCAGCCTAAGGGCAGCACATTGACTGCATCACACCCCAAAGCTCCACATGTGCAGGGCGCTGCAGTCTCTGCGCGTTATTCAAAAAGTTCTTTGGTGTGGGCCTTTTTTGAGATGAGTGCATCAGATCGCACCGCTGCTATTTGCAACATATGTCTCAAGCGTATCTCGCGTGGCCAAAACATCTCCCGCTTGGGTACCACATGCTTGACCAGACATATGTTGACCTGCCATGCAGTTCGTTGGCAAGCGTATCTAAAAGACCCACACCAAAGAACAAAGAGGATCTCTCCTTGCTCCTCATCAGCTGAGATTTCCAACCCCACTAGACCTTCAGTCCTCTCTGAGACCTGCAGTGAGAGGAATGAAGGTGTAGAATTAGGTGTGTCACAGCCAAGTACTTGTGGGCAATCTGCTTTTGGTACACCGACGTCAGATTGTACCAGGCAAATTTCCCTGCCCCAGCTGCTGCACCGCCGAAAGAAGTTTGCTCCCAGCCATCCACATGCCCAGCGGTTGAATGCTAGCTTGGCAAAATTGCTAGCACTTCAACTGCTGCCTTTTCAGTTGGTAGACTCTGCCCCCTTCCGTGAGTTTGTGGAATGTGCGGTTCCTCAGTGGCAGGTACCCAAACGCCACTTTTTCTCACGGAAGGCGATTCCGGCTCTCTACCGGCATGTGGAAGGCAATGTCCATGCCTCGCTGGACAGGGCGGTCAGCGGTAAGGTGCATATTACCGCTGACTCATGGTCCAGCAGGCATGGACAGGGACGTTACCTAAGTTTCACGGCGCATTGGGTAACTCTGCTGGCAGCTGGGAAGGATGCAGGACAAGGTGCAGTAGTGTTGGAGGTTGTTCCGCCACCACGCCTCCAAAATGCTGATTGTGACACACCTCTCTCCTCCACCCCCTCCTCTTCTTCTTCCTCCATGGCCTCTTCCTCGGAACCAGCGGTGCTCCGTAGGCGTTCAAGGGGCTACGCAAGTACGCAGGCCAAAAGATGCCATGCGGTGCTTGAGCTGGTGTGCTTGGGGGACAGGAGCCACACTGGGGCAGAGGTTCTGTCAGCTCTGCAGGGGCAGGTTCAGAGGTGGTTGACGCCACGCCAACTTAAGGCAGGAATGGTGGTTTGCGACAATGGCACCAACCTCCTCTCTGCCCTCCGACAGGGACAAATGACCCATGTGCCCTGTTTGGCTCACGTCCTTAACTTGGTGGTGCAGCGGTTCTTGGGCAGGTACCCGGGCTTACAGGATGTCCTGAGGCAGGCCAGGAAAGTCTGTGTGCATTTCCGCCGGTCATATAATGCCAGTGCTCGGCTGACGGACCTCCAAAAGGAGTTTAACCTGCCCAAGAACCGCCTAATCTGTGACATGCCCACCAGGTGGAACTCAACGTTGGCCATGCTGCAGCGGCTGCACACGCAGCAGAGGGCCATCAATGAGTACCTGTGCGACTATGGCACCAGGACAGGGTCAGGGGAGCTTGGTTTTTTTTCCCCACGCCAGTGGGCCATGATCAGGGATGCATGCACTGTCCTGTCACCATTCGAGGAGGCCACGAGGATGGTGAGCAGTGACAGTGCATGCATCAGTGACACTGTCCCCCTTGTCCACCTGTTGGAGCACACGCTGCGTGGAATAATGGACAGGGCACTTGAGGCAGAACAGAGGCAGGAAGAGGAGGACTTCCTTAGCTCTCAAGGCCCCCTTTATCCAGACAGTGTTCCTGCGTGCCCGCCGATCACACAGGAAGAGGACGAGGAGGAAGAGGAGGAGGAGGAAGATTGTGTCAGTATGGAGGTGGAGCCTGGCACTCAGCATCAGCAGCAGTCTTTAAGGGATCAGTCCCAAGAAACACATGGACTTGTACGTGGCTGGGAGGAGGTGGCTGCGGACCATGTCGTTCTTAGTGACCCAGAGGACTCCGGACCGAATGCCTCAGCAAACCTACGCTGCATGGCCTCCCTGATCCTGCAAAGCCTGCGTAAGGATCCTCGTATTCGTGGTATCAAGGAGAAGGACCAATACTGGCTGGCAACCCTCCTTGATCCACGTTACAAGGGTAAGGTTGCGGACCTTATCTTGCCATCGCAGAGGGAGCAGAGGATGAAACATCTTCGGGAGGCCTTGCAGAAAGGTCTGTGCAACGCGTTCCCAGAGACTGGGAGGTTACAAACTCCTGTTTCTGGACAACGTGTTGCTGAGGCTTCGGTCAGTCAAAGAAGGAGTGGTGGAGAAGGTGGCCGTCTGACCGATGCGTTCAGACAATTTTTTGGTCCGCAGCCCCAAGGTATGATCGGTTCCAGCAACCATCGCCAGCGTCTGTTTTACATGGTGCAGGAATACCTAGGGGCAAGATCAGACTTGGACACCTTTCCCACCGAAAATCCTCTGGGTTACTGGGTCTTGAGGATGGATCACTGGCCAGAGCTTGCACAGTATGCAATTGAGCTACTGGCCTGTCCTGCATCCAGCGTTCTTTCGGAACGCACATTCAGTGCTGCTGGAGGCGTGGTAACCGATCACAGGGTGCGTCTGTCCACCGACTCGGTCGATCGGCTGACCTTCATAAAAATGAATGAGTCTTGGATCACCACCAGCTACCAAGCACCTGATGCTGATGTAACCGAATAATTTTTTTTGAAATCTCAGATCCCTTCAAAGACTGCCTATGCTGATGCTGAGTGACTATCCCTGAGTAATTATCCTCTTCCTCCTCAATCATCACGCTGATAGCTTGTAAGAACATTTTTGGTTCTGGGCGCCACCACCAGTGCCTAAGGCACAATTTTTCAGCCCCTGTTTAACAGGGGCGTGTAATTACAATTTTTGATGTAATACTTTGCAGCAGGGCTCGTTCCTGCATTCCAACTAGAGTGTCTGTGAGGGGTTGCAGTGTTGTGGCACCAGCACCAGTGCCTAAGGCCCAATTTTTCTGCCCCTGTCTAACAGGGGCGTGTAATTACAATTTTTGATGCAATACTTTGCAGCAGGGCTCGTTCCTGCGTTCCAACTAGAGTGTCTGTGAGGGGTTGCAGTGTTGTGGCACCAGCACCAGTGCCTAAGGCCCAATTTTTCTGCCCCTGTCTAACAGGGGCGTGTAATTACAATTTTTGATGCAATACTTTGCAGCAGGGCTCGTTCCTGCGTTCCAACTAGAGTGTCTGTGAGGGGTTGCAGTGTTGTGGCACCAGCACCAGTGCCTAAGGCCCAATTTTTCTGCCCCTGTCTAACAGGGGCGTGTAATTACAATTTTTGAAGCAATACTTTGCAGCAGGGCTCGTTCCTGCGTTCCAACTAGAGTGTCTGTGAGGGGTTGCAGTGTTGTGGCACCAGCACCAGTGCCTAAGGCCTAATTTTTCAGCTCCTGTTCAACAGGGGCATGTAATTACAATTCTTGATCTAATATTTCACAGCAGGGCCCTGTGAGGGCTTACAGTGTTGTGGCCACAGCAACACCTAAGGCCCAAATTTCTGCTGAGTATATAGGGCAGGATCCTACTTTCAAACATCTAACTTACAAACGACTCCTACTTGCAAACGGAAGGAGACAACAGGAAGTGAGATGAAATCTACCCCTAGGAAGGGAAATTCTCTCCTGTAAGAGTTAATATGGGAAAACAATTTCTCCTTTCCACTGATGCTTTCCAATCCTTGTTCCACAAAAAAACCCAAATTTTCAAAAAACATTTTTCACTGGGACAAAAAAGTGAGGTGAAATCTTCTGAAGAGGAGGAAAGACAGCAAAACAAATGTCACAGGGGTGATAACCCTTCCCTATGTTTTCCAAAAAGCTTAGAAAAGATTTTTTGGCTGGAGCTAAACACGTTAAAAATGTTCAAAATTACAAACAGATTCTACTTAACAACAAACCTACAGTCCCTGTCTTGTTTGCACCGCCTGTATACTGCTGTTCAGAGTATATAGGGCCTGGTGGCCCCACACCTTTCCTTATTTTAATTTGGGTGCGGGGTTCCCCTTAATATCCATACAAGACCCAAAGGGCCTGGTAATGGACTAGGGGGTACCCATGCCGTTTGTCTCACTGATTTTCATCCATATTGCCATGACCCGACATGACATTAAACCCGCAAGCAGTTTTAAATGAGATTTTTTCCTTTAAAAATGACATTTGGTGCAGGGACTGTTCTAAACATGGGAAACACGCGTCACTTTACAGGCATACTATAGACACCCCCCAGGTACGATATTTAAAGGAATATTTCACTTTTTTTTTTTTACTTTAAGCATCATTAAAATCACTGCTCCCGAAAAAACGGCCGTTTTTAAAAATTTTTTTTGCATTGATACATGTCCCCTGGGGTAGGACCCGGGTCCCCAAACCCTTTTTAGGACAATACCATGCAAATTAGCCTTTAAAATGAGCACTTTTGATTTCGAATGTTCGAGTCCCATAGACGTCAATGGGGTTCTAACGTTCGTGCGAACTTTCTGGCCGTTCGCGGGTTCTGGTGCGAACCGAACCGGGGGGTGTTCGGCTCATCCCTAGTGTCTACGTATTCATGGTATGGAATTTTTCATTCCATTTCTAGCAGAAGTGATTAGTATAGCTAAATAGCCAATTGATCACTTATGCGAGTGGCAGAAGGGGGTCCCACCCCTCTCCAGCTGCTGCCTTTCCCGGGTTCTACCATCCGATCGAGGAGCTTGGGAGCTCTGCGGCCAAAAGCGATGACTGCATGGAACAAAGCGAGAGAGGAACTGACGTTGTTCCTCTCTTTCTTGACCCCGAAAAACCAGAAAGGGTATATTGTCACTTCCGGTTCCGTTTCTTTGTTTACCTGACTGTTAGTGGCCAGGAAAGCAGCCAATTAGACTGATCTGTATCTGATCAGCTGCATTAGAGGCCAGAGGAGAGATATATATATATATATTTTAGCAGAGGCCCTATAGTAGAATAAAATGAATATATGAATATATAATGTTTGGGGGTTCTAAGTAATTTTCAAGCAAAGTGTCAGAATTGGCCTCGGATACGAAGTGGTTAACTTAATAACATAACGAATCAAAACAGAAATTTCGATCATATGAATCAATTCAGAACAAATAATATATACTCTCCAGAAATAACAAATCATTCTAAAAATGAAGAACAATGTGATGATGTGTTTTTGATGTGTTTTTCAATGGGTTCCAGGGTATTTTTTTTCATTTTTTTTTATTTTAACACTTGAAAATTTTCAGGACAATGTGTTTTTCTTAAGACAATGAGCTATCTGAAGATATTTGTAAAAATCCATAGAAGACAGTATTACATGACTGACATGAAGGTTTTATGTTTCTTCTTGCCATTTTTAAGTCCCGAGATGAAAGCGTTTAGTCTGATGTGCTCCGCAAGGGGTTCAATTATTCAATTAAGGATTAGTGGGCACAACGGACAACAGATAACGGTCTAATTCTGTTTGTAATATTGAAAGGCTTTGACAGCATCTCAGAAGCATAAACTTGTGCCAAGGGAGATGTGATAGCAATGTGATAGTAAATGTATTTTATTGGGATTTTATGTGATAGACCAACACAAAGTGAATAAAAAAAAACACAATATTTTCCCAAATTTTTATAAAATGTGAAAGGTGATGTTACAACGAGTAAATAGATACCTAACATGTAATACTTTACAATTGAGTCTGCCCGTGGAATGGCGGCAAACTACGGTGCTTAAAATTCTCCATAGGCGAGGCTTTAAATGCCTTTATGGGTTACCACTACACAGGAGGTCTGGTGCTAGAATTATTGCTCTTGCTTAGACATTCACTGCCATATCTCACATGTGTCATCTTGATGATTTCTTGGTGGTCATCTAGGTAGACCACCAAGAAATCATCAAGATATTCATGAAAGATATTGTTTACTAGATGTTGAAACGTTGCCGGGGCGTTGCACAGCCCAAATGGCATCACTAGATACTCATAGTGTCCAAACCTGGATCTGAAGGCGGTCTTCCATTCGTCCCCAGCTCAGATTCGGATGAGATTATAGGCACCCCGTAGGTCTAGTTTAGAGAAACGCTGAAATAATTCTGGGATGAGTGGAAGTGGATACCGTTTTTTTATGGTTATTTTGTTAAGTTCTCTGTAATCGATGCAAGATCTTAGAGATCCATCTCTTTTTTCCACAAAGAAGATACCGGCTTCAGCCGGTGAGGAAGATGGACGAATAAAACCTTTCTCCAGGTTTTTGTCAATGTACAATTTAAGGGCCTTTAACTCAGTCTCGGACAAAGTAAATATGTGGCCATAGGGGGTCTCTGAGCCAGGTAACAGATCGATGGGGCAGTTGTAGGACCAGTGAGGAGGCAAACAGTCAGCTTTTTTCTTGTCAAAGATGTCTTTGAACTCGAGGAATGCTGGAGGAACGTGCTGAAGGTTATCAGGTACTGGTGCTATGGTTAGGCAGGGGGCAGGATCTGAAACTAAGCAGTGCTGAGAGCAGTATATGGAGGAGAAGGAGATCTCTTTCTTCCACCATTCGATTCGAGGATCATGAGCCTGCAGCCATGGGAGTCCTAGGATGATGGGGAACAAAGGGGAACAGATGATTTTGAAGCATAGGAACTCCTGATGGCTGGAGTCCGTGATGGTAAGAATGGGTCCTGTTTCCTGTGAGACCAGGTCCAGAACAAAGAAGGGACCCATCAGCCAAAAGGACTTGAAGATTTTGTTTCTTAGGCAGGAGTGGAATGAGCAGTCTTTGAGCAAGTGCAGAGTCTAGAAAACAACTACAGGCCCCGGAGTCAATTATGGCCGGTAGGCGGATTTCCTTTTCCACTATCTGTAGGTAGACAAAGAGAGTGACATAAGTCTGAGATAAATCTGTGTGTTGGAAGTTCATAATAAATCATGAACCAGACTTACTGGGCCTCACGGGGCAGTTGCAGAGGAAATTAGCTGTTCCCCCACAGTAGAAGCATAGATTGGCTTGGCGTCTTCGTTGTCACTCTTCAGAGGTGAGGGGAGAACGGACTAGTCCAAGCTGCATTGGTTCCACCTCTGGAACAGGGATGCCTGAGGGAGCTGGAAATGGTGGATGGATGGGAGAAGGTTTTGGGAGCATCCAACTGGGTCGAGGAGCCTGGAAGCGCTCAGTACGTCGCTCCCGCATGCGTCTGTCCAACTTTGTGGCCGTTTGAATTAAATCCTCCAAGGTGGCCGGGGTCTCAATCTGGGACAGCTCGTCTTTGAGAGCTTCCGACAAACCCTGGCGATACTGGTATTTAAGAGCAGGTTCATTCCAACCAGTGTCTGCTGACCATTTGCGAAATTCAACTCTGTAGTCCTCCACTGGCCTTCTCCCCTGGGACAAGGTATGGAGAATGGCTTTGGCTGTAGCAGTACATTGTGGATCATCATATAATTGAGCCATGGCTTCAAAAAAAGTGTCCATAGAGTTTAGCAAAGGACTTCTCTGTTCCATTAGGCTATGGGCCCAGGCTTGCGGTTCTTCGGCCAATAAAGAGATTATGTATTCCAAATTTCACAATGTCGGTAGAAAAAGTCCTAGGTTGAAGAGCCAGATAAAGGGAGCAGCCATTTTTAAAAGCTCTGAAATTCTTGTGGTCGCCAGAAAAACGCTCAGGTGTAGGGACCCTGGATTCAGAAAGGGCCATCATCACGGTAGGATTAGACTGGGTCTGGGGCTGAAAAGAGGAAGCCCCACTGCTGGGCATAGGTGCCGCGTCCACTGGTACTGATGTCCTTTAAATTTGTTGAAGGTGGTCATCAATTTGAACATAGCCTGCCTGGAGCTTCTGGACGGCTTCTGTGAGAGCCGTGACCTGCTGGCATAGGATCTCAAGAGGAGAACACGCTCTGTCGGCCACTGACATGGCTGGTTTGTGCTGTCAGAAGGTGGAGTACTCACCGAGGCTGAGATGCAGAGAGCGGTTCACTCTTATGACTGAGCGCACTCCACCCCCTGGAGATTGTACAGAGGGTGAATGGCGCAAAGAGGCACGAGCTACGAGCTACCAGCAGGCTGGGCAGGACTTGGGTGAAGATCAGTGTGGAGCTTGGTAGCTGTGCAGGACCAGGTAACTGGAGCTGGAGAGAGGTGAAGTCAGAACAGGCTAAGGGTCAAACACCAGGAGACAGTCCATAAGAAGACTGAAAGCCAAGGTAAATCCGGGATCACAGGCAGAAGGTCAAGGCACAGGAGACTGAAGGCAATCCGGGTCACAAGAAGAGGGTCAAGGCACAGGAGACTGAAGGTAATCCGGATCACAGGCCGAGGGTCAAACACCAGAGAAGTAAGCAAAGTCCATTAAAGAAGCCAGAGGTCAGGTCCAGGAGAAGATCAAGGTAGGTCGAGGTCAATCCGGGTCACAACAGATAGTCAGCAAAACAGGAAGCAGGAAAAGGTACACAGGAAGCTGAAGACAAACCAGCGATTTGCCTGAAGGAGGAGGCAGTTTTTATATGCAGCAAGGAGGTCACGTTATGTGTGTACTAGTGCGCATGTGGGGCAACGAACGTGTGTGCGCTGAGATGTTTAGCCACAAATGCGTGTGCGTCGAAGCTTCGTTCCGCCACCCAAACGTGCAGGGAAACGAAGGGACTGGCAGGATGGGTTCCGAATCCTTCTCTGACAGCCACTGTCAGGAAAGTTCCCATGGTAGACGCAATATTGGCCGCTCTGGCACGCACCTGTGTGCGCCGGTGCGTGTTGCTGCGCATGCTCCTGTGCGCGCTGGTGCGCGGGCATGTGCACATGTGCGCCCAGGTGCACGTACGCGTGCGGCGCACAGGTGCACGTACGCGCACGGCACGCATGTGCTTGGCGCCAATCTGTCTATTTGAACTGTAAGTGCACTCTGGATCAGTGTTGTCTCATCTACAGCTCCCTGTGACCCTTGCTCCCGTTATCTGTTCTGAACGTTGATCTCCTGATTACCTGGCTTGCTCCTTGTATTATCCTTTGTCTTCTGCCTGCACCTGAACTCAGCCTGCCTTTGACCCTGAATCCTGTTCCTCTGTACCTCGCTGCCTGTCTGTTGCTGACCCTGCCTCTGACCCGACCAGTCTGCTCTGCTCCTGCTCAGCATCATCTGCTCGTGTACCTGTCTGCCTATCTGCTGTCCAGTTGGTCATCATCTCCTCTGCATCTGGATCCAGAGCCGCCTTTTCTGCAATTACCCACCAGGCTCTCATACCACTCTGCACTCCCGTGCCTCCTGTTCATACTACCAGGGGCTGCGAGTCAGACATGTAAGGGAGACCTTCCTCTGCTCCATTGGGCTCATCGGTCAGGTACGTGCAAGTCTGACAGTATCAGACAGCCATGTCCGAGCCTGAGCGAGGAACCTCCCCCATGGAGGAGCTGTGTAGACATCTGGCGGGTTTGATGCAAGCTGTGAAGGAACTTCAAGAAGGCTATACAAGGCTAGAAGAACAAGTTCAAGTCCTGTCTTCTCCCACCAGCCCTCAAGGCGCTGCTTCAGCTGGATTCTCACTTGCACCCTCAGTAGTGATGCTACCTCCTGAGCCCAGGGTCCCCGCGCCAGAAAAGTTTTCGGGTGAATGCAGTAAATACCGGACTTTTTGCAATGCCTGCGAGTTTTACTTTGCTCTGCAACCCCACACCTTTTCATTGGAAGCAACTAAAGTGGGCTTTGTAATCTCCTTATTGTCCACAAACCTGGGCCCACTGCCTCCTAGAGCAAAAGGCGGAATCCCTGAATAACCTGGCCACATTTTTTGCTGCTATGTCCCAGCTTTATGAGGATCCTCAGCAGACTGCTACTGCCGAGTCCGCACTACATGCTCTACAACAAGGTTGCAGAGCGGCAGAAGATTATGTGGCGGAGTTCAGGCGTTGAAGTTCCGACACTGACTTGAACAACGCTGCCCTGCGTTACCAATTCCGGATGGGACTGTCTGATCCACGTAAGGATGAGTTAGCACGGGTCGGAATTCCCCAATCTTTGGATGAACTTATTAACCTGTCCATTCAAATCAACCGATGCTTAAGGGAGCGCCGCTCCGAGAGATCCATCAGCCAATACCAGCCCACCTGCAGGCTTCCCAAAGTCCCCAGCTCTTCCAGCCAGATTCCTTTGACCCCAACCATTCCAGTCCTTGATACCCCTGAGCCCATGCAGTTGGGCCTACTTCGTCCTTCCCTCACCCCGGAAGAACGACAGCGAAGACAGATCAACAACCTCTGTATGCACTGTGGAGAACCTGGGCACAACGTGAGGTCTTGCCCTACAAAGATACGTAAGTGCCTTCCTATCTCTTCAATGTGTGCACCTGTCTTGCCTAACCCAGCTTCTCACCTTGCTCTTCCCATCATGTTGCAGCTACCAGGAAAGAATACCCCAATCCCAGACTCTGTCATAATTGACTCCGGAGCATGCGGTTGCTTTATTGTCTTAACATTTGCTACCAATCACTGCATCCCTCTCCGCCGAAGACCCAGGGACTTGCTGTACACCTTGCTGATGGCTCCACCATTAAATCTGGTCCTGTTACGCGGGAAACTGTACCCTTGCTTGCCACCCATCATCAGGAACTATTATGCCTGGATGCCATCTCTTTACCACTGTTCCCCATCATCTTGGGAATGCCCTGGCTGCAAGCCCATAACCCCAGTATTGACTGGGCCACGGGGGAAATCAAATTCCTTTCAGGTACTGCTAGCAGCATTGTTTGCTAGGAACCTCAGTTAATTCCTCACAACTTCTCTGCCTGGACGCTGACACCGAACTGCGGCAGTCAATCCCAGTGCACTACCATGACTTCCTGGACGTGTTCAGTAAGAAGGGGGCAGAGATCCTTTCCCCCTCATAGGCCTTATGACTGCCCTATAGAACTGCTACCAGGAACAGAAGTCCCATTTGGAAGAATCTTCCCCTTAACTGAGCAGGAGTTGGGCACTCTAAAGGACTATATTGATGACAACCTAAAGAAAGGTTTTATTTGTCCCTCTACCTCTCCGGCTGGTGCTGGCATCTTTTTCATTGAAAAGAAAAACCATTCACTACGTCCTTGCATCGATTATTGGGAATTGAACAAGATCACCATCAAAAGCTGTTATCCGCTGCCTTTTGTGCCTGAACTTTTCCAAAGGTTGGGGTCCGCAGTTATTTTTACCAAGCTAGATCTCCGGGGAGCCTACAGCTTATATGTATTCGAGAAGGAGACAAGTGGAAAACGGCCTTCCGTGTCCTATTTGGGCACTTTGAGTACCTTGTTATGCCCTTCGGGTTATGTAATGCACCAGCCACGTTCCAACATTTTGTCAATGACATTTTCCGTGACTATCTGGATTTGTACGTCATAGTTTACTTGGATGACATCCTGATCTTCTCCCCCTCAGTAAATGACCACTGCATGTCCGAAATGTTCTAACCCGGCTCAGTCAGCATGGACTTTATGCTAAACCAGAGAAGTGCGAATTTGAACTTCAATGCATCCAGTTCTTAGGGCTAATTATCTCTGTGAAGGGCATCAAAATGGATCCTCAGAAAGTCTCTGCCATCCTGGACTGGCCCGCTCCCACAGATAAAAAGGGGTTCATCGCTTTATCGGTTTTTCCAATTTTTACTGGAAGTTTATCAAAGGGTTTTCTGCGATAATCGCTCCCATTACCAAACTAACTAAGCAAGGAACTCAAATCTTTTGGTCTTTCAAGGCTCAATCTGCCTTTGAAAAGCTTAAGGAGTTATTCACCTCTGCCTCCATTTTGAAACACCCTGACCCTGCCTTACTAATTGTCCTCAAAGTTGATGCTTCAGAAATCACAGTAGGGGTTGTGTTATCCCAGCGGCAAGGAGCCAAGACCCTTTTCTAGCCAGTGGCTTTCTTCTCTCGCAAATTAATCACAGTGGAAAATAATTTGTTGTGGGAGATCGGGAGCTTTTGGCCATCAAGGCTGCATTAGATAAGTGGTGTTACTTGAGGGTGCTGCACATCCCATTTTGGTCTACACAGACCATAAAAACTTGGAGTATCTGAGAACGGCTAAGAGATTGAAACCATGGCAGGCAAGGTGGGCACTTTTTTTTTCAAGATTCCCGTTCCACATCATGTACAGACCTGGGTCAAAAAATATTACACCGCATGTTCATTGACCCGAGAAATCCATACTCCCAGACACCATCCTCCCTTCGGGGAACTTCCTGTGGCTTCAAGGGGATCTCATATCCCGAATTAAACAAGCCTCTGCTGAGTTGACCCCGTCTCCTGAAACCAGCGTAAGGGCACAAGATGGTTCGAATTGGCATAAGGGCAAAGTTGTGGTCCTGGAGAACCCAAGGGTAGCAGTGCTGGAGATCTGCCATGACCATAAGTTGGCCGGACACTTCGGTGCTCTGAAGACGGCTGAACTGATACAGCACACGTTTTGGTGGCCTCAGCCGGTGAGCGACTGTAAAAGCTATGTGGAGTCATGCGATACCTGTTCTCGAAGCAAGAATAGCCGGGCAAGAGCCTGGGGTCTATTAAAGCCTTTACCCATCCCAGAAAGACCTTGGAAGATGATCTCGATGGATTTCATCATGGAACTTCCTCCGGCTAAGGGTTTTTCTACTATTTTTGTAGTAGACCAACTGTCCAAAATGGCTCACTTTCTACCTATGAGAGGCACGCCTTCAGCTATGAAGAAGATCTTTATTAAAGAAGTAGTGAGGCTGCATGGAGTCCCAGCTGGCATTGTGTCTGATCGAGGTGTCCAGTTCATCTCCAGGTTCTGGAAGGCTCTTTGTGGTTCCCTTGAGATCAAGTTGGCTTTTTCTTCTGCTTACCACCCCCAAACGAATGGGCAAAGGGAGATAACCAATCAAATTTTAGAGCAATATCTCTGTTGCTTCTCCTCCTTCTCTCAGGATGACTGGGTCTCTTTACTGCCTATTGTCGTGTTTTCTTAAAACAACTCCCTGCATTCTGCCATCAAGCAGACTACATTTTTTGCCAACTACGGCTTCCACCCATCCTTCCTGCCCAGTACTATACCTGAATGTGCTATTCCTGCAGTTTCCGAAACAATGGACTTCTTCCTTACAAACATTACATTTTTACAGGAAACCATGTCCAAGACCCAGGAATATAATAAAAAGATGTTTGACAGGAAGAAGCGAGGAGAACTTATTCTGGAACCTGGCAACCAGGTTTGGTTATCTACGGTTAACTTAAAAATGGCTTGTTCCTCAAGGAAATTGGGCCCTAAATTTGTGGAGCCTTTTTTGTAAGGAGGAAAATTAACGATGTAACTTATGAACTTGACTTGCCTGACACTCTTAAGGTCCACTCAGTCTTCCATGTGATGCTGTTAAAACCTGTTGTTCCTAACCCCTTTGCTGGACGAAGTACCGGTCCATCAGAACCTATAATAGTCGACAATGAGGAATAATTTGAGGTGGAAGCAATCCTGGATTGTAAGAAGATGTACAACCAGATCCAGTACCTAAAAAAAATGGAAGGGGTATGGACCGGAAGACAATTCTTGGGAGCCTGAAAGCAGTAAACATGTTGAGGAGCTTATGCAGGCTTTCAAGAGATCCCAATGCTACAAGATTGGCCCAACTGGGCATCCGGAAGCTGCCCTTAAGGAGGGGGCACTGTCAGGAAAGTTCCCATGGTAGGCGCAATGTTGGACGCTCTGGCACATGCCTATGTGTGCCGTTGCACATTGGCACGCGTGCTCCTGTGTACGCTGGTGTGGGGGCGTGTGCGCCTGTGCGCGTGAGTGCACGTACGCGCGCGGCACTTGCCGCCAATCAGTCTATTTGAACTGTCAGTGCACTCTGGATCGGTGCTGTCTGATCTGTAACTCCCTGTGACCCTTGCTTCCATTATCTGTTCTGAACGTTCATCTCCTGACTACCCAGCTTGCTCCTTGGATTATCCTTTGTCTTCTGCCTGCACCTGACCTCGGCCTGCCTTTGACCCTGAATCTGTCTGCTCCTCTGTACCTCGCTGCCTGTCTTTTGCCGACCCTGCCTGTGACCCAACCAGTCTGTTCTGCTCCTGCTCAGCATCATCTGCCTGTGTATGTACCTGTCTGCCTGTCTGCTGTCCAGTTGGTCATCATCTCCTTTGCATCTGGATCCAGAGCCGCCTTTCCTGCAATTACCCGCCAGGCTCTCACACCACTCTGCACTCCCATGCCTCCTGTTCATCCTACCAGGGGCCGTGAGTCAGACACGTAAGGGAGACCTTCCTCTGCTCCATTGGGCTCATCGGTCAGACACATGCAAGTCTGACAGCCACTCTAAAATGTGCAGTTTTATCACACAGCACAATGCCACAGATGTGGAAATTTTGAGGGAGCGTTCAATTGGCATGCTGACTGCAGGACTGTCCACCAGAGCTGACCACATGTAACCACACAAGCCCAGGACTTCCACATCCAGCATCTTCACCTCCAAGATTGTCTGAGACCAGCCACCCGGACAGCTGCTGCAACAATCGGTTTGCATAACCGAAGAATTTCTGCACAAACTGTCAGAATCCATCTCAGGGAAGCTCATCTACATGCTCGTGGTCCTCATCGGGGTCTCGACTTGACTGCAGTTTGTCGCCATAACCAACTTGAGTGGGCAAATGCTCACATTCAAAAGCATCTGGCACTTTGGAGAGATGTTCTCTTCATGGATGAATCCCGGTTTTCACTGTACAGGGCAGATGGCAGACAGCATGTATGGCATTGTGTGGGTGAGCAGTTTGCTGATGTTAACGTTGTGGATCGAGTGGCCCATGGTGGAGGTGGCATTATGGTATGGGCCGGTATATGCTATGGACAATGAACACAGGTGCATTTTATTGATGGCATTTTGAATGCACAGAGATACCATGACGAGATCCTGAGGCCCATTGTTGTGCCATTCATCCACAACCATCACCTCATGTTGCAGCATGATAATGCACAGTCCCATGTTGCAAGGATCTGTACACAATTCCTGGAAGGTGAAAATATTTCAGTTTTTGCAAAGCCAGCATACTCACCGGACATGTCACCCATTGAGCATGTTTGGGATGCTCTGGATCGGCTTATACAACAGCGTGTTCCAGTTCCTGCAAATATCCAGCAACTTCACACAGCTATGGGAGAGGATGGACCAACATTCTACAGGCCACAATCAACAACCTGATCAACTCTATGCGAAGGAGATGTGCTGCACTGCGTGAGGCAAATGGTAGTCACACCAGATACTGACTGTTTTTTTGACCCCTCCAATACAGTAAAACTGCACATTTTAGAGTGGCCTTTTATTGTGGCCAGCCTAAGGCACACCTGTGCAATAATCATGCTGTCTAATCAGCATCTTGATATGCCACACCTGTGAGGTGAATGGATTATCTCGGCAAAGGAGAAGTGCTCACTAACACAGATTTCAACAGATTTGTGAACAATATTTGAGAGAAATAGGCCTTTTGTGTACATAGAAAAAGTCATAGATCTTTGCGTTCAGCTCATGATAAATAGGGGCAAACACAAAAGTGTTGCATTTATAATTTTGCTCAGTGTACATACAAATTAAACCAATGGTGTCTCAACCCCAATACAAAAATCTTATTAGAATATTCATGAATATACACTCACTAGAATAAAAATGAATGGATCTGAATCAATTCACATAATTCGTTATGTTGTTAACTTATTTTGGATGCTTCAAACATTAACAAAAGGCCCAAACTATTTCATCTGAAATTTGTGATTGGTCACTACAATTACATGATAATGGTAGCGGGCCAGTATAGTAATCAGTCATTGGCTGTTTCTGGTGGACACAGATCGCCATGCTGTGTGGCTCCATGGCCGCACAAACGGCACCTTCTGAGAGAACGTCAATCTGTTATAGGCTGGGCGGGAAGGTGTTAAGGATTATGGTCCTTAATCCCCCATGATGGTTGATTTAATATCTTCTACCATTATGTGATCATAAAGTATACACATTGATCTATTCAATTCTCTTGTTTCCGGTGTTTATTTACTGTATATAGAAGGAACTGGAGGGGAAATCAAAAGAGTCCTAATGGCATTTTTCTGACAGTTGTAGTGTGTGTTTAGTTGTAGTGTGTGTGGGGTACACCATTAAAATCCATCAAAGAAGAAAAACAGCACACAGAACCTTCAAAAGTCCCTCAAAATACATAACAGGCCCTTGGAGGGATCTGTGTGCTGTTTTTATTTAAAAAAAAAAAAAAAAGCCGATAATGAAATGTAATTTGCTGGGAATTTTAAACACTTTTTCCTTTGAAAAATTTAAGTGCTGCTGCACTTTCTGTATACAGACATGTACCCCTTCACAGACAGGATTAAGAAACCCCCCAAGTCATGGTATTTAAAGGAATTTGGCATTTTTAATGATTCATTAGCATTTAAAACAAACACTGCATTGCATTGGTACATGTTCCCTGGGGCAATGCCCATCCCCATACTAATTTTGTAGCCCCCTTGCCTATTAGCCCAGAAGGTGGGCATTTCTAATTTGACTATTTCAGCTCTCATTGATTTCCGTGGGGTTTGAGTTTAGCATTCAAACTGTGCAAAACCCTTTTCGAACAGAAACCAGAGCAGTTTGGCTCATCCCTGATTAAGATCAGTTCTGATCTGGCATACAGAGGTACACCAGTAGTCAGAGTGGGGCATGTCTGTGCTGGGAAGCTGTTAATAATATGGCAGGTTCCCACACAGGACTCTATTACCAGTCCCATTCATCTGGCAATTCAGAGATTCCTGTGCTGATGGCAAAATGTAAACAAAGGGGTTAGGAATACAGATAATGTTATTATCCAAATATGGTGGTGCCCATATTTGGGAAATGACTTGTGTCACCGGGTGGGTATATCCTGATGGGGGTTTAAGAGTGCTGGACAGTGGACAGATTTGAAAGCTGTGATTGGACGTGTGCTGTTAATCAACAGCCAGGTGATCAGAAGAGGAACTATTATCTCAGTTCCCCATGAGGCTCTGCATACCCCTGCTACAAAACTCTTTGGCCATGGGCCTGTTAGTATGATGGGCACAGTGGCTTGGGAAGCATGGGAGGGAGGGGGTGTGCTCAGTAAAGGGTGCTGTGGCTGGTGAAGTTCTAAAGGGTTTCTAAGACATCCTTTATGAATTGCCACCTATGTGTTTAATTTACTAAAGAAGTAGAGAATGTTCATTTAGATTAGTAAATAATGTGAAGTTATACTGGACAAACTCTTTATTCTTGTTTTTTTTTTTTCAAAAATAACGTCACTTTTGCACTAAACTAACTATAAATTCATTTTATTTTTTAGTAAATGAACCTGCTTATTTTTAATGATTGTTTATCCTAACCTGTACATTGTGACAACATAGCTGAAATTGAAATACTATTTTGAAGGAATACTATTTTTGCTCACCTCTCACAGTTAATGTCTTTTGCATCACTTGCCTCTCCCTTTAGATTGTAAGCTCTCACAAGCGGGGCTTTCTGTTCTGTCTCCCTTAATTTAGTAAAGTGCTATGCAAGCTGTTGCTGCAATGTAAATCCTGTATAATAATAATATTTATAATCATCATCATTATCATAATAACTGGATAACTAGAGGATGGGGCTGATTTACTAAATTAGTATTAAAAAAAAATAAATGCTCACTTTGAATACCCAATTATCTACAAAGCAAACTAAAAAATACAAGGGATTTGCTTGTATATAATTGGACTCTTTGAACATTCCCATTTCTAAGTGAACAGTCCCCAATCCTTTAGTAGATCAACAAGTGCATGAAAAATTTCCTTTTTCTAAAATTCTAAGCTGTATATTTCAAATGTTTTTTTTATACATTTTGAAAATTCTTCAAGTCGCCAGCCCCCTGATAGTTTGAAAGATATATTGTGCAGACACAAATTCTCTACTTGAACCACCTTTACAGAATATGATCTATGCTCCTGGGTGAATATTTAAAGCACTTTTATTTTGCTCTCCTTGTTTGCTTGTTGTGATTTCTTATTTTTTTTTGGTATAATAGATGCAGTTCATTTGTCCCGAATTCAATTTCAGACTTTTATAATACATATCTGAATTATTAATCTGACTGAGCAATGTGTCATTTGTGCTTGGTTGTAGCTCAGTAAATAATAGAGGCTGCAACAACCAAGGTATGCCTTGTAATATAAAAGGATGTGACTGTGAATATGGTTTATCAAAAGAGACAACAAAAATAATATTCTGAAAGCAGCATTTCAGAAGACAGTTCATTCTATTTTCCTTAAATATAAAAGATTTTAGTTGATCCAACATCCAAAATCAAAGTTACCTTTTAACTGTCTACATAAATGGCTGATGATGATGTGATGATAAATGACTGATGATAATATGATGATCACCAGTTATTTGATCGCATAATTGGTGCAATAATACAACAATGAATTTAAGAAGTGTTTATCAGCATACAAAACATAGATATAGTATTGCTATTCTTCAAAATTTAACAAAGAGATAATCCTATATTATATATGGGATGCAACTTGGATAAGAGTTAAAGAAGATTAAAGTTGATCTTTGAAAATGCAGTTCACCCCTAAAAATTGCTAGGTTACAGAAAATATGTGCTCACAACATTCCTGGGTGCAACACAGGATTACTCTCCACTCCTGAAGGGGGTGCTGGCAGGAAACATGAGATGGCAGGTTCCAGTAAGCAAAGAATTTACATTTTTTTCAAAAGTGAATGGGTGGCAGAAGGTGGAGTAGGGGGCAGGGGCAGGAGGCACATTATTTGTCCAGATATGGGGTTTAAAGGAAAACTATACTGCATTTTCTATGCGAAACAAGTTACTGTTGTGATATTTGCATATTTTACATATTTGCAGTTTGATATTTGACTGTTTATACCAATGCAAATCTAGCATGCATTTGCACAATGTCTAAATGACAGCAAAAGTCTACAAATAATAATGGGAATTCCTTGCACATTCATTGTTATTTAAGGCTCCATTCACATCTTGGCACTCTGAATCATTGGCAGAATCGTCGCGATAGTGCCCACGATTCGAAATAGTGGCAAATTGCGGGATTCTCGTGCTATCCTTGTCTCTTCCAATGGCACCTCAAATCACGAAGTACAAGAGCTTCTTTTGGGCGACAGGTGTCCCGTGATTCTCTTTGTGCAATTTTACTGTGATTGTCGCCCGACAAAACGTGGCAAAATTGCACTCCGATCGGGGTGCTATTGGAAGTGATGGGGAACATATGGTCATCCTGTGATTTGCCGCTATTTCAAATCGGGGGTGGAATCACAGCAATTTCGCCTGCAATTCAGAACTTTGAGATGGGAACGGAGCCTGATTCACAAAGGTAAATATCATATAAAACATTGCTGTCATACAAAGTCAGCATTCAAAGCTGAAACTCAGTAACAGACCTTAGAATAATATAAATCTTTTCAAGGTTTCTGTCTGTATGGTTCAGCACTAGGGATGAGCTTCGAGTTCGAGTCGAACTCATGTTCGACTCGAACATTGGCTGTTCGCAAGTTCACCGAACAGCGAACAATTTGGGGTGTTCGCGGCAAATTCGAATGCCGCGGAACACCCTTTAAAAGTCTATGGGAGAAATCAAAAGTGCTAATTTTAAAGGCTAATATGCAAGTTATTGTCATAAAAAGTGTTTGGGGACCTGGGTCCTGCCCCAGGGGACATGGATCAATGCAAAAAAAAGTTTTAAAAACGGCCGTTTTTTCAGGAGCAGTGATTTTAATAATGCTTAAAGTCAATCAATAAAAGTGTAATATCCCTTTAAATTTCGTACCTGGGGGGTGTCTATAGTGTGCCTGTAAAGGGGCGCATGTTTCCTGTGTTTAGAACAGTCTGACAGCAAAATGACATTTTGAAGGAAAAAATTCATTTAAAACTACCCGCGGCTATTGCATTGCCGACAATACACATAGAAGTTCATTGATAAAAACGGCATGGGAATTCCCCAAAGGGGAACCCCGAACCAAAATTAAAAAAAAAAAATGACGTGGGAGTCCCCCTAAATTCCATACCAGGCCCCTCAGGTCTGGTATGGATATTAAGGGGAACCCCGGCCAAAATTTAAAAAAAAAATGACGCGGGGTTCCCCCTAAATTCCATACCAGACCCTTCAGGTCTGGTATGGATTTTAAGGGGAACCCCGCGCCAAAAAAAAAAAAAAAAACGGCGTGGGGTCCCCCCAAAAATCCATACCAGACCCTTATCCGAGCACACAACCTGGCAGGCCGCAGGAAAAGAGGGGGGGATGAGAGTGCGGCCCCCCCTCCCTCCTGAACCATACCAGGCCACATGCCCTCAACATTGGGAGGGTGCTTTGGGGTAGCCCCCCAAAACACCTTGTCCCCATGTTGATGAGGACAAGGGCCTCATCCCCACAACCCTGGCCGGTGGTTGTGGGGGTCTGCGGGCGGGGGGCTTATCGGAATCTGGAAGCCCCCTTTAACAAGGTGACCCCCAGATCCTGGCCCCCCCCCTGTGTGAAATGGTAAGGGGGTACATAAGTACCCCTACCATTTCACGAAAAAAGTGTCAAAAATGTTAAAAATGACAAGAGACAGTTTTTGACAATTCCTTTATTTAAATGCTTCTTCTTTCTTCTATCTTCCTTCATCTTCTGGTTCTTCTGGTTCTTCTGGCTCTTCTGGTTCTTCCTCCGGCGTTCTCATCCAGCATCTCCTCCGCGGCGTCTTCTATCTTCTTCTCCTCGGGCCGCTCCGCACCCATGGCATGGGGGGGAGGCTCCCGCTCTTCTCTTCTTCTTTTCTTCTCTTCTTCTCTTCTTCATTTCCTTCTCCGGGCCGCTCCGCAATCCATGCTGGCATGGAGGGAGGCTCCCGCTGTGTGACGGCGCTCCTCGTCTGACAGTTCTTAAATAACGGGGGGCGGGGCCACCCGGTGACCCCGCCCCCCTCTGACGCACGGTGACTTGACGGGACTTCCCTGTGACGTCACGGGGAATGCCACAGGGAAGTCCCGTCAAGTCACCGTGCGTCAGAGGGGGGCGGGGTCACCGGGTGGCCCCGCCCCCCTGTTATTTAAGAACTGTCAGACGAGGAGCGCCGTCACACAGCGGGAGCCTCCCTCCATGCCAGCATGGATTGCGGAGCGGCCCGGAGAAGAAAATGAAGAAGAGAAGAAGAGAAGAAAAGAAGAAGAGAAGAGCGGGAGCCTCCCCCCCATGCCATGGGTGCGGAGCGGCCCGAGGAGAAGAAGACAGAAGACGCCGCGGAGGAGATGCTGGACGAGAACGCCGGAGGAAGAACCAGAAGAGCCAGAAGAACCAGAAGATGAAGGAAGATAGAAGAAAGAAGAAGCATTTAAATAAAGGAATTGTCAAAAACTGTCTCTTGTCATTTTTAACATTTTTGACACTTTTTTCGTGAAATGGTAGGGGTACTTATGTACCCCCTTACCATTTCACACAGGGGGGGGCCGGGATCTGGGGGTCACCTTGTTAAAGGGGGCTTCCAGATTCCGATAAGCCCCCCGCCCGCAGACCCCCACAACCACCGGCCAGGGTTGTGGGGATGAGGCCCTTGTCCTCATCAACATGGGGACAAGGTGTTTTGGGGGGCTACCCCAAAGCACCCTCCCAATGTTGAGGGCATGTGGCCTGGTACGGTTCAGGAGGGAGGGGGGGCTGCACTCTCGTCCCCCCCTCTTTTCCTGCGGCCTGCCAGGTTGCGTGCTCGGATAAGGGTCTGGTATGGATTTTTGGGGGGACCCCACGCCGTTTTTTTTTTTTTGGCGCGGGGTTCCCCTTAAAATCCATACCAGACCTGAAGGGTCTGGTATGGAATTTAGGGGGAACCCCACGTCATTTTTTTTTTTTAATTTTGGCCAGGGTTCCCCTTAATATCCATACCAGACCTGAAGGGCCTGGTATGGAATTTAGGAGGACTCCCACGTCATTTTTTTTTTTTAATTTTGGTTCGGGGTTCCCCTTTGGGGAATTCCCATGCCGTTTTTATCAATGAACTTCTATGTGTATTGTCGGCAATGCAATAGCCGCGGGTAGTTTTAAATGAGTTTTTTCCTTCAAAATGTCATTTTGCTGTCAGACTGTTCTAAACACAGGAAACATGCGCCCCTTTACAGGCATACTATAGACACCCCCCAGGTACGAAATTTAAAGGGATATTACACTTTTATTGTTTGACTTTAAGAATTATTAAAATCACTGCTCCTGAAAAAACGGCCGTTTTTAAAACTTTTTTTTGCATTGATCCATGTCCCCTGGGGCAGGACCCAGGTCCCCAAACACTTTTTATGACAATAACTTGCATATAAGCCTTTAAAATTAGCACTTTTGATTATTCATGTTCGTGTCCCATAGACTTTAACGGTGTTCGCATGTTCGAACGAACTTTTTTCCTGTTCGCATGTTCTGGTGCGAACCGAACAGGGGGGTGTTCGGCTCATCCCTATTCAGCACAATACAATATGAAAAATATTTCACGATCACCGAGAAAGATGTATTTAATTACAAATGTAATTAGTTTAATCATTAAAAATGTAATGATTCGTTTTTATTCATTTATGTAAAACCTTTATCACAAAAAAACAAAAAAAAATGGTTGCTATAACTGTAAAATGTGTAAGTTGAAGTTTGACTTTCATTTGTTAGTCAAGTCCATTTAAATCTTCCACTGCATCTAACATTTTCCTAAACCCAGATTGACAGTGTTACTGTCCAAAAGTGGCTCTGTTGGACCTTCACTGGCTTGGACCCAACCTAGGACAGAAAGTGTGTTACTGGCTGGATCACCAGGTTAAAATAAAGGAGTAACAGTAAAGTCTTGCTCATGGTGACTCAATTCTGGTCCCAAATATTTGATATTATTACAAAACTGGTTGGGAATGTTAAGAACCCACAAGCTAAGCCTCCAGGTCTAACTAATCTACAATCCAACTGAATAGAGAGGGTTGCCTCGCTCAGTTAGAGCTAGAGGTAGGGGTGGGTAGCATCATCCTTTGAAGTGAACTATTGGAGAAAAACACCTGGGGCTGCGCCAAGCATGCCCCTGGTTTAGAAAGGAATTAGGACTATCACGATACACATACTTAAAGCAAGGAATTGTAATAAAATTAACAATTTATTTAAGAAAAGGACATGATTAAAAGCAATTGTATATTAATTGATCAGTTAATTACAACTGTACATGGTAAATAAAAATGGTTCCAAAGGTTTTTGTCTCAAACCTCTAACTGCCACTTTTGTTTAACAACTTGGTCTGTTAATATACATTAAAAAATAACAGATTTACTGGCAGGATTGACAAGCATTTAATGACAAAAAATAAAAAATAAACAAAACTTTATACAGTAGAATACACATAGTATGAATGGGGACCAGTGGAGCACAAAGCAGCACCTTCTGGTGCCTCAATAGGTGCTGCTTTGTGCTCCACTGGTCCCCATTGGTAAGCAACACACAAACAAATAGGAACCTCAACATTCATATTATGTGTGTTCTACTGTATATAGTTTTGTTTATTTTTATTTTTTGTCATTAAATATTTAAATGATTTTTGAATATGTAACTATGAGAAGGTAGTTACCTTATAGATGGTGTGATTGACACCTCTTGAGGAAGGCACTATAGTCGCATAACATGTAGAGGACCACATCAAGACATACATATCAGCTCCCCTTACTACCAATGGGGTTCACCTGTTCATTTGGAACCATTTGTATTTACCATGTACAGTCGTAATTAACTGTTTATCAATTTATGTACAATTGCTTTTAATCGTGTCCTTTTCTTAAATAAATTGTTAATTTTATTACAATTCTCTGCTTTATCTATGGGTACCGTGATAGTCCTAATTCCTTTCTAGACCAGGGGCATGCTTGGAGCAGCCCCAGGTGTTTTTCTCCAAAATATACAATCCAAACTAGTAGTCTTTTGTTCTTGCAGCCTCAGGACAGACAATAGCTAAGGCCAGGAAAAGTTGTGCTCTCGGTAAAGCAGAGACCAGATCCAGAGTTACCCAGGTAATGCTCCATGAGAAGATTGAAGGCAAACTTTTAGACACAATAACAACATTTTCAATGTTCTGGCAACTCTGGGCAAGTCAGTTTTTACCCCCTGATGTTGACACACAGTTGTCTACCATAGCTAGACAAATAGCCTTTTTCAGTTAAAGGGTTAGCAATGATTGCCTCCAAGTTTCTTTCAGGACAGAATTCCTTTGTTATGGGATAAAAATGCCCAAATATTGTGCAAATTCTACAGATCTTAAAGGCTGACTTATAATGATTTGAGCAAAGACAGCTTGCCAAAATTAGAGCTGTTGTCCACTAATGTTAATCATTCAGATGAAATGAGGAATCAGATTGGTATAGGAAGCTGTTTTACTTATGCTTCAGTTATTAAAAGCAGTTCCACCAATTTGTTTCACTGCCTTGCGAAGTAGGGATATCCATGTAAAAAAAAAAAAAAAAATACAAGCCTTAGAAATGTTCAGATTTCTGTTAAGAAAGGCTCCTTGGGTGTGGTTCTATCTTCTTCTAATTGTAATATTTTTAAATTTTTTTTCCATAAAGAATTTTAATAAAGATTTTGTCAAACATTACAGAAAATAGAAAATACAATTCTCGAGTATTCCGATATATAAAGCAGCCTGGTTCAGATTACAACATATAACATCGGAACTTTGGGGTAACGAATCTCGCAAGGGCTCCTTGGATACATTTCAAATACAAATACAATTCCTGGTTTAGGAATGTTTAGTACGTTCCTCGAGCCTCAGTGCTACGCTTATCTGATGTGGGATATCTCGAGGAGCTACTCATCTACCAGGGCTGTTTGGGGTGTACAGCCGCTACATTGCCGCCTGATTAGTTTTCTGCATGTTTCACAGGGCCTGTGAGAAGTGGAACAGGGGGTCAACGACTGCGTCAGCCCTCTATTCCACAATTGACTAAAACTGGGACTTTGTATGGGGGGGTTAGAAAAGAAAGGGGAAGTTGAGAGATGGGGATGAGGGGGGAGGGGAAGGGGGAAGGGGTATATTGAGATCTAAAGTTGATGAAAGGGGGTGGGGTAACCACCAGCTACCCTCTCCATCTGCTTTGAGTATCAAGAAACGTTGAAACATTGAATGTGTCCGGTGACTTTGGATTGTATCTTAGGGAATGCTAGTGAGCCATTCAACCACCTAGACGCTGTCTTGTATCAAGGCCTGATAGCTTTGGGATTTTCGGTAGGTAAACCAACTATCCCATATATGCGAGAAACTGGGGATCCTATCTTGTGCAATATGTATCAGCTCCTCCATGGCAGCTATGTGGTTAATGCGTGATGTCCATTGTTTCATTGAAGGGATTGATGTGGACCTCCAATGAACCGGTAAGCAAAATCTAGCAGTGTTGATCATGTGAATGGCCACCGATTTTAGGTATCGTTTCCGGGGTATCTTGGACATATGGAGGAGATACTGTGCTGACGTGAACTCCAATTGGAGTGAGAAAATTGCCATAGTCGCATCGTGTACCTTGCGCCAGTATGGCTGAATCAGCGGGCATGTCCACCAAATGTGGAGAAAAGTGCCCTTATCCTTCTCGCATCTCCAGCATCGATCTGAGACCATTGGGGTAAATTTGTGGACCATTTTCCTGGGTGTTTACATTCAGGGAGCCCTTGTGGATATAAAAGTGAACCCGATCCCAGCTAGTTTCCTCAATCTCTGTGTCCAGTTCCCTCTCCCAGAACGCATGCTCCGCACGCAAAGAAGCATAAGGTTCTCCGAACATTGAAGTGTACAGTGTTAAGATCACATGACTCTGGGGAGAGGAGCTGGAACACAGCGACTCAAAGACTGTGGGGATTTTTGTAAAGCCTTCCCTGTTCGCTGGATTGTCTAGGTAATGCTTTAGTTGCAGGTAAGCCCAAAAGGGAAAGGACTTGGTTTCAGAAAAAGCTGCGAGTTCCCCTAACCGAAAAAACCTGCCTCTAGAGAAAAAATGTTTGGCCTGTATTTCTATATTCAGCCATTCAGCTGCTAAGAAGGTTTTGTCTATATCTGGGAGAAAGTCTGGATTGCCTTTGATAGGAGTGAGTGCGCATTTCTTAGCCGAAGGCACATGAACTTTACAGGCCCTCTCACAGGCATGAATCGCCGCCCCCATAGGAGGGTGAGAATGTATGCTGGGGAGTATATGCTTCTTGGTAAGCCAGGGCGTGGAGCGTAGCTCCATACCCTAAATCAGATGCTCCAGTAGAACCCATCCCTTGCATCTGGCATGTATCTTCCAATCCACCACCCGGGTTAAATGGACTGCCCAATTATATCGCTGGAGGTCAGGAAGGCCTATGCCGCCCCCTAATTTCTGAAGGACCAGCTTAGCCCATCCAATCCGTGCCACCTTGTTTCCCCAAAGAAAACCTCCACACATCTTCTTATATGCTGCAAAAAAGGAAAGTGGCAGGCTAATCTGGATGGTCTGTAATTTGTACAATAGGCAGGGGAGAACCGTCATTTTCAGAATTGAGGCCCGCCCAAACCAGGACACAGTGGGTACATCCCATCTGTTTAAGTCCTGTTGTATCGACTTCAGTTCTGGCAGAAAGTTCTTCACGTATAAGTCTGCAAGATTCCCGGGTAGTTGGATGCCCAGATATGTAATGACCTTAGTCTTCCAAAGGAAGGGGAAGTTTCCCTGACATAGGTGTACTAGCTTAGGTGATAGGGAAATATTTAATGCAAAGAATTTGGCAAAATTAATTTTTAGGTTTGAGATACATTGGAACTGTTCTAGGACCTGTAATAGGGTGGGTATGGATGTCATTGGGGATGAAAGGAAGAGCAAGATGTCATCCGCAAAGGCAGCGATCGTATATTCTAGCTGGTGGACTTCAATTCCTTTTATGTTCGGGTTCGCCCGGATACAACGCAGGAGGGGTTCTAAGGTGAGAATGTATAGTATTGGTGAAAGAGGGCATCCCTGTCTGGTTCCGTTATGGATGGAGAAGGCGTCTCACAGGTAGCCATTGACCCAAACTCTTGCTGTGGGGTTGGTGTATAGCGACCCAATAAAGTCCCTCATACAGCTCCCCAGGCCCAGTGCCTCTGACTTTGCATTCATGCAGTCCCAGGCCACCCAGTCAAATGCCTACTCCGCATACATTTCCAAGAAAGAACCCTTCTCGTTGGGTAGAGGTAAGCCAGTGATGTAAGTTCAGAGCTTTAATGGTTTTATCTCTGGCTTCTCTACCAGGGATAAAGCCAACTTGATCGAGACCCACCCATGCTGGTACATGGTAGGTCAATCGGGTTGCAATAATCTTTGAGAAAATTTTGACATCTACAATCAGAAGGGAGATCGGTTGATAATTGGCTACATTTGTGGGGTCCTTATTATCCTTGGGTATTATGGAGATATATGCTTCTAACAAGCTTCTAGAAAAGCAAGGGGTATCAGACAGAGTGTTAAAGGCCTTGAGGAAACCCGGAGCCAGGAGGTCCGCAAATCTTTTATAATACTGGGCCGTGAAGCCACCTGGCCCCGGACTTTTGTCTGGCTTCATGGTCTTCAAGGCCCCCTGCCACTCCTCCATCGACAACGGGGCTTTAGAGCCTTCCAGTTGTCAGTCGCTAGTGCTCAGGGACTATATTTCCTGAGGAAGTCTCTTATCAACTGTGAACGTGTACTTGCTTCTACCGGGTGAGGCTCATTTGATTTGAGGTCATACAGTTTACTATAAAAGGAATGGAACTGCCTGGCAATGTCCTCACTTTTATGCCCCGTACACACGGTCGGATTTTCCGATGGACAATGTCCGATCGGAGCGTGTTGTCGGAAATTCCGACCGTGTGTGGGAGCCATCGGACATTTTCCATCGGATTTTCCGACACACAAAGTTGGACAGCAGGAGATAAAATTTTCCGACAACAAAATCCGATCGCGTCAATTCCGACCGTGTGTGGCCTGTTCCGACGCACAAAGTGCCACGCATGCTCAGAAGAAATTCCGACACGGGACAGCTCGTTCTGGTAAACTTAGCGTTCGCAATGGATACAGCACTTTCGTCACGCTGCAATGTAAAAAATGGTTTAATACAGCGCACTCTCTTCTTCTTTATAATGTGACAAGAATGAAGTCGTTTTGCTGCTCATATTCACACACACTTCTCACAAAGTTTTATTTGTGTTTTTTTAGTGGGATTCCCTGAATATATTGTTATTAGTTGTCACATCTGACAGTTTTATATTTTTTATGTTTTTTTTTTTTGATTTTAAGCCTTTTTTTTTCTTTAATGTTTGGATTTTTTCCAAGGCTGATCTTTGTTCAATGTTATTTTTATTTTTACTCCAGAATATTTTTGTGTGTGTTTTGTGTGTCAAATTACCCCAACACCATTGATATCTTTAATATTTAATCTCAAGGAGATTGTTTGTTGTTGGTGACCCCTGTTCATTTCACATTGTATATTAGAAATGTACCTGAATCCTCACAAACCAACTGTCATTTTTGAAGTAAAACACATAGGAGAGTATAATTCAAAACAAAAATCCTTTATTAAGAGATCAGAACCAAACAAAGAGGAAGGCAACACTGGATCAACAGCAGAAATTAGTGAAGCCTGGGACCCCCACGGCAGACATCAATTCTTAAACATCAAAATTGGTGGCCTGAGGAGTCCATATGTAAGGGAGGGCAGTATGGTCCGGGATTCACAGAGACTCGGATAGCAGCAGATGATATCTGTGTCCGCAGGCTGTGGTACCACAAGAGGCTGCATCTTTTGGCCGACCAGACTGGATCCAGGGCAATCACTCTCTGGTCTTCCTTTCACACTTCCTTCCGGGCTGTGGCTGTGCAGTTGGAGATGTGGCAGGAGGAGGAGTAGGACCTGGAGGAGGAGGAGGACCTACAGGAGGAGGAGGAGGACCATCCCAAAGCTGTGTGTGAGGTGTAATTTGGCCCCTCATACCTTTCTCCAGAGCCTCAGATATGAGGGCCTCACACATGGCTTTTTGGCCCTCCTCCATCCTCTGCATTTTATATGCTATGAATGCAGCAATGTTCTCCTGCCTGGTGTGTGGTGCTCCCAGGACCTCTGTAGCCCTACAAAAGAATCTGATAGCCGCCTCCTCTAGGGCACTCCTCCTACTGCCACTTTCTGTTTCCAGGGGGGATGGAGGGACCTGCAGATCAGCCAGCCGGCTCGGCCCGGCCACCTCCTGGCTGAGACTTCCCTGTGTATGAAAAAGGGACATAGTTGTAATGTTTTGCATCATCAATCACAATCCTTAATTAGTACTCCCAACTAACATATAGTTCACATCATTGATTGGACAAGCAGAAATATTTAGAGGAATGCTATACCTGGCTCAATCTGGGCTCCTCCACATGTGGCCTGGAAGGCCCAGGTTGGGCGTCAGAAGCCTCAGCCGGGGGGGAAGGAAGCGTGGAAAGAAGACTGGAGAGGGATGGCCTGGGTTCAGTCTGGCCTGCCAGAAAGTGCAGCCTGTCGTAGTACAACATCCTGGGGACATAGATGTCACCTGCTGCTCCGGATCTCTGCGAATCAAGGACTTTATTGCGCTCCCTCAGATATGTGCTCCTCAGGCCACCAATGAAAATCTTTAAAAAAGTGATGTCTGCCGTGGGGATCACCTGCTTCACAATTTCACACAATTGCTCCAGTGCTGCCTTCCTCTTTGCTTGGTTCTTGTAATGGGGGTGTTTAATCTCCCACAGACAGGGCAGCTCCCTTAGCATCTCTATAAAGACTGAAATGAAGTCCTTATCTTTCAGTACCATATCCATGTTCACTGCAAGACACAACACAAGACAAAGCCTAATGTCACACAAAACTCTCCTAATCTTGTTACAATATAGGCCTCAATCTAGAAGCAGTATAGGCCCAAGTTTGTCTCTTACCTTCGTTCTTACGATCGCCGCGTCCAATGCTCCTTCCTCCGCTCACAGATCAAACGTAATACGCACGCGTGTTACGCTTTATATACACTGCGCATGCGTGTAACTCCGCCCGCCCCTGACGTTCTTTCTAGTGTATTCCCTGCCCCTTTTCGTTCGGCGCAGTGGGGGAAGAGCATGATGGCGGACATACAGCAGGTGCGGGCTAATTGTAGCAACGAGGAGGAGGAGGAGGAAAGGGCGGATCCAGGCACGTCCCGATCCAGAAGGAGACGTTTTAAGGCCACAAATATGTCGTTTGGGGAGATGTTGGAGATGGTCGACATCATGAGGAAGTCCGACTATGACGGAAAATATGGGCCTTACCCCAACCCGAACATCCGAAAGGCCAAGATCATGGCGAAAGTGGTCAGGAGTCTAGAGCGGAATTTCGGGGTACGAAGGTCTAAAGATCAGCTCAGGAAGCGGTGGTCGGACCTGAAGTTGAGAGAGCCAGAGCAGTACTGAAAGATCCGGAGAGTGCTGCAAAAAAGTAAGTAGTTGTGCTGTGTTCCTATTCTTTCTGTCTTTATTACGTTCGTTCTGCTCCATATGATTTTATTAGTTGTAACATTTCAAAAGGTCAACTTTAATGTTCATGGGCACATTATTCGTTCGTATCAAACATTTTTCTTTCGGCCTCTAGAACACCATTGTTTAGGCCATATGCATTTTCACACATTTTTGGGGGCCTACTTGGATGCCAAATATTTGTTTGTGTAGATGGGTTTGTTACTAGAATGAAATGCAAACTAGATTGTGTGTAAGGAGAGGACACTGAGCAGCTGTTTTCACATCTGGACACTGGAGCACTAGTGTGGGACATAAGAACACCATTTTTATTAGGGGGGGCCACAAAGGTGCTCCAGTGTATACTATAGGGGGGGTTACATCTGTGAAGCTTGTACCAAACAGGCAAAGTATTGCAGCTTGACAAAGGGCAATAAAAAATATACATCTTGGAACTCTGCTAAAATAGACAATTGTACCCCACTTCCGAGCAATGCTTCCTATTTCTATAGTTCTGCCATCAAATATCTGTGTGCTAAGTATACCATTTTTGTTTTACATAGGGGATAAAAGACTCGGAGGACACCCCTCATCCCAGGAGACCAGAGACCCCCCCCTCTGGAAGAAGGGGAAATACCCCCAACCCAAGAAGCTGAGCAGGAGGAAGAAGAAGATGTGGTGGAGATTGGCACCACAACAGGTGAGTGTCTGCGACCACAGACTCAGGTAAAAGAGATGGCTGGTGGCAGATTTTTGAGACCTTTTTTTTTGTTCTTTATCTCTTTTTAGGTGATCGTGATCCAGAACGCTTTACATCTGAAAGTGCCCAGATACTGATCGGGGAGATCATGGGGTGTAATCTCCAATTGCAAAACATCCAGCAACAAATCAGTGATGTTATTAAAAAAAATAATAACATCATTGATGTTTTGGGGCGAATTTAAACCCCACAAAATCACCTGTTTTATCGTACCAAAATTTTTAAAATGTTTAGAAAAGCCAAATTTGGAGGATGCACACAGTGTGCCAACATGTGCTATCTGCCATCACGGGATATCAATGGACGCGTTTTGGGGGTGCAACCCCTTCCTCAATTATAAAGTAGCGTTGAGGAAGGGCTTGCTCCCCCCAAACACGTCCCTTGATCCCCCCTGATGGCAGATAGCACATGTTGACATTCGTAAATTGGTGTGCATCTTCCAAATTTGGCTTTTCCAGGGGTGATTTCCCCCCATCTGAACGCTATATCAAACCCAGTTCCTAAATACTGATGTCTGATATAGCCTTCAGGTTTTACCTAATGTGAACTTTGTAAGTTCAAGTTTTTTGGCTTTCTTGTTGGTTTTACACAGGCCTGTTTTATCTAAAATGGATATTTTGATTTTTCATAATGCTACTGCAAACATTGTTATACAACAAACATGTTGGTTTGTTTTAAAAACCTTTGGAAAATGCACATGTGATTGTGCACGTATAAAAAAGTGCCTTACTCAAGAATGTGTGGATTATTGTCTCAACACTACAACACTTTTGGGGTGATATAATTGCTGTTTTATGCAAAAATGGGGGTTATTTCCTAAGGGCAAATCCTCTTTGCACTACAAGTGCAGGTTCAGTGCAGTTGCAAGTGCACTTGTAGTGAAATGTGTTTTTGCATTTAGGAAGTACCAGCCAACACTGTTTTTTATAAGGTTACCCAATCACGACATTTTCTGCACTCAACACATTTCTGTCAGGGTCAGCTAAAACAAACACAAGCAGTAAATGTCCACCAAGAATTTCTTTTGGTTGTTTTTTATTTGAAAAAGGTGTCACAGATTGTCTGGCATATTGATAGCCCCCCTACCCGCAAAGAACTCCAGGTAGCGTAACCGGACATCACGGGCATTCAGGGAGGGCAAGCCAGGACGGCCACTTTCAAGCGCCATCAGTGTTGATGGATTAGGGATTCCGGCCTCAGGCCCAACTGAGCCAGCATAGTTGGCTGAATGTTTTCTTAAAAAATTATGGAGAACACAGCAGGCAAGTATTATATGGTTCAGTTTATACTCCGCCATATGGATGGGTGTCAGAAATAATCGGAACCGGCTGGCCAGGATTCCAAATGTGTTCTCCACCACTCTTCGGGCTCTGGCCAGCCGGTAATTAAAAACCCTCTGTTCTGGGGTGAGGGTCCTCATCGGGAATGGCCGCATCAGGTGGTCCCCCAGCGCAAATGCTTCATCAGCAACAAACACAAATGGGAGACCTTCAACATTGTCCTCTGGAGGTGGCAAGTCCAAGCTGCCATTCTGGAGACGCCTGTAGAACTCCGTCTGGGCGATCACTCCACCATCGGACATCCGGCCATTCTTCCCCACATCCACATACAAGAACTCGTAATTAGCCGACACCACCGCCAACATCATTATACTATTAAACCCCTTGTAATTATAATAGTACGACCCCGAGTTGGGTGGTGGGACGATGTGGACGTGTTTCCTATCAATTGCCCCTCCGCAGTTAGGAAAGTCCCACCGCTGGGCAAAGTGGGAGGCCACAGTCTGCCATTCCTGTGGCGTTGAAGGAAACTGTTGAGGAAAAAAAAATAAACCTTACTATTTTTTCACAGAAACATGGCAAGCAGATTAGACACAAACATTATGGGGCAACCTCCAGATAGCATTTACTAAGGGGAATTTAACAAGGCCAAAGTATAAGGTACACCTATCATATTCCCCCTCCCCCCCTCTCATGGGCCATTTCTAACATTATAAGGGGGGGGAACTCTTGGACAGGTAACCCTCTTCACTTCATTGAGAGATGAATGCCTAAATACAGGGTATTACTTGGAACAGCCCCTCCTTAGTTACACTATTGGCAGACCACTGGACAGGTAAGAAGTGTCATAATACAAAGATATAAATACACACTGTACACATTTGAGGACATTTGAACATTCTGCTATTACCTATCAAGATAATAATAGGATACAAAAACTTTAAACAGTACCATTGGAAAGTATACAGGCAGGCCCTTGCACTACATGCTTTGGGGAATTCATCCCTAAATCTGACCAGAGGTGGGTATAGTGTGTATGGGTTTGGCAAAGTCAGCAGATAGATGATTGAGGATAGATAGAGAATTGGGATCAGCTGACTTAGCAGTTGGGGGGGAGGGTTAAAAAAAATTTGGGGACACCACAAAAAAAAGCCTCTGGCACTTTGCCTGATTTTAAATCAAAAATAACATTTCCAAACATTTTAGGGGGTGTTTGGGGTAAAGCACTACTATGGAGCTGATAAAATACATTGTTAAGTGACTACATGAGGTGAATATAGGGCAGGAGACACAATGCTGGGGAGGTTATTGAAGGGCAAATATGTATGAAGGACATAAAATAATAATTACCTAAAAATCCAGCATGCATGAGAACAAAGGGGACATTCACAGCATATTACAATCATGGTAATTAGGGAATGAGGGAAGAAATACAATATATTATCAAACATTAAATACAATAAAATGGGATATAAAAGGATAAAAATCTTACCTTCATATACTCCTTCTGCAGGACCTGGATGATGGCAGAACAGGTCTCTGGGATAATGATCCCCAGAGCCTGGGGGGAGATGCCTGTCGAGAACTTCAAGTCCTGCAGACTTCTCCCTGTGGCCAAATACCGCAGGGTAGCGACCAACCTCTGCTCCGGAGTGATGGCTTGCCTCATGCAGGTATCCTGCCTGCTGATATAGGGGGTCAGCGAAGCCAACAAACGGTGAAACACGGGGTCCGTCATCCTGAGAAAGTTCCTGAAATCATCAGGATTATTCTCACGGATCTCATGGAGCAAAGGCATATGACAGAACTGGTCACGCTGAAGCAACCAATTCTTGGTCCATGAACTCCTCCCTACCCTGTTCATGGACTGGACTTGTGTCAAGGTCAGGACCCCAACACCAAGCCCCCGCACAGCACGAACTCTACGAGGAGTACGCATACGAAACATGGCTAGAAAACGGTCGGCTGCTCAGAACGAAGTAACAGAACGCACTGAAGAACAGCAAGGCCTGTGAAGAGCGACCTGAAAAACAGCAACGAGCAGGCAAGATCACACAGAAAACTCCGATACGAACTGACTGCACGCACTGAAGAGCAGATACAAACCCACAAGCACAAACTGAACGTCAGAAAACGATCTGAAAGCCACGAGTCTGAAAAAGCGCGAATCGTCTCTCACCAAACTTTTACTAACACGAGATTAGCAAAAGGAGCCCAAAGGGTGCCGCGCTTGGTTCTGAACCGGCCTTTTCTAGTCTCGTTGTACGTGGTGTACGTCACCGCGTTCTTGGCGATCGGAAATTCCGACAACTTTGTGCGACCGTGTGTAAGCAAAACAAGTTTGAGCCAACATCCGTCGGAAAAAATCCTAGGATTTTGTTGTCGGAATGTCCGAACAAAGTCCGACCGTGTGTACGGGGCATTAGAGAGGGTCACCCCGTGCCAGTCCATGACATGGTGGATCATAGAAGCAAGAGTATGTTTTTGCGTGAATCTGGCTAGAAGTCTCCCTGGTTTGTTGCCTTGTTCTTAATATAGTTTCTGTGATAACATCTGCCGCTTCCGAGCCCTTTTGAATAGTTCTTCCAGTAAGAGCGCTTGTATGTTCGCTAGTTTGTTTGCTATCTTAAGAGCTATTGAGCCTTTGTGTTGTGCTTCTAATGTGGAGATTTTTGTAATATTAACCATATAGTGTTTGAATAAATTATTTACCCACCTCAATACTGGGCACTTTCACCCTCTTCCTTCTTAGACCAATTTTCAGCTTTCCGTGCTCTCACACTTTGAATGACAATTACTCAGTCATGCTACACTGTTCCCAAATTAAACTTTTATATATTTGTTCACACAAATATAGCTTCTTTTGGTGGTATTTATTCAACAGTGGGATTTTTTTTTTGTGATATCAGTGAAAAAAGAGCGAACATTTTGAAAAAAATATATATTTTTTATTTTCTGTTTTAAAAGAAATCCAATCAAATCTAATTTCATCATAAATTTAGACCAGAATGTATTCTGCTACATGTCTTTGGTAAAAAAAAATCCTGATAAGTGTATGATAATGGTTTTTGTGAAAGTTATAGTGCCTATAAGCTATGCTACGTATTACTGAAAATTGATCAATCACGATGTACTGACTGCCGATCTTATTTCTCGAGGCCCTAAAATGTCAGGACAGTACAAGTACCCCCCAAATGGCCCCTTTTTGTAAAGATAACAGTCCAAGGCATTTTTTAAGGGGAATAGTGAGCTTCATGAAGTTGCAATTTTTTTCCCACAATTATTTGGAAAATTAAGAATTTTTTTTATCCACAAAATTGTCATATTAACAAGTTATTTACATGGCATAGGTAAACTTGCAATTACACCCCAAAATATATTATACTAGTCCTCCCGAGTATGGCGATACCACATGTGTGAGAATTTTCCACAGCCTGGCCACATACAGAGGCCCAACATGCAGGGAGTACCATCAGGTGTTCTAGGAGCATAAATTACACATTTGTTTTCCTGACCACCTATCACATTTTTGAAGGCCCTGGTGCACGAGGACAGTGGAATTACCCACAAAATGACCCCATTTTGGAAAGTAAACAACCCAATGTATATTCTATGAGGCATAATGAGTCTTTTGAACATGTAATTTTTTTCACAAGTTTTTGGAAAATGTGGAAAGAAAATGAAAATGTATTTTTTACACAAAGTTGTCAACCTATAAGATATTTCTAACACATAGCATGTACATAGCAAACATGACAAAATACATTCTGCTACTCCTCCTGAGTATGGCAATACCATATGTGTGAGACTTTTCCACAGCCTGGCCACATACAGAGGCCCAATAAGTAGCACCGTCAGGCATTTTAAAAGCATAAATTACACATTTCATTTCCTGACTACCTATCACATTTTTTAAGGCTCCTCAGCTTCTTTGTTAGTATTCTGTCCTCCTCAGTTTCCATTTCAGAGCCACTGCTTTCTACTGACTCATACTCGTTATCCGAGTCTGACGGAGAGAGTTCCCTGCTACTCTCGTCTGCCATACTCTGGAGTAAATGGAAAGCCTCCTCGCTGCTGAATAAATTTTTAGCCATGTTGACAGATTACTGGGACAGATGTGATAGATGTGTGACAGATGTTGATCACTGGGACAGATGTGTCAGATGATCACAAACAAATTTGTGCAGATGTGCACTGGGACAGATGTGGCAGATGATCACAAACAAATGTGTGCAGATGTGCACTGGGACAGATGTGGCAGATGGCAATTGACAGATGTGGCAGATGATCATGGACAGATGTGTACAGATGTGCACTGGGACAGATGTAGCAAGTGATCTTTGACAGATGTGGCAGATGATCATGTACAGATGTGCACTGGGACAGATGTGGCAGATGATCATGGACAGATGTGCACACATGTGTACTGGGACAGATGTGGCAGATGTTTACTGGGACAGATGTGGCGGATGTTCACTGGGACAGATGTGGCAGCTGATCACTGGGACAGATGTGCGCCAGATGTGCGCAGATGATCATGGACCGATGTGCACAGATGATCATGGACAGATGAAGCAGATGATCACGGACAGATGTGGTAGATGATCACAGGCAGATGTGGTAGATGATCAC
Source organism: Aquarana catesbeiana (assembly GCF_042186555.1). NCBI lineage: Eukaryota > Metazoa > Chordata > Amphibia > Anura > Ranidae > Aquarana > Aquarana catesbeiana. The sequence goes on along the minus strand of NC_133324.1, from coordinate 783,575,080 downwards.
AGGCAGATGTGCACCAGATGATCACTGGGACAGATGTTCACTGGGACAGATAATTTTACTGGGACAGATGTGTGACAGGTTTCTTTTACTGTGTGAGGACACTGTGACAGGACACTGCTTTGGGGACACTAGCTGGGTGATCAGTGTGTAAAAAGTTGTAAAAAACAGCTCATACACACTGATCCCCAGCTTGCAGCACAGATTCGTTCTCCTTCTCCTCACTGACAGGCTCTGTGTGAGGAGAAGGAGAGCCGATCACCTGGCAACAGCTTTCTATTTACATTACATGATGGCTGTGATTGGACACAGCCATCATGTGATCAGGAGGGCCAATAACAGAGCCCTCCTGCCGATCACAGAGCCTGTGTTGTCGGAGGAGGAATATGGTAAGATAGCCAAGGCAATAGCCACTCTGCTATCACCACCATCATCACAGGAGTTGACAGAGCTGTCACAGCGGGCATAGACCAGATCTACAGAGACCTGAGAGACCATGCTGACAGGCTCTCAGAGGCTGAGCACCATATTTCAGAACTGGAGGAAGAACTCCAGAGCTCACAAGCAGCACTCCACCAAGCTTCTCAGTCCTAGCAATATATCCTAAACAAATTGGATGACTTAGAGAATCGTTCCCACAGGAACAACCTGCATGTTATTGGCCTCCCTGAAACATACAATTCCGGTTCCCTAGTTGATCTCTGCTCCACATGTCTCCCTGAAGCCCTGGAGATTACAATTCCATGCACAGTGGAACGAGCCCACCACATGTGGGCCCCGTCCAATGAACGGCGTACCCCACGCCATATCATTTTCCGTTACCTGAATTATTCGGACAAGGTAGCTCTACTAAAATCATTCCACAATGCACACACACTCCAACTGGATGGCCGCAAGTTAATGTTGTTTGCTGACTATTCGCAGGAAGTATCCAGCAAATAGAAAGCCTTCTAGCCAATCTGCTCTGCTCTTCACTTAAAAGGCGTGAAATTTACTCTGGCGTACCCTGCTACCCTGAGGCTCACCGACCAATCTGGGGAAACAAAATTCTTCTCACATCCTGAGGAAGCAGCCTCCTACCTCCAAACCTATTTGCATATAACACAGGAGGTCTCATCTATGGAGGCAAGCCCTCCCACCACTGGCCCCAGAGATCAACGTAGCCCACAAAAGGATTCTACAAAATAGGTCCATTACTCTGATGACTCTAGGTCACACAAACCCCGCTAAAGCGTGCACTTCTGGCCTGACGTCCTCTTCCATAGGACCTTCCCGAGTTCTATGTAATTGTCATCCCAGGGCCCTTAACCACTTCCCGCTTAGCCTATAGCAGTAGGATGGTCAGGAAGGGGTTCAGTTATCCTGACTGGGCATCATATGATGTCCAGCAGGATAAGCCACAATTGCACGCCCGCGGGGGTGTGCAGCGCAGCGATCGTTGGTGTGGTGTGTCAGTCTGACACACCGCACCTCCACTCTAGGTAAAGAGCCTCTGACGGAGGCTCTTTACCACATGATTAGCTGTGTTCAATCACAGCTGATCACAGTGTAAACAGGAAAAGACATGTATCGGCTTTTCCACTACTCGTGCTGACAGACGCGAGTAGAGGAGAGCTGATCGGCTGCTCTCCTGATGGGGGGGTCTTCACTGATTGACAGTGCAGCCTCCCGAGGATGCCCACCCATGACCACCAGGGATACCCACACATGACCACCAGGTAAGCCCACTAGAGCCCACCAGGGATGGCAATCATTTCCCATTAGGGATGGCACTCCGTGCCCATCAGTGATGCCTGCCAGGGCCTCTGATCAGTGCTGCCTATCAGTGCCATCTATCAGTGCCACCCATCAGTGTCCATCAGTGCCGCCTATATGTGCCCTTCAGTGCCACCTATGAGTGCCCATCAGTGCCACATATGAGTGCCCATCAGTGCCACCTATCAGTGCCCATCAATGCTGGCTATGAGTGCCCATCAGTGCCCATCATCACCGCATATGAGTTCCCATCAGTTCCACCTATCAGTGCCCATCAGTGCCACCTATCAATGCCACCTATAAGTGCCCATCAGTGCTGCTTATCCGTGCCACCTATCAATGCCACCTATAAGTGCCCATCATTTATTTTTTTTAATTTTTTTTCAAAAATGTCATTCTATTTTTATTTGCAGCGCAAAAAAATAAAACCCCCCAGAGGTGATAAAATACCACCAAAAGAAAGCTCTATTTGTGGGAAAAAAATTATAAAAATTTTGTTTGAGTACAGAGTTGCCTGACCGCACAATTGTCATTCAAAATGTGAGAGCGCTGAAAGCTGAAAATTGGTCCGGGCAGGAAGGTGTATAAGTGTCCTGCATTGAAGTGGTTAAATACAGTGTAAACAGGATAAGACGTGTATCGGCTTTTCCTCCACTTGTGCTAACAGACACGAGTCTAGGAATTACAGACCAGTTAGCCTAACATCAATAGTATGTAAACTCTTGGAGGGGATGATAAGGGACTATATACAAGATCTTAGTAATGAGAACGGTATCATTAGCAGTAATGGATTCATGAAGAATCATTCTTGCCAAACCAATCTATTAACCTTCTATGAGGAAGTGAGTTGCCATCTAGATAAAGGAAGGCCCGTAGACGTGGTGTATCTGGATTTTGCAAAAGCATTTGACACAGTTCCCCATAGATGATTACTGTACAAAATAAGGTCCGTTGGCATGGACCATGAAGTGAGTACATGGATTGAAAACTGGCTACAAGGGCGAGTTCAGAGGGTGGTGATAAATGGGGAATTCTCGGAATGGTCAGGTGTGGGTAGTGGGGTCTCCCAGGGTTCTTTGCTGGGACCAATCCTATTTAATTTGTTCATAAATGACTTGAAGGATGGGGTAAACAGTTCAATCTCTGTATTTGCGGATGATACTAAGCTAAGCAGAGCAATAACTTCTCCGCAGGATGTGGAAACCTTGCAAAAAGATCTGAACAAATTAATGGGGTGGGCAACTACATGGCAAATGAGGTTCAATGTAGAAAAATGTAAAATAATGCATTCGGGTGGCAAAAATACGAATGCAATCTATACACTGGGAGGAGAACCTCTGGGGGAATCTAGGCTGGAAAAGGACCTGGGGAGTCCTAGTAGATGATAGGCTCAGCAATGGCATGCAATGCCAAGCTGCTGCTAACAAAGCAAACAGAATATTGGCATGCATTAAAAAGGGGATCAACTCCAGAGATAAAATGATAATTCACCTGAGTGTAGTATTAACAAATGATGTTTAATGACACCAGGTAAAAACACACTTACAGGATAAAAACATATAAAAGGCTCATCTGTATAGGTATGTGGTCCTCGGTGTTCCCTCTGATCCTTTGGTGGTGACGCTGCAGGGCTGATAATCCACCTTCTGCAGCCCAGCATCCCTGCAGCGTCACCACCACAGGATCGGAGGGAGCACCGAGGACCACATACCTATATAGATGAGCCTTTTATATGTTTTTATCCTGTAAGTGTGTTTTTACCTGGTGTCATTAACCATCATTTGTTAATACTACACTCAGGTCGCGCTTCTCTACCCCTCTCTCATCCATCACAGAGCCAGCTCTTTGAGGACATCAGCCGCCTAGCCTACCAGCCTACCTTAACCATTACATTACCGGTTACCACTTAACCCTTGAACTTCCAGCCCATCCCCTATGGACTAAGTTGCTCAGCCCTTTATATCTCCTGTTATATTTGGACTTGTGTGTTTGCACTTACAGTTACCAATACTCTATAAAATGATAATTCTCCCACTCTACAAGACTCCGATCCGGCCACACCTAGAGTATGCTGTCCAGTTCTGGGCACCAGTCCTCAGGAAGGATGTACTGGAAATGGAGTGAGTACAAAGAAGGGCAACAAAGATAATAAAGGGTCTGGAGGATATTAGTTACGAGGAAAGGTTGCGAGAACTGAACGTATTCTCCCTGGAGAAGAGATGCTTGAGAGGGGATATGATTTTGATATACAAATACCATACTGGTGACCCCACAATAGGGATAATAATTGAAAAAAAGTGCTACTTGTCACATAAATTGCATTAAACTGAGATGGGGATAAAACTTTTTTGCAGAAGGGAGTTTAACAAGACTCATGGCCACTCATTAAAATTAGAAGAAAAGAGGTTTAACCTTAAACTACGTAGAGGGTTCTTTACTGTAAGAGCGGCAAGGATGTGGAATTCCCTTCCACAGGTGGTGGTCTCAGCGGGGAGCATCAATAGTTTCAAGAAACTATTAGATAAGCACCTGAACGACCGCAACATACAGGGATATACAAGGTAAAACTGACATATAACCACACACATGGGTTGGACTTGATAGACTTGTGCCTTTTTTCAACCTCACCTACTATGTAACTATATGTAACTATGAGTAGAGGAGAGCCGATCAGCTGCTCTCCTGACAGGGGTGGTCTGCACTGATTGATTATCAGTGCAGCCCCCCCGAGAATGTCCACCCAGGGCCACTAGGGATGTCCACCCATGTGGCCACCAGGGATGCCCACCCATTACCACCAGGTAAGCCCACTAGAGCCCACCAGGGATGGCAATCATTTCCCATTAGGGATGGCACACTGTGCCCATCAGTGATGCCTGCGAGGGCCTCTGATCAGTGCTGCCTATAAGTGCCATCTATCAGTGCCGCCCATCAGTGCCCACTAGTGCCCATCAATGCTGCCTATATGTGCCTTCCATTGCCACCTATCAGTGCCACATATGAGTGCCCATCAGTGCCACCTATCAGTGCCCATCAGTGCCATCTATGAGTGCCCATCAGTGCCCATCAGTGCTGCCTATGTGTGCCATTGGTGCCCATCAGTGCCACATATGAGTGCCCATCAGTGCCACCTATCAGTGCCCATCAGTGCCACCTATAAGTGCCCATCAGTGCTGCTTATCAGTGCCACCTATCAGTGCTGCATATAAATGCCACCTCATCAGTGCCACCTCATTAGTGCCAATCAGTACTGCCTCATCAGTGCCTGTCAGTGAAGCCACATCAGTGCCCATCAGTGAAGGAGAAAACGTACTTATTTACAAAGTTTTGTAACAGAAACAAAAAATACGTTTTTTTTTTCAAAATTTCCGTTCTTTTTTTCAAAATTTCCATTCTATTTTATTTGTAGCGCAAAAAAATAAAAACCGAAGAGGTGAACAAATACCACCAAAAGAAAGCTCTATTTGTGGGAAAAAAATTACAAAAATTTTGTTTGGGTACAGCGTCGCATGACCGCGCAATTGTCATTCAAAATGTAAGAGTGCTGAAAGCTGAAAATTGGTCTGGCCAGGAAGGTGTATAAGTGCCCTGTATTGAAGTGGTTAAATACATGTCTTGCTTTGCCTAGCTGAAACCTGTTTTGTTTACCTCTTATACCTCTAATGCTGCGTACACACAAGCAGACTTTTCGACTGGACTGGTGCGAAGGACAGAGTCCCGCAGACAATTCGACTGTGTGTGGGCTTCATCTGACCTGCAGCGGACTTTTTCGGTCAAAAATCTGACGGACTTTAGATTTGGAACATGTTTCAAATCTTTACGTCGGAACTCCGCTGGACCCAGTTCCTATCGAAAAGTCCGCTCGACTGTATGCTAGTCCGACGGACGAAAACCAGCAGCTATTGGCTACTTGCTATCAACTTCCTTATTTTAGTCCGGTCGTACGTCATCACGTACGAATCCGTCAGACTTTGGTGTGATCGTGTGTAGGCAAGTCCGTTTGTTTGGAAAGTCCGTCGGAAGTCCACCGAAAGTCCATCAGATAGACCGTCGGACCAGTCCGGTCGAAAAGTGCGCTCGTGTGTACGCGGCATTACTGTTCAATACTTTCAGCCTTACCGGAGAAGTGGCAACCTCTCAATCCAGTGGAACCGAGGGACTATTCTTGCTTCCTAGTGTACTTGACCCTTTGCTCTCTGTAAGATGCAACCTTTTGATCAATGACCCCCCCCTCCAGTTACACTGTCATGTAGAAGGAGATGTACATGTAGAAGAAAGTGAAGTCCAGGCTTCCACTTGCTGAAAGTTGTTTAAGTACTCTTTTTTATCTGGTGTTCTGCTACCTCAGAGAGGTCCACCTTCCCTTTAGCCTCCCCTGTACATACTGCTTGCCCTTTCCGGTCTCACTGTACTCGTCCCTCTGCCCTCTCTCCCCCCCCCAGCACCCAAACAAATTTTCAGTGCCCCTCTTCAAAGCCAGCCACCTATCTGTAGATGGCAGCTCCCACACCCCCCATGTAGTCCTCTCGAGATCCTGCCCACACCTTGCAGATCATATCTTGGAATATCAAAGGCCTACGCTCCCCCATAAAAGGATGGCTGTTCTCCTCCAGGAGACACATCTCCCCTTGGAAGATTTTGAACGGATGCAAAAACTTTGGGAGGGCCAAGTGTATGGGTCGGCATCGATAAAAAATAAGGCAGGTGTACTGATCCTTATTCATAGAAATTTACCTTGTGACTTAATCTTGGTGAAACAGGATGACACAGGATGAAACAGGATGTCGCCTCCTAACCTTACACATGCACATCTCCAATAGAGACTCAGCCATCACTAACGTGTATGCCCCAACACTCCTACTAAAACCTTCTTTCAAACTTATCACCTTAGCTACACATCCCTCTCATACTGGGAGGGTATTTTAACTCACTCATGGATGTCTCGGAAGACAAATCACGGGGTAAATTTACCTCCCCTTATCATCCTCCCCGTTACGTTCCACTCTTTCAACCTTTTTGGAGGCCTTCCAGCTCATAGATGTATGGAGATGGGCCCACCCGGAAGGCAGGGAATACACCTACTCCCCTCCACATCATACCTTCACCAGGACTGATTGCATGTTTTGCAACTTCACACTTTTCCCACTCACATCTGAAACCTACATCCACTAAATTGCGATCTCAGATCATGGCCCCATCTCAGTCAGTCTCCAAAATTTTACCCCACCCACTACGACGAAGACATGGCACTTACCTTCATAACTTGCCCATAATCATGGTCTTTCCAGGGTACTCCATGAGACCTGGAGAGAATATGCAGCTACAAACTCAATCCACAGCAACCATTCCAATTTTTTCTAGGAAACAGCTAAGGCCGTACTATTTGGTAGGATTATTGGCTATGCGGCCACGCGCAAAAAGCACCTCCTTAAAAATTACCGTGAAGCAAGTGACCGATTACATTCGGCCCAGTCACAGTTGTTGCTTACTAATTCTCTCACAAACTGAAACCTTTGGCATGATGCCAAACACAACTTCGATCTGTGGGCTGACACGCAGGAATGAATTTACAAATCTCACCTTGAATTGAAATATCACAAATTTGGTAACCAACTTGGAAAACTACTAGCCAAGCTCTGCAAGCAAGCCCATAGCCCCACACTCATACCTGCCCTCAAAGATGCCGAAGGAAATCTCACCTCATCTACCAAAGAGGTCATCACAATCTTGGAACAATATTATGCCTCTCTATATGTGGAAGACCCAACAGACATGGCCACTGCCCAAGCTTTCCTAGACCAAATCTCCCTCCTTCAGATAGAGGACCATCTTTTGTCCCAGTTAAACTCCCCAATTACAGATCAGGAGGTATCCAAACCTATATCATCCCTTGCCAATGGAAAAGCCCCAGGCCTGAACGGTTATACCCTGGAATTCTATAAAATGACCGCGGACATAGTGGTTCCCTCATTGACCAAAGTCTACCAGGAAATCCTAGTGGGGGACAAATATATATCCTCTGGATACCAGGCACATATTAAATTAATCACCAAAAAAAGGAAAGACCCCACAGAACCAAGCTCTTATTTATAGACCTATATCCCTCCTTAATCCAGACTCCAAAATACTTTAAAAAATCATAGCCAACAGACTAGCTAAACTAATGCCCTCCCTCATCCACCCCACACAGGCAGGATTTACCCAAGGCCGCTTGGCCTCTTCCAACATCCGTAAGGTTATTATGGCCCTTGAGCACACTAAAGGTAACCCCGAGGGAGATTATGCCATTATCTCACTCGATGCAGAAAAGGCCTTTGAAAGCGTCAGTTTTACCTGGCTGTCCCTAGTACTCCAACAGTTCAGATTTTCTGGTCCCTTTTTACATCTGATTTCCACAATGTATCACATGGCCCATGGTAAACATTGTTGCAGAGGGTCACATTTCAAAATGTATCAAACTTCATAAGGGGACCAGGCAAGGCTGCTCCCTTTCGCCGCTTTTGTTCAATCCGGCCTTGGAACCACTATCCCGATTCCTGATCTTCCTTTCCTACTTAAATGGCATAAACATTGGACACCAAGAACTTTGTTTAGCACTATTTGCTGGCGACATCCTAATCTTCTTTTCTAACCGAAGAGCTGACATGCCCCACATCCGAGACATCTTAACCTCCTTTCGAGCATGCTCAGGCCTGCATATAAATTTCTCTAAAAGCAAAATTCTCCCTCTATACCACCTTAGATCCCCCTCATGGGCAAAGGACTCAATCTTCACTATCGCCAAACAACACATTACATATCTGGGTCAAGATCGGAAAACTACCATTTACCACCTAAATTTCTCCCCGGTTGTTACCAAGGTTATAGGCGAACTGGAGATGTGGATGGATCTTCCACTCTCGCTCCTTGGCAGGTGCCACCTTTTTAAAATGATACGTTTTTCCAGACTTCCTTAACCCTTGCAGACTATCCCTCTACTTTTACAGCATACCGAAGTACAGAAATGACATAAGGCTATGTCAATTTTTCTCTGGCACAGACATCACCATCCACATTCCTTTGCTCAAACTTTGTCTGCCTAGGAGTGAGGGGGGAGTTAACCTCCCTAATATAAGAGTATACAACCTATCTTGTCTATTGAGGGTATGTTTAGATAGGTGTCCCAAGTACTTGCAGCCAATCTGCTAGCAGTACAGCACCATCTGATTTTAGCAGGCAAATTGCCCTACCCCAGTTGCTGAACCGTAAAAACAAATTTGGTCCCAGTCATCCACATCCTCAGCGTCTAAATGATAGCTTGGACAAATTGCTAGCACTGCAACTGCTGCTTTTTCAGCTGATAGACTTTGCCCCCCTTCGTGAATTTGTGGAATGTGCTGTACTTGGCAGGTTCCAAAACTACATTTCTTTTCACGTAAGGCCATTCCGGCTCTCTACCGGCATGTGGAAGGCAAAGTTTTGGCCTCGTTGGATAGGGCGGTCAGCAGTAAGGGTTCATATTACTGCTGACTCATGTTCCAGCAGGCATGGGCATGGATGTTACCTTTCCTTCACGGTGCACTGGGTAACTCTGCTGGCAGCTGGGAAGGATGCAGGACAGGGTTCAGTGTTGTTGAAGCTTGTTCCGCCAATACGCCTCCAAAATTCTAGTGGTGATTCTGCCACAGCTCTCTCCTCCACCCCCTCCTCTTCTTCTTCCTCTATGGCCTCTTCTGCAGATTTGTCCTCTGAACTAGCGGTGCTCCATAAGCATTCAAGGGGTTATGCAAGCAGTCAGGCTAAAAGAGGATATGCGGTGCTTGAGTTGGTCTGCTCAGGGGACAGGAGGCACACTGGGGCAGAGATTCTGTCAGCTCTGCAGGGGCAGGCTCAGAGGTGGTTGACGCCATGCCAGCTTCAGCCAGGAGTTGTTGTATGCGACAATGGCACCAACCTCCTCTCTGTCCTCCGACAGGGACACTTGACCCATGTTCCATGTTTGGAACATGTCCTAAATTTGATGGTGCAGTGATTCTTGAGCTGGTACCCAGGCTTACAGGATCTCCTGAGGCAGACCAGAAAAGTCTGTGGTAATTCCCACCAGTCATACAATGCCAGTGCTCGGCTGGCTGATATTCAAAGGGAATGCAACCTGCCCACCAACCGCCTCATTTTTGACATGCCCACCAGGTGGAACTCAATGTTGGCAATGCTACAGCGGCTGCACACACAGCAGAGGGCAATCAATGAGTACCTGTGCGAGTATGGCACCAGGACAGGGTCAGGGGAGCTTGGCTTCTTTTTGCCACACCAGTGGCTACTGATTAGGGATGAGCCGAACACCCCCCTGTTGGGTTTGCACCAGAACATGCGAACAGGCAAAAAATGTGTTTGAACACGCGAACACCGTTAAAGTCTATGGGACACGAGCATGAATAATCAAAAGTGCTAATTTTAAAGGCTTATATGCAAGTTATTGTCATAAAAAGTGTTTGGGGACCTGGGTCCTGCCCCAGGGGACATGGATCAATGTAAAAAAAAGTTTTAAAAATTGCCGTTTTTTTGGGAGCAATGATTTTAATAATGCTTAAAGTGAAACAATAAAAGTGTAATGTTCCTTTAAATTTCAGATCTGGGGGGTGTCTATAGTATGCCTGTAAAGGGGCGCATGTTTAGAACAGTCTGACAGATAAATGACATTTCAAAGGAAAAAAAGTCACTTAAAACTACTCGCGGCTAATGAATTGCCGGTCCGACAATACACATAAAAGTTCATTGATAAAAACAGGATGGGAATTCCCCACAGGGGAACCCTGAACCAAAATTAAAAAAAAAATGACGTGGGGGTCCCCCTAAATTCCATACCAGGCCCTTCAGGTCTGGTATGGATATTAAAGGGAACCCCGGCCAAAATTTAAAAAAAAAATGGCGTGGGGTCCCCCTCAAAATCTATACAGGAAAAGAGGGGGAACGAGAGAGCGCCCCCCCTTGAACCGTACCAGGCCACATGCCCTCAACATTGGGAGGGTGCTTTGGGGTAGCCCCCCAAAACACCTTGTCCCCATGTTGATGGGGACAAGGGCCTCATCCCCACAACCCTTGCCCAGTGGTTGTGGGGGGTCTGTGGGCGGGGGGCTTATCGGAATCTGGAAGCCCCCTGTAACAAGGGGACCCCCAGATCCTGGCCCTCCCCCCTGTGTGAAATGGTAAGGGGGTCTAAACGCCCCTACCATTTCACAAAAAAAGTGTCAAAAATGTTAAAAATGACAAGAGAAAGTTTTTGACAATTCCTTTATTTAAATGCTTCTTCTTTCTTCTTTCTTCTATCTCCTATATTCTTTCTTCTATCTTCTATCTTCCTTTGGTTTCTTCCTCCATCTTCTTCTTCTTCTGGTTCTTCTGGTTCCTCCTCCGGTGTTCTCGTCCGGCCTCTTCCCAGCACCGGCGTCTTCTTCCCTTCAACTTCTGGGCCACTCCGCATCCAGCATGGTGGGAGGCTCCCGCTGTGTGACGCTTCTCCTCTTTTGACACTTTTTTTGTGAAATGGTAGGGGCTATTGTACCCCCTTACCATTTCACACAGGGAGGAGGGCCGGGATCTGGGGGTCCCCTTGTTAAAGGGGGCTTCCAGATTCTGATAAGCCCCCCGCCCGCAGACCCCCACAACCACCGGGCAAGGGTTGTGGGGATGAGGCCCTTGTCCCCATCAACATGGGGACAAGGTGTTTTGGGGCTACCCCTAAGCACCCTCCCAATGTTGAGGGCATGTGGCCTGGTGCAGTTCAGGAGGGGGGCGCTCTCTCATCCCCCCTCTTTTCCTGCGGCCTGCCAGGTTGCATGCTCGGATAAGGGTCTGGTATGGATTTTTGGGGAGACCCCACGCCATTTTTTTATTTTGGCGCGGGGTTCCCCTTAAAATCCATACCAGACCTGAAGGGTCTGGTATAGATTTTGAGGGGGACCCCACACCATTTTTTTTTTAATTTTGGCCGGGGTCCCCCTTAATATCCATACCAGACCTGAAGGGCTTGGTATGGAATTTAGGGGGACCCCCCGGTCATTTTTTTTTTTACATTTTGGTTCGTGGTTCCCCTGTGGGGAATTCCCAATGCCGTTTTTATCAATGAACTTTTATGTGTATTGTCGTACCCGGCAATTCGTTAGCCGAGAGTAGTTTTAAATGACTTTTTTTCCTTTGAAATGTCATTTTGCTGTCAGACTGTTCTAAACACGGGAAACATGCGCCCCTTTACAGGCATACTATAGACACCCCCCAGGTCCGAAATTTAAAGGAATATTACACTTTTATTGTTTCACTTTTTTCACAATTTTCTGCAGAATATATAGAGCAGGCCGTATAGTATATATACTGCTGTTCAGAGTATATGATGCCTGGAGGACCGCCACATCACTGAAGGGCCTGGTATGGATTTTGGGGGTGACATCCATGCCATTTTTTTCTGTATTTTTGATATTTTTATCTACAGCCGTGAGCAGTTTTAGATTAAATTTTTTTCATTTAGAAATGTCATTTTGCTGTGGCACTGTTATAAACATGGGAAAGATGCGCTACTTTACAGGCATACTAAGGACACCCCTAGGCACGATATTTAAAGCAATATTTAAATTTTATTGTTTCACTTTAAGCATTATTAAAATCACTGTTCCCGAAAAAATGGCCATTTTTAAAACTTTTTTTTTCATTGATCCATGTCCCCTGGGGCAGGACCCAGGTCCCCAAACATATTTTTTTTTGACAATAACTTGCATATAAGCCTTTAAAATTAGCATTTTTGATTTCTCCCATAGACTTTTAAAGGGTGTTCCACGGCTTTCGAATTTGCCGTGAACACCCCAAATGCTCATCCCTACTACTGATCAAGGATGCATGCACTGTCCTGTCACCATGTGGGATCCCTTGAAGACTGCCTATGCTGACTATCCCATTCCTCCTCAATCTTGATGATGCTAGCTTCCAACAATATTTATGGTTTAGTGCACCACCACCCAAGGCCCAATTGTTCTGCCCCATTTAACAGGGGCATGCAATTACAATTTTTTACATAATATTTCAATGCAGGGCACGTTCCTGAGCCCAACAAGAGTATCTGTGAGGGCTTACATTGTTGTGGCAACACCACCACCGCCCAAGGCCCAATTTTTCTGCCCCTGTTTAACGGGGGCATGTAATTACAATTTTTGATATAATATTTCACAGCAGGGCCTATTCCTGTGCCCAACAAGAGAATCTGTGAGGGCTTACAGTGTTCTGGTACCACAGCGATCTCTCTCCTCCTCCAGTCAGTCCACTCCCCTCACAGGTAGAAACACCTCCCTAGGGAACACTTAACCCCTTGATCGCCCCTAGTGTTAACCCTTTATCTGTGAGGGCTTACTGTGTTGTAGCACCACCACCGCCCACCACCCAAGGCCCAATTTTTCTGCCCCTGATTAACAGGGGCATGTAATTACAATTTTTGATATAATATTTCACAGCAGGGCCCGTTCCTGCGCCCAACAAGAGTAACTGTGAGGGCTTACAGTGTTGTGGTACCACCAACACCTAAGGCCCAATTTTCTGCAGAATATATAGAGCAGGCCGTATAGTACATATACTGCTGTTCAGAGTATGTGATGCCTGGAGGACCGCCACATCACTGAAGGGCCTGGTATGGATTTTGGGGGTGACATCCATGCCATTTTTTTCTGTATTTTTGATATTTTTATCTACAGCCGCGAGCAGTTTTAGATTAAATTTTTTTCATTTAGAAATGTCATTTTGCTGTGGCACTATTATAAACATGGGAAAGATGCACTACTTTACAGGCATACTAAGGACACCCCTAGGCACGATATTTAAAGGAATATTTCAATTTTATTGTTTCACTTTAAGCATTACTAAAATCACTGTTCCTGAAAAAATGGCCATTTTTAAAACTTTTTTTTTCATTGATCCATGTCCCCTGGGGCAGGACCCAGGTCCCCAAACACTTTTTATGACAATAACTTGCATATAAGCATTTAAAATTAGCATTTTTGATTTCTCCCATAGACTTTTAAAGGGTGTTCCACGGCTTTCGAATTTGCTGTGAACACCCCAAATGCTCATCCCTACTACTGATCAAGGATGCATGCACTGTCCTGTCACCATGTGGGATCCCTTGAAGACTGCCTATGCTGACTATCCCATTCCTCCTCAATCTTGATGATGCTAGCTTCCAACAATATTTATGGTTTAGTGCACCACCACCCAAGGCCCAATTTTTCTGCCCCATTTAACAGGGGCATGCAATTACAATTTTTTACATAATATTTCAATGCAGGGCACGTTCCTGAGCCCAACAAGAGTATCTGTAAGGGCTTACATTGTTGTGGCAACACCACCACCGCCCAAGGCCCAATTTTTCTGCCCCTGTTTAACGGGGGCATGTAATTACAATTTTTGATATAATATTTCACAGCAGGGCCCGTTCCTGTGCCCAACAAGAGAATCTGTGAGGGCTTACAGTGTTCTGGTACCACAGCGATCTCAGTCCACTCCCCTCACAGTTAGAAACACCTCCCTAGGGAACACTTAACCTCTTGATCGCCCCTAGTGTTAACCCTTTATCTGTGAGGGCTTACCGTGTTGTAGCACCACCACCGCCCACCACCCAAGGCCCAATTTTTCTGCCCCTGATTAACAGGGGCATGTAATTACAATTTTTGATATAATATTTCACAGCAGGGCCCGTTCCTGCGCCCAACAAGAGTAACTGTGAGGGCTTACAGTGTTCTGGTACCACCAACACCTAAGACCCAATTTTCTGCAGAATATATAGAGCAGGCCGTATAGTATATATACTGCTGTTCAGAGTATATGATGCCTGGAGGACCGCCACATCACTGAAGGGCCTGGTATGGATTTTGGGGGTGACATCCACGCCATTTTTTTCTGTATTTTTGATATTTTTATCTACAGCCGCGAGCAGTTTTAGATTAAATTTTTTTCATTTAGAAATGTCATTTTGCTGTGGCACTGTTATAAACATGGGAAAGATGCGCTACTTTACAGGCATACTAAGGACACCCCTAGGCACGATATTTAAAGGAATATTTCAATTTTATTGTTTCACTTTAAGCATTATTAAACTCACTGTTCCCGAGAAAAATGTCCGTTTTTAAAACTTTTTTTTGTATTGATACATGTCCCCTAGAGCAGGACCAGGGTCCCCAAACACTTTTTTTGGCAATAACTTATATATAAGCCTTTAAAATGAGAACTTTTATTTTTTACATTCATGTCCCTTAGACTTTAATAGTGTTCGTGCGTTCATACTAATTTTTTGCCTGTTCTGCTGTGAACTGAACTGGGGGGTGTTCGGCTCATCCCTATTAGGGAGATTTCCCTTCACTTCCTGTGCCATAGCCACAATAGGAATAAGAGGGGGAGAGGGAAGTTCCCTCTCTTTCTGGTGATCACTCAAAATTTGGAATCTTCTTTCACTTTCAGGAATAATAGTCACCAGGACAAATAGGGAGGGAAAAATGTTTTGCTTTCAATTATACTTAAAATCTGTAGAATGCCAGTAACTACTGTGTTTCCCTGAAAATGAGACCTACCCCGGAAAAAAGCCCTACTGTGATTTTCAGGGAGGGCTGCTATATAAGCCCTACCCCGAAAATAAAAGCCCTAGTTTAAAGTTTTTTAAAGTAGTTGCAAAATCCTAGAATGCACTGTATTACATTATTATATAATGTAAACTGTGTATGTTTCTGTAATCTGTTTGTGATAAATACTTTCTTATAGCTCCGCTCGGGGATCAGCTGACCTCCCGCTGCTCTTCTCCTCTTCTCCCAGCTGTCAGCAGGGGATCTCGCCCCCCCCTGCAGTGCTCAGAGCAGGGAAGAGAGATCCGTCGGATCACGGAAGCACCGAGTGGCACTATAAGAAGGTATTTATCACAAATAGATTACAGAAACATACACAGTTTACAATATATAATACTGTAATACAATGCATTCTATGATTTTACAACCACTTATACTCAGTTCCACTAGCCATGGGGGATTTCTGAACAAAACAAACAAAAAAAAAATAAAAATAAAATAAATAAATAAATAAAATTAAAAAAAATATAAAAAAGCCCCTATTCCTTCCTTTTCCTCCCTGGTTAAATCCCTATGCAACTAATCCAAGGTATTTATATGGCCCTGGCTCCCTGCACCTTCTCGTTTCATATTTCCCTCTTAATCTATCCCCTGTACACACTATCCAGTATCCAGCCTGCCCATATGTCCTCAAATTCCCCTTTTTTGTCTTTAACTACATGAATCCATCTTTCCGCTTCCATTGTCCGGTTGACCTCCCTTTTCCAATCCTCTAATGTTGGGCAGGTAATCTGCTTCCAAAATCTTGGAATTAATACTTTGGCTGCATTTAATAAATGTGGTGTAATGCTCCTCCTATAGGCCTTGATTGTGCCAGTTGTTCCATAAAATAAGAAGTCCAAAGGTGTACACTCTATAGATCTAGGGGCTAACCTCTTGATCCATGGTGCAACTGCTTCCCAGAATTCCTTAATCCTGGGGCATTCCCACCACAGGTGAAGAAATGTACCCCTTTGCTCGCACCCTCTCCAGCATCAGGCATCTGTTGTTGGATATATCCTATTTAATATTGCTGGTGTCCTATACCACCTTGTCAAAAATGTATAGGCCATTTCCTGAGAATACGAGCTTATGGATGTTGAATAAGTTGATTGGATCATTTTTTTAATTTGTTCGTCTGATAGTACTTTATTTAGTTCTCTTTCCCATTCCCTGACAAAGTATGGGATTGTTTTCTTTTGGGTACTAAGTATCAGGCTGTACATCTGGGACAACATATGTCTGCCTTCCCCCAGGTGTACACACCGGCTCTCAAACCTAGTTATTGTATTTAATGGTCTCAGAAGGGGTTTAATTTTTTTGAAAAAACTTTTCATTTGATTGTATCTCCATCCTGTTATAGATATATTCCCTAGTGCTGTAACCAGCTCTGAATAAGTTGCTAAGGTCCCCCGTGGGGCAAACTTGCCACAGGTGACATCTCCATCCCTCCCCCATGCCCCCAGGAATCCTCCTCCCTCCCCCGGTGGGAACCATGGGAAACCCTCCAGTGGAGCTAAGGGGGACACCCGGGGGGGAGTACTCTCCTGTTTTATTTAGATTATCCCATGTTATCAGTGCGTTCCAGGTCAGGGGGATGTCCATTTCGAGAGTCCTCTTTCCCTATTCGGAATCCAGGGAGCTCCTGCCAGGTTCCTCCCCGCTATAGCTTTCTCTAATGGGATCCACATTTTACTAGGGGAATCATGACACCAATTCAAAATACGGACCAGCGACATTGCCTTATAGTATGTTGATATATCAGGAAGGCCCAATCCTCCTTCAGCCTTACTTCTACACAGGATGTCATATGTCAGCCTTGGTCTTTTATTATTCCACACAAATGCTGTAAAAGCCTTCCGTATCTGTTTAAAAAAGATTCCTGGTAACTTAATCGGAACTGTATGTAACATATAAATAATTCTAGGTAGTATACACATCTTAATGGCACTCACTCTTCCAAACCATGTTAAATATTGTCCTGTCCATTTCTTTAAGTCCTCCCTTAACCCGGCTATTAGGGGAGTATAATTAAGATCATACAACATTTTTTGATGGAGGGACATGACTGGGAATAAGTATTGATTTTTCATAATTGATTTTAAAATTAGATAGCCTACCATATTTACCTACTTCCTGCATGAGTGACACTAGGGAAGTCTGAGGTGCTGAGAGGTAAAACAGCATATCATCAGCATAGGCTGATACCTTATGCTCCACGCCCCCTACACCTATTCCCCTTATCTCCCCATTACCTCTAATCTTACAGAGAAATGGTTCTAACATTATAGCAAATATTAGCGGGGAAAGTAGGCACCCCTGCCTTGTTCCGTTTCGTATGTTGAGATAGTCCGAGATTGTACCATTCACTTTAACTCTTGCTCTTGGATCTGCGTAAAGGGCCATTATCCATCCCATCATACGGTCACCTAGACCCACTCCCTTCAGAACTTCTTTCATAAAGCCCCAATTCACCCTATCGAAGGCTTTTTCTGCGTCCATCGATAGTACGATCCTTGGGGCTTTCTCTGGACCGTATTGTATCCAGTGGAGCAGATGTTTTTTTTTCTATATTATTCCCACCTTCTTGTTTACATTCACCTGTCAGTAGGAAATTCCCTGATAATGGTTAAATAGACCAGGCAGTGATACATCACTTGTTGTTAGAATGCCAGCAAATGCCTGCTCCCTTATCATCCAGCCTGAGCATGAAGCTGTCACATTTAGACCACTTTCACACTGGGGCATTTTTCAGGCATTTTTCAGGTGCTTTAGGGTCGAAAAAAGTGCCTGTAAAGCGCCTGAAAGAAGCCTCATCTGCAATCCCAATGTGAAAGCCCGAGTGCTTTCATCCTGTGGCGCTGCGCTGGCAGGGCATCAAAAAAGTCCTGCAAGCAGCTTCTGTGCAGCGCTTTCATGTTTTTGCCACCGGGCTATGTGCGCTGATGGCCCGAGCCCTTTCACACTGCCAGCGCCCGAAAAACGTCTGAAAAACGCCCCAGTTTGAAAAGGATCCTAAGCGGCACTTTACCAGCGTTTTTCGGGTGCTGGCAGTGTGAAAGGGCTCGGGCTTTCACATTGGGATTGCAGATGAGGCTTCTTTCAGGCGCTTTACAGGTGCTTTTTTTAACGCTAAAGCGCCTGAAAAACGTCTGAAAAACTCCCCAGTGGTTGTAATACTGCTGCTAAATGTATCACTACCCACTGCAGCTGGCGTTTTGGCTTTGCTGAACACCCATTTAGTTCACCCATTTATTGAACCATTGAACCATTTATTGAAAATTTAGTCCAAATGTGTTCAGACTGAACCAGGAGCACATCTCTAATAACCAGTCAAATTGTATATTTCATTAGCTATCCTTTTCTGATTGGTTGTTTTAAAAATGTTCTATTCCAGAATAAATGTCCCTTGAAATGTACTGGTAAAAGCCCTGTTGAATTCCATTATCCAATCATGTGCGAGCAAAAATGCTGTTTCTTTTTATTTTACTTGAACCTTTTTGAGTATTCTCTAGCAAAGTAAAACTCCAGCACTTTACCTAAGCTCTGAGGCATGTTTCCCTTGTAAAGTGAAACTTCCTTTGCAAAAAGAACAGCCATGTGCCTTTAGTAAATCAATCACATTGCATTGACTTGAAATATCACTAGATTATATTGAGAACGATTCCCTTATAATTTGTATTTGTTAAAAAAGTGATGGCATAAAAATACAATTTTTAAACAGTGCATGCTTTTTTAATAATAAAAAAGAACAAATATGCTATCTTGCTTCTTATATCTGATGTATTCAAATGCATCAATTCTAAATTTATGATTTCTTATTATTGTAACGCTTCCATGGAGTATCCACCATGTAAAAAGGCAGCGTTGTTTTCCTGGGCTACATGAAAGAAGGGATAGTGTTTCTTTAGAAGTACATCATTTTTCTGTAAATTCATTTTTGTGAGCCCCCCTCTCCTCCTCCCCCCCCTTCAGGCCATTCAGAAAGCACAGCGAGCTTCGTGCATTGGGGAACCGGCTGTGAAGTCGAAAGACTTTTTTGCCCATTTCCCTTACAACGAATGGTGGCAGCAGCACCCGAGAGCCGATGGAACTCCGCTTTAACTTGGCACAACTCTTTCTGGTTTCTGATGGACAGTAACAGAAAAGGTAAAGTTTATATTTGCAAAATGTCTTAATTTGCTCAAATATATTACAGAGCTAGGTGTTTTCCAAATTCAGCTTTTTAACAAGCTAGTGCTGTACTTAATATTATGCAATGCAGACTTTTTGTCTTCTTTTGGTCCCCTCATCACTATTGTATTACAGCATTTACAAATTGACAAGACAGGAGCATACTATAGGCAACAGCAAAAAAAAGAGATTATACAGTATCTGAAAACTGAGTAGGGCCTTACATTTCTGCATATTTATGCTAATTAAATCTTGTTTTACAAGTTAAACACTTTCCTATAATATGGTTAATAAATAATATGATAAATGTGAAACAAAACCATGTGTTACAGCTGAAGTACTTATGTTGTTTATTTTGCAGATAATTTGCTTTTCAATCAGAAAATTGTTAATTAATTTCTATGCAACTTTCCAAAATGAAATGCTCTTGTCATTCAAAATTAAAGAATAATTTTTCAAACTGACGTTCAGCTGTTTGGTACATAATTGGAAGTAATGGAATTAAAAGTCTTCAGTACCTCCCCCTTCCAAAAAAGGTATATGTATTTAGTGGAAAATATGTGATCCAACACTCCAGTCTATTGGAGCTTGATAAGACATAATTACTAAATAAAAACCTTCTCTGGGACATTACAACCTGCACTGATAGCAAGTTGATCTTTCATGAGGATACATGGCCCCATTGGGTACACATTCTTTGACCGCTTACATAATGGCTCTGCTAAAAATATAGAATAGGCTGCTGACAGAGCAGAAACATTGGTCACTGTAAATATCAAGGCTGTTCTTAACATTTGTAGGTACAAGATAGGATTTGATATAATTTCCGACATTATATGATCCTCAACTGGTAGGCATAATTGGCTAGCAAATAACAAGCCTAAACAGGAACACAGAAATTAAAGTGGCTGTAAAGGCAGAAGTTTTTGTTTTTAGCTTAAAGGATTATTAAACCCTTGTTTTTTTTTTAAATAACAAACATATCATGCTTACCTCCACTGTGCAGTTCGTTTTGCACAGAGTAGCCCTGATCCTCATCTTCGTTGGTCCCCCAACGGTGCTTGTGGCTCCTCCCCGCATTGGGAAACCACCTAGGAGAAGCGCTCTCTTTGGGGGTCCCCATGTGGGTGTGCTCCTGAGTCCAGCATTTGCATCCATAGATGCAGAATGCCAGACTGGGCCCCGCCCCTCCATGAGGTTGCAGACTGTTGTGGCTTTGGCGTGCTGGTCTGCAGTTACCCCTAGCAACAGGGATCCTGTTTTACCTGCAGGGGTTGTTGTGGGTCCGGAAAGGCTGCAGTGTTACTCCATGACCACATAGTTACATAGTTACATAGTAGGTGAGGTTGAAAAAAGACACAAGTCCATCAAGTCCAACCTATGTGTGTGATTATGTGTCAGTATTACATTACATATCCCTGTATATTGCGGTCATTCAGGTGATTATCTAATAGTTTCTTGAAGCTATCAATGCTCCCCGCTGAGACCACCGCCTGTGGAAGGGAATTCCACATCCTTGCCGCTCTTACAGTAAAGAACCCTCTACGTAGTTTAAGGTTAAACCTCTTTTCTTCTAATTGTAATGAGTGGCCATGAGTCTTATTAAACTCTCTTCTGCGAAAAAGTTTTATCCCTATTGTGGGGTCACCAGTACAGTATTTGTAAATTGAAATCATATCCCCTCTCAAGCGTCTCTTCTCCAGAGAGAATAAGTTCAGTGCTCGCAACCTTTCCTCATAACTAAGATCCTCCAGACCCTTTATTAGCTTTGTTGCCCTTCTTTGTACTCGCTCCATTTCCAGTACGTCCCTCCTGAGGACTGGTGCCCAGAACTGGACAGCATACTCCAGGTGCGGCCGGACCAGAGTCTTGTAGAGCGGGAGAATTATCATAGTTACATAGTTACATAGTTACATAGTAGGTGAGGTTGAAAAAAGACACAAGTCCATCAAGTCCAACCTATGTGTGTGATTATGTGTCAGTATTGCATTGTATATCCCTGTATGTTGTGGTCATTCAGGTGCTTATCTAATAGTTTCTTGAAGCTATCAATGCTCCCCGCTGAGACCACCGCCTGTGGAAGGGAATTCCACATCCTTGCCGCTCTTACAGTAAAGAACCCTCTACGTAGTTTAAGATTAAACCTCTTTTCTTCTAATTTTAATGAGTGGCCACGAGTCTTGGTAAACTCTCTTCTGCGAAAAAGTTTTATCCCTATTGAGGGGTCACCAGTCCGGTATTTGTAAATTGAAATCATATCCCCTCTCAAGCGTCTCCTCTCCAGAGAGAATAAGTTCAGTGCTCGCAACCTTTCCTCATAACTAAGATCCTCCAGACCCTTTATTAGCTTTGTTGCCCTTCTTTGAACTCGCTCCATTTCCAGTACATCCTTCCTGAGGACTGGTGCCCAGAACTGGACCGCATACTCTAGGTGCGGCCGGACCAGAGTCTTGTAGAGCGGGAGAATTATCGTTTTATCTCTGGAGTTGATCCCCCTTTTAATGCATGCCAATATTCTGTTTGCTTTGTTAGCAGCAGCTTGGCATTGCCTGCCATTGCTGAGCCTATCATCCACTAGGACCCCCAGGTCCTTTTCCATCCTAGATTCCCCCAGAGGTTCTCCCCCCAGCGTATAGAATGCATTCATATTTTTGCCACCCAAATGCATTATTTTACATTTTTCTACATTGAACCTCATTTGCCATGTAGTCGCCCACCCCATTAATTTGTTCAGGTCTTTTTGCAAGGTTTCCACGTCCTGCGGAGAAGTTATTGCCCTGCTTAGCTTAGTATCGTCTGCAAATACAGAGATTGAACTGTTTATCCCATCCTCCAGATCGTTTATGAACAAATTAAATAGGATTGGTCCCAGCACAGAACCCTGGGGCACCCCACTACCCACCCCTGACCATTCTGAGTACTCCCCATTTATCACCACCCTCTGAACTCGCCCTTGTAGCCAGTTTTCAATCCATGTACTCACCCTATGGTCCATGCCAACAGACCTTATTTTGTACAGTAAACGTTTATGGGGAACTGTGTCAAATGCTTTTGCAAAATCCAGATACACCACGTCTACAGGCCTTCCTTTATCTAGATGGCAACTCACCTCCTCATAGAAGGTTAATAGATTGGTTTGGCAAGAACGATTCTTCATGAATCCATGCTGATTACTGCTAATGATATCGTACGTATTACTAAAATCCTGTATATAGTCCCTTATCATCCCCTCCAAGAGTTTACATACTATCGATGTTAGGCTAACTGGTCTGTAATTCCCAGGGATGTATTTTGGGCCCTTTTTAAATATAGGTGCTACATTGGCTTTTCTCCAATCAGCTGGTACCATTCCAGTCAGTAGACTATCTGTAAAAATTAGGAACAACGGTCTGGCAATCACTTGACTGAGTTCCCTAAGTACCCTCGGATGCAAGCCATCTGGTCCCGGTGATTTATTAATGTTAAGTTTCTCAAGTCTAATTTTAATTCCGTCCTCTGTTAACCATGTAGGTGCTTCCTGTGTTGTGTCATGAGGATAAACACTGCAGTTTTGGTTACTGAAGCCCCCCGATTCACTCGTGAAGACTGAGGAGAAGAATAAATTCAATACCTTCGCCATCTCCCCATCCTTTGTAACCAGATGTCCTTCCTCATTCTTTATGGGGCCAATATGGTCTGTCCTCCCTTTTTTACTGTTTACATACTTAAAGAATTTCTTGGGATTTTTTTTGCTCTCCTCCGCTATGTGTCTTTCATGTTCTATCTTAGCTGTCCTAATTGCACGCTTACATTTCTTATTGCATTCTTTATAAAGTCTGAATGCTGAGGATGATCCCTCAACCTTGTATTTTTTGAAGGCCTTCTCCTTTGCTTTTATATGCATTTTTACATTGGAGTTAAGCCATCCAGGACTTTTGTTCGCTCTTTTAAATTTATTACCCAATGGGATACATTGGCTAATGCCCTTATTTAATATGCTCTTAAAGCAAACCCATCTCTCCTCCGTATTCTTTGTTTCTAATATTTTATCCCAGTTTATGCCTTTTAGCAAGGTTTGTAGTTTAGGGAAGTTGGCTCTTTTGAAATTCAGTGTCTTTGTATTCCCTTTATGTTTCCTATTTGTGTGATTTATACTGAAACTAATTGACCTGTGATCACTGTTACCTAAATTGCCCCGCATTTCCACATCCGTGATCAGGTCTGTATTGTTGGTAATCAGTAGATCCAGTAATGTTTTATTTCTAGTTGGTGCGTCTACCATCTGACCCATAAAATTGTCCTGCAAGACATTAAGGAACTGGCGAGCCTTAAATGAATGTGCGGTTCCCTCCGCCCAGTCTATGTCTGGATAATTAAAATCCCCCATTATAATAACACTTCCCATTCTTGCTGCTAATCCAATTTGTGATAGGAGATCCGTCTCCACTTCCTCCCTCAGGTTTGGGGGCCTATAGCATACTCCCAGTATTATTTTCCCCTTAGCTTTATCCCTTTGGAGCTCTACCCATAAGGATTCCACCTCCTCTCTAGCTCCCTCAGTGATGTCATCTCTCACATTCACTTGTACATTATTCTTGATATATAGGCATACCCCTCCCCCTTTTTTACCCTCTCTATCCTTGCGGTATAGGGTATACCCTTGAATGTTTGCCAGCCAATCATGAGAGCTGTTGAACCAGGTCTCTGAAATTCCCACAAAATCCAAATCCTCCTCGTACAACAGTATCTCTAGTTCACTCATCTTGTCCGCCATGCTCCTGGCATTGGTGAACATGCCACATAGTTTAGACCGGTCGCATATTGTCCTCGTATTGGGTGTTTCGAGATTGCAACTAGGACTTGCTACTATACTCACCTTGTGTTTTTGTGCTTTGGTTAACCTACCACTAATGCCCCCAGTACTAGCCTCTGGAATATCTTCCGCGCTGGCTATCTCTGCCTCTGGACCCTCCCCCCCATCGCCTAGTTTAAAAACCCCTCTAACTTTTTGGCCATCTTCCTTCCCAGCAGATCTGCACCCTCCTCATTTAGGTGCAGTCCGTCCCTTCTATAGTACCGGTTACCAACTGAGAAGTCGGCCCAGTCCTCCAGGAACCCAAACCCCTCCTTACTACACCAGCTCTTCAGCCACTTGTTTACTTCCCTAATCTCCCTCTTCCTTTCTGGTGTGGCTCGATGTACCGGTAGTATTCCTGAGAATACTACCTTGGAGGTCCTTTTCCTCAATTTAGCTCCTAAGTCCCTAAAATCGTTCTTTAGGACACTCCATCTGCCTCTGACTTTGTCATTGGTGCCAACGTGCACCATGACAGCCGGGTCTTCCCCAGCCCCTCCCAGTAATCTGTCCACAAGATCCGTGATGTGCCGAACCCGAGCGCCCGGTAGACAACATACTGTTCGGCGCTTCAGGTCTTGGTTACAGATTGCCCTCTCTGTCCTTCTAAGAATTGAGTCCCCTACCACCAGAATCTGTCTTTCCTTTCCCTTTGCTGCCCCCCCACTCTCACTGGAGGAGTTCTTCCCCCGGCAGCTAGGAGAGTCCCTCATCTCCAGCAGTGCTGGTCCCTGACTGGTTTCACCAATGACACTCAAAGTAGCGTACTTATTGGGATGCTCCAGTCCTGGATCGGCCTCCCTGGCTTTTCCCCCTCTACCCCTCCTGACTGTCACCCATCTACTCTTTGCTAGTGCCAGCACCTCTTTGTCTCCACCCGCCTCTGTGCTGGCCCCTGCCGGCACCTGCCGTGTACGTTCCTGGCTCTCATTTAGTATGGAGGGACTTCTCAGTGCTGACAGTTGCTTCCCCAGATTCAGAACCTGGGCTTCCAGGGAAACAATGTGCTTACATTTTGCACAGCAGTATTCGCCCTCGATCTGATGATCAAGGAACGCATACATGCGGCAAGATGTACAAAGAGTCGCCTCTCCACACCCGCCGGGCATCGTACCTATTAAATTTAGTGAGGATTTGGGGATTTTACCCTGTCCAAATTACCTAACAGCTAGCTTCCTGGCACTAATACTCAAGACAATACACAGGTACACAACAAGACAATACACAGGTACACAACAAGACAATACACAGGTACTCACAGACCTACGTGCAATCGCAGAACAGTCGCAGACCTATGTACACTCGCAATACTCAAGTATACAATACACAATACACAAGTACTAACGATCCACACACACTACTCAGACAACACTCATGTACTCACACTACACAGGTACTATGACCCCTGTTATAATCTCCTGTTTTAAACTCTGGTTTTAACTCACCACTTAGAAAAGTTCCACTTGGTATAAGTTCCAGCAATCTCCCAATGAGCAGGCTCAGGATGAGTCCTACACACAGTTATATAGACTGCAGGCACCTGTGAGCAATCACCCCTCCCCCTACTTAATAGCCTGAAGGAACCAAAGAAGAAAAAAAAAAAAAAAAAAAAAAAAAAGCTATTTAAAAAGTGACAGAAAAGGCTAATTGAAAAGCTAAAAGGAAAAGCCCCAAAAATGCTACCCAGCAAACAAAAAGTAAAACTTGTTCACTCTCCGTCTGGTTTTAACTCACCACTTAGAAAAGTTCCACTTGGTATAAGTTCCAGCAATCTCCCAATGAGCAGGCTCAGGATGAGTCCTACACACAGTTATATAGACTGCAGGCACCTGTGAGCAATCACCCCTCCCCCTACTTAATAGCCTGAAGGAACCAAAGAAGAAAAAAAAAAAAAAAAAAAGCTATTTAAAAAGTGACAGAAAAGGCTAATTGAAAAGCTAAAAGGAAAAGCCCCAAAAATGCTACCCAGCAAACAAAAAGTAAAACTTGTTCACTCTCCGTCTGGTTTTAACTCACCACTTAGAAAAGTTCCACTTGGTATAAGTTCCAGCAATCTCCCAATGAGCAGGCTCAGGATGAGTCCTACACACAGTTATATAGACTGCAGGCACCTGTGAGCAATCACCCCTCCCCCTACTTAATAGCCTGAAGGAACCAAAGAAGAAAAAAAAAAAGCTATTTAAAAAGTGACAGAAAAGGCTAATTGAAAAGCTAAAAGGAAAAGCCCCAAAAATGCTACCCAGCAAACAAAAAGTAAAACTTGTTCACTCTCCGTCTGGTTTTAACTCACCACTTAGAAAAGTTCCACTTGGTATAAGTTCCAGCAATCTCCCAATGAGCAGCATCGTTTTATCTCTGCAGTTGATCCCCCTTTTAATGCATGCCAATATTCTGTTTGCTTTATTAGCAGCAGCTTGGCATTGCATGCCATTGCTGAGCCTATCATCCACTAGGACCCCCAAGTCCTTTTCCATCCTAGATTCCCCCAGAGGTTCTCGCCCCAGTGTATAGATTGCATTCATATTTTTGCCACCCAAATGCATTATTTTACATTTTTCTACATTGAACCTCATTTGCCATGTAGTCGCCCACCCCATTAATTTGTTCAGGTCTTTTTGCAAGATTTCCACATCCTGCGGAGAAGTTATTGCCCTGCTTAGCTTAGTATCGTCTGCAAATACAGAGATGGAACTGTTTATCCCATCCTCCAGGTCGTTTATGAACAAATTAAATAGGATTGGTCCCAGCACAGAACCCTGGGGGACCCCACTACCCACCCCTGACCATTCTGAGTACTCCCCATTTATCACCACCCTCTGAACACGCCCTTGTAGCCAGTTTTCAATCCATGTACTCACCCTATGGTCCATGCCAACGCACCTTATTTTGTACAGTAAACGTTTATGGGGAACTGGAAGAGTCAGCCTGTGGAGACACCACAGATGAGAGACAACACACTCAAATGAAGGCTGTGACACCAGCTACAGGAATTGGAAAGACTGTTGCAGTTTATGGGACAGAACCCAATGAAGTGGAAGTGTGTCCAGCGGGGAGATCCGCAGTACAGGTGGACTGCTGCAGTGTGCTACCCGGAGTAGTGGGGAGGCACAGGGTAAAGCCCAACTGGCAGCAGGACTAAAGAATAAAAAAGACACGGGGACTCTGTATGTATCTGGTGGAATCCAGCAGAGTGCTGGAAGAGCTGTACTAAGGGTGACCAAAGAAATCTGTATACCATGTTCCCTAAAGACAGAGACAGGTGCTGCAGGGTTGCCCAGGGAAACCTCCCAGGAGCCCACAGTGTTGGAGCTGAAGGTTTCCCAGGTCAGCTGTGGAGCTGCTCAAGTGGGTAAGAGGCCACCCACAATAGCTACAGCTACGTATAAGCATCATGATGATCATCTAAAGGTGGAAAAATGTATTTCTGGAAATGTCATATTTGAGAATAATATTGGTAATGTGTTTACTAAAACGGATGGGAGTAGGATGTCTCCCGTGACCACCAGAGGCAGAGCCACAGGGTTGTCTGTGGAAATCTCCAGGGATCTCCCTGTGTTGGAACTGGAGGCTCTCCAGGACCGCTCTGGCACTACTCTGGGTGAACAAGGGGGGACCACACAATGAGAGTGTGTGGGTGCAGACCACCCGCCTGGTATGTGACCAGATTGGTGAGCAATTTATTCACCTTGATAAAGCTGGTAGTGTAAAGCTGGGTGTGATGGTGGTGCCACCAGAACAAACTGGTCAAAATAGTGTATTGCACCCTGCCTTGTGTGAGGAAGCATCGTCCCAATGTGACATAAGTAAACCTGTGCTTGTACAATGTGATGCGTATAGAGATAAAGATGACAAATGTACAGTACTGGGTAAAGAGTTCTGGATTCCTTTGGTACCTCTTGGAACAGGTGATGCAGCGATGCAGTATGCCTGTCAGGGAAGCACCACGGACTGGGAAGAATGGTGCAAGGAAGCAGTCGCAACACTAAACAAAGTGACAATGAGTTACAAAGCTATGATGTGTAACAAAGATGTGGACATAACACCCGCTTTGCCCAACAGAGGGATTGCAGGGCGGCCAGTGGCCAAGGGTGCGCTGGCCCTGGCAGAGATTGGTCCCCTCCAGTAAGAAGGACCAGTTAAGGGCACATGCATGGCAGTTGTGTTATCCACAGCCCAACTGCTGGAAAATAGTGAGTACACAAATAGCATTCTGACTTATGACCTGCAGCGGCTCACTGATGCTGTGGCAGAAGGGATAAATGTGAGAAGTACATCTGACAGCACTCCAGTTGAGCACCAAGCTCTGAAGATAGTTACTGCCGGTGAGGTGGCAGTCACTGTAAATGTCTCTACCTTTCCAGCTTCAGCGGATGAGCCCTCCACATCCTCGATTATGGAAAAGTCCCTAGAAAGGTCTTGTATGTAGATGTGGATCACATTAAGATGACTAATGTATTGCTGAAAATGCTTGAAGTCCAAAAAGCACATTTGCTTGGGTGTCTCCACCGTGGACGGACAAGGTGGTACTGTGTAAAACCAGTAGGTGGAGCCAAGTAGTACAAGCTAAGCTTGGTGATGTCAATCACAAGAGGAACTGGTTGGTACCATATTTATTAGCAGTGCTGCTAATGGTCTTAAGGTTCTCTGAGAGGGTGCTTTCAGTTACCGGTTTGGCTGGAAGGCGCTCAGGAGAACGTTTGAAAACATCAGAGGTATCTCTGCCAGATGCGATGACTAAGAAAACTCCTGCTTGTGCGGTCTGAGGTGCAGCTGAGCAGTGGTCAGTAGAGGGCATGGACACTGCCTCACACATTAGACCTCACAGGAAGGGCCTGAAATTAGACGTGGCAGTAGCAGAGATGTTTCCTGTCATTCGCAAACATGTACAAATTAAGGTACCTGGAGACACTGTGGGGGGTAGCACTGATGGTATTGGAAGTGGCAACGTCAGCATTTGTGAACTGTTGCTGTTTGGTATTGCTAACAAGGGTTTAATTGTCGTGGGTGACCTCAGAAAAGTTGTTGAATCAAAAAAGAACTGTTGTGATAGGAAAAACTGGTATAGCTGAGGGAAAAAGCGGTTCCCCATCAGGCAAAGTATTAGGAGCAGGTTCCCTATATAAAGAAAGTAAGGGTATCAGAGAAGGCAGAGTTCCCCCGAGAAAGGCAAATAAGCCTAGGAACCCCAGAAGAGGGGCCAGGAGCACCGGAGAAGGACCCCATACCATCTAGCCAAAAAATCCACATGTACAACAGATCATTCCAATCAGCACCCCAGCAGGTGTGATGACATCGCCGCTGTAGCTCCACCCGATGCGTTACATATGACACATTACATGTGTTACATGTGATTTTTCTGCCTGTTTTTGTAAGTAGTTTTAACTTTATTAAATGCTGGATTTTACAACTACTACAATATGAGATTCTTTCTTGCCTTTGCCTCATACTGAGTTCCTTATATGGGTTGTCCTGGCTGATCAGATGTTTCTCACTTGAGACCTGGATTGCATTATCAATTCATCCCAGTGAATCTTCTCCCAAAGTGCAGCCAGACCTCCATCTTTAAGGTCTTATCTGATGGTAAGCATCCTGTAAATGGGGGTTGACACCTGGGTGAAGAGTGTTGTTCACTTAGATTGGATCACTGGAATCGGACGTTATATGAACCTATTTATGGACTTTCACACTGAGCACTTTTCTGCCTATAAGGGATTTCATTTGGACTATTTTTATGAGCATGCACATATAATCATTGATTCATATGTTAAACACTTGATGCATTTCACTTATACTGTATGTCTTGTTATTTTATTTGATTAATTTTTTTAATCTTTTTTTTATTATATTTTATGCATTTGCACTTTTGGATAGCACTACACATTTTGGCTCTGTTAGTCATTTAAATTTTTATGTGGATATTTAGTGTAGCTGTCACTGAAAAATTATTTTCCCCGTTTTACTTTTGACACTTAGAGCAACCACTGTTTTATCTATATTCTGTAATATAAAATGTATGTCGCAGGCGTGGATGCAATTGTAGAGCCCCACAAAGGTTTTTTTTCTTTTTTAGAAGAAGGAACCTAAAAGGGATAATAGACAAAAAAAGAAAAAAAGGAAGGAAAGAAGAGAAAAAAGAGAAAGAAAAAGCAGAAAGAGACTGAAAAGAAAAAGAAAAAAAAAAACTTTAATTCACTGTTGTGTACCACTATATTTGCTTCCATTGCATGTACAAATTGTAGGGTGTCCCTGCAATATGGAATTAAAGGCTAATACAAATTTAGAAGCCAAAGTTTGCTGAAATGACTTATAATAAAGTAGTGTAAAACCATCAGGGCCTGATGCTTTGCTAGATGGCATACTTCAAAGTCCTCCTCGGAAAAAAGGTTTATTTAGCCCACGATAATTTTGGTAAAGCTAGGTCAGAGTCAGCAAGGTATTTACCTATGAAATCGTCTTTTTGAATCAAATCCACCACTAACTGGGCTACCTGAGACTTTTTATGTTGGGCTTAGTGAATAGGTGAAATTTTTCATGATACTCCTTTTTTGTCTAGAGCCCAGCCTAATAAGAATCCCCCGAATAAAGCATGTGTGCTTCCCAAACTGAAAGCGGTCCAATGTCAGTGGACTCATTGAGCTTGGAGTTCTGCCCAAGAGCTTTCCTCCTGTATTTGATGGGTCAGAAGGGTCAGTTCTGAAATGCTTAGTCACATAAATGACTGTGTCCAGTCTACATTTCAAAAGTAAACTATACAAATATAATAATGCATAAAGGAGACATTATTTTAATGGAAGGAAAAACAGGCCCTTTCAGTTCAGCATATAAGTTAACATCCAAAAGGGCATATGGCATACACATATTTAATTGTCCTATTTATTTAATATAAATAATTGATCTATCTCCCCTTGCTAAAGGCTACTGGTGTATACATATACCCATAAATTTGCTAATCTAAATAATTCAGGAACAGCTTGTTTGCCCAGGGCATTGTTTTTTAATTTTGAATTTGTAGAGTGTGATGGTTTTACTTCCTTGTGGTATTCATTGGAGAGATAAGCTTCTCAAATTCTTTTAGTTTTCACATTTGTTATTACACAACTAAATACTGACATGGGTGACACATTTATTTTGTATTGATACATTTGATACATTTGACAAGAACAATATTGCATTCTGATTTAATGTTTCCCGGATGAAAATTATTTAACTGTTTAATTTTGTTCTGCTAATTATGTTTTCCCTTCTTGGATGATATACAGAAATTACATGAAAGCAATGGGGAGCAAATACATGTTCCTACTGATGTGTGATATAATTAATATAGCCATCATTATCAGTTTCCTACATGAATGAAAAAAACATAATTTGTTGAAAATGATATATAAAACAGACCAATCATGAAACAATATGCAGAGTGCAAGTGATGATAAAAACATACAGTGTGAATTCATAGTTCTATCATCATCACTGCAACTTAGAATCATGATTCACAACCACTATCTTCTAGCCTGCTAACAGTCTGCAGATTAAATGCTAATGGTCCTTTGTTATTTAGCCAGGCAAAGTACTTTTTACGTTTTATAACTATTCAATACATAGTTTAATGAGATACCTTTACAAACCATAAACAATTGGGTATGAGGAAACTTGCTAGTGTTCAGTTGAAGCTGAGTTCACCAAACCAAATAGGGAGTCCAAAACCACAATCGTAGCGACAAACCCTATTGAAGCCTTCAAGAGGAAGTAAAGCCTCTGAAAAAAAAAAAAAACACCCTGCAATACAAAGGCATAATGAGCTAGTATGCATAGCATACTAGCTCATTATGAATTACTTCCTGAGATCAAAGCCCCTGCATCGGCCCTTGCACGCCTCCTCCAACGCCACCATCTATCCCAGAATGACTTCTGGGTTTTGCAGCTCTGGCGCTGTGACTCGCCGGAGCCACGATGACGTCACTCCCGTGTATGCGCGCTGGTGCCACCACTAACTTCATGATCGCTGTTAGAAATGGCACTCTCAGTGCACCTGCGCCCAATGTCTACGTGCCGTAGACATTGGTGCCGCTATTTCTGCAAATATCTCCCAAACCTTTTAGGTTTGGTAGATATTTCTTGCACCTATAGGCAAGCCTTAATTCTAGGCTTACCTGTAGGTTAAAGTGGTTGTAATGGGCTGACAACCAATTTCAGGTGGCAAAACTAGCTATCTTTGCCACCTTTTTCAAAGTGAATAGGCAAAATATTATTATAAAAGAACATAGATGGCTGGGCATTGCCATGGGGGACATGTACCAATGCAAAAAAAAGTAAAAATGTCATTCAGTGGGGATAGGGCCTTTTCATGTGGCTTAATGGGAAACAAAGAAAACAGTAAATAAATACTTATGCTGAGAAAAGCTCTTTAATTGCCCCCAAAATTCTAAATAAGGCCCCAGATGTAAATCTTTCATCAATCATGTTGCCCAGTGATGTAGATTCATCAGTAATACAGATCCATCACAACGACCCACCAAATGGTGATGTTTCCTCACTGCCACGATGATCCCCTGCCTGATGATGTTGTCCCTACCACACTATTACTGCTAAATTACAGATCCCCATCTGCAGTATTTAAATAAAGAGTTCCAGGGATCCTGGTCAATGTCATTGACCAACAAGCTGTTGTTTTCTTATATACAAAAGCTAACACGCAGTGTGGGAACATCACTGTTGTTCACACGTTGTTGTGACTGAAGATGTAAAGAAAAGGACCTATATTCTCAACATTGGGACAGGTGCCTTAAGGAGGAGGAGGCTTGACTGCCAACAAAAAAAGTCAAATGTTAATAAAGACACTCAAACCATGTAAACGTCCTTTATTGCCCAAAGATTTAAATAATGTCCCAATGTAAATCCATCATTAAACATATAATCCAGTGATGTATTATATATGGACATTGGGGAGTAAATGGGGAGTAAAGATGTAGGTCCAGACGTAATCCTCTACATGTTTCGGGAAATAAGTTGCTTCTTCAGGAGTAATTGCCCATATACATCTATAGAAAAATACAGTCTCATATTTACATAATCGCAAATATTGAAAACAATAAAAAAGCAAAAAAAAAGAAGGGAGAGAAAAAAAGGGGGGGGGGAAGGGAAGAAAGGGGGGGGAATGGGGGGAGAGGAAGGGGGAAGAGGAGGGGGGGAGTGGGGAAAAAAAGGAAAAATAACAATCCAATCAAAAAATGAACCCACTCAATAGATAGTAGGGTAACACCGGGGGTCAAGGCAGGACTCAAACCACAGCCATATTCCAAAGGCACAGGCAGGTTGACTTGTATGTGAGAAGCGATGTTCAGTGATTCAGCGTAGCCAGCAATAGGTCCCCTGTAGCCATTAGGCTAAAGAAACAAGTGTGATAAGTAGGGCTGTTACTGATTAAAATTTTCGTGTTCGATTATTCGATTTTTTTTTTAATTGATTAACTAATTTCGATTAATTGTAACGCAAATACAGATCCAACTACTTTTAGTTGATCTCCTTGCATTGCAACTCTGCATTAGTGAGTGGTAAATGTGGTATACACTATATACATTTACCCGACACTAGTTAGTTTCCACAATCCATGACTTAACTTCACAGTTCACACAAATATGTTTTAAATTCAAACTGTAGAACTGACATAAGTAATTTTTTTTATTAAACTTTAAGAAAAACTTAGAAAGTTAGTTTAACTCTACTCTCTACTCTACAAAAAATAATACTAAAAAAAATTATCTTGGGGGGCGTGGTCTGGACATGGCCAAGTGAAGACGTGTTTGCACTGAGCTCCCGACCTCTCCTATCCCATCTTGGCTATTATCGCTCTTATTTTTAGAAAATGCTCTCAGCTAAGAAGCGCACATATAGAAGGAACAAGAAGAAGCCAAGTCAGGCACCTGGGACGCCCGCACTGACAGACCTACAGAGACTTTTTGGCAGATCTCTCCCCAGCTCACCGGATCTCAAAATGGCGGACCCCTACGCCTCCGGCTCACACACGCCAGACCTCATGGCATCCCCGGCCTTCCTGGAGGGACCTCGCAGCCCAATACCCTACCCCAACTCTCCCACCTTATCGGCGGCAAATTCGGAGGAGACTTCACACCAGCCCTTTCTGTTGGGAGCGGATGCCGAGCTGAGGGCTCTCCTAAGGGCATTGCCGACCAGAGCGGATATCGAGGCCCTGGTAGGAAAGGTAGAGGCGGCACACAGGAAAGAACTGAACGCAGTGAAACAGGAGGTCCACTCACTCTCCACGCGACTATCTTCAGGCGAAAACTCACTGACGGCCCTGGAACAGAGAGTGACCTCCCTAGAATCAAGCCGGTCAGACCACAATAACTCAGCGATCGAGCTACAGCTTAGAATGGAAGAAATGGAGGACAGGAGCCGCAGGAACAATCTGCGGCTCCGGGGCCTACCGGAGGCCACGGGGCAAGCAGATCTCCAAGCCACAGTGACAGACATCTTCCGCAGGGTGGCTGGGGACCACCTCCCGGATCAGGTCGAAATCGATCGAGTCCATAGAGCCCTGGGCCCCAGATCGTCGGACCCGTCCAGACCCAGGGATGTGATCTGCCGTCTGCATCACTACACCCACAAGGAGATCATTGCTCGTGGAGCCTGGGAGACGGGAAACCTGGAATTTGATGGCGCGCAAGTGAAATTACTCCCGGATATCTCTAGACCAACACTCATCCGCCGAGCCATCCTGAAACCTTTACTAGATCTGGCCCGGCGCTGCAACGCCACTTATCGCTGGGGCTTCCCGCTGTCGGTCACCTTTATTAAAGAACAAAGATCCTTCCTCCTACGCTCTCCGGATTCACTACCTGCGGCATTCGACTTTCTGGGCACGGATCCGATCGAGATTCCTAACTGGCTGGACTACCTACCTAGAGCACCTGGTCGACCCACTACAATGAGACATCAGGCACCAAGACCGCAGAGATCGCAGAGGAGTGGACGTCGTCCCCGATCCCTTTCTCAGGAGAGTGAGCGGGAAGCGTGAGTACATCTCTCTTCTGTCACCTCTCCTCTACACCGCAGGAGCGGTTGCTATTTTGATTTATAAATAACTCTTAGGTGGCCCGCTTCTTCCAAGACCCCGGCTGTTGTCCCGCCTTTGAAGACCCTCGCAGACCCCATCTTTTTGGCCTCCCTCCCCCCGGGTGCCATGTCCAGAGCGGTCTCCCCCCCCTTAACCCCTAACGTCACGAGTCTCTCATGTTCTGACACGATCCCACGCTCAGACTCGGGGACTGGATCAAGCTGTTTGTACTTGCTTTACCCAACACCCCCGTGGCACTTTTACCCAATCTTCAACCCCGGTGGTCTCTCTTTATGCCCCCCATCCCTCAGGAGAAGCACCCTATGTCACGGTCACGGAACTGTCTGCAACTGTTCAGTACAGCGTTACACGGAAGGGTTTTCCTGGGTGAAGATTATACAGGAGGATGACCCAACCTGACTAGCTTAGAACTTTCTTCCACCATGTTTATCCTGAGCTGTGGCTAGCGGGTTGGTCGTGCAGTTGACATTACACCATTCTTGCTGGACTCCCCCTCCTTACGTTTTGTGTTCATAAAACTTCCAGGTTTTGGTTCTGTTATTGGGAGGGGGGGCCAGGTTGGAGACCATCAGGTTATGCATAGTTCTAGCCCACACTTAGTGTAAATGCACTTTGAGGGATGTTTGATCTGCTGGGGGGGATGCTTAACTATGTGGGGGGGAGGGATTGTTTGAACTGCACTATGCGGGAGCGCTCAAGGGGGGACGGCTCTCCTCTCCCCGCTGGCATTAACAATTTTCAGTGAGGCCGCCTGTTTTTTTTTCCGCTAGGAGTGCCGACCGGCGGCCAGCTGGGAGAGGCCTGCCTCTTAGCGGGTCACCGACCATAGAGGGTGACCGAGGTGGAGGAGAGGAAGCTTTTCTCTGCCACTCTAAAGGTTGAACCCCAGGTATTGCCGGGGCATTTATTTCCGTTTGATTTGTTTTCCATGTTTAATTATCTTGTGTATCAGTTTATAGAGCTTCTTAAGTGGACCAGGATGGGAGGGAGTCCCGGGAACTCACCCACGGGCTATTTCCACCCACACCCCACGTAGGCCCTTGCATACACCTAGTTACTCTGGGTGTTGTGCATTATAAGTAGGCAGTGTCCTACTAACTTAGACCCACAAGGTGTGACGGCGACAGTGTGATTAGTCGCTGTTCTACCGCCCTTTACTACCTTCCCCTCTCTTCACTCCCTTACTTTCTCTCCTACTTTCTTTTTCTTTTTTCTTTTTTCTATAGTTTCTGCTACCTCCTTCCCTTTTTTCTCAAGGAGGACATGACGGGGGATATCATTAGAGTGACATCCCTCAACGCTAAGGGGCTTAACACCCCGGAAAAAAGGCGCATACTACTGCATGACCTTAAAAAAACACACACGGACATTGCGTTTGTGCAAGAAACTCATTTCAAAACCAACAAATCTCCTGCACTCCAGAATAGAACCTTCCCACATGCCTACCACGCCACTCACTGCAGCGCCAAATCTAGAGGTACTTCGATCTTAGTCTCCAATAGGTTGCCTTGGCGCTTTCAAGAAATGCTGGCAGACCCAGAGGGACGCTACTTGTTTCTAAAGGGGCATATAGGAGAGGCCCAATTTACGCTGGCTAC
Organism: Aquarana catesbeiana; assembly: GCF_042186555.1. Taxonomy (NCBI): domain Eukaryota; kingdom Metazoa; phylum Chordata; class Amphibia; order Anura; family Ranidae; genus Aquarana; species Aquarana catesbeiana. The sequence continues at coordinate 783,538,024 of NC_133324.1, read as the reverse complement.
CCTCTATGCCCCTAACGAACAACAGGCAATCTTTATTAGAAGCACAATTAGGAAACTTATGGAATACAGAGAAGGCCAATTAATCCTGGGAGGTGACTTTAATGCATCGCTAGATCCCTCAGTGGACACGTCATCTGGCTCCTCCTCTCTATCACAATCTCACCGAAAATGTATTAGACAATCCATACACAACGCCCACCTGATAGATATCTGGAGACTCCAGCATTCAGGAGAGAGGGACTATACCTATTTCTCCCCTCCCCACAAGGTATATTCAAGAATAGACCTCTTTTTAGTGCCACATGATCAGCTTCACCTGGTAGCTGCGTCCACAATTGGTCAGATCACGTGGTCGGACCACGCGCCAATCCATCTCACCTACAACCTCACTGAGAGACCTTCACCTAGATCTCTCTTCTGGCGACTAAACGAGAGCCTCCTGCAGACCCCGGAGGTGCTGGATGACGTCTCCAAAGCCATGGATACTTACTTCCAGGAAAATGATATCCAGGGTTGTGACCCTGGTATCCTATGGGAAGCTCACAAATGTGTAATGAGAGGGGTACTTATTAAACACGGAGCCAATATTAAAAAGAAAAGAAATTTACAGCTTACCGGGTTGCTCTCTGATCTAGCCAACATAGAATCCCAACACAAACAGCAGCCCTCCCGAATTCTGGAGACGAAACTGGGAAACTTACGAACTCAAATTAACGATTTACTCCTTTATAAAGCAAAGGCTGCTTTGCAGTTTTGCCGCAAGCTGTCTTACGAGTCGGGAGAGAAATGTGGTAAGCTGTTGGCTAGATCGGTGAGGGAAACTAAAGCCGCCTCTTATATCCCACAGATAACACTACCAGACGGCACGAAGGCCACAATTCCGAAACAAATTGCAAAAGGTTTCGAAACCTTCTACTCCGATCTATACAATTTACCCGCCCCCCCCACTAGCTTAGCAGACATCGACGAATACGTTTCGACAGCCCAAATCCCCACACTACCAGAGGAAACTAAGAACCTACTAGATGAGCCAATTACATTGGAAGAGCTGCAAACTGCAGTAAAATCCATGAAAATAGGTAAAGCGCCAGGTCCGGACGGATATACAATCCAGTACTATAAGACATTCATCACGACTTTAGGTCCAAGACTTGTGACATTCTTTAACACACTTGGGGTAGAGTCCAAATTCCACACTGAAACCCTCAAAGCCCACATCTCCTTAATCCACAAGGAAGGGAAAGACCCATGTTCCTGTGGTAGCTACCGTCCCATCTCCCTATTGAACGTTGACCTTAAAATATTCTCTAAAATTATAGCAACTAGACTAGCAGCCCATCTCAACTCCCTGATTCATTTGGATCAAGTGGGGTTTATTCCATCCAGAGAGGCTAGAGACAATACCATCAAAGTCCTTAACCTGGTCCATTTAGCAAAATCTAAGAAAATCCCCAGTATTTTTGTTAGCACAGACGCGGAGAAAGCCTTCGACCGAGTGCACTGGAACTATATGTTTTCGGTTCTCCGTCATGTCGGCCTGGGAGACAGAATGCTGAAATGGATCAGTAGTATCTATTCGAACCCGTCAGCACAAGTTAAGGTCAACGGTATACTTTCCAACACCTTCCCTATCAGAAATGGCACAAGACAGGGGTGTCCTTTGTCCCCCCTGCTCTTTGCCCTTTCCCTCGAACCCTTCCTTTGCAAAATTAGATCACACCCGGATATATCAGGCCTACAAGTGAGCAATACAAACTGCAAAATCTCAGCGTATGCTGATGACCTCCTCTTCTCTCTGACGAACCCAAGAATTTCACTTCCCAATCTCATGCGTGAGTTCAAAGTATACGGTGAGATCTCGAACCTGAAAATAAACTTTTCCAAGTCCGAGGCAATGGGAGTGTCGGTCCCCCATAACATTCTAATGGAGCTCCAATCGAACTTTAAATTTAAGTGGTCCTCAACAGCTCTAAAGTACTTAGGCACGCTCATTCCCCCCGATGTGACACAGACGTTTGACCTGAACTTCCCCCCATTACTGACAAGGACCCGGACATTACTAGACAGATGGCATACAGGCTTTCACTCCTGGTTCGGGAGATGTAACCTACTTAAAATGAGTATCTTGCCAAAATACCTGTACCTGCTTCAAGCTTTACCGATCCATATCCCAACCTCCTTTTTCAGGCAAACTCATACACTCTTCACCAGATTTATTTGGGCACATAAAAGACCGCGCATACGCCGCTCGCAGCTGACTCTACCTAAACACTGTGGGGGACTGGCGATGCCTGATATTCGCCTATACCACATGGCCTCGCATTTAGGACGCATACTCGATTGGAGGAGAAATAGCTCCTCCAAACTTTGGGTACAACTGGAACAATCCCAATCTGACATTCCCTTGGGGGGAGCGCTGTGGTGTGTTGACAGTCTTCCAAATTCTCTAAGATCCCACCCCCTTATAGGTACCACTCTGAGAAATAGCCACCAAACTGCCATACATGCATCTCTTACCTCCACGACATCTCCCCTTCTCCCCATCTTAGGCAATCCCAAATTCGAACCGGGTATGGACACGTCGGAATTCATACCCCTTAGAGAAAACGGTAAAGACTGTGCAATTAAGTTTACGTTTGAAGGGAAATGGCCAACCTTAGAAGACCTTTGTAACCCAACAGGCCTATACCGCCTAACCTTCTGGAGGGCTCTACAATTACACCACTTCCTCCACTCACTCCCAGAACCACACAACTTTGCTCGAGAACTAACGCAATTTGAGGAACTCTGTGCTGAGGAATCCCCTCTGGCTCACATCTTATCACAAATGTATTTTTTATTAAATACACCAAAGACGCAACCTCACTTAACTTGCCTATCTAGGTGGGAAGAAGACCTAGAACGTACCTTCTCTCCCTCACAGAGGTCGCGGATCATCTCCCTCTCCCTCAAATCTTCGCTCTGCTCCAAAATACAGGAATCCAACTTTAAATTGCTCACCAGGTGGTACATGACGCCATCTAGACTAAGAAAATGCTACCCGAATTCCTCAGGCTTGTGCTGGCGTTGTGAGGAGGGAGAGGGAACTTTGATCCACATCTTTTGGACTTGCCCCAAGATACGACCCTTCTGGTGTGAAGTTAGGCGAATTACACAAAAATTTACAGACTACGAAGTACCAGACGACCCCGCATTCTTACTCTTCCATCTATCTCCAGTGCCCATTAAGACATATAAAAAGTCACTCGTTCGACATCTTCTCAATGCAGCGAAAGGCTGCATTCCCATTCTGTGGAAGCAGACTCACCCCCCCCTTGTACAATCCTGGCTCCGAAGAGTGGATGAAATCAAGCAGATGGAGGACTTGATACTGACAGCGCAGCATAAGCAAGAGCTGTTCAAACAGACATGGGACATTTGGAACATGTTCATATTCTCCGATGAGGGACAACAACTTCTGACATGAACCTTCTGGCAGTGTCCTCTTCACTAGAAGTAATGTGAGCTTTCAGACCCCGTCGTGTCCTCCCCCCCCTATCCTTCCTCCCCTACTTCTCTCTCTTCCTATCTACCTCCCTTTCTATCTCTCCTATACTCTTTAGGCTCTTCTGTTCCTCCCTCTCTCCCCCCCCCTTTTTTAATGGTAAGTGAAAAGTTAGGCGGAGACCACCGATACCAGGAACTCCCATCTTGCCTTGGGGAGTGCCATGGAATGCACCTTAAGGGTAACTAATGTATATGTATATGACCACTACACTTGTGTATTTACTCCACCCTGATCTGTATACCGCTTTCAAACGAATGATGTGTGCATCATGGTTTGTTCCTCAAATGTAACAATTTGTACTGGTGGATCCCCCGCCTGTGTTTGGAGTGTAATAAACTTTATATTTGAAAAAAAAAAAAAAAAAAAATTATCTTTTAAGTGTCCCTGTTTTGGAAGCTTTCCCTTTACTAAAAGAAGTGTGGGGGGAAATCTTCCCAATGTCCACTCAGCCACCAATAAAAACCGGACAGAGGCTGATGGAATTTTGAGTCCATAAACTAGCCAGGCACCACGCCTTCAGAACAGTATCCACCACCCCAGCAATGAATTTGTACTGAACAATGCAATGATTATCAACTGAAACATAAAACCTTGTTTAGCTGACGCACAACTTTCTTTAAAATATGTGCAAGTTGCCACCTTAAGGTAAATTAACCATAATACTTTTTTTGCGTGCCATAGCAGTAATAATTTTGAGCAGTGTTAACCTCCGTTTTATTACCTTGCTTTCTTAAAATGTAAAATACTGATTTATGCAATACTATGTAAGCCTTTTTTGATTAAAAAAAATGAAAATATGTATATGACTCCTCCCCCTTCTCTTCATTAGCATACAGAGGCACGATGTCCGTGACGTCACCGGATCTCCGACGGAACTCCCTGAAGACCCGGAAGCCAGTGGAGAGGTGAGTACCGATCAAAAGAATTTTGATCGATCATAAAAATTTAACGATTAATCGAGGAATTAATCGTTCATTTCCACAGCCCTAGTGATAAGTAGATATTTATTGATTCACATCATAGGCCACATAAAATATCAGCAGGTGCCCAAGCCAGCAGCTTCCTGTCATAAAAATACAGGTGCCACTGGCTGATTTAAGCGGCAGCAGGAACAATCGCGCACTGGGATGACAAAGCTGAACAAACCATCTTACCTATAGATGCCTGTGAAAGAGTCTATCCCCAGGTGGCAGCCATCTGAATGTGGACCGCTCAAAGCACTCTTTTAGAGCCTTCAACCCAGTTCACATCAAGAGAAGTCGGCTGACACCGACTTCTGATGTCACCGGGTCCGTCTCGCCTACTGCGCATGTGCAAGATGCGTACGTGCCTTACCCTCACATGCAGTACAGCCAAGGACCATCATCAAGGGATGAAGGGGAGGGTAACCACAGATTGGGGATCTGACAATATGATATGCAACAAGACGAAGCAATTTAAACAGACAACTATTGAGGCAGTGTGTGTGTCAGTACAGTTACCGCAGTGTTGATTATATCCCAGACATGGCACACACATATGCCAACAGTTAAACATAAATTATTATCAATAATTTAGTGTCCAGTGATGTAGATCCATCGTCCATCATGGCAACCTACTGGCCAATAACATTTCCCCTCCACCACAATGACCTGGTGTCTGACCATGTTACCTTTCTAAATCACAGATTCCCAGCTTCTAGAATGTGAAAAAATAGCAGGGGATCCTAGGTGATGTCATTGACTACATTTAGTCATGTCCAAATATGGTCAATGATGTCACTCAGGATCACCTTTGTTTATATTAGCACAGTGCCTCAGATCTGTCATTTAGCAATAGGAGTAAGGCAGAGAGACATGGTCATGTTGGTGGGGAAACATCTTTGTTGTTGGGACATCGTTTACAGTTTTTTTCTCAAATTTTATTAACCACTTGCTGACCTGCCACAGTAGACTTACTGTCATTTACTGCCACAGTACATTTACATGTACATCATTGTGCCTGCTGCGGCCTCTTGTGACCGATTTGTCCACCAGACACAGCGGATCACTGTTACTGATAACTGGTTACCGGGTATCATGTGATTGTTATCATTGGTCATAGCGATCACATGATAACAATGAACAGCTTGCTTACTGTTGTGATCTGTGATTATCCCACAGAAATCACATAGTGGTACCTGGTTACCTGTACCATGTGATTAGCTTAGCAAATCAAAGATCACAATCAAAAGTTGTTCATGAATAGGAAGCCCATTCATGAGAACTAAAGCTATTGCTTATACAGTGATCATCACTGTATAAGAAATAACAGTGTAAAAAAAGAAAAAAAAAATCCCTGATCACCCCCCCGCCCCCCAGAGTAGTATAGTGTCACTATGGTGACAATCAACTACTCTGATGACAGGATGTAAAAAAAAAATGTTAAACAAAATTTACAAATGTTACAAAAAATTCAAAAAAATTTAAAACATTGAATAAAAAATATTTTTTTACAGTATTTATTTTTTTAAATTTTTTTTTACATACTGTCATCAGTCAGAATCACTGATTACCGCCACACCAGTCATATGATGACACTGTGCTGCACTGGTGACAAAAAATATTTTATTTTTATTTCTTCATTTTCCAAATATTGTGACAAAAAATGACAACTTAAAAAATATCACCATGCCTCTTTCTAAATGTCTCAGACTGTCTACTTTCCAAAAAGGGGTCATTTGGGTGGTAATTGTACTGTCGTGGCATTTTAGGACATCAAGAAATGAGATAGGCTTTCAGCACATCAGGACTGATCAATTTTCAAATATATATACCATATACATATATATATATATATATATATATATATATATATATATATATATATATATATATATATGTTACATATTTGCTGTCTTATATATATATATATATATATATATATATATATATATATATATATATACAGCAAATATGTAACAGAATACATTTTTGTGCAGTTCCCCCCAGCCCCCCCTATACTTACCTGAGCTTGATCTCAATTCAGCGCTTTGCATAAGAGCAGAGGTGCTCTTGGCTACTTCCCTCCTCATTGTTTCAGACATAGCCAGTGAGGAGGGAGCAGGAGGGGTGGGGCCGAGCCAGGCTGTGTATCTATTGACTCACAGAACTGGCTTAGGAGCGAGCCTGCGTGAGTGGCCCCATAGTAAGTGGATTGCTAATGGGGGGAGATCGACAGGGGGGAGGGGCCAGGAGCACTGGCAGGGGGCTGGGTTTCCACTATTGTGAATTGGATGCGGGTTTTCTCGCATCTAAGTCGCATGTCAGGAGACTGTGACTGGCTCTCAATGGAGCCAGTTCACAGAGCTGTGGGGTGGCTGCGGAGCGAATGCACAGGGGACCTGTGCATCTTCAGGTCCATTTCAGGACCAAATTCAGCCAAAAATTCAGACCGAAGTTGGACCTGAAGCAGTGAACAGGGACGCACCGGACCCCTGCTGTGAGCCGCTCCGCACAGCAGTGTGAACCTTGCTTCAAACATATTAGTATCTTAAGTTACCAGATGACTTGGGTAGCATTGTACATGTTATGTTATTATTCTGTGGATTTCTTCTTTAGACTTGCTCAGTATCCTTGCTTGTCAGGGACTGATTTTTACTGAGACAAGTCCTTGTGCATTAAGCAGTAAAACTGTGCTGTTGCCTCCTTGTATTTCTTGCTGTCGATTTGCTGCAGAGCCATCAGTGTCACCTCATTCTAGTAGCCAGTCGTTGCAAAGAAGGTAAGGGGCCCCATTCAGGTAAGAGTTTTTATTTCAGGCAGGAGGGAGTAAAATGTATGAGTTAGGTCCTTCAGGTGAGGGTATGGGCAGAGCATACCCAGTGATAGGCTGACATGGAGCATGTCAGGAAAGGAAAATTATGGTAAGTATTTGATTTTCCGTTTTATTTCTCTATGACATTTAGTCCACCTACAAACACTTGCTTAACACGTCTTCGCTGCCTGGTCCGTACATCGTACGGACCTGACAGTGGGGAGTTTCACACACAATCCAGTGGCTGCAGCCTCCTGCCTGTCAGATGGATGCATTCGGGTGGCTGGGCTGCTGCTCGACTGCCTCCACACACCCCCGGTACCAGCCCCCACTCCCGCCATGTATTTGAGGCTCTAATTGCCCATCTGTGGGCCTAAGACCAACATGGCGGGTGCCGGTGGGTGGAGGGAAGGGAGAAGAGCAGACACACATCCACTCTTCTACCTTTCTTGCTGTGACCCGGAAAGTGACGTGTATGATGTTACTTCCAGGTCAGCCACTCAGTGTCCCAGCTAGCATAGCAGTGAAGGGATGTATCGCAATGTGATCTGCATTGCAATATATTCAGAGGAGCCAAGAGGAGACATACAGGGTCTTTTATCCCCTGCATGTCTTATTAAAGAGAACCTGTCACCTTAAAATCATCACATAGGGGACTTTTGTCCCCTATGTGATGAAAAAAAAGCTAAGCACATAAATCACCCCACCCAAAAATGTTTTCAGGCCCCCACCTTCACATATATGCATGTACAAATATAAATGCATACACAGGGGATGCCTACGCATGAAAATGTCAATTGCGATACATGTTACATATCACCATGCACGCCACAGTGAGAGCAATAATTCTAGCACAAGACCTCCTCCGTAACACTAAACTGAAGACCTATAGGGGCTTTTGAAGCATTGACTATAGAAAATATAGGGGAATTAAGTTTTTTGCCATTTCGCAAGTGCACACAAATTTAAGGTTTGACATGTTGGGTATCTATTTAGTCGGTGCAACCTTGTCTTTTATATTTTTCCAAAAATATGGGTAATTTAATGCTTTTGTTTGCCCTAAAATTCACTTTAGTGTGTTTTTTACTATAATTTTGTTTTCCTATACCTTTGTGGTAATATCAAGTAACAAAAAATGAAACTACAAATATTTTATTCTCTAGGGTGTCTGCTTTCAGAAAATATATGTTTGGGGGTTTTATGTAATCTTCAGGCCCAAAATGATTTTTTCCTTGTCAAAATATTTTATTATAAGTTTAAAAGTTAGACAAGTAAACAAAATAAAAATTATACAGTCAAAGTGATGATACCCACTCACATATTTCCAAAATAGCACACATATAGTTGGATACAATAAGATGTTATAATGGTGAAGCGTTTCACTAATAATAGCTGGTAATTCAGAAATAACTTAGAGAATTTGATACTTTAGGTTAAAATAATTTGAAATATGATCTTAATATTACATAAAAGTATAAATAACTTGTATATAAACTTTTACAATGTAACGTGAGTATGAGTATAGAGAAAGAGAAGAAGGAGAAGAAGAAGAAAAGAGAGAAGTAGGGACTAGAAAGAACAGAAGGACTAAGGAAATAAAGAAATCCATGAGATCAGGTCAAGGGCCACCACTTTCTCTGAAATAAAGGCATTCAAGCATATAATCTCCTACCCAACTACCATGGCAATAGCACTTGTTTATCAAACGCTGGGGACAAGAAATTATCCATCCAAGGATGCCATATTTTTTCAAACCAGGGCATCATGTTTGTTTCAAGGGCAATCATTTTAGCATGGGTCATTGTATTGTTCATTCTATTCATTGCTTCATTAATCACCAAATCCGGAGACCTCCACACTTTCTCTAATGTTTGTTTGGCAGCTGTAAAAAGCTGAACCAGCAAGTTAATTTGCTAGTATGTTAGAAACTCAGTTTCAGATTGAGAAGTGCAGTTGCTGGATCAAGAGGGATTATTATTTTAAATAATTTGGACGCAATATGGAATATTTCCTTCCAACAGGCTTGTGCTTTAGGGCATATCCACCAAATATGAAAATATGTGAAACAAATCTGAACAACCACGATAACATTGTGCAGAAAAATTTAGAGTATATTTAGCTTTCCTGCTTGGTACTAGGTACCACCTAGTTAAAACTTTGTAGTTTGCCTCTATTGCTGAAACATTGGGAGAGGCTGATTTCGTTATCGCCCAGATTTGGTTCCAATCATTATTCTCTATTGCACTTTCTAGGTCCCATTTCTGTACATATGAAGGTTTTTCTGAGTCGGGTTGGACGAGTATCTGTGAATATAACAATGAGATTGTACCCTTTGAATGTGGATCATTCCTACAGACAATTTCAAAGCTGGTTAGATGGTTAAGGTGGGCGTCAGAATTTAGGAAACGCGTAAAAAAGTTTTTTATTTGATGAAACCTAAATAACTCAGATTTAGGCAGTCTGTATGATTCACATAGAGTTGGAAAAGAGAGAAAGGATGAAGAATCCACAAATTTGTGTATATTCAAAAGATCTAGGGAAACCCACTCTCTGAATGATTTAGATGAGACTCATGCAGGATAGAACGCTGAATTTTTATAAAATGAAAGAAGAGGATTATGTAATGATAGTAAATTGTTACTACTTCTAGTTCTATCCCAAATAGAAAGAAAGTGTTTAGTGATAGGATTTTGTACATTTCCACGGTCTCTAGGAGAGATCCAAAGAATGTTAGATATTAATAAAGGGTCACACTCCGCTGCTTCGATAAGCACCCACAAAAGAGTTTCATGACTTGCATGATATTTAGTAATGCTGGCTAAATGTGCTGCTTTATAATAATGTGCAAAATTTGGACAACCCAAACCACCTTTGTCTTTGGGAAGGAATAGCGTGTATTGTTGAATACGTGGTTTAGCTGCACCACAAATAAATGTCATTGCTCTTTTCTGTATAATTCTTAAAAAGTAAGCAGGGATTGGAATTGGCAACACTCTGAATAAATATAATAGTTTGGGGAGTATTGTCATTTTAATTGCCTTCATTCTTCCAAACCATGATAACGGTAGATGGGACCAAGATTTCAGCAGATTTGATATGGATTTCAAAATTGAGGGATAATTGAGTAAGAAAAGGTCTGATATAGATGCAGTAAGGTTAATCCCTAAATATGGAATTGATTTTTCATTCCAGGTAAAGGGGGGTCCCTGTTTTGCAGAGGTTAGTTCTAAGATTGAGAGGGATATGTTCAGAGCTAAGCATTTTTAGGGTTAATAGAAAGGCCAGAAAAAGCTGCAAATTCGTTGAGAATTGGATAAGGTTGGGACCCAATACCTGAGGGGAGGAAAGAAATAATAGGATATCATCCACAAATAAACAAAGTGTGTGTTGGTAACCTCCTATTGCAGTGCCTGTTATGGTAGGATCTGATCTAATTAATTGAGCAAGTTCTATTAAGAGGGCAAATAATAGGGGAGAAAGTGGACATCCTTGTCTTGTACCTCTTTCTATGTTAAAGGAGTCAGATTTATACCCAGCATATTTGACATAAGCACTTGGTTTGTTGTATAGAGCCATAATCCAATTAATATAGTTAGGGCCAAAACCCCATTTTTGCAAGGTATAGCGTAAATAAGGCCAAGCAATAGAATCAAGGCCTCTCTTGATGTCTAGCGATAGGAAGCAAGCTGGTATGTGACATGTTTTTGTGATATGAGCTAGAAGAAAAGCTCTATGTACGCTATCTCCAGCTTGTCGTTTAGGCATAAAGCCAACTTGGTCACGATGTATTAATGAGCCAATGATTTTATCAAGGCGAGACGCTAGGATTTTTGCCAAGATTTTGATATCAATATTTAGCATTGAGATTGGACGGTAGTTGGAGCATGAAGTTTCATCTGAGTTAGGTTTTGGAATCATACAGATGATTGCCATTAGGGATTCTTGTCAAAAAGATTTATTTTCCAGTAAATTATTTAATGCATCTGCCAGAGGGGAGAGAATGTCTGCAAAGGTACGATAATATAGTGCTGAGTACCCAGCAGGGCCTGGTCTTTTATTTATTTTTAAATCCCTAATGGCATCCATTACATCCTCCGTAGTCATAAGTTCATTTAGTTGTGTTTTATGAGATGAAGATAATTTAGGTAAGTTGATATGGGAGAAAAAAGCATCAGCTTCATTGTGGTTAAAATTATTTGTTTCTGAATAAAGGAAAGACAAGACTGAACCAAATTTTTTGACAATTTTTAGAGGGTTACTAGTGTAAGTATTTCTGGCCCATTTAAGTTTAATTGGTTTATAAGTTTTATTAATAAATGTTAGTACTCGTGCCAAATAGGTGCCAGTTTTATTGGATTTTAAGTAGAATGCATGTTTAGTGTGTTGCAATGCTTTATCAGCAGTGTTTGTGAGAAATAAGTCATATTCCAATCTAGCCTTCTCTAACCTAGTTTTTGCTATTGGGGTGGGATTGTTTAGGAAAGCTGTATAAGAGGAGTTAAATTCAGTTTCTAATTTTCGTTCCATATTAATACGTTCCCGTTTGAGTTTCCCCAATTGTTGCTGAAATACTCCTCTTAGAACGGGTTTATGTGTTTCCCATAAGGTCGATGGGGAGATATTTAGACTTATGTTATTTTAAAGGTAATCTTTGAGAGCCTGTTCAATTAATAACCTGTGAGAAGGATGTTTTAATAATATATCTTGGAGATACCATGTATGATCATAAGCTTTAGGTATGACTGAACCAATGGAGGTGAAGACTGCATTATGATCAGACCATGGTATAGGAATTATGGTAGAGGAGAGAATTTCTGGGACCATTCCTATAGAAAAGAAAATATGGTAAATTCTGCTGAAAGTTTGGTGCGGGTGTGAGTAATATGTATATTTCCGTTTAGTTGGATTATTTTCTCTCCATGAGTCTACTAATTTAAATTTAGAGAGGAGTTGTGAGAAAGTTTGTTTAGAATGGTGTCGGGGAGGAACGAAAGGAGTTTTGTCCAGAAATGGGAGAATGAACTGGTTGGAATCTCTACACACAATCAATGATCCAATTCTATGTGAATTAATCACTTGAAAAAGGTGTGATAAGAAGAGTATAGGACTTTTATTGGGTGCATAGTACGAGACTACAGTTATTGCTGTATCCATAACAAACCCTGTGAGTATCAAGTAATGGCCTTCAGGATCTTTAATTTCTGTTTGTGTTGTAAAAGAGTGGACATGTGAAAAGCAATTAGAGTTCCACGTTGTTTGGTATCTGCTGAAGCTGTGAATACCTGCGGGTATGAAGAATTATAAAATTTGGGCATTGAAATTTTTGTAAAGAGTGTTTCTTGTAAGCACACAATGTGCGCTTTTTTGGCCTGGAATGATCTAAAAGCTTTTAATCTTTTTTGTGGAATGTTTAGACCCTGAACGTTCAGGGATAATATGTTTAATGGTGCCATAGTAGTTGAATCAGTAGATAGCTCTTACCATATCCTTCCAAGTGGTGGCTTCCCGACCCAATACTCACGGAAAAAGAGAGAACTAGGGGAGAAAGAATTCCAGGAAAATCTGGAGTGAGTAAAGAACAAAAAACATGTGAGAGCACATAACAAATAAATAATATACAGTTATTAAAAGATTCACGGTAAACCCGTGACAGAGGAGAAAATCCTCCATCAGGGAAAAAAGGACCAACACCGACTCCCCACATTAAATACATGGGAGCTCGGTGCGAGTGAAGTGGGGCACATGGAACTTTCGTGAGCAGAACACCTGCCTTAAAATTTAAAAATAAACAACACAAAAATGTTAGTTAATAAGCCCTAATAATATTTTGAAAACACCATCTATAAATGAGTGTGTTAATTCATTAATGATAAACTCATATGGAATAAATGTATTTATTAAGAGAATTGTCTTATGAGAATTCTTAAAAGGGGTGCGTAAAGAGGAAAAGAAGTAAACTTTAAAGTTTAAGTTACCCAAAAGATTTGGGTTATTTGGTTAATATTAACCATAAATGATTCATAAACCAATAGATATAACTCGTCATTGGAGACTGGATAACAGTAGAATTATATCGTTTCTCCAGCGAACCTCCAATATATCAACAGGATCTCAGTGGAGAGATAATCCTATATGATGAGGATATAACTGTAATTGAATAGGACATCAATTACTAAGGTCTGTATAGTACAAAAATGGTTATTCGACTCAATAAAGGTGTTATATGTTGTGATACATTATGATCAGAGTCTATTAAAGTTCAAAGAAATGCATTGCAATTGTCCATGGGGTCTTGCCCATGTTTTAAAGATAGTGCATCTTTTTTCTGACCTTTCTACTATAGCAGAAGAATTTGCACATGTCATACTTATATTTTCCCTATGCTGGCTGGAAAATTGTGTCTTTTTTATTAATTACTCAATAAGAAACAGCCAATAGATCATAAGGAACCAATTGGAGAGCAACAATTGAAACAATTGATTTATGTTAAAAAGAGGAGAGGAAAAAAAAAAGAAATTTTTAAAGATATATATGAATTTTGAAAAAGTAACAAAAAATGAAGCACTTTTGACCGTAATCAATATCCTAAATTGAAGGATATGATAGAAATTAACATATATAATGACTCCAAGTACTGAAAGTCAATATAAGAGGTCATTAGATTTAAAGAGGGTCTAATATTCTATTAATAGTTTAACCAGTTTCTGTAAACTTAGAGAAATTAAGTCAGTTTCTTTAAGATATTCAGTCCATAACTTTAAGGAGTATAATTCTTCCTTAATTCTTCCTATAAGCAATTCTTTTAATTGAAGTGTATTAATGAGTTCTGTAGGTTTATCTTATTCCATGCAATCTTCATGTTCTTGAGGTGGAGATGTATGTCGACTCCTCTTGTGTTGATGTAGATTTCCATTTAGTCCATCTATGTTAGGGGTGACCTTTTAAGATGAAGTAGATGCTGATCTTCTTCTCGAAGCATGTGCAGTGTGAGGATTCTCTACCAGGTTTAGGTCTTGTAATACCTGCTGGAGCTCTTCTGGTGATCTGCAGGTATGCCTGGTACCATGATAGGGGAATCGTAGGGAAAATGGGAAACCCCATTGATAGGTGATATTGTTACGTTGAAGTTCCAATAAATGAGGCTTCATTGCTTTTCTTTTGGATATAGTTAATTGGAAGAGGTCTGCAAATAATTGGTAATTGTGTCCCTGGAATACTAAGTTGCTCTTTTCTCTTGCTGATATTAAGAGTTGTTCCTTTGTTTTGTAATAATGGAACTTAGCTATAATGTCCCAAGGAGGTCCTTCTTTTTTTTGGGGTAAAAGAGCCCGGTGCACTCTGTCCATTTCTAAGCATTCCAGGGGTATTCCTGGTAATAGTTCTTGACATAACACTGTGATTGAATATTGTAAATCCAGGACAGATTCTGGTATGCCTCTGATATGCAGGTTTGATCTTCTGGCTCTATTCTCAAAGTCCTCCAATTTGTTCTGTAATGTGAAATTTTCTTCTTTTAATGAATCTATTTCAGACATGTATTCCTGCGGTGCGGTGTCCCAGCTCCCTAATCTCCTTTGTGAGATTATTAGTTATTTGTTCTGAAGTATGCTTTAGCACTTTATGTAGCATTTTCTCAAATTGTTTCAAAATGCTTTGAGGAGAAGTATTTTCCTGTGAGGGAGTATGTATTGGAGTAAATTCTGTATCAGAATCACTTGAGGAATTATGCTGTATCAATGTTTGCTTTGGCTTAGCACAGTGCTCTGAGGTGATTACAGCTGTTTCTGAGATAACCTGCGCCATCTTAGGTGTCCGTGCCTGTGAGCCCCCGGGAGGCTTAGTTTTCACTAGACATGTGCACACTGAAATATTTTGTTTCAGAATTTAGTTTTTGTCTGAAAAATACATTTATTTAGTTACTCCCAAAATTCGTTTTTATTTATTTTGTTTTTCGTTAAAAATTGCATTCGTCCGAGAATCCAAATTAATTAAGGTCGAATCTGTCATTGAAGGCTTATGGTGTCTGTCGATGTTCAAAGAAGATTAGACAGAGCAGCTTAACTGTACAATGCCGCAATCATACATTTCCAGTCAAATTTTCCGCCTACAAGCTAGCTGTAGTAGAATTCTAATGTTGTATGACTAGTAATAATTATATTTATTAATTATTTTACTAGTCAACCAACATTAGAATTTTTCTATAGCCTATGGGCGGATGCATTTGACCAGAAATGTATGATTGCAGCAACGTACAGTTTAGCTGCTCCGTCAAATCTTCTTAGTACTTTCGACAGACACCATAAACCAAAGATTCGACATTTGTATGTTTTTCGTTGCTTTGTGGAATCTTCGTTGTTCATGTTGAATGGTCTATTCTACCCCAACAGTCAGACAACTTTCACATTTGTTTCTCAATCTCCAAGTGCAATGGCGGGCGCGGCATCTGAATTTGTGTCAGATATTGATATGGCATTATAATATAGAATCTATAATAATAAATCCCCCCCTCCCACAACACGGGCAGCCTCTGAGGCTATCACAACACTAGCAACACTAGTATCACTATCAAGTTCACAACACTAACACAATAGCAGCAGATTATTATGAAAAAGTTAAGTTGAACTGTAGCTTGCTTCACTATTGTTCTGCTGCTGTGCTTATGCTTAATTGCTAAATAATTCAGGTTCTCTGACAAACAGACCAGCTAAGATTGACTGTCTTCTGAAATGATTCAGTGTGTGTGTCTCTCTCTACTAGCAAATCGTAAGTGAAAGTAAGTTGGCTGTACGTGTGTACTTAGTTCTAGCTATTTTACTGCCCCTCCTCTTTGGTTATAATCGGCCAATAACATTCATCATCATCATCATTTTAATTTTACTTCCCCCACCCAATTACAGCAGCGATCTTTTCTCTCTATGTCAAATCTTTTCTCTTTATGACAAATCTTTTCTCTCTATGTCGAATCTTTTCTCACCATGTAGAATAATCTTGGACTAATAGAGTTAAGGTTAGGCACATTCGACCACAGGTTCGATAGACACAGATTGTTATTGTCAGCGTCATGTCGAATCTCCTATCTATATCGAACTGTTGTTGCAACAAAAACAAAAATAAAGCATTTGTTTATGTCGGATCTTTCGGTTTTTGTATTCTGCGCTTTCGTTATCGTTTGTTAAAATGAAATACCTGAAATTCGGACGAAAATGATTTCGGACGAAAGCGAATGCACATGTCTAGTTTTTACTTTGTTATGGGCTCCCCCCAGAACCATTGTTGTTTTAAAAGATTCTTCTCACCTCACAGATATTTAGGACAATGTTTGTTTTGTTTAAGCGGGTAATTTTCCTCACAAAGCGGAGCTCTAGCCGAACATGTCAGCTGCGCTAGGCTCCGCCTACCTGCACTCCCAAAATTATTTTTTAAACATGTGTGCAAAAAAATGCAAAAACGGCTCTGGCAGCAAAAAGGTTAAACTCTTTATGTTAAAAATGCCCGTATTGGTGGCACTTCATAAATACCTTTTAAGTATTTTTTTTCGCAGCTGTGTGACATCCATGCCTGACTCTTCTTGTACAAATAAAAAGAGCTGTATTAACTCCATACCCTAAGGATTTACTAACCTTGTGCTGGAGAGATCCCCACAGCTAGAAAATAGCAAAGTAGTTTGTAGTACTTCCTCGGGCAATAGCTGTCAGCCAGCAAAGGGAAAACTATAGTTTCCTGGGAAATTATTCACAGAGAATATGATGTTATCTTTGAAATGGAAATGCCAGTAGCCACCCTGCATGAGCACACCTGCATAAAGTTTTTTGGAAGTACACATGTAATGCACTGTACACACGGTCGGACTTTCCGATGAAATATGTGCGATCGGAGCTTGTTGTCGGAAATTCCGACCGTGTGTGGGCTCCATCTGACTTTTTTCATTGGAATTTCCGACACACAAAGTTTGAGAGAAGGCTATAAAATTTTCCAACAATAAAATCCGTTTGGTAAATTCCGACTGTGTGTGGACAATTCTGATGCACAAAGTGCCACGCATGCTTAGAATAAATTAAGAGACGAAAGCTATTGGCTACTGCCCCGTTTATAGTCCTGACGTACGTGTTTTACGTCACCGCGTTCAGAACGATTGGATTTTGTGACAACTTTGTGCGACTGTGTGTATGCAAGACAAGTTTGAGCCAACATCCGTCGGAAAAAATCCATGGATTTTGTTGTCGGAATGTCCGATCAATGTCCGATCGTGTGTACAGGGCATAAGAGTGACAAAGCTGCCACTGTATTGCATTGCAGAAAATCAGCATTGCCACCCTTAAAGCAGAAGTTAAAGAATCTGGCAGGATCTCTCTCTCTCTTTATATGTATATATATATATATATATATATATATATATATATATATATATACTGTATATATATATATAGGAAGGCCAGTATGGTGCCCTGAAATTATGGGAGGAGCCTGGAGGCTATTTAAGCTCCTTGTCAGTTCCAGTGCATGATACTACACGTCACTAGGCTGACTCCTCCCAGCTTACCTCATGTTCCTTACTATCAAACCGAGTGACAAAGGGGGAAACATTGTCCTAATGGACAATGATCACTATAAGAAAATGTGTTTCAAAATTCTTAAAAATCGGGGTTGGTACCGTCCAGTAGGCATCGATATAGTGGAGGCATTCAATAAGAAATTTTATCTATTTGTAGATGAGGCATTCCAAAACAATATTATCTCAAAACAAACTTGGGAATTTATTCAAACTCCCCACCCAGGAGTACCAACATTTTACGCACTACCCAAGTTACACAAAAATATGAATGATCCCCCAGGGAGACCAATTCTCTCTGGGAATGGATCAATTACGGAAAACATGTCTAGACTCATAGATGAACATATTAGACCTTTTGTCTTGGCCATTCCCTCGTACATCCATGACACGATTCATCTCTTAATCCCGAATCATTGTACTCTTGTAACCATTGATGTAGAGGCCCTCTACAGCTCAATTCCCCACTGTAGAGGGCTGGCCTGCATCCAGAAGGTTTTGTCACAAACCAGTCACCATGAGGCTTCATTTAATGAGTTCATACTTCGTTCTTTAGACTATATACTCAATCACAACATTTTTTCCTTTGATGGAAGATTTTTCCTCCAGGTACAGGGCTTAGCCATGGGCACTTGCTGTGCCCCTGGTTACGCCAATCTGTACCTGGGGGAATGGGAAAAGACCATCTTTGGCGATGAGGGTCTCTCTATGTACCTGTGCCACGCCATCATGTGGCACAGGTACATAGATGACATCTTCATCGTCTGGGATGGCACTCAATCTCTTCTTAATGAGTGTCTAGAAGCATTAAATAAAAATTTGTTCAACCTCAAATTCACCATAACATCTGACAAGGCTACCATCACTTTCTTGGACATTGAAATCTCAATCCAATGTACTATCCTCTAAACTATTCAGGAAAACTAACGTTGGTAATACGGTACTACATTCATCCAGTTTTCACCCCAAACCATTAATTAATTCAATTCCCTATGGTGAATATTTGAGGATAAAACGCAATTGCTCAAATTATTCAGATTTTAAACATGAGGCCAACAAATTAAAAAAACGACTACTGCAGCGCGGCTACAGCCACAAATGTCTCAAAAGGGCCTTTAAACGTGCTAATTTGAAAGACAGACAACAACTATTAATTCCCAAACAAAAATCTACCACTGATGTCAGTTCCAGAATAATCACTACCTATACAAACGATCACAACAAAGTTAGACAGATATGCCCAAAATATTGGCACTTACTGACTTCCGATCCAACTATAGGCCCCTTTGTACCCCCGAGACCTCCAATCACATACAGACGTGCTACTTCCGTGGGAGACTTATTAGTTCAAAGTGAATACAGGGGACAGGAAAGAGGTGATCCATGTACCACAGTGGGCACGTTCCAATGTGGTTCTTGTGCCTACTGTAAGTACATGGACACAAGGAGGAATATATATCTACCAAATGGCAAGCATTTCGTGCCTAAACATTTTTCAAACTGCCAAACAACAGGAGTAGTATATTTATTACTATGCAATTGTAACTGCTTTTACGTGGGGAAAACCCTACAAAAATTATGGCAACGAATTTATCGCCATCTTAGGGCCATGCAGTCAGCTGACCCTGACCTCCCCTTGGGCAGACATGTATCCCAGGTACATGGTGGCATCTGTCCCAAGATTTCTGTACTAGTATTGGATCGTTTGCATCCAAGTTCTCATGGGGGAGATTTTAATAAGATCCTCCCACAGCGGGAACTCCGCTGGATATCAAGACTTGACGCGACAATGCCACCAGGCCTTAACGAAGCTTTTAACTTGAAACCATTTCTTCCAGGTTTCTCTACACGAGGTCATGACAAGAAATTATAGAAAAATTGGAAGTTCCTTGCATTGCTTGCCATTTTTTCTTCCCCCCCCTTTCCTCCATTTTTGTCTTTTTCTGTTACTTGCCTCAGTATTTCATTATGTCATCTATTAGTTTGAAATTGGGTCCAAATGAATGTCCATCCTTGATATAGCAATGTGCTCTTAGACAAAGCGGATATCAAACACTATATTACACTGTTGAATATAAATGATTACTCTGTATTGTGTTTTTTTTTTTTTTATTAGACTAATTTGTCTCTCTCTGTTAGATATAAATGTACATTTGTATTGTAAAATCTATAAGAATCACATATGTTTGTTATTGTCTTCCATTTCAGAGACTATCACTTGCACCCCTACTGTAAAGATGAGATTCCCACGTCCGGACAGTCCAAGATACACTGACCAAGTCTCTTTAATTCTTCTCTAAACTTTTTATACTTTATTATTTTTTAATATAATTTTCTTTTATTACCATACTACAATATTTGGGTTTGCGATTGTGCAGCTTTTGCCGTTGTCCCCACTAGGATGGCTCATCGGTGTTCCTCGACACGGAAAGGCCTCCGATTCCACATCTTGGGGACGGAGGCATCCTTTTAGCAGCACTGCTGCGCATGCGCCCGATCTTGTGTCTCGCACCGGCGCAATGGGAGTTTACCCATTTCCATTCTGTCAGGCTGCTCTCCTTCCGTGTCAGCGGCCTCTGTAGATGTCAGACATCACCGCGCTTGGACGCCACTCTGGCCGAGGAGCCACGATGGGCTGGCTTTATAATGTTTACACACACAGCTGATTGTCTTTAGGAACTTTTTACCTATCTCCAAGTCAAGCCTATTACTTTCACCTGAGCCTTTCCCATCCCCAATGTTATTGATTGGCTTGTCAGCCCATCCACCCTCCAACACACAGGGTATATAATTCCAATCTAACACACATACTCCTCTGCTACATAGCTGAGAGGAGCTTGCTTTCCCTGCAGTGTGTTTCAGCCAAACCAACTATCAAAGGTCAGTTATGGAATTCAAATCCCCCTCACTTTTTTCTAATATCTATGCCTCATTGATACTTGCTTTTTTTGTAAGATGATATACGCCTATATACTTTTTTCTGTCACAAGACAAAAAGAAGGGATCTTTTAAAGCTCAGTGTTCCTGACGAGGCATTTTCCTTTATTACTCTTTTAGACATACGCCAAGTCCACCTATCAGTGGTGGCTCTTGTGATCCCTGGCCTGCCGTCTTTGATGGTGGTAACATGAAAGCTAATTCAGCACAGCACCCATGACTTTCTTTCCATCCCTTTAATAACAACTATTGCCTGTGTCAGTGATTTGTGAAAACCAAATTAACCCCTTGGACTCAAGGAGGTGGGAGCCCATCTCTCAACATTTCTTTTTTTTTTTTTTTTTTTTAATAATCAAAAATTTTATTCATTTATGTAATACATAGTACATTAACATTCATATAACATACTATACCCCTACTTTCAACCCAAAACCCAATAACAAGACACCAATTACCCCATGTATCCCATTTAACCAGGGTAAACAAAACAAAAAAAAATTATTAATTTTCTTTTTTATTAAAATCTCCATCCACCCCTATCCTTATATTAGTTACTCCAGCTCCCTCTCCCCAACATACAAACGTGATTAACAATACTATAAGTTATAAGTGACTTCCCCAAACTATAACACGGAAAAACAAACAAAAAAAAAAAAAAAAGGGGGGGAGATAATTCTCCTTCTTTTTTCCCTTTTTTATCTCCCCCTCTCTTTCCCTTCTCTTTCCCTCCCCCTCCCTCTTTCCCCTTCTTTCCCCCCTTCCCCTTCTTTCCCCCCTTCCCCTTCCCTTCCCTCCCCCCTCCCTTCCCTCTCCTCTTCTCTCTCTTTTATACTACTATCTGTGTTACCCCACCTTAATATAATTTACTCCAGCGCTTCCTCCCAAAACGTGTATTCATATTTAATTGAGATTAAAGTGATTTCCCCCTTATTCTAATTTTTATCGTGAACCCCTAAAATTCATAATTGCATAATTTGTGCATATGTGAAAAAAAAAAAATTCTTTTTTCTCTTTTCTTTCTTTTTCTTCTCTCTCCCCTCCTCCCTTCCCCTTCCCCTCCCTTTCCTTTTCCTTCCCTTCCCTAATCTTCTGTGATTCTTCCCCCCTCATCTTTAATATCACTTTACTCAACTCCTCCCCCCGTATCCAAACGTGCTTAACTAAATTTATAAAGTGAGTTTCCCCTTCATTCAATACGTGTCATAGATCACTATAAACCATAATCAATAAATTGTGCCTTCTTCCCTCCCCCCTTTCTTTAGTATTAATTTACCTCTACTCTTCCCCCCTATGTGCAAACCTAATAGACCAAATTATACAGTGAAATCCCCCTTCGTGTTATAAATCATTGTAATCATTATAACTCCTATTTATATAATAAGGGAGAGAAAAAAAAAAGAAGAAAAAAAAGGGAAAAACAAACCCCCTACCCCACATCACCCTCACCACTCAGTGTTAATTAGGGGAATCAGGGTAAATGGAAGACCCAAAAAAAAAAAAAAAAAAAGAAAACCCCCCTCGGAAAAATGAGACCATATATCCATACATTATCTTACCCCCCACCCCCTTTACTTAATTGGCATTGGAGAAGTCATGTTAATGTTTAACTCTTTCTTTCTGGGCTTATCTTATTTCTTAATGACTATACCATTTCTACTTCCATTATCTATTATTTTTTCCCTCTTCCATTATCTCCCTGGCGCACTGTTCCCATTTTGCCCATATAATTTCGAATTTCTCTTTTTGGTTTTTGACCACATGAACCCACCTCTCCGCTTCCTTTATTATGTTAACCTCATTTCTCCACTCCATGACTGACGGGCTCCGATCCCGCCTCCAGTACTTCGGGATCAGTTTTTTTGCTGCGTTTAATAAATGTGGGGTTATGCTTTCCCTATACTTTTTGACAGATCCAGGGTTCCCATGGAACAAATATTGTATGGGCCCGAATTCCAAGGAATCCACTGTTAGTTTCTCAATCCATGGGGCCACTGATTCCCAAAATGATTTAATTATTGGGCATGTCCACCAAAGATGGAGAAATGTTCCCCTCTGTCCACACCCCCTCCAACATCTATCGCTAGATGCTGAGAAGATTTGTGCTAGTTTTACTGGTGTCCTATACCATCTCGCCAGGAACTTATATGCCATCTCTTGCACTTTTGAGCTTATGGATGTTGTGAATGTTAACGATATCATGCTATTAATTTGTTTATCTGTCCAGACTTGGCCCAGCTCCCTCTCCCACTCTTTTACAAAGTATGGGGGTGTCCTTTCTTTTTCCCTTAAAATCATTCTATACATTCGAGATAGCATATGTCCAGATTCTGATGTCTGTACACACTGCCTCTCAAATGCTGTGAGTGAGTTCATGGGTCTTAATGGTTTAGATTTCTTGAGAAAACTCTTCATTTGGTGGTGTTTCCATTCTGCCATTCGTATCTTACCAAATTTCATGACCATTTCTGTCAGTGATAAAAGGGCTCCATTGGGAGCAAACTTGCCACATCTAGTATTCCCATCCTGGCCCCATGCCCCCAGACTTCCCATCTCCTCCCCTGGGGGGAACCAAGGAAATTCCTCCAGAGGAGCCAGAGGGGAGGTCTGGGGGGCATATCTACCCTTACTATTCATTCTATCCCATACTTCCAATGAATTCAGGGTCATCAGTGATGTCCATTGTGACAGCCCCCTCAATGACCCTTGGATCCATGGTGCTCCTGCCAGGTTTCTCCATGCCATTGACATTTCTGCTTGTACCTATGGTTTCCTCTTTAGGTCCTGGCACCAGTCTATTATTCTTACTAGAGTCGTGGCCTTATAGTAGGAAGATATATCCGGGAGTCCTAAGCCTCCCTCACCTCTGCTTCTCCTTAAAATATCGTAGGCCAATCTAGGCCTCCTATCATTCCATACAAAGGACACAAACAGCTTACGCACTTGCCTAAAAAGAGTCACTGGCAACTTGATTGGCACTGTGCGCAGTACATAAACCATTCTGGGCAGTATACTCATTTTTATGGCACTGATTCTTCCGAACCAGGTCAGAAATTTACCCTTCCATTGCTTTAGCTCTTCTGTTATTTCTTTCAGTAGTGACCCATAGTTACGTTCATACAATAGTTCATGGTCTGCGCTAATTTGTACCCCCAAGTATGTCAGTGACTCCTTATTCCATATAAATGGATACATCTCTTTCAATGACCTCTCCATCTCCGCTGATATATTACTAGGAAAGATGACTGATTTCTCAAAATTAATCTTGAAACCAGACACCCCTCCGAATCTCTATACCTCCGCCATCAGTGCGGCTATAGATGTCTGGGGAGCGGAGAGAAAAAATAACAGGTCATCCGCATATGCTGCTACTTTATGTTCCACATGTCCTGTGTACGTCCCCACTATCTCCTCATTCTTTCTAACTCTGCGTAGAAATGGTTCCATCACTATCGCAAATATCAAAGGGGACAGTGGACACCCTTGCCTAGTACCGTTTTGTATGTTGAAGCATTCAGATACTGTCCCATTGACCTTAATTCTTCCTCTTGGTTTCCCATATAGTGACATGATCCATCCTAGCATTTTTCCCCCTAGACCTATCCTACCCAATACTGCTCTCATAAAGCCCCAGTTCACTCTGTCGAAGGCCTTCTCAGCGTCCATCGACAGAGTGATACCTGGGGCTCTATCCGGACCATGTCGCATCCAATGCAATACATGGAGAGCGAGGATGGTATTGTCCTTGGCTTCTCGTCCTTTTATAAACCCCGTTTGATCTGGATGTACCAGATCACCTACATATTCCTGAAGTCTCGAGGCCAGGATTTTTGCCAGTAGTTTTGTATCGGAGTTCAGCAGAGAGATAGGCCTGTAGTTAGCACACACCTGGGGATCTTTTCCCTCTTTTGGTAATACCGTTATATATGCCAGTAATGCTTCTGGAGAGAGTGGATTCGCAGCATTAATGGAGTTAAAACAACTGCAGAGTGGTTTTACCAGAACTGGGAGAAATTTCTTATAATATGAGTTTGTCAGCCCATCTGGCCCTGGACTTTTCCCGGAGGGCAGGTCTGCTATCACTCTGCTCAACTCTTCAACCGTGATTGGACGCTCCATATCCTCAGATATCTCTTTAGGTATTGTAGGCATGACAGCGCTCTCCATGTATTCAGCTATCTCATTCCTCCTTTGATCCTCGCTTTCCCCTCCCTCAGATGGTTCCGTTTTAGCGATGTTATATAGTGCTTCATAAAATTTACCAAATTCTTTAGCTATAGCTTTTGTGTCCAGTATCTTCTTGCCTTGCACTAATAAGCTATGCACGTGTCTAGAGTCCTGTTGTTTTTTAAGTTGTTTTGCTAACAGCCTTCCACATTTGTTTCCTTGTTCGTATGCTCTGTTAGCAAAAAACCTGATCTTGTTCTTTGCTCTATATTCTAGGCATTGCGGAAAGCTCTACTCGTAAGCTTTCCAAACAACTACCATCTGTTTGGTTGAGATTTTCCTTATGCTTTATCTCTAGGGCCTTAATCTTCTCTAGTAGTTCGTCTATCTCTCTTTTACTTTCCTTTTTCTTATGCGCACCGATGGCGATTAGCTCCCCTCTTACAACTGCCTTATGGGCTTCCCACACCACTTGATCTGACATTCCTTCTGTTTTATCTATTTCAATATATTCCTTTATCTTAATGCTTAGATTCTCCACTGTTTCCTCCTTATCTAACAATGACTCGTTTAGACGCCATATTCGTTTCGCACGGGCCATTTGAGTTGGTCTGATGGTCAGAATTATTGGAGCGTGGTCGGATATAGTTATTGGTTCGATTGTACTTGTGTTAACATTTCCCAAGTGGTATTGATCCACCAGAAAAAGGTCCAGCCGTGAGTACATATAAAGTCCCTAGTCCCTGGATGTAGAGCTCGCCAGCTGTCCACAAGATGTTGTGTGCATTAGGTTTGTTTAACTCGCTTTATGGCTCCAAAAGATAAAGCGGATCTACCCGTGGATGTATCTGTACTTGGATCTAGCACCATATTGAAGTCTCCTCCAACCACTACACATCCCTCCTTAAATTCTTCCAGTTTTTTAAACATTTTAACCAAAAAATTAACAGTCCCTTCATTGGGTGCATATATCGAAGCAAAGGTATATCGTCTCCCCTGTATTACTCCTTTTACAAACAAATACCGACCTTCTGGGTCGCATTGTACGTTCTCCAATATCCAGGGGCATGATTTCTTAAATGCAATTGAGACCCCTCTTGCCCTTGCTACTGGGGATACCGCATGATACCATTGCTTCAATATATTCTGGGGCAGGCCTGAAATCGAGCCGCCCCCAAAGTGGGTCTCCTGCAAGAGAATCACGTCAGCTCCCAGGTGTTGCAACTCCACCCACAGTCTCCCTCTCTTATTTGGTGAGCTCAAACCCCTCACATTGTATGAAAGTATTTTCAATATTGCTGTCATTTCCTTTTATCCCAGGAACCCCCTGCTCCCTTGCCCTTAATCTCTGTCTTCCCCTCTGCCACTCCCACCCCCCCTGTTACCTCCCCATTCCCAACATTCAGTACCCCATTAAACACATACTTATACATAACATAACAAAAAAGAAAAAAATACATCACATTTGTGTTATAAACATAACCCTTACATATTCTTCCCCCATACAAAAAACCTCTCTTTAGGGGTATATCTAAAAATCGGGCGGGGAGCCTGCGCCTATTGACACCTCCCATGCGCATGCTACCCCCCTTCCCTGCATTCCGCAGGATTACTCTCCCCTTTAATTGGGGTTGACCTATTGACCTACACAAGGTCCTCATTTTCCCTCAAGTCCCCCCCTCTATTCCCCCCTCCTCCCGGGCTTCACCCTGTAGAACTCTTCCCAAAAAAAAAAAAAAAGGGAAAAAAGAGTCCTCTAAGTCCTTCTTTGGGCTCCACCCCTGTTAGCCCTTGCCGGTACCTCCTGCCACTTTTCTGTTCGTTGCAGGGGGGGCCTTGAAGAGTTTATTCTCCAGTCCATAAAGTCCACCTTTGGGAGGTATAATTTCTCTATAAATGAATTTAAATCATCCTTTGTTCGCAGGGTTGCAGTTTTCCCGTCCCTAGAAGCTGTTAGGCTAAAGGGGAACCCCCACCGGTATTTGATCTCGGCATTTCGTAGGGTTTCTAGCAGTGGGCGGACCGACCCTCGCTTAAAAAGAGTTCTTTTTGAGATATCTGGATACAGTGCTATGTTTGAGCCTTCAAATGTAATTGTGGGAATATTACGAGCTGTCTTCATTATGTTTTCTTTCACTGTGTATTTGTGAACTTTACAAATTACATCTCTAGGTATGTCAGCTTTTGTGTTCTGGAGAGGGACCCGATGTGCCCGATCTATTTCAATAATGCTTGGGGCTTGATCCCCCAGAATCTGTCCAAAGATTTTTTGCACTGCTGGGGCTAATTCTGTCGCTGTAATTGACTCCTTTAATCCTTTTATACGTATATTTTGTCGCCTGTCCCTATTCTCATACTCGTCCAGCTGATCTCTGTATGAATTTAATATCTCTTCATATTTTTTCATGGACTCTTGTGCATCAACCACTGCCTGTGTGATAGTTTCTTGTTCTTTTTCTGCCCCTTCTACTCTGTATCCCAGATCCCTGACGTCCTCTTTTAAACTTGCCACAGCTTGCATACATGATTGTTCAACTGCTTTTATTAATTGTTGGATGTCATTTTTGGTGGGGAGGGCCTTCAACACCCCCCAGATGTCCCTTTCTGGTTCTACATTTGGTCCATTCCGCCCCTGTGGGTTCCCCTCGCCATCCTGAGCGTTCTCCTGGTCACACTCGTGTCCATGTGGTACCCCGCTTACTCCCAATTCCCACCTTGTTATTTCTATATGTTCCTGTCTGGTGCTTTGGTCCATATCGGGGGTTGGGTCTTCTCCTCCTCTTCCCATCATGGTCTCTGTGTCTATGGGCTGTGCCTCTTCTAGTGACCACCTGCTATCTTCCCATTGCGTCCTAGTATCCCGGCTTTCTACTAGTGGGCTTTGTATGCCCCCTGGTTGATGTCCATTATCAAGTATGTGTTGGCCCTTGTTCTTTTCCCCTATTACCTTGGGGCTCCCATCACTTCCGGGGGGGCTTGGCTCTGGGGTCTTCCTCCCTCTCCCTGCTGTAGGTAATCTCTTGCCGTTTACTACGACACTGTCACTTGTCATTTGGGTCATCTGGGTACTTGCCTGCTTTACCCGTGACTCTCATTCTGTTATTTCTACACAGCCCATGATATTACCTCCGCTTCGCTTCTTTGCATCTGACCTTCCTATTTGCTCAGGTATGCGGGGGGATAGGTACGCTTTAATGCCTTCTATTGATTTTCTGCCTCTCCCTGCTGTTGGTTGCAAGGCTGCTTGTCTGCGTGTTGTCATCCTAAGAAAAAAAATGTTCTTTCCTTTTTTCTTTCCCCTTGTCCTTCTTCCCTCTTCACACTCCACTCAAATAGAATAGAGCAGAGAGTTGGGGGGTGGGGGAGGGGATGCTGCCCGTCAGAGCAGCCACTCTTCTCACTACCTCTCTCACTCTCCCACTCCAGCTAGCCACCCATCTGTTTTCTGAGGAATGCCAGTGTATCTTTGCTTTACTGTACGGAGGGGCTGTGAACCGGCAGACAGCCTACCAGGGACCTCTCTCTCTTACACCGCTTTTTTACACTGTGAAGTTTGCCTGGGTGAGGTAAGGTAATAAAGTGCAGCAGTGGCCGTTTCCCTTTCTCTCCCCACCTCAGCTGTCCACCCATCTGCTATTAGGGAGAATGTCAGCGTGTGGCTGTCTTGTTATACGGAGAGGCTGTAGGCAGGTAACCAGGCTAGCAAAACAAGTGAAGCCCTCTCCACCGTACTCTGCTTTTTCAGCTTCCAGCTTTTATCAGGTTTTGCTTTACCTTGCCGCACCGTTCGTCCGTCCGCTATCAGAAAAGCGCCGGGATGTAGTCACTCTCCTGTACCGCAAAGCCGGGTACAATTAGACACTGATGTGGGTAGAGCAGGTGGGACAGCCAGTGGGTAGATCAGGTGGAACAGCCAGTGGGTAGAACAGCCAATAAAATCCGTTGCCTTTCCTTCCCGAGTGCCAGCGTATCCTTACTGCACTGAGATGACTGAAGACACGTGGCAGACGAGATGAGTTCTTTCATGTGTGCAGCCTCTCAACTTTTGGCCGGATGATTGTCCATTAGCCCGGGATCTTGGAGGAGGGGGGAGGAGCACTCACTTACTCACGTTCACACACTCCCATACCAATCTTCCTCCCTCTACAACATTTCTATGTACAGTATTTACAATGAAGAGACAAATGTTTTGTGAGTATACATATACATATATATTTGTTCAGATTGGGATTCTATGATGTCCTTGTACTTTGTTGGAAGATAACAGTCTCTAAAATTCTCAGTTGAATATTTTTTTTCTTTTATGTTATATGTAGGTGCCAAATATATTTACTTACACACATTTATATATACTTTTCCTTTTTTAGAAATACATCAAACTGCTTCTTTGAAACTCCTGAGGAAGGAAACATACACTATAGAAAGAACTGAATCTTTCTATGTCATTCTGAAACATGTAGAGTGCCTTGTGTTGTTTTATTTCCACTCCAGTCAGTTGACCCTTGAGTCTACTGGGGTGGTCTATCACAACATTATAGCAGTTGGAATATAATCGTTTACTGTCTCTTCCACCCTTTTGATCTTATATTTATTCTATGTTGTATGTATTTTGTAAACAATAAAGACCTTTTGATAATTTTTTAAACAATACTACTGTACTCTATTTTTGCACCTTACAGTATATTTCTTTCCTGGTGATATACTGCCCATAATATCCCCCTTGGGGCACACACCTATTTTGGTCATGTTCATGAGTCTGTGCGTTCGATCACAAGTGTGTTGCGGCTTCTCCGTTCGTGGTCTTCGTTGGCGGTTCTCTCTCGTTGTTGCAGGTAGGATTCAAAACGTTTCATATCATATGCAATGTTGTGATTCATTATGCTTCCTTTCCTGCATCCTTTCGTATAAAGCTGCCTCCTGTTAGGAATTTGTTTCATAGTAGAAATTGAAGAATCCTTAGCAGTACAATACTTCAAGACAAGTTGTTTATTTTCACAAAGCAAAGACAAGACTTACATTGACATCTGGTAACATATGGTATGGTGATGGCTTCAGAAGGAGGAAGAGATATCAGATGTTACATTCTCCATAGTGTAGGGTTCCTTCCCTCTCTTTCTCTAACCACTCAAAATCTTGGGTTCTTATACTTCACGAGAGTAACACCCATTCTTGCATATATGCTTATATGGATTTAGTCTATAGTTAAGTTACATAACTCCTCCTTACTTAGTAACATAAAACTCAGAATAGAAGTTCATACACAGCAAATGACTCTTCTGTCCTCTGTCAGTAACCTTCAAAAACTAACAAAAATTTAAAAGAAGTGACCTGTCGCAACCTTAATGTATCAATGGCATGCTTCCATCGCTGATTATTTTGTAAAAAATTAGAGAATGGAAATGGGACTTTAAATGAAACGTGTAATTGGGGATATGGGTAATGAATGTAAATAAATTAAATTAATTTTGATTTAATTTGATGTCAATAACCCCTAGGGGTGGTCCATGATTTTTAAAACATAAACAAATTAAATAAATTAGAATGCAGATATAATCAAAAAGATTAATATATTATTAATGATAATCAAAAAATTACATCCAAACAAATCAATGGACATAAATTGATTCTTACAACGAAATACATGAATCATAAATTTACCAATCAAAATTACATAAATCATATGATATGAATACAGATTAGGGAAAATAGTATTCATTGAATTCATGATTAAAATAGGCTTAGCTCGGCACCCTTAGTTTAAAACCTGACGCAATTTTTGGCTTTCTGCCAGTCATAAAGGGTGGGACACACGTATTTACTGAAAAATCAATAGAATAGGATGAATATTAATATATGTAAAACCTTCTGAATAGAGAGAAAATGTTGGAAACAACCGCTTAATTGAAAATTACTTACAGATTAGCCCATAAATTAGGCAAAACTCCAGCAATGGGATTTTTTGTGGTCCGCAACAAACTGTCTCACCCGGGGTTGAGGCAGGGTAACACCCACCCCTCCGAATGATCGGAGAGAGGGCCAGGGAAAACGACAGCCACGGACCGACCCAGACACCCTCGAAACCTATGAAATGGGTGTTGTGTATGTATGTATTGCCCAAATCTGTTAAAAAAAAATTAAAAATTCTAAACTTAGAAAAACCTGTGAGTGTCAAAAAAGTAATAAATAAATAAATAAATGTGACTGCTGAAAAATGTGTGTGTTACACAAATAGGGTTTATAAGTGTTTGATGAAATGTCTGGGGAGTATGTGAAGACAAGGTGTATGTTTGGCATATAAAAAATTGAAAGAAGGTCTAAAATCACCCAAAAGAGGGTGTGAAAGTGTATAATCAGTGCACTAAAAACTAACTTGACACTCTTGGTGTCCAATGATGCCACTCGCTGGGCCCGTTTGAACATGATGCTGATGTGCTGAGATCAGGCCCTGCCCCATCTGAGGATTATGATGGAAGGCGGGGAGGGAGCTGAGTGCATCGCAACCTCAGAAAAGAGACTCCTATGTATCCGATCCCACAGCTCATGTGCTGGGCTGGGAAGGAGTTCATGGACCAAGAATTGGTTGCTTCAGCATGACTAGTTCTCTCATATGCCTTTGCTCCGTGAAATCCGTGAGAATAATCCTGATGATTTCAGGAACTTTCTCCGGATGACAGACCCCGTATTTCACCGTTTGTTGGCTTCGCTGACCCCCTATATCAGCAGGCAGGATACCTGCATGAGGCAAGCCATCACTCCGGAGCAGAGGCTGGTCTCTACCCTGTGGTAATTAGCGACAGGGAGAAGTCTGCAGGACCTCAAGTTCTTGACAGGCATCTCCCCCCAGGCTCTGGGGATCATTATCCCAGAGACCTGTTCTGCCATCATCCAGGTCCTGCAGAAGGAGTATATGAAGGTGAGATTTTTATCCTTTAACATCACATTTTATTGTATATAATGTTTGATAAAATATTGTATTTCTTTCCTCATTCCCTAATTACCATGATTGGAATATGCTGTGAATGTCCCCTTTGTCCTCATGCATGCTGGATTTTTATGTAATAAATTGTTTATCTCCTTCATACATATTTGCCTTCACTTACCTCCCCAGCATGCTCTCCTGCCCCTATATTCACCTCATGTAGTCACTTAACAATGTATTTTATCAGCTCCATAGTAGTGCTTTACCCCAAACACCCCCTAAAATGTTTTTACTTGTGATTTGTGCTTTAAATTTAGGCAAAGTGCCAGAGGCATTTTTTTGTAGTGTCCCCAAATCATTTTTATTAACCCTCCCTCCCCCCAACTGCTAAGTCAGCTGATCCCAATTATCTATCTATCCTTAATCATCTATCTGTTGACTTGGCCAAACCCATACACACTATACACATCTCTTTAGTGGTGAGATTTATGGATGAATTCCCCAAAGCATGTAGTAGGGCCTGCCTGTATACTTGCAAATGGTACTGTTTAAAGTTTTTGTATCCTAATATTATCTTGATAGGTAAGAGCAGAATGTCCAAATGTGCTCAAATGTGTACAATGTGTATTTATATCTTTGTATTATGACACTTCTTACCTGTCCAGTGGGCTGCCAATAGTGTAACTAAGGAGGGGCTGTTCAAAGTAATACCCATTATTTAGGCATCCATCTCTCAATGAAGTGAATAGGGTTACCTGTCCAAGATCCCCCCCCATATAATGTTAGAAATGGGCCATGAGAGGGGGGAGGGGGAATATGATAGGTGTACCTTATACTTTGGTGTTGTAAAATTCCCCTTAATAAATGTTTTATCTGGATGTTGGCCAAGAATGTTTGTGTCTAATCTGCTTTCCCTGTTTATGTGCAAAAATACTAATTTTTTTTGGTTTTCCTCAACAGTTTCCGACCACGCCACAGGAATGGCAGACTGTGGCCTCCCACTTTGCCCCCAGCGGTGGGACTTTCCTAACTGCGGAGGTGCAATTGATGGCAAACACGTCCACATTATCCCACCACCCAACTCGGGGTTGTACTATTATAGTTACAAGGGGTTCAATAGCATTGTGATGTTGGTGGTGGTGTCAGCTAATTACGACTTCTTGTATGTGGACGTGGGGAAGAATGGCCGGATGTCCAATGGTGGAGTCATCGCCCAGACGGAGTTTTACAGGCGTCTCCAGAATGGCAGCTTGGACTTGCCACCTCCAGAAGAGAATGTGGAAGGACTCCCATTTGTCTTTGTTGCGGATGAAGCCTTTGCACTGGGGGACCATCTTATGCGGCCATTCCCGATGAGGACCCTCACCCCGGACCAGAGGGTTTTTAATTACCGGCTGGCCAGAGCCAGAAGAGTGGTGGAGAACACGTTTGGAATCATGGCCGCCTATTTCTTACACCCATCCATATGGCGGAGTATAAACTTAATCATATCATCCTGGCGTTATGTGTTCTAGATAACTTTTTACGCCAACATTCTGACAACTATGCTGGCTCAGTTGGGCCTGAGGCCGGAATTCTAAATGAAACAACCCTGACGGCGCTTGAAAGTGGCTGTCCTGGCTTGCCCTTCCTGAGTGCCCATGATGTCCGGTTAAGATACCTTGAGTTCTTTGCGGGTAGGGGGGCCATCAATATGCCAGACAATTTGTGAAGCCTTTATCAAATAAAAACAAAAGAAAAAAATAAATCTTTGGTGACATTTACTGCTTGTGTTTGTTTTAGCTGACCCTGACTGAAATGTGGGTATTCCTGAAAATGGCGTGATTGTGTAACCTTATCCAAAGCACTGTTGGCTGTTATTTATTAAAGGCAAAGACACTTTGCACTACAAGTGCACTTGAAACTGCACTGAAACTGCACTTGTAGTGCAAAGAGGATTTGCCCTTAGGAAATAACCTTTATTTTCACAGAAAGCAGCAATTACATCACCACAAAAGTGTTGTAGCGTTGAAACAATAATCCACACATTCTTGATTCACAATCTTTTTAATACCTGCACAATCACATGTGCATTTAGAAAAGGTTTTTAAAACAAACCAACATGTTTGTTGTCTAACCTTTTTTGGGGTGGCATTATCAAAAATATAAATATCCATTTAAGATAAAACAGGCATGTGTAAAACCAACAAGAAAGACATAAATCTTGAACTTAGAAAGTTCACATTTGGTAGAACTTGAAGGCAATATCATACATGAGTATTTAGGAAGTGTGATTGATATTGCGTTCAGATGGGGTGAAGTCACCCCAGGAAAAGCCAAATTTGCCAGATGCACACAATTTTGCCAATGTCAACATGTGCTAGCTGCCATCACGGGGGATCAAGGGACGTGTTTTGGGGGAGAAACCCCTTCCTCTCAGCTACTTTATTATTGAGGAAGGGGTTGCACCCCCAAAACACGTCCATTGATCTCCCGTGATGGCAGATAGCACATGTTGGCACGCTGTGTGCATCCTCCAAATTTGGCTTTTCTAAAAATCACTCAAACATTTTTGAGATTGTAGCACACAAAAAACAAAGGGATTTGGAGTGGTTTTAAACTCGCCCCAAAACATCAATGATGTTTTTAGTTTTTTGAATAACATCATTGATGTTTTTTTCCAATTCTAAATTACACCCCATGATCTCCCCGATCAGGATCTGGGCACTTTCTGATGTGAAAGGATCTGGATCCACAACAGCACGATCACCTAAAAAGAGAGAAACCAAACAAAAACAGGTATCAAAAATATGCCGGCATCCATCTCTTTCCTGAGCCTGTGGTCGCAGACACTCACCTGTTGTGGTGACAATTTCCACCACATCTTCTTCCTCCTCCTGCTCTGCTTGGGTTGGGGGTATTTCCCCTTCTTCCCGAGGTGGGAGGTCTCTGGTCTCCTTGGATGAGGGGTGTCCTCTGAGTCTTTTCTCCCCTATGTAAAATAAAAATGGTATACTTAGCACACAGATATTTGATGGCAGGAAACATTGCTTGGAAGTGGGGTACAATTGTCTATTTTGGCCGAGTTCCAAAATGTAGCATTTTCAGTGTCCTTTGTCAAGCTGCAATACTTTTTACCTGTTTTAAACAAGCTTCACAGATGGAGACCCCCCCTATAGTATACACTGGAGCACCTGTGTGGGCCCCCTAATAAAAAGGGTGTTCTTATGTCCCACGCTAGTGCTCCAGTGTCCAGATGTGAAAACAGCTGCTGAGTGTCCTCTCCTTACACAGAATCTAGTTTGCATTTCATTCTAGTAACAAACACATCTACACAACCAAATTAGTTTCATACAAATAGGGCATCAAAAATGTGGCCAAATGCATATGGCCAAAACAATGGTGTTTTATAGTCCGAAATAAAAATGTTTGATACGAACGAATAATGTGCCCATGAACATGAAAGTTGCCATTTTAAAATGTACACTTTTAAGAAAAGCACATGGAGCAGCACGAACGTAATAAACAGAAAAAAGATTAGGAACACAGGACAACTACTTACTTTTTTGCAGCACTCTCCGGATCTTTCTGTACTGCTCGTGTTCTAGTAATTTCAGGTCCGACCACCGCTTCCTGAGCTGATCTTTCGATCGTCGTACCCTGAAATTCAGGTGCAGACTCCTGACCACTTTCGCCATGATCTTGGCCTTTCTGACATTGGGGTTGGGGTAAGGTCCACACTTCCCGTCATAGTCGGCCCTCTTCAGGATGTCGACCATCTCCAACATCTCCCCAAAGGACATATTTGAGGCCTTAAATCCTTCTGGATCCAGACGTTTCAGGCTCTGGCCTTTCCTCCTCCTCCTCGTTCCTGTAATTAGCACGCACCTGCTGTGTATCCGCCATGTGCTCTCCCCCACTGCGCAGAACGAAAAGGGGCGGGGAATAGACTAGAAAGAACATCAGGGGCGGGCAGAGTTAGACGCATGCACAGTGTGTATAAAGCGTAACACGTGTGCGTATTACGTACGATCAGTAAACGGAGGAAGGAGCATCGGAGGCGCCGATCGAGATAAGGAAGGTAAGATCTAAACTTGGGCCTATACTGCTTCGGAATTGAAGCCTATATTGTAACAAGATTAGGAGAGTTTGTCCTGACCTTAGGGTTTGTCTCGTGTTGTGTCTTGCAGAGAAAATGGATGGCTTCAATGACCACAACTTCCTCCCCCTGTTCATAGACAAGTACAGGGTGCTGCCCTGTCTGTGGCAGGTGAGACACCCCCATTATAATCATAAACAAAAGAGGCAGACAGCGCTGTAGAAACTGCTGGAGTTGGTGAAGCCGGTGGTCCCCACAGCAACCATCCCCTATTTAAAAACCAAAATTGGTGGCCTGAGGAGCACTTATCTTAGGGAGCGCAAGAAGGTCACGGATTCCCAGAGATCCAGAGCTGCAGCAGATGATGTTTATGTCCCCAGACTGTGGTACTATGAGAGACTGCGATTTCTGTCAGACCAGACTGAAGTCAGGGAATCCCTCTCCACTCTTCCTTCCACTCTTCCTTCCACCCCAGCTGAGGCTTCTGATGTCCAACCTGGGCCTTCCAGCCAGGAAGAAGTGGAGGAGCCCAGCTGGAGTCAGGTATAGCATTCTTCTACAGATTTCTGGTCAATAAATAAATGATCTTTACTAGATGTTATTATTGATCACTACTTGTTGATTTAATAAAGTGTTTGACATATCAATAGAGTAGTAGTGGGCACCCAAAATTGGGACAAGAATGAAAAATGCTGGGCTCAGAATGATAGTCTGTTATATTTGTTCACATTCTATTTGCAACAGTCAGGAGGTGAAAATTGTGTGTGATTGATGAAACAAATACTAAAACTTTGTCCCTTTTTCATACACAGGAAGACCTCAGCCAGGAGGATGCTGTGGAATGTGGCAGCTAGGAGGAGGCGGGGGTGGTGGTAGCCAGGAGGAGGCGGGGCTAAGTGTCAGCCAGGAGAAGCCTGGGACAAGTGAAGCCTGACCGAATCGCAGGTTCCTCCCCTCCGCCTTCCATACAAAAGACCCAGGAAGGGGAGTCACGTTCAGGATTCTGCACTCAGGCTCATTCAGGAGGCTTCTGCGTCCCTCAGAGCCTTACCCACTCCTGAAGAGGCCTTTGCCCGCATGGCTGCCACAAAACTGCAGGGCATGCAGGAGGGTCAACGCCTCATGTGTGAGCAACTTTATAAAGTCCTAACTAAGGGGGTGAGTGGCAAAATAACACCCAAGACCGACGTGATTGAGTTGGACCATCCTCCTCCTCCTCCTCCTGCTGCCACAACTCCACCACCACAGCCACAGCATGGAAGGAAGCATGGAAAGAAGACCAGAGAGTAATGGCCCTGGGTTCAGTCTGGTCTGACAAAAGCTGCAGTTTCTTGTATGACCACAGCCTGGGGACACAGATGTCATCTGTTGCTTTCCGGATCTCTGGGACTTCTGGACCAGACTGCACTCCCTTATAATGCTGGAGAAACAGCAGAAATGGGTGAAGCCTTGGACCCCCAGGGCAGACATCAACTATTTTCAATCAAAATTGGTGGACTCCTCAGGCCACCAATTTTGATTGAAAATAGTTGATGTCTGCCCTGGGGGTCCAAGGCTTCACCCATTTCTGCTGTTTCTCCAGCATTGCATCCCTCTTTGTTTAGTTGTGAGCCCTTAATAAATGAAATTTTTTGGAAAATTAGGTTCTCCTATGTGTGTTTTCATCCAAAAAGGACAGTTGGTTGGTGAGGATTCAGGTACATTTCCAAACACAATGTGAAATTAACAAGAGACAACAACACCAAACAATCTCCTACAGATTAAATAGAACACCATATCAATGGTGTTGTGGTAACTTGACACACAAAACACACACAAAAATATTCTGGAGTAAAAATTTAAATAAAATAAAACAAAGATGAAAAAAAGACAAACCAAAAAAAAAAATCTGCCTTAAAACCAAAAAAAAAAAAAAAATAATGTTGTCAGATGTGACAAATCCAAATATATTGAGGGAATCCCGATAAATAGTAAAGAAATAAGTTTGTGAGAAGTCTGTGTGAATATGAGCAGCAAAACTATTTAATTCTTCTCACATTATAAAGAAGAAGAGAGTGCACTGTATTAAACCATTTTTAAAATTGCAGCCTGACGAAAGTGCTGTATCCATTCCGAACGCTAATTTTACCCGACTGAGCTGTTCCGTCTCGGAATTTCTTCTGAGCATGCGTGGCACTTTGTGCGTCGGAACAGGCCACACACGGTCGGAACTGACGCAATCGGATTTTGTTGTCAGAAAATTTTATAGCCTGCTCTCAAATTTTGTGTGTCGGAAAATCCGATGGAAAATGTCCGATGGAGCCCACACGGTCGGAATTTCCGACAACACGCTCCGATCGGACATTGTCCATCGGAAAATCCGACCGTGTGTACGGGGCATTAGAATTGCATCAATTTATGTCCATTGATTTGTTTGCATGTCATTTTTTGATTATCATTAATAATAATATTAATCTTTTTGATTATATCTGCATTCTAATTTATTTCATTTGTTTATGCTTTCAAAATCATGGATCACCCCTAGGGGTTAATGACATTGAATTACATCAAAATTAATTTAATTTATTTACATTCATTATCCATATCCCCAATGACATGTTTCATATAAACCCCTTTCACACCGAGCCGCCTATAGTGTCAGCGGTGAAACGCCGCTATTTTTCGTGAAGTTTTACCGTCGGATTTGCGGCGCATTTTGGCCGCTAGCGGGGCTCTTTTACCCCCCACTAGCGGCCGAGAAAGGGTTAAAACTGCCCGCAATGCGCCGCAATAGCGGCATTTTGCCGGCGGCATCCCAACGCTGCCCCATTGATTTCAATGGGGAGCAGCGGTGGAGGATCGGTAAACACACCGTTCCTTCACCGCTCCATAGAAGCTGCTGGCAGGACTTTTCCTGATGTCCTGACAGCGCCCAGGGCTTTCACTGGAAACAATGGAGCAGCTGTTTGAGGGCGGCTTGCAGGCGCTGTTTTTAACACTATAGCGCCTGCAAAACGCCCTCGGTGTGAAAGGGGTCTTAAAGTGCCATTTCCGTTCTCTAATTTTTTCTTCAAAAACTATCATTATTATTACATTATAACATTCATATGTTTCATATATATTTCAGAAACTTTTATCACTTAAGATACTAATAAACTCAAAATCTTTAACAATTCCCCCTCAATGCACTATAATCAACAAACAATGTGCATTCATCTTAAATAATAACTGTCTCTGATCATTTCTTACAATACAAACAATACAATAAACAATAACATAATTTAGTGTCAGATATTGTACATAAGCATTTTTTCCAAAACTCTGAGATATTCCTGTGAAAAATGTAACTGCTTCATTCCATCAAAAAACTATAAATTATTATATTATTTAAATTTTATTTAATTCTCCACCTAAATGATGTAATATCATCAAACATTTTCTTCCTTCAACTTCATAAATTTATTTAACTTCTTGTAAAACTCTTATAACTTTACCATATCATATAGCTACTTTAATATTAGGAACAAATAAATAAGATCTTTGATATGTCAAATTATATTGCTCTATAATATAAATGATTAATTAATAAATAAAATCTCTTTCATTCCAGGAAATTTCAATAACTAAATAATTTCTACAATATAAGCTTTTATACATTATCTTCGACACTAAACAATTATAAATATAATAAGTAATCTACTCATCTGTAGATACATAAAAACATAACTTTCCCATTATTCAACTGTCATATTATTTTTGTATATTCTATCTATCTATCTATCTATCTATCTATCTATCTATCTATCTATCTATCTATCTATCTATCTATCTATCTATCTATCTATCTATCTATCTATCTATCTATCTATCTATCTATCTATCTATCTATCTATCATTCCTAAATCTATTTATTAGATTAAGATTAGATTGTAATCTAACTAATATTAATACTCCAAATGTACACTTTATTGTACATCCTTGTAATAACAAACTATCCATCCAACTTTCCCAAGTTATATGTTCTATAAAAATTAATAAAAATAAATTCTATGTGTACAAGTCTGTATTAATATGTGTTCCTATAAAAGAATTAAGAAACCAAAATACATCAACTATCATGTAAACTAAGCTGGTATCAAAAAAATTATATATGACTAGAAAACTGGGGGGAGGGTGAAAGAATGAATAGAATAGGGAATTGAAGAGGAAGGAAGGACTGAATGGGGAAGTAGAGAGTGAGAGATAGCGAGAATGAGAATGAGCGGACAATGTTGCTTAGAATAAGGGAGGAAAAGGGGGGGGGGGTGGCCCGGGTCGGAGGTTATGAATAGTGACCAATAATAATTGTTTTTTCCCTCCCTCTTTTTCCTTACATTAGACACTGAAATATAACAAATTTGGAAGGGGAGGGAGGAGGAGAAATTTGATTGAGATTATTAATTTAGATGAGATGAGAGGCCAGGGAGGGAAGGGGGGGAGAGGAGGGGAGAAGAGGGGAAACGGAGGGGAAAAAAGAAAAAGAGATTGCACTCAGAATACGCGAATACATTTCACACAATCCCTAAACTGTTTTTATTTTTTGCCACTTACACATTCCTCCCTTAATTCCATTTTTTTTTTCCATTCAACACTGGAACAAGACTAAAATTTATTGTTTTATTATTACATCTATGGGAGATATGAAGCACAAAAAAGGGAATACACGTAGAATATACAAATAATTTTCACATAATACCCATTAACCACTTCCCTACCCGCCCATAGACATATGACGTCCGCAGATGGGATCTCCTATCCTGTGGCATCATTGAGGAGCCGATGCATGTGCCCAGCGGCCGCGATGATCGCCAGGCACTCACAATCACTCGTTACAGAGCAACACGACTGTGGATCTGTGTGTGTAAACACACAGATCCATGTCCTGTCAGGGGAGAGGAGACTGATCGTGTGTTCCTTGTTGAGTGCTTAAAGTAGAGTAGAGTTGCTTTAGGGACTCTCAGGGGGCCGTTATTGAGTGACCGACTTGATAGTCCATAGGTAAATAGTTTTTTTTTTCCTTTCTCCTCTTTATGTCGTTCTCCCTACCTCCCGCCTGGACGTTTTTTCCTCCTCCGGGAATTTTGTGTCCATCCCCTTGTACACACTCTCGACCCAGGGGCAGGGTATACAAAAGGCAAAGATTTTTTCCTCTTATGGGACTTTAAAAGGCAGGAGTCTTCGAACAATAATTAAAAAATATAAATTTATTACAAAAAGTTAAAACATGACAGTGATAAAAGAGATGGATGCAAATAGGGTCAGATATTATCAAACAAGGTGTATATATAAATCTGATACAACAATACTAAAGAAGCACCACACACAGCTGTCCAAGCAGTGGGCTGGGACAGAAAGGCCCGACGCGTTTCAAGGTTGTAAGTAGTTAAACCTCTGCTTCAGGGTATGATGGTGAGGTGTACATTTATCGTATCACTTTTGAGCCAACATCAAGGTAGCATCCAGCTTCAGGAAAAATGGGGATGAACAGTTTGCCGCCAGGGATCGGGTCCCTGGGCCAGAGCTTCACATCAGGGGACGCACAGAACCAACACCAGGACTGAACACAAAGGGCGTCCTACCACTGAGGAATATCACCATGGGTTCAAGAGGCCCCTTGCCCTTTGGCCATCTGGGGAGTGAACGACCACACGACTAGTCCGATGCCTGAGCCGGCATGGGGCAGGGTATAGGAAGATGGACACCCTCTCTATAATGTCCCTTAGTGTAAAGGGGTTAAATATCCCCGAAAAGCAATGTATGTTGCTACAAGATTTAAAGAGATTACAGATAGATATTGCATTTATCCAAAAAACAAATTTTAAAGAAAATAGCCTGCCTCTGCTTAGAAATAGAAACTATCCATTGGTGTACCATGCGTCTAAGCCCTACACTAAAGCTAGGGGAGTATCTATTATGATTTCAAATAAAGTACCGTGGACTTGTACAGACACCTGGGTAGATATAAAAGGAAGGTATTTATTTCTTAAGGGAACAATTGGAGGGACTAGGGTAACTTTGGCTTCCTATTATGCCACTAATATGCAGCAGGACCTCTTTCTAAAAAGTACACTAGATAAACTCATAGAGTTCACACAAGGACAGCTGATTACGGGAGGGGGGATCTTAACGTTCCTTTGATACCCAAGGTGTATACCTCATTATGTGTGTCGTTAGTTTCACAGAGTATAAGAAAGAGGATCTCCAAAGCAATTTCAGGAGCGAGAATAGTGGATATATGGCATCTTTTTCACCCAGGAGAAAAAGACTATACTTTCTTTTCCAACCCACATAGTAGATTCACGCATTTATTTCTTTTTTATTCCTCAGAAACAATTACACTTAGTAGTGGAGGTCTCTATTGGGTCGATCACTTGGTCGGACCATGTGCCAATCTTTTTAACCACTTAAGGACCGAGCTTCTTTCTGAGATTTGTTGTTTACAAGTTAAAAACATTTTCTTGACTTCCGGTTCCGGCGCCGCATGGAGTAGCTGCACCCTTTATCAGCTCCCGCTCTGAGGACGCCCAAACCAGCCTACAAAACCGGCCCAGAAGCCAGAAACCCCCCTCAACCACCTCGGGCACCTGTACCCACTCTATGGACCGATTCGTGGAGGTCCGCGGCTCCCGCTCCAACACGGCCCTGACGGCGCCGCCGGCCCTGCCGCAAATCGAGGCCCCGGCTTCGGCCTGCACGGAAGTCTACACAGGCGCGCAGCAGCAGCATCAGCACACGGCGGAGATGGAAGTAAGTGGAAGCACAGCTCCACACACATCCCTACAGGCATCCCCTGCCCAGCCACATTCTCAGGCCTCCTCTCCTCAAGTACTCTCTCCACAAGCCTTCTCCATGCCAGCTACATCCCCACAGCTCGCCGGGGACCACAAAACTGAACGCATTGCACAGGCAGTGGCAGCACTTCTGTCCCCCATGATATCTGCCTCGGTAGAAAAGGCTGTTAATGCGGGGATGAAACAGATAAAGGCCCAGCTAGGAGAACACAACACTAGGCTAAACGAACTAGAACATCGCCAATCAAGCATAGAAGAAGAGTTGTATCAAGCTCAAGCCACGGAACAAGCACAAGACAAAACCAACCAATACATTATCCAAAAACTCGACGATTTGGAGAATAGGTCCAGAAGGAGCAACCTGCGATTCGTGGGGATTCCCGAATCTCTCCAAGCATCTGCCCTAATGGACTTTTGCTCCCAACGCATACCTGAGGCGCTAGGCCTAACAGGCCCTTGCACGGTGGAACGCGCTCACAGGATGGGGTCATATAGTGAAGAACGCAAGAACCCCCGGCCCATCATAGCCAAATATCTGAACTACTCTGACAAGGCTCTAATTCTTCAAAAATTCCGACAATCCCGCTCGCTTCAAATCGACGGGGTGAGGGTCCTGATTTTTGCTGACTACTCCA
This sequence comes from Aquarana catesbeiana, assembly GCF_042186555.1. Classification (NCBI taxonomy): domain Eukaryota; kingdom Metazoa; phylum Chordata; class Amphibia; order Anura; family Ranidae; genus Aquarana; species Aquarana catesbeiana. The sequence continues at coordinate 783,494,612 of NC_133324.1, read as the reverse complement.
TCGAAGTCTCAAAAAAGCGCAAGGCCTTCCAACAGATATGCTCTGAACTCTTTAAACAACAGATCAAATTTACTCTGGCATTCCCGGCTATCCTACGCCTCAAGACACCCAACGGGGACCAGCTATCTTTCCAGGAACCCTCAGAAGCAGAAGCCTACATGCGGTCTTTGCTCCCCAACGCCCAACAACACACCCCGTCGAAAGGCACTTCAATCAACCGCTCCCTGGATCAACGCAGCCCGCGCAAAGACTCCCCCAAGCGATTCAGACCCTCGGTTCCGGACCAGCATCGCCACACCCACCGCTGAACAGAAACCAGAAACCTACCTTCACCTGGTTTCCACCATCTTCTTTTTTGGACAGTAAATTTTCTGTCCCCCCACAGGTTCCACATATCCTCTGTTCCTCACCAACACGTAATGTATAATGTCTCTTATACATATGTTTGTTCTTCCATTTTAAACGTTTTTCTCCTTTTAGGATTCATCCTAGCAAGTTACAATTTTTAAGTGTTTTTCTCTACATCCTCCTGGCTTCACTGTGTGCGGACAACCACTCCCCTCTCCCCCTCCCCCATGTATGCGACCCCTTGGTGTCCACATAAACATCTGTCTCACGGCCAAGGGCTCTCTGGGGCTTTATCATTACCGTCCCGAAATGGGAGTTGACCCTCACAGTGACTCCATGCGGAAAAAAGCGAAGTTTCCATGTTCATTTGTTTTATTGGTGATACTCTCCCCTATGTTGACTCTCCTACAGATTAACCCCTCTCCCCATCTCCCCTCTCTCCCACACAGCCCTAGCCAACTCAAATCCACCTCCTTTTTTCTATCCCTCCCATACAACAACATCAAGCCCCTGGACACAACTGGCACTCTATCATACCTACCTCACAATAGTAAACCATACTTAACAGCACATACCCCCTTTCGACCCCCCTGATATGAAAATAACTTCATGGAATGTAAAGGGTCTAAGATCCCCCCAAAAGAGAATGAAAATCCTAAGGCATCTCAAACGTCTCAAAACTGATATAGCACTAATACAAGAATCCCACCTACCAGCTTCAGATTTTCATCGCATGCAGAAACTATGGGTAGGCACTGTGCTAGGCTCAGAGGCAGCAGGACGCAAAGCTGGCGTTCTCCTGCTCATACACAAGAACCTCCCGTGCACAGTCCTGTCTGTGAAAAACGACGCTCAGGGGCGTCTGATCACGGTCCACATCAAAATAGGCTCCAAAGAACTACTCATAACTAATGTATATGCACCCAATAACCCAGGCAGACAATTTTACACTGAATTATCCAGTTGGATACTAAATAACCCACATCTCCCTCATCTAATCGGAGGAGACTTCAATGACATCATCCATCAGATAGACGACAGATCTTCACAAAAACGTCCAAAACAGGACACTAACCCACCACCCCCTTCCCTCCTGGCCAGCACCATGGAATCCACACATTTCCAAGATCTTTGGCGTCTTTCCCACCCAACAGACAGGGAGTTCACTTTCTACTCCAACCCTCACAAAACATTCACCAGGATAGACTACCTCTTTGGCTCTGACAACATTCTCCCCTACCTCCAGAACTCCACCATCCACGACATAACTATCTCAGACCATGCCCCTATTGAGGTGACACTGGACAATCTAGACCTACCCCCACACCCCAACTTATGGCGGTTCCCATCTTATCTACACAACAACACTGACTTCCAAAACTACATCTCTGACGCATGGGCTGAATATTCCTCCAATAACGCCCCACACATACACAACCCCAACCTATTCTGGGACGCTGGTAAAGCTTTCTTAAGGGGCCGTATCATATCGTATGCAACCTCTTTTAAACGTAACACCCTAACTAAATACAAAGAGGCCAGCTCACGCTTACACCAAGCACAACGAGAAATGTACATTAATGACTCCCCAACAACACGCTCTGAATGGCAGACAGCGAAGAGGGAATTTGACACTTGGGTAAACACCTTAGAAAACACCAAGAAGGCCCTTTTAGATGCCACATTCCATAAATTTGGAAACAAAGCAGGAAAACTCCTATCTAGATTATGCAAAGGTCCATATCGCCCCACTCACATCACGTCCCTACGTGACAAATCAGGCGCCCTACACGCCACTCCACTTTCGATTAACAAAGTCATGCAAAAATTCTACTCCACTCTTTATGCCCCAGACCCCATAGACAAACCTACTGCGCACGCTTTTCTAGATAAAATAACCTTACCCAAACTATCCCCAACACAATTAGAAACCTTAAACGCACCTATCACCATCCCTGAAATATCGACAACCATTCGCAACTTAACCCTGTCCAAAGCCCCAGGCCCAGATGGATTCACCAGCGAATTCTTCAAAACCCTACAACCCCTACTAGAACCTACTCTCCTCCAAGTATATCAACATATATGGGCAGGGGGTGCATACCTACATTCGGGGAACCAAGCCATCATAAAACTACTGGCAAAAAAGGGTAAAGACCCCCTAGAACCGGGTTCATACAGACCCATATCACTTCTTAACCTAGATGTGAAAATCCTCTCAAAAATCGTTGCCACTAGACTAGCAGATATTATGCCCTCCCTTATCCACCCCGCCCAGTCAGGTTTTATTAAAGGACGTACGGCCACCCTTAACATCCGCAAAGTCATGCTGGCCCTAGAACATGCAATGCATTACCCGAACACCGATCATGCCATTATCACGCTAGACGCGGAAAAAGCTTTCGATAACGTCAGTTTCGATTGGTTATCCATGACAATGACGGCAATAGGATTCACTGGCCCCTTCAAACATCTAATTACTGCCATGTACACAGCTCCGACAGCAAGGTTAGTGGCAGCAGGCCTGCTATCAGAAGAAATTCACCTCCATAAGGGCACTCGCCAGGGCTGCCCCCTATCGCCACTCCTCTTCAATATAGCACTAGAACCACTCTCCAGATATCTAACGACAGTAGCCCCACTACATGGCTTAAAGATAGGCCCACATAACCTACACACCTCACTTTTTGCAGATGACGTCCTTATATTTTCAGCCAACCCTACATCAGATATGCTAACCATAAAAAACGTATTCGATGAATTTCGCTTATGCTCGGGCCTCCGTATCAATTACAGCAAAAGCGAAATTCTTCCCATCGGCACTCACTCCACACCAAAATGGACCCAGCAATCAATCTTCCCTGTTGCTAAATCTCACATCACCTACTTAGGAATAAAAATAGGAAAACTCCCTTCTTCACTATACCACCTCAATTACCCTCCTTTATTGTCAAAAATAACTCAGGAACTAAATACCTGGATGGATCTGCCCCTTTCGCTTTTGGGAAGATGTCATTTAGTGAAAATGGTCAGTTTTGCAAGATTACTCTACCCAATGCAAACCATCCCATTACTCCTCCACCATAAAGATGTGACCTCCCTTAACAACGCTATATCTAAATTTCTATGGCAGAACAAAAGACCACGCATTGCTTTTAAAAAATTTTATCTTCCCAGACGCGAAGGGGGCATTAGTCTCCCTCATGTTAGAATGTATAATCTTGCATGTTTGCTAAGAACAAGTCTAGACTGGATAACCCAGTCCTCTCGTTACTCAAACTTCTCTCTGGAATCTGCCATGGCCCATCCCTACTCACTAGTAGCCCTCCTACACTGCAGATGGAAGTCGGTCCCCCATCCCCACCAACATAATCTCCTATTAAGAGATACAGCAATAGCCTGGAGAGAAACACGAAAGATCCTCAAGCTATCCCCTTTTGTGTCAATACACCTCCCGATCCAAGGAAATCCAGCATTCCCGCCGAGTTTAGAACATAAATCTTTCAAAACATGGGAACAAAAAGGTTTAACGAAATTCTCCCTCCTCTGCAACACCCAGACGGGTCAACCATTACCCTTTGCTGATATCGCTGAATCCTTCACTCTACCCTCCACACATATCTTCCACTATGGGCAATGTATCAGCTTCCTAAAGGAGGCGTGCAATCACAACGAAAAAAGGTTCCAACCAAACGTCACGGATCTAATGATAATGAGCAATGCTTACAAAATCTCAGACATATACAAACCACTCCTCAACAAGTCCTCTCCACCTCTCTCTTCATCCTCAATCAAAAACTGGAACAAAGACTTCCCCGATCCAAACCTAGTAGAAAAAATCATCCAAGGGCTCAACGCTGTACAAAAGCTAACACCCAATGAAATATGGAGAGAAACACAACTGAAAATAGCCCACAGAGCATACATGCCTTTCTCAACCTCGAAAACTGACAAAAACAAAGCTCTTTGCCCACATTGCAACCATCAGAAACCATCCCTAGCTCATCGTTTCTGGCACTGCTCCTACATTTCCGCCTTCTGGGACCAAGTTCTTGCCTACATATTTGAAGTGACCCTAATCAAACTACCCAAGGATCCTTTGCTTCTTATCTTCGGCCACTGGGACTCAATTCTACTACCCTGGTCCAAAACCGCCACCACCAGGGACGGCTCCCCAAAAAACCCGAAAGAAATCACATCACATAAAGGGTGGTCCTTGACTTGCCTATTAATCGCAAGGAGAACCATTTTGAAAAACTGGATTACACCAATAAGCCCCAATATCTCTCAAGTCAAACGGGACCTCATGCATCTTCTATACAAGGACCGCCTAAACACGGACTTCAAGCACAAAAAATCTTCAGAACATTTCTACTTCAAATGGCTCGCCTTCATGCGATCATCTCTCTCACAAGCGGAAATAGCAAACATCTCCTCGTCCTCCTTTTCCTACTACGATCCCTCCCATCCGCTGCCATCTCAAGACCACAACCGATGCCACACTCCTATCCCTGGCACCAACCGACCCTTTGCCAATGCAAATGTAAATGGGATTACTGGATAATTCTGCATGGCTTTACAACTTACCATAACAACTCTTTTACTCTTTCCAGGGCTCCCCCCCCCCTACACTCAACCAACCAACCCCCCCCCCCCCCAGTTTTCGTATTTTCTTTATTATTTTTCAAGTTCAATTATAATATGTACTCAGGGTTTTCAAACAGATCCATCCAGGTATCCAGGTACCCACTAACTGTTATCATTTATTGAAATGCTATGTTCAGGTACACACGCTCCAAGCAGCCTCCCTACATGGGTATATATACCGGAAACCCTCCCACGTCTTAAAAATTTAGTTTACAAATAAGTAACCCTTTTATTTTGTTACTTCCGTATATGTCACAATTACATACTGTACACTATACTGTATATTTTTTTTTGTATTCTCTGAAAATTCAAATAAAAACTTTTTGAAAAAAAAAAAACATTTTCTTTTGCTAGAAAATTACTTAGAACCCACAAACATTATAAATTTTTTTTCTAACACCCTAGAAAATAAAATGGCGGTCGTTGCAATACTTTCTGTCAAACCGTATTTGCGCAGCGGTCTTACAAGTGCACTTTTTTTGGAAAAAATAAGACAACAGTAAAGTTAGCCCAATTTTTTTTTATATTGTGAAAGATGAGTAAACTGATACCCAACATGTCATGCTTCAAAACTGAGCCCGCTTGTGGAATGGCAACAAACATTTACCCTTAAAAATCTCCATAGGCGATGTTTAAAAAATTCTACAGGTTGCATGAGTTACAGAGGAGGCCTAGGGCTAGAATTATTGCTCTCGCTCTACTGATAAAATGCTTAAATGGATTGCAAGTATCTATAATGGGTCCACGGCACATGTCAAGGTAAATGGGGCTTTATCCCCCTCTTTTGCGGTCACAAATGGGACTAGACAGGGATGCCCACTGTCTCCTCTACTATTTGCGCTATCTCTTGAGCCTTTTCTGTGTAGGGTCAGGCTGAATTTGGATATTCAGGGAATAATGGTGCAAGGAACACAATACAAAGTGTCAGGACATGCGGACGATATGCTTTTTTAAATGACCAACCCAATGATTTCCCTCCCAAATCTCTTCAGGGAAATAGAGCTCTACAGTGCATTATCCTAGTTTAAGATAAACTTTTCTAAATCCGAGGCCTTGGGGGTAGCGGTTCCCAGTGATACAATGAAGTTAATGAAGGATGGATCAGTCCCTGATTAGGATGCCTCCATTCCCACAGATCTCTCACGTATATATGAGCTAAATTTTCTGCCATTGTTATGTAGGGTGCGAGATCTGCTGGAGGGATGGCATAAGGGACTTCATTCCTGGTTCGGAAGGAGTAATATAATAAAAATGAACATCCTACCAAATTTCTTATACCTTTTCAGGCTATACCCATTGCTATCCCCAGGATATTTTTCAGAAATACCTATACACTCTTTACAAAATGTATTTGGGCATACAGACACCGAAGGATTAGAAGGACCCTCCTGATGCTGCCAAAAAAGCATGGGGGGCTAGTGGTCCTCGAAATGTATAAACATCATCAGGCTGCTCTTGTAAGTCGATTGATCGATTTGTGTTGGCATGGGGATTTTAAAATCTAGCCAAGATTAGAGCAAGCACAGAGTAGGTAGCTATTGCACAGGGTGCCATGGTGTTATAGGGACCTCTCCCCTTGACTAAGACACACCCAACTTTAGGACCAACATTACCCACATGTTATAATCTTTTCTCCAAGGGTAAGCTATCCTCAAGGGATTCACCTCTGGTCCCTATTTTAGGGAATCCTCAATTCATTCTATGTCTATGGAAGGGATCCTTTGACACATTAATAAAGCGAGGATTATATCAGGCCTCGCATTTGGTAAGAGCAGGATGTTGGCCCACGTTTCAGGAATTGACAGACAGAAATGGCTCTTATCAACTGGATTTTTGGCGGATGGTACAATTAAGACATTTTTTACACACTATGTGTCCCCCTGAGTCTTTGGACCGCAGCTCGCTGCCATTTGAGAAATACTGTATGGAAAAAGGACCACTCTTGCACACACTTTCAAAGATGTATGCTTTGTTGGTCAAACCATGGGAGAATTTTCAGTTGCCTTTCTTGCGAAAATGGGAATTGGATTTAAGTAGGACCTTCTCGGAAGGGCAAAGCACCAACATAATACATTCCACATTTAAAACAGCGACTTGTATGAAAATGCAGGAAACTAATTTCAAGATCCTCTCTCAATGGTACAGAACTCCAGCTGTACTTCCTAGATGCTTTACAAACATATCAGATGGTTGCTGGTTCAAGAGGAACAGGGGATACTATTACATATTTTTTGGTCCTGTCCTAGAATTAGGAACTTTTGGAAAGAGGTCCGAAAGACCATGCAAAATGTATTGATTTTGAAATACCGGAAGATCCGGCTTTTTTCTTACTGCACTTATCCGCAATCCCTGTCAAAACATATAGGAAGTCAATTTTGTGCCATTTATTGAATGCAGCCAAAGCTGTCTGGACATCCAGACAAAAATTAGAAATTTACACGAAAACATGGTCACTATGGAATCTTTTTATTTCATCAGAGAAAGGAAGAACATGGATTGATGTGACCCCCATAAGATGAGGGAAGTGGACACGGATCCCTCAGTATAATTTAAATCGGGAGGAAGGGGAGCCTTGGGGGGGGGGAGCTGGGGAAGAGAGAGATAGAATGTTTTTTTTCTGGGGGGGTTAGAAAAGGAAAGGAGGGGAATAGTCTGACATTAGCCGTTTTGCTGGAAATATTGTGGGGGGGTAGATATCAGGGTATGCACTCCCCTATGATCAGGATTGGTTAGCAATTTGGAAAGTGGAATTGAGATACTTCTATGATATATTTTCCCAGATTCAACCTTATTGTTATATGATATTGAACCTGATGATATGCTGTTGGTTGCTTGTATATTAGTGTTGTATGTCAACTATGGAAGAGGCTGTTCATTTTCCTTCGTTAAAATAGAAATAAATAAATTAAAAAAAAAATGATATATGTTTTCTTAAGTAATTTTATTAAGTAGTTTTCATTAATCAATGTAATCCATTCTAGACCATAATCCTTTCTGTGTTTACCCATTTTGTTTTAATTTTTACCAATTTTTTAAAACAAAAAGAACTATAATCCCAATTACCTTAAGAATAACAAAATAATCTTTCCAATTGGCATCCCAGTTGGCATCCCTGTTGGCATCCCTGGTACCTCCAGATCCATAATTCTTAACCATAACTTTAGCTACTGGAAAAAATTACTAAACATACTCATTAGAAGTAGAAATCTCATTCAAAACATTATTTCCATTTAAATTTAGCCATGTTTTGTGAGCAAACTTCTGAAATTGCTGTACCTGCTGTTGCAATGTTTGCAACCACACTTTCAATACAACAGATTGTAAATAACTAAGTATACTAATCTCAAAAGACATAGAAGAATAAACATTCTTCATCCTGTCATTAACTCAAAAAATTAATAAACCCTATGTTTGAAAATACTAAAGCTCTTAAACTAAAAATGTAGCAGGGAAATAAGTCACCCAAGCTTTACCTTTTACTTGAATCATCTTACCCTATTTAGACTTTCTAATACTATTCATACATTGAAAAGAAAAAAGTGGAAAGTTCCCCATCGGGCTTTTTAGCAGCAAATAGGAGTCAAATATTTTGTAAAAAATCTCAGATTTTTTTATTATTATTTTAAAGGATGGTTAGACACAAAACATATAAAAAATTAATTAAAATATGAGCGAGGCGAGACAAATTAGGCTAGGAAAGGTTATACATCAAGAGTGATACATTGTTACACTTGAAATTGCACTATCCGATGTATGGAAATGCCCCAATGCATTTCGACTTCAAAGGTTATGGTCTTCTTCAGGGGTCCTTACATTTCCTTTCCGCCAGGAAGGCTCGCTTAACCAGGGACTTCTTTAAAAACCAAATAATCCTCTCAAGTACGATCCCGGACCCACTGAGAGCCTGTCCATGCCCTCAACCCAATTTTTTTATATATGTTTTGTGTCTAACCATCCTTTGAAATAATAATAACAAATCTGTAATTTTTTACAAAATATTTGACTCCTATTTGCTGCTAAAAAGCCCCATGGGGGAACTTTCCACTTTTTTCTTTTCAAAGATTGTAATTGGGGTGTGCAGCCCTCTCAGACTCTCATATATGTGTCGCTCTACGATATAATACTATTCATACGTTCTACAATACCTGAGTATTAAGGATGATAAGAAACATAAAATCTTTACTACATGCCTAAAATTGCAAACGTGTCCTTCACTACCTGTCCTATAAAATTAAAAATCATTATCTGATTCCATGGTTTGAAACCCAACCCCAATGGAATATGACATAAGTTCACAACAACCCAGCTTTTGTTAAAACAATATTATTTGTAGCTAGAATTAACTCAATTAATTTATAAAAAAATAAATAAATAACTACACCAAAAACATCCTTGTATCCTCCTTTAGCAGGTGAGAAAAAATAATATAATCAATTTATATAGATTGCCAAGTCCGTTAATACTTTGTAGTATCAGATTACCCTTTTCTTTTGGATTGTTCTATAAATAAATAAAACAATATTCAGAAGTTTGATGACAAAGTGCTCTAAAATGTCAGAATTTCTTACATTAGCGTCAGTCAGGAACCTGGATATGCAAAAAGAGAATATTTGCTTAAAAATAAAACTCTATCTGTTATTGTTGGAATCAATTATTTTTACAATAAATTGTATCTCCATTATCAGTCTGTACTGATTCTAACTAGGACAGAATTTCATAGCCCCCCTCTTTGTCCTGTGACTAAATTAAATCTTGTAAAACCAGTAGTCTTACCAAATTATTGTGTTTTTTTACTACACTTTCACTTATAATTGCTGTAATTTTGCAAAAGAACACTAATTTAGATCGGGCTTTCCTAAACATTATATTTCTGAAAGAAACCTGATCATGTTGAAGTAGATTATTTTTTAAACCAACCATGTCTCTCATACAGTATGATTGAATGTACCACACTTGCTTTGTCACTCTGACTGCTAAACAAACACAAGGCAGTCTTTAGTTCAGCTCTAAATGCAGACATATATACAGAAAGTTTATATTGTCATTCCATTGTGCCAATATTTGGCACCATCATATATAAGCGCAGGTAATGTGGCTCTGTCCCTCACACTGCATCATTTGAGTCAAGATGTATCAACTGACAATCCTTTCTTTTTTAACATCCAATTGCCACTAGACAAAGATGTGTGCATTGACACCTCCTGTTTTCCTTGTAATAAAACCTTTAGTGTAACATAAGATGTCAAAAATGGTGCAAAACCCACACATATAACAACATATACTTTGTCTGCAAAAATCTCAATGAACTCTCGAGAAAAGTTAGTAAGGCACAAAAAATCTTCTTCTTAAGGCTGTCTCAGCAACTGGAGCAGCAACCACAAAGGCTGATGGGTCTGCCAAGAAAGCCTTGACCTTATCTGCTAATGGGAAGCTGTAATTGGTTTCCACAGCAAGAGCAAGAACTCGTTTATACCCATTGACGACAGAGTGAGGTACAGAGGCGACAGTGGGATATCCAATTTGAAGGCAGACACTGGCGATGTTGCGAACACCCTCTAAAGGGGAGTACGCAGAGCATCTTCAGTGATATCCAGAACCTCTGGGCTGTAGATGCTGCCGTTGTCATATACTTGTTGGATGATCAAACCAAAGGAGAAGGGGGAAATGTTGAGCATGTTAAGGAGGGTGGCTTCACTGGCACCTACTTTATCTCCAGTCAGCTGTACATCACTCAAGATTTCAATAGTTCCTCTAGAGATTTTCGTGGTGATTCCCAAAGCCTGAAAGAAGGATGTCTTCTCAGGGCCCAAACCAGTATTCTGAGCAGGCACTGTGACATCACAGGGGGCAATGGCACCTGCACGAGCAGAAGCTGGCACCTTGTTTGCCAACAGCATATCTCGTACTTCAGCGAGATCCTCCTTAGTGAAAACAAAGCCCACATTCCCCTTTATGTGAGGCAAAAGCTTCTCCAGAGCAGAGTTGTTTTCCACCTTTTTGCTACCTTTTATTTAATAACCAAATCCAAGTTTGGAATCTTTTGTAAAAAGTGCTCAATCCTTAACTTATTATTTCCTGCAGCCAAATCTGTAGGATTTTTCTTAAACACTAAACACCATGTTCTTTTCCATTATCTCATTTCCATACAGTTCTTTCCACAATCTTAATCAATAGATTTTACTGAAAACATTGTTCTGCCCTCTTGTATGTGTTTAGAATGACCATATGTAATAACACACATTGGGGGTTATTCACAAAAGGTAACTCCACTTTGCACTGCAAGTGCACTTAAAAGTGCACTTGGAAGTGCAGTCGCTCTAAATCTAATGCCGCGTACACACGGGTGGACTTTTCGACCGGACTGTTCCGACAAACTTTCCAGCGGACTTTCGACGGACTTTTGACGGACTTCCGACTGACTTTCTAATGAACGGACTTGCCTACACACGATCACACCAAAGTTCGATGGATTCGTACCTAATGACGTACACCGGACTAAAATAAGGAAGTTGATAGCCAGTAGCCAATAGCTGCCCTAGCGTCGGTTTTTGTCCATCGGACTAGCATACAGACGAGTGGATTTCTGGGTCCGGCGGAGTTACGAAGTAAAGTTTTGAAGCCTGTTCCAAATCTAAAGTCCATCAGATTTGCGACTGGAAAAGTCCGCTGAAGGTCTGGTGAAGCCCACACATGATCGGATTGTCTGCCGGATTTGGTCCGTCTGCGTCCGTCAGACCAGTCCGGTCAAAAAGTCCGCCCGTGTGTACGCCCCATAAGGGGTAGATTTGAAATGAGTGGAAGCTCTGCTGATTTTATCATCTGATTTTATCATGTGCAAGCTAAAATGCTGTTTTTTTATTTTCATTGCATATTCCCCTCGGATCTACAGTGAGTTTACTTCCAAGTGCACTTTCAGTGCACTTTCAAGTACACTTGCAGTGCAGAGTGCATTTGCCTTTAGTAATAAACCCCATTTTCTGTTCTGCGAACCGTCGGCTCCTTCAAGCGGAATAGCAGGCGCTGCACTGGGTGCCGATGCTTGTGACGCGATGACTGGCGGCCACAAGCGATCACGGGCATGAGAGGCAGAACAGGGACGTGTGTGTGTGTGTGAGGAGAGGAGATGCAGATCATGAGTTCCTAATAGCTAGGAACCACAATCTGTCATCTCCTATAGTCAGTACCCTCCCCCTACAATTAGAACACACAGTCAGGGAACACAGTTAACCCCTTGATCACCCCTAGTGTTAACCCCTTCCCTGCCAGTGACATTAATACAGTAATCAGTGAATTTTTAAAGCACTGATCGCTGTATAATTGTCAATCGTCCCAAAAATGTGTCAAAAATGTCCGATGTGTCCGTCATAATGTCGCAGTCATGATAAAAATCGCAGATCACTGCCATTACTTGTAAAAATAAATAATAATAATAAAAATGCCATAAATCTATCGCCTATTTTGTAGACGCTATAACTTTTGTGCAAACCAATCAATATAAGATTATTTTTATTACCAAAAATATGTAGAAGAATACATATCAGCCTAAACTGATAAAAAAAATGTGCTTTTTTTTAAAAAAAATTGGGGATATTTATTATAGCAAAAAGTACAAAATATTGTGTTTTTTTCAAAATTGTCGTTCTTTTTTTGTTTATAGCGCAAAAAATAAAAACCGCAAAGATGATCAAATACCACCAAAAGAAAGCTCTATTTGTGGGAAAAAAGGACGTCAATTTTGTTTGGGTACAACGTTGCATGACCGTGCAATTGTCAGTTAACCTCCCAGGCGGTATGATTATTTCAGATTTTAGGTGCTGAAAGCGGTACAATTATTTTGCATGGAAATTTGGCATTTTATATTGTAGGCCATGTAATTCTTAGGAATAACTCACTTAAATCTGTCCAAACCAGAGTCTAGTAGACATCCGGGGTATGATAAAGTTTGAAAAACAAAATCATAAATTATAATATAATAAATAACTATAAATAATTATACCAAATAATAATATAATAATAATAAAAATTATTCAATAATGTAATCAAATCAAAAACACTGAAATTTGCTCAGTTGCAGAATTGTCACTGTCATTACTTTTCAGTGTTTGACGGATCTCCCCACAAACCACTATCGCTCAATTCTGCGAGTGATTCTAATTTATTATCACTGTTTTCTAGCTGGTCTAAAACCACTTTTGATGTAAAGGGACGGTTTTGGTTGCTATGGACAATCTCCAGTTTCCAGGCAGAAAGAACAGTTTTTATAATATAAAATTGCACGCAGGGCACTGGACAAAACACTAGGGACAAGGGGGATGTGTAATTATTTCATACAGTACTGTGTGTTTTACTTTTAGAATTTGGGATGAATTTGAGATGCGTCGCAACGCTCGCAGGGAACGGAGCTCGGCACTGTGAATTGAGCGAGACATGGCGGCTCACATCGCAGGATCCAGGGGACAAGGTAAGTAACCTCTACATGGATCCTGCGACGTGATCCCAAGTCTGGCTTTGGGTTACCGCTTTTGGTATTGAAAATCCACCTCAAGCCAGACTCAGGAATACCGCCAGGGGGGTTAAAGTGACACATTGCCGTATCGCAAAAAATGGCCTGGTCATTGAGCAGCCAAATCTTTCGGGGCTGAAGTGGTTAAACCTCAAAATCCGACTTTCATATTAGCTCACCCAAAGAGTACATCTGCCTGTTGTACCTGCAATGGGTTTTTTTTTTAAATAACTTGAAGCCTAGTCCCGTTTAAAACCTTATTCTCGGTTGTCTACCCGATTTCCTGTGAGAACGTCTCACCTGGTTTTCTCTACTGGCTAGAACTATCCTTGGCAAATACTTTATCTACGTAACGTTACGTTTTGACACAAACCCTGAAAGTCCTTCCTGGATTCCAAAAATAACTTGAAGTGCACCGTCCAGTTGGCCATGTCAATCAAATTCTTAGGCTGGGTCTTTTTTTTGTGCAAAGCAGCAAACTTTGGCTAGAAGTGAAAAAAACAGACTGAGGAAAAACTCACCTCTGTAGCAGGATCGTTTAATCAGAGTCAAGAGTTATATTCATCTTTTTTCAGGGCTGCATCCCCACCAAAATGTTAGGAATTACTGTGGTTTCATAGTAGAAATTGAAGAATCCTTAGCTCGTACAATACTTCAAGAAAAGTTGTTTATTTTCACATAGCAAAGACAAGACTTATATAGTGACATCTGGTAACATATGGTATGTGATGGCTTCAGAAGGAGGAAGAGATATCAGATATTACATTCTCCATAGTGTAGGGTTCCTTCCCTCTCTTCCTAACTAACCCCTCAAAACCTTGGGTTCTTATACTATTTCCTAAAGTTATGTCAGCACTTCACAAGAATAACACCCATTCTTGCATATATGCGTATATGGATTTAGTCTATAGTTAGGTTACATAACTCCTCCTTACTTATTAACATAGAACTCAGAATAGAAGTTCATACACAGCAAATGACTGTTCTGTTCTCTGTCGGTAACCTTCAGAAACTAACATTATTATTACATTATAACATTCATATGTTTCATATATATTTCAGAAACTTTTATCACTTAAGATACTAATAAACTCAAAATCTCTAACATCTCCAAGTTGTTGTAGGTCCTGTCCCAACATCATTCGACACAGGCACAGTACATTCATAGGTTCCTTCTGCCTTGTTTGTCATCCCATCTACAAACATACGATTCATTGTAGATCCAAGCTTCCGAGCCGCTGTCGGACGTTGTCCGATATCACTCTACATAGGCTTCACTGGTTATAGGAGATAAGCATATATTCTTTGCATGAATTCTGTGGTTGATTGAGGTGGTAATTAGACCCACCTGGTGCCTTGTCTGCACGTTGATTAGCCTGGAGGGGCTGAGTGGTTGGTATGTGTTGAGTTTCAGAGTAAGGGGTGGCATACACTCTGCAACCGATTCGTATAGGATTAATTTCATACATTTTACAACTGATTCGTATCAGATACATTGCATACTTTCTACAGTCCGATTTGAGCCTAGTCGCACTGCTCACTGTTGCAGGTAGCATTCATTACTATGTTTTTCATGTTATGTCAAATCGTTGCCGTTTGTTGTGTCCCCATATCGTATGTTCAATTCTCACAGCAGAACTTACGAATCGTACGGATGCTGTCCTTTTCCCATCTACTTGCCAAAACCAAAGTTGTAAATCTTAAACGGCGTTACACCACACTTTCCCTGATTTACACGTTACATTCCGATACGTACCTAGTTGCACTACGCACTATCATAGGTAGGGTTTGTTACGATGTTTCGTGTCATGTCGTTGCTATTCGTTGTATCCCCCATATCGTATGTTTAATTTCCACAGCGGAACTTACGAATCGGAACTTACGAATCATATAAACATTGTCCTTACCTCATTTACTTGCCAAAAACAATCTTGTATTCAGATGCGTCATGCACGGCGCTACACCACACTTCTCCTGGTTTACACCGGACAAGGTGCTTACCAACTACACTCTAAATCCAAATCCAATCGCATCAGCGGCACAATGATTCATATCGCTTATACCTTACAACAATTCATATCATTTTCACGTCATTCATTTCTCTCACACCATAAGTGCACAGCCTCAGCCACTTAGGGTTACAGTTAGTTTGTCACATTCAAAATTCTCTTATCTATTCTTTGCCTACCAAAGGTCACCTTTACAGACATTTGTGACCTTCTGCAACCATGTCTCCTACAGCACAGACACTTGCAGTCATTGCAACCATGTCTACTATTGCACAGACACTTGGAGCAGTCGCAACCACGTCTTCAGCATCCCTGACACTGTTAACATTGCTACCACCTCCCTGAAGCTCAGACACTCGCAATTTATGTGACCATGTCTCCTACAGCACAGACACTCGTATCCCATTTGCAACCATGTCTCCTGCAGCACGGAAACTTGCAGTCTCTGTAACACCTCTCCTGCAGCATAGACATTTGCAAACCATTGAGACACTTGAAACCACGCAACCACGTCTCCAGCATCCCAGAAAATTGTAATCAATTGCAACCACGTCTCCAGCATCCCAGACAATTGTAATCAATTGCAACCACGTCTCCTGCAGTTCGGACATGTGCAGTCATAGCAAACACGTCTTCTGCAGCATAGACACTTGCAATCTTTGAGACACTTGCAAACCACTGCAACCATGTCTCTAGTAGCACAACCACCTGCTGCACATACTAGCAGCACTCTGTTGACCATTCATCTCCAGTGGCATGCAAGCCACTCATTGTTTTTCTCTGTAATTTCTCCCTTAGATCACTCGAGTTCAGGTTCACTCCTGCACCAGGTTGGACATTTTTCCTCCAGGAAAAAAAAAAATAGAGGGAAAGATACATAGGGATCGCATCTTCACCAGGGTCAGTCGCATGACAGGGGTGGGGCAGTTTGTCAAAAAAATAAATAAATAGATACGTTACACTTATGTCACCCCCACTACAGGTTTCTGGTCAACCAAGTCTTGATCCATACCAAGACCTTGTTACTAGAGAGCCACTCAGGTGTGTAGTTCATGGGTTCTTCCGTCGCATTATTCTGTAGCACCCTTTCACTATACGTTCACTTCACATACACAATTTGACTTGTTCATCAGGTGTTACGTACTGTCACATGTGTCTCCGTATTACACTCATTTTCGAAGGACGACCCTTCACCTGCGCAGACAAGGTCACTAAAATGTTAAGTTTGCTGACAGTACAAACGTTAGCAGGCTGAGCACACATCATCACCTACAGACTGCAACATTCATACGTAGGCCGTACCAGACTTGAGCTGTTCGCCCCAGTACGCCCTGGGGCTCTGGTCTCCAAGTTTGTGTTCAGCACAGATAGGCACCCGAGCATCTGTTACCTAGCCAGTCAACTCCTGGCTCATCTCGGTTGCCATGCACTCTTTCAAGTTTTCTAAATCTTCACTCTACTGGGTTCTACACAATAGAACCCAGCCTCTCCTCCCTGCGCCTGTTATACTTGCCCTGTACTTCTCCTTTTCCTTCTTATATGAGTTTCTGTATCCCACTACGCTCACTATCCTACTGCTATGCCTCTTCTTAACCTATGCACCCCCCTGGTTTGTCTTATAGCCAGAGCCATGTCGCAGGCCAGCAGTGATGACTTTACACCCGTCCCTCTGTCAGCCTCTGTGGGCTCAGAGAGTGGCAGTGTGCAGTACCTCAGGGGATGGACCATTCCTAAGCTCTCAGCAGAAACCAAGACGCAAGGGTATTCCCTACCCCACTACAGCCAGGAAGGCAGAGCTCTTTGGGCTCCTCTTCCTGCCACCAGCTACTGCGGGGCCCAGTGCCCAACAGGCATCCCTGCAGCCCATCTCTGGGGCCATTTCCCAGGTACACTCCTTGGTCTCCTCCTTATCCGCAGCAGGTTTCTGATGTCCAGACCAAAGGGACAGCTCTGGACGTGCGCCCACCCAAGACCCTCCCCAACCTGGTCGTGATCCAGATGCTAGCATCTCCTCCTGCAGGTACACTAGGGACTACACCTATTATCCTCCCTGCTCACTTTTTCCCAGCACACCAAAGGGCACACCCAAAGGTCATATGTCACTTGAAGCAGTTAAAACTTGACTAAGCCAATAGGTGTCCATTTTTTGAAGTTCTACCTCTCCATATGCCCCGCCCCTGCACTGGCTATATTCCTGGTTCACAGCAGGGTTCCACACTGGCCTCATCACTCTACCCCACTCCACTCACGAATGCAAGAACCTCCAGCCAGCGGCTGTCAGTGAACAGGCCATAGACTTGCTGCCACAGGCTGTACTAGACAGAGGCTTCATCATCATCCCTTTACCACAGTCACCGTTTCAGACCTAGAGAGTCAGCCTTGTTGGGCTTGTCAAAGGCAAGTTATCCAATAAACTCCACTTAGTGTATGATTTGTCTGCACCTTATTCCTCTTACACCCCGAGCCCGAACTCCCCGACTCCTTCCGAGGAATTTTCCCTCAAATATGCTTCAGTTGACTTGGCCATCCAGGCCGTCATTGAGGTATGTTCCGGCACCTGGCTGTCCAAAGCAGACATCTCAGACATGTTCAAACTCCTGCCTATCGAGCCATCCCTCTGATGGTGGCACGGTATCAAATGGAGGGATTATTACTTCGCCACCAAGTTGACCTTTAGGTCAAAGAGCAGCCCATGGCTGTTCCATGTTTTTGCTCAGTCCCTTACATGAATTTTGTCACACCAGGCCCACTGTCAGACGGTCATCCACTACCTTTATGACTTCCGATTGAGCAACCAGGCACACCCCTGATAGACCTAGACAGGTTAAAAATAATGTTTAACCACCTCAAAGTGCCCATAGCCAAGTATAATGTGGAAGGCCCGACACACTATATCACCTTCCTGCACAGTCTCCAAGACTCAACAAATCGGGCACGGGGTTGACATCAGCCTTTTTCAGACTACCAACACCTGGTGTCGACCGACTACTGTCCCATCTACTCAGCCAAGCAGATGTAGACCGTTGCTACTCTTTGCAACCACCCCCTTGAGCGTCAACCAATTTATCAGGCATGTCAGGATCCTTTGAGTCAATTTAGGCCTTGACCCTGGCCAGTTCTCTGGACATTCCTTCCGGATTGGAGCAGCCTCTGCTGCATCCCAGCATGGAGTACCAGACCATGTGATCAAGAAATTAGGCAGATGGAAGGCCGCTTGCTTTGCCACATATATCACAAATCCTCAGGTGGAAATGGCACAGGCCTTCATCAAGCTGGCTCAATAACAATAGGACCAATAAAGAGTTACTCCCCTATCTGGGTGTTTTTGCCCCCTTTTCTTGGCATACCGACCAGACGACCAGGGCACACTTCAGGTCTATTTATGTTGTAAGTCTTGTTGTGTGTTTATGTAATCCATAGCTGACTCGGTCATAGGGCCACGACAATAAATAGGAAGGCCAGTATGGTGGCCCGAATTTATGGGAGGAGCCTGGAGGGTATTTAAGCAGCCCACTCGCCCATGCTCCTTTATCAGTTACAGTGCGCGATACCCTCCCTCCCTTCCCTTTTTCAGGGCACTTCTCAGGACATCCTTCTCCTTAATATCCTATTACTTATCTCGGGTATGCCCCCTTTTCTTGGCATACCAACCAGGTGACCAGGGCACACTTCAGATCTATTCTATTCTGTTGTAAGTCTTGTTGCGTGTTTATGTGATCCATATCTGACTTGGCCGTAGGGCCGTGACCATAAATATATATATATATATATATATATATATATATATATATATATAATATATATATACTCTGTATATACAGTATCTCAAAAAAGTGAGTGTCACATTTTTGTAAATATTTTATTATACCTTTTCATGTGACAACACGGAAGAAATGACACTTTGCTACTGTAAAGTAGTGAGTGTACAGCTTGTGAAACAGTGTAAATTTGCTGTCCCCTCAAAATAACTCAACACACAGCCATTAATGTCTAAACAGCTGGCAAAAAAGTGAGTACACCTCTCAGTGAAAATGTCCAAATTGGGCCCAATTAGCCATTTTACCTCCCTAATGTCATGTGACTCGTTAGTGTTAAAAGGTATCAGGTGTGAATGGGGAGCAGGTGTGTTATATTTAGTGTTATCACTCTCACGTTCTCATACTGGTCACTGGAAGTTCGACATGGCACCTCATGGCAGAGAACTCTCTGAGTATCTGAAAAAAATAATTATTGCTCTATATAAAGATGGCCTAGGCTATAAGAAGATTGCCAGGACCCTGAAACTGAGCTGCAGCCAAGAACATACAGTGGTTTAACAGGACAGGTTCCACTCAGAACAGGCCTCCTCATGATCAACCAAAGATGTTGAGTGCAAATGCTCAACATCATATCCAGAGGTTGTCTTTGGCAAATAGACATATGAGTGCTGCCAGAATTGCTGCAGAGGTTGAAGGGGTGGGGAGTCAGCCTGTGAGTGCTCAGACCATACACCGCACTCTGCATCAAATTGGTCTGCATGGCTGTCATCCCAGAAGGAAGCCTCTTCTAAAGATGATGCACAAGAAAGCCTGCAAACAGTTTGCAGAGAACAAGCAGACTAAGGACAGAGATTACTGGAAGCATGTATTGTGGTCTGATGAGACCAAGATAAACTTATTTGGTTCAGATGGTGTCAAGCATGTGTGGCAGCAACCAGGTGAGGAATACAAAGACAAGTGTGTCTTGCCTACAGTCAAACATGGTGGTGCGAGTGTCATGGTTGGGGCTGCATGAGTGTTGCCGGCACTGGGGTGCTACAGTTCATTGAGAGAACTATGAATGGCAACAAGTACTGTGAAGTACTGAAGAAGAGCATGATCCCCTTCTCTTTGGAGACTGGGCCGAAGGGCAGTATTCCAACATGATAACGATCCCAAACACACCTCCAAGATGACCACTGCATTGCTAAAGAAGCCGAGGGTAAAGGTGATGGACTGGCCAAGCATGTCTCCAGACCTAAACCCTATTGAGCATCTGTGGGGCATCCTCAAACAGAAGGTGGAAAAGCGCAAGGTGTCTAACATCCACCAACTCTGTGATGTCATCATGGAGGAGTGGAAGAGGACTCCAGTGGCAACCTGTGAAGCTCTGGTGAACTCCATACCCAAGAGGGTTAAGGCAGTGCTGGAAAATAATGGTGGCCACACAAAATATTAACACTTTGGGCCCAATTTGGACATTTTCACTTAGGGGTGTACTCACTTTTGTTGCCAGCTGTTTAGACAATAATGGCTGTGTGTTGAAGTTATTTTGAGGGGACAGCAAATTTACAGTGTTATACACGGTGTAAACTCACTACTTTACATTGTAGCAAAGTGTAATTTCTTCAGTGTTGTCACATGAAAAGATATAATAAAATATTTACAAAAATGTGAGCGGTGTACTTAATTTTGTGAGATACTGTATATACACCGTTCAAAACAATTAAAGAAATACTTTGAAAACACATCAGATTTCAATGGGGAAAAATATCATGTTGGATATCTATACTGATATAGACTGGGTAATGTGTTAGGAACAAAAGGATGCCACATCGTTTGATGGAAATGAAAATTATCAACCTACAGAGGGCTGAATTCAAAGACACTTTGGGCCCAACATCCAAAAATCAAAGTGAAAAAATGATGCAGCAGGATAGTCCATTTTGCTGAAATTTGCACTGCAGCAACTCAAAATGGTACTCAGTAGTTTGTATGGCCCCAACATGCTCATATGCATGCCTGACAATGTCGAAGCATGCTCTTAATAAGACGATGGATGTCCTGTGGTATTTCCTCCTAGATCTGGACCAGGGCATCACTGAGCTCCTGAACAGACTGAGGTGCAACCTGGTGGCGTTGGATGGACAGAAAAATAATGTTTCAGAGGTGTTCTATTGGATTTACGCCAGGTGTGGGGTCCATTCAATGGTATCAATTTCTTCATCCTCTAGGAACTGGATGCATACTCTGGCCACACGAGGCCGGGCTTTGTCATGCACTAGGAGGTACCCAGGACTCACTTCACCAGCATAAGGTGTGACACTGGGTCCAAGGACTTCATCCCGATACCCAATGGCAGTAAGGATGCCATTGTCTAGCCTGTAGAGGTCTGTGCATCCCTTCAAGGATATGCCTCCTCAGACCATCACTGACCCATCACCAAACTGGTCATGCTGAATGATGTGTTACAGGCAGCATAACGTTCTCCATGGCTTCTGCAGACCCTTTCACATCTGTTATGTGCTCAGGGTGAACCTGCTCTCATCTGTGAAAAGCACAGAGCTCCAGTGATGGACCTGCCAATTCTGGTGACCAATGGCACATGCCAATCAAGCTCTACGGTGCCGGGCAGTGAGAACAGGGACTACTAGAGGATGTCAGGCCCTCAGGCCACCCTCATGAAGTCTCATTCTGATTGTTTGGTCAGAGACATTCACACCAGTGGCCTGCTGGTGGTCATTTTGTAGGGCTCTGGCAGTGCTCATCCTGTTCCTCCTTGCACAAAGGAGCAGATACTGGTCCTGCTGATGGGTTAAGGAGCTTCTACGGCCCTATCAAGCTCTCCTAAAATAACTGCCTGTCCCCTGAAATCTCCTCCATGCTCTTGAGACTGTGCTGGGAGACACAGCAAACCGTCCCGCAATGGCAAATATTGATGTGCCATCGTGGAGGACTGCCTGTGCAACCTCTATAGGGTCCAAGTATCACCTCATGCTAGCATTAGTGACACTGACCCTAGCCAAATGCAAAACTAGGGAAAAACAGCCAGAAAAGATGAGTAAGGCCATTCTTGTTTTGCAAGTCTTCTCATAGTCTTCTCTAGTGCACCTGTTGCTAATTTCATTGACACCAAAGCAGCTGAAACTGATTAACAACCCCCTCTGCTACTAAACTGACCAGATCAATATTCCAGGAGTTTAATTGACTTGATGCTATACTCTGATTAAAAAGCATTCCTTTAATTTTTTTGAGCAGTGTATGTGTGTGTGTGTGTATATATATATATATATATATATATATATATATATATATATATATATATATATATATATATATAATATATACAGTATATATAGTATATAGATGTAATCTCAGCAGTTTATGATTCTGCCCAAAGGTATACACTGTACTGTGCAATTGAAGGCAGTGTAGATTTCAAAAAGTACTAATAGGAAAGAAAAACATTTTTTGGGCAGAAAACACATGCAAAGTCTGTTCTTCCAAAAATCTTTACCTCCTAGCATATTCTTGTGGGGCTCAGGGGGGGATTGGTTGAAGTGGGGAAAAGCACCTTACCCATACCATACTTGACATCAAAGATTTTGAACTCATATTATAGAGATGAGAAAAAAGAAATTCCTCTCCGCTGAGAAGAGCACTTATGAGGACACCGGGGAATATGGAATAAAGTGTTGGGCCCCCAACAAGAAACCTTTTCCTTTGAAGGAAGGGAATGGATTTCCCATGCTGTGTGACGTTGCTATTCACATGAAGAAGTATTATTTATTCTTATTGAGATAACAGGTAATAAAGAGCACATCACTTCTTGATTAGGTAGTTGATACTACAGTTGTGGAAAAGAAAGAAGGCAAAGAAAAGATGATCATGGTCCAAGAGAAAGGAGAGTTACACACACTGAGACTACCAGATCATCCGTTTTTTTTTTTGCATGCTAGTCTCATATCGAAAATGAAGCATTTACTAAAGTGACGAAAATTCTCATACGACAGAATAAAAATTCAGAGGTGATGTAAAGTGTTGTAGTGTATTTGTATTTTATTTTCTAACAACTTTTCCAAATCAAACGAAAATCGTACAATGTGGTATTGTACGAGAAAAATGTTTGTGCTTTTCCCATCGGATAATATTAGATAAACTGTCGTGATCGGCTCTTGAAAGCTGTGTACTAATGATCAGATTTTTGTAGGATCACTTCGAAAGCTGTATTTTTTGTACGATTTTCTGATCTTGTGGACGGGCCATAATATCTGATAATAGACAGGGTTTAGAGGTGGCTAAGTGTGATATGATCATGGACAATTAAAATGGTAGTAAACCGCAACTGGTTACAAAAATATAAAAAATCCCTGCAAGGCAATGCCATATTGTGCTAGTATGCATCGCATACTAGCACATTATGATAGACTTACCTTAGAACGAAGCCTTCCAGCACCACGATGTCACAACTGAGACTGCTGACATCTTCCCCCGGTCTTCCTTACGGGTTTATGGCCTCTGGCTACATGAGTGATCGGGGGGCACGATAATGTCACTTCATTTCCTGCATGGGCTCTGAAGGTCCGGCACTGTAAGCCAGACCTTCAGAGCACATGCGCCGGTGATATCCACTGCATCCAGTTTAGCTATATCTGACTGCAGGCCATTCCTGGTGTACTTTTTCTAATATACTTTAGGCGGTGTACACAGTACACCGTACCCTGCACCCATAGTGCAGTTGCTACTACTTTTATGGTGGAGTACACAATACAGTACACCCATAGTTGTTATTACACTTCTGTTGGTGTACACAGTACCGTGCACCCATAGTGCAGTTGCTACTACTTTTATGGTGGTGTACACAGAACACAATACATACAGTGCACTCATAGTTGCTATTAGACTTCTGGTGGTGTACACAATACCGTGTACCCCTAGTGCAGTTGCTACTACTTCTCTGGCGGTGTACACAATACATACAGTGTACCCATAGTTGTTATTACACTTCTGTTGGTGTACACAGTACCGTGCACCCATAGTGCAGTTGCTACTACTTTTCTGGTGGTCTACACAGTACACAATACATACAGTGCACCCATAGTTGTTATTACACTTCTGTTGGTGTACACAGTACCGTGCACCCATAGCGTAGTTGCTACTACTTTTCTGTTGGATTACACGGTACACAATACATACAGTACACCCATAGTTGTTATTACACTTCTGTTGGTGTACACAATACAGTGCACCCCTAGTGCAGTTGCTACTACTTTTCTGGTGGTGTACACAATACATACAGTGCACCCATAGTTGTTATTACACCTCTGTTGGTGTACACAGTACCGTGCACCCATAGTGCAGTTGCTACTACTTTTCTGGTGGTCTACACAGTACATAATACATACAGTGCACCCATAGTTGTTATTACACTTCTGTTGGTGTACACAGTTCCGTGCACCCATAGAGTAGTTGCTACTACTTTTCTGGTGGATTACACGGTACACAATACATACAGTACACCCATAGTTGTTATTACACTTCTGTTGGTGTACACAGTACAGTGCACCCCTAGTGCAGTTGCTACTACTTTTCTGGTAGTGTACAAAGTAGACAATACAGTGTAGTGTGGTTTTGCGTAACAAAATTTACAGCATGTCCGGAAGGCCACCAAGGAGAGGCAGATGCTCACAGGCCACTAAAAGAGGGCAAGCAGGCTCTGTGCCTGCAGCACGTGGCCGTGGGGCACGCTTGTCTTTTTTTCTGCAGCTGGCCTTGTTATTGAGCCACAACATGCAGAAGAGTTGGTGGAATGGATAGCAAAGCTGCCTCATCCTCCTCATCCTCTGTCACCCAGGCTAAGAGTAGTTTGCCTGCCAATGCATCTGCCAAAGCAGCCTATTCCATCGGCTCCATGTCAACAGTCATTCCTTCCCTAGCCCCACCATCATGCATGGAGGAGTCCCCCGAACTATTCGACCACAGTGTCGGGTACATGCTGCAGGAGGATGCGCAGTGATTTGAAGGCTCCGATGATGGTACCCAGGTTGAGGAAGGGACAGGGGGTGCCCAAGAAAGTCAGGAAACTGGCAATCATGTTCCCCCAGCTGCAGTATACTGCCAAGTTTGCTCCAGGGACGAGGAGGGAGGGGATGATGAGGTCACTGACTCTACTTAGGTGCCTGATAGAAGAGAGGAGGAGGAGGAGGAACATCTCCAAAGAGGCAGGATGCCCTATAATATTTACAGTATATATAGTATATAGATGTAATCTCAGCAGTTTATGATTCTGCCCAAAGGTATACACTGTACTGTGCAATTGAAGGCAGTGTAGATTTCAAAAAGTACTAATAGGAAAGAAAAACATTTTTTGGGCAGAAAACACATGCAAAGTCTGTTCTTCCAAAAATCTTTACCTCCTAGCATATTCTTGTGGGGCTCAGGGGGGGATTGGTTGAAGTGGGGAAAAGCACCTTACCCATACCATACTTGACATCAAAGATTTTGAACTCATATTATAGAGATGAGAAAAAAGAAATTCCTCTCCGCTGAGAAGAGCACTTATGAGGACACCGGGGAATATGGAATAAAGTGTTGGGCCCCCAACAAGAAACCTTTTCCTTTGAAGGAAGGGAATGGATTTCCCATGCTGTGTGACGTTGCTATTCACATGAAGAAGTATTATTTATTCTTATTGAGATAACAGGTAATAAAGAGCACATCACTTCTTCATTAGGTAGTTGATACCACAGTTGTGGAAAAGAAAGAAGGCAAAGAAAAGATGATCATGGTCCAAGAGAAAGGAGAGTTACACACACTGAGACTACCAGATCGTCCGTTTTTTTTTTTGCATGCTAGTCTCATATCGAAAATGAAGCATTTACTAAAGTGACGAAAATTCTCATACGACAGAATAAAAATTCAGAGGTGATGTAAAGTGTTGTAGTGTATTTGTATTTTATTTTCTAACAACTTTTCCAAATCAAACGAAAATCATACAATGTGGTATTGTACGAGAAAAATGTTTGTGCTTTTCCCATCGGATAATATTAGATAAACTGTCGTGATCGGCTCTTAAAAGCTGTATACTAACGATCAGATTTTTGTAGGATCACTTCGAAAGCTGTATTTTTTGTACGATTTTCTGATCTTGTGGACGGGCCATAATATCTGATAATAGACAGGGTTTAGAGGTGGCTAAGTGTGATATGATCATGGACAATTAAAATGGTAGTAAACCGCAACTGGTTACAAAAATATAAAAAATCCCTGCAAGGCAATGCCATATTGTGCTAGTATGCATCGCATACTAGCACATTATGATAGACTTACCTTAGAACGAAGCCTTCCAGCACCACGATGTCACAACTGAGACTGCTGACATCTTCCCCCGGTCTTCCTTACGGGTTTATGGCCTCTGGCTACATGAGTGATCGGTGGGGCACGATAATGTCACTTCATTTCCTGCATGGGCTCTGAAGGTCCGGCACTGTAAGCCAGACCTTCAGAGCACATGCGCCGGTGATATCCACTGCATCCAGTTTAGCTATATCTGACTGCAGGCCATTCCTGGTGTACTTTTTCTAATATACTTTAGGCGGTGTACACAGTACACCGTACCCTGCACCCATAGTGCAGTTGCTACTACTTTTATGGTGGAGTACACAATACAGTACACCCATAGTTGTTATTACACTTCTGTTGGTGTACACAGTACCGTGCACCCATAGTGCAGTTGCTACTACTTTTATGGTGGTGTACACAGTACACAATACATACAGTGCACTCATAGTTGCTATTAGACTTCTGGTGGTGTACACAATACCGTGTACCCCTAGTGCAGTTGCTACTACTTCTCTGGCGGTGTACACAATACATACAGTGTACCCATAGTTGTTATTACACTTCTGTTGGTGTACACAGTACTGTGCACCCATAGTGCAGTTGCTACTACTTTTCTGGTGGTCTACACAGTACACAATACATACAGTGCACCCATAGTTGTTATTACACTTCTGTTGGTGTACACAGCACCGTGCACCCATAGCGTAGTTGCTACTACTTTTCTGTTGGATTACACGGTACACAATACATACAGTACACCCATAGTTGTTATTACACTTCTGTTGGTGTACACAATACAGTGCACCCCTAATGCAGTTGCTACTACTTTTCTGGTGGTGTACACAATACATACAGTGCACCCATAGTTGTTATTACACCTCTGTTGGTGTACACAGTACCGTGCACCCATAGTGCAGTTGCTACTACTTTTCTGGTGGTCTACACAGTACACAATACATACAGTGCACCCATAGTTGTTATTACACTTCTGTTGGTGTACACAGTTCCGTGCACCCATAGCGTAGTTGCTACTACTTTTCTGGTGGATTACACGGTACACAATACATACAGTACACCCATAGTTGTTATTACACTTCTGTTGGTGTACACAGTACAGTGCACCCCTAGTGCAGTTGCTACTACTTTTCTGGTAGTGTACAAAGTAGACAATACAGTGTAGTGTGGTTTTGCGTAACAAAATTTACAGCATGTCCGGAAGGCCACCAAGGAGAGGCAGATGCTCACAGGCCACTAAAAGAGGGCAAGCAGGCTCTGTGCCTGCAGCACGTGGCCGTGGGGCACGCTTGTCTTTTTTTCTGCAGCTGGCCTTGTTATTGAGCCACAACATGCAGAAGAGTTGGTGGAATGGATAACAAAGCTGCCTCATCCTCCTCATCCTCTGTCACCCAGGCTAAGAGTAGTTTGCCTGCCAATGCATCTGCCAAAGCAGCCTATTCCATCGGCTCCATGTCAACAGTCATTCCTTCCCTAGCCCCACCATCATGCATGGAGGAGTGCCCCGAACTATTCGACCACAGTGTCAGGTACATGCTGCAGGAGGATGCGCAGTGATTTGAAGGCTCCGATGATGGTACCCAGGTTGAGGAAGGGACAGGGGGTGCCCAAGAAAGTCAGGAAACTGGCAATCATGTTCCCCCAGCTGCAGTATACTGCCAAGTTTGCTCCAGGGACGAGGAGGGAGGGGATGATGAGGTCAATGACTCTACTTAGGTGCCTGATAGAAGAGAGGAGGAGGAGGAGGCACATCTCCAAAGAGGCAGGATGCCCTCCAGGGCAGCCACCCTATTGCATCACACCGCAGAGCTAAGCAGGTGCAGGGTGCTGCTGACTCCTTGCATATTTTGAAACGTTCTTTGGTGTGGGCCTTTTTTGACACATGTGCAGCAGATCGCACCGTCGCTGTTTGCAACATATGTCTGAAGTGTATCAAGCGTGGCCAAAAGAGCAGCCGCTTGGGCACCACATGCTTGACCAGATATATGACGACCTCCCATGCAATCTGTTGGCAACAGTACTTAAAGCGGGGTTCCATCCAAATTTTGAACAATATCTGTATGTATTCTCTTCCTTGCCTAGATGCTGACATGCCGTTTAAAAAAAATTTAAATCGCCGTAATTACTTTTTCTATTCTTCTTTGCACTTCCTGGTTCTCCTCCCATGGGAGTAGGCGTGTTTCTAGCCTCTCCCAGACTCCTGGGAGCTAGTCGCAGGCTTCCCAGGATGCCACTGAGCATGTGCGGGAACGAGCGGTGAATGCTGGGAGCACAGCATTCACCGGAAATAAATGCTTGTGGGCTTCAAATGCCCACAATGAAGATGGAAACTGCCTGCAGTGAATAATATAAGTTATTCTTTCCGACGAAATCTGACACAGGTGGACATATTACACACAATATGTGAGTATGTAATGCTGAGAAGAAAAATTTGTGAATGAATTAAAAAAAAAAAAAAAAACTATAGATAGGTGGACCCCCGCTTTAAAAGACCCACATCAAAAAACAAGGCGGACCTCTCCTTGCTCCTCATCAGCTGGGATCTCTAACCCCACTATACCTCCAGTCCTCTCAGAAACCTGCACTGAGAGGAATGAAGGTATAGAAATAGGTGTCCCAAGTACTTGCAGCCAATCTGCTAGCGCATCCGATTTTAGTAGGCAAATTTCCCTACCCCAGTTGCTTAACCGTCAAAAGAAATTCGGTCCCAGCCATCCACATGCTCACCGTCTGCATGCTAGCTTGACCAAATTGCTAGCACTGCAACTGCTGCCTTTTCAGCTGGTAGACTCTGCCCCCTTTCGTGAATTTGTGGAATGTGCGGTACCTCAGTGGCAGGTTCCCAAATGCCATTTCTTTTCACGGAAGGCCATTCCGGCTCAATACCAGCATGCGGAAGGCAATGTCTTGGCCTCGATGGACAGGGCAGTCAGCAGTAAGGTGCATATTACCTCTGACTCATGGTCCAGCAGGCATGGACAGGGACGTTACCTTTCTTTCACGGCTCACTGGGTAACTGCTGGCAGCTGGGAAGGATGCAGGACAGGGTTCAGTATTGTTGGAGCTTGTTCCGCCACCACACCTCCAAAATGCTAGTAGTGGTGATTCTGCCACCGCTCTCTCCTCCACCCCCTCCTCTTCTTCTTCCTCTATGGCCTCTTCCTCTGCAGATTTGTCCTCTGAACCAGCGGTGCTCCGTAGGCATTCAAGGGGTTACGCAAGCACTCAGGCAAAAAGATGCTTAGGGGACAGGAGCCACACTGGGGCAGAGACTCTGGCAGCTCTGCAGGGGCAGGCTTAGAGGTTGTTGACGCCATGCCAGCTTCAGCCAGGAATAATTGTATGCAACAATGGCACCAACCTCCTTTCCGCCCTCTGACAGTGACACTTGACCCATGTTCCCTGTTTGGCTCATGTCTTGAATTTGGTGGTGCAGCGGTTCTTGAGCAGGTACCCGGACTTACAGGATCTCCTGAGGCAGGCCAGGAAAGTCTGTGGTCATTTCCACCGATCATATAATGCCAGTGCTTGGCTGGCTGACATTTAAAGATAATGCAATCTGCCCAAGAACCGCCTCATTGGTGACATGCCCACCAGGTGGAACTCAACATTGGCAATGCTGCAGTGGCTGCACACAATAGGCAGAGGGCCATCAATGAGTACCTGTGTGAGTATGGCCCAGGACAGGGTCAGGGGAGCTTGTTTTTTTTTCGCCACGCCAGTGGCTACTGATCAAGGATGCATACACTCTCCTGTCACCATTTGAGGAGGCCACGAGGATGGTGAGCAGTGACAGTGCATGCATCAGTGATATTGTCCCTCTTGTCTTCCTGTTGGAGCACACACTTCCTGGAATAATGGACAGGGCACTTGAGGCAGAACAGCGGGAGGAAGAGGAGGACTTCCTTACCTCTCAAGGCCCCCTTTATCCAGATAGTATTCCTGCAGGCCCGTTGATCACACAGGAAGAAGAAGAGGAGAAGGAGGAGGATTGTATCACTATGGAGGTGGAGGACAACACTCAGCATCAGCAGCAGTCTTCAAGGGATCATTTTCAGTCCCCAGAAACCCATGGAGTTGTACGTGGTTGGGAGGAGGTGATTGAGGATCATGTGATCCTTAGTGACCCATTCTACAACCACGGTGGTCCTGGATGGAATTTTTCTGCAGCGTCTTCCAGCATAGTATTCCTGGGATTGTTTAATCCCTAAATCTCGCATGACACTCCACCGTACGGTGTCTGTGTCCACTCTCTCCGGAGGAAGTATTGGTTCGTTCCAGGCTGTAGACGGAAGATACACCGGAGGACTCGGAGCCATCCACAGTCCCTGCAGAGGGCTAAGTCTGCCTGCCAGTACGACCTTGCCCGAAGGGAGGTCCATCAGTTCGGGTAAGAGTCCATCTGATACTTCCTTGGAGTACGGGGAAACTCTCATATAGACATCTTCTTCCTCTTCATGCACCTTGTGGGCTGTGTGATCTGACTGACCGTGGAATTTTCGGTTGTCCCCTGGAAGTGGTGCATTGTTTATGGAACTTTCCTCTCTCTTCCTTCTGATACTCTATTATGGACTAATTTTTTTTCCTCTCACTGCTGAGGTGGTTTATTCTTCACAGGACTGTTCAGGGGCTACCCTGCAATGAATGTGGGACCATTTAAACTGCTTGTTTGTTAATGTTTGGTCACTCTCTAGTATACCTTGCACTTTATACAAACTGCTCTATATATTTATGTATGCTAACACTATAGCACATTTTGCACTTTATTATTATTCTCAGCTGTTTTGGTCAATGGTTATTTCAATATATGATTGACATTAATGAGGATTGCTTTAAATGCGATTTGTTTTTTGCACATATACTATTCTTAGCGCACGTTTTTGTTTATTTGATCCTTAGTGACCCAGAGGACTCAGGATCGAATGCCTCTGCAAATTTACGCTGCATGGTCTCCCTAATCCTGCAAAGCCCCCGAAAGGACCCTAGGACGCATGGTATCAAGGAGAGGGATCATTACTGGCTGGCAACCCTTCTTGATCCACGTTACAAGGGTAAGGTTGCAGTACTTATCCAGCCTTCACAGAGAGAGCAGAGGATGAAACATCTTTGGGAGGCTTTGCAGAAAGGTTTGTGCAATGCACTTCCAGAGCCTGGGAGGTTACAATTTCCTGGTGCTGG
Organism: Aquarana catesbeiana; assembly: GCF_042186555.1. Lineage (NCBI taxonomy): Eukaryota > Metazoa > Chordata > Amphibia > Anura > Ranidae > Aquarana > Aquarana catesbeiana. Next base: position 783,462,834 of record NC_133324.1, on the reverse strand, counting down.
ACAACGTGTTGCTGAGGCTTTGTTCGGTCACAGAAAGAGCAGTGGAGAAGGTGGCCGGCTGACCGATGCCTTCAGACAATTCTTCAGTCCTCAGTGCCAAGGTCTGATCGGTTCCAGCAACCATCACCAGCATCTGAATTACATGGTGCAGGAATATCTAGAGGCAAGATCAGACTTGGAGACCTTTCCAACAGAACATCCAATGGGTTACTGGGTCTTGAGGATGGACCACTGGCCAGAGCTTGCTCAATATGCAATTGAGCTACTGGCCTGTCCTGCATCCAGCGTTCTTTCTGAATGCACATTCAGTGCTGCTGGAGGCTTTGTAACCGATCACAGAGTGCGCCTGCCCACAGACTCTGTTGATCGGCTCACATTCATAAAAAATGAATCAGTCTTGGATCACCAGCTACCAAGCAACTGATACTGATGTAACCGATTGATTTTTCTATGGATGTGGGATCCCTTGAAGACTGCATATGCTGAGTGACTATCCTATTATGCTGAGTGACTATCCTGTTCCTCCTCAATCTTCATGATGATAGGTCTAATAATATTTTTGATTCAGGGTACCACCACCACTGCCTAAGGCTCAAATTTTCTGCCCCTGTTTAACAGGGGCACGTAATTAAAATTTTATATCAAATAATTAACAGCAGGGTTCGTTCCTGCGCTCAACAAGAGTATCTGTGAGGATTTACAATGTTGTGCCACCACCACTACCGCCTAAGGCTCAATTTTTCTACCCCTGTTAAACAGGGGTATGTAATTAAAATTTTTGCTTTAATATTTCACAGCAGGGCCTGTTCCTGCACTCAACAAGAGAATCTGTGAGGGGTTACAGTGTTGTGCCATCACCACCACCGCCTAAGGCCCAATTTTTCTGCCCCTGTTTATCAGGAGCGCGTAATTACAATTTTGGATCTAATATTTCACAGCAGGGCCTGTTCCTTCGCTCAACAAGAGTATCTGTGAGGCTTTACAGTGTTGTGCCACCACCACCAACACCGCCTAAAGCCCAATTTTTCTGCCCCTGTTTAACAGGGGCATGTAATTACAATTTTTGATCTAATATTTCACAGCAGGGCCCATTCCTGTGCTCAACAAGAGTATCTGTGAGGCTTTACAGTGTTGTGCCACCACCACCTCCACCATCGCCTAAGGCCCAATTTTTCTGCCCCTGTTTAACAGGGGCACGTAATTACAATTCTTGATATAATATTTCACAGTAGGGCACATTCCAGCACCCACCAAGAGTAACTGTGAGGGCTTACAGTGTTCTGGTACCACCAATACCTAAGGCCCAATTTTCCGCAGAGTGTATAGGGCAGGCCGTATAGTATATACAGGCGGTCCCCTATTTTCAAACATCCGACTTACAAACGACTCCTACTTACAAACAGAGGCAGACAACAGGAAGTGAGAGGAAATCTACCCCTAGGAAGGGAAAATTTTCTCCTGTAAGAGTTAATATGGGAAAAAGGTGTCTCCACTGATGCTTTATCACCAATCCTTGTTTCCTTAATAACCCAAAATTTTCACAAGTCAATTGTCATTGGGACAGAAAGTTAGGTGAAATCTTCTGAACAGGGGCACAGACAGCAAAACAAATGTTACAGGGGTGATAACCCTTCCCTATGTTATCCAAAAAGCTTAAAAACAGATTTTTGGCTGGAGCTACACTTTAAAAATGTACCTGTTCCAAATTACAAACAGATTCAACTTAAGAACAAACCCACAGTCCCTATCTTGTTTGTAACTCGGGGACTGCCTGTATTCTGCTGTTCAGAGTATATAGGGCTTGGGGGCCCCATGCCTTTTTTTTTGTAATTTGGATGCGGGGTTCCCCTTAATATCCATACCAGACCCAAAGAGCCTGGTAATGGGCTGGGGGGGGACCCATGCCATTTTTCTTAATGATTTTCATCTATATTGCCGGGACCGGACATTACATTACAGCCGCAAGCAGTTTTGAATGACTTTTATTCCTTTAGAAATGTCATTTTGTGCAGGGACTGTTCTAAACACGGGAAAAATGCACCACTGTACAGGCATACTATAGTCACCCCCCCATGCACGATATTTAAAGGAATATTTAACTTTTATAGTTTCACTTTAAGCATTATTAACTTACTGCTCCCGAAAAAACGTCAATTTTTAAAACTTTTTTTTGCATTGATACATGCCTCCTGGGGCAGAACCCGGGTCCCTAAACACTTTTTGTGACAATAAGTTGCATATTAGCCTTAAAATTAGCACTTTTGATTTTTCACGTTCGAGTCCCATAGACTTTAACGGTGTTCTCGTGTTCACACAAATTTTTTTGCCTGTTCGCATGTTGTGCCGCGAACCGAACTGGGGGGTGTTCGGCTCATCCCTACTAGGGATGGAGAAGAAGTGGAGTGGAAGCTGATTGTGTTTCACAGGGAAGAGATGCATAGGGAAAACTGCTCATGGATGGGTGGGTTAAAAGAGGAGGAGGAAGAGTAAAAGCTGATTGTGTAGGCAAGGGTCATGTATGAACTGTAATCTCTCCTTCCTTGGGGAAGAAAGACAGTTAACACACTTTTTCCTGATCTCTGAAGTGCAATTGCGTTAAAAAGCCATGACACATTTTCATCAAGAGGGTAGACAAGGGATTGGAGTTTTATGGAAAGAAGCAAGTCTAAGCACATGCAGAGCTCCTGCATATTTATGAAAGGTCAGGTGGTGTTAATATCTGCTTGGAAGCTTATCCACAATGATAAGCAGAAAATATAGTAGAGACTGTGTTAGGAAACAATATGCCACAGAAAGGTTAGCATGGAGGAGCACAGAATGCCAAAGACATGGGATTTTAACAACTTATTGGCCGGGCCTTTTCTGGAATTTTTTGTTTACCGGTTTAAATGAGCATTTTTTTGCTAGAAAATTACTTAGAACCCCCAAACATTATATATATAATTTTTTAAATTTTTTTAAGCAGAGACTCTAGAGAATAAAATGGCGATTATTGCAATATTTTATGTCACAATGTATTTGCTCAGTGGGCTTTCAAACACAATTTTTCTTGGAAAAATAACACTTTAACCACTTAAGGACCGCCTAACGCCGATTTACGTCGGCAAGGCGGCACGGGCAGGCAAAATCACGTACATGTACGTGATTTGCCTCTCGCGGGTGGGGGGTCCGATCGGACCCCCCCCCGGTGCCCGAAGCGGTCCCGTTCTGTTCCCCGGCGATCCGAGATGAGGGGGAGGCCATCCGTTCGTGGCCCCCCCCTCGCGATCGCCGCCGGCCAATGGGAACACTCCTTTGCTGCTGTATGCTAAACAGCAGCAAAGGAAATGATGTCATCTCCCCTCGGCTCGGTATTTTCCGTTCCAGCGCCGAGGGGAGAAGACATCAATGTGAGTGCACAACACACTACACACACAGTAGAACATGCCAGGCATACAAAACACCCCGATCCCCCCCCCGATCGCCCCCCGATCCCCCCCCAATCACCCCCCCCCCCCTGTCACAAACTGACACCAGCAGGTTTTTTTTTTTTTTTTTTTTTTTTTTTTCTGATTACTGCATAGTGTCAGTTTGTGACAGTTACAGTGTTGGGACAGTTAGTATTACCCCCCTTTAGGTCTAGGGTACCCCCCTAACCCCCCCTAATAAAGTTTTAACCCCTTGATCACCCCCTGTCACCAGTGTTGCTAAGCGATCATTTTTCTGATCGCTGTATTAGTGTCGCTGGTGACGATAGTTAGGGAGGTAAATATTTAGGTTCGCCGTCAGCGTTTTATAGCGACAGGGACCCCCATATACTACCTAATAAATGTTTTAACCCCTTGATTGCCCCCTAGTTAACCCTTTCACCACTGATCACCGTATAACCGTTACGGGTGACGCAGGTTAGTTCGTTTATTTTTTATAGTGTCAGGGCACCCGCCGTTTATTACCTAATAAAGGTTTAGCCCCCTGATCGCCCGGCGGTGATATGCGTCGCCCCAGGCAGCGTCAGATTAGCGCCAGTACCGCTAACACCCACGCACGCAGCATGCGCCTCCCTTAGTGGTATAGTATCTGATCGGATCAATATCTGATCTGATCAGATCTATACTAGCGTCCCCAGCAGTTTAGGGTTCCCAAAAACACAGTGTTAGCGGGATCAGCCCAGATACCTGCTAGCACCTGCGTTTTGCCCCTCCGCCCAGCCCACCCAAGTGCAGTATCGATCGATCACTGTCACTTACAAAACACTAAACGCATAACTGCAGCGTTCGCAGAGTCAGGCCTGATCCCTGCGATCGCTAACAGTTTTTTTGGTAGCATTTTGGTGAACTGGCAAGCAAGCACCAGGCAGCGTCAGGTTAGCGCCAGTACCGCTAACACCCACGCACGCACCGTACACCTCCCTTAGTGGTATAGTATCTGATCGGATCAATATCTGATCCGATCAGATCTATACTAGCGTCCCCAGCAGTTTAGGGTTCCCAAAAACGCAGTGTTAGCGGGATCAGCCCAGATACCTGCTAGCACCTGCGTTGTGCCCCTCCGCCCGGCCCAGCCCAGCCCACCCAAGTGCAGTATCGATCGATCACTGACACTTACAAGGCACTAAACGCATAACTGCAGCGTTCGCAGAGTCAGGCCTGATCCCTGCGATCGCTAACAGTTTTTTTGGTAGCATTTTGGTGAACTAGCAAGCACCGGCCCCAGGCAGCGTCAGGTTAGCGCCAGTACCGCTAACACCCACGCACGCAGCATACGCCTCCTTTAGTGGTATAGTATCTGAACGGATCAATATCTGATCCGATCAGATCAGATCTATACTAGCGTCCCCAGCAGTTTAGGGTTCCCAAAAACGCAGTGTTAGCGGGATCAACCCAGATACCTGCTAGCACCTGCGTTTTGCCCCTCCGCCCGGCCCAGTCCAGCCCGGCCCAGTCCAGCCCACCCAAGTGCAGTATCGATCGATCACTGTCACTTACAAAACACTAAACGCATAACTGCAGCGTTCGCAGAGTCAGGCCTGATCCCTGCGATCGCTAACAGTTTTTTTGGAAGCTTTTTATTGAACTGGCAAGCACCAGCGGCCTAGTACACCCCGGTCGTAGTCAAACCAGCACTGCAGTAACACTTGGTGACGTGGCGAGTCCCATAAGTGCAGTTCAAGCTGGTGAGGTGACAAGCACAAGTAGTGTCCCGCTGCCACCAAGAAGACAAACACAGGCCCGTCGTGCCCATAGTGCCCTTCCTGCTGCATTCGCCAATCCTAATTGGGAACCCACCACTTCTGCAGCGCCCGTACTTCCCCCATTCACATCCCCCAACGAAATGCAGTCGGCTGCATGAGAGGCATTTTTATGTGCTCCCGAGTACCCCTACCCAACGAACCCCCCCCAAAAAGATGTTGTGTCTGCAGCAAACGCGGATATAGGCGTGACACCCGCTATTATTGTCCCTTCTGTCCTGACAATCCTGGTCTTTGCATTGGTGAATGTTTTGAACGCTACCATACACTAGTTGAGTATTAGCGTAGGGTACAGCATTGCACAGACTAGGCACACTTTCACAGGGTCTCCCAAGATGCCATCGCATTTTGAGAGACCCGAACCTGGAACCGGTTACAGTTATAAAAGTTAGTTACAAAAAAAGTGTAAAAAAAAAAAAAATATATATAAAATAAAAAAAAATAGTTGTCGTTTTATTGTTCTCTCTCTCTATTCTCTCTCTCTATTGTTCTGCTCTTTTTTTACTGTATTCTATTCTGCAGTGTTTTATTGTTATTGTTATTGTTATTGTTATTGTTATTATGTTTTATCATGTTTGTTTTTCAGGTATGTAATTATTTATACTTTATTGTTTACTGTGCTTTATTGTTAACCATTTTTTTGTCTTCAGGTACGCCATTCACAACTTTGAGTGGTTATACCAGAATGATGCCTGCAGGTTTAGGTATCATCTTGGTATCATTCTTTTCAGCCAGCGGTCGGCTTTCATGTAAAAGCAATCCTAGCGGCTAATTAGCCTCTAGACTGCCTTTACAAGCCGTGGGAGGGAATGCCCCCCCCCCCCCACCGTCTTCCGTGTTTTTCTCTGGCTCTCCTGTCTCAACAGGGAACCTGAGAATGCAGCCGGTGATTCAGCCAGCTGACCATAGAGCTGATCAGAGACAAGAGTGGCTCCAAACATCTCTATGGCCTAAGAAACCGGAAGCTACGAGCATTTTATGACTTAGATTTCGCCGGATGTAAATAGCGCCATTGGGAAATTGGGGAAGCATTTTATCACACCGATCTTGGTGTGGTCAGATGCTTTGAGGGCAGAGGAGAGATCTAGGGTCTAATAGACCCCAATTTTTTCAAAAAAGAGTACCTGTCACTACCTATTGCTATCATAGGGGATATTTACATTCCCCGAGATAACAATAAAAATGATTTAAAAAAAAAAAAAATGAAAGGAACAGTTTAAAAATAAGATAAAAAAGCAAAAAAATAATAAAGAAAAAAAAAAAAAAAAAAAAAAGCACCCCTGTCGCCCCCTGCTCTTGCGCTAAGGCGAACGCAAGCGGCGGTCTGTCGTCAAACGTAAACAGCAATTGCACCATGCATGTGAGGTATCGCCGCGAAGGTCAGATCGAGGGCAGTAATTTTTGCAGTAGACCTCCTCTGTAGATCTAAAGTGGTAACCTGTAAAGGCTTTTAAAGGCTTTTAAAAATGTATTTATTTTGTTGCCACTGCACGTTTGTGCGCAATTGTAAAGCATGTCATGTTTGGTATCCATGTACTCGGTCTAAGATCATCTTTTTTATTTCATCAAACATTTGGGCAATATAGTGTGTTTTAGTGCATTAAAATTTAAAAAAGTGTGTTTTTTCCCCAAAAAATGCGTTTGAAAAATCGCTGCGCAAATACTGTGTGAAAAAAAAAAATGAAACACCCACCATTTTAATCTGTAGGGCATTTGCTTTAAAAAAATATATAATGTTTGGGGGTTCAAAGTAATTTTCTTGCAAAAAAAAAAAAACTTTTTCATGTAAAAAATAAGTGTCAGAAAGGGCTTTGTCTTCAAGTGGTTAGAAGAGTGGGTGATGTGTGACATAAGCTTCTAAATGTTGTGCATAAAATGCCAGGACAGTTCAAAACCCCCCCAAATGACCCCATTTTGGAAAGTAGACACCCCAAGCTATTTGCTGAGAGGCATGTCGAGTCCATGGAATATTTTATATTGCGACACAAGTTGCGGGAAAGAGACAAATTTTTTTTTTTTTTTTTTTTTTTTTGCACAAAGTTGTCACTAAATGATATATTGCTCAAACATGCCATGGGAATATGTGAAATTACACCCCAAAATACATTCTGCTGCTTCTCCTGAGTACGGGGATACCACATGTGTGAGACTTTTTGGGAGCCTAGCCGCGTACGGGACCCCGAAAACCAAGCACCGCCTTCAGGCTTTCTAAGGGGCGTGAATTTTTGATTTCACTCTTCACTGCCTATCACAGTTTCGGAGGCCATGGAATGCCCAGGTGGCACAAAACCCCCCCAAATGACCCCATTTTGGAAAGTAGACACCCCAAGCTATTTGCTGAGAGGTATAGTGAGTATTTTGCAGACCTCACTTTTTGTCACAAAGTTTTGAAATTTGAAAAAAGAAAAAAAAAAAAAGTTTTTTCTTGTCTTTCTTCATTTTCAAAAACAAATGAGAGCTGCAAAATACTCACCATGCCTCTCAGCAAATAGCTTGGGGTGTCTACTTTCCAAAATGGGGTCATTTGGGGGGGGTTTGTGCCACCTGGGCATTCCATGGCCTCCGAAACGGTGTTAGGCAGTGAAGAGTAAAATCAAAAATTCACGCCCTTAAAAACGCTGAAGGCGGTGATTGGTTTTCGGGGCCCCGTACGCGGCTAGGCTCCCAAAAAGTCCCACACATGTGGTATCCCCATACTCAGGAGAAGCAGCTAAATGTATTTTGGGGTGCAATTCCACATAGGCCCATGGCCTGTGTGAGCAATATATCATTTAGTGACAACTTTGTGCAAAAAAAAAAAAAAAAAAAAAAAAAGTGTCACTTTTCCGCAACTTGTGTCAAAATATAAAATATTCCATGGACTCAATATGCCTCTCAGCAAATAGCTTGGGGTGTCTACTTTCCAAAATGGGGTCATTTGGGGGGGGGTTGTGCCACCTGGGCATTCCATGGCCTCCGAAACTGTGATAGGCAGTGAAGAGTGAAATCAAAAAGTTACACCCTTAGAAATCCTGAAGGCGGTGATTGGTTTTCGGGGTCCCATACGCGGCTAGGCTCCCAAAAAGTCCCACACATGTGGTATCCCCGTACTCAGGAGAAGTAGCTGAATATATTTTGGGGTGCAATTCCACATAGGCCCATGGCCTGTGTGAGCAATATATCATTTAGTGACAACTTTTTGTAAATATTTTTTTTTTTTTTTTTTTTTGTCATTATTCAATCACTTGGGACAAAAAAAATAAATATTCAATGGGTTCAACATGCCTATCAGCAATTTCCTTGGGGTGTCTACTTTCCAAAATGGGGTCATTTGGGGGGGTTTTGTACTGCCCTGCCATTTTAGCACCTCAAGAAATGACATAGGCAGTCATAAACTAAAAGCTGTGTAAATTCCAGAAAATGTACCCTAGTTTGTAGACGCTATAACTTTTGCGCAAACCAATAAATATACGCTTATTGACATTTTTTTTACCAAAGACATGTGGCCGAATACATTTTGGCCTAAATGTATGACTAAAATTGAGTTTATTGGATTTTTTTTATAACAAAAAGTAGAAAATATCATTTTTTTTCAAAATTTTCGGTCTTTTTCCGTTTATAGCGCAAAAAATAAAAACTGCAGAAGTGATCAAATACCATCAAAAGAAAGCTCTATTTGTGGGAAGAAAAGGACGCAAATTTCGTTTGGGTACAGCATTGCATAACCGCGCAATTAGCAGTTAAAGCGACGCAGTGCCAAATTGGAAAAAGACCTCTGGTCCTTAGGCAGCATAATGGTCCGGGGCTCAAGTGGTTAATAAATAAAATTAAAATAAAAAAACACAATAGTTACCCCGATTTTTGTATAATGTGAAAGATGATGTTATTCCAAGTAAATAGATATCTAACATGTCATGCTTTAAAATTGTGCATACTCGTAGAATGGTGACAAACTATGGTACTTAAAAATCTCCATAGGCGACACTTTAAATATTATTAACAGGTTACCTGTTTAGAGTCACAGAGGAAGTCTTGCATTAAAGTTATTGCTCTTGCTCTAATGATCGCTGCAATACCTCACATGTGTGGTTTGAACACCGTTTACATAGGCAGGCGCGATAATACATATGCATTCGCTTCTGTGCGCAAACACGGAGGGATGGGGCACTTTAAATTTTTTTTTTTCTTATTTATTTTACTTTTTATTTTTACACTGTTCCTTTATTTATTTATTTTTTGATCACTTTTATTCCTCTTCCAAGGAATGTAAATATCCCTGGTAATAGAAATAAGCATGACAGGTCCTCTTCATTGAGAGCTCTGGGGTAAAAAAAAGACCTCTCATTCACCTTTAAAAGCAAAAGAACATTTTTGACATTTTGACTATAAAAAATAAATAAATAATAATTTGTTTATATCCGAGAACCGGACGTGACATCAGAAGTCACTCCGGTCATCCAAGGACATAGAACCAAGTGGGGGCCATCTTGCCCTCACTTGATTTCCTGTCCAGCAAATGGCTGGACCAGATCACTTCTGGCTTTACCGATGGCTCTTGGAAATGACTGGGAAGTGGAGGGAGAGGATGACAACTTTCTCCCCACCTATTAAAGGGATCCTGTGGCAAAGTTCCATAGTTACTATACAGTTGATTTGGATGTTTCTGATTGTTTCTATTTCCATTCTTCCAAAATTGCTTTCTTGGTGATTTATTCTTATTTTTATTCCTCCATCAAGGTTTAGGTGTTCTTGGGTCATTATTTTCATCCCTATAGACTCTACCCTGTTCATTAGGGGTCTCTCTATAATATCTTTGTTCTTCAGGTGACCTAAATCTTCTTTCAGGTGATTTATATGCTTGGTTCCTTCTTGGGCTTACAATTCTAACCTCCCTTTCAGGTGATGAAGAAATAGAGCCTCCCTTGCCTTCTTTCAAATTAAGCTGCCATTTGAAAGTTTGTTCCAATTTATAGTAGTTTGTGTCTCTTAAATACTTTCTTTTTTCCTTTGCTTTAATTCACTATCCTTCTGTTCCAAAACTTTATTTAACTGTTTTGTTAGTACTCCAAAAGATGCTGACTCCTTTTGCGCTTCTAATGCTACTTTGCAATCTGCGATTTTTTGATTAATTATTGCTAATTTCCTTTCTTTCCTTTTTAATACAAAATACAACACCATGGGGGAGAGCCTGAAGTCTGTGTTCAATAGATCTTTTTAGTGAATAATGTTTCTTTTAGTGAATAATGTTTCTTAATTCCAAATTTGATTTTTACTTGTGTCTTTTAAAAGTTGTATTATTAAAAGCTATATTGTGTAATCTATTACTAAAAATAAGTATTCCTGTAATGCAGACTCAATGGAATGATGACTTGCTTATTTACCGATATAATTATGGCAACTAACATGCTGTTCATAGCTTAAATAGGAAGCTTGGCTGTTCACATGACTACCCTTGAGAAAGTCACATGACATGTGATGATACGCGTGGGGAGAAGGAGTCAGTGACGTCTTCGCATAGTGTTTGGCAAACACAGCAATAGCTGTATGAGCGGTGAAGCTGTCTGACCATTATAACAAAAGCGATTCAGCTACTGCAAATATGTGAGTGGATTACAATGTTTGCCCAGTCTTGTAGCATTTCAAAATACTGCACAATGATGGTTTTTCTTTTATTTTTATGTGAATTATCACCTTTCAAATGTAATTCATCATGCAACTGTGATCTGTGAGAATTAAAATACAAGCAAGTTCATCAAAGGCAAGTGATTGGACATTCAGACCTCAGCTGGATTAACACAAACAGACACTATTTATTGTTCTTTTTGTTTTTTTCCCATCTACATATATCTAGGAATGTGTGTTCCCTTATCTGTTTTTTGATGCATCTATTTGCATTTATTCATTTTATTGATTGCTATGTTTATTTGCACCTATTCACTTTACTGATTGTGATATCAGGGTATATGTTTTTTTATGCATTTTTTTGCATTTATTCACTTTATTGATTGAATATTTCTTTGCACTTATTCACTTTACTGATTATATCAGGGTGTTTTTATTGTTTAGGATTTTATATATAAGCCCCACTCCAACAGATGAGGATAGTTTGATAAGCGCACCAACATATTTTATATTAACTACGCAGTTAGTAATGCAGAATTTTCCTTTCATGACTGTGGGTGACGTTTTGGTAATGAAGTCTATTGATATTGAGGATATCAGTCGTATTATCAAACATTGCCCCAAACCCTCCACAGCTTTGAGGGCGATAGATTATTTAAATAAAGCTTGTAAGGGTAGAAATTATACACAAGAAGATATAAGGATCATTATAGACAGTTTGGTGGGAACTACCTCTCCTTGGGATTGGACTAAAGTGCCCACCATAAATGTCCTAGAGGCACTCACCACCAAGGCAAAGGCTTATTCACTAAACACTGTTGAAGGAAGGAACCTTATGTGGGAAGAGCTAGAGAAGGAAATGAAAAGAGGTTTCATTAATAAGTCATCACTCCCTACTGCAGTAGCTTGCAAATAAAAATCATCAGTGTTGGAATTTTGGAAAAGATTTCAGGAAATCTGGACACAAGATGCCGGACTTAACACTCAAGATGAAATGCACAGTCTTTTAATACAGACCTATCTCAGTAACCTTGTCCCTAAATATGCACTCACCGTGAGACAGCAGATTTCATACTGGGCTACAAAGCGTATGACTGACTTTCAAAAAACATTGACTGAAAAAGACGCAGCGGGATGTTTTGACATCCCCAAACAAACACCAGTACTGACACATTACCAGGATAATTTCTCAGGAAATCAAAGGGGAAACTTTTACAAGAAAAGGGGACAGAACAGAGGGTATTATAGAGGTGGATATAGGGGAAGAGGACGGCCACAAAGGCAATCTAAAACAGGTTGTTTTAACTACGGAGACCCTAGACACTGGAAAGCCCAATGCCCCTGGTATGACCACTCCCCCTCAGGCACCAACCCCAGTACAGCAGCAACATGGTGTTAAGTACCCCATTTCTTGGAAACAACAACAGTCATAATGAAGCTGCCCGGAAGGTAGTATCCCGGCATTTCCACTTGTCTCTCATTCTTATCATGAACAGCCTATAATTTCATTGCTTGTAGATGGGCATGAGGTACCATTTTTGCCCGATTCTGGAGCAACGTGTAGTACCATTAGCAAGGATTTTTATAGGGGAGAAGTTGTGGATGCTGAGCCTTCAATGGGAATAAATGGGATAATCACCAAAACTTTTAAAACACCCCCCGCTTTCACTAAGCACCCGTACTGGTGCTGATTGTGATCTCCAACATTGCTTCAGAATTATTCCTGATTGTCCCTGAGTCTTTTGGGAGGGGATTTGCTGGAAAAATTAGGCATTACAATGAAAATTACTGCAAAAGGAGGGTTATATGTAAAATCTGGCAAGGTTCACCTTTTACATTGCTCTCACATCCAGAAGAGGAAGATGTCAAATTGTCAAATTGAGTGAAGAGGGAGTATGGGCAGTTAATCCTCTTGATGTAGGGTTCATTTCCTGTAAGCCCTATAAAGCCACTTTGAAACCAGGAGCTTTACCTGTGTATCATAAACAGTACCCCATATCCAGAGAAAAAGAAGAGGGTATAGAGCCCATTGTGGAGGATTTCTTGAAGAAAGGTATTTTAAAAGAAATCATCTCTCTTTACAACACTCCTATCAACCCTGTTAAAAAGCCGGATGGCAGTTACAGGTTTGTACAGGACCTTAGGGCCATAAACAACTTAGTGGTACCAATTGCCCCAATAGTGCCTGATGTGCCATCATTGCTCACCTCCATACCATCCGATGCTGAGTATTTTTCTGTAATTGACCTCTCAAGCGCATTTTTTTCTTTCCCTGTGGATGAGGAGACACAGCCGCTCTTTGCATTCCGATTTAAAAATCGGACGCTGACCTGATGTAGATTGCCCCAGGGTTATATAGACTCACTTGTTGTCTATTCTATTGTCCTCCAAACCACTCATAGAGCTTGGACACCTGAACATGGTTCAGTCTTGCTGCAGATGATCTGCAACTCAGCCCTGGAGGACGGGGGGAATCTTTTGAAATGTCTTTTTGAAAGTGGTCATAAAGTGTCAAAGAAAAAGTTGCAATGGTGTCAGAAAACAGTTGAATATCTAGGGTTTGTTCTCACAAAAGGAGAAAAAAGAGTCAGTCACAAAAGAGCTGCGGCTCTGATGGGTCTGCCCTGCCCATTTAACAGGAAGGACATGCTCATCTTCCTAGGTATGATTGGTTACTGCCGCCAATGGATACCTGACTGCTGTTACTATGACAATCTCCTGAAACAGGCCACAGGTTTTGCAACGAGCCCCTGCTTGCTCAGTTCCACTCTCCTGACACTCCTCTACGGTTATAGAATCAGATTGCAGATCGCAACTTCTGATGGTTCGGTCATCTGATGCTACGGGATTCGAACTACAGCTATGTGCCATTCTAATCCAGTTGTGATAGCTCAGAACAAACACCAGGCAGGCTGTATGTAAGTTCAAACAGAAATCTCTTTTATTGAAAGGCATATAGGCTCTTTTATACAGTAAAAGAGGAGGTGCATACCTCCTGCTCATATTACTCTGAACATACACCTGTGACCAGAAACCTAATTAACATGGGCTAATTAACTAATCCCTTTAGACAGCCTAGATGACTCAGTCATGACCTTTAGGCCAGACTGGCCGTCTTGTAGCTCAGAAAACACAATCAACATTATCACAAATCAACACAGAACTCTTCTTCACACAATAGCAGAGTTAATTAACACAAACATCAATGGGGATCTAATGACTCTTAGATCCCTTACTAGACTTATTTACAATAAACACATTCTAGCAGGCAACAGACAGACAGGTGGCTGGAATTGACATCAGCATCTCCTAACAGTATTTGTCCCAGCATTATGAATCAGCCACTATTTCTAATATGGCAAATCCAGGGTCCCCAGCGTCTGTGTCTCTTGGGGGGATATGGACCTGAATCCAAAGTAACACCACCTCAAGGGTCCTCAGGCATACAGCTCACAAAGAGCACTGTTCCCCCAAATGCCAGGGCCCACGATCGATCGGCAAGAGGCTAGCATTGAGTCCCCTCCAAAAGTCTCTCTCCCAGCTAGGTCTGTCACAGGTTCAGATATGCCAGACTGTGTTAAATGGACAGATGAAATGTGTAATGCTTTTGTGTATTTGAAAAATGCTATGGTAACAGCCCCAGGATGCGGCCTTCCCAATTATAATGTGATGTTTTATTTGTATGCCAGGGAAAATTGTACAACGATGACAGGTGTCCTGGCCCAGGAGCATGGAGGCAAGCTCCGCCCTGTTGCTTTTTTCTCAAAGGTGGTACCGATACCAGTTCAGGGCATGCCCGCGTGTCTCAGAGCTTTAGCATCTTGTGCTATGGTGGTAGAGATGGCTGCAACTTTCACTTTGGGCCATGATACTACCTTGTATACTACTCATAATGTGTCCACATTGCTGAGGAATACACATACGCAACATATGTCCGCCCAAAGCTTGAGCGGCTATAAGGTAATACTGTTGTCAAATCCAAAATTGCATATTAAATATGCTTCCCCTAATGCAGGCCCAGCTCCAATTTTAAACGCCCTGCTAGGATTAAAAGGAGAGCAGGATGAGGTAGTGCCACAGCATGACTGCACCAACCTCATCCACCAAGACAGATCTCCCAGACCTGACTTGTCCCCCACTGCTTTGCCAAATGTGCAAAATGTGTATGTGGATGGATCTTGTTCTAGGCCAAATGATCACACATATCATGCAGGATATGCGGTTGTGCAACTTCCAGATGTCATACTTGAGGCCAAACCTATCCCATATCAATTGGCACAAGCTGCAGAATTGATTGCACTCACCAGGGCATGCCAAATATTTGAAGGTCAAGATGTGAATATTTACACTGACTCCAAATATGGGTATGGAGTGGTATATGACTTCGGTGTCATATGGAGTAGCCGGGGGTTTCATTGCAGCTGATGGAAAAAGCATCTCCCATTCCCCTCTAGTAGTGTCATTGTTAAAAGCCATTCAATTGCCTAGAATCCAAATGCCAATGTTAGAGCCTGAACTACCTTGTTTTGACCATATACTGTCTGACCTACAAGATTATGCCTCAGAAGCCGACATGAGAGATTGGGAAAAAGTAGGTGCACAAATAGATCCAAAAACAGGACATTTCAGATCTCCCCTGGTTGACAAGGGATTATGTGTCTTGCATTACTTGCATTAGGAACAACCCAAACATCCCAAACAAAGTGAAATGTTAACATTTGATATATCCCAGTACACCTTTCACCCACCTCCAAATTGATTTCACACACATGCCCAAGCTAGGCAAAAGACGGGAATATCTTTTGGTAATTGTGGACATGTTCTCAAGATGGGTTGAACTTTTTGTAACCACAAAGGAAGACGCACAAACAGTAGTGAAAATTCTCACACAGGAAATTATTCCTCGATGGGGATGTCCACTTCAGATAAACTCAGACAGAGGTCCTGCATTCACTTCAAAAGTATCTCAGGACTTGGTACACTTGCTCCAAATAGAATGGAAGTTTCACATTCCATATCATCCCCAAAGTTCAGGGATAGTGGAGAGGGTACATAGGACCATGAGAGATAAAATAAGGAAAGCCACAGGAGGAACTTTTGTCCATTGGAAGAAGGTTCTCCCAGCGGTCTTGGCCAAGATAAGAAGTACTCCTTCCAAAACTACAGGCTACTCTCCTTTTGAAGTGCTGATGGGTCGTCCCTTTCCCACTCCCTGGGCCAGAGCACCTCTTATGATAGAGCAGGGGGATTTGGATTTGGTACAGTCAGAGTATGTAAGGAAACTAATCAAAACTTTGGATACAGTTGAGAGAAATGTTGCTCGCACCTCTCCTTTTTCTTCACAGGAACCTACCCATCCTTTTAACGTAGGAGACACGGTGGTGGTCCAGCAGTTGAATAGAAGCAAGAAGCGGGAATATCCTTTTGGGCTTCCTACTACGGTGATTGCAGTGACCAGAACGGCTATCCTGGTGTTAAATTGCCAATCCTGGATCCATGCCAGCCGAGTGAAAAAGGTTGCCCAAAGCCCCAAGAGGCATGAATAGATTCTGGACAGCCGCACTCAAATAATAGCCAAGTTTATTAAAGGATACACATCAAAATTCAAAGGATCACAGCAGACAAAAATGAGCTGACGTTTCGCACTGGCGTCAGTGCTTACTGGCGCCAGTGCAAAACGTCAGAAGAAGATGAAGAGAAGAGCGGGAGCCTCCCCCCATGCCATGGGTGCAGAGCGGCCCAAGGAGAAGAAGATAGAAGACGCCACGGAGGAGATGCTGGACGAGAACACCGGAGGAAGAACCA
Organism: Aquarana catesbeiana; assembly: GCF_042186555.1. NCBI lineage: Eukaryota > Metazoa > Chordata > Amphibia > Anura > Ranidae > Aquarana > Aquarana catesbeiana. The sequence continues at coordinate 783,446,201 of NC_133324.1, read as the reverse complement.
GAAGAGCCAGAAGAACCAGAAGAAGAAGAAGAAGAAGAAGATGAAGGAAGATAGAAGAAAGAAGAAAGAAGAAGCATTTATATAAAGGAATTGTCAAAAACTGTCTCTTGTCATTTTTAACATTTTTGACAGTTTTTTAGTGAAATGGTAGGGGTACTTTTGTACCCCCTTACCATTTCACACAGGGGGGCCGGGATCTGGGGGTCCCCTTGTTAAAGGGGGCTTCCAGATTCCGATAAGCCCCCCGCCCGCAGACCCCCACAACCACCGGCCAGGGTTGTGGGGATGAGGCGCTTGTCCTCATCAATATGGGGACAAGGTGTTTTGGGGGGCTACCCCAAAGCACCCTCCCAATGTTGAGGGCATGTGGCCTGGTATGGTTCGGGGGGGCGCTCTCTCGTCCCCCCCTCTTTTCCTGCGGCCTGCCAGGTTGCGTGCTCGGATAAGGGTCTGGTATGGATTTTTGGGGGGACCCCACATCATTTTTTTTTTTTTTAATTTTGGTTCGGGGTTCCCCTGTGGGGAATTCCCATGCCGTTTTTATCAATGAACTTTTATGTGTATTGTTGGACCGGCAATGCAATAGCAGCGAGTAGTTTTAAATGACTTTTTTCCTTTGAAATGTCATTTTGCTGTCAGACTGTTCTAAACACGGGAAACATGCGCCCCTTTACAGGCATACTATAGACACCCCCCAGCTATGAAATTTAAAGGGATATTACACTTTTATTGTTTGACTTTAAGCATTATTAAAATCACTGCTCCTGAAAAAATGGCCATTTTTAAAACTTTTTTTTGCATTGATCCACGTCCCCTGGGGCAGGATCCAGGTCCCCAAACACTTTTTATGACAATAACTTGCATATAAGCCTTTAAAATTAGCACTTTTGATTTCTCCCATAGACTTTTAAAGGGTGTCCCGCGGCATTCGATTTTGCCGCGAACACCCCAAATTGTTCGCCGAACTTGCGAACAGCCGATGTTCGAGTCGAACATGAGTTCGACTCGAACTCGAAGCTCATCCCTACTGAGGATTATGAATGTTGTACTTGGGTACACAATACTAGTATAGAGGTACCAGATTATTATGATGTGATAGCTCAGCATAGGAAAGAGGTGGCCAAGCTGCAACAAGAGGCTCGCAACATAGCCCAGACCTGGAGTCCTTTTGGAAATGTTGATTTTGGATTTGGAGGGATATTCTCTTGGATAAGGGATATTGTCATAATTTTAATCATGATTGTGCTCTTTTTTCCTTTTCCATTATCTTGTGTATAAGCTTATTATGTGCCTTATTAATAGAGCCACTCGTATTTCAGATCCCTCATCTCCCAATAAAACTTATCTCAGTATGTATCATCAGAAACAGGCTGAGAATACCACCATGATAAGGATATTGTAGCTTGCTGTCCATCATTTTAGCTATACACTCCTGTAAAAATGTGTATCCATTTTAGAATAATATGTATACATGACGTTTATAAGAAGTTAAGTTTCAATTTCTTGTAAATGGTCTGATCTCCCTGAAATGATGTACGAAGTCTTTTACTGTTAGCCTTTTCCTGTTGTTTGTTTCTATAGGAGTTATTAATATTCTATTTTTGCTTGTTTTAAAACATCCTGTATGTCTGTATCTTTACTATATATTAATGTAAGGGTTGGACTTTTGTTGTGATGTCATTTTGCTTATATAAGTTGAAACACGCAAATAAAATCCTCAGACCATTCTGAGAATTGCATGTATTGACTGCGTGTCATAACTTCTTATCAGAGTGGTCTCCAGGCCTGATTGGGTTCGAAGGAACACTCTAGGCGGGATATCATACGAGGGTTCATTTGCTCCTAAAACATGCCTACACCCTTTCAAGCACCATGGTAGTTTATTCTCTCTTCCTGTCCGATTGTATCTGCTTGCCCATACACAATGTACGGGTACACAGATACACTGACAGATTTGCTGGAGACCTTCATGGCACCCGTGATCTGCAGATCGCTAGAGCAATGTTTTACAGCAAAAAAATTGACATTTATGATTTTTTTCCAAAAAGTGAACTTATCCCTTAAGTAATTTGTCTATCTGGATATACATGCCTGAACTCCTCCTCGGTCAGAGGTTATCCAGATAACCACATGACTGAACTCTTGATCAAAAGATCAGCAGCTGAATATAGTATTAATGATAGTTCAACTATTTGTACCCTTTTTCATCTTAATTTCAATGTCAACATTAAATCTGACTGGCATCTGTATTTACTGTATTAACCTCTTTCTATCCATGTAACACATATGTGCCGTGGCAAAGAGGGCGGGCTTTAACTCCCACATGCCGCACATATGCTTCTATGGGTGGCAAAGGTTTCTGTGCTGAAAGTGCACTCATTGTGCACTCTCAGCACAGAGATTTAGCTGTCAATACAGCTCTCAGTCTGTACTAATGTTCAGTAAACTGGTGGGAACAGTTCCCAATCATGTGGTCAATCTGACAGCCAATCACAGTGGTCACATGATTAGGAAGACTTTTCTACACTCCTAGCATAATATCCCAGTTAAGGAGATGCTGGGAAGGGCAAGGGGAAAGAATAAAACAGTGCTATGACACTACTGACACTATGCAGCATAATGCCACTGCATAGTGTTAGTAAAAAATGATCGTCACACAAATCAGTGGAGATCAGTGGCAGTACAAATACCCCAAAATCATTTATTGTCAATGGCAAGTTACATACTCTCCCTCTTCTCCCCCAATAATTGATAATAAATAATCCCTCCACCATTCCCACTCATTGTTAGTAAGTAGGAGTAACTTCTTACATTCCAAATATCTATGTCCCACACTGCTGCATTACTTCTGCTGGGTCAGTGCTGGAACAATGCCGATACTGTTGGGCTCTCTTCTAGCGGTTCAGTTATATGTGCTCTGATACAACGAGAATGGCGGCAAATTCAAAAAAATTTACAAACCATAACACATACAGTACTGTAATCTTACAGATTACAGTACTGTATGAAATTATTTCACATCCCTTTTGTCCCCAGTGCTTTGGCCCATGCCCTGCATGCAGTTTTATGTTATATATACTGTTCTTTCTGCCTGGAAACTGGAGATTGTCCATAGCAACCAAAAACTGTCCCTTTATGTCAAAAGTGGCCTTAGACCAGCTAGAAAACAGCGATAGTAAATTAGAACACTTGCAGAATTGAGCGATAGTGAATCGTGGGAAAATGTATTTTATTAGTATTATATTATTTTTTTTTTAATTATTTATATTTATTATATTATAATTTATGTTTTTGTGTTTCAAATATCATCATACCCGGGATATCTACTAGACTCTTGTTTGGACAGATTTAAGTGTGTTATTGTTAAGAATTACAGGCCTACGATATAAAACGCCAAATTTCCATGCAAAATAATTGTACCGCTTTCAGCACCTAAAATCCAAAATAATCATACCACCAGGGAGGTTAAAGCTTGTAGGAGAAGTTTTCATTTTCCCCTGATCCTCTGTCAGGACAGTGCTGATTGGCCCTGTGCTGATCACATGCACTCTCCCAAGAAAAAAAAAAACTCTCTAGCAATACACACCAAACTGAGCATGTGCAGTCTGACTCCTAATGCTCTGTTCTATCAGTAGATGGGTTGGAGTCAGTTAAAGAAGAGGAGGATCAGAGAGACAGGGTCACACAGCCTTTCTTTATCATACATCATGGGACACAGAGCAGGCTATATACATTAATATCTGGTTATGTGCTACCTATAGGTAAATGGACACTGGCAGACAAAAAATAGACAGGAAGTCCCCCTCTATATAACCCCTCCCATACAGGAAGTTTTTTTGCCAGTGTCTTAAAGGTGGATGGGCATGTTTATTTTAGCTCTCTATGAGTTTCATATTATGGTCCTGAGTCAGTTCTAGTGAATCAAGGGACAGTTTTTTTTATCGGATCCATTTAAACACTGCTATGTGCTAAGATAAATGGTACCCAAGTCTCGCAAAGAAGACAGAAAGCTCAATGAGGTTTTGCCTGTAATGTGACCCTTAGTGGCGCTGGACCCTGCGTAGTGGAATCCTGGGCACTACAGAACTAAGGTAATTCCTGCAGGGTGCTGTACAGGTCCAAGAGAGTGGACCCACAAAACCCAAGTACCCAGTCCTTGAAGGTCCTTGGCTGACAAAGCCCATCATGATGGGTGAAGGTTGGACCTCTGGTTATGTCCAGGTCCTGCGGCGGGAGTGGTAAGTAGCCCCTCTGCAACATGTGGATTGTGCTTCTCTTTTTTCCCTCTAGAGAGCATGGTAGTTGATCCTGCTCTGTGGCTGCTGCTTCTTGGGTCCCTGCATGGCTTTGGACAGGCTGCTGGCGCTGAAAGGAAAGATATGTTCCTGGCTTAGTCAGCAGTCTCTGGGCAGGCTCAGGAGCATAGGCGTGGCGCTCACACTGTAATCACAGTCTGGCAGGCGCACATGCGCTGTAGGGCTCGCATGCATGGTAATATCAGGACATCTGCGGCAGCCATGCTGGTTAGGTGTCTGATACCTGGGAGCCTAGAGGGACCACACTGAGGACACAGAGCAGGTTATTCCTGTGAGGGCACATGAGTCCTTGGTGTGGCAAGTGGCAGTCTATTATGTTTCAGGTTTTGTGGGGGCTGTTATTCACAGTCCTCTAGAGGGAATGTGGTGCTGAGGGACTTGTGTCATTCTTTTCACACAAGCCAGTTACTACCTGCTTAAGCAAGCTATGTCTTCCAGAAAGCGCAGTGGCGGAGCACAGCAGCAAGGGGCACAAGTGGTCCACCAGCAACACCTAAAGAGGCTAGTCGGAGCTCTGTTTTAATAGCTTCCCCTGAAGGACCATAGGCAACCAGGCAGTCTGAGCCACTGCGCCTGTCTGGCATGGCTACTGCCGATGCGTCTACGTCAGTTTACTAAGAATGATCTGTCCTCAGCTCTGGCTTGTTTAGAAAGCAAAATTTCTGGGATGATTGCTTCAGTCACGCAGAGTGGCAAGAAGCATGACAGATGCCCCTCCCCTAATCCTCCTGTGTTGGAGCAAGAATGGGTTGATGAGGTGGAGGAGGTAATAGTTAATGACTTAGCTGATAATCAAACAGAGGTCCCTGCCTCTGGAGAATCAGGGCCTGAAGATGTCTAGGATTTGTCAGCTTCTCAGTCGCATAGGCTTCTGATCCACTCTCTTATGCAGATGGTACGCGCGGCATTTAGGTTACCGCCAGTGGAGGTCCCTGAAACCCTGTGTTCCTCCCTGGGATCTTTAAAGCATTGACAGTGTGCACAGGTGTTTCCATTTCACCCACTATAAGACCCCTTTACACTGGAGGCGTTTTTCAGGCGCTACAGCACTAAAAATATCGCCTGCATAGTGCCTGGAAAAAGCCTCAGCTGCAAACCCAGTGTGAAAGCCTGAGTGTTATCACACTGAGGCTGTGCGCTGGCAGGGCATCACAAAAAGTCCTGCCAGCAGCTTCTTTGCAGCAGTGGAGGAGTGGTGAATGCACTGCTTCTCCACCGCTCCTCCGCCATACCGCCGGCAAAGCGCCGCTGCAACTTTATTATTATTATTATTATACAGGATTTATATAGCGCCAACAGTTTACGTAGCGCTTTACAACTTGAGGGTAGACAGTACAAATACAATACACTTTGATACAGTAGGAATCAGAGGGCCCTGCTCCTTAGAGCTTACAATCTAAGAGGGAAGGTCAAAAGATACAAGAGGTAATAACTGTGGGTGATGTGCTGATTGAGAAGATAAATGTGAAGTTGTTAGGTGGGGGCCAGATAGGCTTCTCTGAAGAGATGAGTTTTCAGGGATCGTCTGAAAGTGGATAAAGTAGGAGAAAATCGGACGGATTGGGGTAGAGCATTCCAGAGGATGGGGGAGGCTCTGGAGAAGTCCTGAAGGCGAGCATGGGATGAGGTGACAAGGGAGTTTGAGAGCAGGAGGTCTTGGGAGGAGCGAAGAGAACGATTAGGTTGGTATTTTGTGACTAGGTTAGAGATGTAGCTGGGGGCCAGGTTGTGTATGGCTTTGTAAGTTATAGTTAGTATCTTGAATTTAATTCGGTGACTGAGTGGCAGCCAATGGAGGGATTGGCAGAGGGGTGTAGCAGACGCTGAGCGGTTTGTGTGGTGGATGAGCCTGGCAGCAGCGTTCATGATGGACTGAAGTGGGGATAGCCTATTTAGAGGTAAACCAATAAGGAGGGAGTTGCAGTAGTCGAGGCGGGAGATGACCAGGGAGTGGATTAGAAGCTTTCTGGTGACATTGGTTAGGAAGGGGCGTATCTTGGAGATGTTGCGGGGATTGAGGCGGCAAGCTTTGGATAGTGATAGAATGTGGGGTCGAAAGGTTAGTTCAGAGTCCAGGATTACACCTAGGACCCTGGCGTGGGGAGATGGGTTGATAGTTGAGCCGTTGATATTGACAGGGAAAGCAGGGGAAGTGGCACCTGAGGGAGGAAATATCATGAGCTCAGTTTTGGATAGGTTGAGTTTGAGGAAGTGATGTGACATCCAGGCTGATATGTCTGCTAGTAAGTTGGTAATGCGTGAGGAGACAGATAGAGAGAGCTGGGGGGTGGAGAGATAGATTTGGATGTCATCAGCGTAGAGATGATATTGAAAGCCATGGGAGGCAATCAACTGATCCAAGGAGGTGGTGTAGATTGAGAAAAGGAGAGGTCCAAGAACAGAACCTTGGGGGACCCCAACGGAAAAAGGAAGAGGAGAGGAGGAAGTAGAGTGGTAAGTGACACTGAAGGAGCGGTGTGATAGGTAGGATGAGAACCAGCGAAGAGTACAGTCACGGAGACCAAAGGAGTGGAGTTTTTTAAGGAGGAGGGGGTGGTCCACTGTGTCAAAGGCAGCAGAGAGATCCAGGAGAAGTAGTACAGAATAGTGTCCATTGGCTTTAGCCATTAGTAGGTCATTTGAGAGTTTAAGGAGAGCAGTTTCCGTGGAGTGTTGAGGGTGAAAACCGGACTGGAGGGGATCTAGAAGTTTGTTCATGGTCAGATGGTCGCTTAGTCGGTTGTAGACCAGTCTTTCAAGAAGTTTGAAGGAGAAGGAGAGTAAGGAGATTGGACGTAAGTTGTTGAGATTGGTGGGATCCAGTGAGGGCTCTTTTAGAATGGGGATGACTAGCGCATGTTTGGGAAGTTGCCACAGAAGAGGGAGAGATTGAAAATGTGAGTTAGAGAGTGTAGAATCGAGTCAGAGGGTGAGCGTAGCATTTGCGAGGGAACAGGATCCAGGGGGCAAGTGGTTAGATGGGTGCTAGATAAAAGTTTAGCAACCTCAGTAATAGTAACAGGGTTGAATGAGGGAAGTAATGATTGTATCTGTGGACATGGGGTGTTGCATGGGGGAGGTTTTTGCGCATTGGTGATCTCCTCATGAATTGTATCAATCTTAGTTTTGAAGTGATTGGCAATCTCCTGGGCAGTGAGTGAGTTGGTGGGTGGAGGCAGTGGAGGACAGAGTAGAGTATTGAAGGTAGAGAAGAGTTGACGTGGACTGGATGAGAAAGCGTTAATGAGTGTGATAAAGTAGGTCTGTTTGGCAGTGTGAAGGCAGGAGTAGTATTTTAGGAGGGCAGATTTATATTGTGTGAAGTCTTCCTGGGTCTGAGTCTTATGCCACAGGCGCTCAAGAGCGCGGCTACGTTTTCTGAGACTTCTGGTGTCATCTGTTTGCCAGGGTTGTAGCAGTCAGGGCCTAATTCTGCGTGTAGTGAGGGGGGCAAGCTTGTCTAGGGAGGAAGACAGTGAGCTGTTGTAGATGAAAGTAGCTTGGTTGGGGCAGGACAGGGGTGAGATTTTGTCATAGAGGTGATCAGTAGCAGAGTAGAGAAGAGAAGGGTTGAGGTGGCGAAGGTTTCTACGGGTAACCGTTAGGCGGTTGGAGGGAGAAGAGGTGGAAGACAAAGGAGAGAGCAAAACTAATAAGGTGGTGATCAGAGAGTGGGAGTGGATTGTTGGAAAGGTTGCACGGAGTGCACAGATAGGAGAAGGCAAGGTCAAGGGTGTTGCCGTTGGAGTGGGTAGGAGCCTGTATCCATTGCTTCAGGTCAAGCGATGAGGTGAGACTGAGAAGTTTAGAAGTAATAGTAGTGTTAGTGTTAACAGGGATGTTGAAGTCCCCAAGAATGATTGTGGGGATTTCAGCAGAGAGAAAGTAGGGTAGCCAGGCAGAGAAGTCATCAAGAAAGGCTGATACTGGTCCAGGGGGGCGGTAGATGACAGCGATTCTTAGAGAAATGGGAGAGAATAGACAAATGCAATGTGCCTCAAAAGAGGAGAGTGTCAGAGAGGGAGGTGGGTGAAGTACCTGATAGGTGCTGCATGGGGCTAGAAGGATTCCCACTCCACCTCCCTTCCATCCACTTGGTCTGGGGGAGTGAGTCCAGAGAAGGCCCCCATGGTAGAGGGAAGCAGGAGAAATAGTGTCCGATTCATGAAGCCAGGTTTCAGTAATGGCAAGTAGGTTAAAGGAATTTGTGATAAAGAGGTCGAGAAGGGCGGTGAGTTTGTTGCAGACAGAACCTGCATTCCACAGGGCACAAGAAAAGGGGGGGGGCTGGTTTTGGAAAGAGGAATAGAGACCAAGTTCTGTGGGTTACGGCTCCTGCCAGAGGGTGTAGGGGGATGGGAGCGATGGGCAAAGACAGATGATGGTGGCCCAGGGTTTGGGGATATGTCACCAGAGATTAGGAGAAGCAGGAGGGTGAGGGAGGTAATGTGGGAATGTGATTTATGTGAAGGGGCATGTTTCAGAGTACTGGAGGTTTTATCAGTGTATGGATGTAGAATGAGCAAGAGTTGGTAGGACCAGTAGTAGGGAGAAGACAGAAGGCAGGGTGATATGTATAAGCAGGCGGGTGGAGAGGGGGGGTGAAGGTAAGAGAGTTTGAGGAGAGAGGACAGGAGTGTCAGAAGCAGTGGTAGAGAGTGCATGTTACAGAGTGGAAGGAGAGCTTATTAGAGAGACGGGTCACCTGCTGTTAGGTGCTTTCCAGTGCAGATTGCTGTATTTGTTTGCTTCGTGCAATCGCTGAAGTGCAGAGATTGAAGTGCATATCACTTGTAGAAAGAATCACTTAGAGAAAGAAGCCATTGCAATGTGCACCCTGAGCAATGTGCTCACCCCTTAAGGATGCTCAAATATATACTGTTATAAGGGTGGGGTTGAAGTTCGTTAATTAATCATGAGTGACTATAAGAATGCCTAACAATCAAAAGTGGACTTTTTGCTTCTAAAGTCAGGAAAGCAAAAGGCCAGAGGCCAAGATAAGATCAACACATAAAACTTAGGTAAGACAGTCCAGAGCTACAAATAATGTCATGGTTGTGCACACAGGGCAATAGATAGAGAAGGCCACATACCAACACATACACACAGAGACAGCAAGCAGATCCCAATTTCAGTTAACGGTGGAAGATGTGGTTTAGCTGACACATACCAACACATACACACAGAGACAGCAAGCAGATCCCAATTTCAGTTAACGGTGGAAGATGTGGTTTAGCTGACACATACCAACACATACACACAGAGACAGCAAGCAGATCCCAATTTCAGTTAACGGTGGAAGATGTGGTTTAGCTGACACATACCAACACATACACACAGAGACAGCAAGCAGATCCCAATTTCAGTTAATGGTGGAAGATGTGGTTTAGCTGACACATACCTGTAAAGAGACAGAGAAGGAATGATCAGGTGAGGCAGAACTTAATGCAGAGATTGAAGTGCATATCACTTGTAGAAAGAATCACTTAGAGAAAGAAGCCATTGCAATGTGCACCCCGAGCAACGGTGTTTTGTGGGTGGATTTAACCCCTTTTTGGCCACTAGAGGGGGGGTTAAAATTGCCCGCTAGTGACAAATAGCGCCGCTAAAACAGTGGTAAAGCAGCACTAAAAATAGCGTCGCTTTACCGCTGACGCTTGGGGTGGCTCAGTTTGAAAGGGGTCTTAGGCTCCATGTACACTGGATGTTAAAATAACGTTCTGAAAACACCAGTTGCAGTGAGTCTTTCAGTGTTTTTTAACGTTTTTCGTTTATTAGCGTTTTTCAGTGTTTTTCCGCGTCAGAGTTTTTTCTTTTTTTTCTTTCTTTTTTGATTTTTTTTTTTCAATGGATCAAAAACGTTAAAAAACACTGGTGAGCCACGTTTCTGAGCGTTTATCGATGTTTATCAGCGTTTATGAGCGTTGAGCATTTTTATGGCGTTCAGAAAACAGCCCATAAACTCCACTACTGATAAAAGTTCAAAAACATCCATGTGTGCATGGAGACATAGAAAAACATCACAGGGAAAGCCATAGGGAAGTCCCTGTGAAGTCCCTGTGCGTCAGAGGGGGGCAGGGTCACTGGGTGGCCAGGCCCTCAGTTATATATGAACTGTCAGAAGAACAGAAGCGTCACACAGCGGAAACCTCCCATTGATGCGGATTGTCCGGAGAACGAAGCGGGGAAGAAGACGCCCGAGGAAGATGCAGATGAGAAGACAGAAGGATCGGAGGAAGAAGAGGAAGATGCGGGGGAAGAACAAGACGGAGGAAGACAACCGTATGAAAACACAAAGAGAGAGGCGCCTCTGAGTGTAGATGTAAGAAACAATTTATTCACAGATCACATGTATAGGCAACTGACATTTCAGAAGTCATCAATAGACATGTAGTGAAAATGAAAGTACATCCATCGTGGGGGTAATCATCAGATCAGTCAGGGAGCTCTTCTATAGGCTTGCCCGGCGTTTGGCTGTGTGTGATGGACCGCAAGATAGTAAAGCCAGCCATGGTGGAGATGAAACTCAAAGTGAGGCCTGGGACGCAGATGGAAGGCAGGCAAGGAGAGATGGCGTCACTGGCAAGCGACGCGTTTCACGAGCATACGGCTGCAATGATGTGACAGCCGCGCTCCTTCATCAAGCTGCAGATGGATGGTGATACTGACACTAAGAGTCTAACGGAGGGGGAGTGGCCAGGGGAAGAACACAGTGATAGGTCGAACCTCATGTACAAGCCTATAGGATGCACTATGTAGGACGATCATGGAATTAATAATAAAAAACTATAAAAAACGGTAATGGAACATTCAAAGATAAATGATGACGTATAGCTCAGCGATATACAACAATAAACAATATTCGATAATCAATAGAGAGGCAATGATTAAATAAATGTAAATGTATGTGAAAAACTAATATCTAAGAAATATGAAAAACTAAGGGCAGCATATTATGGATATATGTATAAGGGATATATATGTGAAAATATGCACGCATGCTAATAAAATAGGGTATGATAGAAATATCAGTAGTCATACGTAAATGTATGGTATACCTATACCATATACAAAAAATAATAATACAATATTTATGAAGTATGAAAAAAATATATCTGAATACTGAATAAAAAAAGCAAGGGATAATATATTTACAAATGGTGGCAATCTCAATACTCTCATTGATACCTCCTGGCGAGAGTACGTCCAGGGTGTAGATCCATGTTGTACAAATTTGCAGGTTTTGCATAAGGCCTTTCAGCACTGGTACATGCCTACCAAGGGTATCAATATAGGTACAGATGGTGGAATGGGTTTAAATTTGCTAGGGGCAACTTTGTTTTTCAAATTGGGGGCCCTGCGATACGTAACTTTAGGATGTTGTTTTCAGATAAGGGTCTTGCTGTAAGATGCCCCAATGTTTGCGCAAAATCTATTTTTGTTTGTTGTGAAAAGTAGTTGCGAATCTACTGGAACAATCCTGCGGAGGTAGACTAGTTTTTGTGGGTTTCCCATGAAGATAGTATTCATAGGCTTCTTCAATTAAAATTTCTGGGTACTAAGTTTGACATAATCAGAGTCTTTAGTACAATTCTGTCGAAGACGACAGAACTGTCTTTTAGGGATATTGGTAATCCACTTGGGGAAGTGACAACTCTCAAAATGCAGGTAAGAATTATCCGCTGTGTGCTTAGTGTAATTTTTGGAAGTGATAGTTTGGTCATCATGTCCCCGCTCCAGATCCAAAAAGGCCATAGTAGCAGGGTCAGTAACTGATGTGAATTATAACCCGTAAGGGTTATCAATACAATGTTGGACAAAAGGAGTGATGAGATCAATGGCACCATCCCAAATGATAATCCAGTCATCAATGTACCTCCCGAAAAAAATTATGTTGGCCGCAAGGGGGTTATTGTTGTAGATATCATTTTTTTCCATTAGGTCCATGGCCAAGTTAGCATATGAGGGGGCAAAATAAGCCCCCATTGCTGCGCCTTGTATTTGTTGACAGTATTCGCCATCAAAGGTGAAATAATTGTGCGTCAGGCAAATCTTGTAGCTTCCACAATAAACTTTGCCTGACGCATGTTAATCAGAGGGTCTGTAGAGAGGAATTGTTCCAATGCCATGAGTCCAAAAGTGTGCGGAATGGAGGTGTACAGGGAGCAGACGTCAAGTGAGAGCCAAACATAGGTGGGCTCCCATCTATAAGATGACAGAAGTTCTAATAGATGTGTACCATCGCGAATATATGACTGCAATTGTGAAACTATTGGTTGTAGGAACTGATCTATATACAAGCTAAAACCAGTAGTGACACTGTCCATAGCCGCTACAATTGGTCTGCCCAGGGGATGCTGTAAACTTTTGTGTATCTTCGGCAGATGGTAAAAATAGGGTATTTGGTAGAAGGTCTTTCGCAAAAAGGAACTCTCTAATTCGGTGATGATACCTTCTTGAAGGGCAGTCGAAATCAGTGCATCAGCCTCTTTATCATAATCTGCTGTGGGGTCCCTGGAGAGTTTTGCATATATCGCTTTATCTGAGAGGAGTCTATGAGACTCCCTCAGATAGTCAGACCTATTTTGGAGTACTATACCACCTCCTTTGTCAGCTGACTTTATCACCAAATCTTCTGCATGTATGAGGTGGTCAAGTACCTTAATTTCAGAAGGTGAAAGATTATTATATTTAGAAGCAGAGGTGGAATCACACAATTTTAATAGGTCTGCATAAACGACTCTTAGTGGGTCTTAGTGAAGAATGGACAATAGGAGGAGGTGGAGCTAGATGCTGGAGCTACTTTTCATAACAAACACAAAAATATGGAGAAAACTTTGCGCAAAAATTGGGGCATCTTACAGCAAGACCCTTATCTGAAAACAAAACTTCCTGCCCATCCTAAAGTTACGTATCGCAGGGCCCCCAATTTGAAAAACAAAATTGCCCCTAGCAAACTTAAACCCATTTTAGTTCCACCATCTGTACCTATATTGGTACCCTTGGTAGGCATGTACCAGTGCCGAAAGGCCTTATGCAAGACCTGCAAATTTGTCCAACATGGACAAAAGTTCTTTACCACCAAGGGGAAAACTTACATGTTGAAGGAATTTTTCAACTGCTCATCTGACTTTGTAGTCTATGACCTAAGTTGTCTGTGCGGCCTGATTTATGTAAGCCGAACTATTAGGGCTTTAAGACAGAGGTTTGGCAAGCAGAGAAGGTACATTGAGGGAGGCACTGACCCTCATAGTGTCCCAAGACACTTTGCTATGGCCCACCAAAGTTCCACTGTGGGTCTTAAGGTCTGGGTTATTGAGCAGATCCCTAAGTCTCTACCTGCGGCTGAGAGATTTAAGAAGCTTTGCGCCCGAGAGACTTATTGGATCTACACCCTGGACGTACTCTCGCCAGGAGTAACAATGAGAGTATTGAGATTGCCACCATTTGTAAATATATTATCCCTTGCTTTTTTTACATAGGTCCTTTCCCTTGTGCTTCCATTTTAAAGTAATTATATCTATATCCGCAGGTTGGTTTCTTCTTAATTTCCTTTTTCTCATGGGGGTGGCAGGCTGTTGTAAGTATGGTCATGATATTGCCCTGTATACTCCCTGTGTCTATCCTTTAATTTCAGGAACCGATATTTATTCAGTATTCAGATATATTTTTTTTCATACTTCATAAACTTTGACTACTGATATTTCTAACTATGGAAAAGCTCTCTGACTGATCTGATGATTACCCCCATGATGGTTGTACTTTCATTTTCATTACATGCCTATTGATGACTTCCGAATTGTGAGTTGCCTATACATGTGATCTGTGAATAAATTGTTTCTTACATCTACACCCAGTGGCGCCTCTCTCTTTCAGTTCCCCCCTGAAGGCATCCCTGTATGTGGATCCTCCATCATCATCCTTCCTTCCCTTGTTTTTAATCATGGACTTTTATGAACTATGGACTCCCCCCCCACCCTTTTTAAAGATGCTTTCAATTCACATATATAATAAAATATATAATTTTATATATATTGTTTGTATGCTATGGTGTTTTTCTAAATTTTCCAGATCTTGCGCCTTTACTTGTATAATAAGAAAACTAAATGAAGACCAGAAGAAGATGGAAGAAGAAGCGGGGAAATAAGAAGACATTAATAAAGGAATTGTCAAAAACCGGCTATTGTCTTTTTAACACTTTTTTTGTGAAATGGTAGGGGTACATTTGTACCCCATTACCATTTCACACAGGGGGGCCGGGATCTGGGGGTCCCCTTGTTAAAGGGGCTTCCAGATTCCGATAAGCCCCCCACCTGCAGACCCCCACAACCACCGGGCAAGGGTTGTAGGCATGAGGCCCTTGTCCCTATCAACATGGGGACATCTTCTTCATGTTGAGGGCATGTGGTCTGGTATGATTCAGGAGGGGGGGCGCTCTCTCGTCCCCCCCTCTTTTCCTGTGGCCTGCCAGGTTGCGTGCTCGGATAAGGGTCTGGTATGGATTTTTAGGGGGACCCCCACATCATTTTTAAAAAACATTTTGGCGCAGGGTTCCCCTTAAAATCCATACCAGACCTGAAGGGTCTGGTATGGATTTTGAGGGGAACCCCCACACCATTTTTTTTTAAATTTTGGCACGGGGTTCCCCTTAATATTCATACCAGACCCAAAGGGCCTGGTAATGCACTATGGGAAAATTCCAGGCCTTTTTTTTTCAATGACTTTTATGAGTATTGCAGAGATCCGACAATTCATTATAGCTTCCGGCACTACTGCTAGTACTTTTAAATGACTTTCTTTTCCTTTAGAAATGTCATTTTGCTCTCGGACTGTTGTAAACACAGGAAACATGCGCCACTTTACAGGCATACTATAGACACCCCCCAGGTACGAAATTTAAAGGAATATTTCACTTTTGTTTCACTTTAAGCATTATTAAAATCAATGCTCCCGAAAAAACGGCCGTTTTTAAAACTTTTTTTGTATTGATACATGTCCCCTGGGGCAGGACCCAGGTCCCCAAACACTTTTTATGACAATAACTTGCATATTAACCCTTAAAATTAGCACTTTTGATTTTTCACGTTCATGTCCCATAGACTGACGGTGTTCGCGTGTTCGAACAAATTTTTTGCGTGTTCGCATGTTCTGCTGCGAACCGAACAGGGGGGTGTTCAGCCCATCCCTAGTAAGTATTTAGAAAAAAATCAAATTTTCTACACAATGGAGGATTAACCCCTTAGGTTCCACAGTGAGTGTAACAAGCATGATTTACTGCATATACAGACTCATTTTACTGTTGTGGGTTTAGTAACACTCTAGAGGGGTTGTAAACCCTCACGGTTTTTTACCTAAAAGCATTCTATGCATTTAGGTGAAAAACCTTCTGTGGTGCAGCTGCCCCCCAGAGCCCCTCTTGTTCAGATTGTTCCAGCGTCGAGGATGAGCAGAGCAGCTCCAGCCGCTGTCTCAGGTCTTCAATAGACAGATTGATAGCAGCAAGAGCCATTGGCTCCCACTGCTGTCATTCAAATCCAATAACACTGGAGCGGGGGGCGAGGGAGGGGGCCGATTCCTGCTGTCTGTGTCAATGGACCCCATGGAACAAGTGCCCCCATGGAATGTGGCTATCCGTGGGGGCACTCGAGAAAAGGAGGAGCCACGAGCGCCACGGGGGACCCCAGAAAAGGAGGGTCGTGGCCGCGGGGGCGCTCACCATGGTGATCGGTGGTATGGTGTGTCAATCTGACACACCACATCTCCAATCTAGGTAAAGAGCCTATGACAAAGGCTCTTTACCATGTGATCAGCTATGTCCAATCACAGATGATCACATTGTAAACAGGAAGAGAGGTTTATCAGCTTTTCCTCCACCCCCACTGACAGGCACGAGTAGAGGAGAGCCAATCGCCTGCTCTCATGATGGGGGGTCTGCGCTGATAATCAGTGCGCTGATTATCAGTGCAGACTCATTGAGGATGCCCACTTCAGACCACCAGGGATGCCCACTTCAGACCAACAGGTGAGCCAACCAGGGGTGCCAATCAGTGCCCATTAGGGTGACACTCTGTGCCCATCAATGATGCCTGCCAGTGCCTCCGGATCTGTGCTGCCTATCAGCGCCTCCCATCAGTGCCACCCATTAGTGCCGCTCACCAGTGCCACCCCTCAGTGCCGCCACTAAGTGCCCACCAGTGCCACCTATGAGTGACACCTATGATTGCCCATCAGTGTCACCTATAAGTGCCCATCAGTGCCATGTATCAGTGTCCATAAGTGCTGCCTATGAGTGCCCATTAGTGCCATTTATCAGTGCCCATCAGTGCTGCATATCAGTGCCACCTATCAGTGCCCATCAGTGCTGGATATACGTGCCTCATCATCAGTGCCCATTAGTGCCACCTCATCAGTGCCACTCAATACTGCCTCATCAGTGCCCATCAGTGCAGCCTCGTCAGCACTCATCAATAATGGAGTAAACTTACTTATTTACAAAGTTTTGTAACAAACAAGGAAAAACTTTTTTTTTCAAAATTGTCTGTCTTTTTTTATTTGTATCGCAAAAAATAAAAACCCCAGTGGTGATCAAATACAACCAAAAGGAAGCTCTAATTAGCGAACAAACAAACAAAACTAAAACACAGAAGAGATAATACAATAGAGAATAAAGTAGCTGCTTTTTACCTTGAACAGCTCTGACAAGATAGAAGTACAATATTTTGAACTTTTGGTGGTCTAGAGTTGATTCATCTGTGATATATTACATTGGGCATGACCATAAAAGTCGTAAAAGTCATCTGTGTTATTTGCTAAGAAACAATGGATTGATAGGTGGCAATTTGACAGATACTTGAAGCTATAAGGTGAAATTGGAAAATATTCTTATCCATCACTGGATGACATGATCGAACACCAATTAAAACATCATATGATCCTTGAGGAATGAAGGTGAAAGTATTCTTTAGTAGGAGTGAGGCTGACAACTAAAGTGCAATGTTCTGTTCTCCATGTATAGCTACTGTACAACCCTATGGACCTCTAAAAGCACTATAGTTGAAATAGCTTTATTTTCCTAGTTAAATAATAAATGTTAAAATTCTATTTATTAAATAATAAATGTTAAAATGCAGTTTCATAAAAAATTAACCCCTCTCCCCCCAAACCATGTCGTTCTTAAAGTGGAGTTCCACCCACTTTTGAGAGGTGGTCTTAAATGAATGACCACCTTTCCACCCCTCGTTTTTCGCTAGTTAAAATAATTTTTTTTCTTCTAACTTAGCTTTTTATGAAGTACAGCCTGTACTTCCGATCTATCCGGTCCGTGGCACAGGACGTCACATCCTCTTCTTCAGCGAGCCCCGCCGACGTCTTCTCGGACATGTATGTGTCCCAGAAGACAGCCGACCATTCACAAAGCACAGTGCGACTTGCGCATGCGCAGTAGGAAATGGGCAGTGAAGTTTCCCTTAATTAGAATGGTGGAGCCTGCATCTGATCCGATGGACGGATCGGCCTCGGGGGAGGGGGGGCGACATGGATTGTTTGAGGACTTGCATCATTTAATTTACAGAACATGCCCACAAGTTAGAAGATTTTTTTTTTTTTCATTGTGAAGCAAACAACAAATAGGACAAAATAACAGAAAAAGTCAATGTGCACAACTATTCACCTCCCTAAAGTCAATACTTTGTAGAGCCACCTTTTGCAGTTATCACAGCTCCAAGTCACTTTTGATAAATCTCTATGAGCTTGCCACATCTTACCACTGAGATTTTTGCCCATTCCTCCTTGCAAAACTGCTCCAGCTCCTTCAAGTTGGATGGTTTGCGCTTGTGAACAGCAATCTTAAGTCTGACCACAGATTTTCTATTGGATTGAGGTCTGGGCTTTGACTAGGCCATTCCAACACATTTACATGTTTCCCCTTAAACCATTCAAGTGTTGCTTTAGCAGTATGTTTGGGGTCATTGTCCTGCTGGAAAGTGAACCACCGTCCCAGCCTCACATCACACACGGAGTGGTACAGGTTTTGCTCAAGAATATCCCTGTATTTAACACCATCCATCTTTCCCTCAACTCTGACCAGTTTCCCAGTCCCGACTGCTAAAAAATATCCTCACAGCATGATGCTGCCACCACCATGTTCCACTGTGGGGATGGTGTTCTTTGGGTGATGTGATGTGTTGGGTTTGCGCCACACATAGCATTTTCTTTGATGGCAAATAATTTACATTTTAGTCTCATCAGACCAGAGCACCTTCCACCATACATTTTGGGTGTCTCCCACATGCCTTTTCGCAAACTCAAAAAATGCCATTTTGTTTTTTGCTGAAAGTAATGGCTTTCTTCTGGCCACTCTGCCATAAAGCCCAACTCTATGGAGCATATGGCTTATTATCGTCCTATTACAGATATAGTACCTGTCCACGAGAATGTGTTTCCAGCACGATCCTATCCCGCTGGTTCTCAGCGGCAGGGTACTGTACATCTTGCGCTGGCTGCAATAGGAAAAACAAATTTTCCTATCGCAGCGAGCGCGAGAAGGAATTCCCCTACAGGGGCATACCAGGCCCTTAGGTCTGGTTTGGAATTTAACCACTTGACCACTGGGCACTTAAACCCCCTTCCTAACCAGACCAATTTTCAGCTTTTGGTGCTCTCACATTTTGAATGACAATTACTCAGTCATGCAACACTGTACCCATATGAAATTTTTGTCCTTTTTTTCACACAAATAGAGCTTTATTTTGGTGGTATTTAATCACCACTGGGTTCTTTATTTTTTGCGCTATAAAAGAAAAAAAGACCGAAAATTCTGTAAAAAAATAAATTTTTCTTCATTTCTGTTATAAAATTTTGCAAATTAGTAATTTTTCTTCATATATTTTGGCCAAAATTTATACCGCTACATATCTTTGGTAAAAATAACCCAAATCGGTGGATATTATTTGGTCTTTGTGAAAGTTATAGCGTCCACAAGCTATGGTGCGAATATCTGAAAATTGATCACACCTGAAGTACTGACGGCCTATCTAATTTCTTGAGACCCTAACATGCCAGAAAAGTACAAATACCCCCCAAATGACCCCTTTTTGGAAAGAAGACATTCCAAGGTATTTAGAAAGATGCATGGTGAGTTTTTTGAAGTTGTCATTTTTTCCCACAATTCTTTGCAAAGCAAGTTTTTTTTTTTTTACTTTTTTTTTTTTTCACAAAATTGTCATATTAGCAGGTTATTTCTTACACTCCACATATGCATACCACAAATTGCACCCCAAAACACATTCTGCTATTACTCCCGAGTATGGCGATACCACATGTGTGAGACTTTTACACAGCGTGGCCACATACAGAGGCCCAACATGCAGGGGAGCACCTTCAGGCATTCTGGAGTGCCCAGGCCAATTCTGACATTTCTCTCCTACATGTAAAAATCATCATTTATTAGCTAGAAAATTACATAGAACCCCAAAACATTATATATGTTTTTTTTAGCAAAGACCCTAGAGAATACAATGGCGGTCGTTGCAACTTTTTATCTCACACGGTATTTGCGCAGCAATTTTTTTAACGCTTTTTTTTGGAAAAAAAAACTGTTTTGTGCTTTACAAAAACCAAAACAGTAAATTTAGCCCAATGTTTTTGCATAATGTGAAAGATGAAGTTACGCTGAGTAAATAGATACCCAACATGTCACCTTTCAAAATTGCACGCGCTTGTGGGATGGCGCCAAACTTTGCTACTCAAAAATCCCCATAGGCGACGCTTTAAAATTTTTACTGGTTACATGTTTTGAGTTACAGAGGAGGTCTAGGGCCAAAATTTTTGCGCTCGCTCTACCGATCGCAGTGATACCTCACATGTGTGGTTTGAACACCGTTTTCATATGTGGGCGGGACTTACATATGCGTTCGCTTCTGCATGAAAGCAGACAGGGGTGCTTTAAAATTTTTTTTTTTTTTTTTTATTGTTCATTTTACTTTATTTATTTTTGTTTGATGCTTTTTTACAAAAAAAAAATTTTGACCACTTTTATTCCTATTACAAGGAATGTAAACATCCCTTGTAATTGGAATATGGCATGACAGGTCCTCTTTACAATGAGATATGGGGTCAATAAGACCCCACATCTCACCTCTAGGCTGGGAAGCCTGAAATAAAAAAAAAAAAAAAAAAAAACGATCCTGGCTTCGATCGTAGCGGTGAGTCGGTAGAAGCAGCGGAGTGCGGCGGGAGGGGGGACATCCCCTCTCGCCTCCCGTAAGAACGATCAAGCAGTGGAACAGCCGCTATGATCGTTCTTATGGTGTAGGGAATCGCCGGCTGAAAAAGCTGATATCTGAATGATGCCTGTAGCTGCAGGCTTTATTCAGATATCCCCGCACAAAGTCAAGGACGTTGTATGACAGTCGGCGGGCGGGAAGTGGTTAAAACGTATTTTTTTTTTTAACACAAAGTTGTCCATTTATACAATATTTCTAACACATAGCATGTACATACCAAAAATGACACCCCAAAATAGATTCTCCTGCTCCTCCTGAGTACGGCGATACCACATGTGTGAGACTTCCACAGCCTGGCCACATACAGAGGCCGAGTACAGCCGAGCGTGGCTCAGCATGGCAGGGTATGGCTGGGTATGGCGGGGTATTGCAGAGTATGGCGGGGTATTGCAGAGTATGGGGGGTATTGCAGAGTATGGGGGTATTGCAGAGTATGGGGGGTATTGCAGAGTACTGCAGGGTATTGCAGAGTATTGCGGGGTATTGCAGAGTATTGCGGGGTATTGCAGAGTATTGCGGGGTATTGCAGAGTATTGCGGGGTATTGCGGAGTATTGCGGGGTATTGCAGTGTACTGCGGGGTATTGCAGAGTATTGCAGGGTATTGCAGAGTATTGCGGGGTATTGCAGAGTACTGCGGGGTATTGCAGAGTACTGCGGGGTATTGCAGAGTATTGCAGAGTATTGCGGGGTATTGCAGAGTATTGCGGGGTATTGCAGAGTACTGCGGGGTATTGCAGAGTATTGCGGGGTATTGCAGAGTATTGCGGGGTATTGCAGAGTATTGTGGGGTATTGCAGAGTAATGTGGGGGTATTGCAGAGCAATGTGGGGGTATTGCAGAGCAATGTGGGGGTATTGCAGAGTAATATTGGGGTATTGCAGAGTAAGGTGGGGCATAGCAGAGTATTGCAGAGTAGTGGGGATGGCTGAGCATGGATGGATGGATGGTTGGATGTCTCTGTGCAGCGCTGTGGGCACTACACAACCAGCCCACAGCGCTGCAGCCATCCATCCATCCCCCTCTCCTCCACAGTGTACCGATCGGTACACAGAAGGGGAGGAGAGTAACCGGCGTCATCAGACGCCGCCGGTCTGTTTACATGTGATCGCGCCGTCATTTGACGGCGCGATCACATGGTAAATGGCCGCGATCAGCGGCCATTTACCGGGATCCGTGATGCGCCGGGTCCTGAGGACCCGGCGGTCACGGATGTGTTCGGGTGCGCGCCCCAGGGGGCGCGCGAGAGGGGAATTCTGAGAGGACGTAATATGACGTCCTCCCAGAGTTAAGCAACCGCCCTGCAGCCGTCATTCGGCTATGGGCCGGTTGTTAAGTGGTTAAGGAGAACCCCCTACGCCGAAAAAAGGGTGTGGGGGTCCCCCCAAAATCCATACCAGACCCTTATCCGAGCACACAGCCCAGCCGGTCAGGAAGGGGTGTGGGGACGAGCGAGCGCCCCTCCTCCTGAACCATACCAGGCTGCATACCCTCAACATGGGGAGTGTGTGCTTTGGGGAAGGGGGTGCCCTGCGGCCTCCACACCCCAAAGCACCTTGTCCCCATGTTGATGAGGACAAGGGCCAGGGTTTTCGGGGTCTGCGGGCGGAGGGCTTATCAGAATCCGGGAGCTCCCTTTAATAAGGGGGCCCCTGGATCCCGACCCCCCACCCTATGTGAATCAGTATGGGGTACATCGTTCCCCTACCCATTCACCTGGGGGAAAAAAGTGTCAATAAAAAAACACACTAGACAGGTTTTTAAAGTAAGACTTCGGGGGTCTCTTCTGACTTCTCCGCTCTCTCCGGCCTCTTCTCCCGGTGTCCGGTTCTTCTCCTGCTCTCTGGCCTCTTCTCCAGGTCTTCGGCCTTTTTTCCAGGTCTCCGGTTCTTCTGCCAGGCTCCTCCGCTATCTTCTGCTCTTTTGCCGCTCTTTTGCTAGCGGTGACCCGGTCTTCTCCGTTGTCTTGTTCCCTCTTCTCTTCTTCCGATGTTGACACGACGCTCTCTCCCGCTGTAATGCCATGTGCAAAGACTTATATAGGCATGGGGCAGGGTCACCGGGTGATGTCACCAGGTAACCCCGCCCCTTATTATGTCACAGTCCCAGGGCACGATGGGACTGTGCGGGTGGAACACCGCTTTAAAATATATCTAAAACCATTTTGGATAGAGTAGACAATAGTGAGACATCTGCATTTTTTTGTCTGTGTGTCATTATGGATATTTCATTGTGCCAGCTGTTGATATATCCAGTATCAGTTTGGAACTAAAACAACCTTGTCTGCCTTATAATGTACAGTAAGTGGTAAGAAAAATTGTTCCAATGTCACTGAATGAATAATAATTAGCATGGCATCTTTAAAGGATAAGTTCACCTTTTTTTCTAAATTCCAGAATCCCTATGTACCAATATACCATTAATGTACCCCTGTTGCAGAAAAGAAAAAAATTCTCTATGTTCTAGGGCAGGCCTCACCTCAGCCTCCAGTTTGTTCCAGGTTACTTCCTGCTACCCATCCCCTAGGTTGGGAAAACTATTAAGACTTCGGAAGCAATTTACCAGCTGACCTCATTAGCACACACCCTGTACCTGCCCCCATCCTCCAGGAGATTGCGCCCACCCACATCTGTACTCACATACAGTCAATGTCAATGAACATCATTCTCACTAAATACACAGCCAGGGTTTCCTTGTACCTTACTTTCTTCTTTCATTGATCGCTCATTTGGAAGAATGTACAGGAGCTGAGCTATCACATACCAGCTTATGCAGAGCAGAGTTGTAGTATTGAAAACAGGAGACGTGTGTCCCTGGAAGTCGGTAAAGCTCATCATACACTATACAATCTGATTGTACAATCACCTTTAGATCTACCATTAACTATGTAGTACAAGGGCCTGCCTCACTGGATACAGAGTGATTAGATAGATAGGTTTATCCTCTTATTATATAGTTTTGGTAAATGTAAAGGAGATTTCACAGAAATTGTACAACCAGATTGTATAGTGTATGGTCACTTTTATACACCTAAAAATGGACTAGTCGCACTTTTTGCGCCATTAATTTTTAAAGGCACCCCAAACAAAGAAGCAAAAACACATATTGCCCCATGCAGAAAATGAAAGCTAAATCTAAAACAAAAATGCCAGGTATCATGGTTTTGTCATGAATTAAATACATCTTATTATCCTTTAGCTTACCCTATTCAGCCCTAATGAACTCCTTCTTCCCCTCTCCCCTTAACTACTTTTTATTTTGTTTGTTTAATACTATTTTTCTAAGGATTTACTAGTTCCCTTCTAGATCAATTTTTTTATTTATTTTTTGCATTTTGAACATAATATATTTTCTTCCATTTTTGTCTCTACATAATCCATCCATTCACCGAAATCATCCACTTCAGCCCTAACTCTCCGTAGGGAAGAGGTTATGTCAGCTCGTAAACTGCAAGGACTGCAGTGACACCAACATTTCTTTCATTGTGAAGTCAAGGATAGGCGTGTTGGTGGTGGGAAAGTCGGCTATGGAGTCTGTGTGGGGAACAGAGTCCTCCATAGAGTCACTGTGGTCACTCACCTCCACTTGAGCTGCTCCAGCATATCTGGAGCCACTGCTGCCATTCACGGCTTGGACTTTACTGGGTTCCTTGTAGGGGGGGGTAGAGGACCCCGAGGTGGCTGGTGATTGTGCCAAGGGAGATCTGTGGCTCTTATTAATTGTGGCTACAGCTGCTGCTTGGGCCACCATTTTGTTGTGGCCTCTGGGCGCTGCAGCTGGCACCATTATGCTGTGGTCCATGGCCTGCGCCATTTTGCAGTGGACCGCGGCAGGCAGTCTTAAAGAAAGTAGTGACTTTCTGCAGCTGTGCCCTGTCTTTGCACTTGCGGGACATTGTGTTGGGGTGAGGGATGTCTAGCGGTGGGGTAGCTTACTGCTGGCAGTGTCGAGGAGGCCCTTAGTGGTGGGAGATCCCAGCAGCGGGGCAGGGTGAAGCAGAGCTCTTTCAAGGAGCGCCCATCTTGGGTCGCAGTCGCCACACCCCCCTAACATAATATATTTTCAGACGGCCATGGCTTTGTAGAATAAAAAGATTGTTGTTACAATTTTTTATATCACACAATATTTGTACAACTATTTATCAAATGCATATTTTCAGAAAACAATATGCTAAAATTAAATTAAATTAATTTTTAATGCAAGCAAACAGAAAATAATACCCACTGTTTTTACCAACCTGAGTAAATAGCTAACAAACATGTCAAGTCCTGAAATTGTATTCACCTGTGATATTGTGAAAAACTAAGGTGCCCCAGATTTTCCATAGGTGAGGCTTTAAAAGCCTTTAAAGATCATCAGTTTAGAGTTAACCATAAATGATGACCCTAGAATTATTCCTAACACTCCAATGTTTGTTGCAATACCTCACACGTGTGGTGCAATCGTACTGTACATACACGTGTGCATCCTATATGTGTATTAAGTATGGGTAGGGTGATGGGGTTGGTTTATTTTTATTTATAAATAAATTTTGATTATAATTTTACTTTTTAAACTTTTTTTTTTTTTTTTTTTTTAATTTCGATTTATTTCTATCACAAGGGAACTAACAAGCCCTGTATGTGTTAGCATTTCATACATGACAAGTGTTCTTTATGGAGACATCAGGGTTCTAATAGATCCTAATGTTTCTCCTGGCCTCCACTCAGCTAATCAAGCATAGATGCTGCTTGATTAGCTGCTTCAGAATCACAGAATCACAGAATCTGGGGAATTGTTGCCTTATGAGTTTATGTGAAATCTCCATTACAGCTGTATAATATTGTAATTATGAATATATTTAATTTAGAATGGTATCAATGTTTTTTGTGTAATACAGCCACGCCATGCCAACCAATGAGGCACCGACCTATACTGATATAGACTTGATGGGAGGGAAGAGAACACTCGCTCTGGAAGGGCAGTCACCAGAATGGAGTCCTCATGTGTGCAGTAGCATGGTAACTATGGAATATCTCCCTGGAACTTGTATCTAAATGTTTGTCTAATGTCTTATCCCTCTCATTGTTTCTATGTAGGTTTTGAGTATTATGCTCTGTATTCCTTCAGTTAACCTACGATTGTTCCTTTTCCTGTGCAATAGATAGATTGCTGTGTATGTATTAGCTTAGGCCTCCTTACTATTTACCAATAAATCTTTGTTATTGTGTTAAAGCTTTCACTTATGGTCCAAGAAGTCTCATTAACCCAAATAATATCTGAGACATATTTATAAATATAACTTTTGGGTGACAGGAATGATAGCTCTGATGTTGGAAATGCTATGAGTTGAGCACTATATATATATATATATATATATATATATACATATATATATATATATATATATATATATATATATATATATCTTTTAGTGAAAAGGGTGAAGACAGTTGTGACTTTTTTCAGGTGCTAATTAGAGTCACAGAACTAGAGATTGCATCTTGAGACTTGCCAATAGTTTTTTTTATGGTACATTCTGTTGCATGTTGCAGCAGACACATGTACTATAAAAGGTGAGAATAATATACATATATACATGTATATATACATATATCCTGTCTTAAATATAGATATAGATGGACGCGGTCTTATTTACACAATCTATTAACAACAACCTTCGATGCAGAGCTGCATCAGATTTTGCATTCGCCAATTTTAGTAAATCAACCCCTAAGAGACAATACTATATACAAGTGGGGTATGCCTGTATATCAAGTTCCTTCTTTATCCTTCAGATCCATAATTATTCCCATTGGGTTCTTCAGTCTTTGGTCTCTCTCTAGTACCCTATCCGGGGACTGGGAGTGATGATTTGTATCATTTGCTGTAACTATCGGGTTGCACTATTTGGAGCTTAGACACACTATCTGGGCATATTCCATCTATATACACATGTAAGTACTGTGTAACTTAGAAAACCAGGTCAGAGATATTATTTGTGCATACATGTAAGAGTAACTCCACTTTCGTGGGGAAAAAAATAACAAATAAAGAAAAAATAATATAGCGTATACAATTGTGACTCAAGTCATATTGTTATTGAATGTTATTAAAAATTACCTTCGCTTTTCAATCTGCAGCCACTGTAATTTTCTGAGAATGCATTTCAATATGGCTACTTGGAGTTGTTCTATACACAGAGTGTGTACTGACTACTCCGCAGAAACATAATTTCCTGTTTGTGTGATTGGCTCACCAATTTTCCCAGAAGTCTGCCTAAGATACAAGTCAGATTTCAGGCATCCCCTGCAACAAAAATATCATTTTTGGTGAGATACTCCCTGTAGAAACACATCTAAAGGGATGCAGGCCCAGCAGATTTCCTAATTAGTGCCCTGCAGGTGCACGCTTGATAGATAATTATGAAACCCCTCCCATTAGACCCACTCACCACAGAGCCACAGAGGAACATATAGGGATTACTTCAGAATAACAAAAGGTAGGAATCTGCAACAAAGTTTGTTAAAATCCTTGCAATGCACATAGATCACCCAGATGGGATTTTGTTTTTCTCAACAAAAGTGGAGTTATGTTTGTTAAGTTGAACCTTGAAATAAAGGACATCAACGCCAATAGAGCTGCATTTGTCTCATGTATGTTTACTTCAGAATATGCTCCATACATACAGAGGACCCCTCTCCTTAAGTCAGGAGAGCGATCCAGTTTACAAGGCAGTACAGCTTTTAAAGAAAATGGTTATACAGTAATCTTATGGCGGGCACAAGCCCAAAGTTACACATCACAAGTACGCATTTTACTAAGTATTTCAACACAGGTTTTGGCTAACTTTCTGAGTTACTTTAACCCAAAATATTTTAATATGACAAGTCGTTTTGACAGAAGGGAAAAATAATTATTTGGAAAAGGTCATTTTGACTTTTAGACAGGGACTTTCTATGTCAACATCTTTCCATATCACATCTTCCGAGAATTGTTTCAGGTTATTGACAGAACATTTTATTGTCAACTGGTCAGCCACTTGTGTTGCAATACCAAAAGAATTCAGAAACATTTTACAGAAAAACAAGTATAATAAGAATTATCAGAAATACAAATTCATGTTGAAGAGGAACTCTGGATACATTAAAAGATATGGTTCATATATTTCATATCTTCACAGCCCCTCCTGTGTTTAGAATTCTTTCGGTATCCCTTTTAAGCTTCTTCTGTGTCTTTAGGTTGATCTCCAGGTATACGAACCACCATCTCATGAGCAGTTCTGACTCGAGACCTTAAGGGCTCAGAAGAACCAATATTAGTACCAGCACGTGTGATTATTTTCAAACAACATTTGCATAACATAGGTGCTCATTTAACTATTAGGATTATGAGGACTATAATTCCTACAATATATAGAATACCATGTAAAATTCCAGAAAACCATCATGCAATACCAGAAAACCAGTTGAGAGGATTGAGCCAGGAAAGCCAGCTTTCCCAGCTACCTTCCACCCAAGCAGTTTCGGTATGTTCTTTGCGAAATTTAACCTTCATTTGTTGTACCTTTTCTACATGTGAAATGATGGCATCTTCAGTCTTAGTATCATTTCCAATGTAGTTACAACAAGTAGTTCCCTCTATGGTGCATATTCCTCCTTGACTGGCCGTGAGATAATCCAGCACCAGCCGGTGCTGCAAAACCTCTTTTTTGATCATCTTCAATTTTATAGCATGGGCTATAAAGTTTCTATCATACAAGGCAGTAATGTTATCCATCAGGTCTGCCAAATCAATGATGAAACTGAAAGCCTTTTTAATACAACATCTATTTACTCAAGGAATAGAAAACAATGGTTTAATCTCTCTGTCAAGTGATTCAACATTTATGAAGTTATCATCTGACTTAGGATAAAATGTAGGCCTATCAGGAGAATTGTAATTTTTCACATTAATTTCAGAGTCTTCTTCTTCTTCTTATCCTCCTGGGGTTTCATCTTCTCCTGAAGCTGACTGATCAGTGAGATCCCTTTTAACAAGGTGCACAAAGTCTTTTTTAAGAAAGTGTACAGGTATTTTGTGGAGTTGTGTTTCCTGAAAGTCATTATCCTCCATATACAACGTAGCAGGTATGACTCTACCAAAGTAACAAACCCCATTAGAATTCAAATATATGCTTTCTTTCCACATATGAAGTAATAACCTGGTGGGGCAGCACAAGCTTTATTGAAATTATATCCTTGTAGGCACATCAATAACTTCATATTATTTTGCCGGGAATGTTGACGATGTGTGTAATCATGTAATTCCTGATATCTGTCAGTACTCCACACAACATCCTTACCATCAAACCAGTACTTAATATTGGCATTATCCATGCAGTTGGAGTTCCCAATCAGTCGGGTAGTATCCTGGTAACCCTGGGAAAGCAATTTAGGTGTATAGGTTTGAGTAAAGTTAATGCAGACAGCTGGTTTTCTCAATGGAGCATTTGTGAATAGTAGGAGTGAAATGACTCTGTCAATCATTGTTCTACTAACATCACCAAAATGTGCATTGTCCTCTATTTCAGCTAAAGTGCTAGGTATTCCTAACAAAGGTATAGTCTTATGAGAAATAGGTGTGCATATCCAGCAATTAGTGATATTCAGTTTCTTGGCAGCTTGCAGGTGCATAGCTACAAAAGAGTTATGGAAAGGCTCTGCCAGCTTGGCATGATATTCATGTGCAGCTTCTCTCCGTGCTCTCAGATCAGCATCTGAAACCAGTTCACGTTGTGACATTTCTTCCATTACAGTAGCATTAAAAAGAAAAGTGTCTTGTATCTTACCCTTTTCTTTCTTGTATTCATATGCCATGACTGTAATCCATACCACCACTCCACCGCAGAGGATAACACTCCAGAGCTTCACATTCATCTTAGGCCCTAGGAGATTCATTCTGCAGTTTTCTTGCTCGCGCACGAGTCAGTGGAGGAGACCTGGAAGGTAAAGGTACAGAACAATTCTTGCCAGTAGCAGACCAGCTTATATTCTCTTTTGGAACCACAGATTTCTTACAGTGTGAACCATGCACCCAATACTTATAGTCTTTCAGCTTCACTGCAGTAGGAGACACAAGAATAACCTGAAATGGTCCTTTCCACTTAGGGGACAAAGTAGTCTGGTCTTGATATACACCCAATCTCCTAATTGGGTGTATCTCCTAATTTTAGTCCATGAGTTCCTTCACTCGTGTCCACAGGTTGTCCTGCTTTGGCTCTGGAAAAAGTATCAGAAAACACATTTGCCAATTTGCAAACATATTCTATCGTGGAATCTTGACCATTTATTAAAGTCACTGTCTCTGGCTGCACAAGAGATGAATGTAGTCTTTTAGGCGGTCGCCCAAATAATATGTCAAAAGATGACAGTCCATGTTTCTCCTTAGGGGTAGTCCTAATGGTCGCCAAGGCTATAGGTAACGCTTCTACCCATGTGCTTTGTCCATTAGCAGTTATTTTGGCTAAAATACCTCTTCAGGGTTTGATTGCTGCATTCCACCATCCCACTAGCCTGAGGTCTGTAAGGAGTATGCAATTGTTGTTTTATACCCAAAATGTTCACTACTTCTGCCATGAGTTTATTATCAAAATGTGTACCTCTATCTGAGGAAATTATTGACCCCATACCAAACCTTGGGATCAATTCCCCCGTCAGACATTTTACCACAGTTCTGGCAACATTTTTCGACGTGGGCCACGCCTCTGGCCAGGCCGAAAATTGATCAATGCAAACCAAAAGATACTTAAATTGACCACAAGGGGGCATATCCGAGAAGTCAATTTGCACAATTTGAAATGGCTCCTCAGTATGTGGAATATGCTTCATGGGAGTGGGCACTGACTTTCCAATGTTATACATTTGACATATAGAACAGTCAGTAACCTGTTTAGCAACATATGCAGAAAAACCTGGAACCCACCAATCTCTGGCTACCACCTGACACATCCCTCCTTTCGAGACATGGCAAGGCCCGTGGCTCAAAACAAACAAAGAAGGAAACAATGTCGGAGGAGCAACCAGTCTGTTTTTTAATCTCCATAGACCATCTGTCCCACAAACAGCTCCCTTTGTGGTCCAAGAGGATGTATGAGGCGAGCTTGCCTGCAGGGCCGATAG
The DNA here is from genome assembly GCF_042186555.1 of Aquarana catesbeiana. Taxonomy (NCBI): domain Eukaryota; kingdom Metazoa; phylum Chordata; class Amphibia; order Anura; family Ranidae; genus Aquarana; species Aquarana catesbeiana. The sequence continues at coordinate 783,415,464 of NC_133324.1, read as the reverse complement.
GATGTTCAGATCCACCTGAAGATCTGTGAGCAGGAATGTTGGAAGCGCTGTAGTTGGCTCATAAGAATGTATAGCATCTTTAGCATACCTATCAGCCAACGCATTCCCAAGCGATATACTGTTATCTGCTCTGGTATGTGCTTTACATTTAATTACTGCAACTTTAAGAGGCAGCTGGATCACTGCCAATAATCTAACAATTAACTCTTTATGTTGTATAGGGGTTCCTGCTGCTGTCAAATAACCCTTCTCTTGCCAGAGTTGTGCAAAACTATACACTATGCCTACAGCATAGGCTGAGTCACTATAAATATTTACAATAGCCCCTTCTGCTTGGGGTTAATAAATTGCTGGCATAAGGAACAAATCTAAAGTCTCCCTTTACTTCAAGTATGTTTTACTCCCATTCCTTCAGTAGTTAAAACTACAGTTACGCCTATATTTATTACTATACCTCTGTCTAGCAGACTGCCAGGGGAGTATGGCGATAAAACAAAAGAACATTTATGACACTGACCTCTCATTCTTACTTATAGAGGTTCAGTAACTTTGGCAGTAATTACATCATTACTTACCCCGACCAAAATTACCTGCTGATTTGAAGTGGCAACATTGGCATCACATATATTTAACAAACTCTTTGAATCGCCTTTATCTATTAAACACAGGATAGATAAACCATTAACTGACACATCAATCACTGGTTCTGTATTTTGTCCCAAATTCAAGACAGTAAGTTCTGCTGAACCCGAGCCCCCACTCTTGGGGCATTTCTAACATACATCTTCGTTCTGCTAGACTTAGCTCATCTTTCCCTTCTACTTTGAACAGCTAAGACTTATACCTTAATACTTTCTATATGCAGTGCTGCATTTCCCGGTACGGGAACTTGTTATACATTCATTATTATTTATATTTTATTATAATAATATTAATCTCTCAGATTCTGTAAAATTCAATATTCATTAGTTTTAGCGATAGCTTCTTTCTCCTGCTTTTATAGGTTTGGGAACCGGATAGATAGGAGTGTTAAAAAAACCCTACAAGGAGTAAGAACACCCTCCTGTAGTAACTCCTCTACTACTGGCTTAATACCTTCAACTGATTCAGGGGATAATGGGTATTGGGGTAGCCTAGGTACTGGTAGTGTAGGGTCTCTATTTAACCGCACAGGGGCAACTTTCATAAGGCCAGGAGTGTTTGCTCCTGTTACCCATATGGAGGGGTTAATTTTTTGTTTGGCTTCTTCTGGGATTCCTCCCTTCATATCAGTTACTAATAAAGGCATGAACAACAGATCAGTTGCTTTTTCTCTTAACCTATGCAATATGTCAATGACAGTTTTATCTGGAGATAAAGCAATGGTTACCCCCATTTTAGAAAGCAAATCTCGTTCTAATAAATTACAGGGGGAATGTGGAGACGATACAAATGAGTGTTCTGTTGAATGCTCTCCTAATGTCACCGGTACCGATTGTGTAACCCTTGCCGAGATCATATTATTACTTACTCCAACCAAAGAAACCCTTTCATTGGAGAGTGGTAAGTTGGGGTCAAAGACATTTAAAAGGGACCGTGAAGCCCCTGTGTCTATGAGACCACACAAATCAATACCGTTTTCATTTATTTCAACCATTGGCTCATCAACAGAATCAACTTCAATTACAGCTAAAGCTTGATAAAATGGGTCATCTATATTGTCACCACATCCCACCTTGTCCTAGCGCCCCTTACAGTCCCTGGCCATATGCCCACTCAATCCGCAATTGAAGCAAGTGGGGAAGGCACGAGGCTGCTGGGTCAGGAGCCTTACTCTATTTGGGATGATTTGTTGATATCGGGACTGAATTCTAAGGTTTATGCGTTGTCCCTCATTTTGTCTCCAATTGCCACGCTTTTGCCGTGGAGCCCCATAATTAGAGATATATACTACTCCCGAAGGTGGGTAAGGGGGTCCGCTACCGGTACACCCTGAGGTGTTACCTGCACTGTAGATACTGGTACCCCCTTGGGTTCAGGGACTTTTTCTTTAACCTCTGGCAGTTGTATATTCATCATTTTTGTTTTCTCCTTCTTTTCTACCTTGTCTTTTCTTTTTTGTAACACTTCGTAAGCTATTTGAGCAATCTCAACTAACTCAGGGGCAGGTTTCTTTCTCCATCCCACTGTACGAAGTTCTATTTCTTTCTGTAACTCAGGCAACATTCCACCCACCAATACATTCACATACTTTGGTCGCTTCATATCACTTTCATCATCTGGAATCCAATCAGTATGCTTCTGAATAGCATCCTTGAATCTATTCCAGTAATCTAACACATCCTCACCTTCCTATTGAACAACATCCATCAATGCTCGCATATCTTGCAAATACATTCCATATATCCACATACTTCTCTAGCACAGCACAATCAATCAAGATCCACATATCCATATATATATAGCCTGTTGCGTTTTCTCTATCCACATCAACTTTTTATACCATTTCTTTGGACATTTCTCTAAGTTGGGCAAATCAGCAATAATTGCCCTAGTTTCATTAGGTTTCCAGGGGACATAAACTTTTCCTATTCTTGCGGTATAATTACCCTGGCCATCTTCTTCCCCCAGTAAAGCTACCTCTCTCAAGGGCATTTGTCCAAATGGTTCTAATTTGGATTTAAAATACTCTTTTGTCCTTTGTCTATCTTCTGGGGTACGCTGGGGTAGTAATCCCAACCGTTTTACCTGTTGCCTAGTTAATACAGGTGAAGCATGATCTCTAGATCCCCTTGCTGGAGGAGTACTAGTATCAGATTTACTTAATTTATTAAATCTTGCTAATCTGCTCTAGCTAGAGTGTACTGCCACAGTTCCCCATCTTTTTCAAATGTCATTGTACCATCTACATCATAGAATGGTTCCTCCCTACGGTAATGTGGGGAATGCTGTTTATTAACAAGTTTACCTATGTGTCTACGCTGTGGGGTTTCTGTCATAAAACTTGGAGTGGCCTGCTGATAACCAGATGCCTCTCCTATATCATCACTAGCTGACTCCCCTCCTGTAGTTTCCACTTGCTGTACCATAGGTGCAGACGCTCCTGACAACTCCCTTCTTATTGAGTCATAAGGGGAAGCCCATGCATTGGGCATTTCATCCTCATCTTCTACATATAAAGCAGCTTTCTCTGAGCACATTTTATAGGGGGGTGGTTTTATATCCTTCCTGGATAGTTCTTCCCAGGCTGCTAAACATTCAATCCCCCCACAATCAGACCTTTTAAAAAGCAGATTAAACAATGCATCAATTGTAGGTGTATTAAGGGACCCTCTGGCGGCCACCATTTAGATGGGTCCTTCTTATACTCCTTTTTTGTTAGTTTACACCATTTCACATGATGTTTCAGGGCATCTGGGTCTCCACTCACCATCATTCTGATGATAGGAGCATTTGGTTGTAATTTAGCAATACTTAGCCCTGTTGCTTTTGCTATTTTCAATAACTTTTTTGCCTTATCTTTTGTTAACCCAAATGTATTCATGACAGGCAAAACATTTTTTTCAAGCAAATTTCCCATATTTATCACAATTTCTCATTAATCTCTTCAGAAATGACAATAATTGGGAACTCCGGGACCGAGAGCTCCACCGTTTATCTTTATGGCTGTGTACCAGCAGCCCAGTACATAAGTTGAGATATCTCGCTCGTTCTACTCTCAGAAGGACGTCTCCTTCTGAGTGGCAATAGGCTAGTCCCTATCTAGACTCCCTATTCCAGAGAACATACAGCAGGTCATTCACCTCATTTGTGGCTATCCGCTGAAGGCAATATCTATCCGCCTTAGGACCACAAACGCTCAAAAAAAATATACAAAAAAAAAACATACACAAAAAAAAAATTCAACACCACCACCAACTTCTATTCACTCTTTAGAAATTGTGGTACCTGCACTTTATACATCCCTTCACAAAATATATATATATTGTCATTTCTGGAGACAAGGAGAAAAGGCAAGCGCTTAAAATAATCATTTTTTTAGCATGCTTTAAATTATAATAGGTACCTTTAATATTCTCAGTAATCATGCAGAGACAAAATGCAGACAAAATCAAATAGGAAACGTGTTACCTTCTGTGGCTGCACTCCCCCAACCGGCCCCTCAACACCGCACAGAAAAGACAGTATTTATCATGAGAAAATAAAAGTTTTCTCACCTGAGGCCTCTTTGCTGCTGTCTGTCCTGGAGAGGGTGGAGAGCCTTTGGTGGAGATGCGGACAAGAAGACACGAATCGGGGGTCACCAAATGTTAAGTTGAACCTTGAAATAAAGGACATCAACACCAATAGAGCTGCATTCGTCTCATGTATGTTTACTTCAGAATATGCTCCGTACATACAGAGGACCCCTCTCCTAAAGTCAGGAGAGCGATCCAGTTTACAAGGCAGTACAGCTTTTATAGAGAATGGTTATACAGTAATCTTATGGCGGGCACAAGCCCAAAGTTACACATCACAAGTACGCATTTTACTAAGTATTTCAACACAGGTTTTGGCTAACTTTCTGAGTTACTTTGACCCAAAATATTTTAATATGACAATTTGTTTTGACAGAAGGGAAGAATAATTATTTGGGAAAGGTCATTTTGACTTTTAGACAGGGACTTTCTATGTCAACATCTTTCCATATCACATCTTCCGAGAATTGTTTCAGGTTATTGGCAGAACATTTTATTGTCAACTGGTCAGCCACTTGTGTTGCAATACCAAAAGAATTCAGAAACATTTTACAGAAAAACAAGTATAATAAGAATTATCAGAAATACAAATTCATGTTGAAGAGGAACTCTGGATACATTAAAAGATATGGTTCATATCTTTCATATTTTCACACGTTTTAAATGTTAATATTTGAACTTTCTAGAATTGTACTTCACCTCTTCTTGATGAAGTGGCCTATAACACATTGAAAAACATTAATTACACTCCAACAAGTTGACTACCTTCCAAAATAGGGTCATTTAGAACCCATTGAATAAATACAAGGGTTGATTTGCTAACACTGAAGAGTGCAAAATCGGGTTTAGCTCTGCATAGAAACCAATCAGCTTAGAGGCTGAGTGGCTATCGTGCATAGCTGCACCAGATTTTGCACACTCCAGTTTTGGTAACTCAACCAAACAGTGTTGTAACATTTGGGGTTTGTAATGGTACTGTGTGGGTGTGAAGCTATTTTGCTTTGCTACAATACATGTGTAAGATTATATAAATTGATTATACATGTGCATTAAAAAAAACTCTGGTTTTATGACAATTTTTAGCAAAATACTAAGGAAATATATTACTACAGAAAATATTTATTTTAAACAAAGGTAGGTTTGTGACTCTAAGTAGCACCTAAAAAGCCACATTTGTCTTCATACTACAAATAACATGAAGGTAATGTGGTGCAATTTTAACAGTCTAAGCCACTTCACATGTATTGTATGTATTACTTTATTATCTTAACTAATGACAAAGTTATTGCTGAATAAACATGCCCATAGCAGATATATATAAATTTGCTCTGGTCCATAGGGGTCGTATAGGTATAAAAGCTGAACTGGTTAATATTGTGTATATATTTAGGTACCTTTTACCTCTCTGCTGGTGATAAACCAATTGAGGACTCTGCCTTGAAAAAGTAAGGATGGCAGAAACTCTACTCGGTTATACCAATGATTGGATTGTTGTCTCCTTTAATTCTGTGTATGTTCACAATGTTTGCCTGTTACCATGACACAAATATATGCTCCTAGAGAACTATAGTGATATATCAAGGGCTTATTCAACAACCTTACCCTCCTAAAGTACATAATTGTAAATAATAATTATCCTAGATGATACTGTAAGCAGGACAATTGGATGAGGTAATGGCTGTGAGGTGTATTTAGTGTTCTGTTTTAAAGCAATAGATGATTAATATTTTATAATAAAAACAATGTTTTTATATATATATTTTGTTTTTATATATATAATATATATCATTTGTCCGTGGTATATGCTTACAGAGTACCAGTAAAGTCCCTAGTAAATGTCTTCTTTTGTTCTGTATGTTAGGATATGGGGTCTGGGTACTGATTTGAAGCTTAATACTCAAATTCTCATATGTCCTTCTAATATTAATTGTAAAAGCATGCTTAGATATCTTTTAAATCATGTTTGTGTTTGACAGTGTATAACATCTACGTTTGCTTTATCAAAAATATAATGTGTAAGAGAGAAAACTTTCCACCTAATTGTTTTACTGTTTATAAAAGTAGTTCTCTTTGGCAAAAGTTTAGAATTTTACCTAAAAAAAATCATTATTTTAAGGAATTTTTATGTTAGAAAATAAAAAAGACGCTTATTGTTTTACACAAGGTGCCACAGGCAGATAATTATTCCCCTGGGATTTCAATTAAAATTTACCATGTTTATTTAGCAGAAAACAATTACATCCATTCTGTTACTCCAATGATTTCTGTTTGGCTTGCTTGGGAAACCCAAGGCTAGTGATATTGTATCAGTTTGACAACAGCTCACATCTGTGAATTAAAACTTCAAAAGACAAAAAAAAATGCCTATTGTGCTTAGCACAAAATAGACCCTTTTGTTGCAATAGACAGTAGCACTGTGGCCATGTCATTCTGCATGAATGCAGCAAAAATAATAACAGAGTATTTAAGTCATTCTTTCATTCTCTGACAATGCATTTCATATGACATTTTTTATTGCTAATGAAGGTGTCAGGACAAAAAAGGAAGGCTTAATAGAGTAGTTTCTTTTGAGAGCAAAAGAGTAAAGAAAAACATGGTGTTGTTAATTAACTTTTTAGATTGTCTTGCAGGGAACAAACATTTAGCAAGGACGATCATCAAAGAAACAACTCTGTGACATTGTTTGACATTCAGTTTGACCTTTCGCTTATGAGACAGTTAAAAACTTTCTCCTTTAAAAAACTTTCGCAAACATTTTAACAATTTAGCTGGATTCATAAACAGAGCACCATAAAAAGAAAAGGGAATCTTTGTATTTTTCAGCTCAGTAGATCTTTCCAAATTTTAGATCAGAACTAAGAGTAAAAAGTGTTGGCATAGTGAAAGGAGTATTATTCTGTGTTTTGTCTATTCAGCCATTATGCTGTATGCATTATATGAGAGTCAAACACTTGGGCAAGCAAATCAGAAATGTGTTTATCATCAAAATTACGCTATGATATTGGCTTAGGACTTTTATTGGTTCATATTTGTTTAAAAAGACAGTATATACTCTTATTGCACAACAAAGTTTTTTTTGTATATCATGATAAAATACAGAGCTATAAAAAAAGCCAACATTGACAATGTAGTTTGTTTAATTGCATATAATAATCTTTATGGCTCAATGTGTTTCTTGGACATTGTCCTCTTCATCAGGAGCCCCCTATACAGACTTTATATATTATGCAATCTAAATGAGATAACAATTATTAGCAATCACATTTTAAACAATTAATTGATGCTTATACCACCAACCATTGCATTACCATTCTCACCACCACATGTTCAAAGATACATGAGGAAGGGGAGGAGGGGAAGGGGGGAGCAGAAGAGGCCAGACCATCCAACAAGGCCACAGGGAACCCCCTCACACAGGCGCCCCCTTGTCTCAAACCATCCCTCCTCCCTCTCCTTTCTCCAAAGGCTTGGGTATAATAGACAAGAATTGACATAACTTTATCAGGTAGTTCAAAGACCTACTTTAACCATAGTAAAGAACTTCATTTACCTCATTTATATGGTGAAGAATGTATGCTGCTGCTTCTATCATAGTAGAATGGTATTCATTTGGTCCAGAATAATGACACAATAATACACCTATATAAAATATTTTTTCTCTCAGATGGTTTTAAATTGTTTAAAATTGTTTAAAAGAGAAAAAGGAAAGAGGGGGACTTTATATTGTGGTTACCTTGTAGGAGTTGTGTCACAGAATACCAAATGGTATAACTGCAATCTACTATCCAATGTTGTGATATAAAATATAACAAGGAGTTTTAGAGCCCAAAGTATGTAGTCCCATATAAGGGGTCTGCAACAATAGGATATAACATTGTCTATCTTACATTATGATGTGACACTTTGAAACCAGCTATGTGTTAGTCATGGAAGACAACAATTTTCTGTTTTTAGCAATTGAGTGATCCATAGATACGTGCACTTTCTGTTTCACCCCAGTGTCCACTGTGGGGGAAATACCATCAGGTGTCCTTACCTTTGCTGCTGTCACTGATTGCTGGTTCCTCTGGGGTAAGCAACAAAATGATCTTCCCCTTTTCCCCTTATTACCATTGTTCAAAATCATATTCCTACCTGTTTGGTTATCATGATCTATTGTCTTTATTACAGATGGTAGTATATAATTATGCGAAACATGTAGAGGACTTACTGTACATCAAGAACCATTTACATCTTGTGTCCCTAGGATTACCTGAGGATACTATATTATCAGTTTGAGAAACACATATGTTATGGCAAGCATTGTTTTTATTCATGTATATATGTCCTTTTTTTAACTAATTTTGTATAAATAAAATGTAAACTATTTTTATTACTCTCTTGTAATTTTCTGGATACCGAGATAGTCCATTCTCTCACTTGCCGGGGGCATAGGAGTAGCCCCTAGCTTTCCAAATATCTCTATTACATGGAGGATGGGGAGATTAGTAGTTTACAAATGTTGCTAAAGGTGAATTGTTCTCCCTTTAACCATATTTTATTTTCATGTGCTGCATAACAGTCTATTGCCTGCTGTAACTATGTAACTACAATGTAAAATGCTTGATGGCATTGCCAGATATAATGTTTAAATCCAGCTAAAGCATGTTTCAGAACCAGACAAAATTAATTTTAAAAGTATCCAAAAATAGTCAATTCAGTCTGAAGCTGCAAATTAGTAGCGTGCATCAGTGACAGAGGACCCTTTAATATTATTACATTATAAAAAGTGATGCTTTGCCATCCTAGCCTTGCAAATATAATGTGTTCAGCAAATATTCATAACATGTTACATTTACACTATTATAACTTGAGTTAATGTCACAGTAACACCACTGACTATGACATTTTGGTGAATGTTTCCTTTATTTTTTTTTTTACTTTTTATTAGCAAATGTGTTGTCAAATGTCCTTTATAAATAGGGCAAATATTACCCCTATGGAAATGACAGCAACTGTTTGGAAAATATGCAGTCAATGTCCCTAGAAAACCTTTGTAAATATACCCCAAAGTTTACTATTAACTCTGAGAGCTCTTAAATAATTAAGGTAGCCATCTGCAAATATCACAAAAAAAACATGATTACTGGCATACGTTTTTCACACTCACACTTCAACTACTGATCTACGTATTATATTCTGCTGAATGCATTCAAGTCCACTAGTCAAACGTTCCTACTGTAATTTGAGTTTTAATGACTACCCTACACTACAGCATTACCTTTTTGATGTTTTAATTGTTTACATGATAAAGTGATTCCCCTATACTGGATGGCTTTTTGAGCTGTAACTTAAATATTTGATGTGAGAACTCTTTCTGACCCTGCAATACAATCAACTAAAATGTGTAAAAGTTACTTGTGAAAATTTTGCTAACTATATTTGTCCTAAAAAGGAAGCTGAGAGACAGACACTGGAAGAGTGTTATGTTTATTTTCTCTATTTATTGTACATATAGCAGGCATTGGTGCATTTCTGTTTCAGTACATAATCATAACAGAATTGTTATATGTCAGGAGTGCCCTGTAATTTTTGTTATACAGCAACATTTAAAAAACGGCTACTACTGCTGATTGTTTTAAAGGCACAAGCTCCTTTGAGTGTCACCCTCATCCTTGCTTCACTACCTAGTGAGACATTGATCTGGAACAAATACTGTATACAGTAAAAGCATTTCGATCTGAAGTCTGAAATCCTACTCTGCATGTGTATTCCAGTACAGTGGAGTATTTATTCTGTCTCTGCTAACATGTTTCTGATTGGTGCAGTACAATGCTATTTCCTTCTGTATGAACATGTTTCTGATTGCTACAGTACAATGCTATTTCCTTCTTTATGAACATGTTTAGGATTGCTACAGTACAATGCTATTTCCTTCTTTATGAACATGTTTAGGATTGCTGCAGTACAATGCTATTTCCTTCTCTATGAACATGTTTCTGGTTGTGTCAGTATGCTACTGATTTTGTATCTACTAATATGTTTCTGGTTGTATCAGTAGGGTACTGATTCTACCACCACTGACATGTTTCTGGTTTTGTTGGTATGGTAAGAACTCCATCCATGCAAACATTTGACTATAAAAAAACAGTTTTAGTTCTTCTAGTGCAGTGGTCTCCAAACTGCAGCCCGGGGGCTGGATGTGGCCCTTTAGTTGCCTTTATCTGGCCCTTGGGGCATTAATCTTCCCACTGATAAGTGGCATTATTCCTGCCAAGGACCCCAAAGAGGAACCTTTCCTTCCTCTGACACCATTGATGGGGCATAATTGTTCCCAATGATAAAAAGGATGGGGCACTATTCCTTCCACTGACACCAACTATGAAACACTTTTCCTCCCACTGACACCAGCAATGGGGCACTATTCCTCCCACTGACACCAACGAGAGAACACTATTCCTTCCGCTGACCCCAATGATGGAACACTATTCCTTCCACTGATACCAATGATGGGGCACTATTCCTCCCACTGAAAGGAGATACTTTTCCTCTCACTGACACCAACAATGGGGCACTATTCCTCCCCCTGATATCAAAGATGGAGCACTGTTTACTCACACGATGCCAGGACAATTTCTACCTCCCACTGGCCCAGGTCCAACCCCCCTAATCATCTTAACATAACTCATGTATAAATATATGTATAAATATTGGCTATTGCAGATGTCCATCATGTTTTGAGAAATAAACAGGAAGCTCCGAAACACATGGCCAAGCCCCCCACCATCCAGACCATCCCCAGATAACATCACTTCCATGCTCAATCTGAGTTCCAGGGTGGTTCTGAGCACTTCATGGATAAAAATTAAGTAAACAAATGTCTAACTATTTTAACATATTGTAGCTCAGTTATAAATATTGGCTATTCCGGATGCCCATCATGGTTTGTTAAAGTAGCAGGAAACTGCGTAGCCATGTCCTCACTATCCAGACTGTCCTCAGCTGATATAACTTCAGCTTCTGCTCTCCATCTGCGTTTCAGGGTGGTTCTGGGTGCTTCCTGGTTTGCAGTTCAGCACTACCACACCGAGCCAGTGTCTGCAGATACCCTTGTAGTTGGAAATTTAGTACTAGAGACCTGTGTGGATTCTTCTTTGCTATATGCCTGTTTTTTTTTCTAGTGAGTTGCCTATTGTTTTCGTAATAGATCTACTTTTTTAATGCTGCACTTAGTTGGGGTCTCCTCTCTACCCTCTTAGCCATGTCAGAAATAGCTTATATCTCCTTGGGAACAGCCTCAAGTACTGCTGATATTACCCACATGAACTTTTTTAGGAAACACATATAACCAAACATTTAAGTGTGTAATGTACAGAATGCAGGGGACAGGAGAATGTAATGTACAGAATGCAGGGGACAGGAGTATGTAATGTACAGAATGCAGGGGACAGGAGTGTGTAATGCACAGAATGCAGGGGACATGAGTGTGTAATATACAGAATGCAGGGGACCGGAGTATGTAATGTACAGAATGCAGGGGACAGGAGTATGTAATGTACAGAATGCAGGAGACAGGAGTGTGTACTGCACAGAATGCAGGGGACAGAAGTGTACGGGTAAGGAAAAGGCAAAATTCCACCCACAAGAAATACTCTCCCCCACTTCCCTTTCAGCATAAAAATCATACTCCCTCCCCTGCAAAAAAATAAACAGCACTAATTTGCACACTAACACCCTCAGCACAATCCCCTCTCCCCTCCCAGAACAAATCCTCCCATGCAAATCTTCTTCCCTCTTCCCCAGCACAAGTCCTCCTCCACGCTCCCCAATTCCCCAGTCCCAGCACAATTTCCCCTTCTTCCCTATCCTAGCACTTATCCCCACATCACTCAGTTCCCCCTCCTAACACAAACCCCCCATCCCCTTCTCAGCACAAAAAAAAAAACATATTTCTTCTCCCAGCAAAAATTCTATCCCCCCTCAAGCACACACCCCCATCCTTCCTTCTCCTCCCAACCTAAATCCCCATGCACACAGGCTGAATTTCAGGGGACAACGCCCAGTTAAAAAAAAAAATGGCCGACATTTGGCCCCGTGTATGTTGGTCGTCTGTTCGGCTGGCTTCTGTTGGATGAGCATGTTGTAAAACCATCAGCCAACCGACTCCTGATCAGCACTCTCAGCCAAATGCAGAGAGCGCTGATCAGAGTGTTCTGACAGGGGGGCATCCCCCTATCAGAACACAGTAGCTCAGTGGGGGGAGATCGCTGGACCAACCTTGCATGGTTAGTACAGTGGATCAGACCGGAGCTGTCAGTTTTTTTTCAATAGTGTGTACCAGGCTTAAATCGCACTGCACCCAGGTCACATGTGAATCGCACAGAACACACAGTGTGTTCCTTGGAGGGGAGAAGACTTGTGCTGGGGGGGTGGATTTCATATCCAACCCCCCTTGTAGCACAAGTCCTCTATAATCCTAAAGTGTCCCCTAGCATATATCCCCCCCTTTCTAAACCAGCCCAAGTAAACTGTAGGCTTGCCCCCTTCCTCCTCACCCTCTCCCCCCTGCCCCCCCTCTGCAAGTCTCACTTTTAGATAGTTAATTACAGACCCTGTTTGGCATATTACAAGCGGGATACTTTGTGGCATTTGCATAGTAATGGCTTTCTTCTGGTTGACTCGACCATGCAGCCCATCTTTCTTCAAGTGCCTCCTTATTCTGCATCTTGAAACATCCACACCACATGTTTTCAGAGAGTCCTGTATTTCACCTGAAGTTATTTGTGAGGTTTTTTTTTTGCATCCTGAACAATTTTCCTGGCAGTTGTGGCTGAAATTTTAGTTGAGCTACCTGACTGTGGTTTGTTTTCAACAGAACCCCTCATTTTCCACTTCTTTTTTTCGATTAAGTAATTTTTTTATTCGTATAAAAAGATAAAGAACAAATACACATTTTTATACATCCTTCACTTACTCTTTTAACCCACCACCCCAACATTTAGCATACATACCTTTATTTATATAATGCACTACCATTCATTTTTCCCCTATCAAAAATAATATACCATTTTTTTTTAATTTATTCACTATACATAATTCCAAAAGGCAGAAAAGAAGAGGAAAAAAATAGAAATTCATGGAATCCACAAGAGAGGGGGCCCCATTATCCTTCATTCTGCAACTCACCCTTCCCTTATCTGCTAATCCAGCATTCCCATATTTTTTTAAACATTTTGGCATTTCTCCTTTTGTTATACACAAATCTTTCCTTTCTTATTGTTTTATTAACCTCATCCTCCCATTCTATGTGGGTTGGTGGATTTAACGCCACCTCTTTGCTAGCTATTTACATGCAAGGCATCTAACTATTGCTGTTTGTCTCCCCCACATGTTATTATCTTTTCCATACAACCGGGTAGGCATATCTTAGGGTCTAGGTTAGAGTTATTCCTTTTACCTTATTTATTTTTTCAATAACTTCACTCCAGTACCTATTTAGCTTAGGGCACCTCCACATCATATGAACCTGGTCTCCTTTTGGGTCCCTACATCTTGGGCACTTGGCGTCCATCCTCCACCCATTTAAAAATTGTTTCTGAGGTGTCATATGCTCTATGCAGCAACATTAAGTATGACGCTGTTTGTGATGGTGACAGGGTTCTTAAGGGACCTATTTCCAGGATATGCTTCCACTGTGCGTTTGATATATCCCCCAGGTCTTCCTCCCATCCCCTCCTGCAGGGAAGCTCCTCATTTCCCCTCATTACCCTGTCACATATACTATCATATATGAATTAAATCAACCCATTGGACGTATCAGCATTATTATTTTTCGGAAAATATTTACCTCACTCCACTCCACTAGTCTCTCTTTAGGTTTTAGCTTTAATTTTGTCTTCAGGGCGTGTTTGGCTTGCAGATATTTGAAGAAGGATTGATTTGGTATACCATATTCCTCATTAAGTTCCAGGAATGATTTAAGTACACCCGCCCTATATAACTGAGAAAGATAAGCAATACCACATCTCTCCCAGTCCCTACTCTTCTCTAAATTAGTTCTTGCAAATATTTGTTATTCCACAATGGGGAAAATTTAGTAAAATCAATAAAAACGTAGAGAATTTAAGTGAAAAGGAATCAGCCTCCAGAGCCTCCGTCAGTGTATCATGGCACGTGCCCAATAGCAACATTCCCTTACCTGGATTCTGTTCAGACAGATCATTACATCCCTTTAGATGTTGCAGTTGTGCTGCCAAAAAATAACACCATGGGTGCGGGACTGCCAAGCCCCCCCTATCTTTTTTTTTTAATCAAAAGGAAAGTTTATTGAGCATAAAAGTCGATACAGGTTATTAACATCAAAATACAAGGTGCAAAATGCACCAATACTATCCCCTATCTTTTGGTAATTGTAAAGTACATAACCGTATCCTTGACTGTTTTTTTTTCCAAATCAAATCTCTAAATATGATGCCATTCCTCTGAAACCATTGCCTATTTATCCAGATTGGGGAATTATGCAGTGCATACAGCAATTGAGGCATCCAAGTCATATTAATTAAATTGCACCTTCCTGCCACTGATAAGGGTAGCTGTCTCCATACCTTCCCCTTACACCTAAGTGTATCCAAAAGTGGAACAATATTGTTTATTATATACTCTTTGGGATGTAGGGTTATGTATATTCCCAGATATTTAAACGTATTAACTATTTCCAATCTCTAGTGGCAGGTCCATCTTCAGTGGGTCAACCGGAAGCAACATTGATTTATCCCAATTTATATTTATCAATTATTGGGTTAAAATAATAATAATGCTGTATCAGAAACATCAACTTATTCTCTGCTTTTGTAAGAAGCATATCCTTATATTCTTGTTGTATTTAACCCAATCTTGAAACGCACAAGGGGTTGGTCTTTCTACATACTGCTGTTCTGCTTCTAAAACCTTACTCCCAATAAATTTTTCCCGCTCACTAGTCTGGATTTTTTACTCTTGCTACCTGTTGTATTAATATCCCCCTAAGAAATGCCTTGAGGGTATCCCAGACCACCCCAGAGGATGCTGTCCCAGCATTAATCCTCATTAATTCCTCCAGGGATGATGTCACTCTCTTTTCCCCCTATTATCTCTAGCCAATATGGGCTGATTTTCCATTCCCCTTTAGAGAACTCCTCCCCTGGACTCAGTGATACAACCGATGGAGAGTGGTCTGAGAGACCCCTAGGCATATAATTTATATTTCTAACAAAATGCAACATATCCTCACTGCCCAAGGCTAAATCAATCCTAGAGAGCGTTGAGTGAGTTTTCAAAAAACAAGAACATTGCTGTTTAGTTGGATTCCTCATCCTCCACATATTCCTCAATCCTAACTCTCCTATGATTCGTAAGAGCGTGATAACCCCTTTTCCAACCTGATTTCCTTGTGAACATTTATCTACCCTCCCATCCAGCACCATGTTGAAATCTCCTACTGCCATTATTGGAACATCAGGTTTGTCAGATATAAATGTTATCAATTGATATAGAACCTACACTTCAAATGGGGGAGGAATATGTATATTGGCCAAGATACAAGTCATACTCCCAATAGTACAGTACAAAAAAAATATACCGGCCTCTCTCATCTATACTAATCTGCCTGCAGAAGAACTCCACTCCCCTCCCAATCAAAACACTCACTCCTCTGGAGTATGAGGTATATATCGAGTGATATTGGGTCTGGAAGTTTCTTTTTTTTAAATTTGATATTGACTCTTTTGTTAGGTGCGTCTCCTGCAGGCAGACATCAGAGGCCCGGAGGGCTATCGCTGCAGCAAAAACTGCAGCACTCTTTATAGGGTCTCCCAATTCTCGAACATTCCAAGAACATACATTTACCACTTTAGACTGCATACAAAGATTCAGTTATCAAAAGCTTAGTATCCCCAATCCTAACTATATTTTTTTATCCTCATTATTCTACTCTTTCCGCATTCTGAACTATTTAATACTTGTTTTTTCCTATATATACCATAGTAAGTGGATACTGTGTTTTTTGACATGTTTCCACATGATTCTCAAATCCCTTTATAATATTTTTAGTGCAATTTTTTTTTAGACATGTTTCCGTACAATTCTCAATTCCCTTAGTAGTGTTTTTAATGCAAAAAATAAGAATGGAACCAGTTTTATCTAACCTCTTACAGCACTCTTTCACCACCCACACATGAACCTCACTAAACCTGTACAATCACTATTTAAATTGAATTTTTCCCATACAATATCTTTTCCCCATCCACACTAAAAAAAGAAAAAAGACAGACTTACAAACAACATACAATACTATAACAAACAACAAAGGAACAACACCAAACAAAACCCCACATAAGACAACAACAAAAAAAACCCTTTCACACCCCACACCTGGCCCTCACTAGGCCTATACCAAGGGCATTTGAAGCGATCCATTTCTGTACCAAAAGCATTTCCCATCTCCTCTCTCCTCCCTCCCAGCAAGGGGAGGGAAGACAGAGGGAAAGGGAAAAAACAAAACCAACCCAACCAAGGAGAACGCACAACTGTCATTCTCCTCCCCATGGTGCAACCCCCCCCCCCCCCCCCAGTCAACCAAAAAAAATAAATCGCTCATTCAGAACTAAATTATTATGCATCATAGTCAGTCTCTAGGACTCCGCTCTTGATCCTTCTGTTTACTTTGTATCTTCTTTTCATTTTTTTTCATCCACACAAGTGCCTCATTTGGAGCATAGAAAAAGTGTGTGTCACCTAATGCCACTACCCGTAGCCAAGAGGGATATAACATAGCGTATATAATTTTCAATTGCTGTAATTTTTTCTTCATCTCCACAAACTTGGCTTTTTTTTGTAGTTCTGTGGAGAAATCTGGAAATAATAAAATCTTGACTCCATTGTAGTATATATCTCTCCTTTCCCTAACCTTCTGGAGTATAGTCTCTTTATCTTAAAAAAAAATAATTTCACCAAAAATGATCTAGGTTGACCCCCTGGAAGTGGCACTCTATATGGCACTCTGTGTGCTCTTTCTATTGCAAAAAAAGGAGAAAAAAATTTCTTCCCAAAGATTTCCACAAGCCATTTCTTCATAAAGTCTATAGGGTTGGAGCTCTCACAGAGCTCAGGTAGCCCCAAAATTCTCACATTGTTCCTGCGCAGTCTGTTCTCCATGTGTTCCATTTTAAGGACATATCTATTAATTTTTTCACAAATTTTCTTCACTTCCTGCTTTAATGGGTTCAGATAGTCCTCCACCAAACTCATTCTCCCTTCCAAAGCAGTCGTCCGTTCTCAAAATTTCTGTGCGTCATGTCTTGGAAGATTCATCTCTTCACTTATCCCTTTAAGTTGTTCAGTCATTTCACAAGATTTACAAAAGTTCACTGCCAGCAGTACTTCTTTTAATGAAGGTTCTTCCCCACCCCCAGCACCTGCTTCCAAGGATAGCATTGGATTTTCCCTTGTTGTTACTGTTTCTGCTCTTATATCAATCGTTTGGTGTCCCTGGCTTTTCCTTGTCCCTGCCCCCCCCCCCCCCCCCCCGCACCCTGATTTTTAACTTGTGAGGAAGTTTGGTTACTTTTAAAAGGTGTATGCGCAAACTTTTTCTAATTTAGCTGCTGCCTGACTTCCTTTGTCCTTTGCCGAGCGTTGCATTTGTGAGTTTGTACCCTCGTGCTGCAAAGATACCTCACCCTTCTTCCTTGTCATCTTCTCCCTCCTCCTGCAGGCCCCCAAGCGTCTGTGTCACTCCCCCCCCCCCCCCCCCGCAGTGCCCACAGCTTATAAATCTTCTTTTTACATTAAAATACTGCCACTATATACCCTTTTGGCTGATCTGTATACCACAGTCATGTGATAAACTCCAGGATTTGCCCGAGTGCTGGGTGTTAGGAGGAGATTTCCACTATAACCTGTGTCCTCATGCTGTTATAGGAGGCGGAACATCCATCAATAAAGATGTGACATCCCACCCACTGTGTTCTTTTTTAGTTACTAGAGGAGTTTAGTTACATGGAGGAGGAAGGAGGGACTGGGCTGTCATTTAGGATCTGCATACACATCCAAATGTGTGATGCCATATCACGTGACCTGAAAAATCTCAGCTCACCAAGGAAATGTTTTCTCCAGCAATAGAGACAAAACTGAGTATGTGCAGCTTTACTACCCTCACTGTGTCTTATCTGGCCTTGCCAAGAGACCCTGCAGGGGGAGGGGATCTGTGCATACAGGATCAAACGGCCTTTTTACACAATGCAGAGGATTAACCCCTTAAGTTCCACAGTGAGTATAACAAGCATGCTTTACTGCATATACAGACTGATTTTACCACTGTGGGTTTAGTAACACTTTAAAAGGGAAATGAATGACACTTTGGACAGATATGTAAGATGTTAATGTCCATACAGTCAGGTCCATAAATATTGGGACATTGACACAATTTTAATCTTTTTGGCTCTATACACCACCACAATGGATTTGAAATGAAACAAACAAGGTGTGCTTTAATTGCAGACTTTAAGCTTTAATGTGAGGGTATTTACATCCAAATCAGGTGAACAGTGTAGGAATTACAACAGTTTGTATATGTGCCTCCCACTTTTTAGGGAACCAAAAGTAATGGGACAATTGGCTTCTCTGCTGTTCCATGGCAAGGTGTGTGTTATTCCCTCATTATCCCATTTACAAGGAGCAGATAAAAGGTCCAGAGTTAATTTCAAATGTGCTATTTGCATTTGGAATCTGTTGCTGTCAACTCTCAATATGAGATCCAAAGAGCTGTCACTATCAGTGAAGCAAGCAATCATTAGGCTGAAAAAACAAAACAAACCCATCAGAGAGATAGCAAAAACATTAGGTGTGGCCAAATCAACTGTTTGGAACATCCTTAAAAAGAAAGAATGTACCGGTGAGCTCAGCAACACAAAAAGACCAGGAAGACCACGGAAAACAACTGTGGTGGATGACCGAAGAATTCTTTCCCTGGTGAAAAAAACACCCTTCACAACAGTTGGCCAGATCAAGAACACTCTCCAGGAGGTAGGTGTATGTGTGTCAAAGTCAACAATCAAGAGAAGACTTCACCAGAGTGAAAACAGAGGGTTCACCACAAGATGTAAACCATTGGTGAGCCTCAAAAACAGGAAGGCCAGATTAGAGTTTGCCAAACATCTAAAAAAGCCTTCACAGTTCTGGAACAACATCCTATGGACAGATGAGACCAAGATCAACTTGTACCAGAGTGATGGGAAGAGAAGAGTATGGAGAAGGAAAGGAACTGCTCCAAAGCATACCACTTCATCAGTGAAGCATGGTGGTGGTAGTGTCATGGCGTGGGCATGTATGGCTGCCAATGGAACTGGTTCTCTTGTATTTATTGATGATGTGACTGCTGACAAAAGCAACAGGATGAATTCTGAAGTATTTCGGGCAATATTATCTGCTCATTTTCAGCAAAATGCTTCAGAACTCATTGGACGGCGCTTCACAGTGCAGATGGACAATGACCCGAAGCATACTGCGAAAGCAACTAAAGAGTTTTTTTAAAGGGAAGGAAGTGGAATGTTATGCAATGGCCATGTCAATCACCTGACCTGAATCCGATTGAGCATGCATTTCACTTGCTGAAGAGAAAACTGAAGGGAAAATTCCCCAAGAACAAGCAGGAACTGAAGACAGTTGCAGTAGAGGCCTGGCAGAGCATCACCAGGGATAAAACCTAGTGTCTGCTGTTGTCTAGGCGTTCCAGACTTCAGGCTGTAATTGACTGCAAAGGTATTAAAAAGTGAAAGGTTTGATGGATGATTGTTAATCTGTCCCATTACTTTTGGTCCCTTAAAAAGTGGGAGGCACATATACAAACTGTTGTTATTACTACACTGTTCACCTGATTTGGATGTAAATACCCTCAAATTAAAGCTGAAAGTCTACAGTTAAAGCACATCTTGTTTGTTTCATTTCAAATCCATTGTGGTGGTGTATAGAGCCAAAAAGATTAGAATTGTGTCAATGTCCCAATATTTATGGACCTGACTGTATCTAAGGACTGTCTAGTTATAATATACACATTTTTGTTTTTGGGTTTTGATACACTTTAATGTGAACATGTGATCTGTGCTTGCAGGCCAAAACAAAAGATCCACTTAACTTAATTGCAATAAAAAACAAACTCTTCCTAAAAGCATGAGGGATGCATAGAATGGCATTGCTGACCCTCTAAAATGCTAGTTATCTGGCTATCTTGTTGACTTTCTTGCTTCAGTACTCACTAACTTGTAGCCATTATAGTGATCAAGAATCAGCAAACTTGTTTTTGTTCGGTAGAATGGTATTTAAGTCAGTAAATAGGCAAACAGAAATGTTAGAAGGCCAGCTATGGCAGCTCTTGTAGTTCTCTCATGATCTTATACAACAGAGGTGTCCAACCCGAAGCCCGGAAGAGTTCAGCATGCAGCCTGGGGCATGTCTGGAAGAACCACGTGCAGAAAGAGAAGCCATGGTGGCTATCACATTTGGGGGGATGCAAGGGTTGCCATGTATATATATTTGCATAGAAGCCATGGCAGCACAGAGAAGACAGGAATGAGCACAGATAAATGGAAGCCAGAGGTGCAGTTTTTGTAAAAGCACCAGCTAAAGCAGGGATTTTACACAGAGCCAGGCAAGTATATGCCAATGGGCTTCATGGGGGGGGGGGGGTTGAAGGCCCCCCCTAGATCTCAGTTTCCAATTTGGCCCAGAAAGGTCAAAAGGTTGGACACCCCTGTTTTAAAACATCTCCAAAAACAAAGGGTATTAATTAATAGAAGCATTGTAGAGCTGCTGTATTCCAGTAATTTACCTTTTTATTTCTGTTTTACATTATTCCTTCTAGTCAGATTTATTACATTATTACAATCCTAGTGCCTAGGCTGCATCCTCGTATTACATGATTTTGTGCTATGCAACATTGCTTTTCTGATGAGATATCCATGAATGAAGCTCAAAGCATACATGCACTATATTGTCAAAAGTATTGGGATGCCTGCCTTTACACGCACATGAACTGTAATGGCATCCAAGTCTTAGTCAGTAGAGTTCAGTATTGAGTCGGCCCACCCTTTGCAGCTATAACAGCTTCAACTCTTTTGGGAAGGCTGTCCACAAGGTTTAGGAGTGTGTCTATGGGAATGTTTGACCATACTTCCAGAAGTGCATTTGTGACATCAGGCACTGATGTTGGGCAATTAGGTCTGGCTTGCATCCTCTGCTCTAATTCATCCCAAAGATGTTCTAGCAAGTTGAGGACAGGACTCTGTGCAGGCCAGTCAAGTTCTTCCACCCCAAACTTGCTCATCCATGTCTTTATGGATCTTGCTTTGTGCACTGGTGCGCAGTCATGTTGGAACAGGAAGGGGCTATCTCCAAACTGTTACCACAAAGTTGGGAGCATTAAATTGTCCAAAATGTCTTGGTATGCTGGCTCCTTAAGAGTTCGCTTCACTGGGACTAAGGGGCCAAGTCAAACCCCTAAAAAACAACCCCACACCATAATCCCCCTTCCACCAAATTATTTTGACCAGTGCACAAGCAAGGTCCATAAAGACATGGATGAGCGAGTTTGGGGTGGAGGAACTTAACTGGCCTGCACAGAGTCCTGACCTCAACCCAACAGAACACCTTTGGGATGAATTAGAGTGAAGACTGTGAGCCAGGCCTTCTCATCCAATATTAGTGCCTGACCTCACAAATGCGCTTCTGGAAGAATGGTCAAACATTCCCATAGACACACTCCTAAACCTTGTGGTCAGCCTTCCCAGAAGAGTTGAAGATGTTATAACTGCAAAGGGTGGGCTAACTCAATATTGAACCCTATGGACTAAGACTGGGATGCCATTAACCACTTAAGGACCAGAAAATTTACCCCCTTAACGACCAGGCCATTTTTTGCGATACGGCACTGCATCACTTTAACTGACAATCGCGCGGTCATTCAACGCTGTACCCAAACATAATTGGTGTCCTTTTTTGCCTATAAATAGAGCTTTCTTTTGGTTGTATTTGATTACTTTATTTTTTGCGCTGTAAACAAAAAAGACCAACAATTTTGAAAAAAAACAATATTTTTTACTTTTTGCTATAATAAATATCCCCCAATTTAAAAAAAACAAAAAACAAAACACATTTCTTCATCAGTTGAGACCAATATGTATTCTTCTACATGTTTTTGGTAAAAAAATTGCAATAAGCGTAAATTGATTGGCAAGTTATAGAATCTACAAAATAGAGAATAGATTTATGGCATTTCTATTTTATTTTTCATTTTACTAGTAATGGCGGTGATCAGTGATTTTTAATGGGACTGCAACATTGCGGCAGACAGATCGGACACTTTTGACAATTTTGACACTTTTTTGGGACCACTGACATTTATACAGCGATCAGCGCTATAAAAATGCACTGATTACTGTATAAATGTCACTGACAGGGAAGGAGTTAACACTAGGGGGCAATCAAGGGGTTAAATGTGTTCCCTGGGAGGTGTTTCTAACTGTGGGGGCAGTGTACTGACTGGAGGAGGAGAGATATTGCTGTTCCTAATCAGAACAGACGATCACTCTCTACTACCCTGACAGAACGGGGATCTGTTTGTTTACATGGACAAATCCCCATTCTGCCTCTCTGTGGAGCGATCGCAGGTGGCCGGTGGACATCGAGGCCACCGGCCACGCACATCAGCTTCCCCGCCGTGCATCGGGCGCGTGCCTGCTATAGCTGTTTAAAGGGTCGACGTACAGCTACAGCGATTTGCGGGAACGAGCCGATCCGTCACAGTATAATGATGGCAGTTAGTCGGCAAGTGGTTAAAGTTCATGTGCGTGTAAATGCAGGTGTCCCAATAATTTTGAGAATATAGTGTAAGTGAAGCAAAAAAAAAAAAGGCAATATAGCACTCTAATCAAGGTTTTTTATCCCTTTAAAGACCCTGCAAGTACAGAAAAATACCTGTTTGTGGACTGAGTGGTGTCATTCCTGCCAAATTACCCAACCCCTCTATAGTCCTATCCACAACATAGGCACTACTTGATTTGGAGTCCATGATAAGAAAAGATAGAGCTAAACAGTCTCTTTGACATTACACAGGCAGAGAACATAGGACACAGGACAGCTTGGAATGTGGTATTTTTGCACTTTTAAAGCAAATATAGCAACATGTTTTCGATGACATATTTAGCAGATCAAAATGCAGCATGTAAGAGAAGTTGTAATGGTTTAAATATACTTTAAGTGGCTCAGACACAAAACACTTCAACCTGCCATTTTCACAGACACAGGTTCAACAACATTCAGAAGACAAGGATACCAGCAAACAATAGGTGCAGTCAGATACAGAAAATGAATGAAATAACTTAAATTTGAGTCACTAAGATGGTAGGCAATGCCTTTTCTGTTTGCCTGGACTGAAGCATCTATTTAGCAGTCCTCAAAATATTTTTTTTTTAGTGCAACCAGTCTGATAAAGCCATTACTACAGTAATACAATCAAAACACAATACTTATTCTAGATATGTTTTAAAATATCTCAGCCTCAGTAGAACTTCTGGCAGTTACGCACTTCTAAACTGACATACCATAAGGTTCATCTGATGGGTGAATTTTAACAACATGCTATTTCAGTCTAATAACAAGTCAACATTTTGCAAATATCTGATCATAAGACATTCCAAAGTGATAAAACGAATAGGCAATATGTGAATGGGAAGGCAATATGAGTAGGAAGATGTTGATGTCTGCAAATGTAATGACATGCAATTATGCACTTGGAAACTTATTATTGCTCACAGTTGGGGGTCTAGTTAGTAAAAGACAATTCCTTTGAAAACAAACAAACGTTATCACAATACACACATAAGAAAATGTCTGAGGTTACAAGGTCAAATAAAAAGATGCTGAAAACACTGAAATTACATTGCAAACAACGAACGATGCAAAGCAAATAGCGATCACCTAAAAAAAGGGAGAAGAGGGTGGGGGGAGGATAAACAATGACAGTGGTCATTTTACATTCTACATAATATTCTACAGTACTGAAAACACCCCCTGCTTCTGCAATTAGTCATCCTCTAATCTGAAGTATGTACAGGGAGGTATTACGTGAGGAGGTATGGGGAGGGCAAGGAGGGAGTTGTTAGGTTTAGACTGTTTAAATGTATAGCATCTTTTAAGATTTAGGCTTATTCGAATGCAAATTCTGGAGTATAACTTCAAATGTTACTAAACTCAACATTTTTTTTTTAATTAAAATAACAAACATATGTAAAAAGATATGAAAGTTGTCTGCCTAACTACACATCACTCCGCGCCAGGACTAAGTCAACAACGGTATGTTTTGTAGTATATACTTACATAAATAAATAAATAAAGCAGCTACTCAAATGATTGAAATATATATAAGGCAATAGAAACCATAAACAACAATGCAGAGTCTTTGAATCAATGGTGTCTTATTGCAGCAGCGCTGCATGCCAAAACCTCCCGGACACATTCTTTATATGAGGAAAGCAATAGAAGTGGAGATCTATAATAGCTTCAGCAGCTGTGTTCTGTAAGAGAGGGGAGCTTCTTCCACCCAAAAAATCACCACGTCAGGGGGAGTAGACCCCAATGGGAATGCACTCACCAGAAATTCAGCGTACAAGAGCCTTTGATAACACTAGTAGTTCTCCACCTCTTCTAAACGACCACCAGATGTCAGTAATACTCTTGGTTATTGCAGCATAACATATAGGAGGAATAGAATGTCCACATAGTGTGATATTGGTAAAACTATTTTATTCAGCTAAACATCCAAACAAACCCCCCATATGATATGCGTACCAGAGAATACAATATATAGAGCAAATGTATAAAGTGCACTGTGCCTGTTAGGTTTCACGGTACCCGGGAAGTCCTAAAGAGCGTTCGCTGTGTGCAGCTGAAATGACACACTTCCTGGTTCCTCTCTGGTCCGTGGAACGCACAGGTTACTTCCAGTAGATTACGTCCCTGATGCGTTTCGTCACTTCCGGATGCCCTCAGACAAAAAAAAACAAGAGCCTGTTTTTGACAAGTCCTTTATTAAAAAAATAGCTCCGAGCTGTCTTCTCTCCGAGCTGTCTTCTTCTGCCGCCATCTCTCCCGCTGTCTTCTTCTCCCGCCGCCTTCTTCTCCCGCCGCCATCTCTCCCGATGCTGTCTTCTCCCCGAGCCATCTTCTCCCGCCGTTGTCTCTCCCACCAGCGTTTTTTCTCAAAGCTGTCTTCTCCCACGCTGCTGCCTTCTTCCTCGCCGCCGGTTACCCACTAATAACAAAAAAGGCTGCTCTCGTCCTAAGGCGGTCTTCCTCCATTGTGACGTCCCCCCCGTTGTCTGACATCTCTTATATAGCCATGGGGCATGGCCACCCGAAGAGCCCGCCCAATTAAGCCTAACATACAAATTCAACTTAAGAACAAACTTACAGACTTATCTTATTTGTAACCTGGGGTCTGCCTGTATGGAAGTAAGAACATCATTTGGGTTGGTTTACTCAAAGTATAACTGAAGGAAATTTTTTTTTAGTTTTGAATAGAATGGAGTTGGATTAGAACACCTGTCAGGTTTTTATTGTGGTCTGTGCCCCCATTAGAGAGATTTGCTTCCTATCTATTTCTCCTGTTTACCATTATCATTGAAAGTGAAAGTAAAAGAAAGTCCCAGAATTTGGGTTGTCCCCAGAAAAGCAATAGAGGTAAAACCTTCAAATCGGGACACAGATGTAAAAAAAAAAAAGAAATACAGGGATTATAACCCTCCTTTTCAAAATGAAAAAAATTGTATCGTTCTGCTTTAACCTCTTGTCGACAGCACTGTAACTGAAACCTATTGATGACCTCCCAGAACCCCGCCCCTCTGCACGCCCCGGTGCATGCATTGAGCATGCTCGGTGATCGCTGTGTCCTTTGGACACAGTTGATCACTGATCCAGGTAAAGGGCCAATCACAGCAGCCCTTTACCATGTGATCAGCTGTGTCCAATCACAGCTGATCCCATGTAAACAGATGCAGATTATCAGCATTTCCTTTCCTTAGCATTGCCACTGTATGAGGAAAGGAAAGCCGATAACCAGGAAAACAGTGACAGCAAACATTTACACTGATCATCAGTCCCATCAATGCCCTTCAGTGCAGTTTATTAGTGTCCATCAGTGCAGCATATCAGTGCTGCCCATCAGCGCCCATCAGTGCTGCCTTATCAGTGCAGCCTCATTAGTACCCATCAGTGCAGCTTATCAGTGCCGCCTCATCAATGCTCATCAGTGCCACCTCATCAGTGCAGCCTAATCAGTGCCCATCAGTGCAGCCTCATCAGTGCCCATCAGTGAAACCTATCAGTGCCCATCAGTGAAGCCTATCAGTACCCATCAGTGTAGCCTCATCAGCACACATCAGTGAAGAAGAAAATTACTTATTTGCAAAATTTTATAACAGAAAGTAAAAAGAAGTTTTTTTCAATTTTTTTTTGTTATTTAGCAAAAAATAAAAAACTCAGTGCAGTCTCATCAGTGCCCATCAGTGCAGCCTCATCAATGTCCATCAGTGCAGCCTCACCAGTGCCCATCAGTGCAGCCTCACCAGTGCCCATCAGTGCAGCCTCACCAGTGCCCATCAGTGCAGCCTCATGAGTGCCCATCAGTGCAACCTATCAGTGCCCATCAGTGCAGCCCTTTATCAGCGCACATCAGTGAAGAAGAAAAAATATTTATTTGCTAAATTTTATAACAGATATGAAGAAAAAGGTTTTCTTGTTTTTGAAAATCTTTTGTCTTTTTTCGTCTGTTTAGCAAAAAAACAAAAAAACCCAGTGTTGATTAAATACCACCAAAAAAAACTCTATCTGTCTCCAAAAAATGAAACAAATTCCATATGGCTACAGTGCTGCTCGACAACACAATTGTCATTCAAAGTGTGACAGCACTGTAAGCTGAACATTAGCTTGGTTAGGAAGGTGCTGAACGTGTCCAGTAGGCAAGTGGTTAAAAACTGTTAGCTGAAGATAGGCTTTATACAGTTAGTCACTAAAAGTGCCCAGTAGGCAAATGGTTAAGGCAAATAGACTGTTCAATATGCAAGTTACTCCAGAACTTAGTACATGAGGTAAAGCATCAAGTGATTTTGAAGTCTTGTTTAAAAAAAAATAAAAATAAAAAACAGGTATGCTATACTTACCTGCTCTATCCAGTGGTTTTGCATAGAGCAGCCTGGATTCACCTCTTCTCGGGTTCCTCTTTGCTGCTCCAGGCCCCTCCCTCCTGTCAAGTGCCCACACAGCAAGGAGCTTGCTATGGGGGCACTCGAGCCAAGTCACAGCTCTGTGTATCCATTCAGACACAGAGCCCCAGCCCTGTCCCCTCTCTCCCTGATTAGCTAATTAGCTAATTAGCCAATCAGGAGGAGAGTCCCGAATGGCTAAGACAATTGTGGACATCACTGGAGAGAGATGGGGCTCAGGTAAGTAATTAGGGGGTGCTGGGGAAGCTACTACACACAGTTTTTTTTTTCTATCTTAATGCATAGAATGCATTATGATAACAAAAAACCTTCTGCCTTTACAACACCTTTCACTTTACAAAAAATACCCAATCACATGCAATAAAAAAAACAGCATTTTTGCCTGTACATGATTGGATGATGGAAGTCAGCATAGCCCCCCCCCCCCCGATTTACTAAGCTCTGGAGCAACTTACCGTGCAAAGTGCTCAATCTATGTGCCTTCAGTAAATCCACCCCATTACATGTAGAAAAATACACTTATTGTCTCCTGTCATTTCGCCAGATATTTAGAGACTATTCTTTGTGAATATACAAGCATATACATCATTTGCTGCAAAACCTCCCAATCACTCCAAACTTAATGCAATGTACATGCATATCACAACAGTCTCATCCCTTGTTAGAACACATGTCATATGTAGTGGGGATACTTTACTTTTTCACAATTATTTTTAAAGATATCTTCCCACTGACAAGTTCCCACTTACATCATTGATCTTTTTAGCTATCTAAAAAGATCATTCCCAGTGACCACAATTGTGGGAAGCATTCTTCCCACTGATCATCACACTAATGTATCATGAGTTGTAGACATAGCCATTTTAAGCAGGGGTTTCCTGAGACTGGAAACAATATTTCAAGGGTTCCTTTGTGTTGAAAGGTTGAGAAAGGCTGCTTGAAAGTGTAACTAAAGGCAAAACATTCCTTTTTTATGTTGTAATGGAGGATTCGAACCCCAGTCAGTTTTTTTTTGCCATCTATATCCCATTGGGGAGATTTACCTTTACTACTTGTCCCATTGCCAAAACAGGAAGTGAGAGGAAATCCCTGCAAATTAAGGGAATCCCTTGGGGCCACCCAGGTCACCAGAACTAGTGTCCCCATTTATCAAACCATCTGGTTTGATAAAGTGATGGTTCTGTCTGCCTTGAAACATTTAGCCACACCCCCTCCACTTCCTGTGGAGGAGCCCTCTTGTGTTTGTTTTGACGACCAGTCGTCGTCATTATACTACAGTAGGTTGTCACTATCCCATGAACCATCGTAGCTGTATGTCGGTCCCTTTAAGTGGGATAGCAGGCACGCGCACTGCATCGCGGGCGTTCCGATGCTTGTGACTGCGAGCAATCACGGAACTAGAGGCAGAAAAGGGACATGTGTGTGTAAACACACAAATCCCTGTTCTGTTCTGCGAGGAGAGACAGATCATGTGTTCCTAATAGCTAGGAATCACGATCTGTCATTTCCTCTAGGTCAGTCCCCTCCCCCCACAGTTAGAAACACACATAGGGAACACAATTAACCCCTTGATCACTCCCTAGTGTTAACCCCTTCCCTGCCAGTGACATTTTTACAGTAAGCTGTGCATTTTTATAGCACTAATCGCTGTATGAATGCCAATGGTCCCAAAAATGTGTCAAAAGTGTCCGATGTGTCTACTATAATGTCGCAGTCACGATAAAAATTGCAGATCACCGCCATTACTAGTAAAAAAATAATAATAATAAAATGCTATCAATCTATCCCCTATTTTATAGACACTATAACTTTTGGGCAAACCAATCAATATACGCTTATTGCAATTTTTATTACCAAAAATATATAGAAGAATACATATCAGTCTAAACTGAAAAAAAAATAGCTTTTTTTAAAAAAAAAAAAAATGAGGATATTTATTATAGCAAAAAGTGCAAAATATTGTGTTTTTTTCAAAATTGTCACTCTTTTTTTGTCTATAGCACAAAAAATAAAAACCACAGAGATGATCAAATACCACCAATAGAAAGCTCTATTTGTGGGAAAAAAGGACGTAAATTTTGCTTGGGTGCAGCGCTGCACGACCGCGCAATTACCAGTTAAAGCGACGCAGTGCCGAATCTCAAAAAATGGCCTGGTCATTCAGCAGCCAAATGTTCCAGGCCTGAAGTGGTTAATAATGTTGTATTTTTTATTGGTGAAAGAAACGTATTTATTTTTGATTTTTTTATACTATTTTCAACATCTGACATTTATAAAGTTATTTATGTATTTACCTAATTGAACTTAATTTGTGTAGTTTGTGAAAGCAGCTTCCCTTTGACTGGTATTCCAGTCGCCTTTTTTCTTTTGTATTAATACATATGCTGCAGGGACCGCACTGACTTAGTGAGTCATCACATTTCTACGGCTTAACCACTTCAGCCCCAGAAGGATTTGCCCCCTTAATGATCAGGCCATTTTTTGCGATACGCACTGCGTTACTTTAGCTGACAATTGCGCGATCGTGCAATGCTGTACCCAAATAAAATTGATGTCCTTTTTCCCTACAAATAGAGCTTTCTTTTGGTGGTATTTGATCACCTTTTGCGGTTTTTATTTTATGCGCTATAAACAAAAAAATGACAATTTTGAAAAGAAAAAATATTTTTTATTTTCTGCTATAAAACACACCCAATTAATTTTTTTAAAACACCTAATTTCTTCATCTATTTAGGCAAATTTGTATTCTGCTACATATTTTTGATAAAAAAAAATCCCAAAAAGCATTTGATGATTGGTTTGTGCAAAAGTTATAGCGTCTATATGGCATTTTTATTATCCGCCGGACCCACTGATTGGCTCCCCCGCTGGTCAATCGGCCCACAGATAACCGTGTATGAGCTGACATACAGCTACGGCCATTTACGCAGCCAAGCCAACCTGCCGCAGTATAACTGTGGCGGCTGGTCGGCAAGTGGTAAACCATTTTATCTCTTCATTAGCAATAAAAACTGATAGGGGTTCTAATTCTCCACGGTATCCATACAGTGGAGAAGATCGTACACCGTATACGATATTTTAGAAGCATTTTTTAGTGAATGCCAAAATTTGTTTTGAAAAACGCATTTCAGATCCTGCTTCATGAATGGAGCCCACTGTCTTTTCCATAAGGGATTATGAATAGTACCCCACAGCCCAGTCATGGATGGCTTTTCTTTGAAAAATAGGCTAAACTTTACATTACTGTGAGACCCCACAATCTGAGAAGAGGAATGGAGTGCTGCCCAGCTTCTATAAGCTACGACTTCAGGGCCTCCTATCCTGCTGATCTACAAGGTGTTATCAGTTAGGATCAAGTATAATAACAATTTCACCACCTCCTGCTCACCATATAGACAAATGACGACAGGCAGGGTGCTCTGTTGTTCTGGGACTATGTCATATGGCGTTGCCCCAGTATCACCACGCTTGCACACTCATGGGGCACACAGTACAGCAATCGCAGGCGCGCTGTGTTACTGGGACATGACGTGACCCCGATCTCGGTACAGAGCTGATAACGCGGCTCTTTACCCATGTGATCAGCTGTGTCCAATCACAGTTGATCACATGTAAACAAGGAAATGACGGATATCAGCTCGCCTCAGAGAGCCAATCAGCAGCATTTCCTCACAGGGGAGACCTGTACAGATAATTTGGACACTGATCATCAGTGCCTTAATAATCAGTGTAGTTCCAGCAGTGCCCTGCAGCGGTGCCCAGCAGTGATGCCGGTAGGTGCCCATCAGTGATGCCAGTATGTCCCTCTCAGTGATGCCAATCTGTGCCCATCGGTGATACCAATTTGTGCCCATCAGTGAGGCAATCTGTGCCCATAATTGATGCAAGTCAGTGCCGCCCATTGGTGACCATCAGTGCCGTCTATCCGTGCCCCTCTCATCAGTGTCCATTAGCGCCGTCTCATCAGTGCCCATCAGTGCAGCCTCATCAGCACACACCAGTGAAGGAGAAAAATACTTATTTACAAAATTTCCCGACAGGAACTAAGAAAAACTTTTTTATTTTTTCAAAATTTATGGTCTTTTTTATTTTTTTCAGCAAAAAATGAAAAACCCAGCAGTGTCTAAATACCACAAAAAGAAAGCTCTTTTTGTGTGAAAAAAATGATAAAAATTTCATTTGGGTACAGCGTTGCATGACTGAGCAATTGTTATTCAAAGTGTGACAGCGCTGAAAGCTGAAAATTGGCCTTGGCAGGAAGGGGGTAAAAGTGCCCTGTATTAAAGTGGTTAAGGGATTAGTGTCAGGGAGAACAAAGTTTCTGTTTTGAAGGTTCTGCTGAGTGGGGATTTAGGGTAACTTTTACTCCAATGCCTAGAATTGCCTGGTACCAGGAACTCCGTATTAAAACCAACATAGGGCACGTAGGATCCTGTCTGTAAATGTTCTTCTATGTCTTATTGAAACCGACAACCATTACAAAATTGATTTAATTTTATTTCAGAATGCATTTTACAGAACAGCAAATCATGGCAATATAAAAATAAAGAACAGAATTTGTTATGAAATATGTTTCTCTGATTAATTGTAGTTCTAGCATACTCAAGTATAATGTTTATCCACTTTATGAGTTCCTGGTTTTAAACACATTTTTAGGTCCTCTAACAAACAAATGTATTTTCTCCCCAGTTCCCCAGGAGAAGTTATTGGCGTCTAAATATTGCTGCTGAGATATAAAAAATGAGCAGCATCGATACGGTTTGTCACTGAACTGATGGTGCATTAGATTTAAATGTGCAGAGTGCTCTCCAATAAACCTATTACATTTTGTTACATTATAGTTAAGGGACAATTTAACCTTTAACACAAATCATTTTTATTTTCCATTTGGAATCAAAACACTTCTCTTTATATTTTATTGTATTTATTCTTTTACTACCATGCTCCATCAAGTGCTGTATTTATCACTTAAGAAGAGAAAGGAGAGAAAAACTCCCTTGATGTACAAAAGACTTGTACAGCTTTTTTTTTTTCTTTATACAGCCATATATGTTTATTATGAAACCTATTAACCTGTAAGTCTTTAATTAAGGCCCTGTCTGCAACTATGTCCATACCATAGGTGTGCGCAGCCTATTGCATTAGGGTGTGCACCCTTAAGCCCAAACACATATGAGTGTGTGGGTGTCTACATATATATGACCCTGGCACATTGATCTCCCTGCCGCCACAGTGAAAGAGAAGAGCATAAACACTTCTCTTATGGCAGAGCCGGTAAGAGGGAAATCTTTCCTCTGTTTCTGCTGCCACACAGAGCGATAACACTAATGTGCACGGGGTGATTAGGGTGTGCCTGGGCACACCCGGCACACCCTGTGCGCACGCCTATGGTCCATACATTATCACAAGTGTGGATGCATGTTGTACTGCGCTTCGGCATGTCTTGCTCGAACAAACTGTGCATGTATAAAGAGGGGTTTGCCCAATAATTTGAAAGGGTCCCTAATGCAAGGGATAAGTGCATACAAAAATGCATGCTCACAATCTGTGACAGCCTGGTCCAAGAACCAGCAGACGTTTTATTGGAAGTAACTGCAGAGCCAGAAAACAATACACATAGACATAGACATACAGATAAAATGTTCACTAGTTCCTAGATCAGTCTTCCACAGATTATAGTTTTGCATTCTAAATGTATTTTCATAGTCAAATTTGGAGTCCATACCAGGGAGGAGATGCACTGGACTTCCTATGTTGTAGCAGTGTATATAATTGCACATGTGCATAGGAGTGAATGTGCTCTTAAACAGAATCTGTCATTTATTTATTTTTTAATCTATTACTTATATAATGCCGTCAATTTCATGAAAGAGTAATGGAGGCTGCGATCGCATACTTCTCATTTTGAGAATTCTGATTCCCTGGCTGTTGTGTTGAAATGTTGTCATTGATGTGGAACAAGTATAAAGTTAAAGTCTAGGCTCCTTATTTTTCAAGTATAAAGTTAAGGAACTCTAAAGCCCCGTACACACAATCACATTTTCCGACGGGAAATGTTGCATGTCAGGCTGTTGGTGGAAAATACGATCGTGTGTATGCTCCATCAGACAACTGTTGTCAGACTTTCCACCAACAAATGTTGGCTAACATGTGTTCAAATTTTCCGCCAACAAATGTTTATTGTCTGATTTTCTGATCGTGTGTACACAAGTCCGTCATACAAAAGTCTAAAGTACAAACACACATGCTCCGAAGCAGAAGCAGTCAGACTTGTAAACTAGAGATCGTAATGGAGAATTAACATTCGTGACGTGGCAAATGATGAAATCTCCAAATGCAGCACACTATTCTCTTCTTCTTTAACCGCTTCTTTAACCAGCCGCCGCAGTTGTACTGCGGTAGAATGGCACGGCTGGGCGAAACAACGTTATGTAACATCGCTTCGCCCTGTAGCCACTAGGGGGCATGCATGCACGATCACCGCCGGGCTCCCGCGATCGCCGCTGACACACGGAGAACTGGGATCTGTGTGTGTAAACACACAGTTTCCGTTTCTCTGAGCGGAGAACAGACAGATCATCTGTTCATACAGAGTACAGCGATCTGTCATCTCCCCTGCACAGTCCCCTGCCCCCTTCAGTTAGCACACACACTAGGGAACACATTAACCCCTTGATCGCCCCCTAGTGCTAACCCCTTCCCTGCCAGTGACATTTTTACAGTAATCAATGCATTTTTATAGCATTGATCGCTGTATTAATGCCAATGGTCCCAAAAATGTGTCAAAATTGTCCGACGTGCCGCCATTATGTCGCAGTCCCGGTAAAAATTGTTAGTAAAAAAAAATTAATAATAAAAATGCCATAAAATTATCCCCTGTTTTGTAGACGGTATAACTTTTGCGCAAACCAATTAATATACGCTTATTGTGATTTTTTTTACCAAAAATATGTAGAAGAATACATATCGGCCTAAACTGAGGAAAAAAAATAGTTTTTTTTATATATTTTTGGGGGCTATTTATTATAGCAAAAAGTAAAAAATAATGCGTTTTTTTTTTCAAAATTGTTGCTCTTTTTTTGTTTATAGTGCAAAAAATAAAAACTGCAGAGGTGATCAAATACCACCAAAAGAAAGCTCATTTGTGGGAAAAAAAGGACGACTGCACAATTGTCAGTTAAAGCGATGCAGTGCCAAATAGCAAAAAGTGCTCTGATCAGGAAGGGGGTAAAATCTTCTGGGGCTGAAGCGGGTAATGGGATAATTATGAAGCTGCTTTGCTGGTGATACTGCTGGAGTTATTGCAAACAAATTTTCAAAGGCTTTTTTTTCTAGTGATATCAAGAACAATATTATTATGTTTTTTGTTTTTTTTTAATTTGTGCAAGTTACCACAACACCATTATCTCCTAGTTTATAAGATCAAAGATACAACTATGTTGGTGTCCCTTGTCAATTTTACATTGTATTTTTTAAAATGTAACTGCCTACTCCCAATCTGTCATTTGAAGTAAAACACAGCCAAGTATTATTCTCCACAATTTTTTTTATTGTGCATTAAAAATAGACATGCTATCTGCCAATAGAACTTAACCAAAAAGTGCATTCTATGCATCCAAAAATATAGAAAATATACCAAATCAAATCATTATTCAAACAAACTGAAAAGCACGAAATGGAAAACGCGAAAAGAAAAGCGCGAATCAACACTCACCAAACTTCTACTAACACAAAATTAGCAGAAGGAGCCCAAAGGGTGGTGCTAAAAAGCTGAAAAACCACGTAGTACATCACTACGTTTGTAATTGTTGGCCAACATTTGTGTATGCAAGACAAGTTTGAGCCAACGCCCTTCGGACAAAATTCCACGGTTGTGTTGGCGGAAAGTCCGATCTTGTGTACAAGGCATTAGACTTATTTGCAGGATGCTAGATCTCAGTCTTTGATGTAAAACTATTTACGTAAGACAAAGCTAGGGAACTATAATTTTCAAAAGGAATTCAGCAATGACATATAGTGGAACTGCTAGCTTCCTAGCTTCTTCAGGCCTCAATA
Organism: Aquarana catesbeiana; assembly: GCF_042186555.1. Classification (NCBI taxonomy): domain Eukaryota; kingdom Metazoa; phylum Chordata; class Amphibia; order Anura; family Ranidae; genus Aquarana; species Aquarana catesbeiana. The sequence continues at coordinate 783,379,904 of NC_133324.1, read as the reverse complement.
CTTTCTGAGTCTATTACCTGGAACAAATATGCAGCAACTGAAGTGGAAGTGAAGTAGGAGATCTTGGGCTCCGTTCACAAAGTGTTATCTACTGCTTTATAATCCGTGGAAAAATAACAGTTAAAACAGAAAATGTAGTAACTGCGCAGGTGAAAAATAATCATGAATCAAAAAAAGAAGCAGCTGGCAATCACACAACAGAACCTTTAAAAAATGTAAAAACATGTAAAACAACAAAAAATTGCAGCGCTAGTGTCTAATAAATAAAACTGGATAATAAATCCAGACAAGTGTTCATATAAGTGTGCAAACACTCCTCGTGTTTCCTGGAATGAAGGATAACAGACACCCAAAGTACACCTTCCACCGTGAAGTATAAAAGATGTGCCCTTACTCCACGTTATGGCATGGATTCACACACCCCATTAAGGATCCATCCATGGAAAGCAGACGAAGATGGCATTGCAATCAGCCTTTCTGGTTTTTCCTTTTCCTTGTTTTCTCATGTAAGTGATATAATAGAAGAGAGAGATCCCCACATAGTGTAAAACCGTGGTATTTATTGAATGAGTCCATAAGTCCAACAAAAGTAAAAATATTCTGGGTTAAAAGATTCTGCAGATCACAAACTGGCATGGTAAGTTGAGCATAGACTCCACCCTACCTGTTTCATCATAACTGACATCATCGGGGGTGTGACACCCCCCGATGAAATCAGTTATGATGAAACTAGAACGGTGGAAACTCTTCTATTTTATTTTTACAATACTTAAATATCACATGCTCAGACCACTAGTTATTTACTGTATGCATTTATTTACAGTATTTATTTCCTTTGGTGAATTGACTTTAAAGCAGTTTAACCACTTGACCTCTGGAATATTTACCCCCTTGATGACCATACCATTATTTGCGATACAGCACTGCATTACTTTAACTGACAATTGCGCGGTCATGCGACACTGTACCCACTGCACAAATAGAGCTTTCTTTTGGTGGTATTTGATCACCTCTGCGGTTTTTATTTTTTTTGCGCTATAAACAAAAAAAATTTTTTAAAAAATGTTTTTTTTAACTATCTGCTATAAAATATATCCAATAAAAAAATGATGAAAAAATTGTAATTGCTTCATCAATTTAGACCAATATGTATTCCGCTACATATTTTTGGTAAAAAATCCCAATAAGTGTATATTGATTGGTTTGTGCAAAAGTTATAGCGTCTAAAAAATTATGGGCTATATTTATGGAATTTATTTATTTTTTACTAGTAATGGCGGTGATCAGTAATCAGTAATGGCGACTTATAGCAGGACTGCGATACTGCGGCAGACAAATTAGACACTAACTGACACTTTTGAAAATTTTTGGGGACCAGTGACAATAATACAGTGATCAGTGCTAAAAAATATGCACTATCACTGAACTTATGACACTGGCTGGGAAGGGGTTAACATCAGGGGTTATCAAAGGGTTAACTGCGTGCCTACCCAGTGCTTGTGTACTGTGTGAGAGGTGCTTTGACTAGGGGAAGGCATTGATCCATATTCCTGCTTTGCAGAAACACAGGATCAATGCCTTCCCTACTGACAGAATGGTGATCTGCTTTGTTAACATAGGCAGATCACCATTTTGGCTCTCTGCCTAATGATAGGTGGGTGCCAGTGGACATCGAGTCTGCGGTACCTGCAGATCAGCTCCCGCTGTGTATAATCACAACAGGAGCAGGTCGCCAGCTTGCATGCATGCCCCAGACCCGGAAGTGCAGGATCACGTATTAGATACGTGATCCTGTGCAGGAGAGCCACCATGCCACCATATATGTAAGTTATACGGTCGGCAAGCAGTTAAAAGGTATTTACCGAGCATTTTTGTTTTTTGAGGTAAATACCGCATCATGGGATAGTGAATTTACATTTTAAGTATCGAATGCGATATTTGGGAAAAATGTGTCCGGTCACCTAAATACCAAATGCGATATGCTTTAGTAAATGGAGCCAACAGAGTGGCTGTGATTGACAGCAGTGGAAGCTAATTTGTCCAATCACCTAAATACTACATGCAATCTGCTTTAGTAAATGAAGCCCCTTGATCTGAATGTTTGTTCCAGGTCAATGATTCAGAAAATCCTGAAGAACTGAATACTGAAGATATTGAATTAGCATAATAGGCAGGCAATCAGTATTTTTAGAAGGAGAGGTTTGCAACTACCTTCAGCCAAACCCATCCCCACCTTCAATTTCTCTGGGGCGAACCAGCTACTCTTTAGACCCCACAGCACAATGTGATCTTTTCACCAGCCATTGTCAAATCCTATTTAAATACATTTATGCAGAGCTTAGGCAGGCCATAGATTATGTGATTTTCTTTCCTGCAACCACAGGTTGACCATGGGCAACCATTTACTGTGACACAGTAAATTATAATTACACAGTGATTATTGCTAACGTCTATAACTGGTTGTGCCCAAGTCAATCAATGGATCGACTCGGGTATGATCAGCCTGCCCATAGATGGTCTGACTCACGGCCGGTCTCTTTTGAACCAGCCAAGATTCGAACCATCTATAGCTGGTTTTCATGCTCAGATTAGCTGCACTGTATGTACAAAAGAATATTAATGCATATTTGGTGACTAATAAATTAATGTGTTAGCAAACCATCTACAAGAGTTTTCAGGAGACAGTAGCTAAGCCAGGGAGGTTAAAAGAAATGTAGTTGTCACTTTTCTGCTTAACAGTTTCTGACATAGCCCTCTGCAATGAATGTACATTTTGACTAATACAGATATATAAACTTTATATCTTGTGTAAATACAGAAGTCTCCTGAGTACAGTCTAAATTTACCAGATAAACTTAAAAAATATCAGACATGGAGTTGGTAAGAGGAAAAATTATGACAACCACTAAAATTGATTTTCTCAGTTCAGGGCACTGCCTTTAGTAACAATGTAAATGGCTTCATGATTGATAGCGCTCAGGAAACAGGTCTGCCTGAGGCTTTGTGATGTAATGCAGGGAAAATAGTTTATATTTATTTGAACATCAGATTGATCCAGTCAACATGGAGCTAATAAGATTGACCTCTGAGAAAATAAATATATAAATAAATTAAAAAAACTTGGACATTTTGCTGGCCAAGTACAGTGCAGCTGTAAGGGAAAAAAAGAATTATATTTTTCAAAGACTTTTTTAACACAAACAAAGCACATAGGGATAGATTTATGTCAGGAGAGGTAAAGATAAGTAAGTGAACCTGTGTTTTCTTAAAACACCCAATTAAGTGAAGAAATTAAATTTATTTTTTTTTACCTGTACTCCAGATATCAAAGCTAGATTATAGTCTTTTTAATGTGACGAACTTTAAAGACAGCCTGGAACAGTATTTTTTTTTTCATGGAAAGAGAAGTATTTCATCTAGTTCTCATTATTTATTAATTCTAGCAAAAATGCTAGCATAGTATCACAAAGCCTTTTACACCTGTGAACTTAAGGGTTAGTAGGCTACCACTCTAAGCCCCCATTCACACCGGTGCAACTTGTCATGCAATTTGGCATTTAAAAGTGTGACAGTAAGGCAGTGTGACAAGTCACACTCTATTTGTGCCTATGGAACCATTCAAATTGGTGTGACTCTGACTTGCACCGATTTGAAAAAGTTTCCTGCACCATTTTTGGGGATTTCTTGTGAGACTTGCATTGACATCCATGCATGAAATCACACAGTTGTTGGTAAGCTGCACATGAAATTGCAGTAACCGTGGCTTTGAAATCGCGCTGAGAGCAATTTCAAAGCCGCATTTGATGTAAACGCGGGCTTAGAAGGCACACAAATAAGGACACAAACAGCTTGGAGATAATTAATTACATTTATTAAGGCAATACAAACAAAAAGGAGACTAAATCAATAAAAATATAACTACACAGACTTAAAGTGGTAGTAAACTCTGATCATTGAACCACAAATTATAGATAATGAATGACATTTAGTTGTTTATAATCGATACATCGCATAGAGAAGGTAAATAGAATGCTTCTTACTTGATATATTTAACGTTTTTGTAAAGCCCCTGCTTTTTTGCAGCCGCCACCATTGTTACTTCTGTCTTACGTGTCTATAGAGTAGTTTATTTCTGCCCTCACTTGCTCTTTATGGCCATAATCCAGCACGTGCGCGGTAGTTCCAAAGCCAAGCTTCGTTTTCACTCTTTTTTTGCAATAGCAACATAGTTCAGCAAATAGGAGCCGATCGTGTGCTCCATTCGCCGTCTCCACAACCCCTGTGACGTAGCGAGCTACATGATACAGAAATGGATTTAGAAGAGAAACAGTTTATAGTAAAAAGAACTCCCTTGTTATCTGAATGATGATTCTTTTATTAGCAAAAAAATCCCCCCATATTTCAAAGGCCACTACTATGGGAAAAAGCTCTAATAATACTATGTTCTTAGTCGCTTTGTTGGACATTTAAAAACCACAGGACCAATGAGTGCGCCAGATTGCTGAAAAACTAAAAGAACCTGCGGCATCAGTGTATAACTCCATGTCAGCAGAAAAAACAAAATCTTCTTGAAGAATTGAGCGATCGTTATAGTCAGCAGGAAACTGTGACCAAACTAGCAGATCGTCTTTGATGTCGGAAGTAAGGCAGATATATGAAAAAGGGGATTTAAAGGTGGACGTAGCCAATGACATTCTTCTGGAGAAGATTCTGCCCTCCAGCATGATCCGAGATCCAAGCGCCAATAATCCTAAAAAAGAATGAAGTTCTTTCAATAACACTTTCTTCCTACGTAGAAAAAATACAATTAGAGATTGAAGTTTTGAGATTTTTAACATAGGAAGCTGATACTGAAATAATAAAGTATCAAAGCTTATTCCTAAGAATTCGATAATTGGCGAAGGAAAAACAGTTTTTTCAAGAACAATAGGAATGCCAAAAAATGTTGTAATAAGCAAAAATAATCATAACAATGCAGAACAGATAGGGGAATCCAACAGACCGATGAAAAGGAAATCATCGAAATAATGGATTGTATTGTCACAACCCGATTCGTACTCAAGAACCCATTGCAAAATGGTCACAAAAATTTTGAAATAATGACATGACAGAGAGCAGCCCATAGGAAGGCACATGTCATAAAAGAAGGAACCCTCAAAACAAAATCCTAAAGAATTAAAGGACTCCGGTGCAATAGGTAATAACCTAAAAGCAGATTGTATATCAAATTTTGCCAATAGAGCACGTGACCACATTTTTTTATCAACCTTATCGCATCATTGAATGTAGTATATGTAACAGAAGACAATGAATGATCAATCTCATCACTCAAAGAACTACCTTTAGGGAAAGAAAGATGATGAATAAGGCAATATGAATTAGGCTCTTTTTTGGGCACCAAACCCAGTGGGGATATGTGACCGTTTTTGAAAGGTGGGGACATGAAAGGACCAGCTACCCGTCCAGCAAAAATCTCTTTAATTTATTTATTCCTAACCATCTGACTATACATATCGACTGATTTTAGATTGTTCACTAAATGGCAACTGGAACCTGAAAACACAGGAAGCTTAAATCCTGTAGAAAAACCTTCAATTAGAATTTGAGCTTTCTTCCTGTCTGGGTATAGACATAATGGTACATTTTTTCCAACCTCACCGGCGTGCAGGCTTTTGGAATTGTCCCTTGCAGTTTGTGTTTGAAAATACTTTGATAAGGGGTGGGTGCCAAAACAAAAAGAACATTCATCCCTATAACGGCATGATGTTGACCTTTGCATTGGGATTCGTTATCAGCATAACAAACACCTTTTTATACACAGAGAAAACATTAGAATTCAATGTCAGCTGTTTTGAAAATACATTTTTTTGCGGGAGGATGAGGTTCAACCACAAACCAACATCCTTCATACCCCATTTGAGATTAGGATACACAGCTATCTTTTGGAGGAAGTATTCATCATAACTGAACCAACCAAGTTCGCCAACATTTTTATATGCTTCAAGAATATGTTCCAGATGCTGGAACAAGCTGCTACATTGTTCTGGGAATTTCTCACCCATGACTGCAGAGACTATGCAAAAAGCCCAGCAGCCAGCTATGGAATGATCTAGGAACCATACGACGCCTATTATCCTTAATAGTGTCTTCAGATTTTTTTTCGTTTTTATTTGAATATTCTTAAGCATTAGGAAGTAAAGACATTAAATCAATAAAATCACCTCTCCATATTTTTTCTTTCATTGAAGTCATTAAATGAAATACCAGTGGGGGCATTTCACAAGGCATAACTTCTATCTTTATAACATGTTTCAGGCACAGGAGTAGTAACACTAGAACCTGATGTATTTAATTACATAACAGGGTTAACATTAAGAGTATTAGCAACAACGGGAGAAACAGATGGCAACACCACACTAGACACAGGAGCTGACCAAACATTTGCAGGAGAGGAAACGGGCACAGATAACAGCTGCGGATTAGCTAAAGACTGAATTTTGATAAGGAATTAATTAATTGTGTAAGTAAGTGATGTTGTGCTGACTCACCAGCCTGAAGGAGTTCAGCCAGAGGAGGAACATCTGCAATGCTGCCATCCTGTGAAGGCAGACCAGCAGCAGCTGACATCACAGGAGATTCTGACCTCTGATGAGCCACCGCAGTGTCTAGCCTAGATGGCCCTAGATACACGCGATGCCATTGCTCTGGAGACGGGGAAAGCTTGCCTATAGCTTCCTGATTGGGCAGGAGGAGCTGCTCTTCTGATAGGCGGGGATCACTTGGCCCGGCCCCACCCCTTAACACCACACACAGGAGACACCGACAACACCCTCTTCCTCTTCTGAATTCTCTGGCCAGAGCGCTGCATCATCATGACATCAGTAGCCTCCTCTTCTTGTGGGCAGGATTCTACTATCTGAAGCCGCTGAGGACCCTGGGTGTTCCAGCAGGAGGCTACGCTGAAGCCTGTGGGCTTGAGAGCACTGGCTTGTGGCTGGGTTTTCGGTGGAGGTGGTGCAGGTTTGGCATCCATCCCGGAGACTTGCTGTATCGCCGGCGGATTCTCGGCTTCTAAATATGGTGCTGGTTCTTCTCTTGTCACCGCCAAGCATCTCAGCAGACACTCCTCTCCTCCCTCTGACTCCACCTTCTCCAGGACCCTTCTGACCATCTTATGACCTAATCACAGCCGGCGAGCTCCTGTATTACAGCTCTGTATTATAGCAGATAGAGCTTGCCAAGTCAATCCAAGGTCAACTGTGACGGGAGCCTTCATGCGGGGGCCTTATATAGTCCCCAATACACATGTTTCCCGCCTAACATACCCGTGACTTGCACGTTCAGGATTTTCAGGATTTAAAGGTATAGTAACATAAAAAATGATATATATATATATCTATATAGATATATAGATATATAGATATATATATCTATATATCTATATATCTATATAGATATATATATATATATTAGAAGGCCAGTATGCTTGCCTGAATTTATGGGAGCCCGAAAGGTATTTAAGCTGACCACTTCCCCTTCCTCTTTGTCAGTTCCAGTGCACGATACTACACGTCACTGGGCTGACTCTTCCCAGCTCACCTCGTGTTCATGAGTCCGTCCGTCCGTTCGAGTACACATGTCTTGCAGCTTCTACGTGCGTGGTCTTCGTCTGCGGTTCTCATTTGCTGTTGCAGGTAGGGTTCGAACTTTTTCATTCATACGCAATGTTGTGATTTGTTATGTTTCCTATCCTGCATCCCTTTCGCTCTTAGCTGCCTCTGAGTTGTTGTCGGTCACGTCCTGTCATCATTCGGCACAGGTGTAGTAGATTCACATGTTCCCTCAGCCTTGCTTGTCATCCCACCCACAAACATACGTTTCATTTGTAGCTCCAAGCCACTGTTAGTCATTGTCCGATTTCACTCGTTACAGGCTTCGTTGCTCATAGGATTCACAGTCTATGGGGGTTGCCATCTCATCCATTTGGAGATGAGCATGTATTGTTTGCACAGGTTCTGTGGCTGATTGAGGTGGTAATTAGACCCACCTGGTGCCTTCTCTGCACTCGATTAGTATGGGGGGCTGGGTGGTTGGTATGGGTTCGGTTTTAGAGTAAGGGGTGGCATACACTCTGCAACCTATTCATAATGGATTCACTTCATACTTTTCAACCAATTTCTTTTACCCTACTACTGATTCATATCAGATACGTTGCCTTACCTACCACAGTCTGATTCGTACCGTCAGCGGCACAATGGTTCGCATCAGATACATCCCGCACCGATTCATACCACTCACTCTCATACCCTACAAACGATTCATTGTTATGTCATGCTACTCACTGATTCATATCACTTTCATGCCATACGCAACTGTTAGGTACCTGGTAGTTGAGCCCGACTGGTAGAAGGAGACCTCTCTTAAACGCTGGTTCAGGAGCCACTGGAAGTGGGAACAGTGGTCTCTTGAGCACAGTGGGTAGGAGGGCCTGATGCAGGTTCCTGTGGTAGCAAACACTGGAACTGGGAAGACGTCCCTCCAGGATGGCTGAGCTGGGGATGCAGGTGGGCTGAAGCGGATCAGCAGGCAGACAGGTGAATGATTTGGCAGCAGCAGAACCTGGATCTTGGCAGAGCAGGCTGGAAGCAGCGTCACAGGACACAGGCAAAGCAGAGTCAGACAGTCCATTTGGCAGGAGATCAGGCAAGTATGTAGCAGAAGGGATAATCCAAGAATAGTCAGGCAGGCAGGAGTTTGGCAGCGGGTCACAAGATATAAGCGAGGTCAGGCAGGCCGGGTCGGATTGGAGACAGGAGAATGGTCAGACGGAGCCGGGTCACTAGCAATACAACAACAGGCAGGATACAGGAACTCAGATGCACCTGATGGAAGCATCTGACAGTCTTTTAAAGGGCCCTTTAGCATGAAAACAGCGCTAGCGCGAACGGGTGCGCGCGTGCACGGGCGTGCGCGCTCGTGCGAAGCGGGCGCGCACGGGAGCGTTCCAGCGCCCCCCTGGTGGAGATCTCAGCGGAACTGCTCTGGGAAGGGCTCTCGTGCACCTGCGCGCACGCATGTTCGCCAGACGCCCACTGATATGCCCCTGACATTGCCCCCTCCCAACGGGCAGCCTGCGGATGCCCAGATAACTTTTCTTTTCAGGATGAGCAGAGAAATAGGCATGGATCAAATGTTTAGCATGAATATTACTGTCAGGTTCCCATGAGTTATTTTCCGGACCATACCCCTTCCATTTAATCAAAAACTGTACTTGCCCAGATCTCTTTCTGCAATCAAGGATGACCTCCACTTCGTATTCCTCATTTCCGTCCACCAAGACAGGTTCAGGGACCCTGATGCCCCTATCAGGAAAAGGATCATCTACAGCAGGCTTCAAAAGCGACACATGAAACACAGGGTGGATTTTAAGTGAGTCAGGTAAACACAGTTCATAGGATACCTCGTTGATTTTCCTTTTCACAGGGAAGGGCCCAATAAATTTAGGAGCAAGCTTTTTGGAAGGACAAGTCAACCTAATATTATTGGTAGACAGCCATACCTTATCACCAAGCTGAAGGTTTAGATCTCCTTTTCTTTTTTGATCGACGATCCTCTTGCTGTCTGCTTGTGCCTTGGATACCGCTTCCTGTAACATCCGGTTATTATGACTGAGGAACTGCACTGTGTCCTGGACCGCTGGAACTGAGGACTCTGGAAGAAAATCTGGTAAAAAAGATACATGAAAACCATAATTGGCAAAGAAAAGAGATTGACCAGTGGCAGAGTGACTAGCATTATTATAAGCGAATTCCGCTGGGGGCAGCAGGGACACCCAATCATCTTGCACAAAAGATGTGAAACACCTAATGTATTGCTCCAGTGTCTGGTCTGTCCTTTCAGTTTGCCCATTCGTTTTGGGGATGGTATGCTGAGGACAGGGCTAGTTCAATTTTCAAAATCTCACATAGGGCTTTCCAGAAGCGTGAAGTAAACTGCACCCCCCTATTGGACACTATATTTGCAGGGACTCCATGCTGCCTAACAATCTCCTTGATGAACACACGGGCCATTTCAACAGCAGAAGGTGTTCCCTTTAGGGGCACGAAGTGGGCCATTTTAGACAGCCGGTCGACGACCACAAAGATCGCCGAACATCCTTCAGAGCATGGTAGTTCGACTATAAAATCCATTGCTATCATCCTCCAGGGTCTATCTGGTATAGGCAACGGTCTCAGTAGTCCACAAGCTCTGTTCCTGGAAGTTTTATTCTGAATGCAAACAGAACAAGAGTTAACATACTTTCTGCAAAATTCCTTCAGGTTAGGCCACCAGAAAGTGCGTTGCACAAGCTCAAGGGTCTTGCGGACCCCAAAATGTCCTGCAAGTGGGTGGTCATGCAATATTGTCAGCACCTTGACTCGGGCGCTCTCCGGTATGAATATTTGACTTCCTCTCCACAATAATCCATCTCGGGTTGTTAAAGAGGATCCCTGGAGACTTGAAGGTTCTGGTGATGCTTCTCTGATCATGGACAGGAGATCCGTTTGAAGAAGTAGGAAGCTATTTGCCGGCAGGATTGTGTCAGGTACTGAAAGGTCTTTAGGGTTGTCAAACATGCGCAACAGCGCGTCTGGTTTTATGTTTTTAGATCCAGGCCGGTAAGTGATGTGGAAACAGAAATGTGTAAAGAATAGAGCCCATCGGGCCTGTCGGGGTTTCAGTCTCTTAGCAGATCTTAAGTATTCGAGATTTTTGTGGTCAGTATATATCAGCACCGGATGGACTGCGCCCTCTAACAAGTACCTCCATTCTTCTAAAGCTGTCTTGATAGCAAGTAGTTCCCGGTCTCCCACATCGTAGTTCCACTCAGCCGGTGAGAGTTTTCTAGAAAAGAATCCTACGGGGTGCATCAGGTCCTTGTTGCCCTGTCGTTGAGAAATGACAGCACCCACAGCCACTTCAGAAGCATCAACCTCCAGGATAAAAGGTAAGGATGGGTCAGGATGGCTAAGGATCGGAGCTGAAGTGAAACGTCTCTTTAGTTTTTCAAAGGCCCCCTGAGCCTCCGGGCTCCAGTGGAAACGAGAGTTCTGCTTGGTTAGCTGCGTGATGGGGGAGATAATGGCAGAAAACCCCCTAATGAACTTTCTATAAAAATTTGCAAATCCAATAAAGCATTGCACGCCCTTCTTGTCCAGAGGAGCTGGCCAATCTAGCACAGCGGACACCTTCTGAGGGTCCATTTTGATGCCGGTTGGGGAGATCACTAAACCCAGAAACTGAATCTCCTCTTGTTCAAATTCGCACTTCTCCGCTTTAGCATACAGTCCGTGCAAATGAAGACGGTCCAGGACCCTACGGACATGTTCCCTATGTTGATTGAATGAACTGGAGAAGATTAAGATGTCATCCAAGTAGACGATTACAAAGATGTCCAGGAAATCTCTGAACACATCGTTGACCAGATGCTGGAAAGTGGCAGGAGCATTGCATAGGCCGAAGGGCATAACCAGATACTCATAGTGTCCGAAACGGGTCCGGAAAGCCGTCTTCCATTCATCTCCGGCCCGAATGCGGACCAGATTGTAGGCCCCTCTCAGATCCAGCTTGGTGAAGATGATGGCAGACCTCAACTTCTGGAACAGTTCAGGTATCAGAGGCAACGGGTAGCGGTTTTTGACCGTAACCTTGTTTAACTCCCGATAGTCCACACATGGACGAAGAGTCTGATCTTTTTTGGAGACAAAAAATATTCCGGCACCGGCTGGGGAAGTAGAAGGTCGAATGAAGCCCTTTTTGAGATTTTTATTTAGTGCCTCTTGTTCTTTTTCAGACAGCGGGAAGATGTGCCCGAAAGGAATCTCAGCCCCAGGGAGCAGCTCAATTGGGCAATCATAGGGACGATGGGGTGGCAGGGAGTCCGCTCCCTTCTTGCTGAACACATCCGCAAATTCCCGATAGGCCTCTGGTATGGTTTGAAGCAGGTCTTGGTCAATATCCATACAAAGTAAAGTAGCAGCAGGCTTAGAGGGTTCAGGTAAGCAATGTTTTTGGCAGTAGGGTGACTGAAACTTGATTTCACCCGTAGACCAGTTAACGTGAGGGTTATGGGTCTGGAGCCAGGGCATACCCAAAATGATCGGAAATAGTGGAGATGAGATAACGTCCAGAGTTAGGATCTCTTTGTGTTGAGATAAATAGGAGGCAGACAGAGGAAGGGTTTCTTGAGAGACTTGTCCTGATTTTATGTGGGACCCATCGGCCAGAAAAACTGAGAGTCTGTGTGTTTTGTTTCTTAGGGGAAGATTTTGTTGAGTAGCGAAAGCATAGTCAATAAAGCAGCTACATGCCCCGGAATAAATAATGGCGTTGACCTGGATTGTTCTTCCCTGGAGCTGTAATGAGAGAGGGAGAGCAAGTTGAGTTGCATTGGCGGTTAATGCGGATAAACTGGCCGGAGTAGAAGGGAAACACTTACGAGTCTTGACTGGACAGTTGTTCACGTAGTGGCCCGCCCCACCACAGTAGAGACAGAGGTTTAGCTGGCGTCTGCGCTCCCGTTCTTCTGGGGGCAAAGTAGAGCGCATAAGTCCCAGTTGCATTGGCTCAGGAGCATCAAGTGTTTGGGTGGCCGGACTTGGGCAGGTAGGAGGTAGATACCGGGAGGCAGGAACCGGAACTTTTGCAGTCATCCACATAGGGCGCGTTTGCTGGGAGGAGCATTCAGACTGGCGCTCACGAAGGCGTCGGTCAATCTGGATGGTAAGAGCGATGAGTTCTTCAAGGGTATTGGGCATCCCTACCCGGGCAAGCTCGTCCTTTAAATTCTCAGATAACCCCATGCGGAACTGATGACGTAAAGCTGCGTTGTTCCATTGAGTGTCTGCGCTCCAGCGTCGGTAGTCCGTAACATAGTCCTAGGCCTTCGGCCTTGCTGGAGCGCGAACAAAGCCACCTCAGCGGTGGCAGTCCGCTGAGGGTCCTCGTACAACTGGGCCATGGCTTCGAAAAAGGCAGACAAAAACTGGATCTGTACAGAGTTGGTTTCAAGCAGGCGGTGGGCCCAGGTCTGGGGTTCCCCTTGAAGAAGGGATGACAAATCCCACTTTAGTAGCCTCCAAGGAAAAAGTCCGTGGCTGTAGGGGCGAAGTAAAGTTGACAAGCGCTGCGGAAAGCCAGAGACTTGGTTCGGTCACCAGAAAACCTCTCAGGGATGGGGACCTTTGGTTCAGGTGGGAGCATGACCAGGGTGGTGCAGCAGCCTGTGCTGGAGCAGCTGCGGAGGCAGAGGCCACACCTCCAGGACCAATAAGGTTCAGCACTTGACCCTCCAGTCTGTTGTAGCTGTCTTGTAAAGTCTTTACTGCCTGGGTGAGTGCCGCTAGGTGCGTACAGATCTCCTTGATGGAAGAGGTCTCTCCTGCGGGCTCAGTCATGGCTGTTCGTACTGTTAGGTACCTGGTAGTTGAGCCCGACTGGTAGAAGGAGACCTCTCTTAAACGCTGGTTCAGAAGCCACTGGAAGTGGGAACAGTGGTCTCTTGAGCACAGTGGGTAAGAGGGCCTGATGCAGGTTCCTGTGGTAGCATACACTGGAACTGGGAAGACGTCCCTCCGGGATGGCTGAGCTGCGGATGCAGGTGGGCTGAAGTGGATCAGCAGGCAGACAGGTGGATGATTTGGCAGCAGCAGAACCTGGAGCTTGGCAGAGCAGGCTGGAAGCAGTGTCACAGGACACAGGCAAAGCAGAGTCAGACAGTCCGTTTGGCAGGAGATCAGGCAAGTATGTAGCAGAAGGGATAATCCAAGAATAGTCAGGCAGGCAGGAGTTTGGCAACAAGATATAAGCGAGGTCAGTCAGGCCAGGTCGGATTGGAGACAGGAGAATGGTCAGACGGAGCCGGGTCACTAGCAATACAACAACAGGCAGGATACAGGAACTCAGATGCAGAGCTGCAGATGAACAGCACCTGATGGAAGCATCTGACAGTCTTTTAAAGGGCCCTTGGCGCCAAAACAGCGCTAGCGCGAACGGGTGCGCGCGCGCACAGCGCGAACAGGGGTGCGCAGGAGCGTTCCGGCGCCCCCTGGTGGAGATCTCAGCGGAACTGCCCTGGGAAGGGCTCTCGTGCACCTGCACGCACGCAAGTTTGCCCGACGGCCACTGATATGCCACTGACAGCATCACTCCAATTCGAGCCTAATCGCCTCGGCAGCACAACGGTTCGCATCGGTCGTGTCCAAAACATTGATTGTAGCGGTTCTTACCATACCCTACAATTCGTTATTCATATTATTTACCGATTCGGATCGCAGAGGCAGCTACATGCATCAAAGTCGATTCCAAACCTAGTCGCTCTGGCGGCACAACGGTTCACATTACAGGTATCCCGCACACCAATTCATAGCAGTTCCTATATAAACCTAAAATTCGTTACTTATATCATTTCTACTAACCGATTTGTGTCACATTTACATTTGTACACATCACAATCCGATTCAAACCTAGTCGCATCGGCTGAACAACGGTATGCATCACCAGTATCCCACACACCAATTCGTACCAGTCCCTATCACAGATCTAAGATTCGTTAAGTATGCTACTTCGCAGTTCGTTCCTACATATACAATTTCTGCTATACTTTTTCTTTTTCGCTTATCAGTAGGTGACCTTTTCTTGCAATCGCTGCAAGATACGCATCTCATCATAACTCCTTGCAATCGCTGCAAGACACGCATCTCATCATAACTCCTTGCAATCGCTGCAAGACACGCATCTCATCATAACTCCTTGCAATCGCTGCAAGAAACGCATCTCATCATAACTCTTTGCAATCGCTGCAAGACACGCATCTCATCATAACTCCTTGCAATCACTGCAAGACACGCATCTCATCATAACTCCTTGCAATCACTGCAAGATATGCATCTCATCATAACCCCTTGCATTTGCTGCAAAAAACACGCATCTCAGCATATACCCATTTAGCAATCTCTGCAAAACATGCATCTCAGTGCAAACTCCTTGCAATTGCTACAAATACACGCATCTTACCATTTACCCATTTGCAATCACTGCAAAACATGCATCTCAGTATAAACTCCTTGCAATCGCTGCAAAACACGCATCTCAGCATTTACCCATTTTTGCAATCGCTGCAAAACATGCATCTCAGTATAATCTCCTTGCAATCGCTGCAAAACACGCATCTCAGCATTTACTCATTTTTGCAATTGCTGCAAAACATGCATCTCAGTATAAACTCCTTGCAATCGCTGAAAAACACGCATCTCAGCATTTACCCATTTTTGCAATCCC